>NC_089583.1:11450842-12670842 GCF_019320115.1 Miscanthus floridulus | reverse complement strand
ACAAACTCAGTACTACAACAAGCAAGGTAGCAAAGAGGAACCCGGACACAGCTAGGCTCTGGAACGACTACGTGTTCCAATTTGCTGCCAGGTAGAACAAACCGCCCTCGGCTACACTGTTTTCTTCAAAGGATGAGCACAGTGCATCCAAGACAGAAATCAGCAGCACAGCAGGAAAGCATAGACCAAAGGAGGCTGGCAGGCATCTGTCTACCCAAGCCCGACGTGATGCAGGATCAGGTGTTGATCTGCACCGGACAGTCGCAGGGCAGACAAAGAACGCCAGCCAAGAACTACCGGATGAAGGGACGAAGCCCACATCACAAGACTTCCTCCAACTACCGCCACCAACTTCCTGATGCAACGCCACTGCAGGATTAGTCTACCTTTAACCCCTATCACAAGACTTCCTCCAGCTACGACGAGATACACAACAACTACAAGATACGCCCGGGGGCTGCTCAACTTCACAAACTACCATATCCATGACTACAAAGACTTTAGGCCACACAACAGAATGCTTAATGATTCAAGAACAAGCACCACAGGAGGGTATTTATAGACTAAAAGAGCGGTGCACATGAACTGGGAGCACCAAAGGTAAAGACCTGACAAAGGAAACAGTGAAAAGATAGAACTCAATGAAAAAGGACTCAGGCGTGAAGGAACAGTGACCAAGGACAAGCATATTCGGAAGGATATACCACCACGGTACAACCCGTCAACAAACAGCATTTACACCCAACCAACTCCACACAACTACATCCGATAATAGAAGACTAGCGGAGAGTATGCCAAGGACATGTAACCGAGTTCTTTCCAAAAAAAACCCGGACATAAGCTCGGAGGTTGCATGCCGCGAAACTAGTCGGATGATGGTTTAATCCAAGACTAAAGGGCTGCTTCGGAAAGATGCCGCAAAACTACTCGGACGATGACATAACCCAAGTCTCGGGGACTACTTCAGAACACAAATTTTCAAACAACATAAAGATTCAAGACCCTCCAACTTTTTGTTCCAAATAGCAAGAGGCTTGGGGGCTACACTCAGTGAGTGCACTTTTTCTTCGAAAAAGTGCACGTCACCAAAAGACTTCCTCAACGCAGACCACTTCAAGACATTACGACAAAAAGAACCCGGAACGAGCCATATTCGAGTTCTTTTTTATAAAACTTCAACGAACAATCAGAGCAACTTCAAGACAAGATCCTCTAGCTCCTTGTTCCAAATAGCAAGAGGCTCGGGGGCTACAACCAGATGGATGTACTTTTTCTTCAAAAAGCACTCACCACTCGAAGATCCCAAGAAGCGCTACAAGGTTTCACTCCAGAAAGCACTTGGATGACGTTTGTTCCTACTCAACAAGACCTAAAGGAGCAAAACAAGACTTTTAGAGCTCAACCATGAAGTGCTCGGGGGCTTGTCGATGCGGAACCCATAGGATACCCCGCAAGGGAGAAAGAAGATCTAGTCTAACTAGGATTCTTCCCATGTAATCTTAGTAGTAGTACTATTCAGTAATCCTATTAGGAACTCTCATTGTAAACCAACTAGGACTCTGGCCTCCTGACTATATAAAGGAGGGCAAGGCTCCTAGGGAAGACAACAACAGAACAATAATTGTACAACACTTCATAATCAATCCAACGTAGAGGCTAACGCCGGCTGGACGTAGGACTGTTACTCGATCAACGATCGAGGGTCTGAACCAGGATAAGTCATTTGTCTCTTGCGTTGCGTTCACCATCGAGTTCTGCATACGCTGAAGTCTGAACAATACTGCCCCGGGGACCCCCGTGGTAGGCTATCGGTGGTAAAACATCGATAGGAACCAATCACCGTGTGTGGCGAGAGAAGTATGAATTGGAACTTGCATTGGGAGAGGTTGATTTTACCATCACCTCACCGTATCCTACTGAGCCAGAGGACCCGGTGAGAGGTGACAATGAATCTAACATTGATTTCGCTGCTCGAAAGCGTGATCATGCTGAAATAAGAATGAAATATGACCTTGAACATAGGCAATGGACTCTCTCCAACCGCAAGTGCCTATTGATAGCCAAAGCCACCATAGAAGAACAGATAAGGGGCTCAATCCCTGAATGTGCTACTGCCAAAGAATATCTTAAGAAAATCAAGAGTCAGTTTACTAGGTCTACCAAGGCCACAGCAAGTTCACCGATTAAGAAGCTTGTGAATGAGAAATTCACTGGTGGTAGCATAAGAGAGCACATTTTGAAGATGAACACTACGGCATCTAAGCTAAAAGAAATGAATTTGAAGAAGGAGGATTTCCTGATTCATTTGATTTTTGCTTCTTTGCCAAAAGAATATGACACCTTCATTGTGAACTATAATATGCAGCCTGAAAGATGGGGCATAGAAAGACTCATCTCAATGTGTGCTCAAGAAGAGGAGAGGATAAAGTCCTCACAAGGTGAATCTGCTCATTTTGTGAAGGACAACAAAAGAAAGAACTTTAATGGCAAGAATTCTAAACCACAAGGGAAACCTAAGTGGGATAAGACCTCTTCCTCCAGTTCACAGGGAAAGAAACCCCAGGATTCTGAGAATCAGCAGTATGGTGGAGCTGAAAAAGATCAGTGCAAGCACTGCTTCAAGAAGGGACACTACAAGAGGGATTGTCCAGACTTCCTAAAATCTCTGCTAAAGAAAGGTGATGAATTTATTATATTTGTAGATGAATCCCTGTATTTATGTTATGACAAATCCACTTGGTGGGTTGATTCAGGAGCAACTACTCATGTTGCAAATTCTTTACAGGGGTTAAGTGGGACGAGAACCTTGCAAAGAGGAGAAAGAACGATTAAAGTTGCAAATGGAGTGCAAGCCAATGTTGAAGCCATTGGAGATTTTTCTTTAGAATTGAATAATGGTTTTGTACTTAGACTTAAAGAAGTACTTTATGTTCCCTCTTTGCGTAGAAATTTGATAAGTGTTTCGAAACTTGATGATGATGGAATTGATTGCCATTTTGGTGATGGCAAGTGTAAGATACTGGTTAATAATAAATGTGTTGGTCTTGCCTTCCGACAAGACAAGCTTTATTTATTATCTCTTGCTAAGAATGTGAACAATGTATGTGATAAGAATGTGAATGATTCCCCATCTGCGGATGTAACTAAGAAGCGGAAGAGAATTGATACTGTCTCTTCGAAATTATGGCATTGTCGCTTGGGCCATATTTCGAGGGGGAGAATGGAACGATTGGTTAAGGAATCAATTCTCCTGCACTTAGAATTTTTAGATTTAGAACAATATATTGATTGCATCAAAGGAAAGTATGTCAAGAAAATTAAGAAAGATGTCAAACGAAGTACAGGAATTTTAGAAATAATCCACATAGATATATGTGGTCCTTTTCCTGTGAAAAGTGTGGATGGTTATGACTCGTTTATAACATTCACAGACGACTACTCTCATTATGGCAATATTTATCCAATTAAAGAAAGATCGGAAGCATTGGATAAATTTAAAATATTTAAAGCTGAAGTTGAAAATCAGCACAATAAGAAAATCAAGATAGTACGATCAGACTAAGGTGGAGAGTACTATGGGCGACATACCCCATATGGCCAAATTCCTGGACCATTCGCAAGGTTCCTATAGGAAAATGACATAGTTGCTTAGTACTCCACACCAGAGGAGCCTTAGCAGAATGGAGTGGCTGAAAGACGTAACCGTACCTTAATGGATATGGTAAGAAGCATGATGAGTTACTCCACATTACCGATTAGTTTATGGATGGAGGCACTAAAAACCACCATTCACATACTTAATCGAGTACTAAGTAAATCGGTGCCTAAAACATCGTATGAATTATGGACAGGAAGGGAACCCTCACTTAACCATTTGCGTGTGTGGGGTTGTCCAGCTAAGGCAAAAGTGTTTAACCCAAACATAGGAAAATTAGACTCCAAGACAGTCAGCTGTCATTTTATTGGCTATCCAGAAAGATCGAAAGGATATCGCTTCTATTGTCCTGACAGACATACGAAGATTGTAGAAACAAGACACGCTGTGTTCTTGGAGGATAACATGATCAGGGGGAGCATGGTAGCACAAGAAATCAGCCTACAGGAGAAGCGGGTACATGTACCCACTCCGATGGTTGAAGAACCATTCTTCATGCTACCTGCTGCTGTTGCACCGACAGTGCAGGACACTATAGTGCCAACACCTGTTACAAGTTCTCTCGTGGCGACAATGAATGAACATGAGGAACCTGTCCTTGAGGAACCTATCCTTGAGGAACCTATAGAACCAAATGTTGCACATGAGGAAGAACAATAACAGCCCAATGTGGAACAAGTGCCGAAGGCACCTAGAAGGTCTCAAAGAATAAGAAGATCAGCTATTACTAACGACTATGAAGTTTATGAAACAGAAGAATGTCAGATGGGGGATGATCCCACCTCATTTGAAGAAGCCATGAGAAGCGACCACTCATCAAAGTGGCTTAAGGCCATGGAAGATGAATTGAAATCAATGAGTACCAATAAAGTTTGGGACTTAGAAAATATTCCTAAATGAGCCAAAACAGTAGGCTGTAAATGGATCTACAAAACGAAATATGACTCCCAAGGAAATATAGAAAGATTTAAAGCGCGACTTGTGGCGAAAGGCTTCACGCAAAGAGAAGGGATTGATTACAATGAGACGTTTTCTCCAGTCTCATGTAAAGATTCCTTCAGAATTATAATGGCACTTGTAGCCCACTATGATTTGGAGTTACATCAAATGGATGTAAAGACGGCTTTCCTAAACGGGGATTTGGAAGAAAATATTTATATGGCACAACCGAAAGGTTTTGTCGTAAAAGGAAAGGAAAATATGGGATGCCGCCTGAAGAAATCAATCTACAGATTGAAGCAAGCTTCAAGACAGTGGTATTTGAAGTTTGATAGAACGATAAAAGGTTTTGGGTTTGAAGAAAATGTTGAGGACAATTGCGTTTATGCAAAGTTCAAGAATGGAAAGTACATATTCCTAATTTTGTATGTGGATGATATCTTGCTTGCTAGTAGTGATATCAATCTACTAATGGAGACGAAGAAATTCTTGTCCTCAAACTTTGATATGAAAGATCTCGGTGAGGCCTCGTTTATTTTGGAAATAGAGACTCACCGAGACAGGAGAAAAGGGGTTCTAAGATTATCGCAAAAGGCATATATAGAAAAGGTCCTGAAGAAATTTAGTATGCATGCGTGCAGTCCTTCACCTGTTCCTATAGTCAAGGGCGATAGATTTGGGGAACATCAGTGTCCCAAGAACCAATATGAAATTAACCGAATGAAAGCGGTACCGTATGCTTCAGCTGTTGAAAGTTTACAATATGCTTAAGTGTGTACACGCCTTGACTTAGCTTTTGTTACCGGGTTACTTGGCAGATATCAAAAGAATCCAGGAATTGAACATTGGAAATTAGTGAAGAAAGTCATGCATTATTTGTAGGGTACGAAAGGCCTCATGTTTACGTATAGAAGATCTGACTCCCTGCAGATAGAGGGGTATTCAGATTCTGATTATGCGGGAGATGAAAGAAAATCCACGTCAGGATATGTATTTACTCTCGCAGGAGGGGCTATATCGTGGAAAAACTCCAAACAAACCGTAACTACATCCTCGACAATGTATGCCGAGTTTGTAGCATGCTATGAGGCAACGGGGCATATGAATTGGCTGAAGAAATTCATACACGGTACAGTACGCTCACAACAATAGGTCAAAGTGGTGCTGCCAAACACATTGACATAAAGTACTATGTTGTGAAAGATAAAGTTCGGGATCATATAATAAATCTTGAGCATATAAGTACAGAGAAAATGCTCGCGGATCCGCTCATAAAGGGCTTACCACCCAACGTGTTCAGAGAACACGTAGCCGGCATGGGTTTAAGGGAAAGTCTATGATTCCCGAACATACGAAGGACCCAAAGAAAGTTTATATTTCAAAACGGAGAAGTGTATTGTGGGTGTTAGTCTAACGGCACTAATTGCTGTGACGATGGGACAGTTCTATGCACTAATCTGTGATGAAATAGGATGGAAGCAAGAAAAATATGAATTGAAAGTTTTGAGTATGAAATTAAAGAACGAAGAATAGATGAGAGATCAAGAGGGAGAATGTTAGGTTTGATCTCCCACCAGTTAGGCCCAACGGCCTTTTTGGCCTTGTTCTCGCGCCCTGATCGGGGACGCCCAACCCTACATGGTTGGTGGGCCTCCGTCGCACAGCGCTATAAAAGAAAGGTGGGGGTCGGGGCTCGCAGTACGAGGTTCACCGCGCCGCCAGTCACCCCACCGACATCCTAACCTTAGACCCGATCTTGAGAAGGGGCGCTGCCAGCGACGGAAAGCACCACAACACCGGCAACGTCACCCCGACGCACACGCCGCCGCCGAGGACGCCACAGCGCCAACTCCCTCTCCACCGAACGTCGCTGCCGGCGCGCAGATGGTGTCCGCCAACGAAATCCCGGCCGGAGCTTCGACCACTACGGCTTTCGATGATTTGCTACCTATCACCCCTTTCTCTCTGTCTCTCTGTGAATCCCGAACACCTATTCCTATGCTAAATATCCCGATCTGAACATGACTAAAAAGAAAGTTAACACAACCAAGACAACAATTCCATCCGCTTCGTCCCTACGTCGTCGTTTCTGCCGCCCCAGGTTGACCGCCGCGATGTGCGAGCCATCCACTCAAGGCATGGCCGCGTCCTCCTGCTTTCTGCCCGGGAGCGGGAGGGTGACGGTCTCGGCCTCTTGGTGTGGGATCCCAGAAAGAACAAGCAGTGGGAACTGCCCGTCCTGCAGCCAGGCGCGCGGATAGCTAACTGGGACGCCGCCTTGGCCTGCGCCGTGGGCGACGGCTGCAGCCATCTGGACTGCCACTTCAAGGTCGTCTTTGTGGGAAGATCTGGAGGGCGGAAGTTCTCTTGTTTCTACTCATCGGAGGCTGATAGCTGGAGTGACCCAATCTTTGTTTCGGAGAAAGGAGGATATGTTGCCTATGGTATGTACAAGAGTGTCCTCGTTGGGAATATATGCCTTCTACTACAAGATCGGAGGCATCGATAACATCTTTAAGCTCGACCTGCAGACACATCAAATATGTTGGATCAGCCAAGGAGTGCTGGCGCCCAGTCTGCTAATTGCCACAGAGGATGGCAGCACGCTAGAACTTGCCAAGATAATCATCAACTCAACACTTTGTGTGTGGCAAAGGGAGCAAGGAAGATGGGTAGAAAGCAGACTCATTCAGCTTCGTGCTCTACTCCCAGATGATGCCCTGTGTGATCCGCTACTCCCACCTCAAACCAACATTGACAAACCTTCGGTGGTTGGCTTTTCAGAGACAGGAGCTGGTGTCATTTTCTTAAGGACATGTGTTGGGTATTTCACTATTGATCTGAACTCAGGGAGGAGCAAGAAGGTAGGGAATGTCTTAGGCTCGGGTCGCATTGTTCCCTATGTGAGCTTCTGCACCCCAGGTATATATTTCATTGTTTTTTAGTTTGCCCATTTGCACAACAAGTATTAGTTCAACATGAAAATATTCTGGATTGCTATGGGCCCAGCAACATGGTGTGTGTTTTTTGCGGCGAAAAGAACATTATGTCAGTGTGACATCTCAACCTCATGTAAAAACTAGAGTACTCCTACTGCTACGTATATATTATCTACAGTCCAAATATTAGCCTCATGCTACTCTTTAATGATATATATGTTCCTCAATCATCTCCTGTATGCTAATGTCTCTTGATAACATTGTAGAAATACAAATAGGATACTTTCCTTGATCTGGACTAGTTTGAGTTCATCTTAATGATGTTGTGGATACGTGACCATTAACTGGATAATAAATCAGTGCTGTTTTGTTGTCTATCGGAGGAAACTTGATGTCTCTTGTGTGATTTGTGTAGATCCAATGTTCATTGCTACCATTGATTCCTCATATTTTGTATTTGTGTTTCTTATGCAGCACCGGGAACAGTCTCCACAGATGAGGGACCAGCAGCTAGTGTTGTTGTCTCTACAGATGATGAACCAGGAGCTGGTGTTGTGGTCTCTAGAGATGAGGGGCTAGGAGATGTTGCTGTCTCTACAGATGAGGGGCCAGGAGATGTTGTGGTCTCTAAAGATGAGGGGCCAGGGTCTAGCATGTCAAGTGCATAAGAAGCTCAAATTACAAGTACAAGGCCTTCTAAATCAAGAAGCAAATTACTAGAACAGAAGCATGGTTTTTGGTGCGATTTCTCTACATGATTTTGCTGCTGTGCTGGCCTTGTTCTGAAGCCTAAATGCATTCTAGTTCCCTGGTATTGGGAATAATTAGTAGTACTATTTATCTCTAAAATATGTAGCTTGCTACTTAGTTTGAAGCTGTCTTGGGCTCATCTGCAAGATGGAAACTGAATCAGGATTGTACTCTCACTTTGAACTTGGGAACTTGGAGTTTGAAATCAAATTATGAGAATGTTATTGACTCATGTGTGAAAGTATGACATATGGAATTAATGCCGTGTGTGATTGCAGAAAATTTTCCTCTTTTACTTGGAAGTGTAGTCGATTCAGCAAACACGAGCTATTTTGAAGCAGCTTTAGCTGACCAATTTTGGGGTGAATGCCAATAAACAACAATTGCTGGTTGCAAAATCTGTGATGTCTGTATTTGTTTACACACAAGTAGGGCCTCGTGTAAAATTGGACATCATCATTATTGAGCTGTATAAAGACTAAAGAGTGTGAATTTCTCCTTTTTTACTCCCTGTATAGAAGCATTGTATGTTTTTATACAGTACTGAATTTGTATGTTTTTGTACTGTACTGAATTTGTCATTTGTAGGGTTGGGAAGTTCTTAAGTTGGTACACAAGTTTAAGCCTTCAAGTTCATACCACCACTAGATAGAGCGTGGGATAGATGTGTTGCAACTAACAGAGCCTGAGAATTGTTCTCCTAGGCATTGTACCTAAATGTTTTGGATAGACACGTGTGCTGCATGTGCTTGAGCAAGTGCCAGTGCAGTTTCCTGATGGATGTAAGTTGAATTTCTATGGCAGTTTGATGGAATCTGATCCATCCGCTTGGAGGTTCTTCTAGAATAAATCTGTGATCTTAGTTGTACTGATGCTTAATGTGAACTGCAAAATTAAGATTTGAAGAGCTCTATTACGTAGGCGAGTGCTTGGCATTGTTGTTTATCTATCCCCATCATACCTATGCAAGGTCCGTAGACCGCAATGGTTGCAAACGATGAGCATATTCAGTACCCAATTCAATATGCATGTGATTTAGGGGGTTGCTTGGCTAGTTGGCTAGTGACTAGTTGGAGGTTTGGCTTAAAAATTAGCCCACCCCCTGTTTGGATGAGATAGAGCTAATTTAGGCTAATTTTTAGCTATCTAGTAATTAGTTGTGGTATCCAAACAAGCTCTATATCGGTACGTGACCGGTTTCGTCTAAAATGTTAACTCACGAGCGCCAATCTTCCAGTCCAAGTCCAACGAACAAGGCAACAACGGATAGGTGTTATTAATAATGAATTTCATGTTTGGATTCACAAAATGTTGGATAATGGCGTATACGTTGAGTCTATTTATCGGCTAATTCGTTCATTTTTTTATTTTATTTTATTTATTTATTTTGAAGGAAGGATGGGATGGGTTGCCAGGGCCTTTACTCAATTCCTCAGCTCCAGCACAGCATTTGTATTTTTGGAGAAGGCTTCAGTTCAGTGTTCATTCACTCAACATTACGTCTCATAGCGACGAGGATTGTCAATGCAGCTAATGCTGCCACCAAAGCATTAATATCGATGCGAGTCAAATGATTAGAATGATCAATCTCACAAAACAAATCATGATAATTCTTGTATGGACAAAACTTCGTATCTATAGAACACGGGACAAATACTGGACAATCTCACAAAACAAGTCATTAAAATGCTTATCATGTACCGTGACAATCAGCCAAATCACCGACGAACAATGCACAGGTATTTGCCCAACTAGACTGGACAACCAAAGTCCAAATGACCACGGAAAAGGCTACTTGAATGTAAGGTGATTGATACAGGTACTTAATGATATCGCTTAGAAGATATACAAGTTGGTTCCTAATTATGATGGACATTCGCTTACACACATTAAGCATTGATGCTAATTCAAATGACCACGGGCCCAGACTAGACGACTACGAACACTTCATCGATCACAACTTCACTCAAGGATCAATTCAGGAACACAGGAATCCAAAACAGATGATATATCAAAATTTCACAGAGCATATAAAACTTTACCCATTTCAGAGAACAATCAATTCCCGCTTGGAACACAGGCAGCAAAGGATTGCTACAATATATAGAAGTCTCGGAAAGCAGAACTCTTCATCTATCCTACAGATAATGAACATCCTGCAGCATAACAAAGCACAAATGTCTGCATACTAAGACACTCGAGATAGGCCAATATGCCTCAAGGAGCTTATCTCTTCTTTGACACACCGACAGTCTTTCCACGCCTCCCGGTGGTCTTGGTGTGCTGGCCACGGACACGCAGGCCCCAGTAGTGACGCAGACCACGGTGGTTCCTGGATAACACAAGGGTTTTGTGTCATATAACGAACACAACAACAAAAAACAGATATTCCAATCACAAGCATATTCGGTGTGAAGGGCGGACAACAGTTTCGAACATAGATGAACACGATTTCACCGCAAAGACATTGGCTGTGTACAATTATGAAAAACATGAATAGCACTAACAAAGAGGAAAATGCAACTAATATTTTTCAACAGTGGCGTGACAATAAATATGTGTGCATGCTAACTTGTGTATAGCAGTACAGCATCAATCAATAATAATAACAGAAAAATGTGATGATAGACTGACCTGATCTTCTTCAGCCTCTCAAGGTCATCCCTGAGCTTCATGTCAAGGGCATTGGAAACAACCTGAGAGAACCTACCATCCTTGTAATCCTTCTTCCTGTTGAGGAACCAGTCAGGGACCTTAAACTGGCGGGGGTTGGCCACCACAGTCATGAGGCGCTCAAGCTCATCAGTGGTTAGCTCACCAGCCCTGCACAAAAAACATAATCATCATTCATCAGTGCCCAACTTCATGCAATGGGGCATTCCTGCAGTAACATGCAATATTAGACTGACATCCTAGTGGCACAGTTGGCTAATATGGCACAATTAAAATTTAGTGGGACTGGGACAGTGGTGCAATAAAACAATCTCAGACTTCAGCAAACACGAGCAAACTGGAAACATTGAAAAAAAAAAAGCCTAGACAAGTATTCGCAATTCTACACTGGTTAGTCATATGGATGGCATAGGCTTTAAAACACATTTTCAAATGGGGTTCACTGCATTTTCCCAAGTAGTCAGAAATGCTAACTTACAATCCATGCTGAGCCACAGATGACTACTGAAAACAATCAGTAGATACAGTATGTTCCACAGTTGCCAAGCTTGTACATGGAGGCAACCAAAATTGGCCTTATCTAATTTCTTAACAGTTTATAACCTTACAATTTATCTTCATATAATCATACTCATATACCAATGCAAAAAAAACTATTGTCCAACAGGTCCAAAAACGAAGCCAATCCTAAATTCAGGATATGTACAGAAGCTGAACAACTTTGAAACATGTTTCTTCATTGAATAGAAAATAAACATTAACAGACATTTTTACCAAAAACTGATCAAAAACAGAGTTCTCGGTACTCTATGGCTACAGCATGAACTTTCAGTACCTAAAATGAAATCATTGCTGAGGAATGCATGTCAACAGTTCTGATAAAGTTAGCAGTGGTTTTAATGCACCCACCATGTTGGAAACAAATTTCAGCAGGCTCATCAGTAAAGCCGCTAAATTGGCAAATTAATGGTGCTAAACTAAGTTGCACATAAGCTTGATGACAACAAGCACAAAAAAGAAAAATGATTATTACAACCAAATCATCAGACTGTAAATCTATCCTTCTGTCCAACAGAAGGGTATTTAATTCCGCATAAAAGCACAAATCATCCATTGCTTATATTCGTTAAAACAGTTTCAAAGGCCTAATATTTTAAAGAAATTTGACTGGCCTCTAATCTAAATTAAAATTCTAACCCCCAAAAAACTGTTCGTCCAACCTAGACAGCTGCAGCCCAATACATGTCCAAATGAGTCGATCCCTCACCCCGGCAACGCCAAACTCCACAATAACCATCCACAATTCGCAATGCTAATCACCGACAACGCCACCCTTACATCTCCTCCTCATTCCACTACATGAACCAACTGCAAAAAGCCATCGAGAACTCACCGCTTGTTCATGTCGATGTCGGCCTTCTTGCAGACGATGTTGGAGAAGCGGCGGCCGACACCCTTGATGGAGGTCATGGCGAACATGATCTTCTGCTTGCCATCCACGTTGGTGTTGAGCAGACGCAGGATGTGCTGGAAGTCCTCCCCCGCGATCAGCGACTGCAAAGCCAACAACGCCAACCGAGCGTCAGACCAATCGCCGATCCGTGACGGCTCAGTGGGGCCACAAAAGAAGATAGGGCGGAGCTCTTACCATGGCGGCAGCGGCTGGTGGAGCTCGGGCGCGCGCCGGAGTTGGAGGCGGCGACGGGCTGCGGCTGCGCGGGGGTAGGGTTTCTCCTCTCGCTGGCGGCGGCGGCGTTGCGAGGCGGGCTTTATAGTTGGGAGTGTGGTGGGGTGGAAGCAACCCTAGTGGACGCGGATCGACGGCTAGGATGGATGCGAAGATGTGGAGAGGGGTTGGGTGGGCTTTACGGACTGTTTTGGCCTAGTTTGGGCCTGCATGGGCAAAAGCATAAGGCTCAGGAGTGAACATCTAGCCCATCATTTTCTTGTATCTGGCTTTTTTTTTAGACGGATTTTCTTGTATCTGGCTACGCCGTCTGCGTTTTCCTTTTTGCTTGATTTGATTTGAAGTTTAACTTTTTCTTGAGAATGATTTGAAGATTGAATTTAAATTAGTTTCAGAATATTAAGAATAAAAAAATCGAATGAGTCCATTTCCCGTAACTGTTCTTAATAGAAGATACAAAAATTTAAAAAAGTAACACTATTTGTATTATGCTTATTGTTGGGATTGTTAATTATTCAAAAAAAAAGGTAAATCCCCCCGTGTTGTCACGGGATTTGGGAAAAAAATTAGAAGCATAAACATTAAAGAGTTTGATGGGGAGTAGAATAATTTCGTACATTTGAGATTTCAGATTTTATAGTAGTTGGAGATGTGAATGCAAGTAATTTGCTATATCTCTGCATCGTGGGTGGTGGGAAATTTTCTGCAAAGAAAATTAGAGCACACAAGATGTTAATCCATCAAGTAATAAAAAGAAATAAATTAACGCAGCATGAATTTGAAGAACCCGATTGGAGGAGCCCAATTTCCGCGGCGTCTCCAAGAACGCTGGCCGTCCAGAAATAAGGCAAACAAAACCATTGCCCCCGTGCTGAATTTTAGTGGCCTACATGAGCTTGGAACGTCTCCACCCAAACAGACATGGGGTTCGCTGGTAGGGATCTACGGAGCTAATACAAGACATGGGAAATAGAGAAGCGTTGCATCGTACTCATGACAGCACTTTCCAGCTTGATGCGTGTTCTGTTGCCTCGATAGGGCCTGTTCTGTTGCCTCGAAATAAGGGTATGTTTGGAACGCGGAAAATATTTTCTCCCTGCGTTTTTTCTGTGGAATTGAACTGATTCCTGTGAAATTTCTGCATGATTTCTACGAAACCCCTAGGATTTGAGGTGGCTGCTTAACATTGGATGGCGAGAACAAAAATGATAACATGAAATGTTGTGGTGCAAGATAAAACTTTGTAGTAGGGCTTTGTTTTATATAAGGCTAATCCCAATCCATGGTATCATGCTCCAATATCCAATGCTGACACATCATAAGAAGAGTATTGAATTATTAGGGAAAAAACATCTACAATGCATGATATCATGTTACTATATACAATGCTGTCATAGTAATTAATTATTTCGTATGTTGTGTCTATGAATGTGGGTCCAAACTGTTAAAATGGATGCTAAATTGTTGCATTTCGTGCCAAAACTACAAAGCTAGAATCCAAACAGTTCAGCAATACTTTTCAGCGAACAAACACTATAACATCTACAATGCATGATATCATGTTACTATATACAATGCTGTCATAGTAATTAATTATTTCGTATGTTGTGTCTATGAATGTGGGTCCAAACTGTTAAAATGGATGCTAAATTGTTGCATTTCGTGCCAAAACTACAAAGCTAGAATCCAAACAGTTCAGCAATACTTTTCAGCGAACAAACACTATTTTCCTCTCACAACAAATCGGCATAAGCCAAATTTCAGCGAAACAAACAGGGCCTAGCATGACATCTAATAATAACTGTATGTTATAAGTTATAACCAATAGAGTAACCTAAGAGATAAAATGGGTACATTGCTGGATCAGACTGCTAGAAAAGTCAAAATGTGGCAACAAGGGCGCATCAACTCCATTCAGATAGAAAAATTTACAGATACATCCATCATTCCTTCGGTTACATCCATCACCCTTCAGCTGATCCTCTGCAGTGTCTGTCACACGAATCACGCTGCAAACATGTAGAGGCGATTTTGCACTTCCATTTCCATCAAACAGAAAACAGACAGGCTGCTAAGTGCTACTAGTAACCACTAACCGCCCACTGGGAACTATCGTTACATGTAAAGCAGCAGAACAATCGTGGTTGCAGCCCTGCAATCACGAAAGTAATTTCACAGTGCTACACAGACAAACAAGCGACAACTTATAACCACTAACACATGGCTTTTCTTTTCTTCTCTAATTTCTGTACATGGAACAAAATTCCACATGCATACCATGGGTACCAACTCTTAACAAGGAGTTTGGGTCAACCAGGAGGACAACAGAAAACTTCCACACATGTATATCTCTACAACAAAATGTTGACCCAGATTGTGGGTCGTATAGAAGAACAAAAAGTCAAGAAAGCTTCATGATCTACAGCCACAGTCTAGAAGAACCAAAAGTCAGGAAAGCTTAAGAACCAACTGTGCCATGCTTCTCACGGACCGTCCCAGCTCCCAGCAGCGCCTCACACACTGTCAATACAAATAAAAAACAAGACCTTTTAGTTAAAAGATTGTGAGGAACAAGCAATTGAATGCCAAAGGATTTGACATGATTTTAGGAAATTTAAACAGACAGCGGCATCGACCTAATTTTGTTTCCCATCTAAAGTAACAGTTAGCAATGGTTATTTAACAGTTGCTCATCAGCTAGCACAGAGTGATCTAAAGAAAGGACCAGGATGGACAAGTCACGCTACTTCCCAGAGCTTCAGATGTTCTTGACCATGACAAGGACGAATGAAAACTAGAATAAGCATTAGTAAAGTGGACTTGTAATGCCTAAGGAGATCACAAGTGTCAACTGGGAGCAGTTCCAACAAGTTTCTGACTCAATGCAATTGAGAGGCAGAAGTTGTTACAATCTTTGTTCACACATTATTTCTTTGGTTTTAAAAAGATGGCTCAAGCTCATAGTCATAGATGGACATCTGAACCACAACTTATAACAGATGCTGAGATTTGCAATGTGTGCATGCTACATGCGATTAATGATTTGCATGTCTTCAAAAGCATACATAAGATTCATAACATGACCAAGCATATTTGTGATCAAGAATTTTCTTACCAACAAAAATTCATCCACGCCAGTCGCCAGCCCAACAATCTCTCCTTTAGACCATCCAGGGAGCACTGTTATCCATAAATGTTACCAATGAGTACCCACTACCAACTATCCTTGATGTCCACCAAAACAGTTCCTATCAAACGAGGGAGTTGATTTACTACACTGGTTGTTTTGAACAGGCGCGTGTAACAGTAAAAAATCCCGAGGTGTGTGTGGTGTGGTGTGAGTTTTGTATTGGCTATTTGAGCCTTCCTTTTCCCTATCTTAATGCAATGATACGCAGCCCTCCTGCGTATTCCAGAAAAAAATTTATTACACTGGTTAAAGAACTCCTAGAATCAAAAGCAACTAGAAAAGATGCATATCTGTGTATGGCCCTGGTGCCTATGAATTCATGTGAAAATTTGCTCAAATCAAGCACATGCATCTGCTCAAAATATTGCCTGAAACTTTTTCCAGGTTTTTTTCCCAAAATAAAACTGAGATTTAGAAGCTCTGATAAGGATTGTCCGATTTGGCGATTTCTACAGATGCTTGATCATAACTGTGAACTGACATTTTCATGACTCGTGCCTGATTTCAGACGAAACTTAACTATAACTACAGCAATTCATAGACAGAGACACAGTTATATAACTACATTAGAGGCATGCCTTCACAAGTTGCTGCCACAACTTAAACATCTAGGGTAAATCTACTGGTGACCAATATATGAACTCAAGTCATACAACAAGTTGGTATGTACTAATAATAGCTGTCTACAGCTACCATATATGCATCCATAAGTACCACAAAACACGTACCCGAAAGTATTCTCAGTTTCTCAGTGATGATGGAAAGTGCAAATGTAAGGAACAATTTTCTTAAACTTATAAGCTGAATGATAAAATATTTTGTAATCTCTAGAACAATACCTTTATAGTAGAAAATAGAATGGTCATGCATTAACAGGTTCTCTAGAAGCTAGGTCATCTTCCATACTGTTATTACTGTATATGACATCCTCTCCATGAAGTTGACCCTCCCCACAAGTTTGAGTAGGCTTAACCACATTTTCACCAACATCTGAAATGTTGAGCACGGGAGCTGTTATTCCTGCTTCATTGAAACTCTCACCAGTCATTCCTACCTTAATAGTTGCATCATCCATTTCAACCATATCCTTTTTAAGTGACTTTGACTCAGTCAAGGTCACCAACATATCTTCACAACTAGAAGAGTGTTTCAAATCTGGTAAAAGTGAGCCAGTTTTGTCCTCAATAATCTCCACTTGCTGAACATATAACTTCACAGATACTCCACTGTCAACTGCAGAAGCACTGTGATCTTCATTAGTACCTTTATCTCTATAGGCATCCCTTGAGGTTCCATTTACAATAGTAGTTCTATCTTCCAAGCTTTTAGCTTCCATTGAGATTTGACTATACTCTACAACCATAGTTTTAAACTCATGCTTATCAGGCTTTTCATCCATAATGACTAAAGGTATTTTAGTGTCCACAGGAGCTGCGTAAGCTTTCTCATCCTCTTGATTAGCACAATGGACAGATGTCAAATTAGATTCAGTTTTGCCTGTTATGGGAGCAGCTCCAACAGAAAGTTCACTAGATAAACGGTTTTCACCTTTCCCAATCTCATTAGATAAACAAGAACATTGATCCACAGTCACCGGAGTAGCAAGTGAATTTGAATGACTGGAATTAGATTTATCTTCACACTTCTGTTCTGAGATAGTATTTTCAGCAATCGATCTCCCATTGGTTTCTTTGTATTTCTCTTCTTGAATGTTTTCTGCTTCAGCCATGCACTGCATGTTGACTCCACAATTAGCTCCTGGAAGTGTATGCAACTTAACTGTCTTACCATCACCTATGGATACCGGGGATGTCCTTTCTATAGTTATTTTAGCTTCATTTTCTTCTGCAGCAGGAGACTGGTCCAATGTCAAGTCTGCAGAGTTTCCTAAAGGATGAGGACTCTCATGACGCTTAATTTCAAGATTGTCAGAGGCATCAAGTTCACTAGAAACATGAACGGGTGTCACAGATCCACTTGCTTCACTGAGCATTTTAGCATCCATCTTATCAGATCCAACAGCATTAGCTGCAATAACAAATAAGAATTGCTCAGATATGGGACTACGGCATGTGATGCTGTAGCTTTTTTTCTTCCTTCTTTTTGATCTGGTAATGCCGTAGTCCCATATCTGAAAAAGGGCGCCCCAGACCCCGCACAGAGCGGGAGCTCTCTGCACTGGGTACGCCCTTTTTCAGATATGGGACTACGGCATTACCAGATCAAAAAGAAGGAAGAAAAAAAGCTACAGCATCACAATATCTGAACAAAGAGAAAACTTTTCTTGGAACAGTTTAGTATTTAGACCTGTCTTGGTAGTGACCTGTCCATCAACTGTTTGTGTTGGCAGCAACCTCTTCTCTAGTAGACCGGTCCCATTCATAATCAAGAGATTTAACGACTTGATTCTTTGCTTCTTGGAAGGTTGAACAGGCTTAAAACCAAAAACAGTTGTCCAAGTATTCTCCATTTCAGTCACAGCAGATACTACTAGTTTCTGAACATTGAGGGAACAAAGGGCCTACAAAATAATAAATTAACCCCAAAAACATGTCAGAAGTTCTGAAAACAGGAATGCAAACATGGGTGTACACACAAACAAAAAATTTGATCTGATTACAAGTAGGTTCGTGTTCTGCTCTTCTGAATCTGAACATCAACAAGTAAAAAAAACGAAAGTAGAAAACTGCCGCAGGCTATATACAAAATCTCCTTAGCCTCACAAAGCATACAATAGAATGGATACCATTTGACAAATCAGAATACATATCTACATATGTACATTGCAATACGCTGTGTTATAGCACAAAACAAGATGTTCAAAATATGCCAGTCAATTCTGCAATCATACTAGGGTAGAGATGATAAATCTAACAATCTCAAATCTTTTGAAGAAAGACTAAGAGACATGTTGATACCAGCACATGAGTAAGACAATTTTGCAAACTAGGACTAATTATACAGTTGTATTAACCAATCTGTTAACATCACCAGCCTATGTGAAGAGACAATTCTGCAAACTAGGACTAATTATACAGTTGTATTAACCAATCTGTTAACATCACCAGCCTATGTGAAGGTAAACTGGTAGTCTGGAACAGAACAAGGCAGAAATATCTTTAAAGGACACAAGAAGCAAGACATGTGAAGTATGAACAAGGAGAAATGACAGTTGACAGCAAGTGACTGCAAGCTCTAGTACTCACGAATGCACAGCTGGGAAGGGAAAGTAAATTACCGATTCAATTCCATTCAGTAGTCGACGCAACATCCCTTGGTGCCTATACATGCCTCTTGTGCCTATGAATGGCATTTCCGCTAAATCAGTTCCATGAATCCTGATTCATGCAGGGAAAAAGTGAAGCATTTTAGAAATGAAACTAAGTTAGAATTCATAAATTCACAACAAGAACAAGAAAAGAGGGGCAAGTTTGTAGGTTTCACATTATACGTCACACGTAGAAGTTGTTTGGGGTATGAATAAGGAACAAATATCATGACAAAGTTCAAGTTTTCAAAAAACAACAGTTGATTAATGCTTATACGTATATACAAATTACTTTCAGGACACCTTGATGGTGAAATGGTAAACATGCGAGACTCAAAGTATCATCTAAAGTGCACCCTCAGCACATATTTTCAGTATACACATGTTGCATGCAAAATTTGATTTGAATAATCAGAACAGGAGATGGGGATGGCTGACATTCTGACGCAGAAGCTTAATAGTATTAGGGAAAACAATTTAGCCAGGTTCGGGGCTTGGGATGCACGTAACTTTTGCCTTCCGATAAAAAAAGACACTATATTCTACATTTGCATCTATAATTCACATATCTACATGTTATGGCAAGTGGAGCCGGCCCAGGGGCCCACGCGCTAACAGTACCAAAGGACTTGCAAGGTTTTATAGAAACTCGTGTCAAACCCTGTTACAGTATTTGTTTCATTGCCCACTTAGCCCTTGTCCATAACAAGGAAGCAAGTAGTTTCCAACAAACACTGAAATTCCTTGCAACCAAGGAGTGAATCTGAAATTAGTATAACAAAATATAACAGCATATGAACATACAAATGTACCTTACAGATGCCGCAGATATTACTTCATCACCCCGTTCCAGGATAAATGCATAGAAACCACTGAAGTCTAAACGACTGAAATCAGAACTGCAACATTGTTTTACAGAATTTCAGTAAGTGATTATATTGAGATTTTGAAAAATAATTCAAGAAAATTTGTGTGATGAACAATCAAGTAGAGTCCAAAGAATACAAAGACAGAAATGACAGCTCTAGAAATGTTACAGCTAGCTCCCTAGGTACTTCCAAATTCCTAGACATGCTCTTGCAGACTCAAAAGAAAAGTGAAGGGTAAGGAAACAAAGTTCCTAGATCCAAAGAGTTGTTGGTCCATTGCAATTGCAGCTAGCTCAGGAAAATCATTCATCTTGATCTTTTATGGAGGTATAACCACAATGAATCAAGAGCACGAAGGCATACTTACCCACAATTATATGCAACATTGTGAATCATATTAATTCCACTTCTCTCGTCAATGTGTGGCTGAAAGCACTCATCCAGAACTGTGAAAGCGAGGGCTACCTTGGAGTTGCACTGTGCCATTTTTTCTTTATTTTTGGGGGGCACGGCCTGATCATTAGGAAAACAGCGAACCAGACTCCACGAAAATCCAGCCTCCATATGATTCTTTATCCCAAGAAGCTTGTTTAGTCGTTTATAAATCTGCGTTATTTCAACGAATAGAACAGCCTTAGTGTTCATGTTTATAAAAAGAACATACATAGACAAGTAAAAAAACAGCAGATACAATACATTTCTAAAGACAGTTGACCATGATTAACTGAGATGTGTAAGGAAATGTGAAATTTCATGGGCTAATTGAATGCTAAGGCAAATTGTATTAACATGGTAAATACTTTTCATATGTTGCTTCAGCTGCAAATTTGCTGGAGATTTATCGGTAATGTCCTTTAATAGAACCCCTGAGGGATATGATTCAGGTCAGCCATGCTGCTCAGAAGCATCAAGCATCATCATCCAGGATGAACATTATAATATATTGTATAGTATGCTACCCAATAAACTCTAAAATACTGAAGCAAAAACTCTGTACCTTTCTACATCCTGGACTGCAAAAGCAATCAGAGGTACCAGGTATGGTACAATCAGAATCTGTCCCAGTTCCAGATGAACAAGTTTGGTGATCTGCGAAGTGCAAAATTATTGTGTAAGGAAATGTACAGATGCACAGAGAGAGAAGGATGCACAGAGTAGAAAGTCTTACATTTCCTTGAACATTGCAAACAAGAAAGTAATAGCTCAGGAGAAGATGATGGCTTTTCTTGGGGAAAACCACAGAACCTACATAAACAGCTGCGACAATACCAATCGCCAGAGGGGAGCTGCAGAGGCAATTAGCATAAATAAATTAAATAAACATAAAAGCATCCAAAAACAGAATAGACATTCTAGGTATATAAGAAAATGAAACAAATTAAAATTAATATACCATCCTAGCAGCTATCTCAAAAGTCTCGCTCAATCTAGGGGTGCATCCCCCCCCCCCCAACAGAGCTCTCATCAAGATTTATTTGAAACAAACAAAAGTAGTTCTGTAGCACATATATATCTGTACGCTTACCTTAATTCCCAAGCAATCCAAATGAAAAGTGGAAGCACAGTGATCACAGCACACCAAATCACCACCATCCCCACAAATAGCACAGGTATCATCATGTTCATCCTCGCCCTTATCTATCTTGTAAAATCCCTTATTTTCACATCGTGTGTGCTTCTCCCATGCATCAAGTAAGCATTGCAACAAAGATACCCTACCACCTTCCAGAAAGATGTTTGCATAGGGCTTCTTCTCTTTTGAACCAGCATGAAGTTCAAACTTCGCTATTGTGAGAATCTTGGAACAGCACCCACAGAAAATACCCTCCCTGGTAATTTTACCTGCCAACATTTCCCTGGTTCTATTGTTGTTCATGTATTTGACTTGCATGTCTTCAGAAACAACCCCCAGATCTATCATCCATGAATATACTGTACGCTTCCATTCATATGGAATATAGCCATCCATGTTATCCTCTGTATCATGGGTACTCCCACGGACAAGAAGCCCACATCTCCGATCTTTTACCCTATTCTCCTTGTTTTGATGCTTGTTTCTAGAACCTCCATTAGCAAGGATATCTTTTGAGCTTCTGCTTCTGTTTCTGCTAACCCCAGGTTTCTTTTCAGCACCACAAATTTCTTTATTAGTCCTTCTCTTAACTATATTCTTTTTTAGCAATGCTAGATCATCCTTCGATATGGCATCTGAAGCACCTGGTTTAGTATTATTAAGTTTAGATGAGCGGCCCATATTTTGAAACTGTTCTTGGAAAACTGCATAAGCCTTAGTGATTGACCAATAGCCAACCCCGGCAGGAGAAACATAGACTGAGTCTTCATAATCTTTGTTTTTCCTCTGCCTTAGATCAATTTTCCACCCATTATCTAAAAGCACACGTTTTATCTTGTTCCTGAGATCCTGCTTGTGTGTGTTGAGGGGTCCTCCCCTTGGCTTCTTCATTTTAAGCTTGTTGAGCACAGGGCCAGATGTGCCTTGCAGATCAACAGCTTTCGATTGTGCCTTCTTTGACAAACTCTCTGACGACCCTTTATGCTCAAGCAATCGCTTTTTCAGATTCTTCTGTTCACTTGATTTAGTGCTATCATCTTTCAAGCTCAGAGAATAGTTCTTCAGTTGTTGCTTTGAATTTTGTTGTTTCATTTTCTGGCCCAAAGAAACTCCCACTACGCTTGGATCACTTTTCCTCAGCGCAACAGGAGAGAGTAGCTTTCTCACAACTGTCTTCTCACCATTTGCATCCTGCTTCCGAAATTCTGCAGGGGCACCACTTTTCTCTTCATATCCTTTATATCTCTCTTTCGTTTCTCCATCTGCCTTGCTGTTCCTGTGCTGAAACTTCTCAGCAACAGTTTCCATGTCCACGGTACAGTCCTTCATTGGCACCTTATGGCCACCAAACTCTCCATCCAACTTAGTTGTAATTGCAAGAGTCTTGCCATCACTGGTTTCCTTATCAATCACCTTGGTGTTCTTCATTGGCATCTTGTCATCCCCAGTTTCCTCATCCACCTTATTAACCTTCTTGGACACAAGCTTGTAATCATTACTCTCCGTCGCCGCACCATTGTTCTTCGGCAGGAGCTTTAAAACACCTCTCTTTGTTGGAATCCTAACATTACCAGTCTCCCCATCCACCTCAGTTTGCCTCGACAGAATCTTACCATCACCAGCATCCCTGGCCACCTTATCATGCTTTGGCAATATCCTTAAAACACCCCTTTTCCCTTGCAACCTTAAAACCTCCTGTTGGCCAGAAATGATGGCTTTGCCCTGATCAGTCTTCAATGGCGTCCGTCTTTCATGTTTCTGCAGCTCCACCTGTCTCCTCTTGTCACCCAAACTCGATACTTGCTCCTTCATTTTTGAGGCACTGCTTGCCTTCATACCCACCCCACCTTTGTCATCCAGAACACGCCCTCCCCTTACCTCTGGCCTCTCAAACCGCCATGTCGGGAGCCCCCGGGGCAGCATTTTTCCACCAGTTCCACCCTTAGATGCACCTCCACTACATCCACTGCCACCACCATCGACAGTCTCAACTCTGATCCTCTTGGCAGCAGGCTGTGAACTACTGCTCTGCAGCTCATCTCCCGTTTTCTTATCTGAACCATCTCCATCACTGGACTTAACCCCTGCAACCTTCTCAGGACGAGCAGCCACGGGTTTCGCCCCCGACTGATCGCCACTGCCTTGGCTGCCGGCACCTGCATTGCCCACCGACGCGGCACCACTAGCATTCCGCCGCGTGGAGATGCAGAACTCGTCGGCCTCGGAGTCGCTGGACTCCATCACCAGCTGCCTCTTCCGCGGCCTGCTCGCCTGCGCGGCCTCCGAGCCGCGGCCTTCTCCGTCCGAACCCATCAAAAGCTTCGCAAAACCGATCCCCAGAAGAGCTCAAACCTCCCGCTCCAAAACCATCGCCAGGCGGCCCTGGATCAAGAACCACGGTTTTTTTTTAAAAAAAAGTCACTTCTCATCACCCAAGCAATATCAATCCAAACCCCAACCCAACAAAAAAAAAACGCGAGATAAGAACGCGAGGTAAAAGAAAGAAAGGAAAATCCGCGACGGCGCGGCCACCGCCCGCCCGGGAGGGCGTTTCCCGGTCGGAATTCCGCGCGATGGGACGAGTCGGGGCTCACCTGGATTGCGGGAGCGCGAGGGAGGCGGCGGAGCGGTCGGGTTGCGGCGCTGGAGGGTAGGGTTTCGGGGATCGCGGGGGGGTTTGGGGGAGGGACTGCGAGAAGCCGACGGATTGGCTTGGCCTGCTGCTTCTCGTGTTCGTCGTCCGGGGGGCGGGTCTACGGATTAAAACGGGAGATGGGGAAGGGGCTTATTTGACAATTTTCCGTGTTACTTGATGATATAAACGCCCAGTAGGGCCAGTGGTTTTGCCGTTTTGCGTCTCAGCTTTGGACTCGGTTTTTTTTAGCTTCGGCCTCGTTCGAACTGACCGAAAAACACTAAATTGTTAATCGTTAGAGAGAAAAATATTGTTCTGATTAAAAAAATAAGTTGAATAATGCAGATTATAAGGTAAGTTGAATGGCCTTCGTTTTCTACTTCCATCGGTTTTTTCTCTTTTTTCTCGGATGTTTTTTTTTTCATATTAAACGCAGGGATCAAATAAAGAAATGAAATTGGGACATAAGGTGTCA
Organism: Miscanthus floridulus; assembly: GCF_019320115.1. Classification (NCBI taxonomy): domain Eukaryota; kingdom Viridiplantae; phylum Streptophyta; class Magnoliopsida; order Poales; family Poaceae; genus Miscanthus; species Miscanthus floridulus. Next base: position 12,646,189 of record NC_089583.1, on the reverse strand, counting down.
TACAAGCATACCATATATAAACTCAAACCGTCCTCATTTTGATTCATACTAAGTAGAAGGGAAAAAAGGTGGGGGTAAGGCAAAACTACAACAATCAAAATGCAATAACAAATCTTGCAGATGTGTGTGCATCCTCATTGAAAATAGGTACCGCCTCCATTATGAAATATAAAAAAAATTATCTCAAGTTATTACGTGTTTAAGTGAATTAACTCCTTCGAACCACCGAGTGTGCGCGTACTCGTCATTATTATCTACCACCAAACTCAAATAAAGCACAAGATCTCTCTACAGTTAGAGCTCAAAATAACTCCCCACTCTCATTTATTTGCTAGTGATTGCATCTTTGGGGAGATTAGAGTGTTTTCTAGTGCATTTGCTTTGAGAGACTGTATTAAGTGGTATTGGAGATCAAGTTTGATGTGGTTTTGCCTTTTTACTTTTGGTGGTTACCGCCACCTAGACGGCTTAGAGCAGCGGGACTCCGTTAAAGCACCCGACTGAAGATTGTGAGATGCTCTGGAGGTGATTTGTGATGGGCTATTGGGTTGATCCCCGCCGGAGGAGGAAAAGAACCACTCTAGTAGAAAAAGAAAGGCTTGGAGAGTGCCTTATGTAATTGGAGCCGTCTCAAAACCAAGAGGCAACCCGGTGGGGTTGAGCCTTGGCAGAGGAGCGGCGATCATTGAGATTGCCTCAATGTGGACATAGCTAACCGGCAAGTCATCAAAGCATGGTATAAAAATTCTTGTCTCGTGTGTGCATCACTTTCTAGTCTTGATTAGTTTGTTCTTCAATTAATAGGGTAGAACTATTAGGACTCGTCACCTTAGGCTCGTAAAACATAGCTAGGTGTAGAATTATTATGGTCTTTTTTTTGGGTCTAACACAATTTGCCTAGTGTTTGTAAGCCTATAGAATTTTAGTTTAGACTATATTCACATTTCTATCAAGACATCCAAACATCTATATATCGTGCTCTTCCCGACGGCTCATCACTGCTGGCAAACCCCCTTCCACCTTCGCTATAGGGCTAGTAGGAGCTCCACCATTTTAGCGAGCTTCTCTTCCGCGTGCGCTCTCTTTCCACTTTGGGTCACACCACTAACACCTCGACAAAATATGCACACACACCGCTATTTATCACGCCACACTAGCATGCTCACACACTCATGGATATGCCCCTATCATACACCCACTTATCTAGTTTATAAAAAGTAAGGCATTGAAAACGATTATTTTTTATGTACAATTTTCTTATATATAATAAAGAGGTATCCGTAACTTCTTTAACCTTATTTAAGAAATCATGGCACACCTGATGTCACCATAAACAGACACCTAATGTCACCATAAACAGATCCTTTGGAGTGTTTTTATTGGAGGACCAATCCGAAATGTGAAAAATATAGTTTTTGACCTTGAGTCGACGTTCATAAAATTAGTAAAGTTTATCACATAAAAAATGTCATCTCTTGTATTTTTGTAAGAATAGATAATTATGAATATTGCATTTTTAACTACTTCAGTAACATATGTGTTTACCAAAAAAGTTCACCGGGCTATGTCAGTTGAGTTATGTTCTGCCTTATGTAATTGGAGCCGTCTCAAAACCAAGAGGCAACCCGGTGGGGTTGAGCCTTGGCAGAGGAGCGGCGATCATTGAGCTTGCCTCAATGTGGACATAGCTAACCGGCAAGTCATCAAAGCATGGTATAAAAATTCTTGTCTCATGTGTGCATCACTTTCTAGTTTTGATTAGTTTGTTCTTCAATTAATAGGGTAGAACTATTAGGACTTGTCACCTTGGGCTCGTAAAACATAGCTAGGTGTAGAATTATTAGGGTCTTTTTTGGGTCTAACACAATTTGCCTAGTGTTTGTAAGAGCCTATAGAATTTTAATTTAGACTATATTCACCTTTCTATCAAGACATCCAAACATCTATATATCGTGCTCTTCCCGACGGCTCATCACCGCTGGCAAACCCCCTTCCACCTTCGCTATAGGGCTAGTAGGAGCTCCACCGTTTTAGCGAGCTTCTCTTCCGTGTGCGCTCTCTTTCCACTTTGGGTCACGCCACTGACACCTCGACAAAATATGCACACACACCGCTATTTATCACGCCACACTAGCACGCTCACACTATGCCCCTATCATACACCCACTTATCTAGTTTATAAAAAGTAAGGCATTGAAAACGATTATTTTTTATGTACAATTTTCTTATATATAATAAAGAGGTATCTGTAACTTCTTTAACCTTATTTAAGAAAAACATGGCACACCTGATGTCACCATAAACAGATCCTTTGGAGTGTTTTTATTGGAAGACCAATCCGAAATGTGAAAAAAATATTGTTTTTGACCTTGAGTCGACGTTCATAAAATTAGTAAAGTTTATCACATAAAAAATGCCGTCTCTAGTATTTTTGTAAGAATAGATAATTCTGAATATTACATTTTTAACAACTTCAGTAACATATGTGTTTACCAAAAAAGTTCACCGGGCTATGTCTAGACAAATACCAGTTGAGTTATGTTCCATCTAATCGATTGAACTATGCTCACTCCATTATATATGTGTCATTCACTGCTTAAATTTACACACAAAAGAACCACACCTATCACTACGAACTTGTTTGGTGTGGCTCCCACACTGGCACCAGAGCAGGTGAAACCACACAAACCAGATTGCTAGGAGGATGGCTTCTGTCCTCCCATGTGCGAAGCTGTTTTGGTGCCGGGAGCTAGAGCATAAAAACGGAGTTGTACCTAATGGGTCCCATACTGATCTAGGATCTTTGAAGTGTCATCTACAACGAATTTGTTGTATGCTATGATACAAAGTAGCGAGGATCACGTACTTAAAAAATAGATCTGAATCATGATTAAGACGAAAATATATCAAATAACGAAGATGAAACATATGCAAGAGAAACTATACATGCTTGGTTAATAAAATAAAAATAGACGAGGGCGAATCCAAGCACTACTCTATTCCTCCTACCGTCGTGCGGATAATGGAACTCATTTAAGCCAGCAGCGGATCCAAGAAAAATTTTAGAGGAGGGGGCTGAACAACACATACCTCCGACTACTGCTCGATCTTATGTCTCAGCCCCACCTACACTATAGAATTTTGCCTAAAAAATCATGGGGGCTCCAGGGGTTCCACTGCTCCGGTATGGGTAGGGAGGCTTGAGCCCCCCCCCCCCCCCCCCCCGCCCCACCGTTGGATCCACCCCTGCTTTAAGTTGTTGTTTCCAGCTTCATCCTATGTTTTCAAGAGTTTTTTTAGAATTGCACGGTATAACGTAGACACCTACAACATGCACGCACATTCACTCCTATGAACACACGTACGTAAATACTACCCCTATGAGCATCTTCAAAGGACTGAGCCGGCAATCTCGAGATTTAAGAAGTCACCATAGGCGCCTCCACTGAAAAGCACGACGCCGTTAAATCTTGGAATAAGGACGTTGTCGGTGCAGAAAGTGACCAACAAGTAAATATTTATAGTTTTATCATACGTTGTGATCGGAGGTGACCTAGCACTCAATGACACAGGGTTTATACTGGTTCAGGTAACGTGCCCTACATCCAGTTTGAGTCGATCGGTGACTTTATTCCAGAGCCCAGGTGCTCGAAGTTTGCAGTGGGGTTACAAACGAGAAGAAGAAGGATGGGGGTACGAGAGGTCCGGTCGGACTCCTGTCGGAAGGGCCGAGAGTGACGGGAGCCCCGCTATGAACTAAGTGCTCGAGCGTGTGCTCATAGTTCGAACCTGGCGATTCTGTATTAGTGAACTTGATCGATGTAATGAATCTAGAATAACTTGAATCTGGGCATGTTAGGAGAGAGCGCATCTCATTTTTATAGATGAAGGGGATGGCCTTACAAGTGAGAGGGAGATAGTACGTATGCTTCTAATCCTTGTCGCCCACGCCGTCGGGTACAGGATGATGGTAGACGCCCACAACACTGTTGGATGTCAGATGCACGTGGGAGGTTACGTTGTCTTGTTTAGGTATGGCAGATGTCGGTACCTGCTATACTGTTGATGTCCAGAGACATGTGTGGAGTCCTACCATGTTCTCCTGATATGGTAAAAGCCGGCGCGCACAACATTGTTGATGCCCAGAGGCATGGGGGCCTTACCGTATGGGAGTTAATGGCACCTACAATACTGTAGGGGAAAACGTCGACGCCTACAACACTGTTTTAGGCTCTGTCGTGTCAGGGAGGTTACAGAGTATTGTTTTCGCAGGTGCTCATGGTATGGACCCTAGTATTGCGGTTTGACTTGTGCACCCTGCCTTGCTTTCTCCGTTCGTTCCCTAGTCCTTACCGAGTAGGCATCCCCTGTCGGTTGGTTCCAATCGATTCTGATCGTGCCAGTCAGAGAAGAGCAATGAGCAGAGGTTTGCCGTATCCCCGGTCGGAGACACGGGTCGGAGTCGGAAGCGGCGTTGGGCCAGGCCCTCCTATCGGAGAGACCGTCCAGAGGTGGGCTGAATACCGGAGCGGGTGCTCCGGTAGGAGAGGTGGGCCGGAGTAGGAAGACAGGTGTCGTTCCTCCTCGGCCAGTCCTTCTGGTCGGTGATTGGATTGCCCTTCTGGCATATCGTTTAGAACTCATGGGCCGACTCATGAGTTGCGCGTTTGTCTGTTTGGGCCGAGCCTCTGTTGGGAAGCCGGTCCGTGAGGGACCCGGGGTTTATGAACCCGACAGACGTCTTTGGTAGGGCTCCTACCCCGGGTAGCTCCGGCTCCGGATGGACTGTGCAGCACTGTATGTTTCTGTAGCAATGGCAAAAGGGCTCCGGCTCCTTGTCTCTGGAGCAGCTGCCATTGCCTGGCTCCTCCGGCTTTGTGCTACAGGGCACTACAGGAAGAGAGCAGGAGCCGGAGGAAGCCAGGCCAAACAGGCCCTAAATTTATGAAAATACGAGCACCGGTTCCAAGTCGAGGACTTGAACTCGAGTAGACAAGTTCCACCACAAGGAATCGAACCTAACCAACTGATCTATGATTATCTGTAAAGTTATGTGAAAGATTTTGACACAAAACAATTTTTTAAGTTATTGGAAAAGTTGTGCTGAATGGGCCGAATTTTTTCTTACTAAGTAGTACTAGCAACATAGGCCCGAATGGGCCTAGTTGACAACAAACTAACACATCATTTAATAATCCATTAAAAGATACATGATTGAATGAATATGAATATTGATTTTAGTTTTAACTACATTTATTAGTAGGGTACCATTGTGGTGGGGTGGTTGCGGGCTCGGCTTGCACCCACGCATGCGCGTCTCCAGCAGTGCCACTTTAACTAGTGCATGGTAATTCATGTCAGCACTTTTTTTACGTGAAAGAGAGAAGATAGAAAAGAGAAGAGAATATCAGCCTGTTCATTGGTTGGTTTCTAGACTGATAAGTTCGGCTGGTGCTAGTTTGTGTTGACGAAATATGGTCGGCAGTCTACCTAGGGGTATGCCCAAGGTAGTAGATTGTCGGCAGACAGATGCGCAAGCCACAAACAAGATGGTGACGCAAGACAGACACGAGGTTTTATCCAGGTTCGGCCACCAAGAAGGCGTAAAACCTACGTCCTGCGTCTGATTTGTATTGCTGTATGTCAATGAGAGATGTTTTTTAAAGGGATCCCCTGTCCGCCTTATATAGTCCGGGGGGCAGGGTTACAGATCTAGAAACTAATCCTAGTCAGTTACAATTGCCATATGTGGCCGGATAAGGATTTCTATTCTAACCGACTGGGATCCTGCTTGATCGCCAAATCCGCCTTGACTCCTTGCGCAGGACTCCAACCAGGTTGGCTGGGCCACACGTCGTCTTTCGGATGGACCGGACCCATCGATCCGGGCCGGCCCAAGCTTAGCCGTAAGGGTATAGGGGTTAATACCTCCACAGCTAGTCCCCGAGCACCATGTATTATGCTGCGACAAGCCATTTCGACCTTCTCCGAGAAGTAAGGCTAGAGTCCTTGACATCTCTTGACCACCGTCGTCGCTGGAGAAATAGGTTGTCCAAAGAATGTATGGTGCTCTTAAGAAAAAAGAAAGAGACTTCTGTCCTGGGAAATGTGCCCACTTGTATTTCTGAAGAGAAATGTAAGTGGTCCTAAAGCGTAGCGTCCTTGAACATCAGAGGCGTAGAGGTCGAAAAACAAACACATTCACCGCAAGGTGAAGTGTGCCCACTTAGTCCCCAAGCCTGGTAGTAGGTGATGTAGGCACGTAGTGCCAGGGTCTAAAAAGAATTCCCAGTTAAGTTGAGAACCCGATTGCTGTACAGGCAATACGAGATGCACCGACAGGTGCATCGTACCGATGTAGTCCCCGAGCTTGCTGGAAGGCGAAATATGAGCCTTGTAGCAAGGTCTAAATAAATGTCTCTCAACTGTATGTGAGTACAAATCACATGTAGCCGAGGAGAACGATTCTCCGAGCAGTGGTCGGGACAGTCCCCGAGCACAATAGCAATCCTTACAATCACTCAAAGCATAGGGGTCGATTAAAACACATTCACTGCAAGGTGAAGTGTGCCCACTTAGTCCATGAGCCTGGTAGTAGGTGACGCAGGCACGTGGTGCCAGGGTCTAAAAAAGAATTTCCACCGAAGTTAAAAATCCAATTGTTGTACAGGCGATACAAGATGCACCGGCAGGTGCATCGTACCGACGTAGTCCCCGAGCTTACCGAAAGGCGAAATTTGAGCCTTGTAGCAAGGTCTAAATAAATATCTCTCAACTGTATGTGAGTACAAATCACATGTAGCCGAGGAGAACCATTCTCCGAGCAGTGGTCGGGATAGTCCCCGAGCACATCAGTTGTCGGAGCAGTCCCCGAGCACGACAGTGGTCGGAGCAGTCCCCGAGCACGACAGTGGTCGAAGCAGTCCCCGAGCACATTAGTGGTCGGAGCAGTCCCTGAGCACGTTAGTGGTCTAGACAGTCCCCGAGCACGACAGTGGTTGGAGCAGTCCTCGAGCACATTAGTGGTTGGAGCAGTCCCCGAGCACGTTAGTGGTCTGGGCAGTCCTCAAGCGTTGTAAGAGTCTGATCCATCCTTGAGCGCAAAACAGGCATCAAAAATACGAACGCCATTGATGTATTTATTTGGTGTATTTATTTATCTCCATTCTCTGCCAAGTCCAGTCTGACACGCCTGGTCAAAAAAAGCAGATGGGTATAGTATGTCATTCTATCTTCTTACTCTTTTCTGACAAACAGTCGCTTGGCACCTGTATGGAGGTGCGTCAGTGTGGGCCCTCTTACACTATCAACGAAGAGGCGCGTACACTGGTAACGAAGGTGCGCGTTTATTGGCATAGATCTCGAGGTTGTGTGAACAACCGTCTGTGGCTTGTGCGCACATCTCCCAATAATCTCGGGCGGATGAAACGACGGAGCTCTTTGTTATATATAATGTAGATCTGGTAAGTTACTCACGCCGTTCCCCATTGTCATTCGCCGCCGCAACCTTCTTCTTCCTCTTGCCAAACCCTATTCCTCCGAAAATCATCGCCAACCCCCTCGCCACCGCATCCACCCCCTTAGTAAGGACAGGCTAATGGCGAAGAGAGACACCCAGAAGAAAGGCGGGGTCATAGCGAAGGAGTGGTGGAAGTCGCGGAGCAATGAGCAGACCATCGAAGACCTCGTCGCCATGGGAGTGCTCCACAACAAGGCACTCGCGGGATGGCATGTGCCGGAAGGAGAAAGCTTCCCCGATCCACAACCAGGTAAGATTGTGGTTTTCGAAGACTTCTTCAAACGGGGTTTTGGGATTCCAGTGCACCCTTTCCTTCAGGGTCTCTGCTTGTATTACAAGATTGGGATTTGCAATCTGCATCCCAACTCGATTCTTCTTGTCTCCACCTTCATCCATCTCTGCGAGGCTTATGGTGGCTTCCAGCCCCATTTCAACCTCTTTTGCCACCTGTTCTGTCTTCGGAAGAAAGGGAGCGGTGGCTCGAAGATAGCCGGAGGCGTCTACCTGAATCTGCGTGATGGCATGAAAGCCCAATACTTGCACTACCCCTAGAACACCTCGCTGGATGAGTGGTACAAGAAGTGGTTCTACATCCGTGAAGAGCCGAACACCATCACCCTGTGCGACGTGGGGCTGATTCTGGAGAAAAAGAATAGCTGGACAGAGAAGCCCGAGAACCTGGAGCAGATCGCCGAACTGCTCAGGATGATCCCATGGGGAAAGCTAGATGGCCCAAGTGTGGTCGGGAACTTCATCAGCCGAAGGATCCAGCCCTGCCAGAAGAGGGTTCATCCTGGCTTCGAGTACCAGGGGAGCGTAGATCCAACAAGGACCAAGAAAGAGGCACTCGACAAGATGGAAATCAAGGCCAGGATTGGGGAGCTATTCAACCTGGTCGATCCCAATTATGTCAGGATGAACGACATCAAGCACGCCTTCAAGCTGGCTCGACCTCCCCCAAAGGTAAATGGTGCTTCCTTTTAACTGTAGAGTTATGTTGTAACAAGAAATTGACTGTTGTCCCCATTTTGTGTATCAGTGTAATGGTCATGACCAGGCAGCAGTGTTCGTGTTGCCTCCCCCCAGTGTGGATTGGCCACAAGCTGCCGGCCCAGCCACCTAGACCAGCGCCAGGACCGACGACGTCCACTGGGCAGCACTCGAGGCTATGGAGGATGCATCGACCAGAGCTGTTGGCAAGCGTCCGGCTGCCAACAAACGACGCCAAGCCATCTTTCCCCCTGTCGAACAATGAAGCAGAGGATGCGGACATCTTCCAGCTCGTCCCTCGAAAGAGGAGAAGACAAATGGGGTCGATGGAGCAGGGTGGCTCCTCTGTGCCAGCAGTGATCGCATCACCGATCACTGCAACACAGAGGACAAGCGAGGGAGACATTGAGCATCAAACCCCGACGCCTGTACTGGAGGTGGAAAAAGTTCCAGTGGAACCTGTTGAGCACACAGAGTAGGGGCGGTCGAGGAGACGTTCCTTCGCCACATCATTCCGCGCTTCGAAGCTGTAAGTATCTATATCTTTGATGTAAGCTTGTAATTTGCATTGGATACTATTATCTTCTGAACTTGTCTCTGATATATTAGGTCAGTGTCCACCGAGAACCCCGACCAGCTAGCCAGGTGCGGCACAACTTCGCCAGCAATGGCGGAAAAAAACTACCCGGTAGCCAGCCGTGGAGGAGCCTATAGAAGGAACTCTGTCGGGACCTCAGCAGGCAGATGACCAGACATTAGTCCCCGAGCGGTTGGTCGAGAAGACAGTCGAGCAGAGTACCAGTGCTCCAAGCACAAAACCTGCTGAGGCGGATACCTTGGCACCAAGGGAGCCGAATCAAGCCAAGGAGCAGCAGCCGGAAGTGGCAGAGAGCACTCTTGCAGATGCAACAACTCGTGGAAAAGCCCTGGTGGTCGTGGAGACTGCAAACTCCAGACCAGCGCCACCCCCCGAACAGGAGGCTAAAGAGGACGAAGTAGAAGAGGTCCTGGGCTGTCCCCAAGATAAGCAACAACATGTATATGTGTTGCGCCGGCGGAACGACGAATGGGTTATGCACGAAGAAATCCCAGAGGTCGAAGAGACCCTAAGAGTCGAATGGGTGGCAAAGCGTCTAGTGACAGAAGTCCAGGTATGTTCGGCTTGACCACTTGACCCTGTTATGTAGTCGATCTATCTGACTTAGCTTATTTATGTGCAGGACTTGATGAAGACCGCGAGGTACCGAAAGAGGTGCTTCGATCAGATTGAGGGAATCATGGCGAATAATAAAGAACTGGTGGCCGAGGTGGAACACTTGCACCGCCAACTTGAAGCCGCCGACCAGAAGATGGCAGGGCTAGAGGCACAGAACCAGAACCTGGTCGGGGAGCTTAATAACAAAGAGCGGGAAAGAATAAGTAAGTTGTCACTTTATCACAGCAAGTGTGTAACACGTATTGTTGTGTTGTTGGTAGTGACAGCTGTAATGCAGGCTTAGAAGCTGAAGTAACCTGCCTCCAAGAGGGGAATAGCCACATGACCACAGAGTGTGGTCATCTGAAGGAAGGAAACGAGAAACTGGCACGCAGCCAGTCTCAACTCCAGGACCACACCACCAAAATGAAGGAGGAACTGAAAAGTAAGTATTCCAGACCACCTTTTGCATTCTGTTGTCCACCTTGTCTTGTCATGCAATAACATTTTGATGTCTCATATGGTGTTCAGTTTTGAAAGTCAATGCCAAGAAGCATTTGGAGGCAGTGATCAAAGAGCGTGACGGCTGGAAAGCACGATGCCTCGAGGCCACCGAGGAGCGGGGCACGTGGAAGAACCGGTGCCAAGAAGTGGCAACTGGCATTGTCCCCGTCCTCGACCTTATTGACCCGGCGCTCGCAGAGGAAGAGCCAAAGACGCCCCAGCTCAGGCTGGTCGAGAGATGCCGACAAGCGTGGGGATGGTTCCAAGAGTTTGTGAAGGAGGCGGGTGAGTACACGGGTGCCCATGTACTAAGTATGGTACATGCTCACTACCCCCTGATTGATCTCAAGCACCTGGAGGCTGGGTACCCGAAGGAGGTAGACCCAGACAAGGTGGAGGAGCTTTGGACGGCCTAGCTAGACTTGTCGTCAAAGATAATTGGCGACATTAACCTATGTGGAGGTGGGACAGCACCTGTATAGGGTACGCCATTGACAAGTCAGCTGGAAATGCCATTAGTTGCAAACCAACCAACGAAGCCTGCGGTCTCGACCAGCTACGCATCGACAGGGCCATCCCCTTCAGCTCGACCAGCACAAGAGTCCCCGAGACTCGAGTAGGATGTCGGAATCGGCGAGCAGTAAGTGCCACGTGCCCCGACCAGCCAATGTAATAGGCTTAGAGCTGTAGAAGGAGGACATAGTTGTGTTATTGTAAACTTGAGCCTCTTCAGCCAAGCTTGTAATAACGTAACTGTATATCACTATAAGCTTGTTTGCTTTGTATAAAACGTATTTAAGCTTGAAACTTTATGTTGGTGTAACTAAGTGAGAACATGTTAATGTTCTGTTTAGTTGTACCATTTTGCTCGACACATCATCCTAGAAGGTTTGTGCGGCCTTAATTTGCCATGTGGTTGGAGTGTGAGGTACGATGACCTATGCACACGTTGACGCGGACAAGTCAAACCAAGGGGGACCTACCGATCACCCGTAACGTAGAGAGCGGATCCCATGCACATGTTGGGAGGAACCGGAGACAAGGACTACTTCGAAAACCATAGAAGGAGTGGTGGTCGGCTTGTATTGGCTAAGTTAGAATAACCATAAAATTCGGAGTGACACATTAGAGTGGTCGGAGAAATCATAATTGCTTTATTGAAGTAAATCGAAAGTACAAGAGGAGTACATATCTCAGTAGTTAAGCGTAGAAACGTCTAAGCTTGTCAATGTGCCATGAGTTTGGTACGTCTATACCGTCCAGGTGAGCTAACCTATAAGACGTTGGTCGTGTGACTTCTTTGATCATGAAGGGTCCCTCCCATGGGGTTGCGAGTTTATGGACGCCAGCCTGGTTCGTCTTCCACTTTAGGACCAGGTCCCCGACCACGAAGAAACGCTCTTTAACGTTCTTGTTATAATACCTGCGCAAAACAGCAAGGTACTTGGTCGTACATACACAAGAGTCGAGCCTTTTCTCTTCTGCGTTGTTCACTTCTAGCTCCCGTACTTCATTGATTTTGCCTTCATCGAAGTTCTCTACCCGTGCTGATCTGAAAGCTATATCTGGTGGGAGGACTGCCTTAGCGCCGTAAACCATGAAGTATGGTGAGACGCCGGTGTTTTGACTGGGCTGAGTTCTGAGGCCCCAGACCACGGCTGGTAACTCTTTGAGCCATCTTCCGGGAGCTTTGTCATTTTCTCTGTACATCCTCTTCTTCAGTGCGTCCAAGATCATGCCATTTGCCTGCTCGACTTGTCCATTAGCTCTAGGGTGCGCCACCGAGACGTATTTTACTACTATACTCCTTTCATCGCAGAAGTCCCAAAAAGCGTTCCCGGTGAACTGAGTACCCAGATCGGTGATGATGCTGTTGGGTATGCCGAAACGGTGGATGACCTGGTCGAGGAACGTGACAGCCTTCTCTGAGGATGCCTGTACCAGAGGCATGTATTCTATCCACTTAGAAAATTTGTCAATCAGCACGAAGACACATGTAAATTTCCTAGGATTCGGTTTGAAAGGCTCGATCATATCCAGTCCCCAGCATGCAAAGGGCCAAGAGGCTGGAATCGTCTAGATCTCATGTGCTGGTATGTGGATTCTCTTGGTGAAGAACTGACAATCGTCACAGTGGTGGACTAGCTTCTCTGCGTCGGCTACTGCTGATGGCCAATAGAACCCTGCTCGGAAAGCCTTACCGACCAGTGTTCTTGAGGCCGCGTGGTTGCCACAGGAGGCAGAGTGGATTTGGTCTAGGAGATGTTCGCCTTCCTCCTGGGTTATACACTTCATCAAGATTTCCTCCTTTGTGTTTTTGCACCATAACTTGGCATCGACAAGCAGATATTGCTTACTACGATGCATAAGGCGCTCGTTTTCTGTCCGATCAGTATAACCGCTGCCGTCTATTAAGTACTTGATGAAAGGTACTCTCCAGTCAGGCTCATAAGTGGTCGGAGGCGGCTCAGTTGTGCTCGGCGCTGGAACCGTAGCCACCAATTGCTGGTCCGGAGCCTTGTCGACCGTGGAATCTTCCTCTGTGATGGAAGGCGTGAGCAGGTCTTGGACGAATACGCCATGCGGGATTTTGGCTCGGGATGATCCTAACTTTGACAATGCATCTGCTGCTTGGTTCTTGTCCTGGACCACGTGTATGTACATGATGCCGTAGAACCTGCCTTCCAGCTTTCTTATCGATTTGCAGTATGCGTCCATCTTTTCGCTGGTCGTGTCCTAGTCCTTGTTGAGTTGGTTAATGACTAGAGCCGAGTCTCCGTAGACATAGAGACATTTAACACCAAGCTCAACCGCAATGCGTAAACCATGCAGGCATGCTTCATATTCGACGGCGTTATTAGATGCCGGGAAATAAATCCTGAGGACGTATCGGAGCTGCTCCTTGGATGGTGATACGAAAAGAACCCCTGCTCCCGCACCGTCAATGTTGAGAGAGCCGTCGAAGTACATTGTCTAATATTCGTCGGATCCCACTGTTCGCCTAAACAGTCGTTTAGCCCGTTTAAACACCGTGTAAACGCTACACGGTGGTGCGCCGTTTCCGTTTAATCACCCGTTTATCCCGTTTAATTGGCCGTTTAGCCTGTTTAATGGGACGTTTTGCCTGAATAATGGCTAAACGGTAGGTGACCGACTGTTTACCGTTTAGCGTTTAGAAAAACACGGGATCCCGGAGAAGCAGGCGTGCTTAAGTCTGTCCACTCGACGATGAAATCGATGAGTGCCTGAGACTTGATTGTAGTACGGCTTGCAAATTCCAAGGAGAAGGGGCATAGCTCCATTGCCCATTTGACGATGCGCCCGTTCGCATCTTTATTGTGAATGATGTCCCCCAAAGGGTACTCTGTCATGACCACCACACGATATCCGTCGAAGTAATGTCTCAACTTTTGGGATGTTATCAGTATGGCGTAGAGTAATTTATGAATCTGTGGGTACCTGGTCTTGGATTCATTAAGTACCTCACTAATGAAATAAATTGGCCGATGTACCTTATAGGCGTGGCCTGGCTTGTCACGCTCGACCACCATGGTAGTGGAGACCACCCGATTGGTTGCTGCAATGTAAAGTAGGAGAGTTTCATCTTCTCTGGGAGCAGTGAGGACCGGAGGTGATGTAAGGTATTGTTTTAGCTATGTGAAGGCAGCGTCTGCTTCCTCCAACCACTCAAACTTCTTGGATGCTTTGAGCAGTTTGAAAAATGGTAGCCCTTTTTCTCCTAATCTTGATATGAAACGGCTGAGAGCAGCCATGCATCCGGTAAGTTTCTGGACATCCTTCACCTTTTTGGGGGGCTTCATGTCTAAGACAGCTTTGACTTTCTCTAGATTAGGGCGTATGCCATCGTAACTGACGACGTTGCCTAGCAATATACCAGAAGGAACACCGAAGATGCACTTCTTTGGGTTTAACTTCCATTGGAATGTATTGAGGGCCGCAAAGGTGCGTTTTAGGTTGTCAACAAGGGTATGTGCTTCCTTGGTTTTGACAACTACATCATCCACATAGGCCTCTACAAGGTCATCTTTTATCTTATCTGTGAGGCAGGCCTGAATGGCGCATTGGTATATAGCCCCGGCGTTCTTGAGCCCGAACGACATAGTCGTGTAGCAGTAGGCACCGAAAGGCGTGATGAAAGACGTCTTGATCTGATCGTCCTTTTTGAGAGCGATCTGGTGATAACCAGAGTAGCAATCGAGAAAAGAAAGGAGCTCGCAACCGGCGGTTGAATCTATGACCTTGTCTATACGAGGTAAGCCGAAGGGGTCCTTAGGGCAGTGTTTGTTGAGATCAGTGTAATCAACGCACATTCTCCATTCATTATTCTTTTTGCGTACAAGAACCGGGTTGGCTAACCACTCCGGACGATACACTTATTTGATAAATCCGGCTGCCAAAAGCCATGTCACTTCTACCCTAGTCGCCTCCTTTTTGTCGCGAGCGAACCGTCGTAGCTTCTGCTTGATAGGTTTAGCCTTGCTATTGACATTCAAGGAGTGCTCGATCAAGTTCCGAGGTACACCGGGCATGTCGGTAGGTTTCCATGCGAACACATCCACGTTGCTCCTCAAGAACCCGACGAGCGCATCTTCCTATTTGGGATCCAGGTTGGCCCTGATAAGGGCCATTTTGCTGGAGTCACCGTCGACCAGCTGGATCACCTTGTGCTCCTTTGACTTGATGTTCTTGCATGGAGCCTCGAGGTCTGGGATCTCCAGGTGGTCGGCTAAGGTCTTCTTAGCGTCGAGCACGGTCTGGGCCATGCGAATAGAGAGGTCGTGGGCCTCTGCTATTTTGAAACTATTGTCTTCGCAGGTGTAAGCAGTGTACATGTTACCTCGGAGGGTTAGGACTCCTTTCTCGGTAGGCATCTTGAGCACCAGATACCTGTAATGAGGTATGGCCATGAACTTGGTGAGTGACGATCGACCAAGAATAGCATGATAGGTGCCATCGAAGTCAGCGACCACAAAGTTGACGTAGTCGGTGCGGAAGTGGTCCGGGGTCCCAAACTGCACAGGTAGCGTGATCTGCCCAAGAGGTGTAGAGCTCTGTCTAGGGAGAACACCCTAGAACTGTGCCTCGTATGGCTTAAGATCCGCCTGAGCTATCTTTAGGGCAGGCAGACTATTCTTGAACAGTATATCGATGGAGCTGCCGCCGTCGATTAGTACTTTGTCAAACTGGACCTTGTTGATACAAGGATCGAGGACCAGGGGAAAATGTCCTGGCTCTGGTATTGCGGCCCATTGGTCCTTCCTACTGAAAGAGATTTCACGGTGAGACCACGGAGGGAGCCGCGGATCGGTGAGAAGGTTGTCGGTGTTTGCCACGTTTAAGCAAGCGCGAGCAAGCAGCTTGCATTCTTGTTTGGTCTCAATGGACACCTTGTCGCCGATGATGGTGTGCACGTGATCAGTTGGCTTGACGTATTTATGACGAGGGTCTGCATCGTCGTTATCCTCATTGCGCTGTTCCCCTGCGTCGTTAGGCTTGGCGGACGTATCCGGAGCCTGTTGACGCGTGTAGATAGTCTTGAGGATGCGGCAATTCTCTATGGTATGGTTTGACTTAGGATGGAGCTGGCAGGGCCCCTTCAATGCTTTGGCATAGTCGTCTTCATAGTTACAACGTTCGCCGCCCTTTTTAACAGTATTGACCTCACCGTCGTCTTCCCGAGCACGTTTGCTCCTGTAATCGTCATGGCGGTTACGCCGCTGATTACGTTGGTCACGGTGGTCGTGGCAGTCATTGCGCTGGTTGCGGCGGTCAAAATTGTTGTTTCGACCATGATTGCCGCGGTAATCGTCGCGGTGTGGGGGGTGGTCGAAACGTGGAACCCTTGCTGCTTCTTCAACAATTATCTTTTTAGCGTCGTCGGCATCCGCATATTTCTTAGCGGTGGCCAAGAGCGCTGTGACTGATTCAGGTCTCTTGCGGAGGAGCTTGTCCCTTAGGGCGTCGTGGAAGCAGAGGCCAGTGACGAAGGCCTCGATTGCCTCGTTGTCGGAGATTGATGGGACCTTGATGCGCATCTCCGAGAAGCGCCGGACGTACTCGCGTAGTGGCTCATCCTTTCGATCTCGAATCCGTTGCAGATCATATTTGTTGCCTGGCTATTCACAAGTAGCAATGAAGTTGTCGATGAAGGCTTGCTTGAGCTCCTGCCAAGAGTCAAAGTAGTTCACCGGCAAGCTGACCAGCCATTGGTGACCTGCATGGCCAACAGCGACTGGGAAATAGTTAGACATGACATGCTCATCAGCCATGGCTGATCTGCATGTAGTCTCGTAGAGCATGACCCATAATTCAGGGTTTTCCTTACCGTCGTACTTCTGAAGTTTTTCGAGCTTGAAATTTTTGGGCCATATGACTTGGCGAAGGTGTGGAGTAAACTGCTTCAAACTCGGTGGGCCGTGGGCAGTGTCATATTCCATACGGCGATAGCTTTCATGGGATGCATGATCGTTGGCTCTCTGGTTGATGCGAGCGCGTAGATCACATCAACCAAGGTAATGGCGGAGATCGTTATTGCCATCACGGCGATCTCGATTGCCATCTGGATTAGCCCTACGACCGTGGTTATCACGGCGATTGTCGCGGTTATCTCGGTGGTTCTCATCTCGAACGTCGTGGCGGTTATCCTCCCGGCGGCGGTTGTCGTCCCGACCACCATGACCACCGTTTCTGCCTTGACGGTTGTCCGATGGGTCTTTGTTGTGCGAGCCACGTTGGTTGAGTGGCTGTGAGAGACTTGAGTACTGGCGGCTGTGGCTTGATTCGACTGAAACGGATGGAGCCCGGGCTTGATTCACCATCTCTGCGGTCTAAGCCATAGCAGCCGTCAGATAAGCTTGTATGTCATCGCGAACTGCCTGGGTCTCGGGAGTGTTGGGTAGCCGCTGCATTGTCGCCATGGTGACGGCTACATTGGCGCTTGGAGTCTTGAAGACTTGTTTGTCCCCCACCCTGTCGAAAGCATTGTTGAGGTCACGTGGCTGGACCCCCTTATGCGTCGTGCCTCCTGGTCTGCTTTAGCTTCGATTTGTCGGCGATTAAACCGGTCAATATTGCGTGCTTCGCATGCAGTCCTTTCTTGTTCTGTTTTGCCAACTGCTGGCGGCTCGTCATTGCTGACAACATGGATCAAATCCCCTTGTCTTGGCGAGAAAGACGGAAATTGGGGGAAACCCGGGGCATGGTCTAGGAGATCCAGATCATATTTGACGCCTTTATCTTCGTGACGCTGAAGCTCGGTGTGGACAGATGCATTAGATGCGATGCCAGACGAGGAGCTAGAGTCACCCTCTCGGACTGTGTGGACGGATCCTTCTTGATAATCTTCAATCCGGACCATGTTGACGATGTTGCATGGCTTCGGCCGAGGTCGGTGTATAGGACACAGATCCAAGCGGCGTTGTAAGTTATACGCGTAGCCGGAGGCAGCGTTTCGTAGGCCGTAGGGCTGGGCCTAGTGGTTCTCCGTCGAGGCTTCGTACTCGGAGAGTCGAAGACCCATCGCGAAGACTGGCCGGCGACGAGCGGAGCGCCCCTCAGGAGTAGATATGACCATGAGGTCTGTACCAAGTCGTGTAGGACGACTGGCCCGAGCTGGTCGGGTAGACCTGTTGTGGGAAACGGTTACCTGCTCATTAGGTTGACTTTGAATCGTACTTACCAGAGATAGGGTTTCAGCGAGTTTGATGCCGACCCGATCGAGGGAATCGAGCAGGTCGGTGTTGTCGATCTGCTTCCCTTTGTAGCGGAGAAGAGGATGACGGGTTGTCAGCGTGGCTGAAGGCGATGTAGGCGTGGTCGGAGCCAGATGTACCATGGTCGGAGCCAGATGCATCGTGGTCAGAGCCAGATCCATCGTGGTCGGAGCCGTATCTGTCGTGGTCGGAGCCGTAGCCGATGCAGGGGAAGTAGTGGTCGGCGTAGACTGAATCCACACCTTCTCCGTGGTCATGGCGACGAAGTCGTCGGAGCCGGTGGTCCATGTGATCTGGCCGACGATGAACGTGAGGCCGCTTGGCGTAGCCATGGAGCCAGAGGAGATGACCATCTTGTTTGCTTGGAGAGCAGTACGCACACCTCCTACCTGGCGCGCCACTGTTGACGAAATATGGTCGGCAGTCTACCTAGGGGTATGCCCAAGGTAGTAGATTGTCGGCAGACAGATGCGCAAGCCACAAACAAAACGGTGACGCAAGACAGACATGAGGTTTTATCCAGGTTCGGCCGCCAAGAAGGCGTAAGACCTATGTCCTGCGTCTGATTTGTATTGTTGTATGTCAATGAGAGATGTTTTTTAGAGGGATCCCCTGCCCGCCTTATATAGTCCCGGGGGCAGGGTTACAGATCTGGAAACTAATTCTAGTCAGTTACAATTGCCATATGTGGCCGGATAAGGATTCCTATTCTAACCGACCGGGATCCTGCTTGATCGCCAAATCCGCCTTGACTCCTTGCGCGGGACTCCAACCAGGTTGGCTAGGGCCGCACGTCGTCTTTCGGATGGACCGGACCCATCGATCCGGGCCGGCCCAAGCATAGCCGTAAGGGTATAGGGGTTAATACCCCCACAGTTTGTTATGAGAGAAAAATAATGTACCATGGTTGATAAACCCTGGCTAAAACCATTAAACGAACATGCTGTATATCTCTTATCTCCACAACTATCTCGCTCAGAATACGAGCCCATTTGTGCTTGCTCATAAAGAAAGAGAGGAGGAAAGAAGACCAAAATAGTTGTGCAAGCATGCAAAGGCCACGAAAGTTCATTTGTTAGTTTTCTTTTTATCTCGGTAACAATAGCTTTCGGTGAACAAAATCTGCTCTGGGCATGTCGCCAGATGAGTTACAAAATCTAGTGCATGATCAATATACATACATGCATACCTCTACACCCTCCATACATGCATCATAAGCAACTAGACAGTCTGCAACCTAATTACAAATTCTATTGTAAGCAAAGATTACACATTTGTTAAATTCATGCATCATCAAATCTCTAATTTAACTAAACAAGCACCCATATGGGCCAATTTGTTGATTTGAGCATCTCCAAGGTTTGCTTCATCCATCTTCAAGATGATATGGTTCATGTCAGTTGAGTTTGAGCAGCCCTTTCAGTACTCTGCAACTTCACAGCTAGCATATAGAGGACTGAAGATTCTTTCAAGATTTCCTGCTCCGGGTTTCAACACAACTCCTTCATTGTTACAAATAATAACAAATCACCGACCATCTTGTTGGCTTGCATTACCATGGAAGGAGGCATACGTAGAGTTCTTTAGGTGGTGGGGTCCGACTAATCTTAAAATGATGTATTGTGGGGGTTTTTAGATTCTAAAGCTTCTCACAAACCTTCAAGTGATATATGTTAGAGCTGCAAATGTTAACTTCAGAGACCATTTTCTCCCATGTATTAACTTACTTCTCATTGACCATCGATGCCATACGAGATTTGCATTGTACAGGGAATTGGCGTATATCCTCAATATTTAGCGCCTGTCAGAGCAACCTCTTATTTTGCTGCACTTAAAAAAAAAGGTGGCCACAACCTTTGTTGCAGCGATTACATAATAGAAAAAATTGTATCTAGTTCAACACCCCTCGTTGCAAGATTTTGACGCAGTAGGAGGCTGCTCTGAGGTAGCCTCCAGGCGAACGTTCTGATCTTATTTGAAAGCTTATGTTGCCAAATCTGATGCCACTTGAACTCTCCGTTTGAATAAGAAAGACCCTGATGATTTTCGGGAGAAAATTGCCCCTGACTTGCACAATTAATTTATATTCCGCTTAACGGAGAACATGCCCTTGGAGCATTCATACAAAACTTTATTATCGGCGCTGATCAGTGTATGCAAACGCACCCAGACAGTTGTTCGGCTCATTGGTAATGCTAAGATCCTGTTGAAAAAATGTGCCTAAAATGTGTTTCAGATTTTATTTGGAGGAAAAACTCATAGATAAAGAATGATGCAAGCATATAAAACATGTAAACAGACAACATACTGACTAGAACAAGATTGTGCAAGGAAATTACTCAATGATCCCGTGCAAAACGTAGTCGAACGTGTTGAAGTAGATGTTGCAGATCACCAAGTGGTCGCGTATAGACGCTGCCTAAAAACCCGATTGCTGCCCCATGCAGAGTCTCGCGGCAATGGTTTCGGAGATCCCGCTATCTTCAAGTCCGGTGCACGCCGAACTCAAAGGTCGACGAGGCGCAGCAGCGAGAAGCTAAGCACAACGAGTGGGAAGGTGAACGTGTAATAGCGTACCATTCAACCAGAATGTCTCCTAGTTTTATAGGCCTTCATAGTGCAAAATGCGCGTGCATGTAGCAATAGTCTCTTTCTCTCTTATTTGCACATATTTTGCATAGAGATGAGACTCCCATATTTAAGCAAGGCAACCTCTCCTTGAATTAGCAATATAGGACTAAAGGTTGTGCATGCTTTAGAATTTTTCCGATTGGGCCAATCATGGGCCTAAATCCAATAGATCCTTGGCAGTTGCGGGCTAAAAATCAAACAGATTTGGAGTGTGCTAGGAAGTAAGGATGGCTAAATACCCCAAGATCAAGGAGACAATGATTCATTGCTATGTTTTTTAATGTAAACTAATGGCAAGCTATGTCTTGCTATTTGATCCAGTGGGGTTGGGAATCAGGGGCGTCTCAATAATTTTAAAGGCTCGTTCGGTTGGGGCATTAGGACGCCAGGAATTAATCTGGTCAGTGAATGCTTCTGTAAATTAAGTAAAGATACCTGTCTGGAATTCTTCCTGGGCTCATTCCCGGTCAAACGAACGGGGCCTAAGGGTTCTTAGGCAAGCAGTAAGGGTCTAGTAATATAACTTTTTTCGTATGAACTAATTGACTGTTCTTTTCGTCCTCCAGTAGCGCCACTGCGTTAGAGCAAGTATAATAGCAGGCTGTAAGCCGACTAAATGCTGAGATGGAGGAGAGAGAGGAGAAGCGGTCTATAAGCTTACAGCCGGCTTGGGCACAAAAACCAAGAAAGTCTGTGAGAGAGATAAGTAGGCCATGTATTAACTATAAAGATCTAACTACTATATGAGTGGGCTGAGAGAAGGCTATAAGAAACCTTACAGCCAGCAAGACAGCTGTATTATTAGCCTTGCTCTTAGCCCGTTAGCCCCTGCCGGCGATGACAAATACGGCAATGAAGATCATGCAACGAACAACCACAACAGATCACGCTCGAAGTCTGGAAGTTGTGAATACGAAGGGCCGCGAAGGGCGCACGCAGAGCCACAGACTCGTCGCCATGCGATCTGGACTAGACAGGGCCCTCGGCCGTCGCACTGCTTGTCGTCGGGAATGAATGTCTTGATGGGAGAGGTGAAGCTATACTAATATGGAGGCGGTGCTGATGTGCGAACTTAAAAAAATTGAAACCAATGATTAAGACTAAAATTTGACCATACATGATATAGGAGGTATGTATTTCTTTTGTCACATGCCCGCTCATCCGATTCAATTTACTCACAGTTTATCGAACCTACGAGACCTAGTGTCGGTGTTTCGAGTAAACACCTATGAGTAAATTTGTTTATTACGCGTCTGACTCAGATGGTGTGCTAAAAAAGACACAAGGTTTATACTGGTTCGGGCAGAATGTCCCTACGTCCAGTTGCTGACAGCTACTCATGTTATTAGCACTGAAAAGTTCATAGTATCGGTTACAAACGGGCGAGAGAGGGACATGTCCCAAGTCTCTAATGTAAAGGTCGAATGGATGCTGAGAGCTTGGTTGCTGCTCAGCTATGCGTGATGTGATGCGTCGTGTGTTTTTTCGATCCCTTAGTGGGGTGCCCTGACATCTCTTTTATAGGCTAAGGGAGAGCAGGAATTACAGATGGGAGAAAAAAGAAAAATCAGAGGCAAAGAAGGTCCTTTAAAGATATTGGGTCTTCCTTTTCCTTTGTGCGAGCCCCGCTGACATGGCAGGTGGTGCCAGAGATAGCCCCACGCTAGGAGCACGTCCGCTGGTCCTATGATGTCCTGGCGTGGTCAGCAAGTTGTCACGTCCCATCCCGCCCTGGCCGGCGACGCGATGGACCAGGGTGCTGATCCGCGGCTATACAGGGAGCAGACAGTGTAGAGACTGCACGTCCGTTACTATAGGTGATGCGAGTTTCCTCCTGGACCGTAGTGGTTGTTGTGAGCTTCCATCAGGATCCGCGCCCGAGGGCAAATGGCGGCGCCCACAACACTATAAGACAAATGTCGGCACCTACAACATTGTTCAGACTCTGACATGCCTAGAAGTGCTTAAAGTGCCAGTCTTATCACATCTTGACCGTACTTTCTTGCAGACGTGTAGGGTATGGTCCTCGGTATTGCGGTTGACTTGAGTGCCTTGCCTTATCTACGTGCGTAGGTATGAAGGAGCAGCGTGCAGACGTCGGGTGAGGCGGAGCCTACCCTCGGACATCGGGCGAGGCGGAGCCAACCCTCAGACGTTGGGCGAGGCGGAGTCAGTCCTCGAGGGTGCATTGAGACGGAGTTTGCCCTCAAACGTTGGGTGAGGTAGAGCCAGCCCTCAGACATCGGGTGAGGCAGAGCCAGCCCTCAAGGGTCAGGCGAGATGGAGTTTGCCCTTAGACATCGGGCGAGGCGGAGCCAGCCCTTGAACATCAGGCAAAACGGAGTCTGCAGCCTTGGTGGTTTGGGCGAGGCGGGACCTATTAGGAAATGTAGTTGTGTTCTTGATTGCTCTGATGAATTATTGTAGATGGGTATCAAGTCCTCTTCTTTGGGTACCCTACTTTTGGTCCTCAACAGTAGTCCTCGAAGCCCTCGAGCGATTCAAGTAGAATTGTCTAGGGGATGTTTTGACACACGAGCGCACCCGGTGGGTGTAGCCCCCGAGTCTGTGGAGGAGTAGAATACTTCTTTGGAGGTTTTTTTAACTTGCCAGTGGGTGCGCATAAGTGCACCCGGTGGGTGTAGCCCCTGAGCCTATGATGGAGTAGAATACTCCTTTAGAGGTTTTTTCAAAAGGGAGGACTCTACGGGCCTTGGCTTTCTCTTGTCACCCACGGCGTGCTCTGGGGATGGTGGTTCCCCTTTTGTTGAGGTCGGACCCTTCGTGGGTGTGATCGTGAGGTTTGATGGTTGTTTAGTTGGATAGTTCAATTGGGATCCTAGCATCCCATTCGCGGGGATTCGGCCAGGGTAAGCTTTACTGAGACTCAATCGTGAGCCGATATGCCCATGGCGCTCGTGCGCTTGGGTGCTGGCGGTTTACGGGGCTCATCTCTTTCCACCTTTGTAGGGGTGTTTAGAGCGGCTGTTGGACCTGCTGATAGGCCAACCATCGAACTCCTAGGCCTAGACGGGCCATAGATGCGCTTTTGATCTATATCCTTTTACTCGTAACGAGTCTCGGTCCGCCCGGGGAGGCGAAACATCCGGCCATTTTCCCGCAGGAAAGGATCGGGATTGCATGTGCATATCCCACGGTGTGACGTTGCGGCAAATCATGGTAGGCGCAGAGATCCAGGCGGATGGTTGGTTTCCTCGCATCCGTCGCCCCTATAAAACCAAAGGGTTCGCCCCTAGGGTTTCGTACTTTGCCTCCTTGTCTTCGCATCTACAACCTCCGCCGCCAATTGCCTAAGCCCCCCGCATCCACATCTTTGCCGCCATCGAGTTCGAATCCTCCCACCTCCATCTTACAATGGAGCCATGGTGCCGCTCTAACATCACCCTCTAGCGCATGGAAGGCCTTGTCCGCCACGGTCTTCTCTACGCGTGGACCTCCATCGAGGAGTGGCGGTTGCTCGGTGAGGAGGACATGCCATCGCCGCTCGATGGCTATGTCATGTCCTTCGCTCACTTCCATGAGCGGGGATTCACCACCCCCGCCCACAAGTTCGTTCGGGGGCTGCTGCACTACTACAAGGTAGAGCTACAGCACCTTAATCCCAACAGAATATAGCACATTATGATGTTCGTCGCCCTATGTGAGGGATTCCTGGGGATTAGTCCCCACTTCAACCCATGGCGGTACTTCTTTGCCGTCACCCTCCTAAAGAAGGGAGAGAAGAAGCAGGAGCTGAACACGCACGATGGGATGCATTGGCATCTAGCTCTACAACAACTAGGTCAATGAGTACCCACCGATGCGTCTGCCGACCTCCAACAAGGGGTGTCATTCGTATTGGTTCTACATCAAGAACGACACAGTCGCCCACTTGCCAAAGTTTATCGGGCGCCTCATCGAAGAGGTCCTGAACTCATGGAGGAAGTGGGGAGTCCTGGAGAAAGACAAGAAGAGAATCCGGGACCATCTCACCACCATCCGAATCCTAAAGGAGAAGGGCATGAAGGGGTTAGGGATCATTGGCACCTACCACATGAGGAGGGTGGTGCCACTAATGAGGCACGTGCTTCCCCTATATGCGATGGTGCCCGAGGCATCATTCGATGGGACGACGCTCGCTGAGGGAGCAATCTCCCCCTCTGAAGTAGCACAACACATCAAGGAGGCGATGGAGCCTCCATGGGACGACGCCGGTGCTCTCCTTGAGTTTGTGTATCCGGTGCTGGGGCACCCTCCGATGCGGCCAGAGCTAGGGTACATCGTCTTTGTAAGTTTCCTTTCCTCATGCCACATTTTTTACTGAACTCCCAACCCCTTAATGCTGATATTAAGATAGGGGGACTAACCGAGGAAACTCATCCTCATGGACCACCCGGCTCTGCTGCTGAAGGACCCATCCATGACAGCAGCAGAGGAAGGCGAAGGAGGATGAGAGGAGGAAGAAGCAACAGAAGCTGTGGGCGCGGGAGTGGGGGGAGGACATAGACAGTGATGATGACAAAAATGAGGTAGTTGCCGACATCGAGTGGGGTGACCTAGAGAGCGAGAATACGCTGACAGGTACCTACTCGTCCTTGTAGGGACCCTTCCTGTTTCATGCAGGGGGAGGCACGTCTATGAGGCCGGAGGATGCGGTTGGACCGTTGGCCCATCCTCACAACTAGCAGGGGCTGGCAGATCTACCGCCGGACCTGAGGTGCCAGCAGAGGGGGGTGGCCCCACTGCCGCACCTCAAGAGCCAGTAGGGGCAGGCGGATCTTCCACCACACCTGAGGTGCCGGTGGAGGGGGGTGGCATCGCTGCTACACCCCAAGAGCCAACCGGGGTGGTGGATTTGTCGCCGTGCTTGAGGTGCCAATGGAGCGCGATGGCTCTGCCGCCGTACCCCTAGATGCAAGGGAGGCGAGCCCCTCTACCCGAGAGCAGGGGCAGGCTCAAAATGCCTCGCCCCGATGAGGTGGAGCGAGGACCTGGGGGTTCATCCCCCAAACATATCCTCCACCCAATAGCACCGATGTAAGTCATTGGCTCCTCTGTTTTCTCTATTTTCAGCGTGACTTATGTCTTTTATTTCTTGCAGCATTTTGAGATGGGGGCAACTTTTTGGCGCTGGCGCCCAAGAAGAGCGTCGCCCTCCAAGCGAGGCGGCGACCGTCAGTCGACGTCGCACCTATTTTGGGCAGAAGCGGCGTCGACGTTACTACCTCATTGGGCGGTCAAGTGCCTCCCATGGTGACCCCCGTGCCCTTGGTGGGATAGGCAGACACGAGGGCTCGAAGGGCGCCCTCGGAAGTAGCTAAAGAACCGACGATAGTGGCGATGCAGCTACCGATGATGGGCCAATCAGAGCTTCCATGGCGGGCACCGACATAGGTAGATGAGGCCCTGCCGACGTAGGTAGAGGTGGCGGCGCCCGTGACAGGCGGGCCACAGTCGGATGCCTCTGTGGTGGCGCGTGAGGCCCAAATGACAGCGCTTGACATGGGCCGGATGGAGGGGGACATGGCTGAGGGGTCCTCGGGCATCGTGGCGGTGGTGGAGAGGACCAGTGGGGAGTCACCCCTAGCCCTGACATCAGGAGGCAGCCACTCACCCACGCGAGGCTAGCCTCTACTCTAGTCGATAGATCCGCAAGACCCAACATCGACACTCTTCTCCCTCGATGACGTCGTTGAGAGCATGGAGCGGGAGAGTCTCAATGAGGGGATTTAAGCTGTGCTGGAAGCTCTGAACTAGGCCAGGGGTGCCCTGCGCGATGTCATTGTTCCCACCAGCCGGGTATTCACTTAATCTTGCTTTTTTCTCTCTTCTTTCTTCATGTATTTTTGTGTTCTAACCATCATCTTTTTTAGTTCCTTATCGCTCATAGCAGGGAGAAATCCCAGTTCCTTCACGAGCAGAAGGAGAGCTAAGACTGCCCCCATCGAAGAGGCCCAGCTGCGTGGGGATGTGACCATCCAACTGGTTGCCGCCCAATAGAGGGTGGCAGAGCTAACTCCCCTGGCCAAGGAGGCGGCTAGTCTCCAGCTACGGGAGGCTGGGGCCTGTCGGCATGAGGAGGAAACCAAGAAGGCCTTCTAGGACCTATCACCGAGGGCACGGCAAGATGAGGAGGAGGCCGCTAGAGTCAGGAGGGAGCAGGACGAGCTTGAAAGCTCTAGTTTGGTTTTGGTTAATTGATGAAACCCTAAGTGCTAACCTAGTTTATCAAGATGATTATGAGATAGGTAGCACTACTCCAAGTGATGAAGCAATGGTGAAGATCATGACAATGGTGATGGCATGGTGATGATCAAATGCCTAAACTTGGAAAAGAAGAAAGAAAAAAAAGGCTCAAGGCAAAGGTATAAAATGTAGGAGTCATTTTGTTTTAGTGATCAAGACACTTAGTGAGTATGATCATATTTAAGATAGATAGCCATACTATTAAGAGGAGTGAAACTCATATCAAAATGTAGTTATCAAAGTGCCACTAGATGCTCTAATTCATTGCATGTGCATTTAGGATCTTGTGGAGTGCTAACACCCTTGAAAATATTTGTGAAAATATGCTAACACATGTGCACAAGGTGATACACTTGGTGGTTGGCACATTTGAGCAAGGGTGAAGAAGATAGAGTCAAAAGGGAGTTAGTTGCGCTGGTTACAGAGTGACCGGACGCGTCCGGTATTTTGGCGGCAGACTCAGCGACCGGACGTGTCCGGTCGCCACACCGGGTGCGTCCGGTGTGAATCAGAAAAGGCAGTAGATGGAAGAGCAGCCGATCGGACACTGGTAGCGTCCGGTCTGGTACCACCGGACATGTCTGGTCAAGCGTGGTTGCTTATTGTACTCCACCGGACACTACGGCTCAGCGTCTGGTCATTTGTGACTCTGCGTCCAGTGTGAGCGTCTGGTTGTTAGCAGGAGGGGCAGCAACGGCTAAGTTTAATTTGAACTAGACACATGGTAGTCTGGGGCTACCGGATACGTCTAATATGCCGACCAGACATGTTCGATATTCACGACCGGAGCGTCCGATGCTACGTCCAGTGCACTGTGACCGGAGCGTCCGGTCAATGCGTAGTCAGCCTGTTTTTTGAGCCAATGGCTCTATTTGATGGAGGCTTCTATTTAAAGCCCCTTGGCCGGCTCAAGCCACAACTCTTGCACATTTTCATTGACATAGCAACCTTGTGAGCTTAGCCAAAGCCCTCCCACTCATCTCCATCATTGATTCATCATCTTTGTGAGATTGGGAGAGAATCCAAGTGCATTGCTTGAGTGGTTGCATCTAGAGGCACTTGGCATTCGTGTTGCGCTACGGATTTCGCTTGTTACTCTTGGTGGTTGCCACCACCTAGACGGTTGGAGCAGCGGTGGAGGATTGGCACGAGTTGGTGATTGTTCGTGGCCATCTCCGGTGATTGTGAGGGGAGTTGTACCTTCCCCGGCGGAGTGTCAAAAGGTAACTCTAGTAAATTGCTCGTATCATTGAGTTACCTCACTTGTGGGTAGGTTCTTGCAGTGTCCAATCATGTGGACGAGGTTTGTGAAACACCTCTTAACCACCGAACTACCAAGTATTGGTCGACACAACAGGGACTAGCGTGTTGGCAAGCACGTGAACCTCGGGAGAAAAATCGATTGTATCTTGTCATTTGCATTCTCACGGTGATTGGCTTAATCTTCATCTTGTGATTGGTTCATCCCCTACACGGCGGTATAATCACCCTACTCACTTATTTACATTCTTGCAAACTAGTTGATACAAGCTCTTTAGTGTAATTAGAATTGAGAGCTTGCTTTACTATTTACATTTATCTAGTTGAGCTCTTTAGAGTTGCAAAATTGAGAGCTCTTAGTGAATAGTTACATAGCAAGTTTGGGTGCCTAAGTAATCATTACAACTAGAATTGTTGGATAGATAGCTTGCAACCCTTGTGGAGCTAGAGCAAGTTTACATTACGCTATTTGTCATACTAATCAAATTGCTCTAGTTGATTTGTAGATTTTTAAAAAGGCTATTCACCCCTCCTCTAGCCATATTAGGACCTTTCAAGTGGTATCAGAGCCGTGGTCACCATTTGATTGAAGGCTTAACAACCTCGGTGACAAATTATGGCTCAAGTTGTGTTCAACCATGTGGGGGGCAAACCACCGTTCTTTGATGGCACATGCTATGATTATTGGAAGAGAAAGATGAGGATATATCTTGGTTCAATCAATGATCAAGTATGGGAAGTGACCGAGAATGACTATGCTATCATTAATCCCGATGATCCAACCAACAAAGATAAGATCAACAAGCAATGCAATACAATGGCTCTCAACACCATATACAATGTCATTGATTCCAAGGTGTTTGAGCAAATCAAGGATTGTGAAAGAGCAAATGATGCGTGGAAGAGATTGGAGGAAACATATGAGGGCACACCGGCGGTGAAGAGTGCCAAGTTGTACATCCTCAAGGACAAGTTGACAAGTTTCAAGATGAAGGATGATGAGAGCATTCCAGAGATGTTCCATCGGCTACAAGTAATTGTCAATGACTTGAAGGCTTTGGGAGAAAAGATCAAGGATGATGATGTCTCCCATCGATTCTTGATGTGTTTACCTCCAAGATTTGAGATGTTGAGATTGCTCATTATAAGAGGAGGATTGAAGGATATTACCCCTAACCAAGTACTAGGTGATGTCATGACACAAGAGACATACCGTGTGGAAAGGGAGGGGATGACAAGGATGACAAGAAGGAAGAAGAAGACAACAAGAAGAAAATCATAGCATTCAAGGCTAGCTCATCATCATCAAAGAACAAGGGCAAGTCCAAGAAAGAATCAAGTGATGATGATGATATTAGTGATATTGATGATGAAGCTATGGCTCTCTTTGTGCGTAAGATGGGAAAATTCATGAAGAAGAAGGGCTATGGTGCAAGAAAGAGAAAAGATCACACCAAGAAGAAAGAGTATGTGAGAAGATGCTACAATTGCAAAAGCCTCGATCATGTAGTAGCAAATTGTCCATACAATAATGACAATGATGAGGATGAGAAGAAGAAGCACAAAGAGGATAAGAAAGAAAAGAAGGAGAAGAAGGAGAAGAGAATGACCTTCCAAAAGAAGAAGAAGGGTGGAGGCTATGTGGTCACATGGGATAGTGATGGCTCTTTGGATAGTGATAGCTCTAGTGATGATGACAAGAAATCTATCAAGAGAGCACTAGCAAGCATTGCCATCAACAACATGCCCTCCATCTTCGACACTCCATCGACATGCCTCATGGCAAAACCTACCAAGGTAAAATATGATGTGAGTGATGAATGTGAAAATGATGCTTGTAGGAGTGATGATGATGGTGATGAGTACTCCAAGGAGGAGCTCATGGACATGTGTGAGCTAGTGCATACTTGCTTTGAGATGAAGGGAAAGGAGTGCAAGGAATTGAACAAGAAAGTCAAATTTCTTAAGTAATCCCTTGATGAGCTCAATGCCACTCATGAGAGGCTAATGAAAGCCCATGAGAAGCTTGGTAAAGCTCACTTTAAGCTTGAAAAGGCTCACTCCTCTCTCATTGAGCAAGTCAAAGTGGAGGAAGCCAAGAAGGAGCAAGTGATCATATCATGTGATGTGGGACTAACATGTGATCTTATTGATGAATCTATTATTGTTGCTCCTACTAACACTTCTTGTAGCACAACCATTACCACTCCACCTATGAATAATACATCACTAATGGTGGAAAATGAAACCCTCAAGAAGGAGGTGAATGAGCTCACTCGTACCTTAGGCAATGCCTATGGTGGAGAATCCCACTTGCTAAAGTGCTTGGGTAGCTAAAGATTTTCTCTCAACAAAGAGGGATTAGGCTATACCCCCAAGAAGGGCAAAGTGGCTTTTGTCACTCTCAAAGCTAGCTTTGTGAAGGGCAATGGTCGGTTTTGCAATAGATGCAAGCAAGTTGGGCATATAGAGCAAATTTGCAAGACTAACAAGAACAAGCTACCTAATGTATCCTCAATCAAATTTGATTCTTGTTACATGCTTTATAAGGATGTCAATGGTGTGAAGGCTAAGTTTATTGGTACACCAATTATGGGCCCAAAGAAGAAGGCCATTTGGATACCAAAGTCCTTGGTGACTAACTTATAAAGACCCAAGCAAGTTTGGGTACCTAAAAAGATTTGATCTTCTTTTGTAGGTAAATTATAAAGCCGGAGAAATACATTGGGTGCTTGATAGTGGGTGCACACAACACATGACCGGTGATTCAAGAATGTTCAATTCAATCAATGAAAGCAAGAGCAATGGGATTGATAGTATCACATTTGGTGACAATAGCGAAGGCAAGGTCAAAGGGCTTGGTAAAATTATAATATCCAATGATTTGAGCATTTCCAATGTGCTACTTGTAGAGAGCTTGAACTTCAACCTATTGTCGATAGCTCAATTGTGTGATCTTGGTTTCAAGTGCATATTTTGTGTGGATGATGTAGAGATCATAAGTGTAGATGGCTCTAACTTGATATTCAAAGGATTTAGATATGAGAATCTATACTTAGTTGATTTCAATACTAAAGAAGCTCAATTGTCAACATATTTGATCGCTAAGTCTAGCATGGGTTGGTTATGGAATAGAAGGCTTGATCATGTTGGAATAAAACAATTGAACAAGTTGATTAAGCATGACTTAGTTAGAGGATTGAAAGATGTCACATTTGAGAAGGACAAACTATGTAGTACATGCCAAGCCAGAAAGCAAGATGGTAATACACATCCTAAGAAGAGCATGATGAGCACATCTAAGGCATTTGAGTTGATGCACATAGACTTGTTTGGACCAACCACATACACTAGCATTGGTGGAAACAAATATGGATTTATGATTGTGGATGATTTCACTAGATACACATGGGTATTCTTTCTTGGTGACAAGAGTGATGTGTTTGAAACATTCAAATCATTTGTCAAAGGCATTCACAATGAGTTTGAAACAACAATCAAGAAAGTTAGAAGTGACAATGGAAGCAAGTTCAAGAACACTAGAATTAATGAGTTATGTGATGAATTTGGAATTAAACATCAATTCTCGGCCAAGTATACTCCTCAATCAAATGGGTTAGTTGAAAGAAAGAATAGAACCTTGATTGATATGGCAAGATCAATGTTGAGTGAGTATAATGTGAGTCATTCATTTTGGACCGAAGCAATCAACACGGCTTGCTACTATAGCAACTGACTTTATTGTCACCCCATGATAGAAAAGACACCTTATGAGCTATTGAATGAAAGAAAGCCCAACATAGCATACTTTTGGGTTTTTGGTTGTAAATGCTATATATTAAAGAAAGGCACTAGATTGAGCAAGTTTGAAAAGAAATGTGATGAAGGTTTCTTGCTTGGTTACTCCACTACTAGCAAAGCTTATAGAGTTTGGAATTTGGCTAGTGGTACTCTTGAAGAGGTTCATGATATGGAGTTTGATGAAACAAATGATTCCCAAGAGGAAGATGAGAATCTAGATGATGTAAGATGCACTTAATTGGTCAATACAATGAAGAACATGGATATTGGTGAGTTAAGGCCTAGAGAGGTGATTGATGTTGAAGATGACAAGAATCAAGTGCTCTCTAACTCAAATGTACAAACTAATGGTTCTCATGATCAAATCCAAGTAAGCACTAGTAATGGCAATGTGCAAGATCAACAAATGGCTAGTTCATCATCTCAACCAAGTGATCAATCAAATGCTAGCAATCAAGTGCAAGTGCTTCAACCAACAAATGTTGCAAGAGATCATCTATTGGACACTATCATTGATGATATTTCAAGAGGTGTGCAAACAAGATCAAGATTGGCTTCATTTTGTGAGCATTACTCATTTGTGTCATCCATTGAACCTAAGAAGATAGATAAAGCTTTGAGGGATATTGATTGGATCAATGCTATGCATGAAGAGCTAAACAACTTCATAAGAAATCATGTATGGGATTTAGTTGAGAGGCCTAAGGATCATAATGTGATTGGAACTAAGTGGGTCTTTCGGAACAAGCAAGATCAAGATGGGATATTAATAAGGAATAAAGCAAGATTAGTGGCTCAAGGTTACACTCAAGTTGAAGGTCTTGACTTTGGGGAAACATATGCCCCAGTTGTAAGATTGGAAGCAATTAGGATCT
The DNA here is from genome assembly GCF_019320115.1 of Miscanthus floridulus. NCBI lineage: Eukaryota > Viridiplantae > Streptophyta > Magnoliopsida > Poales > Poaceae > Miscanthus > Miscanthus floridulus. Next base: position 12,613,435 of record NC_089583.1, on the reverse strand, counting down.
TGCTAGCTTATGCTTGTGCCAACAACATTAAGTTATACCAAATGGATGTGAAAAGTGCATTTCTCAATGGGTACATAAATGAGCTTGTGTATGTTGAGCAACCTTCCGGTTTTGAGGATGAAAAGAAACCCAACCATATCTACAAGTTGAGAAAGGCTTTGTATGGATTGAAGCAAGCACCTAGAGCATGGTATGAGAGATTGAGGAATTTCTTACTCTCTAAGGGATTCAAGATGGAAAAGGTTGACACCACTCTCTTCACCAAGAAGCTTGGAAATGACTTGTTTGTAATGCAAATCTATATTGATGATATCATCTTTGGATCAATAAATCAAGAATTTTATGAGGAGTTTGGCAAGATGATGGCAAATGAGTTTGAGATGTCTATAATTGGAGAGCTTAGTTACTTCCTTGGTCTTCAAATCAAGCAAATGAAGAATAGCACATTTGTGAGTCAAGGCAAGTATATCAAGGACATGCTCAAGAAGTTTGAAATGGATGAGAGTAAAGCTATTAGTACACCAATGGGGACAAGTGGAAGCTTAGATAGTGATGCTAGTGGCAACATGGTGGATCAAAAGATGTATCGATCTATGATTAGAAGCCTACTCTATGTGACCGCATCAAGACCGGATGTGATGTTTAGTGTATGCATGTGTGCTAGATTTCAAGCCTCACCAAGAGAAAGTCATTTGAAGGCAACTAAGAGAATATTGAGGTACTTGAAGCATACACAACATGTTGGATTATGGTATCCCAAAGGAGCAAGATTTGAGTTGATTAGATATTTGAATTCTGATTATGCAGGATGCAAAGTTGAAAGAAAGAGCACATCGGGCACATGTCAACTATTGGGAAGATCACTTATATCTTGGTCATCAAAGAAGCAAAATAGTGTAGCACTTTCAACCGCCGAAGCGAAGTACATTTTGGCTGGTAGTTGTTGTGCTCAATTACTTTGGATGAAGGCTACCTTGAGTGACTTTGGAATCAAGTTCAAACAAGTGCCATTGCTATGTGATAATGAAAGTGCCGTAAAGCTCACCAACAATCCAGTTCAACACTCAAGAACAAAGCATATTGATGTCCGTCATCACTTCATAAGAGATCACTAACAAAAAGGGGACATTTGCATAGAGAGTGTGGGCATCGAAGATCAACTTGCCGACATATTCACCAAGCCACTTGATGAGAAGAGATTTTGCAAGCTAAGGAATGAATTGAACATACTTGACTTCTCAAATATGTGTTGATGCACCCCCACTATATGACATGCCTCTCCTTCAAGCAAAGCAAGGTAAAGTTGATTGACATGTCATCCATCCATTGCTAAGGACTTGTTTAGTGCATCTAGTCATTCATGTCATGTCCTAGGCTCATTCATGAAAATCAAATGAATTTGATGCTTGTATGGTACCACTATTGCTTGTATGTTTGAAATGATCTAGTGGTAGCATACGACATGTTTGTGGGCTTGTAAACCTAGTGTTTGATTTAGAAAATGAGCTATAAGTGTTTAACTCAACATGGTACAAGATAACCCTTATTTGGAGGTGTGAAGAAGCTTGTCCTTGGATCAAACTGAGTTAAATATCTTTTGCAAGTAATCTAGATTGAACCAAATTGGAAAATAATCCTTATTTCACATGGTTTCACCCCAACATATCTATAATTTGAGGCCACCTTTTGTGCAAATTGTTGACATTAATAATCCTACCCTATCTATACTTTAAGCCTTTATGGTCATTGATGACAAAGGGGGAGAAATAGTGTACAAAGATAGTGAAACAAAGGGGGAGAGATAATATATGACAAAGGAAGGGAATCAATTAAAATTTTGAGCATACAAATAGGGGGAGCAAGCTCATGAACTTATATGGTAAATTTGTATGTGCATTACATATGGTTGCTTGTATGGCATAAATCTTTAATATCCATGCTTGTGTGGTGTATGCTAGTTGTAGGTTTGAATGTTGAAATGAAAAACTAGCATGCATAGGCTAAAGTAACTAGACCTATGTTAATTCTATGGAAACTAGACCCTTATTTGTAATATTAATCTCATGGGGTATTCTAGTCTTTGTGTATGTCTAGTTACTAATGGTGCTAAGGATGGTATAATGGCGCACTCCAATTGGTATCACACTTTAAAGGTCCATCTCTTATACCTTAGCATCATTTGGTAGAAATTGACTCCTATATTTTCTATCTAAGCATATGTGCAAGCTTCAATCTAAACTCTTAGCACATATGTAGGAGGAGCAATTGCTATCATATGGAGTTCATGAAACTTGCCTATATCCTTTACATATGGTAAATATGCTTGGGCAAGCAACATGGATTCAAATGTACTTTAATTCATATCTTTGTATAAGGGTTATCATCAATTACCAAAAATGGGGAGATTGAAAGCTCTAGTTTGGTTTTGGTTAATTGATGAAACCCTAAGTGCTAACCTAGTTTATCAAGATGATTATGAGATAGGTAGCACTACTCCAAGTGATGAAACAATGGCAAAGATCATGACAATGGTGATGGCATGGTGATGATCAAAAGCCTAAACTTGAAAAAGAAAAAAGAGAAAAATAAAAGGCTCAAGGCAAAGGTATAAAATGTAGGAGCCATTTTGTTTTAGTGATCAAGACACTTAGTGAGTGTGATCACATTTAGGATAGATAGCCATACTATTAAGAGGAGTAAAACTCATATCGAAATGCGGTTATCAAAGTGCCACTAGATGCTCTAATTCATTGCATATGCATTTAGGATCTTATGGAGTGCTAACACCCTTGAAAATGTTTGTGAAAATATGCTAACACATGTGCATAAGGTGATACACTTGGTGGTTGGCACATATGAGCAAGGGTGAAGGAGATAGAGTCAAAAAGGAATTAGTTGCGCTGGTTACATAGTGACCGGACGTGTCCGGTATTTTGGCGACAGACTCAGCGATCAGACACGTCCGGTCGCCACACCGGACACGTCCGGTGTGAATCAGAAAAGGCAGCAGACGAAAGAGCAGCCGATCGGACGCTGGCAGCGTCCGGTCCGGTACCACCAGATGCATCCGGTCGGGCGTGGTTGCTTACTATACTCCATCGGACGCTACGGCTTAGCATTCGGTCATTTGTGACTCTACGTCCGGTGTGAGCGTTCGGTTATCAGCAGGAGGGGCAGCAATGGCTAAGTTTGATTTGAACTGGACACGTGGCAGTTTGGGGCTACCGGACATGTCTGGTATGCTCACCAAATGAGTCCGGTATTCACGACCGAAGCGTCCGGTGCTGCGTCCGGTGCAGTGTGACCGGAGCGTCCGGTCGACGCGCAGTCAGCCCGTTTTTTGAGCCAACGGCTCTATTTGATGGGGGCTTCTATTTAAAGCCCCTTGGCCGGCTCAAGCCACAACTCTTGCACATTTTCATTGACATAGCAACCTTGTGAGCTTAGCCAAAGCCCTCCCACTCATCTCCATCACTGATTCATCATCTTTGTGAGATTGGGAGAGAATCCAAGTGCATTGCTTGAGTGGTTGCATCTAGAGGCACTTGGTATTCGTGTTGCGCTGCGGATTTCACTTGTTACTCTTGGTGGTTGCCACCACCTAGACGGTTGGAGCAACGGTGGAGGATTGGCATGAGTTGGTGATTGTTCGTTGCCATCTCTGGTGATTGTGAGGGGAGTTGTACCTTCCCCGGTGGAGTGCCGAAAGGTAACTCTAGTAAATTGCTCATGTCATTGAGTTACCTCACTTGTGGGTAGGTTCTTGCGGTGTCCAATCGTGTGGACGAGGTTTGTGAAACACCTCTTAGCCACCGAACTACCAAGTGTTGGTCGACACAACGGGGACTAGCGTGTTGACAAGCACGTGAACCTCGGGAGAAAAATCGATTGTCTCTTGTCATTTGCATTCTCCCGGTGATTGGCTTAATCTTCATCTTGTGATTGGTTCATCCCCTACACGGCGGTATAATCACCCTACTCACTTATTTACATTCTTGCAAACTAGTTGATACAAGCTCTTTAGTATAATTAGAATTGAGAGCTTGCTTTACTATTTACATTCATCTAGTTGAGCTCTTTAGAGTTGCAAGATTGAGAGCTCTTAGTGAGTAGTTACATAGCAAGTTTGGGTGCCTAAGTAATCATTGCAACTAGAATTGTTGGATAGGTGGCTTGCAACCCTTGTAGAGCTAGAGCAAGTTCGCATTACGCTATTTGTAATACTAATCAAATTGCTCTAGTTGATTTGTAGATTTTTAAATAGGCTATTCACCCCCTCTAGCCATATTAGGACCTTTAAGAGCTGCTTCAAAGGGATGCTGTGGCTCACCAACGGATCTTCAACCTCCTAGCCGAGGCTGAGAAGGAGCAAGACCTAAAGTTAGTAGCCGAGGAGAAGCTCGCAGCCCTAGAGCGGAGGGCGAGTCAGGATGCTGAGATGGTTGCCCGGCTGCACAAGGAGCGAGATGAGCTGCTCCAGACCATGAGAAGGCTCTGCTCAGAGCATGGCATGGCCCACGAGGAGCGTGGCCAGATGGTCCAAGAGCGTGATGAGGCACAGTAAAGGATCGGCTCCTTCCAGGCCGAGCTCGGAACCACGATGACCCAAAGGGTGGAGGCCGAGGGTGTTTCTATTGGGCTAGCCACGGAGCTCGCCGAGGCATGGAGGAGCCTTTAGGCAGAGAGTGACGAGCATGGTCTCCTACGTGCTGCCCTCGGAGTGGTCTACGATGACCTAGAGCGGTTGGAGGGGACCAGCTCGCTTGCGGCCCATGCCATAGGTATCATGGCGCAGGTGCGCCAGCTCGAGAGGAAAGCTCTTTGCACTAAAATCACCTAAGCTTTTGCGATTGCTCGTTCGCATTATGCGGACAGCATCGACTTGGAGACGATGAGCCTCCGAGCTAGACGAGATAGAGACGACGGTGGCTCCTCTTGCGTGGGACCTGGTAGACAGAGTCAAAGACATAGTTCTTCCCCCTCCGAGGGGCTAGTTAGTCAAATAGATCGGATGAACACTTATTGTAATCTGTGTACAAGTGTCGATCCTTATGTATCATAAAAATAATTTCATTATTTTGTTTTGTTTGATTGAACTTGTTTTCTTCCCTTTTTGTATGTGAAAAGAAAAAGCTCATGTATTCCGACCCTTCTGTTTGTTTAGACTATAGGGCCCAAGGTGTAAAAGGAGAACTTCGATCCCACTGGTGAGCAAAGACACCGTAGCTATTGAGGCATAGGTTTTTTGCAATCCAACTAGACATGATCAATTATTCATTTCCACAAATCTTGCCGCTAGGCTTAGTGTGAAGAAGAGGTCTAACACGATGGCTGTTTTAGAAAAAGTGTACTTGTGCCTTTATCAGCCCCCGAGTGAGATCCGACCGTTTGCTGTTGCTGGGTCGGATGTCACTAAAAATCGAGGAAAGGATAGCAAAACTTAGTAGGAGAAAACATCTCTTGTATTTGTACGTACCCACTCCCTAGGATCTTAGCTATCATTCTGCGACCATACGTTTGGTCTCCTTGTAAGTCCAACCTTCCTCGAGCCCCCACGCGTAGCAGGGATTTGGTCGAGGGTCGGCTCATTTTTATGACTGATGCCCCATTCATAGTTTCCACAACCGAAGGGGTTGAGTTAACGTCACTTGCCTCGATGGCTCGAGTGACGCGCTCGGTGAGCTCGCTAACGGGCATGTTCAAACGGAATCCGGTTTCGTTGCTTGTGATGGGGTCAGCAAAGCCCTTGTGAGGCATTCCATTGCTCCTTAACCCGCCTTCCAACAGATTCCCCCTCAATGGGGATTCTATGGGCTCGGCTAGAGGTTTGGATTGAATCGAGAAGGTTGAGATGACCTTGTCCGCTTCTAGGTGGGACAGGCAAAGGCCACTAGGGCTCATCTGCATTTTCCCTTATGTGGCATTCCATTACTTCTTAACTCGCCTCCTGGCAGATGACCGAGCCATTCGATAGGCTCAGGTGTCCTGTTGGCCTCTCCTCGATGGAGATTCTATGGGCTTGGCTCGAGGTTATAATCGAACGAGAAAGGTCGAGATGTCCCTATCCACTTCTGAGCGGGGTCAGGCAAGGCCACTGGGGCTGATCTCGGTTTTTCTCCCCTGGCTCTGTTTGACATGAGGTGGCCTCGGGCCCTTCGTGGGCTAGCCTTCGAACCTCGGTCGGTTGCCACTCAAATCGAATGAGACAACTACCGCTCTGTGATGCGATGCGAAGTGTTGTGATGCATCAATCGCATATGCGATGCTTGGATGTGTGAGATGAATGTATGAATGATCATATAAAGAAATAGTGGGGGTCGGTAATGTTACCTCAAAGACACGAGTGATGGGTTCTGGGAGTTCTTATCGGATGTGTCCATGCGAGGTTCGGGTCCGACGTTCGTGACAGGGCCGGTGTAACCTGCATGAGCCTCCCATTCTTTCATATCTATCATTCGGTAGCGGCTCAAGCCGTTTGATTGACTTGGGCGACCTGGCAGCCTCTCCTTGATGGAGATTTCATAGGTAGGCCCCTCCATACCCTTGCCGAGAAGGTGGAGGTTAAGGTTTGGAGTGCGGAGACAAGGACTCTAATCGTGCTAGTGGGTAAAAACACCATAGCCAACGGGGCGTAGGGTCCTAGCGGTTCGACCAGGTTTACTCAAAGTTTTACGCCCGCACATCGTGCCTCTAGTTTTTAAATGTAAGGAGGGGTTGGGCAAAGAGAATGTCTAGTGAATAGACACTCTCGTCAGCCCCGAGCGATGTCTGACCCCCTGCCATTGCTGGGTCAGAGGCTCGGTATCGAAATTTAATACGTAAAGTAAGTAAGGGTGCTTGTCTCTCGGCGGTGGCTTGGAGCCGTTCGATCAACCTGGGCACCGGGTTTACCTCAATGGTAAGAGTGATGGGTTTGGAAAACCTCCACCGGATATGAGCGTGATCCAGTCTGCTCCATACCCGTTTCTTGTTAGTGGCCATGTCGTCCAATCGACTCGTGTTACCTGTTGAGACAAGTTATTCCTACGAAAAATGTTTTCCGGATAGATATGCTCATATCAGCCCCTGAGTGAGATCTAACCCCTCGCCATTGCTGGGGTCAGACATCATCAAAAAAATTAGGGAGTTGGATAACAAAACTGATAAGAGAAAATGTGTGTTTATGAAGAGTAAAAGCAACGTAGTTGCTCAATGTTCTAGGCATTGGTGAAGACCTCACTGTTGATGGCCTTCAGCTTATAGGTGCCTGGCCAGAGCACCTCCATGACAACGTATGGTCCCTCCCATGGTGGGGAGAGCTTGTGGTAGTCCTTGTTGCTCTATACGAGGTGGAGGACCAGGTCCCCTATGTTGAAGGCTCGACCCCGCACTCATCGGTTGTGGTACTGTCGTAACGCCTGTTGGTACTTGGCTGAGCAGAGGAGGGCGACGTTGCGCGCTTCATCCAGCTGGTCCATGGCGTCCTCGTGGGACGCCTTCCCTGTTTGTCGTGTGCCCTGATCCTTGGCGCTCCATAGTCAAGGTCGATTGGGTGGATGGCCTCAGAACCATAGACCATGAAGAAGGGTGTGTTGCCGGTGGCTTGACTAGGGGTTGTCCTTACACTCCAGAGTACTGAAGGAAGCTCGACGACCCAGCGCGCGCCAAATTTGTTCAACCAGTTGAAGATCCTAGGCTTGAGGTCTTTTAGGACCATGTCGTTTGCATGTTTGACCTGCTGAAAGGTCCTAATAGCTAGAGGGGGGTGAATAGCCTATCAAAAAATTTCTACAACAACACTTAACAAACCGGTTAGATAATTATGAGGCAAAACAAGTATTGCGCTGGCCTACTAAAATAGCAATCCACCTACCATAATTCTAGTTTATATAGTTTCTATCCACACAAAAGCTATGACACTACACTAAGTTAATGTGCTCTCAAAGGCAAACTAAAAAGTCACACTAACCAAACTAATAAGCTCTCACAACTAGCTACACTAAAGAGCTTGACAACTAGTTTGTGGTAAAGTAAAGAGAGTGAGCAATTTATTTATACCACCGTATCGAGGAAGGAGCCAATCAATCACAAGAATGAATACCAATGAAGACCAATCACCTCGGAATCAAATGATGAACACAATGATTTTTATCGAGGTTCACTTGCTAGCCGGCAAGCTACTCCTCGTTGTGGCGATTCACTCACTTGGAGGTTCACGCGCTAATTGGCTTCACACGCCAAACCCTCAATAGGGTGCCGCACAACCAACACAAGATGAGGATCACACAAGCCATGAGCAATCCACCAGATTACCTTTTGGCTTTCCACCGAGGAAAGGTCAAGAACCCCTCATAATCACCATGATCGGAGCCAGAGACAATCATCACCCTTCGCTCGATGATCCTCGCTGCTCCAAGCCATCTAGGTGACGGCAACCACTAAGAGTAACAAGCAAATCCTGCAGTGAAACACGAACATCAGATGCCTCTAGATGCAAACACTTAAGCAATGCACTTGGATTCTCTTCCAATCTTACAAAGATGATGAATCAATGATGGAGATGAGTGGGAGGGCTTTGGCTAAGCTCACAAGATTGCTATGTTAATGCAAATAGCCAAGAGAGTGAGCTTGAGTCGACCATAGGGCTTAAATAAAAGCCCCCACGAAATAAAGCCATTGCACCCCTTCACTGGGCACAACAGGGAGTGACTGGACGCTCCGGTCATATCGACCGGACGCTGAACCACAACATCCGGTCACGTGATGCGTGCCACGTGTCTCCTCTCTTCAAATACTGAGCGCTCGATCTCAACGGTCATGTGATGACCGGACGCAGCAGCTCAAAGTGACCGGACGCTGAACCCCAACGTTTGGTCGTTTTCAGTAAGCATCTAGAAACGATTTTCACGATCGGATGTGTCCGGTCATGCTCGACCGGACTCACCCAGTGTCCGGTCACTTGGCATTTCCCTGTGCATGACCATGTCAGTGTGACCGGACGTAGCCAGCCAACGTCCGGTCGTTTCAGCGCCAGCGTTCGGTCGACGACCGATGCTGCGCTTCTTTTGCTGCTACTGACTAGACGGGCCGGTCCTTTAGAGACCAGCGTCCGGTCACTTACAGTGACCATGTTCACCTGAGTTTAGGGCGCCGGTGGCACCGTCGGACTGTCCGCACTCTACGGGCGGACACTCTGCCGGTGAAGTTTCTAACCCTTGCTCAAATGTGCCAACCACCAAGGTTTATACTGGTTCTAGCATAATGTCCCTACATCCAGTTGGTGGCTGTTGCTCGTGTTATTAGCACTGAAAAAGTTTGTAGTATGGGTTACAAACAGGCGAGAGAGGGATATGTCCCAAGTCTCTAATGTAAAGGTCGAATGGATGCTGAGAGCTTGGTTGCTGCTCAGCTATGCGTGATGTGATGCGTCGTGTGTTTTTTCGATCCCTTAGTGGGGTGCCCTGACATCCCTTTTACAGGCTAAGGGAGAGCAGGAATTACAGATGGGAGAAAAAAGAAAAATCAGAGGCAAAGAAGGTCCTTCAAAGATATTGGGTCTTCCTTTCCCTTTGTGCGAGCCCCGTTGACATGGCAGGTGGTGCCAGAGATAGCCCCACGCTGGGAGCACGTCCGCTGATCCTGTGATGTCCTGGCGTGGTCAGCAAGTTGTCACGTCCCATCCCGCCCCGGCCGGCGGCGCGACGGATTAGGGTGCTGATCCACGGCTATACAGGGAGCAGATAGCGTAGAGACCGCACGTCCGTTACTATAGGTGATGCGAGTTTCCTCCTAGACCGTAGTGGTTGTTGTGAGCTTCCGTCAGGATCCGCGCCCGAGGGCAAATGGCGGCGCCCACAACACTGTAAGACAAATATCGGCACCTACAACACTGTTCGGACTCTGACATGCCTAGAAGGGCTTAAAGTGCCCGTCTTGTCACATCATGATGGTACTTTCTTGCAGACGTGTAGGGTATGGTTCTCGGTATTGCGGTTGACTTGAGTGCCATGCCTTATCTACGCGTTTAGTTATGAAGGAGCAGCGCGCAGACGTCGAGCGAGGCGGAGCCTGCCCTCGGACGTCGGGCGAGGCAGAGCTAGCCCTCAAACGTCAGGCGAGGTGGAGCCAGCCCTCGGGGGTCGGTCGAGACGGAGTTTGTCCTCAGACGTTGGGCGAGGCAGAGCCATCCCTCGGGGGTCGGGCGAGGCGAAGTTTGTCGTTAGATGTCGGGCGAGGCGGAGCCCGCAACCTTGGCGGTTTGGACGAGGCGGGACCTACTGGGAAATGTAGTTGCGTTTTTTATCGCTCTGATGAATTAGCGTTGATGGGTATCAATTTCTCTTCTTTGGGTACCCTACTTTTGGTCCCCGACACCTAGTTTACTCACCAAACACTTGCTCCTTCCTTGAACAAGCTTACGAGGGTTTAGATCCGCCAAGAAAGTGTAACGCCTGCATCGGCAAGGAAATTGGCCTGCTTGGTTGACGTCCAAGATTTGCCTTGCCAAAGATTCGACAAGCCAAAAGTTTGGCAAACAATTACCGTAGATTTGGCAAGGCCAAATGTGAGAATTTAATAAGTTTTAGTAGAAAAAAAAATACTAGCTAAAATGCCAAATCTTTAGCGTGACCCGTTTCAGAAGCGAACCAGCAGGCCTTGTTTCTCCTCGGAGGCCTTCAATAGAGACGGGTGGTGGTACGCAGTTTCCCTATGCCAGGACGGTGCGCAGGCCACCAGCATGCCATATGCAAAGCCATCGACCCGGACACTGCTCACTGGTCACTGCCAGTGGCGCTACTCGTTGCAAGGGGGTACTACACCAGTAGCGTCCACTGCTGGCTGCCCCCTGTCCCGTGCAAAGATGGCGGGAGGCAGCGTCGGTCGGCAGCCATCCGATCCGACCCTGCACGCGCGCTCTGCTCCCGCCATCGGCCACCCCACTCCGTCGGGCGTAGTCCCCGCCGTCTCCTCCCACCGCTCCCTGACACCCAAGGCCCACCGACGCCCCTGCCCCACTCGCAGGGACACGCACCGCTCCCTCCCCGCGTAACCACCCCCGACCCACCCACTCCTTCCCGCGGCCACCTTATTACAGTTGCCGCAGCCGCCACGCGTCGCGGCGCGGTTGGCCCGCACCCACCCACCCACCCCTTTATTCACCCCTCGCTTTCCCCTCCTTCTCTCATTCCCACTACATTCCGCCTCCTCTCGCCTCGGGGGCGTAGGGAATTTCGGCTAGGGTTTCGCGGATCGAGGGAGGGGAGAGGGTCGGCGGCGGCTAGGGTTTCCGCGGGCGGGCCCCGCATGGCCTCGCCAGCGGCGGCGGCCGCGAAGGGGAAGGACGGGGAGGACGGGCCCGTCACGGGGGACATGGTCAGCGCGGGCTTCGCGGAGCTGGAGCGGCAGCAGCAGCTGCTCGCCACCTGCACGCGCCTCTACCAGCAGCTGGCCGACCACTTCGGCTCGCTCGAGCGCGGGCTCGCGGCCCGCTCCGAGCAGCTCCGCGCCCGCCGCAGGGTCTTCGACGCCCGCACCCACCGCGCGCTCGACTCGCTCCACCGCCGCGAGGCCTCCATCGACGCCTCCGTCTCGCGCGCGCTCGACCACCTCCACTCCATCTCCGCCTCTGCCTCCAAGGAGACGGCGGCGCCGACCCCCACCCCCTCCGACTCCGCCAAGGAGGAAGGCCTCGCGGAGAGCCTGCGCGCGCTGTGCTTGCGGATGGACTCGGCGGCGTTCCTGGACTTCGTGGTGGCGCGCCGCAAGGAGGCGGACGCGCTGCGGGCCGAGATGCCTCCCGCGCTCAAGCTCTGCGTGGATCCGGCCAAGTTCGTCATGGACGCCGTGGCCGACGTCTTCCCCGTGGACCGCCGCGAGGTGCCCCGGAACCCGGCCGACCTGGCCTGGGCGTGCGTGCTCATCCTCGAGGCCGCCGTGCCGGCGCTCGCCGATCCGGACCCGGACATCGGCGCCGCGCGCCCGCTCGTGCCCCTGGCGGCGCGCGAGCGCGCAAGGGGCATGGCCAGGGAGTGGAAGGAGGCTGTCGAGAAGAAGGGGGGCGTGGAGGGGGCCAAGCCGCCCGACGCGCACGCGTTCCTGCAGCACGTCGCCACGTTTGCCGTCGCGGAGAGGGAGGACAGGCCGCTCTACCGCAGGATTGTCGTCAGCTTCTCCTGGCGCAGGCAGATGCCACGCCTCGCGCTCACACTCGGCCTCGAGGAAGAAATGGCTGGTATATACATACGCTTGTTTCCTGCTTGCTGCTGCCTGCATTTCCATTTTGTTGCACAGATTTTTTTTTTTGGGGTACTACTACCATAATAATAGTTCTTTGAGGTAGGTGTTTGTGCGCCAAGTGCTGAAGTGGTGAACCTTGAGGGTTCAGATGGTTGATTTTGGGTTGACCAAGTGTGCAGTGGGTATAAATCTGCATAGATCTAGCATTGAATTGGGGTAAAAAGAAAACCACCCAGGCAAAATGAGTTGAAAAGTTCCTTCTTTGTTTTCCCTGACTACTGGTGCACCACTGCTAATTACTGTACTGTGCAAGGGTATGATAGTAGTAGTATGATTCGATTGGAGTATTTGTCTTTTTAGAGCATGGCCCGTCTTCCTGCCCTGGGTGGTCTCTGTCATAGCCATGTGCTGGAAAAAGGTGATCTAGTGTTTTATCAAGTGCTCAGGATAACTGTGTCTTCTGTACATGATGGCCATCATGCGCTTGTCTTGGGGGCCCTTGGCTTTAGCCTTTAGATGTCGTCAGATTTTTGTGTCTACAGTACCGTTGCCTTAGAGTGAAAGGCAATTCAGTGTTGCAGTGTCGTTAATAGCAAGTTTCTGGACTCTCTCTTGTTGCAATGCTGCACACCCTCACTGCAATGCTAGGAAGTGCCAAACAGCCTTCTTTTCCTTTCCAAATTCCAATGCACAGTACTACATTATCTTATTAGTATAAATAAACTATGCTGCTACAACAACCACAATTTCGTGCCTTTTTGCTGCCAAATTCATGTCAGTTTGGTTTTGCCTTCCAGAGTACCCTCACTGCTGCATGGATGATGCCTTTGTATGGACTGTTTCTATTTCTTGGGTCATATATTTGTGTGTTTTCTGAGTGACTGATAGTCTTTCATGGTCTCGTTCAGACTTGAGCAGATTAGTCACTACATGTTAATACCTTTTCTTTTGCAGATATCATTGAGGAACTAATTGCTAAGAGGCAGCAGCTTGATGCTGTGAATTTCGCTTATGAGGCTGGGCTTCAGGAGAAGTTCCCTCCAGTTCCTCTTTTGAAGTCCTACCTGGAAGACTCTAAGAAGACATCAACCGCTGCTTCAGATAATTCAAGCACTAGCAGCGGCCAGTCAGGGGTTAGTATAAGTATAAATATAACAGCAGTTCTAACGTATCTCTTGAATTTCTTAATTGAAATGGTGCTCCTGCTCACTGTTCAACAAAAAAAAAAAGTATCTCTTGAACTCAGGATTGACTTTTGAGTTTTATTTATGTGCCTAGTGCTATTATCCTCTTTTAGCTACATATAATTTCAGTTATCTATCACCTCCCTTGTTGGGCTGGCACTGTTTTTATGCCTCTTTGTTTGATGGTACTCTTATGGGATCTGATGTTATTTATCCTGCAGAGCAACGCGAACAAGAAAGAGCAGTCTGCACTGCGAGCTGTCATTAAGTGTGTTGAGGACCGTAAACTAGAAGCTGAGTTTCCACTGGAGGATCTTCGGAAGCAACTTGAAGAACTGGAGAAAGCCAAAACCGAGAAGAAAAAGGCAGCATCAAGCGCTACCAGTGGCGGCAGCAGCGGCCCTGCAACCAAGCGCATCCGTGCAAGCAATGGAGGCCCAATGCCTCCTGCCAAGGCAGGTCGTCTCACTAACAATGCTTGTGTGTCTTCTTTCCCAGCTCCCACCACATTTACCCAGTCTCCCTCCCACACATCATATGCCACGACCTCCCCTTCCCATACCGCATACGCCACGACCTCCCCTTCCCACACCGCATACGCCACGACCTCCCCTTCCCACACCGCATACGCCACAGCCTCCCCTTCCCACCCATCATACGCCACAGCCTCCCCTTCCCACCCATCATACGCCACACCCTCTCCTTACCCTTATGACAGGCCGGTTGGACATGGCCTCTACTGCAACCGGAGCCCGCCGGTGATCAGGGAGCCGTATGTTTACCCAGCTGAGGAGGTAGCCAGTGTCAATGTCGGCATTCCCATGCCATACTCCACCCCACCCATGAGCTACCCTGCCCCCTATGGCGGTTATGGCAATGGGATGGCAGCTTACACCAATGGAATGGCTCCTGCCTTCCACCAGGCTTACTACCGGTAGGTTCAGTCAGGAAACAAAAAAAGTCGCTGATGAATGACATGACAACAACTGATGATGCCAACGACTCAGAATCGCACAATGGCCCTATTTTGTAGTGACTGACTACAACGGTAGGTTGGGTATCTCATCTTATATGTCCTTACCACTACTACTAGATGTGTTGTGTTTAGCTCTCGTCTCATCTTAGACCACTACCTTTTTTTACTACTAAGGAACCTGGATGTAAATTATGTATGGTATCAGCGAGCCTGTCGTCGCATCCTTGTGTAATTCTATTCAGAACTTTGAAAAACTAAAAAAAAATCAGCATGTAATCCTTAAGTACTGAATGTACCATGAACTTAATTAAAAGTGTTTTTAGTTTACTTGTGTAGTGTTGATGTGTGGGATGGTCTTGGTACCTCATTTCTTGAGATTTGATTGTGTTTGGTGTCCATGCTCATTGTTTGTTTGTCTTATGTTCAACTGCTGTGGTCAGCCAGAGTTGGTTGAGCCGGTAAGGTTTGCCTGTGAACTGGAAGCTGATGGTCATGTTAGATCATAATGATGTGGGGTTGTGGTGGTCACATGGCTCTGCCTAGCCGATTTGGTACCAGTGTAGTGCCAAGAGCCGGCAGGCTAGCAGATACATCATGCATGCATGTTCTTGTTGTGTAGCTTTTATTCTTTCGCTAATAGCATTTCATTTCATTCGATGACATCACTTATACTTTGCTGGCCATTTTGAGCCGGCGTTGGCCCCTCGCCGCCTTGCAATAGGAGCTGAGACACCTTGTCTAGTGTCGCTACACTAATACAAGTTTTATTTTGTCCATGAACATAGTTATGTTTATCAGATTTGTAGGTGATAGCTGATGATAATGCGACTGTTTTGCTGCTGCTGATTGCCATTCCTGATGTAATGGTCATATGATCGCTACTCAGTACTAGTATGAGTTGGCTCCTTTTGTTTTTCTGGAGTCATGTCTAAAAATTCTGTACATAAGCTCAACCATGGTTATGATTATAGAATTTGTCTGGGTTTACAATGGTCCGATAGACAGGAGTCTGTCCATAACAATGTATGGCAAAGATGCTTTAGCTCCTCACTAGTCATCACCCCAACACATGCTTCGTGGAATGATGAACGACCTGCTCTCTCTGATTCATGTTCCCTAGTGGCCGAGCCTTGCTCTGTTGAGTTGGCAGGCACGTACCGGGCTACCGGCATACCGCAGAATAATTGTTTGGTTGATAAATGATGTTGCGGTTTTTTTATATATATATAGCTCTTTTGCTATGTGTGTAGCAAAAACTATGTACTAAAAAAAAATAGAACGACTTACAGTTTAGAACAGTAAAAATAACAAACTTTGCCACACTTTGTTGCCTTAGGCTGCTAAGATCAGTCTTGCCACACTTTTATGGCAAGAAAATCGATGGCCTGATCTTAGAAAAAATTGAGCAAGAAAACTTTTACTATGACAAGCGTGGTAATTGACAAAGAAGTTAGACTAAATCATGGTAGCAACTAAAACACTGTCCAGTAAATTGTGGATGAAAATTGACCACCGTAGACAAAATTGTGCAAGAAAACTAGGGCAATCGACTAAGAAGTTAGATAGACAGAGTAAATCGTGGTAGCAACTAAGGTCCCGTTCGTTTTGCTGAAAAGCTATGGTTGAAAGTATTGTTCGCTGATTTATTGTGAGAGAAAAACACTGTTCGTTCGTTGAAATGGTACGGCTCATAAGATAAGCGAACAGAGCCTAAAACACTGTCTAAAACTATAGTTACCTAAGTTTAGTCATGGCAACCTTAATTAGGCTGCAAATCAAACACGGATAGTAACGACACGAACTCAAACACACAAAAAAACATGAAGTCAACATTCTCAGTCCTTCATCACGTCCTCGGTGAAAAGAAAAAAAAAATCTGCTCCCGCCGGCCGGATGCAAGACGCCTGGGGCCTGGACTTTACTCGGTGTAAAAATCAGACATTCTACTCCAGGTAAGTAATTCAAGATCCTCATCAGCGTCTACGGCGCGACTTGGAGAAAGCAACGTGCATTACCTTGTTGCCCTTTTCATTATTCCACACTATCAGTATCAAGGTCTGGTCCATGGTGGTATCTCGAATGATTATACGTGAACTGGTATTCTCAATGCAATATTCTGTTGAACTTTGCACGACGAAACAATATTTCCTAACACTATCACAAATCTTGTACCTAAATAAACTTCACGAAATATAAATGCGTGTCACAAAAAAATAAATCTGAACTAAGGTAGAGGGGAAAGGAAATTTAAACTGAAGGATTCTGATCTGCAGAGGCAATTAACTAATTTTGATTGTATCTGCAAGAGATCACGTCCTACAGAAAGACCGTAGCCTCTTCCTTAAAAGTTAACTAGTGTCTGAACGTCCGATCCGATCCAGATGCTGCTGACACAGGGAGCAAACAAGCGCTCAACATGTCGGGCTCGCAACGGAGCGCATCAGTAGACAGTAGTGGTCCTACGCCGCTGAAAGCTCTAGTTTGATTTTGGTTAATTGATGAAACCCTAAGTGCTAACCTAGTTTGATGAAGATCATGATGATGGTGATAGCATGGTGATGATCAAATACTTGAACTTAGAAAAGAAGAAACAAAAGGCTAAAGGCTAAGGTATAAATAGTAGGAGTCATTTTGTTTTAATAATCGAGACATTTAGTGAGTGTGATCACATTTAGGATCGATAGCCGTACTATTAAGAGAGGTGAAACTCATATCGAAATACGGTTATCAAAGTGCCACTAGATGCTCTAACTCATTGCATATGCATTTATGATTTAGTGGAGTGCTAACACCCTTGAAAATGTTTGTGAAAATATGCTAACACACATGTGCACAAGGTGATACACTTGGTGGTTGGCACATTTGAGCAAGGGTAAGAAACTTCACCGGCGGAGTGCCATCGACGCCCTATACAGAAAAGACGGAGGTCACTGTAAGTGACCGGACGCTGGTCTCGGTTGGACCGGCGCGTCCGGTCAGTAGCAGCAGAGGACGCGCTACTTCGGTCTCATGACCGGACGCTAGCGCAAAAACTGACCGGACGCTCAGGGCCTGAGTACGGTCAGTCTGACATATGATGACATGTGACCGGACGCTGGGCGTGTCCGGTCGAGCATGACCGGACGCGTCCGGTCGTGATTTTTGCGTGAATGGAACCTTACTGGAAACGACCGGACGCTGAGGTCCAGCGTCCGATCACTTCGCAGCAGCGCGTTCGGTCATCACTTGACTGTTGAGATCGGGCGGCTCCGGTTGAACGCAGAGAGACACGTGGCATGCATCGTGTGAGCGTCCGGTCACCCCGTGTTGTGCCCAGTGAAGGACTACAACGGCTCTATTTCGAGGGGGCTTCTATTTAAGCCCCATGGCCGGCTCAAGCTCACTCTCTTGGCCATTTGCATTGACATATTAACCTTGTGAGCTTAGCCAAAGCCCCCCCCACTCATCTCCATCATTGATTCATCATCTTTGTGAGATTGGGAGAGAATCCAAGTGCATTGCTTGAGTGATTGCATCTAGAGGTACTTGGTGTTCGTGTTTTGCTGCGGGATTCGCTTGTTGCTCTTGGTGGTTGCCACCACCTAGACGGCTTGGAGCAGTAGAGGAGGATTGACACGAGTTGGTGATTGTTCGTGGCTATCTCCGGTGATTGTGAGGGGGTTTGTACCTTCCCCGATGAAGCGCCGAAAGGTAACTCTAGTGGATTGCTCGTGTCATTGAGTTACCTCACTTATGGGTAGGTTCTTATGGTGTCCAATTGTGTGGACGAGGTTCTTGCAACACCTCTTAGCCGCCGAACCACCAAGTGTTGGTCGACACAAACGGAGACGTAGCGTGTTGGCAAGCACGTGAACCTCGAGAGAAAATTGATTGTCTCTTGCCATTTGGTATTCTCCCGGTGATTGATAAAGTATTCATCTTATGATTGGTTCACTCCTCTACACGGCGGTATAATCACCTCACTTACTCATTTATATTTCCGCAAACTAGCTATAACAAGCACTTTAGTGTAGCTAGAATTGAGAGCTTGCTTTGTGGATTAAGTTCATCTAGTGGGGCTCTTTAGTGTAGCAATTGTAAGAGCTCTTAGTGAGTAGTGACCTAGTAAATTGTGCGCCTAGTGATCATAACAACTATAATTGTTGGATATGTGGCTTGCAACCTTTGTAGAGTTAGAGCAAGTTTGCATTTCGCTATTTGTTATACTAATTAAATTGCTCTAGTCGGTTTGTAAATTTTTAAATAGGCTATTCACCCCCTCTAGCCATATTAGGACCTTTCAGCCACTCCGGACATCGCCCATGCTGCCCCGGATGTGGTCCGCGTCGCCGACCACTTCCCATGCGCATCCCATGTACAACACCCGATCTATTTTTGAAACATCCAGATGCAAATAGTTGCAACATGCAAAAGAAGACAAATAAAATACTTGAAACAAGGGTCTGAAACACTTGCGAAAACGCCTGAAAAACATTTGAAATCATTGTAAACATATGCAATATGAAACACCTGAAATACTTGAAACATATACTTACAATATGCATGTATATGCAACTTCTAGATCTACTTTTGCAACATCCAGATAAAAACACTTGCAATGTTCATCTATAACAGATGAAACATTTAAAACATACACTTGAAACATACGTATATAGCCATTACAACATGTGCAACATCCCGATCTACTTTTGCAACATCAATATATAACACTTGCAACATACCTCGGAAAACATCTGAAACACTTAAAATATACTACTGCAACATGTGCTTTCAGCATGGCATCCACTTGCTGCTGACGAATAGAGGCTCATCAACGCGGAGCTCAAAGCCACGGAGTGGCGTGGAGATCGCCGGTGTGGAGCTCGGCGCCGGCACGAACCTCGGCGTGGACGAGTGCAGGTCCATCCGGATAGACAGACGCCCTACAAGGAGATGCCCTAGGGTTTTCGAAAGTTAAAAGGTCCGGTCTGTACATTTGTCCAGTAAGTACTACTCCCTCCGTCCCAGAACAAGTGATGTTCTGAGATTTTTTAGACAGATTAGTGAAGAAGAGAAATGTTCTTAATACCCTTAGTATTTCACACCTGATTCCCTTAAAAGAAGGGATGTCGCGCGGTTTACTTCCTAATTAAGATACGATACATCCAAGCATGCAGAGATACGAGACAGGCAACAATCGGTAGCGCATCTCAATTGGTAATTTGGCGTTAGATTTGTGGGCCAACGTGTCTAAAACTCATAACGTTATTTTTTTAGATAAATTTTAAATCACATAACATTACTTTTTTTTGAACAGAGGGAGTACTATTCTGATGCAAATGTTGGACTAGCTTTTAAGTGCTATATACAATAAGATATGGAGCCTACACTTCAAAAAAAAATGTACGAGGTCTAGAGTAAATATGACACGTGTCATTTTGTTTTATCCTTATATACCATCATGAAGTCGGTAAAATATGAGTTTACTGTTCACGTGAGTAGATCAACCGTGCGGAATAGGTCTGGTCATATTCACACCCCAGGTTGGGCCTGATTCAGATCGGGCCAGAAGAAACCCGACGCTTTTTTTCCCATGACCCGTGCCCGACCCGACCCAGCATCATCATTCCCGGTCTTCACCTCATGCATGTCCTCATTGATGAAAAAAAAAACCTGCTCCTGGCGGATGTGAGACGCCCGGACTTTAGTCGGTGTAAAAATCAGGCATTCTAGTCCAAGTAATTCAGACTTCAGTTGTAAAAATCAGGTATTCTAGTCCAGGTAATTCAAGATTCTCTAGGGCATCTACGGCGACTAGGGAAAGCAACTCACGTCACTTTCCTCCCAGTCCCAGGTGATGACACGAAATTCTCTCGCCTTTTCAGCTTTGAGACGCAACTGCAAGGCATCTCTTCGTCGTCTCGCACCAAAAGTTGCACCAGCAGATGGATGTGGTGCAGACGCAGAGACGCTAGACGTTTCTCTGAAATTTTTGGGTAAAAGATGTAGGAGAACAAGTGAAATCTCACTAGTGGTTACAGAAAAGAAGAAGGGAGAACGGCGATGGGTATCTTCATTGCAAATGCTTTAGCAGTTGCACAGTGCCAACGAGGTAAGAGCATGACAACGGGAAACAGAAACAGCGTAAAAACTAAAAGCCGGATCAATTGAACTTGCGCGGAATAAACAGTCAGGCCACCCTGTTGGAACAAAGGAATTTTGCAAAAAATTTCCAGCAGAATTCACTGAAAGGCATTCTGCAAGAATTCCAGCGTAATTCATGGGGAAGAAAAATCCAGTGTTTAACAGGAAATCGAAAAGAAATGACAGCTCCAACTTAATCAAAATTGTGTTACCACAGCACCAGAATGAGCTAAACAATAGCTCATCCTCCTAGGATAAGTTCATTCTTTTTCCTAGGATAAGTTCATCCTCCTAGGAAAAAGAATGCGCAAAAATAATCCTCAAAGGGGGGAAAATAAACAAACTCCAAAGGGGCTGAACTAGTGGAAAGGTATATTTGGAGCACCAGAAAGCCTAGTTAGCAGTTACTTTTCACAAAAATGGTCCAATCGCCTAAATGAAAGGGATTCAGGAGGGGTTAAGACTCAAGTAGAGGTTAGCAAGTTTGACAAGCAAGCTGAGCATCTTCGGAAAGCAAAAGATGTGATAAAAAGGCAGTGAATACAAACTAGGATAAAGTTGACAAGGAAATCTAGACCAATATATATATATGCTCAATAGTTTTGATTGGATGCGCGCTGTATGGCCCCTGAGGATGCAATTATTGCATGTTGTATGGAACATAAGAATATTTCTGTTATGGTGCGTGCAAAACAAACTCTACTCCTAGGTCTTGTTCAGATGAGTGTTACGAATCAGTATTTGACATTATAGCATTTTCGTTTGTATTTAACAATTATTGTCTAATTATGGTCTAACTAGGCTCAAAATATTCATCTCGTAATTTACAATCAAACTGTGTAATTAGTTATTTTTTTATCTACATTTAATACTCCATGCATGTGTCCAAAGATTTGATGTGATGAAGAGAGAGTGAAAAAACTTGGAATCTAAGGCCTTGTTTAGATTGCAAATTTTTGCAATCTGGATATTGTAGCACGTTTCGTTTGTATTTGACAAACTTTGTCCGATCATAGACTAACTAGGCTCAAAAGATTCATCTCGTGATTTACAACAAAACTGTGCAATTAGTTTTTTTTTTACCTACATTTAATGCTCCATGCATGCGTCCAAAAATTGATGTGATGGAAAAAGAACGAAAAAACTTGGAATTTGGAGGTGATCTAAACAAGGCTCTAGATGTGTTCTTTGAGTGGATTGGTGATTGACTGACAGGCATCACCAAAGAGAATTTATTGTGACCTAAGCGCCCAGGCTTGAGATACAGACAGGGGATAATAACAAAAATGAAACTTGATTGAATAAACCAGTGACCTCTTACCCTCCAAATCACAACACAACTATGTCCATCCATCCATTCAGTGCAGCAGATGCATGATTAATCCTGCTACACAAGTAGCACCAAACACACTAGTACAAATCATATATGCATCTCTGTCTCCCAGATGATGCCATGAGATTGAAAATTCGCTGAGGGACTCCAGGCTGCATTGAGCGCTACAGAGTCAGACTCAGTACCAAAACCATTTGCTACCGAAAATCTCTAGTTGCAAAGACCACTCTTGATCTCACATGAAACCACAACCACCTCACCAAACAGATCTACGGTTTCTTATAAAATATGATCAACGGACTGTGCAGTGGAATTTCATGCTGAAAATGTTACCAAGCGCCCCAATTGCAACAGTCTAATCACTAATGATTCATAAGCAAGAGTTGAACTGTATGCTACAAATGTTTTGGAGAAACTACTGACAAAGTGCACAATCAGATGAGAAGTTTCGACAGAGAATTAGCGGCAAAGGCGGATCCACAGGCATTATTATTACTCTAATAACTGCTCTGTTTATCACCATCATCATCTCGCGTGATATAAATATTGATATTAGTAGTAGAAACGGAAACAGGCGAATCAGCAAAAACAGTGGAGTCATGGATGGGATATATAAATTTACTATACAAGCACGAGGACGCGGTCCGTGCCACCGAGGACAGCGGCCGCATCGCCGTCGCCGTCGTCGGGGCCGGCGCCCTTGGGGACGGTGACGACGAGCTCGCCCTGGGCGTAGGTGGCGGTGGCCATGGCGGGGCGCGTGCAGGGCGGGAGGCGGAAGCGCCAGCGGTCGAGCTCGAAGGCGGCGGCGGCCCCGTCGTCGTCGTCGTCGCCGTCGCCGTGAGGGCCGCCGTGGGAGGAGGAGAGGCCCCGGACGACGACCTTGGTGACCCCCGGGTGGATCTCGACGGCGTGCGCGCGGGCGCCGCCCGCGGGGAAGAACCCGTCGACGGCGGCGGCGACGAACCGCAGCGCGGCCGCGTCCTCCTCCACGGACACGTCCGCGTCGGCCGCGAAGGGCAGCTCCAGCACCTTGGCGAAGATGTGCGGCAGGCGGCGCAGCTTCTTCCCGCCTAGCGCGCCCGCCGCCGCCG
Source organism: Miscanthus floridulus (assembly GCF_019320115.1). Taxonomy (NCBI): domain Eukaryota; kingdom Viridiplantae; phylum Streptophyta; class Magnoliopsida; order Poales; family Poaceae; genus Miscanthus; species Miscanthus floridulus. The sequence continues at coordinate 12,590,509 of NC_089583.1, read as the reverse complement.
TGGCGCAGCGCTGCACGGCGATGGTGCGCTTCCGCGGGGCCGGGTGGACCCTCATGGCGTCGGCTCGCCGCGTCGGGGGCGCCGGAAGAGGACGGCGGCAAACGCTAGTGGCGGACGCGCGCACGGTAGGGAGGGACGAGCGGATCGAGTGGGGGCCTCGGAACTCGCGCTCGTGGGGTGCGGGGATCCGTCCGTGCTCGTCTGGTTCTGGGGCTTCTAGCGCTTGCGGGGGTGCGTTGGGGAATAATTGGAGGAGACAACCGGAGGCGGAGGCGGAGGCGGACAAGGAGAAAGGGAATCGGAAGCGCTGGGGTCTGCGGAAAACCGTGGGCAGGGATGAAAATGGTAACAATATTTTCCGACCGTATTCGAGATCGAATCATTTAGAGGAGTTTAGATATGTTCATATTCGAATCCAGGTATTCAACATTTGGCACCATATCCATATCTGAATACTCAAATTGCATATTTACGATGTTGATATTAAATCATATCCTATCCGATATGGTTAACACTATCCATATTCGAATCCGAATCCGGACAGAAATATAAAAATAAATATAATATCAGTGATATCCGTCCGTATCTGATCCGTTTTCATCTCTAACCGTAGGGCCCAGATTTTGTTTTGGCTCTTTTTTTTTGTGCTTGTAATAAAAAGGCGGAAGCCTCTTGATAGGGGTTAGGATTTGGAGAGTTGATTAATGAAACGTGATTAGGATCAGGACCAGGACCAGGACCAGGATTAGGATTAGGCTTACGCTTGCATCGCTGTTATTCGGTTGAATCGAACCGTTTTCATCTACGACCTGGATGCAAGGTCTAGGTACGGATAAGTAGATAAGCTTCGCCGGAACACGACATGGGAGAGAGGCCGTTGCGCACAGTGACTGCCGATATTTTGGCCGGCCGTACAGGTCATCTGCCGCCGTGGGGTAACGGACGGGTTGGGTCTAGGTCAGGTTTGGGACGGACAGGGGCATTAAGGCTGCGTTTAGTTCGCGAAATGAAAATTTTTGAATGTCACATTGGATGTTTTAAGATGTCGGAAGAGGTTTTCGGATACTAATAAAAAAACTAATTACATAGCTCATCTCGAAACTGCGAGACGAATTTATTAAGCCTAATTAATTCATCATTAGCGTATGTTAGTTACTGTGGCACTTATGGCTAATCATGGACTAATTAGTCTTAAAACATTCGTCTCACGATTTCCAACCAAACTGTGCAATTAGTTTTTTTCGTCTATATTTAATACTCTATGCATGTGCCGCAAGATTCGATGTGATAGTTTGGGGTGAAAATTTTTGGGAAACTAAACCAGGCCTGAATGTCTAAAATGAAGTTTTCTCTCTCCTTAACTAGATGTAACCGGGCCGCGATGTCCTGTGACTTAATTTCAACGAATCAGAGTGTCTTCTAGCAAAATGTTCTAAAGTGGATGTCCGCCAATAAAGCACCGTCACTTTGGATGTCCAACGGACAATTATCCAGTATAGGGGATTTTAGGGTTAGCATTTACATGCAAGGCTGTCACTAGAGCATCTCCAATAATTTGGTAAAATCAGTTAGAGCAACTCTTAGAGGCTCTCTATATCCTTTCTAATTAAAAATAAATATTTTGGTAAAAAATACACTCGAACAACTTCTTTAATTGAGCAAGATACAGAAAAGATGTTAGAGAGTAGAAAGATATAGAAAACGATTTTTATTCAAAAATGGATCAACAAATAATAGTTTAGGGAGTGAGTTTTAGAAAACTTGTGGAGATACTCTTACCATCTTAAATTTTTGACAAGATAAAATGATATTTCTCCAACAATTTACTATCCTAACTCCATACGTGAATGGAAAAAATAGAGGCATCCGCACGTAAAGATATATGGATGACCGCTACTCCCAGTTGATTTTTTTTCGATACTTCGCCGTTGCATGGAGTGGGGGTTCACTAGAATTGAATCTCCGGACATTGTATTTTTAGATCTAAAAATGCTAAGAAGTAGAGCAGGCAATGAAGATTTTGTTTTGTAGGTTTCTCACTACCACCTAGGGGTTCATCAAAAATTAGATCTTGGACTACTATTTTTAGATACGAGAATAGTAGAACGAACAATGGATATTTCACTTTGGAGGTTCTGGGAGTGAGGTAGGTGCAAGGGATGGTCATCTGTGGGATGGATGGTGGTGGCGGTGGCGTGGCAATGGCCGGCGATAGAAAATCTTCAATGAGCCTACTTTTTGATTTTTTTGAACAAATTATTGAGAGATATTGATGATGAAGATGTTTTTTTTCCTTTTCAACATTTATTAGAAAGATCGAAAAATATTTTTTAGATTATTTTTTGGGTGATGCTCTTAAAGTCAAATAACTCAAATATGGTAATCACAATATCTCCCAATGATTACATGTGCTGTTTGCTAGACCTTCATAATATTGTCTTCGAATTCCTAAAGTAACAAGATGGAGGGAGTACAAAATGAGGAAGATACTAGATCCTTGAAAAGGGTAAATAATTAACTCATGCTTGCTTACACCTACACAATGGGATCCTATCTCTTGACCAATGGTACACGCCAAAAGATTGATTCTAAAAGATCAAATTTCTTTTGATAGGGAGCTAAATATAAATTTAGATATCATATGGCTAAGTGGAAAATAGTTTGTTTGGATCCGGTCCCTATCACATCGAATGTTTGGATGTCTAGGAGAACTAAACATGAGGTAATTATAAAACTAATTGCATAAGCCATGACTAATTCGCGAGATAAATTTATTAAGCCTAATTAATCCATCATCACATTTGCTAATTGTAGACTAATTAAGCTTAATAGATTTGTCCTGCAAATTAGATGACTTATGCAGTTAGTTTTATAATTAGTCTAAATTTAATACTCTTGATTAGTATTCAAACATATGACGTGGCATGGACTAAATTTTAGTCACCTGTATCCAAACACCCCTTTACTAGACCTAAAGACCAATGAGGTTTAGGAGTGATTAATCATATACTCTTATAAAGCTAAACCCCACTAGAGATTTCTCTCAATATTCAAGCTAGCCACATCAACAATCCACTGGAACTTGTAGTTATAGCCAACTAGCCCATGTAATTATCATAATTATCTCTTCATCCACTAACATGCATTTAGCTGTCCACATCAATGTGTCATACCATTCAACAAAATTAATTTAAGACAGTTTCATTCATATAGCTATAAAAGATAAATAGTCTATTTTTTAAAATTATCTAGAATCCCCACAGCAATGCTTGGGGTATTCTCCTAGTTCTAAGAAAACGAATGAGTGTTTTCTTATTAAATGGATTTAGAAATTGTGAATGAATCAGAAGATACTTGGTAAAAAATTCTCCACGCTAAATACATGCAGCATGGGAACTTTTCGCTTCCAAACTAAGGGGGTGTTTGGTTCTTTAGTGGCTTCTAAAATTTATGTCACATCGAATATTTAGATACTAATAAAGAGCATTAAATATAGATTAATTACAAAATCAATTACATAGATGAAGACTAATTTGCGAGATGATTTTTTTAAGCATAATTAATCTGTTATCAACACATGTTTACTGTAGCACCACGTTGTCAAAATATGGACTAATTAGGCTTAAAAGATTCGTCTCGTAAATTAGTCGCAAGTTGTGTAATTAGTTTTGTAATTAGTCTATATTTAATGCTCTATGTATGTGTCCAAATATTCGATGTGACAGGAATTTTAGGTGTCCCTGTAGAAACCAAAAAAAAAACCCTAACTCAAAGGCACGTCCCAGTTCTGGCAAGGTCTACACAAAATTAAGCATCTGTTCAAATGAGGAACTATATTCAAGGTGAAGGATCGAACCAAAACCTTTTTTCTGGAATGATGATTGGATTTATATTGTCCCTTTAAAAATTAAAATTAAATTCTACGAATTATTTAGAATTTGTGACATCATCAAGCTATATGTTGGTGGTGGCCGGTATTCCGAACTTGAGCTTCAGATCTTTGACTACTGATGAATAGTTAGGTTGGGAAAAACTGCTCTCTAAACTCGGAAGCTACCAGCTTGAGCTAGGATCTCATAATATTGCTGGCTTGAAGCTGGAACAGTAAAAATGTTTACTACCAGATCATCAGTAAAATATATCCCTGTATTTGGAAAGTACACTTCCAATGGAAATAAATGTGTTTTTGTGGTAAACCTTGAACAACAAATAAACTGCAAGCAGCAACTGTGCTTGTAAAGAGAGGATGGAAAAGGGAACACCAAATGTTGCCTATGTGGAGAACCAAAAAATATTATCATATTTTTTTTCAGATGCCACTAATTAATTAGCAAGACTAGCATGGTGCATCCTCAGAGCTGGCTTCATGGCAAGTTGGCTATCGTGGAAGCTGTATTTCCCACAACATATATATCCATTTTTTTTGTTTACAAGGTTGACTTGGGCCTTGTGGAACCAATGTAGCGTTTGGTTGGGAGACAAGGTGGGGTGAGATGGTCCCAACCCTGGTTCGTGGGATGGGATGACTCTATTTTCTGTTTGGTTGACGAGAGATGGGGCCATTCTATTTTTTGTTTGGTGTGGAGACCTCAAAAGTGGGATCTGTCACTGACAAATGGGACCCATTTATAATTTTTCCTTTTTTTCTTTTTTCTTCCTCCCTCTCCCTTTATCCTCCTGTCCCAACAGCCGCTCGCACCAGGCCGCAACCCGCCTCCACCGCGAGCCTCGCCGACGACGCGAGCTCAGCCGCGCGCCACCCCGTCGACGAGCCTGGCCGCGAGCCGCCCGGCGCCTCCTCCTCCGCGACGGCAGGGCTGGCCCCAGAGCTCGCGCGCCTGCCGGGGGCGGAGCTCGCCGGGGCCATGCACGATGGCGCCAGGGGCGGAGCTCGCCAGGGCTGGGCACGCCGGCGCCAGGGGCGGAGCTCGCCGGGGCCGACCACGACGGTGCAGGGGCGGAGCTCTGCTCCCATGGCCGCGCGCGGTGCCTGTGAATCTCTGTCTCGCTGGATCTCCACCTCCGAAGCTCGCCGGACCTCAGTCGCCCATGGACCTCCACCCCTGCCGGCCTCCACCGCGCCCGACCATGACCTTCTCTCTTCTCTTCTCCGCGTCGCTCTTCTTTCCGACAGCGCGCGCTCGCGGCTCGTCCCACCTGGGGCGTCCCCGTCCATGAAATTTCTGGGGACGGGTGAAAGGATCAAGATGCCCAAGAGGGGGTGGATTGGGCTAATTCTAAATTTTTTTGCAATAATTAAATTCTATGGTTAGCCCAATTAACCCCTTATGCCTAGAAAGTGTTTCTAATTGTTCTACCGCACAAAAGACTTGCAACTTAAGTTCCAATCCTACTCTAGCATGGCAATTCTATGAATGTAAAGACAAGAATTGAATTGCTCAAAGTAAATGCTCAAAGAAAATAGAGAAGGAGGAACACGGCGATGTTTTGCCGAGGTATCAGAGAGTCACCACTCCCCACTAGTCCTCGTTGGAGCACCTGCGCAAGGGTGTAGCTTCCCCTTGATCCGTGTAAGGATCAAGTGCTCTCTACGGGTTGATTCTTCGACACTCCGCCATGGTGAATCACCCACAAACCGCTCACAACTTGAGTTGGGTCATCCACAAGCTCTCCAGATGATCACCAAGCTCTCAATCACCACCAAGCCATCTAGGTGATGGTAATCACTAAGAGTAACAAGCACGAACTCTCACTTGACCACAACAAGCCTAATGAGAACGGTGGATGCACACTTTGCTACTCTTGATCTCACTAATGAGGGCTCTCTTTGGGATTCTCAAATCTCAATCACCTCACTAGGACCTTGCTCTTCTTGGCACTCTCTAAGGTATTTCTCAGCTGTTGGAATGAGCAAAAGTACCCCCACACACGAGCAGAGGTTGTATTTATAACACCAGCTGAAAAACAAACCGTTATGTGCCTTTGCAGGGTGACCAAACGCTCTGGTCATGTTGACCGGATGCACCGGTCAGTACACCCCGAACTCCAGTGGTTAAGAGTTGACCGGACGCGTCCGGTTATGTTTTCCCTTCACTGGAACCTTACTGATGTCGATTGGATGCTGGACCGCCAGAGTCCAGTCACTTACCGAGCAGCGTTCAGTCAGTAGCCGGAACCTGATCAGCGTCCGGTCAGCATTGACCGGACGCGTCCGATCAGGATTCTCCCTCTCTAGGACCTTACTGGAGTCGACCGAACGCTGATCCTCAGCGTCCGGTGACTTGACCTCGCAGCATCCGGTCACTTCTAGACGCTTTTACCTTGGTCAAATGAACTGATCGGACCCTAAGCCAGCGTCCGATCACTCCGGAGCCAGCGTCCGGTCAGTATTTGACCCTCTATTCACTTCTAGCTCTCGATCATATGTGAATGAAGTTTGCTCCATTGGATTAAAGGGCTGTTATGGAGCTACCTAGTGCTAGTTTTAACAAGTGTGCACCACACCTAACTCACTAGACTCACCTAGGTCAAGCTATCCATTCATACCTCCCTTAATAGTACGGCCAAAGGGAAAACAAAGTCCTAAACTAATCTTAGTGTCTCTCCAACTCCAATCGACACTTAGAACTAGTCTATCCTTAACCTTGTCATCCATCCTTTGAAAACCGAAACGATTTCTATCGTAGGGGCATGACAACCTTGATTGCCCATTCGATCTACATTACCGTGACCTAACTTAATTGTTTATGCAAAACACACATTAGTCACAGTAATCATGTATTGTCATTAATCACCGAAACCCAATTAGGGGCCTAGATGCTTTCAATCTCCCCTTTTTGGTGATTGATGACAATACTACCTCGAGTATGTGAAAGAGATGAGGTTTTTAATATGCTTGGTTAATATAAGCTTTTGGCAATAAGAACAAAAGTGTTAGGCAAGCTTATATGACCCAAGCCGACATGATGTACTCAAAAGATATGAAATAAGCATGAGTACTTGTAATAAAGCTCATTTGCATCAGAGTAAAATGCGGAAGCAAAAGCAAATGAGCATAGCACAAGTGATATGACATATAAAGAATTGAAAGTAGAGAGCACACATGTCATATATCACAACCACGTAGATAGCACTATCACATAAATATAGTAGTAAACATGAATGCATAATATATCACACACACAAATGCATAATAGTGTATCTCACATATAAAAACTCCAAATGTAATAAATAAGCTAATATAATAACTAAGCTCCCCCTAGATATGTCGCTCCCCCTAAGGCTAACATACTCGAACCCTCTCCCCTTTGGTGTCAAACTCCAAAACCTAAGGGTCGGTCGGTGGGGCTACAGCGGACGAGCCGGGCGCTGAGGTACGAGGAGCGAGGTGAAACTGGGTGCCTTCATTATCTGATCCTAAGCTCTGGGTTGTCTGACCCTCTATAGCTGGTAGTGATGCTAAAGTAGTCTGGGTCGAATCAGGAACTGGTGTTGCTGTAGGCTGTGCTGGTATAACTAAAGCAGCTGGCTCTGATGATGCCACTAAGGAGGGGAGCGTCTCTGTAGTCGCTGTGATAGGTGTAGCTGTAGAAGGACCTGGAACATGTAGGTATGGAGGAGTGGGTTGCCCTATCAACTCACTGAAGGAGGCTCCAAGACTCATGGAGACTGAAGTGTTTGGCACTATCAGCGACAACGTCTGTGCCGATATGAAGCCCGTCTAAAGAGATGCGAACTGTGGGGTTATCACTGGCGAAGCGAACCATTGGGACACCTGCTCTATTGGTGAAGCATACTATGCTGGTGGCTGTCCCTGACTCTGAAGCCCACTAGGCTATAACGCTGGAGTCATCAAAGTGGTGGCAGGCTGACCAAGCTGGAGCGAAGCCTGTGGCAGTGGGGCCCCAATCGCTGTCACTACATGCTGCATGAATCCGAGAAGCTACTGCTACATAAGGATCTACTACTAATGCATGGCCTGGTGCTGCTTCTGTAGAGCATGTGTCTGCTGCTAAATAACTAGCTGCTGTCGCTGGAACTCGTCCTACCGAGTCTAGAACTGAGCAAATGTAGCAGCTGTCTCCTGAGCCTATCGTGCCTAGTCCTGCCTCATCCGCTCAAGTATAGCAAAATGGGAGATTGAAAGCTCTAGTTTGGTTTTGGTGAATTGATGAAACCCTAAGTGCTAACCTAGTTCATCAAGTGATCATGAGATAGGTAGCACACTTCAAGTAGAGAAGCAAATGAAGATCATAAAATGACAATGGTGATAGCATGGAGATAATCAAGGGCTTAAACTTGAAGAGAAGAAAGAGAAAAACAAAAAGCTTAAGGCAAAGGTATAACTTGTAGAAGCTATTTTGTTTTGGTGATCAAGACACTTAGAGAGTGTGATCACATTTAGATTTGATAGCCGTACTATTAAGAGGGGTGAAACTTGTATCAGAATGCGGTTATCAAAGTGCCACTAGATGCTCTAACTCATTGCATATGCATTTAGGATCTAGTGGAGTGCTATCACCCTTGATAATATTTGTGAAGATATGCTAACACATGTGCACAAGGTGTTTGCTCGGTGGGATTCGGCGCTTTTGGGAAAATAGAATGCCTATTTTCTATTGCGTCGGGTGCAAATTCTTGGTGGTTGGCACATTGGAGCAAGGGTGGAGAAGATAGAAGTGAGAACAGAGTTGATGCTAGCGTCGGTCCAGTGACCGAACGCTGGATCCAGAAGCACTGGACGCTGACTGCCTACGTCCAGTCGCGTTGACTGTCGGTACAGTGGCTAGGGTTTACCACCGGATGCTGGGCTGTGTCTGGTCGAGGAAAACTAGGTTTTGACCCTTACTGTACTTGACCGGACGCTGAGGTTCCAGCATCCGGTCAGTTTTAACCGGAGCGTCCGGTCAGCTTCATAGCCATTGGAATCTGACGAACATCGTTTGAAGCTAATGACACGTGGCGTCCATCTGTGGATCGGACGCTGAGTCCAGGGTCTGGTCAAGTGGACCGGAGCGTCCGGTCAGAGCGCAGAGTACCCAGTGAAGGGGTACAATGGCTCTATTTCATGGGGGGTTCTATTTAAGCCCCATGGCTGGCCGTGGCTCACATCTTTGGCCATTTTCATTGATATAGCAACCTTGTGAGCTAAGCCAAAGTACTCCCACTCATCTACATCATTGATTCATCATCATAGTGAGATTAGGAGTGATCCAAGTGCATTGCTTAAGTGATTGCATCTAGAGGCACTTAGTGATCGTGTTTCACTATGGATTTCGCTTGTTACTCTTGGTGGTTGCCACCACCTAGACGGCTTGGAGCAGCGAGGATCGTCAAGCGGAGGTGATGATTGTCTCCGGCTCCGATCGTGGTGATTGTGAGGGGTTCTTGACCTTTTCCCAGCGGAGAGCCAAAAGGTACTCTAGTGGATTGCTCGTGGCTTGTGTGATCCTCATCTTGTGTTGGTTGTGTGGCACCCTATTGAGGATTTAGCATGTGAAGCCAATTAGCGCGTGAACCTCCAAGTGAGTGAATCGCCACAACGAGGACTAGCTTGCCGGCAAGCAAGTAAACCTTGGTAAAAATCATTGTGTTCATCATTGATTCCGAGGTGATTGGTCTTCATTGTTATTCATCTTTGTGATTAATTGGTACTTCATCTACATGGTGGTATAACTATCCTAATCACTCTCTTTACTTTACCACAAACTAGTTGACAAGCTCTTTAGTGCAGCTAGTTGTGAGAGCTTGCTTGGTTGGTTAGTGTGGCTCTTTAGTTAGTCTTTGAGAGCACACTAACATAGGATAGTGTCTTTGCTATTATGTGAATAGACACTATCTAAACTAGAATTGTGGTAGGTGGCTTGCATTTTAAGTAGGCTAGCGTAACACTCGATTCGCCTCATAATTGTCTAACCACTTTGTTAAGTGTTGTTGTAGAATTTTTATTAGGCTATTCACCCCCCTCTAGCCATTAGGACCTTTCAATGGGGTCTATCTGTGGGGCAGGTGGCACTAAACTGGAGCTACTGGCCTCAACATCATGTTGTCGTGGAGGCATCTGAGGAATGGGCTGGTAGTCATCATTAGAACTATCACTGGGCTCGCTAGTGACCAACCCCTCCTACTGAGCAATCTCCTCCTCCTCTGTGGCTGCAATACCTCTGATAATATCATCCTGCTGGGCTACAGTCTCTGGCACCTCTGGACGACAGCACGACTGGCTAGGTGCCTATGGTGTACTGTGGCGTATCATCTGAGTCAGGTTATAAGCAGGAAACTCTGTAGTGGCACCACTGTACTCAGTTAGCATCTCAGGCGACCTAACTGTAACTGCTATGTGGATAAGGAATGTGACCTAGTGAGCATAGGGTAGCTGCCTGTGACCTCTAAAGCCCTCAGCTATAGTATCCTCCATCTCTGACAAAAGAAGATCCCAAATATCAAAAACTATCTACTACATCAAAGAGTTGAGAAGCCATAGCTGTATATGAGTCAACCCCTCTCTATATCCCATCCTCGGAAGTAAAGTCCTCCTCATGATAGCCTCAATCATGCGAGCAGTGGGAGTGAGATCACTAGGGTTCCTCCTCGACCCTTCGCCAAAGGGCTCTATGAAACAGTGACCAACCGAGTCCGTAGGAGGCACCATACCACCATGAGGATGTCTGGGGGTGTGGTCTATCCATAGCACACCTCATGAAGCCTGACTGGCTGCTCCTAAAGCCTGAGTATCTCCTTGACCCTAGTACTCGTCAGCGGGTAGTCTCTGTCTCTGAATGCAAAGTGTATAAACCTATGCTATGGGTCAATCCAAAGTGAGGCATAGAACTGTCGAACCCAAGATGGAATATATAGCCCTGTCCATCCAATAAGATCTGTCAGCCTTAGTAAATAGTATAGATACGGGCGAATGTGCTCTCTAGCTGCTGCTACTATAGACTCTATGTTGCACACTCTCTATGATCTAAAGACTGCTCCACTGTTGAGATAGGCATTATAAAAGTCCTCCTGCAAGGGTGTATAGAATCCCTCTGAAGCTCTCTCATCCCTCCTGGGTGGAAACCACACCTCAAAGTCCATGAACCTCAGTTGCTGCACCTGCTTCGCCGTGGTGGCCCTTAGGTCAAGATGGGTCACTGGAGGCGGACCCTATGGTCGAGGCGGTGGACGAGAACCCCTTCGCTGAGTGTCTGGCCTCGGTGTAACTAGAGCACGGGTACGACCAGAGCGGAGAAACTGTGGCTATGGTGTTGACTCTGTCTCCTCAGCCTGCTCAGCCTGCTCATCATCCTGAGACTGCTGTGCTGGCTATGGTTACTGTTGTGGCTCCCCCTGAGGCTGAACCTCATCAATGGCAACATGTCGTCCTCCAATCATGAGGGTCCCAGCTAGACCACCACGAAGGCGCTCAACTCGCTCAAGTGAAGCCCTCGCTTCTGGTGAAAGCTGATCTGCAATCCGGACTCCACTACGAACACCTCCTCTCTCGGTATGCTCTATAGCCTCTACAACTGTGGCAGCTCTCGCTGTATCTGCATATGGATACTTGTGCTTCCTTACTGCCAACTTCTTTGTCTCCTTGCCTTTCGGATCTGTAGGCTGGCAAGGCAGGGGCCTCGGATCCTCATCACCGGGACCACCTCCGACATTCTTCATACGAGTCATCTGATGGATCTAAGATGAATCAACTACCGCTGACAAAGAAACAACTGCCTCTGATAAAGATCAACTATCGCTGACACTTTCGATGCTTGGCATCGATCCTTACTCATGAGCTTGGCCCCGAGTTGTCTAACAACTGCCACTGAGACCTCAACGGCACCAACTCGCTACATGATGGAATAGATAGGATATACAAATAAATTGAAATAGAGGCTTGCTACCTGACGAACCGGCGACACGATGAGACAAGGAAAGGATCGAGGAACCACCAGGTTGGCAACGAAGCTAGGGTTCTAGCTCGACAAAGATCGGCGATCAAGCAAAACAATGAGAGCACTCGAGCTTGGCTACAGCGAGGGTGGAGCAAGGGTGGAGCTAGGATTATGGCACTCGGTGGCTCTCCGGTGGTGGATGGCATAGCACGGCGACGCTAGGGCTTGCTGCTGACATGAGCGAGGATGGCGTGGGGCGGCACTTCGGTGGTGGCTGGCAACACAGGACGGTAGCACGAGCAGGCGGCGGCTGGTGGCGGCGCTGCGGCAGCATGGGCTTGGCGTGTGGTGGCACGGGGGCGGCTCAGGAAGGTGTTGTGGTGGACGACGCACAGGCACGTGGGTGGATGCAGTGGCGTAGGAACCTACAGGAACGGCCCTCGGGAGCTGCAGCGGTGGTGTGAGCTTGGCGTGTGGCGGTGAGGGAAGACGGCAGCTAGGGTACGACTCAGCGGTGTGGATGCAGGTCAAGGTACACGGCGACGCTCGACATATAAAGGGGTCCCCCGCAGGATGAAATAGGAAACGAAAAAAGAGTCCTAAAACCGCACGCTATCTATTGACCGGACGCTTCGGTGGGAGCGATCGGACGCTGCCACCCAGCATCCGGTCGATTCTAGAGAGGTCCAATTCCTCTAGAATCACGACTAGACACGTTCGGTGGACACCGACTAGACGTAGCCAGAGTCCGATCAATACAGTCTTCGTCTTCTTCCACACGACCGGACGCTGAAAGCCAGAGTCCGGTCACTCCTTCGCAACAAGTTCACCTCCTGTGAACTGACCGGATGCTAGACTCCAGAGTCCGGTGCAGCGTCTGGTCACTCTTTCTTCAGCAAATCTTCAAAGTCCTTCGTGCTGCCTGTTTCCAATCAAGTCCCAACTCAAATAAGATCCAAATAAACACCAATTGAGACTGATGAGTGACCTCTCTAAAATCCTCAAGTTTTTCAAAATATTTTGCCTTAGGCTATAATTCTTTTTAAGAAAATAGGCAATAAGAGGGCAATTTGAAGACAAACTATAAAACAACATTTATACATATGCAATGCAATACCTGTAATTAAATCTAGTTGCTTGTCAAGTTTGATCCAAGGTTAAGCTTCTTCACACGCTTTTCGGCGGTTATCTTAACCATGTTAGACAAGCCCTATATGCATTATAAAACATTAAACATGTTGTATATTACAATGCAATACAAGGGATAACACAAGCTCATTTTTAGTGAAGTTACTAAAATCAAGCACATTGAGCTCATTCCGCAATATACAAAAAGTTGCCTCATCTAACGGTTTAGTGAAGATATCCGCTAATTGATCCTCGGTCCTTACACCTTCTAGTGATATATTATTTTTAGCAACATGATCTCTAAGAAAGTGATGGCGGATAGTGTTGAACCAGATTATTTACAAGTTTTACCGCACTTTCATTGTCACACAAAAGAGATACTTTATCTAGAACTACACCATAGTCTAGCAAAGTTTATTTTATGTAAAGTATTTGTGCACAACAAGCACCCATGACAATGTATTCTGCTTCGGTGGTGGACAAAGCCACACTATTTTGTTTCTTGGAGGACCAAGACACAAGTGATCTACCAAGCAAATGGCACCCTCCGGATGTGCTTTTCTATCAACTTTGCATCCGGCATAATCTGAATCAAAATAGCCAACTAATTTAAATATAGCTCATTTGGGATACCAAAGGCTAATGCTTGATGTGTGCTTAAGATACCTAAGGATTCTTTTTACAGCAATTAAATGAGTTTCCTTAGGATTAGCTTAAAATCTAGCACACATACACATACTAAACATGATGTCGGGCCTAGATACAGTTAAGTATAACAAGCTACCAATCATAGAGCAGTAGAGAGTTTGATCAACTGGGTTACCTTCCTCATCTAGGTTGAGATGTCCATTAGTTGGCATTGGTGTCTTGATTGGCTTACATTCATCTATCTTGAATCTCTTAAGAAGATCATTTGTATATTTATCTTGAGAGATGAAGATTCCTTCTCTCATTTGCTTGACTTGAAAACCAAGAAAGAATGTAAGCTCTTCAATCATTGACATCTCAAACTCCTTCGACATCAATTCACCAAACTCTTTGCATGAATTTTCATTTGATGATCCAAAGATGATATCATCAACATATATTTGACAAATAAAGATATGTCCATCAAGCTTCTTGGTGAATAGTGTGGTGTCGATCTTTCCAATAGTGAAGCCCTTCTCAATGAGGAAGTCTCGAAGGCGCTCATACCAAGCTCTTGGGGCTTGCTTAAGCCCATATAATGCCTTAGACAACCTATAAATATGATTAGGATATCTAGGGTCTTTAAACCCGAGAGGTTGATCAACATAGACTAGTTCATTAATAAAGCCATTTAAAAATACACTTTTCACATCCATTTGATAAAGTTTTATTTCATGATGTGATGCATATGCAAGGCGGATACGGATGGCTTCTAATCTTGCAACCGGTGCAAAGGTCTCTCCAAAATCCAAACCTTCAACTTGAGAGAACCCCTTTGCCACTAGTCTTGCCTTGTTCCTCACAACAACGCCTTGATCATCTTGCTTGTTTTGGAACACCCACTTTGTTCTAATAACTCTTGCACCTTTTGGCCGCTCTTCAAGAGTCCAAACTTCATTGCGGGTGAAGTTGTTCAACTCTTCATGCATCGCATTTATCCAATCCGGATGTTGAAGAGCTTCTTCTACCTTAGTAGGCTCAAAGCAAGAGACAAAAGAGTGATGAGCAATAAATAAAGCAAGTTTTTGTGATCGAGTCATTACACCCTTTGATGGACTCCGTATAATGAGATCTTATGGATGATCTTGAAGTAGAGGTGTATTTCTTCTATTGACCACTTGAGGGAGAGGTTGTGGAGTATCAACATCTTGTGCTTGTACCACCATTTGTTCATGGGAGATATGAGTATCTTCATTTTCTACTCTCCTATCTTTTTCACCATCTTGTGGCACACTTGATGAAGAAGGTGGATCAATCACTTGTACATCATCTTCATCATCTTTAGGCTTGATGTCTCCAACCGGAATGTTCTTCATAGCCTCCCTCAATGGTTCATCACCTATATCATCAAGATTCTCATGTGCTCCTTAGGAGCCGTTAGATTCATCAAATTCCATATCATATGTTTCTTCAACCAAGCCGGTGGCATGATTAAATACTCTATATGCTTTGGACTTTGATGAATAACCAACAAGAAAACCAATATCACAACATCTTTGAAACTTCCCTAGGTGTTGCCGCTTCTTATAGATGTAGCATTTGCAACCAAACACCCTAAAGAAGGAGACGTCTGACTTCTTCCCATTGAGCAACTCATAAGGTGTCTTGCCAAAGAACTTTTGAAGGAATAGGCAGTTGGATGCATAGCATACGGTGTTGATTGCTTCCACCCATGGAGCTTTGGGGGTATTGTACTCATCTAGCATTGTTCTTGCAAGAGTGATCAATATTCGGTTCTTTCTCTTAGCTACACCATTTTGTTGAGTATATGTTGCGGAGACTTCATGCTTGATCCTAACTTCATCACAATAGGCTTCTATGTTTGTGTTGTCAAATTCCTTTCCATTGTCACTTCTAATTTTTTTGAGCTTCACTTCGAATTCATTTTGTGTTCTCTTGGCAAACTTCTTGAAGTAAGATGCAACTTTGGATTTGTCATGAAGGAAGAATACCCATATATACCTTGAATAGTCATCAACAATCACAAGACAATAAAGATTTCCTCCCAAACTCTTGTATGTTGTTGGTCCAAATAAATCTATGTGAAGGAGTTCTAGCACTCTTGCGGTTGACATAAAAGCTTTTGTTGGATGGGTATTTGCAACTTGCTTGCCGGCTTAACATGCACTACAAAGCTTGTCCTTCTCAAACTTCACATCCTTCAACCCTCTCACCAAATTATTCTTCATTAGCTTCTTGAGTGAGCTCATCCCAATATGAGCAAGTCTTCTATTCCATAGCCACCCAAGTGTTATTTTGGTGAATAGACATGTCTTTAAGTTTGCATCTTCGGAGGTGAAGTCCACTAGATATAGGTTGTTGTGTCTTAATCCTTTGAATATCACATGATCATCATCCTTCTTAAATACAACAACTTCCTTCTCGGTGAACAAGCATTGGAAGCCAAGATCACACAATTATCCAACGGATAGCAAGTTAAAACTTAATGAAGCAACATATAGCACATTGAAGATGGAATGATCATTTAATATAGCCACTTTACCTAATCCTTTGACCTTGCCCTTTGAGTTATCTCCAAATGTGATTCTTTCTTGTCCATCTACTTCTTCATCTAGTGAGGTGAACATATGAGGATCACCGGTCATATGTTGTGTGCAACCACTATCAATAACCCAATGACTTTCACCGGTCTTGTAGTTTACCTACACACAAGAGATCAAGCTTTAGGAACCCAAACTTATTGAGGGCCCTTCACCTTCTTAACAAGTGACTTTGCAACCCAATTTTTCTTAGGCCTATTCTTGTTGAGAGAACCTAAGAACATGACTTTCATCTTTCTACTAGAATCCTTTCTAAGCATGTAGTGAGTATTGAAGGCAAAAGGTCTAGCATGCTTGGGCAAGGGTTGTGGTGGTGGAGTTTAACACTCATGAGCTAAGTGGCCTTCTTGTCCACACTCAAAACACATCTTTGGCTTTGGATTTTATTGTTGTTGAGCTTGAGCCTTCTTCTCTTTGTTTGCCATGTACCCAATGCCACTTCTATCCATCTTCATGATGGTGTTCATTAGTAGCTCACTTTAAAGATGCTTGCCTCTAGTGAACTTGCTCAATCCAATCTTAAGATGGTCTTTCTCTAACTTGAGCTTCTTGTTTTCTTCCTTAAGGGCATTATTGTTTTTCTCTTCCTTGAGCTTCTTGTTCTCATCTTTGAGCTTCTCATTCTCAAGGATCAAACCATCATCATGAACATTAGTTTCTAGCACAATAGACTTGGTGATTTTGAGTTCTTCAAGATCTTTCTTGAGCTTTTTATTGTCACTCTTGAGCTTGACAAACTCATCATAATCATCGACTTTAACCACTTGCTTGCCCTTGCTACTAGAACTTTGCTCAATGCTCTCAATAATCAAGTCATCACATGATGTAACTATATCAATCTTAACAATATCGTTAGTAGCATCATGTGGCTCATTGAATAAGAATTCTTGAGCAATAACAAGAGTATCATGATTAACCTTAAGAGTGGTATATTCTTCTCTTAGCTTGTTATGGCTAGTGATGAGCTCATTATGTGTCCTCTAAAGTTTATCATGTTTATCTTTAAGCTCTTTCTTAGAAGATTTGAGCTCCTTGAGTTTAGATAATATAGCATCATTTGCTTCTCTAAGCTCAACACTAGCCTTTTCGGCTATATCACATTTTGCTAAAAGTGAATCATTTTTAGCCTCTAGCTTTTCATTCTTAGCTCTAGTTTTTATAATGATCTTAGTGTATTGTTTTAGCAATCTAGCAAGATCATCATAAGAAGGTGATTCATATTCATCATCATCACTATTGCTATCATCATCACTAGCATGCTCATCATCACTACTATCATCATTGTTAGATACCTTGCAATCACCCTTGGCCATAAGGCATAGGTGTGTAGAGGATGATGGCGGTGGTGGCGATGAAGATGATGAAGAGTTGATAACAATTGCGGCCACCTTCTCATTGTCACTATCATCATCGGATGAGGCACTAGATGAATCAATGTCCGTGAGCCAATCACCGACAATGTATGTCTTTCCACTCTTCTTCTTATGGAAGTCCCTCTTCTTGCCATCTCTTTTCTTGTATGTCTTGTTCTTCTTCTTCTCTTCTTCTTCTTCATTACTTGAGTCATCTTTCTTGCCCTTGTATTTGTTCTTGAACTTATCTTTCTTGGGCTTAGTACATTGGTGTGCTAGATAACCAAGTTCTCCACAATTGAAGCAATCCATCTTGGAGATTGGCTTCCTTCTAGAGCTAGTGAAGAACTTCTTCTTCTTGTCATCAAACTTGATGCCACTCTTGTTGAGCTTCTTTAGCATCCTGGCGGTCTTCTTTACCATGAGAGCAAGACTTTCATCATCAACTTCATCATCACTTGAGCTCTCATACTCAAGTCTTGCTTTGCCCTTCTCTTGGCTAGCTTTAAATGCTAAGTCCTTATCTTTCTTCTTGGTAGAGGATGAGCCATCTTGTGGCGTGATGTGCATATACATCTCATGAGCATTGATCTTTCCCAAGATTTGTGTCGGTGTAGCGAAGGTAAGATCACCTTGATGTAGCACGGTCACAATATGCCCATATTTGTCAATGGGGAGGACACTCAAGATCTTTCTTACAACATCGGATGGTTGCATTTGAGTAAGTCTAAGCCCATTAACTTCCTCTACAAGAACATTTAAACGTGAATACATTTCATTAGCATATTCTTTAGGAAGCATTTCAAAAGAGTTGAGCTTTTTCATGATAAGATGATAGCGTTCCTCATGCTCACTCTTAGTTCCCTCATGGAGCGCACAAACGTCCGACCATAGTGCATGAGCGTCTTTATGGTTCCTCACCCGATTGAACACATCTTTGCAAAGACCTCTAAAGATGGTGTTTCGAGCCTTTGCATTCCACTTCTCGTAATTCACCTCATCACCTTGTAGGTGAGTAGCATCCCGAGATTTTGGGAAGCCTTGTGAGACAGCTCTAAGAATACCAACATCTAGAGCTTCTAGATACGCCTCCATGTGAATTTTCCAATAAGGAAAGTCGTTTCCCTCAAAGATAGGAGGAGGTCCATCCCCGCGAGACATCTTGCTCTAGGCAGTTAAGCCTAAATATGTGAGCACGAGACTCTGATACTAATTGAAAGGATCAGGATGCCCAAGAGAGAGGTGAATTGGGCTAATTTTAAATTTCTTTGCAATAATTAAATCATATGGTTAGCCCAATTAACCCCTTATGCCTAGAAAGTGTTTCTAATTGTTCTACCGCACAAAAGACTTGCAACCTAAGTTCCAATCCTACTCTAGCATGGCAATTCTATGAATGTAAAGACAAGAATTGAATTGTTCAAAGTAAATAGAGAAGGAGGAACGCGGCGATGTTTTGCCAAGGTATCGGAGAGTCACCACTCTCCACTAGTCCTCGTTGGAGCACCTGCGCAAGGGTGTAGCTCCCCTTGATCCGCGCAAAGATCAAGTGCTCTCTACGGGTTGATTCTTCGATACTTCGTCGTGGTGAATCACCTACAACCGCTCACAACTTGAGTTGGGTCATCCACAAGCTCTCCGGATGATCACCAAACTTCCAATCACCACCAAGCCGTCTAGGTGATGGCGATCACCAAGAGTAACAAGCACGAACTCTCACTTGACCACGACAAGCCTAATGAGAACGGTGGATGCACACTTTGCTACTCTTGATCTCACTAATGAGGGCTCTCTTTAGGATTCTCAAATCTCAATCACCTCACTAGGACCTTGCTCTTCTTGGCAATCTCTAAGGTGTTTCTTAGCTATTAAAATGAGCAAAAGTACCCCCACACACGAGCGGAGGTTGTATTTATAACACCGGCTGAAAAACGAACCGTTATGTGCCTCTACGGGATGATCGGACGCTTCGATCAAGTTGACCGGACGCATCGGTCAGTACACCCCAAACTCTAGTGGTTAAGAGTTGACCAGACACTGGTCAGCGTCCGGTCACGTTTTCCCTTCACTGGAACCTTACTGATGTCGACCGGACGCTGGACCTCCAGAGTCCGGTCACTTGTTGAGCAGCGCCCGGTCAGTAGCCGGAACCTGATCAGCGTCCGGCCAGCATTGATCGGACGCATCCGATCAGGATTCTCCCTCTCTGGGACTTTACTGGAGTCGATCGAACGCTGGTCCTCAGCGTCCGGTGACTTGACCTCACAGTGTCCGGTCACTTCCAGACGCTTTCACCTTGGTCAAATGAACTGACCAGACCCTGAGCCAGCGTCCGGTCACACCGGAGCCAGCGTCCGGTCAGTATTTGACCCTCCATTCACTTCTAGCTCTCGATCATATGTGAATGAAGTTTGCTCCATTGAATCAAATGGCTGTTATGGAGCTACCTAGTGCTAGTTTTAACAAGTGTACACCACACTTAACTCACTAGACTCACCTAGGTCAAGCTACACGTTCATACCCCCTTAATAGTACGACTAAAGAAAAAACAAAGTCATAAACTAATCTAAGTGTCTCTCCAACTCCAATCGACACTTAGAACTAGTCCATCCTTAACCTTGTGGTCCATCATTTGAAAACCGAAACGATTTCTATCGTAGGGGCATGACAACCTTGATTGCCCATTCGATCTGCATTACCGTGACCTAACTTATTTGTTTCTGCAAAACACACGTTAGTCACAGTAATCACGTATTGTCATTAATCACCGAAACCCAACTAGGGGCCTAGATGCTTTCAACGAGGACGCCCGACATCTGATGGATATATTCGCATGTGGGATGTCCTCGACCCTGCTGGTCTCCCAACCAAACATAGCTCGTCCTAGGTCCGTGCCATCCCATCCCACTTCGTCCCTGCAACCAAACACACGGCAAAGGATTAAGATGACATCATTCCTTTTGGAATCAGCTACATGCTGGTTTCACGGTGATTCTAGTGGCTTTTCTTTTGCCTCCCTTCTTCTCTAACAATTATATTTTATTCGTTTATAGCTCTTTTTGTGCAAAAATTAAAATAAGTTGATTTTTAGTGGTTCTTCACCCACAAAAAAAAAATTTATAACCATATTTTTATTTATATGATTTTCTAAAATAATATATTTTGTGAATTAGAATCTAGCTTACCAGCTAAATGATCTTACGAAGTGATTCTACTTTATCATCTCTGACGTTTTTTTCACTTCTACTTTATCATCTCTGACGTTTTTTTGAGAGAATCTAAAATCGAATGTTTCCATGAAAAAATCTAAATCCATACCAAACATACCACTAGACTCGACTCAAGCTTCGCTCAAATCGCAAACAAGCCAAGCTTGAGCCTAACTAGGCTCTAGTTGTTGTAAGGCTTAGGTGCTGTTTGGTTTCAAGAAAGGCAAAGGCAACGCAAAGGAAGTGGATATCGGCGTTAATGGGAAAGGAAGCTGTGATTACGTTGTTCTGTTTGGTTGAGCGGCTACATACCAAATCTTTCCCGTGATCACATCGCGTATCCTACAAACGAAAACTAACGGGAGTGATTTGTGGTGTTATCTGATCATGCCAATAAACGGCTGAACCAAACAGCTCGTTAGAACGGCTTATTTGCAGGCTTGCAGCCATAAATGAAATATCAAAGTTATATATAAAACATTTTTTATGTAAGGGTACCAAAAGATATGCCAGCTTTATTAGTTGACCTCAATCTCAAGGAATCATGGTCGGGTTTAGCTTGGAGTTCGAAACGTCAGAAATAAACAGCATGTTCGACTGATGCTGATACGATCGTATACAATCGTGGATTATTACTGCTGGCTGGTTTGGTGTAAGAGAAAAATATTGTTCTGGCTGAAAATTTACGATCGTTTACAACCGAGCGAACAGACTGAAAGATTGCACGAGGTGAAAGAGAAAATGATGGAGAGAGAGAAAAAAGGCAAAAGAAGAAACAAAGGGAAGTGGTGCATGCCTAGAGAGAGAGGGGGAGAGGAGATAGGCAGTCTGTTTGTTTCGACTGGATTGGCTTAACAATATTTTTTTCTCACACCAAACTAACTCATAATACTTTTAGTCATGATTTATAAATCAATCCCGCTAAAACGAACAGGCTGAGGATCGTATAATAAGAAAGCGCACACATTAAGATGTGACGTGCGCTCCGTTTGCATTGCCCTCGGCCATACACTACTACCCCCGAGTGGTGGCGGGCAACCACAGTCCACAACCACAACATGGCCCCACGTGCTTCCACGCCAGTGCTATCACTCTTTTTGAGAAAATTATCCAGGACCACGAGTTACTCTCTGTGTGGTTTGACTTGACACGCTCTCTAATGACTTAAAATAGAAAAAAAATTGACTTGTACAGACATAGATAAATTTGTATTTGTGAACGGATGATGCATTTAGCATACAGATGACTCGTCTTACATTCTTATCACGGGCCTTGACTCATTTCTTGTGAAAACCAAGTAACATTCATGACGAAATCGTGAGCCCATTTGTAAAACTCTGGCCTGATCAAATGAAACACAAATTACAGTTTCTTGCAAGTTTATTACTAGCTAGTTTTGGTTGCAAGTGATCACTACAGATCCAAACTTGTTGGCACATGTTTTTAAAAAAATGCTTTCGCACAGAACAGATAAATAACAACCATATCCTGAGTTTTTTAAATAAAATAAAATAAAAATGTTTAACAGTAAAATAGAACAGGTTTGATGCGGCACTTGTCACTGTCAGGACTTGCATGACGGCCTCCATCCCATCATACAAACAATGAGACAAGTACCATTTGTTACAACTACAGTTTGTATTTGTACTCAATTCATGGTTGTTCATGATTAGAGTTTAGACTTGCACGTATCCTAAGATGATTGTGAATGGGACCAAGAAAAAAAATGTTTTCGCAAGGAAAAAAAGAAGGGGGATATGGCAGGAAAGGCTGGATCTGAGATCAGAAATCGGATCGGGAAACCAAATCTCCAGCCATTTTATCAGAAAAAGAGAACGTTGCAGTTCAGAGTTGACCCATAATTGCAATGGAAGGGTCCTTCAAGTGGCATAATAATCCAAAAATGCTGATTAGACGAGCACTTAAACTATGGAAACATAGGCTGGAATGCTGACACGATGCATATGCCTACATGGACCCGATTGTGATATAAAAATAAAGATGTGATGTGATGCACTGGTGCAAGAACATGATGTGGAGATGATGTTGACTGAAACCTGAATGCATTGCTCGTGGAGATGATGTCTACTGTAACCAAGTGGCATTGTTCTACATTCTGAGTTTCTGACGTCTCAAAGACTCCCAAGAGCAACACAGGCAGAATATTCAGAGTATATGATCATTTATGCTCCTCCCCATTACCATGCAAGAAACTGTACGAATTGATCATGTATTTCTAGCTGATTCTGAAATTTTGGACTGATTCATCATATCATAAAATTCAATAATGAACTAGACAACCACAGCTGCATTTTTTAAGAGAAATAAATACAATGATTCGTCCTCATGATATAATTTAACTGATTGTAGTCCTGGATAAATATCAACTATTGGAGAACTGAGCACACCCTCTCAAGTCAAAAGGGAAACACACAGGTTCCTGTATGTTTTTTTTTCCAGTCTGTCTTTTACCTTTTTACACTCCACTGATTCCAATGATCACTTGTTACTTAACTCTTATTCAACTTGCCAATAAATTGAAATCATATTTCAAGTTAACCTCCAAAGTCCAAACAGACATCAAATGATAGATCTATGGTTATACACATACCGTCTATTATCAATTTATCATTGATACCAGTACTTGGTACTGCAAAATTCAGTGAGTTCTTACGGACGATGGAGTGCTATAGTTTCCTGTATCTATATGTGCCTTTGTTATTGCACTTTGTTTGGGCCTAGTGATGTAAGCAGAACCTGATACTGTATGGCGAGTCAAACTGTGTGCAAGTATTTTTCTTTACATGTCCATACTCTAGGTTTTCATAACGTATAAATATTCCCTCCTCATGTTACAATACATTCGACTTTGTAAGGGAATCCTCAACTACTAGTCTTTGACCCCTACTCTAATTTTCATGGGGTCGCATTAGCTAACAAAAACTCAAAGTGTAGAGAAAGATAAAACCTACCTTGTCTTCGTATACAAGGTAGCTTATAGAAACTAAAAAGTGGTGAGTACCTGTGCGCCATAGCATCATAGATCATTTTCAGATCATCAATGAATCACTTCGATCACAGGTTAATAGTCGCAGGAGATACTGGCTGATGGTGGTGGTAACTAACTGAACTTATATCCAGTATGATTTCCATATTTCCCTACTGATCTTTTGAGCTTCAACTGGGTGGGCCATATCTGAGTTGAAGCTGGGCACTGTGGTATGCTATACTTGAGAACCAGAACAAACGGAGATAAAACCCTCAGTAAGTCAGTTATTCTTTGTTTCTCCATTATCTGTGTCACCTGATTCCTCTGGCAGGAGACCTAAAAGAGGTAAGGGCAGCAGTGAACTAAGATTGCAGACGACAATCAATAGAGGTAGGTTCCCAAAGGTGTCCCTAGTGACCCCAAATATCCGAGTTAGACCAGCACCAACCAGACCACCAGTAACACTTCCAGCATTAGAAATGGACATCAAAGTTGCAAATAAAGTGGCTTCCATTCCTGGAGGGCACAATTTTGCAGCTAACACCAAGACTGGCATAAATGAAGCCTACAAAAAAGTTTAGGCAACATAAGCTTGCCTTCAAGGAAGCAATTGAAGGCAGGAGGTGTTAAAGCTAGATATTATTTATATTATATAAATGATGCTCTGATTGTACACATGGGACGTTGAGACTTCTCTCCTCAAAATAAGTCAACATCTTCCTAAGAATGGGTACCCCATTTCACAACTAACAGCTGATCCTGAATTGTCAGTGCCTCAGTGGTCAGTCTCAATCATGGGCATATAAAAGTACTATGTTACAGGGTCACTATGTCAGGAAAAAGGGTACATGATCAGCTGAATTCATTTTTTTGTGCAATCATGCAAAATGCACTCTACTATTATTAAGCATTGCAGTAATGTTACATACCTGACCAAGGACTGTGATGATTAATGAATCACCAATAGAAAACCACTCATCGCTTATCCCAAACTGCCGATTTAGCCCAGTTACAAGAAGCACCTAAATATATACAATGCAGTATGTTTAAAGGATAGAAAAGAATTGCAGCACCAATCAAGAAAATAATATAAAGAGCACCTGTGTCATCCCAAGAGCTGAACCTATAATGGTTGTCACGAGAAAGATTTTCCTTAGAGGAACTTCCTTCAGAAAATAGTTGTAGAGCCCGACACCGAGCAGGGATGCAAAAGAGGTTACAAGCTTCACACGCCCTAGAAACTCTGGAGTGAATCCAAGCTTATTTGTGCTGAAATATATTATTGAACATAAAAAAATGATCATTTTAAAATTCTTACAGATAGAAATCAGTTAATCATTTATTCATTATAAAATGAACAGTGGATAAAAAACATAATCAATCAGGCAAGAGACAGGTTTAGCATGGAAAACCCAAACAACTGTCCATCCTCAATATGTGGCTAAAGTGTTTATATAGGGTACAAAAGGACTCCCCTCCCCCTTCCCAAAAAAAAGGACAAATCTGAAAAAACGTTCTGACAAGTTCTAACCGGGCCAAGCCACGCGCATGCTCCCTTTAGGACAGTTTAATTCATAATGAAAAGTACCATCTGTTACAGGTCACTAATATGCAAACTACAAGCATTAATCAGCTGACATACTTGTTTAATTATTTAATATCAAAATAAGCATAACAGACTTGAGATCATGTTCAGTCAAAAAAAAGTTTGAGATCATATTGGTAGATATCTTCAAACTGCTAATACACAACTAGTGAAAAAGGGACCAAACATAATGAAAAACAACATTTTGTTGGCGTGTATAAAATTAGGATCCAAAGTTAACCAAAATCATTACTTTGCTTTGTACTCCCTCTGTCCCAAATTATAAGTCATTCCACCTTTCTTGGAGACTCAAAGTATCATAAGTTTGACCAAAATTATAGAGAGAATTATAAAGGTTTATGATACCAAATAGGTATACTATGAAAGTATAATTAATGAAGAATCCAATGGTGCTTATTTGGTTCATAAATGTTATTATTTTATTATATAAATTTGGTCAAACTTGAGATGCTTTGACTCTCCAAGAAAGTTGGAATGACTTATAATTCAGGACGGAGGGAGTACTTTGTGAAGCAAGATAACTTTTCTTGATTTTGTGTACAATTTTACAGCCTATGGTAGTGTAGCCACTCCAAATAAAGACAAGCTAGAGGAACACCAACAATCAGAATAAGCTAAGACCTTTCTTCTAGTCTGTGAAAGTTATAGTTATTGGATTACAACTAAATCCAATGCAACAGTCAAAAAGCAAGCAAATAGGCCATGAACAGGAGTACAGGATAAGACCCATCACAGATCGGTACTGTAAAGATTTCAGACATACATGAAGAAAAACATAGCAGAATCTGACTGCGGTGTTGCTTGCCAAAGAAATATAAACAAGGTCGGCAACAAAATGTTAGGCTGCTTTACTGAAGTCCAAAGCTGCCTGATGTGCTGCTTAGAGCTCTCAACGAATCCTGAACCAGAGAGTAAGGTAGTATGTTCTCCAGAAGATATGCGATGTTCATTTACAAGAACTGCAACAGCAGATGTCATCAGGGGTAAAAATGCTGTAACACCAAAGAC
Organism: Miscanthus floridulus; assembly: GCF_019320115.1. Taxonomy (NCBI): domain Eukaryota; kingdom Viridiplantae; phylum Streptophyta; class Magnoliopsida; order Poales; family Poaceae; genus Miscanthus; species Miscanthus floridulus. The sequence continues at coordinate 12,564,132 of NC_089583.1, read as the reverse complement.
AAATCTGCGTTTACAGGAATACTTTCATCAGTAGACTGAACTATAAAACAATGGGGCGCGTGTCAGCTCAAGTGGTAGTGGTACAATAGGACAAACCTTACTCCATAAGTATCCACAAGCGAACCGCTGAAGTAAGCACTCACAATTCCTCCAATGGCAGAAGATCCCCAACAGAGCGACTGGAGTGATCCAGATGTACTTTGAGATTCTCCACGGGCTCTCTCAACAACCATAGAATCCACTACCTACAGTGTTCCCACATGTGCTGAGACAAACCTTGAAGCAATATACATGCAAAAGTTCTTGTTCTACAGTCCCAGCATGAGGTGGAAATGATATGATGATATTTTTTGGTACAAAAAAGATAAGCTTGGATAAATGTTTAACCACACTGACACACTTGACCAGATGCATCCAGTAGTATGTCTAGACAGGCCCCTAATGAAATGATTAATTTGAATAGCACTGTAAAAATAAGTTCAGATGGTCAGCCTTACACTGTAAACTTCAACTGGAAATATAGCTATGTTGGGATTAACCAGCATTTTCTTGAAGGAGCAGTGTTGGTTTGCCAGAAAGGTGCATTATTACCTCCATGCAAACTAGAAAGCTAGCTAGAACAAAAGCCTGGAAGTGGAAATATTGTAGGCAGTAATTGTTTTTAAAATAAATTAAAATAACCCAAGCTAATTCCAAAACTCATCGATGTGCTTGCACATTGTAACAATCCAATGGAAAATTTTGGTAGCAATGAGGTCATAAATGTGAGCTTGTATTTTATTTATAGTTTTGACTTTAAGGATAGTGACCATTTATTCCTTGGTTGTGCTGTAAAATTGATATACTTAGATGCCCCCATGCCTAAACTTTGCATAATATATGATTGGATTGTGTCCAATAGCTAGAAGGATGCATTGTATGAACATGTTTTTTATGAAAACGTGTTTTAAGAAATGTCTGCATGAAAATTTGGAATCAAGACAAGGAAGCACTGTGTTAATATGCACCAGTAACTGATTCGCAAACAATTGACTAGTTGGTGTATTCAGTATTAATGGGTAGGGATTTTAAATGAAGCATGCTGGAAAGCACAACAAAGAAATTTTCTTTACAAAAATCATTTACAAGAATCAATGCAACAATGGAGATTCGGGCTTGTTTGCGGGTATCTGCTCTTTTGTAGGATGCTTTCAATGTGCCTGCACGCGCACATGTATGCATTTTTAAATTGTTTTCATACTAGACATTTGTTAGAGCTTTCCTTATGCCTGTATTTACAGTTAAATTTGGTTGTGCGATAACTCAATACAAATTTGCTCTGTGCCCTCTATGAAAAGTAAAGTATGCCAACAATGTGGAAAATACTGTATAAACAATGATCACAGATCCACTTGGACTATATACAATAGAATAAAGAGCTCCGCATAGAAGGAAACCAATTTCTCACGTTCACAGAGAATATTTAATGGCATAGCAAGTTAAGAAATCTAATATCATAAATATGCCATTGAGGAAGAACAAGAAAGTATCAATAAACAACTGGAGCATATCATCACTTAAATGACTGCTAACGACTGAATAAATGTAAGACTGGACCTGATATTATTGACCATCAGCATAAAGGACAGACCAAGATAATTTAAGAGTAGAATATTTAGTTTGCACTTACAACATCTGAGAAGGCAACAGAAAGTGAGCCAAGAAGAATAGAGGATGCGGCACTGTATTTACTGCTCACTACTGTGGCCATTAAACTCCATGAAAGTGCTCCAAGTAACCCTGACAGAAAAAGGTACGACCTTCTTCGATATCCAAAGACTGGAATGGAATCACTGAAAGGCAAGAGTAGAGGATTCAAAATCAAGTGTACACATACATTAGAAAGAAATGAGTGTGGGAGGTTTTCTGAGACCTGATAAAGCCATAGAGGGGCTTGATCAACCATGGCAAGGACGAGAAACCAGATACCACTGCAGTCTATATAAAAGAAACCGTCTCAGTCACTTAACAGCACCTATTAACTGAACAGTGGAAACATTACATCATGGAACAAGAACCGAGCTCTAAAATCTAAATCTAAATATAAAGATGGTACATGTAGGACAGGAAAAGGAATGAGCAACACATACCTCAGCTGGATCTAGATGAAGATCATCTTTTAAGTAAAAGCTCACAGCAAGCCGTGCAAGACCTAAAACCCCTTGCACAAAATATACAATGGCAACTGCCAAATTATCAGGGGACAGATCCACCCCAAACGCCGTGAAGTATCTCGACCCAGGCTTGCTCTTGCGCACATCATCTGTGCTAGGCTGCCTCCGCTCCTCAGAGTGTCTACTACTTGAATCACCCTTCGTCGAGCCCACTTGATACCTAGGCATGACATTCCCTACAATAAGGTAACACCATTTGAGAAAATCCTGACGCTGAGGTAAGCAAAACACACACCACTAACTATTTAAGCAATGGATTATGGCTTGGATATTTGAAAAACATGTGGCTAACAGAAACATCCTACTAAAAGCTTTCCTTAGCTAACTAAATTCTACTATGCAGTATTTCAACCGCGAAGTGGCCTTCACGTCCCAGCGTATCTTCTCTATGCACCTATTTACTCATTATTAGGCATGAACCATGCATCCTCACCCAACTCCAGTTTACCAAACTGTAGCAACAGACAGCAACTGCATTGCGCGAACCGACGATCCCAGGGGCACAACCCTAGCAGCCAGAAGTCAGAGCGGGCTACCTCAGCCAAGCAGGCGCTCTCCATTTCTCTCCCCAATTCAGCTCGATCTCCTGTTCCACACCACAGGAAGAAATCCAACCACACGCTGAAATTCCCCCAGCCCCGGAACCCAAAACCGCAAACCCGCCCCAGATCCCAGGCAACCAGAAGGTTACGCACCCATAGAACAGAGCGCCTCGAGCTCACCACCGGGCGAGGCGGCGGCGTCACGGCCGTCGAGCTCGAGGGGCCGGCGGACGGCGGCCTCCTCGTCGTACGCGTCGCGTGCGGCCGACCCCCCGGAGGCCATCCCGCGCTATCCGAACCCCGCGGGCCGCGGCGCGGTCTCCGGTGAGAGTGAGACCTTGAGAGGACGCGGAGGTTGTCTGGCGGAGACTGCAGAGCACGGGCCGGAGATGTTGGAAGCGAGATTTGGCGCAGCGCAACGGAGCCAACGGATGCCCGATGTTTCTCTCCCTGCCATGGTGGGTCCACCACACACCCGCCCGTGACGCGCCCCCTCTCTCACGCTGGATTTGTTGGGTTGGTGGGACCTGGGAGATGGGCAGAAGCAGAGCTGTGTTTCCCTCTCTGATCAGTGGGCCCACGCACACAGTACTCCACCCTTTTCATCAGCTCGAGTGGGGTTGAGCCTGGGCCTGGGTAATCCGCGTTGTCTCTCCTCTCTGCTTCACGGGCCCACTAGGGCTTAAACCGAAAGGGGAAAAAATGTATTTAGGCCAAAATGCCCAGCCCAGCAAGGCCGGTGTCATCGGGTTGGATCAGGCCCAGTCCAGTCCAGCCCAGCCCATAGAGTGGTAGTAGCAATTGTGCCCACCTGAAGGCGCAGCACACCAGTTAGAACGAGATTCCAGACAGGAGAACATGACACATTTGGCAGAAATCTTCTAAAGCTATGCATTTGTAACAACATTTTACAGTTGAAGCTGCTGACAGAACACAACACGAGCCATGGCATCCACATCCACATACCAATTACCAACACACAACAATGGACCTGCTGCTCCTCCCTACCCTCTACTGACAAGGACTAATGGCTGACTCAGACAACCCCTCGTTCTGTTTTTTTGTTTTTGCTTTTTTTTTTCTTCTTCTTCACAGAATTTACAGTGGAGATCCCTGGGCTCATTGGATTACGCAGGCGCAGGTGCCGGCATATTCTTCGTCGTCCGAGTCTCCAGATTCGCTGCATCCAAGAAAAGATTGTGTAAACATCGAAGCTAGATATGCCATAATCTTCAATTCTGAGAGTAAGAGGTCCAGGTCCAGCAAAGCAGTCAAGGGTTGTGTAAGCATCAAAGGTAGATTTTCTTCGGCCCCTAGCGTGGAAAAACTTCAATCGGACAAGCAAGTGAAAATGATGGAAACTACCACAAGGACGACGGTTATATCCAAATGCATATTCTCATCACCAGCAGGAATGATAACGATGTTAGTATACTGTGTCAATGCACCATTACTGGTTTAAATGTGCGATGGGACTGTGATAAACCTAATAAAAAATTCAGCTTATCCAATCATAGTATGGTCCTAAATAGCAACTGGAAGCAACCAGTAGTAAAAAGACCCACTGAAAATGAAAGTTCAATTGCCCTGATTGTGATTTCATATCTTTAAAGCTGCGCTGACTTGGAACTTGAAACACTGATTGGTCTATATGTAAGTATTTTATTTCTTTCAGAAAAAAGGATTATTACAAGGCCATAATGAACCAGCTACCTGGGTTGTGGAAGATCTATTGACGAAAACCTCAATGAAATCTCCCTGACCCCTTCCAATGTTAACATGGAAACAATAGATAGAAAACAAAAGTGGAACGTGGCTTAAAATACAAACATGAACAGCTAATCCAAGTTGACGTGCAAGTTCTGAAAGAAATCTTTCAGTTTACATTGCATAAACAGCACAACACAAGTTCAAGGTAACTGCCAGACTACCTTTAATAATTTAAGTGAAAAGGCCTCATTTTTCTCAGGTGGACTGACCTAAACCCAGATAGCGTTGAAACTAGACCGCTTGATCACGCTTCCTTGATGCGTTGAAGAAAACTGTCAAGGAAGCACTGAAAAAGAAGTGGGTCCAGGTAGGATACTTGGGCGACCATCCAACCAGAAAAGGTATGGATGGTTTTGGCCTTGAGCTTCACGGAGGCACAAGAAATTGGCTTCGCAACAACCAACTCATTCTGATTAATGATCAGATGGTGACCATATGGAAGCAAGCTGAATGCATCCACAGCCATGCTTGAACACTCCAGCCAAAGGCCAAATATAGTAGAACCGCTACACAATGACTTGGCCCAACCTTATCTAATTAACCCAACACCTAGGAACAACAAAATGATGGCCACCATTACCAAGGGACATGAGGCTCATGACAAACCGTTGACTTCGCCATTTGGTACTAGTGTTCTCCTAATGTCAGCACAACTGCAAGTGACCATCCATGACTTAAAATCAAATGAGCGTCACGGAGACCTAGAACGAGAACATTCCTCTAGAGATCAGGGGCAAGCCACATGTCCACTAGCCACAACGACGAGAACATTCCTCTAGAATTCAGGGGCAAGCCACATGTCCACTAGCCGAATTGACGCCTAACCAAAATGGTGAACAACACATATCACATGGCATGGCAACTTGGCAAGCATTCCCCAAATTCGACTCTACAGTATTACCGAATTCACCCACAATCTCAACTGGATAGTACTAGTAGTAGTAAGGGGAAACATGGCAAGAGCACGGCGCATACCTTGGCTCGAATTCTTTGACCTGTGTGAGATCCTTCCCCAGCAAATCCCTCCACTTCACATTGCCTTTCGCCGCAATCTTGCTGCTGTCCTCGCAATTAGCCCTCTTCAAGCAACTCTTGGGAGCCACCGCCACCTCCCTATAGCACTTGTCATCATCACCGACGCCATAGCCGCCGGTCGCCGCCGCCGCCGCAGATTCCTCGATCTTCTGGACCACCGGCGGCTTGTCCTCGGCGACAGCGGCGGGGCTCGGGGACGCGGACTTCGGGTCACCGCCCGCATCGTCTTTGGATTTGGGGAGGCAGGGGAGGTAGCACAGGGGAGGAGCGCAGTAGCTCTCACAGTGGGAAGAGCTCCTCATCAAAATGGCGAATTGGGGAACTGAGCTCCGAGGAAACCCAACACATCAACCAAAGCCTCCCGAAGAAACGGATCAGACGAGGACGCCGACCGCCACCAAGAGCGGCCACGGAATCACCCGGCGAGCAGCAGCCTCGACCTGCTCAGAGAGCAGACGTTCGCCGCTGCAATCTGAGCCTGATGAATCAAGAGCTCCAACTGCCCGCGCGCGCCAGCCGCCAGACGAGAAACCACCGAGCTGAACCGGCCAAGAAAGGAGCAAATCTCTGCGCACGCAACAAGGCCGAGGCGGCAGCAGCAGATCGAATCTTGCACCAAAAGATCTCCCTTTTCCAGGGACCAGGAGGAGTTGGAAGGGGGATGCGAGAGGAGAGAAAGAAGGAAGGCCAGTGGGTCTGTGGGTCTCCTCTCACCAACGAAAGCACAAAGCAAGCGGGAAGAGGAGGGAGAGAGAGAAAAGGGGGAGCGGAATCCGGCCGATAAAGATCAAAGCTTTTGCTGCTTTGCGTTGCCCCGCGCCCCCGCCTCGCCGGTTAGCGGCCCGCCCGCCCGCCCGCCCCACAAGAAACCGAGCAAGCAAGAAAAAAAAATCACCGAAAAAACGGAATTGTTGATGGAGGGGAGGGAGTGGCGAGAGGGATGGATCAAGCGGATAAAGACTGGTGCTGGAGTGCCAGCATCACCATTTTCGCTCCACTGGAAGAGAAGAAGACAAGTGCCGGTAGAAAACAACGTGTCTGGGATTTTGTTGCGTTTTCAGCGTTTTTTGTGAACTGCCTTTCGTTTTTGGGGGCTTTCCAGGATTTTTGTTAACTGCTGCTGTGAAGAGCGAAGGCCCTGAAACCCACCGCTCAGACAACTCAAGGCATCCAGGATCCCCTGTAACCAAGTTTCTCTGTCTCTATATGTGGGGTGTTGTGTGCCTTTACGATGATTTCAATGGCTTGTCCTCTCCTTACTTGAACCTTTCTATTTATATAGCTGCGTGATATGATACTATAGATATAATTTTAAGACATATTTAGTATTGTCTTTATAATATGACTTAGTACGAGGAATGCTTTAGCTAATGTTGTAGAACTCGGGAGCGTCTTTCTCGCGACATTGATATCATCTTCACAAAACAATGCATGCTTTAACAATTGTCTAAAGATTAGTCGAAATTTTTTCTTCGCATTTGATGTTCGCTTTGCAAAGCAACACATATTGTACGCATTCCAAAACAAAACCGTCAGAGCTTTTTACGCGTTTGATGTTGATTATGCAAAGCGACACACATTTTAGCTATGCGGCAAAAAAAACCGTCAGAATCGACATATCCGGTATCCATCGAAGGCATATTTTATCTACTATCTAAATCTCGATGGTACTTTGTTTTGCATTTGATACTAGCTTTGCAGCGCAACACATATTATAGCTATGCGCAAAAACATGTTAAAATCAATATTTTTTCCAACATATTTGATATTCACTTTGGAAAGGAGGGAAAGGCATGTCTCCTGGAAAGGCTTTTTTTTTCTGTATCCACATTTTCGCTTCCTAAGTTTTGTGGTAAGATTTAGCCATTGCCGCAAAACCCAGGAACGTTTGTTTTGCATCGACATTTGATATCATATTAGCAAAATAGTGCCTACCAAATTACTTTCTAAAAGTTACTTAGAGTTTTCCCTCTGTATTCGATGTCACCTTTGCAAAACAACACATATTGTACGGATGCAACAAAAAATAAAATTTTTCTCACATCTGATATTGGTAGTGCAAAGCAACACTTGTTTTAGCTATCATCAAAATATCGTCAAAGTACCTTTTTCATTTTTCATCACATTTGATATCCAATTTGCAAAGGAAAGCCATTTTTTTTGCTAGTGCACAAAATTTAACTAAACTTTGTTTTACATTTGGTATTGGCTTTGCAAATCAATACATATTTTAGCTTTGCGCAAAAACTTGTTATAAGAACATTATTTTTTGCAACATGTTTGAGATTCAATTATCAAATGGAGGTCACATTTTCCTAAAAGGATTCTGTCTATATTCACATTTTTGCTATCAAGTTTTGCGGCATGATTTAGTTAATAATACTACAAAACTCAAGGGGTGTTCTCTTTTGCATCACCTTTGATATCATCTTCGCAAAAAACTGTAGTGTGTACTTTAACTACCGCCTAAAGAGTAGTGAAAGATTTTTTTCTCCGCGTCTGATATTGGCTTTGCAAAGCAACAGATATTGTAGGTATATCGAAAAAACACACTGAACCTGTTTTTCGCATTTGGTATAGGTAGTGCAAAGCAACACTTATTTTTTAGGCTATGCATTAAGAAATTGCTACAGTGTTTTTTTCTTCCTTTTCATCACATTATTTTGGTATCCAGTTTGCAAAGGGGCATATTTTTGCCAGCACCGAAAAACTTGGCTGAGTTTTCTTTTGCATTTGATGTTGGCTTTGCGCCGGAACTTGTCAGAGCATTTTTCATAGCAACACATTTGATATTGACCTTCGAAAGGAGGGCATCTTGTCGGTAAAGGCTTTTCTTTGTATACATGCGCACGTTTGAAGATAGCATGCATCTTATTCGTTTGACTTATAAACCATACTTTTTTAACTAATGAATAGTATTTTTCTCTCACAACAAATCAGCCAACAATACTTTCAGCCATGGCTTTTTGAAATGTTGAGAAAGTGTTCCGGCCAAAAGAACAAATTAGGGCTATTTGGAATGTCATTTGGCTATTTGGAATGCATGAGTTTCGCAAGTGCCTCGGTCGTCTGAGCTGCACCGTTCATTCTGCTTCTGCTTCTGCGTCTGCTCGCGTCAGTCCCTCAGTCGTCAGCCTTGTCGTAGATCGGAGTAGTCGTAGATTCAGCAGTCGCCACCAGGTCATGTTGCGTTGTGTCGTGTGTCTTGGGCTCTTTTTTTTTTTTTTTTTTTGGCACGCGGTCTATTCGCTAATTGATTTCTGGACTGATAAATCCGACCGGTGTTGATTTGTTATGAAAGAAAAACATTATTGACTGACTGATAAGCTCTGGCCGAAACCAACGAGCCACGTACTCGCCTGCCGCCTGGTCCTGGAAAGGCACAGCTTTTGGTCTGTGCGGTGCCGGCCGCTTGTTTCGCGCGTTCTCATCTCTCAAGCTGCGAACCTGGTCCTGCACGGCACGGACGGTGAAAGCGTCCAGTGAGAGCTGCGTCGTTGCACGACCAAAATTGCCACCACCGAATAACCATGGCTACGACGTCAAAATGCGTGCCATTGCCGTTCAGCAATCTCCTGCCCTAATTCTCCAAATGCTTCGGATCCTACCCAGAATATAAGCATGGGTTTGACTTGGACGTACGATAAAAAAGGAAAGGACAGGACGATCTTACTTTTCATAGTTTTTTTCTTCTTCTTCTTTTGCTTTCAGTTGACCACGAGCCCTAGCCTTTGCTTGACCACAACTCCACAAGGCTTTTAATTACTTTGTTCTTCCACTAAGATAAGTAACTCAGATTAGGATCCATGCATGCATCTATGGTTAGAAACAAGGTAAACCAGTGGTTCTTTATTATTTTGTTCTGTTGAGATAAGAGTTGATGATACGATAATTACAACAACGTCGTACCAAAACATGTCATTCACACTTGTGCGCAGTAGACCTTTTATGCAGGATATAGGCTCTCTCTCTTACTTGTTTGGGCCTTGAGAGGTTGTGTCGTCCACGGTGGCTAGCAGGCTAGCCTTAGGAGCTCTATGGCGTGAGCGAGCAGAGAGTACTAGAAGACAACTGAGCCTGTTTGGCCGGGCTCCGAGTGGCTCCGGCTCCTCTGACTCCTCTTCTGTTTATTTACTGTAGCAATACTGTTTATCGGAGCCGTTTTTCTCTCTCCTCCTTTCCTCTCTCACTGACAGCGCCGGAGCCGAAGAAGCTCGTTTTTTTTTTCTCCTCCGGCTCCAGCTCCTGCGCGCTATAGTGTGGGAGCCAGAGCTGGCAGGAGCCCGGCCAAACGCGCCCTAAGAAACCCATAAAAAACTACACATCTCAGAACACCGATGGCTTAAAAAGTAACAAAAGCTACACATAAGCTATTCAAAAATGGACCAAGTGCAGCCAAGATATTTTCCTTAGAGAAGAAAAATCCATCAGATAGAAACACATACAATGCAAACGATCGACAAGCCACGTTATTAATTGTAAATGTTTTGAGACTTTTATATGACAATAAACCATTAAACCCAAATTACTTTCATATACGCAGCGCTGAGTTATGTCAGCGAAATGACATAAACATCCACATACTGTTTTCAGGATAAATGAGCAGGAGCACTGCTCTATCGCTTAACAAGAAAAGGAAAGACATGTATAGAGGCCCCAAGGGTGGAGAGTACAAAAGAAAAGCCAAGCACACCTAGCCTCCGGGAAACTCTGAACATTATGTAAAAATTAAGCAGGTCGATGTAGTGACTTCACAAAATTATTGTGGTCGTATGCAAGCAAGCAGTTTCGTATATTCATTTGTGGCTAATGAAGTAATCATGCATGTTGCATGTTTGTTCTCATTTTAAAATATATATTTCTGAGAAAATTTCAAACTAAACAGTTGAAGTAGCGTGTGGCTGTGCACTGTGCTCAGCCTGCCAGAACATGTAAGGCGCAGCTTCATACAAGCAACGATCGGACCCAAACTATATAAAAGGATCGAGCCCAAAGGATCTAAATTGGACCAAGATTGGAGTAAGACACACTCTTAAAAGGGATGGAGCTGGATCGGATTGTATCTGTTAAGGGCCTGTTTGGATTAGGATCAAGCCACTGCTAAAATATTTAGGGATTAGGGCTGCATCACACAATCCATTACCAAGCCGCCGCGCCAAGCTGCCTTCGCCAAGCTGTTGGTCAATACGATAATTTGGGACGGCCGTGGGCGATTTTGGGAGCACACAAACATGCCTGTTCTTCCAGATGTAGCATGATCGGAGGGCTTGCATTTCTGATCTGCTGCCATGTTCATAAGCAACCTGTTCCACACCGATCCTTCCTCGTCAGCACGCCAAAAGCCTTGTTGAAAGACCCTTGAAACTGAGCCACGTACGTAAGCTGATTTGGGCATATACAGATATACTCTCCATGTAAATTCTTCTCCAGTTCTCCACTTGACCTGATCAGGGAGATAACTAATCCTATCGAAGCAACACCTACAGGCTCGTGAACCTTCAGCTGTTGCTGCACCTTCTGAAACGCTCATAATAAATCACGATGCAAAGAACACAAACTGACAACTCCCCTGCATCAGTTCCTCAAATCTTCCATACATTTCATCCCACCAAGCAGGTGGATTGTGAGCCTAACTCTTGCTTTACAGAAGTGAAGTTTCATGCAGATGGGCACCATTGACGCTAATCTCACTACAGATCCAAACACCAACACGATGCAGGTTGATATCACAGTTGCAAGGCAATCTAAGCCATATATGATAATGACGCAGAAGATGGGATTTGGGCAAATAATCCACATCATGGAGTTGTCTATGAAGTCTGAAGTAGTTGTAGGAGCAAGATATCTACACCAATGGAACATCATCTGAAATCTGAACCAATGAACAGATCATCTGATCATCAACAAAAACCAATCATCCGACAGCCATCTATTCAAAAGAGACATCAAGGATTATGAGACCAGTCACACAAAACATACAAGTCTCAAGTTTCCCTAGTCCTGACACAGGTGGCAGATACTATGCTCGACGAAATAAGCCCATCACTCTGCTGCAGACAGACCCTGGACATGATACCAATGCAGCAAAACTCCCTGGGCTCCCTACACTCCAAATATACGTCATCCCTAAAATTGTGCCAGCTGCAACAAGCAACCATACAATAAACCCAACCTCTCCAAGCAGATAGAAGACAGCCGCTTCAAATGCTAGATTACCAACTATGAAAGTCAGCCTCGAGACGATATGAGCGAAATGTCGTGTGGAGGGATCTGGTTTTTCTGAAATAAGAGCCATCGCTCCAATGCAAGCCAGTCCCGTAGCAGCTCCAAATATGCCGATAAATATGCCCCTCAGGTAGGGAGACCATCCATCAAACACTGTACTAAGATATGCAACTAGCCCAACAAGCAACACCAGTACACACGTGTACATAAAGATTTCCTTGTCCCAGGTGTCCTGTTATATATTTCAAAATTAAACAAAAAAATCAGAATCCTATTAATTAAAAGCAAGTTTAATGCTGTACAATTTTCCGTCACTGCTAAGTTATGTAACGCAAAACCAATAATCGAAGCCACGAATTCACGAATCAAATGCAGACATTCATACTAGCAAGCATTTACACAGATAAATTGTGGACAATGGGCAGTATGGCATACCTTCTGTGGCACTGGCATTAGCGTCAACCTGAGTCCAACTCTGCGATACAGCCTTCTCCCACGCGGGGTGCGGAACGAGGATCGATCTCTCTTGGTGGTGGCTCTGCTGCGGCGGATGCGCTCCACTTCATGATTGTTGGTCGATCCATCATCAGAGTCACCACCCACGCTCTCGGTCTTGATCTCCGTGGATCGAGGGATTCCAGGCGAGTCCCCGGACTCTATGCGGGGAAGGGGGGAGCCTCCCACCCAGCCTGTTCGCTTAGCTCGTAAACGATTGTAAATTTCTAGTTGGTAACAGTGTTTTTCTCTCACACTAAACCAGTCAGCAGTAAATAATCCACGATACGATACGACCTCCCGAACAGGCTAGGCTGCACCATTGGAGGTGGCTCAGCCCACAAGATCAAGGCGTGTACGATGCTGCTCGGCGTACACCGCAAGATATTGTATAGTACCAAATAGGATACTTTACTTGTAACCCTGCCGCTTCAAAGTATATAAGAAGAGACAGGGGTCCTCTACTCGACATCATGTATTCAATACAATACACCAAAGACACAGGACGTAGGGTATTACGTCGATCAGACGGCCCGAACCTGTCTAAATCGTTGTCTCTGCGCCTTGTGTCACCATCCGGTTCTTGATTACGCGCATCCTCACCGACAAATCTACCATCGTGGGATACCCCTCGGTGGACTGCCGAGCATATTCTATCAACATCCAGCCTCCGGCAGGGCCGAGAGAGGCCAGGAGGTTGGCGCGGCGGCCAGGCGAGGGCGTCGCCGAAGGAGAGGCGGAGGGGCCTTTGAGAGCGGCGTCGCGGTGGACGGCGTTGGCGCGGCGATCTTGCCAACTCGTCGTCGAAGGGAGGCCGACGTGAGAGCGGCCGTAGTGGGGGCGGAGGCGTTCTCGAGGGCGGCGGCGTGGGCGTCCTCGCGGTGGACGGCGACGGGCGGGAGGTTGGCGGGGCGGTCTTCCCAAGGCGTCGTCGGAGAGGAGGACGACGCGAGAGCGGCCGTGGTGGAGGCGGAGGCGTTCTCGAGGGTGGCGTCACGGTCGACGGCAAACGCGGGGTACTTCACCGTAGCAGCGGCCGCGACGTTGGTGGCGCGGCGGTGTGCCGGGGCCGTCCCGGTTGTAGGGGCCGCAATGTTGACGGTGGAGTACGCGGGGGGTGTGGAGCGGGGAAGTAGTGGCTCGGTGAGAGCTTCCTCCGCCATGGCCGCTAGTTTTCCCTTCCCTTCTCTGAATCGCGCCCCGGAAAGGGAGAGGTGAAGACTGAAGAACTGCCTGGGATGATGGGCGGAGGGAGGATGCCTATGCTTGGTTTCTGCCGGCGCTCCTGGTCCAATCATCCGATGGCCTTCCGGTTCGGCCCAGTGGGTTAGCGAGAACTGGCCTATAGAAACTAATGACCCCCCTCCGACCCTTTTTTATGCTATACAACACACATATGTTTTAGTGAAAAAAAATTATTTCTTGTAATCTGTGTATCTATGATTTTGTACTTACATAGAAAAAAATTATTTCTTATAATCTGTGTATCTATGATCTTGTGATTTATGATTGTCTGGAGATAGAAGAAGGCTGGAGACTGAAGGTAGAAGGAGGGTGGAGGCTGTTGGATCTTAATTCTATGGTGCAAAAAATTTATGTGTTGAAACTGTATAAAACATATGGTTATTGAATAGACACACTCTTTTTTTTCGACCTACGAAGGTGTTTATAATTCAGGGAGGGACGGAGGGAGATAGATCCTTTCGCGACCTAGTCACCTGGAAGGTCACCCGATTTACCAATTTCATTTACATAACTGATTTTTTTTACACCCCTTAGCTTTTAAAACCGTTTATTTTTTCAAAAGAAAACCATTAGTTTGTGCATTCTAGGCAAATTCAATGGTATTTACTGACGTTACGCCACGCTAGAGGAAGATAAATTGGACTGCTTAAAAGTTAAGCGGTAAATCAGAGTAGAAATATTTAAAATATCTGAAATTTTAAAAACTTATCCAAAAACTTTTACATGAAAAAATTCATAAAATTTGGTTTACTCTTAGAAAATTTATAGAAATATTTTTAGCTTGGAAAGTTATGGAACTAGTTTTCTTTTATTTTTTTAAAAATCATGCTCTATCCTATGGTGTCTAGCTTGAAATTATTTGAATCTTGATAAACTCTTTTTGTTACTTATTTACTAGTACAAGCTCTCGTTATCTATTATAATTAGACGATGACCTACGTAGAAGTGCCGGTGGAGCGCTGTTACTCGTTAGGACCGTACTGGATGTTGGTCACCTGTCCTGGACAAAATTTCAAAGTAGTTGTGTAAGCCTGCTGCTGCATGCACACTACTACACATATGCATTCATAGACCTTTTATTTAATATATTTAATCAAGTTGTATAAACTAATGGATTTAATTAAGTTTTAATACAATGAATTACGGAGCCTATAGCGGCAAGGATGCCATAATTTATTGTATTAAAATTTAAATAAATTCAATAGTTTATAAAACTGAATTAAATATATTAAATAAAGGGTGTATACATGTTATCGGTGTTTCAAGTAAACATCAACGAGTAATTTTGTGTTATTGCGCGTCTGACCTAGATGGTGTGCTAAAAGATACAAGGTTTATACTGGTTCGGACAGAATATCTCTATATCCAGTTCGTGGCTGCTGCTCGTGTTATTAGCACTAAAAAATTCGTAGTAAGGGTTACAAACGGACGAGAGAGGGACAGGTCCTAAGTCTCTGATGAAAAGGTCGAATGGGTGCTAAGACCTTGGTTGCTGCTCAGCTATATGGCGTGATGTGGGATGTGATGAATCGATTCCCTTAGTGGGGTCCTCTGCTTTCCCTTTTATAGGACAAGGGAGAGCATGGATTACAGATAGGAGAAAAAAGGAGAACGAGAGGTAAAGGAAGTCCTTTAAAGACGTCGGGTATTCCTTTTCCTCTGTGTGGGCTCCGCTGTCATGGCAGGCGGTGACAGGGACAGTCCTATGTCGGGCGTATGTCTGCTGACCCTGACAGGGCCACGCTGCGCGCCTGTCCACTAACGATATTATGTCCTGATATTGTCAGCGGGTTGTCACATCACATCCCGCCCCCACGGGCGGCGCGGCGATCCAGTGTGCTAATTAGTGACCACACAGGGAGCAGGCTGCACAGTGACCGCATGTCCATTACTATGGGTGATGTGAGCTTCCTTCTAGATCATAGTGGTTGTCATGAGCTTCTGAGAGGATCCGTGCCCGAGGGCAAATGACGGCGCCCACAATACTGTAAGGCTAATGTCGGCGCCTATAATACTATTTGGGTTCTAACGTGCCTGTCCTACAGGTGTGCACGGTACGGTCATCGGTATTGCGGTTGACTTGAGCGTCTCGCCTTATCTGCTCCATCTGATTTCTGGGTCGGTATTGTGGTAATGTTGTCATAGGCATTAGGCGAAGCGAAGCCAGCCCTCAGACGTCGGGCGAGGCGGAGTCTGCCCTCGGACATCAGGCGAGGCGGAGCCAGCCCTCAGTCGTCGGACGAGGCGGAGTCCGCCCTCGGACATCGGGTGAGGTGGAGCCTACCCTCAGACGTCGGGCGAGGTGGAGCCAGCCCTCGGGGGTCAAGCGAGACAGAGTTCTCTCTCGAACATCAGGCGAGGCGGAGCCTACCTCAGACGTCGGGCTAGGTGGAGCCAGCCCTCGGGCGTCGGACGAGACAGAGTCTACCCACGGATGTCGGGCGAGGCGAAGCCTATCCTTAGATGTTGGGCGAGACGAAGCCTAGCAAGCGGCGTAGTCGTGCTCTTGATCACACGGATGAATCAATGTTGATGATCATTAGTTCCTCCTCTTTGGATGCCCTAGTATTGGTCCCCGACAGTAGCCCCCGAACCCTCAGGTGATTCGAGTAGAATCGCCTGGGGTTTTTTCAACTTGCCAGCAGGTGCACGCGAGCGCACCTGGTGGGTGTAGCCCTTAAGCCTGCGGAGGAGTAGAATACTCCTTCAGAGTTTTTTTCTAGAAGGGAGTACTCTGAAGGCCCTGGCCTTCTTTGTCGCTCACGGCGTGTTCCGAGGAATGGTGATTGCCTCTCGCCGAGGTTGAACCCTTCGTGGGTATGGTCGTGAGATCTGGTGGTTGTTTAGCTAGATAGTTTGATTGGGGTCCTAGCATCCCGTTCGCGAGGATCCAGCTAGGGTCAGCCTGGCTGGGACTCAATCATGGGCCAAGATGCCCATGGCCTTCGTGCGCCTACGTGCTGGCTGCTTGCGGGGCCCATCCCTTTCCATCCCTTATTGTAGGGGTGCTTGGAGCGGCTGTTGGACCTGTTGATGGGCCAATCGTCGAACTCCTAGGCCCAGACGGGCCTTAGATGTGTTTTTTGACCCATATCCCTCTTACCCATAACGAGTCTCGATCCGCCTGGGGAGGCGAAATGTCCGGTGGGTTTTTCGAAGGAAAGGATAGGGATTCCATGCGCATATCCCGTGGCTTGACATTGCGGTGGATCGTGGTAGGCGCGGAGATCTGAGTGGATGGTTTGTTTCCTCGCATCCATTGCCCCCATAAAACCAAAGGGTTCGCCCCTAGGATTTCATACTTTGCCTCCTTGCCTTCACATATACAACATCCGCCGTCAATCGCCTAAGCTCCTCACATCCGCATCTCAGCCACCGTCGAGCTCGTATCCACCCACCCCATCTTCTAATGGAGCCGTGGTGCCGCTCTGATGTCACCCTCCAGCGCATGGAGGGCCTTGTCTATCGCGGTCTTCTTTGCGCGTGAACCGCCATCGAGGAGTGGTAGCTGCCCGGCAAGGAGGACGTGCCGTCATCGTTCGACGGCTACGTTGTCTTGTTCATGCACTTCCATGAGTGGGGGCTTGCGACCCCTGCTCACAAATTTCTCCGGGGGTTGCTGCCCTACTACCAAATTGAGTTGCAGCACCTCAATCCCAATGGAATGTAGCACATGGCGGCGTTCGTTGCCCTATTTGAGGGATTCCTAGGGATCAATCCCCACTTTGATCTATGGAGGTATTTCTTCACCATCACCCTCTAGAAGAAGTGGGAGAAGAAGCAGGAGCTGAGCACACCAATGGGATGCGCCAGCATCCAACTTTAGAACAACTGGGTCGGCGAATACCAGTCAATGCGTCTGTCAACCTCCAACAAGGGCTAGCATTTGCATTGGTTCTATCTCAAGAACGACGCAACTGCCTCCCTGCCAGAGTTCACTAGGCGTCTAGTCGAAGAGGTCCTAGACTCATGGAGGAAGTGGGGTGTCTCAGAGAAGGACAAGAAGAAAATCTAGGACCACCTCATTGCTATCTGAATCCTAAAGGAGGGGGGCCTAAAGGGGTCAGGCATGATCGGCGCCTACCATGCAAGGAGGGTGGCGCCACTGATGAGGCGCGTGCTTCCCCTATACACGATGGCACCCAAGGCATCATTCGACGGGACGGTGGTCATAGAGGGAGCGCTCTCTCCTTCCGAAGTAGCGCAACGCATCAAGGAGGCGATAGAGCCTTCGTGGGATGGCTCCGGCTCTCCCCTTGAGTTTGTGTATCCGGTGTCGAGGCATCCCCTGATGTGGCCAGAACCAGGCTACATCATCCTCGTAAGTCTCCTTTCCTCATGCCTCCTCTTCAATTGAACTCTCGACCCCTTGAGGCTGACATTGAGATGGTAGGGCCAGCCGAGGGACCTCATCCTTAGGGATCACCTAGCTTCGCTACCGAGGGATCCGTCTGTGAAGGTGGCGAACCACACCGAGGCCGAGTGATAGAGGAAGGCGAAGGAGGACGAGAGGAAGAAGCAGCGAAAACTACTGGTGCGGGAGCGAGGGGGGGAAACTGATAGTGATGATGATGATGATGATGAGGAAGATGATGATGAGGTAGTCAATGACACCGAGCATGATGGCCTAGAGAGTGAGGACATGCTGATAGGTACCCGCTCATTCTTGTAGGGGTTAGGACCTTTCTCGTTTCATGGAGGGGAAAGCACATCCATGAGGCCGGTGAAGATGGGTAGGACCATCAACCCGCCCTTAGAACCAGCAGGGGCAGGTGGATCTACCGCTGCGCCTAAGGTGCCAGTGGAGGGGGTGGCCCTGCCATCGCACCTCAAGAGCCAGCAGGGGCGGGCAGATCTGCCACCACGCCCGAGGTGCTGATGGAGGGGGTGGCTCCACCGTCACGCTCTAAGAGTTAGTAAGGGCGGTCGGATCTACCACCATGCCCGAGGTGCCGATGGAGGGGGGTGGCTCCGCCGCCATGCCCCCAAAGCCAACAGGGGCGAGCGGACCTACCACTATGTCCGAGGCACCAGTGGAGGAGGGTGGCTCTGTCATCGTGCCCCAAGACGTGAGGGAGGCGGGCCCCTTTGCCTAGGAGCAAGGGGCGGGCTTGAAACGGCCCTGCCCCGATGAGGTGGAGCAGGGACCTGGGGGTTCATCCCCCAAACATATCCATCGCCCCATAGCGCCAATGTAAGTCACCAACTCCTCTGTTTTCTCTATTTTTCTCTGTTTTGAGAGTGACTTATGTTTTTCTCTCTCACAGCGTCTTGAGAAGGCGCAATCTTTTGGTGCTGGCAGCAATAAAGAGCGTTGCCCTTGAAGGGAGGTGGCAGCCATCGGTTGATGTCGCACCTGTTTTGGCCAGGAGCAGCACCAGCGTGGCTGTGTCGTCGGCCGGTCATGCACCGCCCACAGTGGCTCCTGTGCCCTCAGCGGGACAAGCGAGCATCGTGGCTAGAGGGATGCCCTCAAAGGTCACTGAGTAGCCAGCGATGGTGGTGATTCCACTACCGATGTAGGGGCAGATGGAGCAGCCAGCCGCGCTTGTGGCACCGACTATGGCGGGTGCGATGCCGCCGATCGAGGCCCCGCTGACGCAGGTAGAGGTGGCAGCGGCTATGACTAGTGGCACATAGCCGGATGTAGCCGTGGTGGCGCCCGAGGCAACAATGTGACCCATGCCATTGGAGGCCCAAGTGGTAGTGCCCGTCGTGGGTCAGATGGAGGGGGACGCAGCCAAGGGTTCCTTAGATGTTGCGGCGGTGGCGGGGAGGACTGGCGGGGAATCATCCCTAGCCCTAGTGTTGGGGGGCAGCTTGCCCGCATGGGGCGAGCCCCTACTCCAATGGACGAATCCGTGGGACCTGACGTCAACACTCTTTACCCTCGATGATGCCACCGAGAGCATAGAGCGGGAGAGTCTTGACAAGGGGATTACGGCCGCACTAACAGCCTTGAACCATGCTAGGGGTGCCCTACATGAAGTCATCATTCCCATTGGCCAGGTATTCACTTGACCTTACCTCTCGCCTTCTTCTTTCTTCATGTATTTTTGTGTTCTGATCGTCATCTTTTTTTAGTCCCTTATCGCTCGTAGCCGGGAGAAATCCTAATTCCTTCATGAGCAGAAGGAGAACTAGGACCTCCTCATCGAAGAGGCTCGACTGCACAGGGATGTGGCCGCCTAGCTCATTGCCGCCCAATAGAGGGTGCCAAGCTAACTCCCCTCACCGAGGAGGCAGACAGTCTCTAACTGCAGGAGGTCGAGGCCCATTGGCATGAGGAGGAGACCAAGAAGGCGTTCGAGGCCTTATCGGCAAGGGCGCGGCAAGATGAGGAGGAGGTCGCCAGAGTCAGGAGGGAGCAGGATGAGTTGCTTTAGAGGGATGTCGAGATGCGCTAGTGGATCCTCGACCTCCTAACTGAGGCTGAGAAGGAGCAGGAGCTGAAGCTAGTTGCTGAGGAGAAGTTTGCAGACCTGGAGCGGAGGGTGAGTTAGGATGCCAACGCAGTCGCTCGATTGCGCAAGGAGCAAAACTAGCTGCTCCAAACTGTGGGGAGGCTACGCTCGGAGCGTGGCGCGACCCACAAGGAGCGTGACCAAACCATCCGAGAGCGTGATGAGGCACACCAGAGGATCGGCTCCCTCTAGGCCAAGCTGTGGATAAGCGTAGGGCTAGGCTGAGGCGAGGAAGAACCGCCGGGCTGGAGGCCAAGGGCGTCTCCGCCAAGCTGGCTTCGGAGCTCACCAAGGTGAGGAGGAACCTTTAGGCAAAGAGCGATGAGCTCGGTATCCTAAGCGCTACCCTCATAGTGGTCTGCAATGACCTAGAGGTGGTGCGATAGGAGGGGACTAGGTCGCTCATGGCTTGTGCCATCGATATCATGGCATGGGTGCGGTAGCTTGAGAGGGACGCTCTTCGCGCTGGGGTCACCCAAGCCTTTGTGATTGCTCATTCTCATTATGTGGACAGCATTGACTTGGAGACAATGAGACTTGGTTTCGCACCTGGCTATGAAGCCTCCAAGCTGGACGAGATAGAGACGGAGGTGGCTCCTCTTGTGTGGAACCTAGCAGACAAAGTTGAAGACATAGTTCTCCCCTAGAGGGGCTAGTTAGTCAAATAGGTCGGACGAACATTATTGTAATCTATGGACAAGCGTCGACCCTTATGTATCATAAAAACAAATTTGTAACTTCGTTTAGTCAAATAGTTCTTCCCTTTTTGTATGCGAAAAAGGGGCTCACATATTCTAACCCTTCTGTTCGTTAAGACCGTAAGGCCCAAGGTGTAAGAGGAAAACTTTGATCATGTTAGTGAGCAAAGACACCGTAGCCACCGAGGCGTAGGTTTTTTGTAGTCTAACCATGCATGCTCAATTATTCGTTTTCACAAACCTTGCCACTAAACTTAACATTAGGAAGAGGTCTGGCACGATGACTATTTCTAAAAAGGGGTGTATTTATACCCTTATTAGCCCCCAAGTGAGATCCGACCCCTTGCCATTCCTGGGGTCGAATCTCACTAAAGGTTGAGAAGAGGATAGCGAAACTTAGTTGGGCAAAACATCTCTTGTATTCGCACATACCCCCTCCCTAGGATCTTAGCTATTGTTTTGCGACCGTGTGTTCAGTCTCCTTGCAAGTCCAATCTTCCTTAAGCCCCCATGTGTAGTGGGGATTTGGTCGAGGGTCGGCTCATTTTTGTGATTGTCGCCCCGCATGCGGTTTCCGCAATCGGAGGGGTTGAGTTAACGTCACTTGCCTCGATGGCTCGAGTGACGTGCTCGGTGAGCTCACTAACAGGCATGTTTGAATGGAATCTAGTTCCATTGCTTGTGACGGGGTCAGCAAAGCCCTCGTGTGGCATTCCATTGTTCCTTAACCCATCTTCCAACAGATTCCCCCTCAATGGGGATTCTATGGGCTCGGCTGGAGGTTAGGATCGAATGAGAAGGTTGAGATGACCTTGTCCGCTTCTAGGCGTGATGGCAAAGGCCGCTGGGCTCATCTACGTTTTCCCCCTAGCTTTTGTTCGATGTGAGGTGGCCTCGGGCCCTTCACGAGCCGGCCTTCAAACCTTGGTCTCTCGATCTAGGATTAGGCGGCTTGAGCCCCCAAGCCCCATGAGGTTCGGTAGGGGTCGGCCATGTTTTATGCATCACCCCATCCTTGGTTTTCGCAACTAGAGGGGCAGAGCTAACGACACTTGCCTCGATGGCTCGAGTGTCACGCTCGGTGAGCTCGCTAACGGGCATGTTTGAGTGGAATCCAGTTCTATCATCCGCTAACAGGGTCGGTAGAGCCCTCATGTGGCATTCCACTACTTCTTTACCCGCCTTCCGGTAGATGCCCGAGCCATTTGATAGACTTAGGTGGCCCATTGGCCTCTCCTCGATGGAGATTCTATGGGCTTGGCTCGAGGTTAGAATCGAATGAGAAAGGTCGAGATGTCCATGTCTGATTCTGAGTAGGGTCAGGCAGGGCCACTGGGGCTTACCTTGGTTTTTCTCCCCTAGCTCTATTTGACATGAGGCAGCCTCGAGCCCTTTGTGGGCCGGCCTTCGAACCTTAGTCGGTCACCGCTCATATCGAATGAGACGACTACCGCTTCATGACATGACGTGAAGCATTGTGATGCAGCAATTTCATATGCAATGCTTGGATGTATGAGATGAATGTATGAATGAATGAATGTATGAATGAAAATGTATGAATGAATGATCATATGAAGAAAAGATGGAGGTCGGTAATGTTACCTCGATGGCATGAGTGACGGGTTCTGGGAGCTCTTACTGGATATGTCCATGTGGGGTTCAGGTCCGACGTTCATGATGGGGCCAGTGTAACCTACACGAGCATCCTAGTATTCCATATTTGTCTCTCGGTAGTGGCCTGAGCTGTTCAATCGACTTGGGTGACCTGACAGTCTCCCCTCAATGGAGATTCCATAGGTAGGCCACCCAAAACCCTTTCTGAGAAGGTGGAGGTTAAGGTTTGGAGTGCGGAGGCAAAGACTCTGATCGCGCTGGTGAGCAAAAATGTTGTCGCTGCTGGGGCGTAGGATCCTAGCGGTCCAACCAGATTTACTCGAAGTTTGTGCCCACACATCATGCCTCCAATTTTTAAACGTAAGGAGGGGTCGGGCAAAGAGAATGTCTAGCGAATAGACACTCTTGCCAGCCCTCGAGCGATATTAGATCCCCTACCGTTGCTAGGGTTAGAGGCTCTGTATTGAAATTAATATGTAAAGTAAGTAAGTAAGGGTCTTGTCTCTCGATGGTGGTTTTGAGCCATTCGATCGACCTAGGCTCTGGTTTTACCTTGATGGTAAGAGTGATGGGTTCAGAAAAACCTCCAGTGGATATGAGCATGATCCTGTCTACTCCTTACCTGTTTCTTGTTAGTGGCCAAGCCATCCGATCGACTCGTGTTTACCTATTGAGACAAGATTTTCCTATGGAAATAGAGAATGAGAACATCCCACGCAAAAATTTAATTAGGCAGATAAGCCGAGCGATGAACTTGCACAAAATGGACAAGCTCTTAATCTTCATTATAACAAACAACTTTTTAGCTATTCTCCCCACTTTTTGTAAAAAAGGTTCAGTGCATTCTGACCCTTTCCATAGTTAAGGTCATTAAAGCTTAAAGTGTGGGTGAGCCAGCTCTGATCATGTTGGTGACCAATGGCTCCATAGCCACTGAGGCGTAGGTTTCTCGCAGTCTAACCAGTTATACTCAGAGTTTGTTCCCAAAAACCTAGCTCGTAGGCATTAATGTGAGAAAAGGGGGTAGGCACAGAGAATGTTTGTAGGATAAATATACACATATCAGCCCTTGAGTGAGGTTTGACCCCTTGCTATTGCTAGGGTCGGATGTCACAAAGGATTGGGGAGTTTTGATAATGAAACTGATAAGAGAAAGTGTGCATTTATTAGGGGTAAAAGCGACATAGCTACTCGATGTTCTAGGCATTGGTGAAGATTTCACCGTCGATGGTCTTGAGCTTGTAGGCGCCTGGTCGGAGCACCTCCACAACTATGTATGGTCCCTCCCACGGTGGGGAGAGCTTGTGGTGATCCTTGTTGCTCTGTACGATGCAGAGGACCAGGTCTCCGACATTGAAGGCTCGACCCCGCACTCATTGGCTGTGGTACCATCACAATGCCTACTGGTACTTGGCCAAGCGGAGGAGGGCAACGTCACGTGCTTCATCCAGCTAGTCCATGGCATCCTCGAGGGATGCCTTGGCTCCCTATTCATCGTACACCCTGATCCTTGGCGCTCCATAGTCGAGGTCAATTAGGAGGATAGCCTCAGAACTATAGATCATAAAGAAGGGTGTGTAGCCGATGGCTTGACTAGGGGTTGTCCTCAGGCTCTAGAGCACTGAAGGAAGCTCGGTGACCTAGTGTGCACCAAGCTTGTTCAATCGGTTGAAGATCCTGGGCTTGAGTCCCTGTAGAACCATGCCATTTGTGCGCTTGACCTGCTCGTTCATTCGGGGGTGCGTGACTGTGGCCCAATCAACCCGGATGTGGTATTCATCGCATAATCAAAGGAACTTTTTTCCAGTGAACTGTGTGCCATTATCTGTGATGATGGAGTTTGGGACTCTAAAGCAATGGATGATGTCGAGGAAGAATAGCATGGCTTGCTTAGACTTGATCATGAAGATCGGCCGAGCTTCTATCCACTTTGTAAATTGGTCTATGGTGACAAGCAAGTGGGTGTAGCCCCCGGGCACTTTTTTGAGATGTCCAACCAGATTGAGCCCCCAGACTATGAATGGCCAAGTGATGGGGATCATCTAGAGTGTTTGGGCTAGTAGGTGAGTCTGTCGAGAGTAGTACTGACACCCTTTGTAGGTGCGCACGATCTGCTCAGCGTCGGCTACAACGGTGGGCCAGTAGAATCCCTATCGGAACATGTTTCTGACCAAGGTTCTAGGCACGACATGGTGACTATAGACGCCACCGTCGATATCGCTCAGCAAACACTTCCCCTATTCGCTAGGGATGCAGCACTGTAGGATCCCGGTGTGGCTTCGCTTGTAGAGTTCGCCCTCCACAAGAACAAAAGACTTGGCGTGACGTGTGAGCCTCCATCTTGTCTATCGGTAGCGCATCACGAAGGAGGTAGTTGAGGTAGAGCATCCTCTATTCGACTAGAGGGTCACACTCTGTCACTGGGTCATCTTCGAGCTCCATGACTTTGGGGTCGGATGGAGCCGACGGTTGATCAGCCCCCGGGCCTAGATTGGATGGACCATCACCGTCTTGTTCTGACCCCTCATAGCAAACCGAGGGCTTGCACTGGTCGCTGGCAAAGACACTCATTGGCACTAGCTCTTAGCCAGATGCTACTTTCGCAAGCATGTTGGCCGCCTCATTGAGGCACCTTAGGATGTGATTGAGCTCGAGGCCATCGAACTTGTCCTCCAACCGGTGGACTTCTCGGTAGTATGCGGCCATCTTAACATTGTGGAAGCTTGACTCCTTCATGACTTGGTTGACGACTAGCTAGTAATCTCCTCAGACGTTGAGGCACCGAATGCCCAACTCGATGGCAGTGCGTAGGCCATTGATGAGCACCTCATATTCGATCACATTGTTGGAGGAGGGGAAATGGATACATACCATGTACCTCATGCGTACCCCGAGGGGCGACACAAGGACTAGCCCCATGCCGGTGCCCTTCTTCATCAGCGATCCATCAAAGTAAATCGTCCAGTATTCTTGATCGACGACCACTGGTGGCATTTGGACCTCAGTCCATTCCACGATAAAATTAGCCAACACCTGGGACTTGATGGTCGTTTGGGAGGCATACACAATGCCCTGACCCATTAGCTCAAGTGCCCATTTCATGGTTCTTCCTGTGGCATCCTGGTTTTGGACGACCTCACTAAGGGGGAAGGATGTCATGACTATCATCGGATGTGACTCGAAGTAGTGGTGTAGCTTCCTCTTGGTGATGAGGACGGCGTATTGAAGCTTCTAGATTTGGGGGTAGTGGGTCTTTGAGTCGAATAGGACCTCGCTAATAAAGTACACATGGCGTTGTATTTTGAGGGCATGCCCCTCTTCTTCCCGCTCCATTACCAGGGCGGCATTGACCACTTGTGTGGTGGCCGCAATGTAGAGCAGAAGGGGTTCTCCATCGATAGGAGGAACCAGGATCGGGGCCTTCATCAGAAGCAGCTTAACCATGTCAAGTGCCTCCTAGGCCTTGGATGTCCATTCAAAGTGGTTGGCCTTCTTTAGAAGTTGATAAAAGGGGGGACCTCGTTCGTCGAGGCGTGAGATCAAGTGGCTGAGCACGGTGATGCATCCTATAACTCATTGTACTCCCTTTACATTCTGAATCAGGCCCATCCTTGTGATGGCTGAGATTTTCTCTAGGTTGTCTTCGCTGCATCACTCGAAGACGATGAAACCAAGTAGCATGCCCCTCGGGACCTCAAAAATGCACTTCTCGAGATTGAGTTTGATGCCGTTTGCTCAGAGTTTTGCAAAGGTCTGCTCAAGATTGGCTATGAGGTGGTCAGTCCATTTGGTTTTGACCACGATGTCATCGACATAGGCCTCAATCATCTGCCCGATGAGGTCCCAGAAGCACTTGAGCATACAATGCTGGTATGTAGCCCCAGCGTTCTTCAGACCAAATGACATTGTAATGTAGCAGAATGATTCGAAGGGGGTGATGAAAGATGTCGCGAGCTAGTCGGACTCCTTCATCACGATTTGGTGGTACCCAGAGTACGCGTCAAGGAAGTAGAGGGTTTCGCACCCTGAGGTAGAATCGACTATTTGGTCTATGCATGGCAAAGGAAATGGATCCTTTGGGCATGCCTTGTTAAGACCCATATAGTCAACACATATCCTCCATTTCCCACTCTTCTTTTGTACAAGAACGGGATTAGCTAACCACTCTAGGTGGTACACTTCCTTGATGAATTCAGCCACCAAAAGCTTTGTGATCTCCTCACCGATGGTCCCGTGTTTCCCCTCATCGAAGCAATCCAGGCGCTGTTTCACTAGCTTGGAGCCTGGGCGGATCTTCAAGGAGTGCTCGGTGACTTCCCTTGGAATGCCTGGCATGTTCGAGGGTTTCCATGCAAAGATGTCTTTGTTGGTGCAGAGGAAGTCGATGAGCGCGCTTTCCTGTTTAGGGGAAAGTGTGGTGCCAATGCGCACCACCTTGCCCTTGGGGCTACCGGGATCTATGAGGACCTCTTTGGAGCCTTCCACTGGCTCAAAAGACCCGATCGACTTCTTGGGGTCAGGCGCCTCTTCGGTGACCTCCTTCTTGATGGCGGCGAGCTCTCCGGAGGCCACGATTGCCACGGTGTGATCGTAGCACTCAACCTCACACTCATAGGCGTGCTGGGAGGAGATGCCAATGGTGATGACCCCACTGGGGCCTAGCATCTTCAGTTTGAGGTAGGTGTAGTTGGGGACGACCATAAACTTCGTGTAGCATGGTCATCCTAGGATGGCATGGTAAGTTCCATGGAACCCAACCACTTTGAAGGTGATGGTCTCTGTCCTATAGTTGGACAGACCACTGAAGGTGATAGGCAGATCGATCTACCCAAGCGGCATGGCCTGCTTTCTAGGTACGATGCCGTGGAAAGGCGCTCTAGTCGGCTAGATGTGCGCTCGGTCGACACCCATAGCGTCGAGTGTCTTGACATACAAGATGTTGAGGCCGCTACCTCCATCCATGAGTACTTTGGTGAGCCGCTTCGTGTTGATGATCAGGTCGACCATGAGTGGGTATCTCCTCAGCTGCAGAATGCTCTCTAGGTGGTCGGTCCGATCGATGGTTATAGTGGACTCTGACCATTGAAGGAAGGTAGGCGTGGCCGGTTTGGTCGTATAGACCTCATGGCACGCAATCTTCTGGCAGCGCTTGGAGTCATAGGCCTTTGATCCGCTGAAGATCCTGAGGCAGCCATCTGGCATTGGAAAGCCACCGTCCTTTCCCTTGGCATCGTCCATGGTAGGGTCGGTGTCCTTCTCGTGCTCCCCTTTGTTGGAGCCTCTAGACAAGAACCGCTTCATGAGGGCGCAGTCCTTGTACAGATGCTTGATGGGAAAGGCATGGTTCCAGCACGGCCCCTCGAGTAGTTTTTCAAAGTGGTTCGGAGTGCCCTCCATGGGCTTCTGACCACCCCTACGGTCAGCGACGGCCACGAGTGAGCCCTCACGCTGTTGCTTGTTCTTCTTTTTGGCAAGACGATTAGAAGTGCCTTCGCCAGCATCCTCGTCCCGCCTCGCCTTGCCCTTTAGGCGGTCGAAGATCGCTCTGACCGCTTCTTCACCCGAGGCGTGGCTGGTGGCGATGTCGAGGAGTTCCTTGGTGGTTCATGGGCCCTTACATCCCAGCTTGTGGACCAGGGACTCGCATGTGGTTCTAGATAGGAAAGCTCCTATAACGTCGGGGTTGGCGACATTAGGTAGCTCATTACACTATCGGGAGAAGTGCCGAATGTACCCTCAGAGGGTTTCTCCGGCCTTCTGTCGGTAGTTCTTGAGGTCCCATGGGTTTCTAGGGTGCTTGTATGTGCCCTGGAAGTTTCACATGAAGATCTCCTTTAGGTCTACCCAACTTTAGATTCTATTGGATGGAAGGTATTCCAACCATGTTTTTGCCAAATCGGCCAAGAACAATGGAAGGTTATGGATAATGAAGTCGTTATTATCCACACCACTGGCTTGGTAGGCAAGCCGATAGTCCTCAAGCCATAGTCTGAGGTTTGTTTCCCCAGAGTACTTTGGGATATTGGTTGGCGGTTGGTACCTTGATGGGAAGGCAGCGTTGAGGATGTGTCGGCTGAAGGCCTGAGGCCCCGGTAGGCTAGGGCTTGGGCTTTGGTCCTCGCCATTGTCATAGCGTCCGCCATGATGAGGGTGATAGCCACGGCTAGCTCCCTCTCTTGGGTCATCGTAGGCATGTCTACGGGCGTCGAGGGTGTTGCGCGTGTCACGGTTGCGGCCGAGACACTGACGTAGCAGGACCACAGTGTGTTGCCTACTTCCTTGTGGCTCCTTATGGACCAATGCATCCCTACCAGGGCGCTTTGAGGGCATGCGTTGGCTAGAGTTGAGCTCGCGTCACCGAGACAATGAGCTCTTGGCCTGCTACGCCGCCGCACGCTCGAGCAGCGTGTGAATCTCATGGTGGGCCCGATGATCCTCTGGCATTGTGGCCTCTAGAAGACCATGGAGCAAGGTTGCTGCCGCAGCGATGTTCTGGCTCGCCCGGGTGAAGTGTGGGAGGGCTTCTTCGTCAGCGATGATCCTTCGGTTCACATCACAGGCCATGGTGCGTGCGAGCCCACCATCTTTGTGGTGCTCGATCTCTCGATCGAGCTCCACGCATTCCTGCTCAAGCTGGAGTCGCGCTTCCTCGATCTCTCGATGTTGAGCTTGTAGCTGCTCCACCCGCACATGAGGTGGAGCTGTTGTCTCCTCCTTGGCCTTGTCACTGAGGTCATTCGTTGGGGTAGCCTCCTCCTCATGGATGCTTTTGACGTGTCCCTCAGGGGTACCTGTCATGAAGCATTCATGAGAGGGGTGATGGCTTCCCCTATTGGAGTCAGAGCCAGAGGGTGACTCTGGCTCCTTAGTAAGGAGGTCATGGAAAGACTCTGTGATGTGTTCGATCACCCCCATGAACTCGTTGTTCATGAGAGACAGGATCATGTGCTGTGCCACAAGGTGGCCAATGGTCTCTGCGGTGTTCCAGAGACCAAACGGGAGCAATATCAGGGCACTTCGGATGAGGTATTCTAAGGAGAATGGCTCTCCCTCGGTAAGCTGCAGCTCCTCGAGCATCTCGGTGATCGCGTCGAGGCCTGTGGAGTGGAAGGGTTGAATGACAACAGGTGCCCACGCCAGCTCTCCCTCCGCTATGATGATGAAGTCTAGGTCCCCAAAGCGCATGTGTGCGCTCAGGACCCAGCTGATGCCATGACTAGCCATCCATGGCCTATTGTTAATATCGGGGCGCGTAATGTCCCCTACCTGACGCGCCAACTGTCGGTGTTTCGAGTAAACACCAATGAGTAAATTTGTGTTATTGCGCATCTGGCTCGGATGGTGTGCTAAAAAACATAAGGTTTATGCTGGTTTAGGCAAAATGTCCCTACGTCCAGTTCGTGGCTGCTGCTCGTGTTATTAGCACTAAAAAGTTTATAGTAGGGGTTACAAACAGGCAAGAGAGGGACAGGTCCCAAGTCTTTGATGAAAAAATGGTCGAATGGGTGCTAAGAGCTTGGTTGCTGCTCAGCTAGGTGACGTGATGTGGGATGTGATGAATCGATCCCCTTAGTGGGGTGCCCTGCTTTCCCTTTTATAGCCCAAGGGAGAGCATGGATTACAGATGGGAGAAAAGAGGAGAACAAGAGGTAAAGGACGTCCTTCAAGGACACCGGGTCTTCCTTTTCCTCTGTGTGGGCTCCGCTGTCATGGCAGGAGGTGACAGGGACAGTCCTATGCCGGGCGTATGTCTGTTGACCCTGACAGGGCCACACTACGCGCTAGTCCGCTGACAATATCATGTACTGACATTGTCAGCGGGTTGCCACGTCCTATCCCACCTCGGTGGGCGGCGTGGCGGACCAGTGTGCTGATTAGTGGCCACACAGGGAGCAGGTTGAATAGTGACCGCACGTCCGTTACTGTGGGTGATGTGAGCTTCCTTTTGGATCGTAGTGGTTGTCATGAGCTTCTGAGAGAATTCGTGCCCGAGGGCAAATGATGGCGCCCATAACACTGTAAGGCAAATGTCGACGCCTACAACACTGTATTGGTTCTAACATACCTGGAAGGTTGTAAAGCACCCTTTTGGCATGACCTGATGGTACTGTCCTGTAGGTGTCGGTATTGCGATTGACTTGAGCGTCTCGCCTTATCTGCTCCGTCTGATTTCTAGGTTGGTATTGTGGTAATGTTGTCATAGGCGTTGGGCGAAGCGGAGCCAACCCTCAGATGTTGGCCAAGGCATGTCAGACGTCGGGTGAGGCGGGGCCAACCCTTAGACGTCGGGCGAGGCGGAGCCAGCCCTCGGGGGTTGGGCGAGACAGAGTCCTCCCTCGGACGTCGGGCGAGGTGGAGCCTACCCTCAGACGTTAGGCGAGGCAGAGTCAGCCCTCGGGGGTCGGGTGAGACAGAGTCTGCCCTCGGACGTCGGGTGAGGCAGAGCCTATCCTTAAATGTCGGGCGAGGCGGAGCCCGACAAGAGGCGTAGTCGTGCTCTTGATCGCGCGGATGAATCAATGTTGATGACCATTAGCTCCTCCTCTTTGGGTGCCCTAGTATTGGTCCCCGACACATGCATATGTGCGGTAGGGTACATGTTGCAACACAAGCTAACACAACTACTTTAAAAAGTTATGTAGGGCAGGGGACCAGTGCCAACTTCGGTCGTAACGACGCTCCATTAGTGCTTCTACATAGTTCGGACATCAACATCCTCTAATTATAATAGATAACAAGAGCTTATACTAGTAAATAAGCACCAAATGAGTCCAACTAGCTTCAACAATTTCAAGCTAGGCACCATAAGATAGAGCATGATTTTAGAAAAAAAATTAAAACTAGTTTTATAATTTTTCAAGTTAAAACAAAATTCTATGGATTTTGCAAGAGTAAACCCAATTTTATGATTTTTAATTGCATTTTTTCATGTAAAAATATTTGAATGATTTTTTTTTTGAAAATTTATTTTTAAAGATTTTTTAGATACTTTTAGCCTGATTTACCTTCATGAACTTTTAACTAGTCCGGTTGATCTTCCTCACAGCCTTGGCAAAACAAAAACGATTTTATAAATGAGAAAGGTAAATCCGACGAATGCAAAAGTTGAGGGGATCGAAAGGAACTTTTCCTTTACGATAAGAAGTGGATCAAAAACCCTCGAGCCTTAGGTCAACTGGTTCGACACTTGGACCCACCTCTGCCTGCTGTCCATGTGGCAGTGGCGCCTTCCTAAGCCATCGCAACTCGCCGTTCCGCTCTCAACATCCGTGGCGTCGTCATAGCTCATCAAGCTCTGCCATAACTCGTCGTCTTGATCTCTAGACCAGTGATGTCGACATCTGGTCGAGCTCCACGCCGTCCCGTGACACCTGCTGCAAGTCCCACCTCCAGTGACGGAGCTCATCAAATTAAACGTCTAGTGCCATTGTATTAGTACGTAAACCATCCGCACCGTCCTTCGATGGAAACTGTTTCTAGAGGTGGAGATACTTTATTCGTCACAATTCAGCTTCGCTAGTAAAGCAATTTTTTTCACTTTAGTCCTACACAAGAAGTTCTATCGTGAAGCTAAAGTTGTTTTAACAACTCGTTTAACAAAACAACTTATCATAATAAACAAAAAGAATAAAATGCCTTAATGCCCTTCACTCTCTTTTTTTCTCTCCTATTCTTTTTCTTATCCTGCTCATGCATTCATGTGGTTGGGCCCACAAGTGCCAGGTGAAGTTAGAAAAAGCTATAGCTTCTTCTCACTCCTTCGAAGCTGTAGCCCACCGGCGTAGAACCTGGGAGTGGCGGCGGCGTGGGACCCCTACAGCGGCGGCACACGACACGAGCCCCCTATTGGCCTGGCCCCTAGGCGCGGCCCCTGATGGGATCCCTAGGAGTAGCGGCGTGGAGCACTGGATCGAGCGGCAGCGACGAGAGAGGACCACACGCGTGGGGGGCAATTTGGGATGGAAGGGGCGCAGTGTGTTTTTTTTCACGGAAGGAAGTGGATAAGGTTATAAGGTGGAGCGTGAGCCAGGAAAAAGTGGCGGACGATTTTTTTAGGGTCTTGGAGATTCGGTAGGCAAATTTTGGCTGTGAATCGACAGCCTCAGCGCGCTAGATTTTAGCTCTATATATACTGACCGATGATCTGATGTTATTACTAACCTATACTGACCCATTGTTCGACACTATCTATAGCGACTGATGTATAGCCGCCGAAGGCGCTACCAACCGATGTTTCATTGGAATTCTTTATCGACCCATGTTACATCACTAAATAACTAGTTTTAGCGACTGACGTCTGACGCTAATTCTGGTGTGTAGTATAGTGTTCCTATTTGAGAGCATGCTTTTAAAAGCATTATAGGTAGAGTTTTTTGTGAACAAGTCTATTTTTTTTAAAATAACTTCAAACAGTTTAGGAAGCTGCTGAATAAGTTGTGCCTAAAGAGGCGCTGAAATTGCTTTCCCTAAAACCTCCTACACCTAGTAGTGGGCATAGGAGCCAATTTTTTTTTTAATTTTAACACTTTGTTAACTATTTTTAAATCTAACATTGTTTGTTTTTTATTTCCAAAACTAACACTTTTGGCCGCGCCTATTGCCATGGCGCGGCGAAACGCCTGTGTCGCGCCATGCATGGTGGCGCAGCGGGAGGGTGATGTGGCGAAGGGGCTCTGACCGGTGATGTGGCAGGGTCTGCCGTGCCACCAATCTTGGCTCGGTGGTGACGCGCCCTGATCGGTGGCACGGCAGACCTAGATAAAAGTGTCGCGGCCCCGTCCCGCCAGCCTGCCGCGCCCGCCGTGTCCTCCCCGCCGCCGCGTCGCCTGCCGCCGGCAGCGCCTGCTGCCAGCCGTGGCCGCACGCCACCACACCGCACGCCCGGGCCAGGCGCGCCACTCCTGCCATGCCCGCACGAGGCCGCCGCACCAGATGTACCCCCTTCTTGAGGTGGAGTACGACAACGAGGTTTCTAAGAGGCGTCCAAGGGATCCTTACATTCCTGGGGCTTAGTTGGTTATATCGAACTTATGTCGAACGAATATTGACATCCGAAACTTGTAGACTCATGAACCAATGAAAATGTTATATGGCAACTTGTCAATTTGCGCATGGACTCCATTTATTTGCTTCATAGTCGTTTCAACTTGCACACGGTCGTGGCAGCACTTGTTTACATCACCGACAGCAGCTCCCATTCAGTTGGAATTGAGGCTGGTCAGCTTCTGTTTGTGTCTAGGTCCTGCCGCGCGCTGGGGATCGGCGTGTCAGTGCTGCGTCATGGGCTATGGCGCGGCAGAACCTGGGCTTAGGGTTGGCGTGTCGATTTTGTTCGTTTTGGAAATTGTCAATGCATTTGCTATTATTAAAAAAATTTGGAGAGCGACAAACGGATAGGTCGGAGGGTGACAAACGGATGTGATCACTTAAGATTGACCATGGGTAATCCAAGTACATGATACATGGGTACAATACATCAATAGTTCAAATGAAAAACAAGACAACACAATGAAAGTTCTGATACACGGCGCAATTCAAAAACCCTCAGTCAGAAACATACTGAGTAAGCAACTCGTCGTCCGAGTACCAATCCTCTACTACAACCCTGTTGTTGTGGCTAGGGTCACCTATATTGCCCTGATCTGCCTTTCGCCTATAGTAAGCGGACTTCGCTTCATCTGCGGCCTCTACGGTCTGAGTGAAGAACGCATCCTCAGCCTCCTCCGCCTACAAGCCCGCCTCTGCTAGAGCGATGAGCTTGCTGAGTCTGTCAATGTCGTCCTCAGCCTCCTCCACCTGCAAGCTCGCCTCTGCTAGAGCGATATGCTCGCTCAGTCTGGCAGTGTCGTCCTCATCCTTGTCCCCCTCATCAGACAACACAATCGGTTATTGAACGGTGCGATCAGCTCGCGTTCTGGGCTCATCTAACTTCTTTTTCTCATACTTTGCACGAGCCACCTCTCTGTCATGGTCATCACTGCATCCAATCCTTTTATGTATAAAATGCAATCAGTTAGCAACGCGATCAAAATGCAATCATGTATAAAATGCAATCAGGCAACGAAAAAAGACTTTCAAGCACTTACTGGCACATAATGCAACAACATGATCGTTCAAGACCTACATCTGTACTCTTGTCTCCTCCCTTGCCTCCTTCATTGCCCTCTCCTCCTCTAACATCATTCGTCTCTCCAATCCCCATTTGTCAAGCCCAACATCGATCGGGTTACAAATACCGCGCTGTCTAGCGAACTTACGCATCTTGTCTTTATGATGTTTAACGAATAGGTTGACGTAGTCAGGTCTATATCCCCTCTTCCGTGCAATTACTTGCTTCCCCTTCATGTAATTACTTGACCATCATAATATTCCCACCAACATTTCCTAGTGCTCTGTTCAACTGAAGAATTATATCATATATGTCTTAGCAAAAGAAATAAAATACGATTTCATGTTTACCACAAAAATAACCAACCTCATCATAGTCAACCATATGGCCGTAATAATGGCCTATTCCAAGCTCCGAAGGGACTAGACCGTAGTTGAATTTAACACCACATTCGCACTTGACTGGAGGTGTTTTATAAATTAATCTTTCTTTCTTCTTTTGCTTTGCCTTTGGCGGTTCTTCTGGCCATTGGTTCTTAGGACCATACAACCATTCTTTGAAACGACACTCCGCCATTGAAAACACCTAAATAAGTTGACATTAGTACATGAACATATATAGCTCAACATTTGAATACATACACTTTGCACTTACTTCATGCTTATTTGGACACACAAACTCCAACGTATTCTTAGGGTTTATCACAGCTTAATCTCCGCAATGATACAGAGGAGGCTCCTTGAGTTGTCTAACTGTGGCTAAGTGCTTCTCCTTAGCCGTTATTGGAGGGGGGTTAGGGGGAGATGGAACCCACCGCTCAAAGTGCTCTCGTGGATGTCGCCCTCTCCACCAATCGTCGAAAAGGAGGTACCTAGGGTCAAACTTGTCTGCACCGTCGATCCACTGAAAGAAAAAGCACCTCTCATGGGCCTACACAACAAAATTCCAATAAAATGTTAGTAACCTAGTAACACAAATGAAGAAAAAAAACATACGAAAACAATTACTTACATTAAAACGACTGCATGTGTAGAATCAACGAGCCGTTGTGTCTGGATGTCTCGATTGAAACACGTCGGCTGGACGACCACAGTCGCAGTTAGGGACAAAGAGGTCAGGAGGGACGGGGGCATCTTTGCTAGACTCGACAGGGTACAATTTTCTAGGACGACCCCGTTTTTGCCACAACTGCTCTCGAAACATGTTTTCCATCTAATAAAATGGTCTAAATTAAACATCAACCAAAACAACGAAAATTAATGTAAAATATAATTATTTGCATTGCAACTCAAATAATATAACCAACACTTATAGCAACAAAAATATACATGGTAAACATACTTCTAACTAAATAATTAACTTTAACATTGACAAAATCAAACTAATATCTTTCTTCAAACCATAGCCTATAGTTTCCAAACATAATTTTCCTCCTAACCTTAACTCCCATTCATAATATTACAATCCACCATTCAAACAAAAATAAAAAAGTGCATCATTACTTTGAACGAGGCCAAGGAGGGAGGGAGGCGGCCGGGGAATGGAAGGGAAGGGAGGGAGGGAGGCGGCAACGGAGGACCGGGCGCTGACAGCAGTTGAGAGCGGCGCGGCGGCCAGGCCGGTGGACGCGGCGGGCAAGCAGGCAAAGACGAGGCGGGCGCGGCAGGCAGGCGGGACGGGGCCGCGACACTTTTATCCGGGTCTGCCGTGCCACTGATCAGGGCGCGTCACTACAGCGCCAAGATCGGTGGCGCGGCAGACCCTGCCACGTCACCGGTCAGCGCCCCCGGTCTTCGCCACGTCACCCTCACGCCGCGCCACCATGCATGGCGTAGCACAGGCGTTTCACCGCGCCATGGTAATAGGCGCGGCCAAAAGTGTTTTTTTTTTCGTCATGTGCGGCAGCGTTAGATCGAACTTGTTTCAGATTCCATGGAGACACCATCTAGGGCATGTTTGGATTGGATTATTCTAAATTTCATATCATATTCTAAAAAAAATAATCTCTGATGTTTTTTGGATTCTATGTCTATGTTTTAGAATATTCTAGAATCTTAGGGTGTTTGGATGAGATATGAGGATTTTAAGATTTCTTCTATCTAGGTTCTTAGAATCCCTGTCGATCCAAACGCTACCCTAGTTCGTTTCGGGCTCGTATCTTGCGCTGGCGCAGTGTAGGACTCGAGAGCCTCGACACCGACACGTACTTGTACCGTCCACCGCGCGCTCTGCTATAAATATAATAAAAAATACTTGGACACGTAGCAGCGGCGATCTCTCTGTTTAGTACTAGTACTACTACTTTGGTCGTCGCGGTCTGCACGCACGTATTTCATCATCTCGCGCGCGCCGGCGGCCGGCGCCGATCAGTTTACGGACGTCCGGCCATGGTGGTGTTCTTCCCGCCTTCGACGTACATGCGTCGCAGAGACTCGATAGATTCCGACGACGACGAGCCAGGCGCAAGGTACTACTACGTCCGGCTCGAGCCCGTCTCATCATCATCTGACGAGGACGAGGACGACGACCAGCGCCCCACAGCTCGAGGCCGTCGTCGTCGTCACAGCCACCGCCACGCGCGCCTCATCCTCGAGGTCCCCGGTGACGACGACGACACCGACGAGGAGGAGAAGGAATCCGACGACGACTGGGACCCGTGCCTGCACCTCGGCGAGCTGCCCCTGCGGCCGATGAGCCGCTTCCACAAGGCCTTCATCGACGTACGTACGTACGCATCGTCGGCACGTACTGTTTTTTTTTTTTGTGTGTGTGTAGAGAGAACGATTTAATTTCTAGCTAACTGTGCATATGCATGGATGCGCAGGTGCTTTTCGTGGTGGCCACGGTCGCGATGGAGGGCGTCTTCGTGTGGACGGCGCTCCAGCAGGACGGCGCCGACAAGGCCATCAACTGGTTCCTCGCTGTGCCGCTCATGCTGCCCGTCATGATCTTCATCCTCTGCCTCGCAGCTTTCGTTTACTCGTTGGTCACCAGCGATTTCAGCTGGCGTCCTGCTCCTGCTCCTGCTGACGAAAAAGTTTAACCAACGACTTCAGCTGGCGCGAACAATATAATGCACGGTCATGTCTTGGTGTGGTTGGTGTCATCACTAAAGTTTGAAATCGCTGATACAAAAGCCAAAAGAGAAATTTTTGAGAAAGCTCATATTTGTTCTGCAACACCACATCTTGTCCCTTTTTTTTTTAAAAAAAAAAGAATGCAACATGGCCTCAAAAGAAATACGATATTTATTAGTTCCACCAAACTAGCCCAAAATCAACATGTGATTCTGATGATACCATGAATACTTTTGTGCGCACACCAACTTCTGAAAGTTAAATAGAATCAGAAATCAATCACAGCATTTACCTAGTTTCGGAGACAGAAGTGGAATAAAAAAAAAACGAAGAAGAATATAGAACTAGTTTTTTTTTACTAAAAAAGTGACTCTTTCATTTTTTTGTGAGAGAAGACAAAATGACTAGTTCTATATTCTTGAAGTTGTCGTATTATAAGAAATCATAGTATAAGAAACTGTAGTTTTGGAACAATTGATGTGTAAAACTGTGGTTTAGAAAAAGAGGTCTAAAGTGGAGTTCTTAAAACTCCAACAAAAGACTACAATTTCAGCAATACCATAGTACTCAAAACGGTAATACTGGGTATAGAGCGTCCGTCCGCCTGGACGGTGCCGATGGTCGGCCACGACGCAGCCCAACGACCGCTCATTTACTCGCCCTCGTCCCCAACCATTCTTAAAAAAAGGAAAAAAACTCCTTATCCCTTCCGCTCTCTCTTCTCCACCATATCACCTTGTGGCTGCCACTCCGTTCGTCCCGTCCCGAACGCGGATGTCACTCTGTCTCACTACTGCCGCGCGCCCCATCCGACGCCGCTCACTTGCCCCCATCGCGAGCGCTTCCCACCACTTGTGCGCGCTGGGGCTGGTGGTGCCTACTCCACTCGCTCGGGCGAGCCAAGAGTGCTGCTGGTGGCACTGGTGCGTGCGCCGCTGGTGCTAGTGCGCCCGCCCTGCCGAGCCAAGCCCGCCGCTGGTGCTCGCGCGCCGCCGCTCGTGGCCGGCCGAGCCTGGCTGCTGGAATCGACTGGCCCCGACTTTTCGCTCACCTATGTTGCATATGTATGTTTTAATTATTTCGGACGTTTCAGATGTATGTTGCAATTGTTCCATTTTGATGTTGTAAAAGTAGATCATGGGGATGTTGCAGATGTTGCAAGTGTTTCAGTTGAATGTTGCAAGCGTTTGTTCAAAATGTTTCATCTGTTTTTTAGATGTATGTTGCAATCGTTTTTTATTTGGATGTTGCATATGTTTCACACATATGTTGTGATAGTATGTTCCAAAATGTTTCAACTGTTTTAGTCTATGTTGCAGCAAGTGGTTTCATGTTGCAAGTTTGCAAGTGTTATTGTTTGGAAGTTTCATGTGTTCTACATACATGTTGCAAGTGCATGGTCTAAGTGTTTCATATGTTTTCAGGCGTATGTTGCATTTTTTTCATGTTGCAAGTGTTTTATGTTGTTCGGTCGGAGACGAGCTGGGGGACAGGAGGACGGTGCACGCGGCGCGCCCGGGGGGGGGGGGATGGGGGGCTGCAGACGGGGGTGCTGGGGGCGGGTGGACGGGTGCTCCAGTCAGGAGGCCCGCGCGTAGAGAGAGGAGCAGGTCTGGGGAATGATCCGCGAACGCAGATACGGGGTGGAGTGCGTGGTGGGGCGATGGCGGACTACGCCGATGTCCGGGCGCTAGCCACGCCGTATTCAAAACCATA
Source organism: Miscanthus floridulus (assembly GCF_019320115.1). NCBI lineage: Eukaryota > Viridiplantae > Streptophyta > Magnoliopsida > Poales > Poaceae > Miscanthus > Miscanthus floridulus. Next base: position 12,524,929 of record NC_089583.1, on the reverse strand, counting down.
AAGTTTGTTGCACCCAAACACTTCGTGGCACTCTAAAACCAAAGTATTTCATAAAACCATGGTATCTTTCTAAAACTTCAAAAATACTTTGTATCCAAAATGGTCTAAGTATTTAATAAGTAATACTAGAAAACAGTTTGGCCCAATACGATCCTGGAGCTGGGCAGGGTCGTCTTATGGGCCGGTCCACCTACTAAAGCCCACCAGACCGGGGCTCCTCCCTTTCTTCCATGGACGCCCCAGCGCGCGACGCGTCAACGGAGGGAGCTCCTCCGGGTCACCTTAGCTCCGCGAACCTCGGCGTGAAATGAATGGCCATCTCCACCTCATCCCCCTCCTCTCCTCCCCCGCTCCACCTCACCTCCCCGCCCACTACCTTCCTCTCCTTCCCGCCCGCGCCGTCCCCTCCTCCGCCTCCCCATGGGTCCCCTCCCCTCCTGCCCCTCCGCGCGGTGGCCGCCGCTGCCGCCGACCCCCGCGCCGCGCACGCGGCGGCGGTCAAGTCCGGCGCGCTCGGCGCCTCCCCGAACGTCCGCGCCGCCAACGCCGTCATGTGCGCGTACCTCCGCGCGGGCCGCCTGGCCGACGCGCGGGACGTGTTCGACCGGATGCCCGCGCGCGACGCCGCCTCCTACAGCGCGCTCATCTCGGGCCACGCGCGCCTCGCCGGCGGCTCCGGCTCCGCCACCGCCGCCGCGGCGGAGCTGCTCGGCCGCATGCGCTTCGTGGACGGGCTGCTCCCCACCGAGTACACCTTCGTCGGCCTCCTCACCGCATGTGCCCGCAGGGGCAACCCGCGCCTCGGGACGCAGGTGCACGCCCTCGCCGCCAAGTCCGGCCACGCCTCGTCGCTCCTCGTGGCTAATGCGCTCCTCGGCATGTACGTCAAGTGCGGCCGCTTCGGGGACGCGATGAGGGCGTTCGACGGTATGGACCGCCGCGACGTCTCGTCGTGGAACGCGGTCCTGGCCGGGCTCGTCGAGCTGGGGCGGCACGAGGAGGCGTTCGAGCTGTTTGGCGAGATGCGGGCGAGCGGGAACGTCCGCGCCGACAGGTTCACTCTGTCGGCGCTCCTCACCGCGGCGGGCGAGGGGTTTGGCCAGCCCCAGGGCGAGGCGGTGCATGCTCTGTCGCTCAAGTCGGGGCTGGAGACGGACCTGAGTGTGGGCAACGCGCTCATCGGGTTCTACGCGGAGCATGGGGCCTCTGTTGAGGACGTGGTGAGCGTGTTCCAGAGGATGCCGGTGAAGGACGTGATTTCGTGGACCGGTTTGCTGAATGGGTACATGGAGTTCGGTCTCGTTGACATGGCACTGGATGTGTTTGAACAGATGCCGCAGAGGAACTTCGTTACATACAATGCGGTTCTCACTGGGTTTTGTCAGAACAAGGAAGGCGTGCGTGTCACGTTTGCCAAGAAGGCGGGCCAACGAGGTCTCGGCTTGTTTAGGCAAATGGTGGAGGATGGGCTGGAGATCTCAGATGTCACGGTGACGGGCGTGCTGAATGCCTGTGCTATTGCTGCAGATAGGAAGGCGAGCGAGCAGGTTCATGCATTTGTGATTAAGTGTGGATGCGTGTCTAGTCCGTGGATTGATGCTGCGTTGATTGATATGTGCATCAAATGTGGCCGATCTGGAGACGCGCATCTGTTATTTGAGCAATGGCAGCATGAGGAGAGCTTTCACATTGCCTGGAATTCTCTACTGCTGGCTAGTGTCAGATATGGTGAGTATGAGAAAGCACTTTCCACCTTCCTTCAGATGTTTAGAAGCAATGGTGTAGAATTCATTGATGAGTTCATGTTGACTGCTGTCCTTGGAGTATGTGGCAGTCTAGGTTTTGCTGAACCTGGAAAGCAAATGCATTCCTTTGCTGCAAAATCCGGGCTTCTGTGCGCTCGTGGAGTTGGTAACGCGATTATTAGTATGTACGGCAAGTGCGGGGAGTTGAAAGATGCGGTCAGTTTCTTTGAGGGAATGACTTGTCGAGATTCGGTGTCATGGAATGCAATGATCGCTGCCCATCTTCTTCTTCATCAGGGGGATGAGATATTGAAGATATGGTCTGAGATGGAGAGATTAATGGTCAGGCCTGATTCCATTACATTTCTTCTGGCAATATCTGCTTGCAGTCACACAAGCTCAGACTCCACAGAGAAATGCAGGGAACTCTTTCTTTCTATGCCAAGCACATATGGCATTGAACCAGCCATGGAGCACTATGCAGCCTTTGTTTATGTCCTTGGCTGCTGGGGCCATTTTGACGAGGCAGAGCAGCTTATAGGTGGTATGCCATTAAAGCCTGGTGCATTAGTTTGGCGGTCTTTGCTAGACAGCTGCAGCAAACACTCCAACATGGCCGTGCGGAGGCGAGCCATGAAGCGTCTGCTGGCATTGGAGCCACAAGACCCATCCACGTACGTGCTGACTTCAAACCTGCTATCTGAATCAGCAAGGTGGCACTCCTCTGAGAACACAAGGCTGGAGATGCGTGAAAAGGGTATGCGCAAGATCCCAGCCAGGAGCTGGACGTTTCACGGCAACATGGTGCACTCATTTTTCGCACGGGATAGAGCACACCCACAGTCCAGGGACATATACGCTGGCCTGGATGTGCTGATCGTTGAGTGCATAAAGGCTGGGTACGAGCCGGACACCACCTTCGTCCTGCACGACGTCGAGGAGTACCAGAAGAGGCACTTTCTGATGTACCACAGCGTGAAGCTAGCGTCAATGTATGGCCTTCTGATGGCAGGCCCTGGACAGATCGTCCGTGTGGTGAAGAACATCCGCATGTGCGGAGATTGCCACTCTTTCTTGGAGCACGCCTCTGCTGCCACCGGTAAAGTGATCTCGGTCAGGGACTCGTCTGGGTTCCACATTTTCAGGGGAGGGAAATGTTCCTGTAGACAATAGAGACTGCCAGAATGTTGCCAGTTTTGACATGTTTGCAGTTTAGGAACAATAGGAGCTACCCTTGTACTTAGGTTTTGAACATCACTATGATATTCTTCAGCTGCCTAATGCATTCACGCGTAAATATTTCTCAGAGTACAAAGTTCAACACCCTGGTTGTTTTAGTTTCAGTTATCTTACTTTTGCTGTTTTGCTTTTATGAATTATCAAATCACTTTGCAAGGTTCCTGTTTGCACTTCCTCGGGGGCTTGTCTTACCAGGGCCATCGGGGAAGTGGCAATAGGGCAGGCATTTCCGGAGCCCTCCAGGTTCACAGGTCCGGGCCGTTGGATGAATGGCAGCTGGCAGAGAGATAACCAAAGTGAAGACAATGCTGAGGCTAATCAGAACTGTCAGGTACATACTTGTTCCTGAATGGCTAAACTGTTAGAAACTGATCAATAACGTGATGTATGTTGTTCTTATGCCTGCTTGCAGCCACAGGATAATTTGTTGGACCAGGTAGCAACCACACGCATGTAGTAAAATCAAGGTAGTATGATAGCATGATAGAATGGGAGCTCTTTCTGTCTGATTCTGTTACTTTTGTTTGATCAATTATAGCTCTGCAATCTATCTTAGCACAAGCAGATCGGTTGACTATTTTTAACAATACTTTTTTTCCGGATGGACACGTTGTGGTTGTGGACTGTGGTTGCCCGCCACCACTCGGGGGTAGTAGTGTATGGCCGAGGGCAATGCAAATGGAGCACACGTCGCATCTTAGGCCCCGTTTGGCAGGGCTTCTCCATCGGCTTCAGGAGCCGTTTGGAGCCGTTTTCTACCAAACGGAGTAAAGTAAAATAGCTTCACTTGTGAAGCCCCTAAAAACATGCTCTCACAGTGATTTGGGGTGAGATGGAGCAAAAAAAAAAAGTGGTTTCTCTTGGCTCCTCCTCCAAGCCCCTAAAAACATGCTCTTACAGGGAAGCCATTTTACCAAACGGTTTACCAAAACCGCTTCAGCTCCACCGGTGGAACTGTTCGTGGAGCTGAAGTAAAAAAAAAATGGCTTCACTAGTGAAGTGAAATTCTGCCAAACGGGGCCTAAGAGTTGCTTTAAGTAGTGGTTTGAGAATATCAATATTCAAAACATCTTGCTGCATCAGTACTTTGAGTCACTCACTTTTCCACAATGTCAATCGCAGGGATTCTTAGCTTAGCTAAGCATTTGCTGCAGCAGTGGCCATGGGAGTTAGAGGTGGACTCAATGATCTGCTGTGTGGTTTGAACAAAGCTTTGTCGCTGATTGTGGGAGCTGGTCCGTTGGCCACTTCTTGAGTCGTATGTACAGGTTACACACGTACATTCTTGTCCGGGAGCGCCTGACTTTTGTGTGACTGTTGATCGTTGACCTTTCGTTTCTCATGGGGAGTTATGGACATTTGCTGGAATGATACTTTGTCTAGCACTCTAGCTAGTGGCTGTCTTTTTCATATTGTCAGTTATTTACTCCCTCTGTCCCTTATTGTGTGTCGTTTTCGGTTTTCGTGCCACAAGTTTGACTCGATTTGTAGAAAATACATGCAACATTTGTATCTCCAAATAAATTTATTAAAAAACTAGATTCAAATATCTTTCCAATGATACTAATTATGTACTGTAAATATTAATATTTTTTAATATATATTTAATCAAAGTTGTTTCTTGGGAAGCGCAAACGACAGATAAAAAGGGACGGAGGGAGTACACTCTAGTGCCTCGTTTAGATTGCGAAAAAATTTTAACCCGATAAATAGTATCACTTTCGTCTTATTTGGTAAATATTGTCCAATCATGGACCAACTAGGCTCAAAAGATTCATCTCGTGATTTCTAACTAAACTGTGTAATTAGTTATTTTTTTACCTACATTTAATACTCTATGTAAGCGGCTAAAAATTGATGTGATGGAGAGAATGAAAAAACTTAAAATTTGGATGGCATCTAAACAAGGCCTAGTTCGGTGTGCCCTGCCGATACCGCACTGTCCCTCATGCCGTCGTCTTTGTCCGGTCCTGACTTCTCACATCCTTAGGACTCAGGTCCCGATGCTGTTACTACTTGCATTACGTTTCATTTGGAACATTGTGCTTGCTAGTTTCTGGCCTTACTTATTGCTGCTAAAGTTACCTCTTATGTTTTTTTCCCCAAGAAACCATGGGGAAGAAGACTACTCAGTCATAGACTCGATCAGATTTTGGCTATGCAAATTAAGCAATAGTTCATACAGATGGCGTCAGATATGGATAGTGGACAAAAAAACATAAAAGGGAAAAAACTGAAGCATGATCAATAATTTTAGGATGGTAACCCTGGTCAAGTTTGATCTCTAGCTCCATAATGAAGCAGTATGGCGTGCTTTCAGACATTGGTTGACTTTCCAGTTCCTACCCTCCCTTCTGAACCATCGAATGCCTAGTTGAGAAGCATTGTTACACATGTAAGGTGAGCCCTAGCATGCAATCTCTACTGAGTACTTAAATTCTTCTACAAATTCCCTCTGGACAGGATAGATAACAGTTGCAGACCTTTTTTTTCTTCTAAAAATATTTAGAACATTGCATTCATGATTCACATAGACCCAATCTTTATATACATATCCACAACCCACTGCTAGAAAAGACGTCTTCCAAATAATAAAATGTTAAAAAGTCCCCGTCTAACTTAAAAAAAACTCGACCGGGGGGTTAAGACTGCCCCCGCAACATTTCAAATAAGAATAAGAAGAAGGACATTCTCATCCGGCCGAGAAAACCCCCCGAACCCTACCCCCACCCTTACATGGATTGGGCCGGTGTCCCCCCAGTGCTTTGGTTATAGGGACGGACGAGGGGATTTTTTTAACCTCACCCTGAAATTCGCTCCCACGGAGAGTCGAACCCAGGACCTGAGGAGTGCCGCTGGGTCACCTAACCGTTTGAGCTAGGCGCCCTTTGGCAGTCCCCGTCTAACTTGCAATTTGAAGCAGTGGTATTCTCGTGCAGTTACATATCTTGTGGATTGTGCTACATCCGCAACTCCACTTAGCCAGCCATCTTCTTGTACGTCATTGTCGCCTTCTTCCACTTGATTTTTGTTAATATTATCACCTGCAAGATAGATAAATTATTAGATCATGTTATAATATAGTATTATAGCAGCGATTCAATAGTACGAGTATTATAGCAGAAAATAATATTAGGAGATAATACCTTGATAACCACCGGTAGTCCCGTCATCCATGTAATTAACATTAGTAGAAGCCGGGATTGCAGATGGTCGAGTGACTGGATCACCACTGTACGGCATAAACTTGTTCCATCCCGTTTCCCCTCGTGGGTTATATAGAGGATAAGCTAATGGTCGTAACAACCATGGTATGCTTGGATATATTGCGGACGACGATCAGTTCTTCCATATACAACCACACTCCTATCAAAACATCTCTATGGATCGTTCCCTTCCATCCAGATAGCAGCAACTTGGGATGCCGTTGGGGCATTGTACCTTCTCTGGTCAGGCGTGATATTTGTATTGAGTTCAATCTGGTAGTCATCCGAGTTTGGAAAAGCACCATTTCTCCTAAAAGTATGAACACATGGGTTATCCTGCAAAATTGCAAGGATATTCCAGATGAGGTTGATATCAAGATCAGGGGACCTTTTGACTCTATGTGACAAGGCCTCATCTTCTGTATCATAAAAGTAGAGCTGCAGATGCCGAGCGCCGTGGCCATCTGGCACCAGGTGGTACAAACGGTGGTACAAACCGCCATGAACTCAAAATGTATAAATACTGGTCCCAGCTAGACTGTTATATCTGCGGTCAAGGGTAACCCCTAGACTTGCGAAGGCGAAATGCGAGTTGAGATAACGTATATGTTTCCTAAAATATTTTGCATCATCATGCACTTGACTTGTGAATAACCTTTTCAGCTCTGCAGGAACCTCTGGTATATGTATTTGTACTTTTCCTTTTCTACAACAAAACCCGGGTGTCTCATGCTGAAACCTCATCGCACCACAGTAATTGCAGTCACGGACATTTCTCAATATATGTCTTTGTGGCAGGTTCTGGTAGATGAATTCATATGGTCCATCATCTGTCACATTTTTTGCAGCTGGACCCTCCGGAAGCACGCGATATGACTCATAATCATGACCTGTGTGCGAGACATTGTAGTAATCATATTAATTTAATATATAAAAATGCTCTATGTAAAGACGTATTTATTTAAGCTGGATTTCTAACATGATGGATAAATGTCGTCGTAGTACCTTGCGCATGTTGATGAATGACTCCATCATCATCATCGTATAAGTTTTTGTTGTGCAATCCATGGCCGCCGTCCATGGCATCTTCATCACCGTCCCAACCATCATGCGTTGGTTCGAATAGTTCACGGTTGAATTCATCTTCATTGGTTGGGACATCTACATGGTTGTGGCGCCGCTCAGGTAAATGAACTTCTGCAAATATTTTTAAAATAAGTACAGTAGCATATATGTAAATGCCTTATTTTTTTAATAAAAAATAGCATGAGGTTGTTGTGCTCTCTTAGACTATGTTTATATTTGGGATGTGATGCTCTCAGAGATGGAGAACACCTTAGCAGAGGGGTTCAGAGGCCATCGCCAGTTGCCATATACTCACTGGATCACTTTTCTTATCTTACAGGCAGTTTCATAGATGTCCCCAGGATAGTGGCTCAGTGGAGTGGTGCTACTATAGAGTTGCCACAATATGACATGAGCTAGCTATTACGTCACAGTCATGGGAGGGCTCCTAGCCAGCCGAGCCATAGACCAGAGGTGCCAGCGACTGCAGCTGAGCCGGACGAGGCCATCAGAGCCATTACTGAGACCGAGTTAGAGCATCTAGAGGCACAGCAGGAGGACGTGGTTGAGAGCGACCCAATTGACAGCTCAGATGAGGACTACCAGCCCATCCCGCATATGCCACCACGTGCACATGACAGAGAGGCTAGTTGCTCTAGCTCAGCTCCACCATAGCATAGCCGCCGCAGACAGACCCCGCCTTGCTAGCTATACTTGAGCGCATGCGGCCGAACCAGGCTCGTCTAGCACGGGAGACAACAATTACCATTGCTCAGGTACAGGCACGTCAAGATCAGTTCTAGCAGCAATAGCAGACCATGCAGCAGCATCAGCTTCTTGGTTTCATGTAGCATGTCTTTTCGGCTACAGGGATTGCTCCTCACCAGCCCACGTTGCAGCTCGATCAACCTGCTACTACTACCCTAGTGACTCTAGTTATATAGCCCAGTGGGCTTCAGAGTCAGGGACAACCGACTGCATAGTTTGCCTCACCTACTGAGTAGGTGTCTCAGTGGTTTGCTTCACCAGGGACAGAGTAGGTTCAACACTTCACTCCTATAGTCACGGGCTTCACTCCTACTTAGTCCATGTCAGTGCTAGTGACAGACACCCTTGTCTCCAGGAGTCTGGGTGCTTGAAAGGTCATAATGGCTAGAGAGGGGTGAATAGCCTAATAAAAATTTCCACAACAACACTTAACAAAAAGGTTAGATACTTATGAGGCGAAGCAAGAGATGCGCTAGCCTACTCAAAATGTAAGCCACCTACCACAATTCTATTTTAGATAGTACCTATCTACACAATAGCTAGGACATTACCCTATGTTAGTGTACTCTCAAAGGCTAACTAAAGAGCCACACCAACCAACCAACCAAGCTCTCACAACTAGCTACACTAAAGAGCTTGACAACTAGTTTGCGGTAATGTAAAGAGAATGATCAAGAAAGTTATACCGCCGTGTAGATGAAGGAACCAATCAATCACAAGTATGAATAACAATGAAGACCAATCACCTCGGAATCAATGATGAACACAATGATTTTTTACCGAGGTTCACTTGCTTGCTGGCAAGCTAGTCCTTGTTGTGGCAATTCACTCACTTGGAGGTTCACACGTTAATTGGCTTCACACGCCAAACCCTCAATAGGGTGCTGCACAACCAACACAAGATGAGGATCACACAAGCCACGAGCAATCCGCTAGAGTACCTTTTGGCGCTCCACCGGGGAAAGGTCAAGAACCCCTCACAATCACCACGATCAGAGCCGGTGACAATCACCAACCTTCGCTCGATGATCCTCACTGCTCCAAGCTGTCTAGGTGGCGGCAACCACCAAGAGTAACAAGCGAATCCTGCAGCGAAACACGAACACCAAGTGCCTCTAGATGCAAACACTCAAGCAATGCACTTGGATTCTCTCCCAATCTCACAAAGATGATGAATCAATGATGGAGATGAGTGGAAGGGCTTTGGCTAAGCTCACAAGGTTGCTATGTCAATGCAAATGGCTAAGAGAGTGAGCTTGAGCTGGCCATGGGGCTTAAATAGAAGCCCCCACGAAATAGAGCCGTTGTACCCCTTCACTGGGCATAGCGCGGGGTGACCGGACGCTCCGGTCCGATTGATCGGACGCTGGCCTTCAGCATCCGGTCACGTGATTCACGCCACATGTCCCCTGCTTTAAATATTGTTCGCCTGATCCCAATGGTCAAGAGATGACCGGACGCGTCAGTTAGAAAGTGACCGAACGCTGGACCTCAGCGTCTAGTTGTTTCTAGTAAGGTTCCAAACACGAATTTTCACGACCAGACGCGTTCAGTCATGCCCAACCGGACTCACCCAGCGTCTAGTCACTCAATGTCTCCTCTGTGCACCTCATGTCAGCGTACGTCAGCACTGACCGGACGCACCCTGCCAGCGTCCGGTTGTAGAGCGACCCAGCGTCTGGTTATTTGACCGATGCCAGTATCTTCGCTGTTACACCTGACCGAACGCGCCAGTCCAACTGAGGCCAGCGTCCGATCACTTCTAGTGACCTCCGTCTTTTCTGTCTAGGGCACCGGTGGCACCGTCGGACTGTCCGCACTCTATGGGCGGACACTCCGCCAGTGGAGTTTCTTACCCTTGCTCCCAAACTTCACCACCCTTGATCAAATGTGCCAACCACCAAGTGTATCACCTTGTGCATATGTGTTAGTATATTTTCACAAACATTTTCAAGGGTGTTAGCACTCCACTAGATCCTAAATGCATATGCAATGAGTTAGAGCATCTAGTGGCACTTTGATAACCACATTCCGATACGAGTTTCACCCCTCTTAATAGTATGGCTATCAAACCTAAATGTGATCACACTCTCTAAGTGTCTTGATCACTAAAACAAAATGGCTCCTATAATTTATACCTTTGCCTTGAGCCTTTTGTTTTTCTCTTTCTTCTTCTTTTCAAGTCCAAGCACTTGATCATCATCATGGCATCACCGTCGTCATGTCATGATCTTCATTTGCTTCTCCACTTGGATTGTGCTACCTATCTCATGATCACTTGATAAACTAGGTTAGCACTTAGGGTTTCATTAATTCACCAAAACCAAACTAGAGCTTTCAATCTCCCCCTTTTTGGTAATTAATGACAACCCTTTCACAAAGATATGAATTGAAATTCAATTGAATCCATGTTGCTTGCCCAAGCATATTTACCATTTGTAAAAGGATATGGACAAGTTTCATGAACCCTAAATGGTAGCAATTGCTCCCCCTACATATGTGCTAAGAGTTTGGATTGTAGCTTGCACATATGCTTAGATAGGAAATATAGGAGACAATGTCTACCAAATGATGCTAAGGTATAAAAGATGGACCTTTGAAGCGTGATACCAATCAGAGTGCGCCATTATACCATCCTTAGCATCATGGTTAGCTTGATACCACTTGGAAACAACACTTTGAAAATGAAATCACTATATAACCTATGCATGCTAGTTTTTCATTTCATCATTCAATCCTACAACTAGCATACACCACACAAGCATGGATATCGAAATTTAAAACTTGTGCCATGCAAGCAAACATATGAAATGCACATTCAAATGCACCATATAAGTTCATGAGCTTGCTCCCCTTACTTGTGTGACACCAAAATTTTAATTAATTCCTTTCCTTTGTCATATCTCTCCCCCTATGTCAAATTCTCCCCCTATCACTTATATCTTTATTTCTCCCCCCTTTGGTGTCTATTTACTATCTTTGTGCACTATTTCTCCCCCTTTATCATCAATGACCACAAAGGTTTAAAAAGTAGATAGGCAATGTCAATCAATGGGGTGAGGATCATTTTCCCAAATTTGGTCCAATCTAGATCATTTGCCAAAGATATTTAACTCGGTTTGATCTAAGAACAAGCTTCTTCACACCTCCAAATAAGGGTTATCTTGTACCATGTTGAGTTAAACACTTAGAGCTCATTTTCTAGATCAAACACTAGGTTTACAAGCCCACAAACATGTCATATGCTACCACTAGATCAAAATAAGCATAGAAGCAATAGTGGTACCATACAATCATTAAATTTATTTGATTTTCATGAATGAGCCTAATAAAATGGAGAGATGACTAGATGCACTAAACATGTCCTTAGCAAGGATGTATGCCATGCCAATCAACTTTTACCTTGGATTGCTCGAAGGAGAGGCATGTCATATAAGTGGGGGGTGCATCAACACATAATTGAGAAATCCAATATGTTCAACTTATTCCTTAGCTTGCAAAACCTTTTCTCATCCAATGGCTTGGTGAATATATCAGCAAGTTGATCTTCGGTGCCTACACTCTCAATGCAAATGTTCCCTTTTTATTGGTGATCTCTTATGAAATGGTGGCGGACATCAATGTGTTTTGTTCTTGTATATTGAACCGGATTGTTGGTTAACTTGATTGCACTCTCATTGTCACATAGCAATGGCACTCTCCTGAACTTGATTCCAAAATCACTCAAGGTGGCCTTCATCCAAAGTATTTGTGCACAACAACTATCGGCGGATATGTATTCGGCTTCGGCGGTTGATAATGCAACACTATTTTGCTTCTTTGATGACCATAAAACAAGTTATCTTTCCAACAATTGACATGTGCCCGAGGTGCTCTTTCTTTCAACCTTGCATCCCGCATAGTTCGAGTTAGAGTAGCCAACTAGCCCAAACTTTGCTCCTTTGGGATACCATAAACCAACATTTGGTGTATGCTTCAAGTACCTCAATATTCTCTTTGTAGCCTTCAAATGACTTTCTCTTGGTGAGGCTTGAAATCTTGCACACATGCATACACTAAACATGACATCTGGCCTTGATGCGGTCACATAGAGTAGGCTTCCAATTATAGACTGATATAACTTTTGATCCACCATGTTTCCACTTGCATCACTATCCAAGTTGCCATTTGTTCCCATTGGTGTGCCAATGGCTTTACTATCACTTATGCCAAACTTCTTGATCATATCCTTGATGTATTTGCCTTGACTCATAAATGTACCATTTTTCAATTGCTTAATTTGAAGGCCAAGGAAGTAACTTAACTCTCCAATCATGGACATTTCAAACACATTAGCCATCATCTTTCCAAACTCATCACAAAAGTCTTGATTGGTTGATCCAAATATGATGTCATCAACATAGATTTGCAATACAAATAGATCTTTTTCGATCTTCTTGATGAAAAGAATGGTGTCAACCCTGCCCATCATGAACCCTTTAGAGAGGAGGAAGTCCCTCAATCTCTTATACCATGCTCTAGGTGCTTGCTTCAAGCCATTGAAAGGTCCTAATATGGCTAGAGGGGGGTGAATAGCCTATTTAAAAATCTACAAATCAACTAGAGCAATTTGATTAGTATGACAAAAAGCGAAATGCAAACTTGCTCTAGCTCTACAAGGGTTGCAAGCTACCTATCCAACAATTGTAGTTGCAATGATTACTAGGCACGCAACTTGCAATGTGACTACTCACTAAGATCTCTCAATCTTGCTACTCTAAAGAGCTCCACTAGATGAACTTGAAATAACAAAGCAAGCTCTCAATTCTAATTACACTAAAGAGCTTGCCACAACTAGTTTACAAGAATATAAATAAGTGAGTAGGGTGATTATACCGCCGTATAGAGGAGTGAACAAATCACAATATAAATACTAAATCAATCACCAGGAGAAATCCAAAGGGCAAGAGAACCAATTTTTCTCCCGAGGTTCACGTGCTTGCCGACACGCTAGTCCCTGTTGTGTCAACCAACACTTGGTGATTCGGCGGCTAAGAGGTGTTGCATGAACCTCGTCCACACAATAGGACACCATAAGAACCTCCCCACAAGTGAGGTAACTTAATGGCATGAGCAATTCACTAGAGTTACCTTTTGGCGCTCCGTCGGGGAAGGCACAAGACCCCTCACAATCACCATGATCGGAGCCAGAGACAATCACCAACCTCCGCTCAACGATCCTTGCTGCTCCAAGCTGTCTAGGTGGCGGCAACCACCAAGAGAAACAAGTGAAACCCATAGTGAAACACGAATACCAAGTGCCTCTAGATGCAATCACTCAAGCAATGCACTTGGATTCTCTCCCAATCTCACAATGATGATGAATCAATGATGGAGAGGAGTGGGAGGGCTTTGGCTAAGCTCACAAGGTTGCTATGTCAATGCAAATGGCCAAGAGAGTGAGCTTGAGCCGGCCATGGGGCTTAAATAGAAGCCCCTATGAAATAGAGCTGTTGGACTCCTCACTGCACTGAACACGGGCCGACCGGACGCTCTATTCAGATTGACCGGACGCTGGACCTCAACGTCCGGTCGTGCGATGTGCGCCACGTGTCATCAGCTTTAAATGTCGATCACCCGATTTCAACGGTCAAGTGATGACAGGATGCGTCAGTTAGAAAGTGACCGGATGCTGGACCTCAACGTCCGGTCGTTTCTAGTCAGGTTCCAAATGTGAATTTTCATGACCGGACGCGTCCGGTCATACTCGACTGGACTCACCCAGCGTCCGGTCCCTCAATGTCTCTTCTGTGCGCCCCACGTCAGCGTACGTCAGCACTGACCAGATGCACCCTGCCAGCGTTCGGTCACTTTTAGCGCCAGCATCCGGTCGAAGACCGAAACACGCGCTCACTGCTGCTACTGATCAGACACGCCGGTCCAATAGAGACCAGCGTCCGGTCACTTATAGTGACCTCTGTCTTTTCTGTCTAGGGCACCGGTGGCACCATCGGACTGTCCGCACTCTATGGACAGACACTCCACCGGTGAAGTTTCCTACCCTTGCTCAAATGTGCTAACCACCAAGTATATCACCTTGTGCACATGTGTTAGCTTATTTTCACAAACATTTTCAAGGGTGTTAGCACTCAACTAGATCATAAATGCATATGCAATGAGTTAGAGCATCTAGTGGCACTTTGATAACCGTATTTCGATACGAGTTCCACCCCTCTTAATAGTACAGCTATCAATCCTAAATATGATCACACTTGCTAAGTGTCTCGATCACTAAAACAAAATGGCTCCTATAATTTTACCTTTGCCTTGAGCCTTTTGTTTTTCTCTTTCTTCTTTTCCAAGTTTAAGCATTTGATCATCACCATGCCATCACCATCGTCATGATCTTCACCATTGCTTCATCACTTGGAGTAGTGCTACCTATCTTATAATCACTTTGATAAACTAGGTTAGCACTTAGGGTTTTATTAATTAACTAAAACCAAACTAGAGCTTTCAATCTCCCCTTTTTAGTAATTGATGATAACCCTTTCACAAAGATATGAATTGAGATTTAATTGAATTCATGTTGCTTGCTCAAGCATATCTACCATGTGTAAAAGAATATGGACAAGTTTCATGAACTCCAAATGGTAGTAATTGCTCTCCCTACATATGTGCTAAGAGTTTGGATTGTAGCTTGCACATATGCTTAGATAGGAAATATAGGAGTCAATTTCTACCAAATGATACTAAGGTATAAGAGATGGACCTTTGAAGCGTGATACCAATCGGAGTGCACCAATATACCATCCTTAGCACCATTAGTAACTAGACATACACAAAAACTAGAATACCCCATGAGATCAACATTACAAGCAAGGGTCTAGTTTCCATAGAATGAACATAAGTCTAGTTACTTTAGCCTATGTATGCTAGTTTTTTATTTTATCATTCAAGCCTATAACTAGCATACACCACACAAGCATGGATATAAAAATTTAGAACTTGTGCTATGCAAGCAAATATATGAAATGCACATCAAAATGCAACATACAAGTTTATGAGCTTGCTCCCCCTACTTGTGTGCATTTTTGATTGATCCCCTTACAATGTTATTTCATTTGTTTGCTCCTCCTATCTTATTATCTTTGTGAATTTCTCTCTCCCTTGGTCAACAATTAGCACAAAAGGTGAGCTCAAATTATAGATAGGTTGGGGTAAAACCATGTGAAATGAGGATCATTTTCCCCAATTTGGTTCAATCTAGATTACTTTGCAAAAGATATTTAACTCGGTTTGATCCAAGGACAAGCTTCTTCACACCTCCAAATAAGGGTTATCTTGTACCATGTTGAGTTAAACACTTATAGCTCATTTTATAGATCAAACACTAGGTTTACAAGCCCACAAACATGTCATATGCTACCACTAGATCATTTCAAACATACAAGCAATAGTGGTACCATACAAGCATCAAATTCATTTGATTTTCATGAATGAGCCTATTCAAATGTGAAATATGTCTAGATGCACTAATCATGTCCTTAGCAAGGATGTATGCCATGCCAATCAACTTTTACCTTGGATTGCTCGAAGGAGAGGCATGTCATATAAATTGGGGGTGCATCAACACATATTGGAAAAGTCAAGTATGTTCAATTCATTCCTTAGCTTGCAAAATCTCTTCTCATCAAGTGGCTTGGTGAAGATATCGGCAAGTTGATCTTCGGTGCCCACACTCTCAATGCAAATGTCCCCTTTTTGTTGGTGATCTCTTATGAAATAATGGTAGACATCAATATGCTTTGTTCTTGAATGTTGCACTGGGTTGTTGGTGAGCTTTACGGCACTCTCATTGTCACATAGCAATGACACTTGCTTGAATTTAATTCCAAAGTCATTCAAAGTAGCCTTCATCCAAAGTAATTGAGCACAACAACTACCGGCCAAAATGTACTCCGCTTCGGCAGTTGAAAGTGCTACACTATTTTGCTTCTTTGATGACCAAGATACAAGTGATCTTCCCAATAGTTGAAATGTGCCTGATGTGCTCTTTCTCTCAACTTTGCATCCCACATAATCGGAGTCCAAATATCCAATCAACTCAAATCTTGCTCCTTTGGGATACCACAATCCAACATTTTGTGTACGCTTCAAGTACCTCAATATTCTCTTTGTTGCTTTCAAATAACTTTCTCTTGGTGAGGCTTGGAATGTAGCACACATGCATACACTAAACATCATATCCGGCCTTGATGCGGTCACATAGAGTAGGCTTCCAATCATAGACCGATACATTTTTTGATCCATCATGTTGCCACTAGCATCACTATCCAAGCTTCCATTTGTTCCCACTGGTGTACTAATAGCTTTACTATCATCCATTCTAAACTTCTTGAGCATGTCCTTGATATACTTGCCTTGACTCACAAATGTGCCATTCTTCATTTGCTTGATTTAAAGACTAAGGAAGTAACTAAGCTCTCCAATCATAGACATCTCAAACTCACTTGCCATCATCTTGCCAAACTCTTCACAAAAATCTTGATTTGTTGACCCAAATATGATATCATCAACATAGATTTGCATTACAAACAAGTCATTTCCAAGCTTCTTGGTAAAGAGAGTGGTGTCAACCTTTCCCATCTTGAATCCCTTAGAGAGTAGGAAATCTCTCAATCTCTCATACCATGCTCTAGGTGCTTGTTTTAATCCATACAAAGCCTTTTTCAACTTATAAACATGGTTGTGTTTCTTCTCATCTTCAAAACTAGGAGGTTGCTCGACATACACAAGCTTATTGATGTACCCATTGAGAAATGCACTCTTCACATCCATTTGGTATAACTTGATGTTGTGGGCACAAGCATAGGCTAACAAGATCCTAATTGCTTCCAATCTTGCAACCAGGACATATGTTTCTCCAAAGTCAAGACCTTCAACTTGAGTGTCACCTTGAGCCACTAATCTTGCTTTGTTCCTTATTACTATCCCATCTTGATCTTTCTTGTTCCAAAAGACCCACTTAGTTCCAATCACATTATGATTCTTAGGCCTCTCAACTAACTCCCATACTTGGTTTCTTGTAAAGTTGTTTAGCTCTTCATGCATAGCATTGACCCAATCAACATCCTTTAAAGCTTCATCTATCTTTTTAGGTTCAATGGATGACACAAATGAGAAATATTCATAAAATGAAGCTAATCTTAATCTAGTTTGCACACCTCTTGAAATATCACCAATGATAGTGTCCAATGGATGATCTCTTGCAATATTGGTTGGTTGAAGCACTTGCACTTGATTGCTTGCATTTGATTGATCACTTGGTTGAGATGATAAACTAGCCACTTGTTGATCTTGCACTTTGTCATCACTAGTTCTTGCTTGAACTTGATCATGAGAACCACTAGCTTGCATATTTGAGTTAGAGAGCACTTGATTCTTGTTATCTTCAACATCAATCACCTCTCTAGGCCTTATATCACCAATATCCATATTCTTCATTACATTGACCAATCGAGTGCCTCTTAC
Source organism: Miscanthus floridulus (assembly GCF_019320115.1). Classification (NCBI taxonomy): domain Eukaryota; kingdom Viridiplantae; phylum Streptophyta; class Magnoliopsida; order Poales; family Poaceae; genus Miscanthus; species Miscanthus floridulus. The sequence continues at coordinate 12,507,393 of NC_089583.1, read as the reverse complement.
ATCATCTAAATTCTCATCTTCTTCTTGGGAACCATTTGTTTCATCAAACTCCACATCATCAAACTCCTCAAGAGTACCACTAGCCAAATTCCAAACTCTATAAGCCTTGCTAGTAGTGGAGTAACCAAGCAAGAAACCTTCATCACATTTCTTTTCAAACTTGCTCAATCTAGTGCCTTTCTTCAATATGTAGCATTTACAACCAAAAACCCAAAAGTATGCTATGTTGGGCTTTCTTCCATTCAATAGCTCATAAGGTGTCTTCTCCATCATAGGGTGACAATAGAGTCGGTTGCTATAATAGCAAGCCATGTTGATTGCTTCAGCCCAAAATGAATGACTCATATTGTACTCACTCAACATTGATCTTGCCATGTCAATGAGTATTCTATTCTTTCTCTCAACAAGACCATTTGATTGTGGAGTGTACTTGGCTGAGAATTGATGTCTAATTCCAAATTCATCACACAACTCATCAATTCTTGTGTTCTTGAACTCACTTCCATTGTCACTTCTCACTTTCTTGATAGTTGTTTCAAATTCATTATGAATGCCTTTGACAAATGATTTGAATATTACAAACACATCACTCTTGTCCACTAGAAAGAATACCCATGTGTATCTAGTGAAATCATCCACAATCACAAATCCATATTTGTTTCCACCAATGCTAGTGTATGTGGTTGGTCTAAACAAATCCATGTGCATCAACTCAAATGCCTTAGATGTGCTCATCATGCTCTTCTTAGGATGTGTGTTACCAACTTGCTTTCTAGCTTGACATGCACTACATAGCTTATCCTTCTCAAATGTGACATCTTTCAAGCCTCTAACTAAGTCATGTTTGATCGCCTTGTTCAATTGTTTTATTCCAACATGACCAAGCCTTCTATACCATAACCAACCCATGCTAGACTTAGTGATCAAACATGTTGACAATTGAGTTTCTCTAGCATTGAAATCAACCAAGTATAGATTCTCATATCTAAATCCTTTGAATATCAAGTTAGAGCCATCTACACTTATGATCTCTACATCATCCACACCAAATATGCACTTGAAACCAAGATCACACAATTGAGCTACCGACAATAGATTGAAGTTCAAGCTCTCTACTAGTAGCACATTAGAAATGCTCAAGTCATTGGATATTGCAATCTTACCAAGCCCTTTGACCGTGCCTTTGCCATTGTCACCAAATATGATACTATCAATCCTATTGCTCTTGTTTTCATTGATTGAATTGAACATTCTTGGATCACTGGTCATGTGTTGAGTGCACCCACTATCAAGCACCCAATGCCTTCCTCCAGCTTTATAATTGACCTACAAAAGAAGATCAATTCTTTTTAGATACCCAAACTTGCTTGGGTCCTTGTAGGTTAGTTACCAAGGTCTTTGGTACCCAAATGGCCTTCTTCTTTGGGCCCACAATTGGTGTACCAATGAACTTAGTCTTCACACCATTGGCACCCTTAAAAAGCATGTAACAAGAATCAAATTTAATTGAGGATACATTAGGTAGTGTGTTCTTGTTAATCTTGCAATATTGCTCTATATGCCCAACTTGCTTGCATCTATTGCAAAACCGACCATTGCCCTTCACAAAGCTAACTTTGGGAGTGACAAAGGTCGCCTTGCCTTTCTTGGGGGTATAGCCTAATCCCTCTTTGTTGAGAGAAAACCTTTGGCTACCCAAACACTTTAGCAAGCGGGCATCTCCACCATAGGCATTGCTTAAAGCACGAGTTAGCTCATTCACCTCCTTCTTGAGGGTCTCATTTTCCACCATTAGTGAGGCATCACAAGAGAGACCATCACTCAAAGGTGAAGTGGAAGTGGTAGTGCTACAAGAAGAGTTAGTGGGAGCAACTACAATGGGCTTATAAAAAGATTCATCAATAAGATCACAAGTTAGTCTCACATCACATGATACGATCACTTGCTCCTTCTTGGCTTCCTCCACTTTGACTTGCTCAATGAGAGAGGAGTGAGCCTTTTCAAGCTTAGAGTGAGCTTTGCCAAGCTTCTCATGGGCTTCCATTAGTCTCTCATGAGTGGCATTGAGCTCATCAAAGAATTACTCAAGAAATTTTACCTTCTTGCGTAATTCTTTGCACTCCTTTCTCTTCATCTCATTGCAAGCGTGCACTTGCTCACACATGTCCAAGAGTTCCTCCTTGGTGTACTCCTCATCCTCCTCATCATCATTATCATCATTCCAAGTATCACTTTCACATTCATCATCATCACTCATATCATATTTTACCTTGGTAGGCTTTGCCATGAGGCATGTCGATGGAGTGTCGAAGATGGAGAGCTTGTCGTTGATGGCAATGCTTGCTAGTGCTCTCTTGATAGATTTCTTGTCATCATCACTTGAGCTATCACTATCCAAAGAGCCATCACTATCCCATGTGACCACATAGCCTCCACCTTTCTTCTTCTTTTGGAAGGTCATTCTCTTCTCCTTCTTCTTCTTCTTTTCTTATCTTTTTTGAGCTTCTTCTTCTCATCCTCATCATTGTCACTATTGTCGGGACAATTTGCTACAACGTGATTGGGGCTCTTGCAATTATAGCATCTTCTCATATATTCTTTGCTTTTGGTGTGATCTCTTCTCTTTCTTGCACCATAGCCCTTCTTCTTCATGAATTTTCCCATCTTGCGGACAAAGAGGGCCATAGCTTCATCATCAATATCACTTAGATCATCATCATCACATGATTCTTTCTTGGACTTGCCCTTGTTCTTGGATGATGATGAGCTCACCTTGAATGCTATACTCTTCTTCTTCTTGTCTTCTTCTTCCTTCTTGTCATCCTTGTCACCCCCTCCCTTTCCACACGGTATGTCTCTTGGGTTATGACATCACCTAGTACTTGGTTGGGGGTAATCTCCTTCAATCCTCCTCTTATGATGAGCAATCTCAACATCTCAAATCTTGGAGGTAGGCACATCAAGAACCGATGAGAGACATCATCATCCTTGATCTTCTCTCCCAATGCCTTCAAATCATTGACAATCACTTGCAAATGATGGAACATCTCAGAAATGCTCTCATCTTCCTTCATCTTGAAGCTTATAAATTTATCCTTGAGGATATACAACTTGGCACTCTTCACCACCGGTGTGCCCTCATATATTTCCTCCAATCTCTTCCACACCTCATTTGCTCTTTCACAATCCTTGATTTGCTCAAACACCTTGGAATCAATGGCATTATGTATGGTGTTGAGAGCCACTATATTGCATTGCTTGTTGATCTTATCTTGGTTGGTGGGATCATCGAGATCACTGATAGCATAGTCATTCTTGGTCACTTCTCATACTTAATCATTGATTGAACCAAGATACATCCTCATCTTTCTCTTCCAATAATCATAGCATATGCCATCAAAGAATGGTGGTTTGCCCCCCACATGGTTGAACACAACTTGAGCCATAATTTGACACCAAGATTGTTAAGCCTTTAATCAAACAGTGACCACGACTCTAATACCACTTGAAAGGTCCTAATATGGCTAGAGGGGGGTGAATAGCCTATTTAAAAATCTACAAATCAACTAGAGCAATTTGATTAGTATGACAAATAGCGAAATGCAAACTTGCTCTAGCTCTATAAGGGTTGCAAGCCACCTATCCAATAATTCTAGTTGCAATGATTACTAGGCACGCAACTTGCAATGTGACTACTCACTAAGAGCTCTCAATCTTGCTACTCTAAAGAGCTCCACTAGATGAACTTAAAATAACAAAGCAAGCTCTCAATTCTAATTACACTAAAGAGCTTGCCACAACTAGTTTGCAAGAATATAAATGAGTGAGTAGGGTGATTATACCGCCGTGTAGAGGAGTGAACCAATCACAATATGAATACTAAATCAATCATCGGGAGAATTCCAAAGGGCAAGAGACAACCAATTTTTCTCCCGAGGTTCACGTGCTTGCCGACACGCTAGTCCCTGTTGTATCGACCAACACTTGGTGGTTCGGCGGCTAAGAGGTGTTGCATGAACCTCGTCCACACAATAGGACACCGCAAGAACCTACCCACAAGTGCGGTAACTCAATGACACGAGCAATCCACTAGAGTTACCTTTTGGCGCTCCATCAGGGAAGGCACAAGACCCCTCACAATCACCATGATCGGAGCTAGAGATAATCACCAACCTCCGCTCAACGATCCTCACTGCTCCAATCCATCTAGGTGGCGGCAACCACCAAGAGAAACAAGTGAAACCCACAGCGAAACACGAATACCAAGTGCCTCTAGATGCAATCACTCAAGCAATACACTTGGATTCTCTTCCAATCTCACAATGATGATGAATCAATGATGGAGAGGAGTGGGAGGGCTTTGGCTAAGCTCACAAGGTTACTATGTCAATGCAAATGGCCAAGAGAGTGAGTTTGAGCTGGCCATGGGGCTTAAATTGAAGCCCCCATGAAATAGAGCCGTTGGGCTCCTCACTGCACTAAACACGGGCTGACCGGACACTCTAGTCAGATTGACCGGACGCTGGACCTCAGCGTCTGGTCGTGCGATGTGCACCATGTCTCATCGGCTTCAAATGTCGATCACCCGATTTGAATGGTCAAGTGATGACCGGACACGTCAATTAGAAACTGACCGGACGCTGGACCTCAGTGTTCGATCGTTTCCAGTAAGGTTCCAAATGTGAATTTTCACGACCTAACACGTCCGATCATGCCCGACCGGACTCACCCAGCGTTCGGTCCCTCAATGTCTCTTCTGTGCGCCCCACATCAGCATACATCAGCACTGATCGGATGCACCCTGCTAGCGTCCGGTCACTTTTAGCGCCAGCATCCGGTCGAAGACCGAAACATGCGCTCACTGTTGCTACTGACCGGACGCGCCGGTCCAACAGAGACCAGCGTTCGGTCACTTATAGTGACCTCCGTCTTTTCTGTCTAGGGCGCCAGTGGCACCATCGGACTATCCACACTCTATGAGCGGACACTCCGCCGGTGAAGTTTCCTACCCTTGCTCAAATGTGCTAACCACCAAGTGTATCACCTTGTGCACATGTGTTAGCTTATTTTCATAAATATTTTCAAGGGTGTTAGCACTCCACTAGATCCTAAATGCATATGCAATAAGTTAGAGCATCTAGTGGTACTTTGATAACCGCATTTCGATACGAGTTCCACCCCTCTTAATAGTATGGCTATCGATCCTAAATGTGATCACACTCGCTAAGTGTGTCGATCACTAAAACAAAATGGCTCCTATAATTTTACCTTTGCCTTGAGCCTTTTGTTTTTCTCTTTCTTCTTTTCCAAGTTTAAGCATTTGATCATCACCATGCCATCACCATCGTCATGATCTTCGTCATTGCTTCATCACTTAGAGTAGTGCTACCTATCTCATAATCACTTTAATAAACTAGGTTAGCACTTAGGGTTTCATCAATTAACCAAAACCAAACTAGAGCTTTCAGCCATACAATGCCTTCTTCAACTTGTATACATGGTTGGACTTCTTATCATCTTCAAAACCAGGAGGTTGCTCAACATATACTTCTTCATTGATGTAACCATTGAGAAATACACTCTTAACATCCATTTGATAGAGCTTGATGTTGTGGGCACAACCGCACAAGCATAGGCTAGCAAGATTCTAATTGCTTCTAATCTAGCAACCGGGGCATATGTTTCTCCAAAGTTAAGACCTTTAACTTGTGTATAGCCTTGTGCTACCAATCTTGCTTTGTTCCTTACTACTATCCCATCTTGATCTTGCTTGTTTCTAAAGACCCATTTGGTTCCAATCACATTGTATCCCTTTGGTCTCTCTACTAATTCACATACTTGATTTCTTGTGAAGTTATTCAATTCTTCATGCATAGCATTCACCCAATCAACATCCTTCAATGCTTCATCTATCTTCTTTGGTTTAATGGATGACACAAATGAGAAATGCTCATAAAATGATGTCAATCTTGATCTTGGTTATACACCTCTAGAAATATCACCAATGATAGTGTCTAATGGATGATCCCTTGCAACATTTGTTGGTTGGAGGATTGGAACTTGATTGCTTGCACTTGCTTGATCATTAGGTTGAGATGATGTACTAGCCACTTATTCTTGTTCATTATCATGAGAGCCACTTGCACTAGCTTGATTTGTATCATCTTGCACATTTGAGTTAGAGAGCACTTGCACTTAATCATCTTCATCATCATTCACTTGCCTAGGCCTCAATTGACCAATATCCATGTTCTTCATGGCATTTGAAAGTTGAATGCCTCTAACATCTTCTAAGTTCTCATTCTCTACTTGTGAACCCTTGGTTTCATCAAATTCAACATCATGAACTTCCTCAAGAGTACCACTATCCAAATTCCAAACTCTATATGCTTTGCTTGTAGTGGAGTAACCAAGTAGGAATCCTTCATCATATTTCTTGTCAAACTTGCCCAATCTAGTGCCTTTCTTCAAGATATAGCATTTGCAACCAAAGACCTAAAAATATGCAATGTTGGGCTTTCTACCATTCAAGAACTCATATGGTGTCTTCTCTTTCAATGGGTGACAATAGAGGCGGTTGCTACAATAGTAAGCCATGTTGATAGCTTCGGCCCAAAAAGATTGACTCATATTATACTCACTAAGCATAGACCTTGCCATATCAACGAGTGTTCTATTCTTCCTCTCAACAAGTTCATTTGATTGTGGAGTGTACTTGACCAAGAATTGATGTCTAATTCCAAATTCAACACATAACTCATCAATTCTAGTGTTCTTGAACTCACTAGCATTGTCACTTCTAACTCTCTTGATGGTTGTTTCAAACTCATTGTGAATGCCCTTGACAAATGATTTAAATGTTGCAAACACATTACTTGTATCCACTAGAAAGAATACCCATGTGTATCTAGTATAATCATCCACTATCACAAAGCCATATTTATTACCACCAATGCTAGTGTATTGTGTTGGGCCAAACAAATCCATGTGTAATAACTCAAATGATTTACTAGTGCTCATAATACTTTTCTTAGGATGGGTGTTTCCAACTTATTTGTCGGCTTGATAAGAGCTATAAAGCTTATCCTTTTCAAACACAACATCTTTCAAGCCTCTAACCAAGTCATGCTTAACCAATCTATTCAATTGTTTCATTCCAACATGACCAAGTCTTCTATGCCATAACCAACCCATACTAGACTTAGTGAACAAGCATGTAGATAATCTAGCTTCACTAGCATTGAAATCAACCAAGTATAGATTCTTATATATAAAGCCTTTGAAGATCAAGTTAGAGCCATCTACACTTATGATCTCTACATCATCCACCCCAAATATGCATTTGAATCCAAGATCACACAATTGAGCCACAGATTGCAAATTAAAGTTCAAGCTCTCTACTAGCAACACATTGGATATTGCAATCTTACCAAACCCCTTAACCTTGCCTTTGCCATTGTCACCAAATGTGATACTATCATAACCATCATTGCCATTGATGTTGATTGAGTTGAACATTCTTGCATCACCGGTCATGTGTTGAGTGCACCCACTATCAAGAACCCAAAGCCTTTCTCCGGCTTTATAATCGACCTACAAAAGAAGATTAATTCTTTTTAGGTACCCAAACTTGCTTGGGTCCTTAAAGGTTAGCCACTAAGCTCTTTGGTACCCAAATGGCTTTCTTCTTTGAGCCCATCCATGGTTTATCAATGAACTTAGCCTTCATACCATTTGTACCCTTAGTAAGCATATAGCATGAATCAAGCTTAAGGAAGGATACATTAGTATTTTTGCTCTTGTTTTTGCACTCTTTCTCTTTATGACCAACTTGCTTGCAACTAGTGCAAAACCAATCATTGTTCTTTACAAAACTAGTCTTGTGAAGAGCAAAGGCCGTCTTGCTTTCTTGGGGGTATAGCACATTCCCTCTTTGTAGAGAGAAGCTCTTTGGCTACCCAAGCACATAAGCAAGTGGTCCTCACCACCATAGGCCTTAGCCAAAGTGTGAGTGAGCTTGTTAACCTCCTTCTTGAGATTCTCATTCTCAACCACTAGTGAGGCATCACAAGTGAGACCATCACCACTAGATGAGGTGGATGTGGAGGTACTACAAGAAGGGTTAGTAGAAGGAACAATGATAGGCATAGATAGTGATTCATTAATTATATCACAAGTTAAACCTACATTGCAAGTTTCAACATGCTTCCTTTTATTTTGCTCATCAAGCAAAGAGGAATGGGCCTTTTCAAGCTTTTTGTGAGCTTTGCCAAGCTTCTCATTGGCTTCCTCTAGCCTCTCATGAGATGCATTGAGCTCATCAAAGGCTTGCTTAAGGGCTTTTAGTTCCTTACGCAAGTTTTTGCATTCTCTTCTCTTGATGTCAAAGTGTTCTCTAGCATCTTCTAGCATGTCAATTAATTCATCCTTAGTAGGTTCATCATCATCACTATCACTATCACTATCATTTTCATTTTCATTATCAACATCATGTTCTTCATCACTTTCATCATCACAAGTTTGTACCTTAGTGGCCTTAGCCATGAAGCATGATGAAGAGTCAAAGAGAGAAGGCTTCTCATTGATAGCAATGCTTGCAAGAACCTTCTTCTTGGTGGTCTTGTTATCATCACTATCGTCATCATCATCACTTGAGGAAGCATCACTATCCCAAGTGACCACATATGAACCACCATTCTTCTTCTTGAAGGTCATCTTGTCCTTCTCTTTCTTTTCCTTCTTGTCCTTCTTGTCATCATCATTATCGCTATTGTATGGACATTGAGCAACAAGATGATCTTTGCTTCCACACTTGAAGCACCTTCTTGACTCTTCTTTGTTCTTGGATGAAGACTTCTTTCTTCTAGCTCGGTAGCCCTTCTTCACCATGAACTTGCCAAATCTCTTGACAAAGAGAGCCATCTTCTCATCATCATCATCATCCCATGAATCATCTTCTTCACTAGATATTTCTTACTTAGCTTTGCCCTTGGATGATGTGGCCTTGAATGCCACACTCTTCTTCTTCTCATCATTCTTTTCATCTTTCTTCTCCTTCTTTTCTTCCTTCTCATCTTCATCTCTATATGTATCATCAGTCATGATGTCTCCCAACACTTGATTTGGTATCATGGTGTCCAAACCACTCCTTACTAGAATAGTGACCAATGTGCCAAATCTTGAAGGTAAGCATCTCAAGAACTTGTGGGAGAAGTCCTTGTCCTTCACCTCTTCTCTAAGTGCTTTGAGATCATTGACAAGCACTTGAAGCCTATGAAACATCTCCGGCACACTCTCATCCTCCTTCATCTTGAAGCTTGCAAACTTCTCTTTGAGAATATATGCCTTTGCACCCTTCACGGCTTGAGTGCCCTCAAATGATTCTTCCAACTTCTTCCAAGCCTAATGAGCCATCTCAATGTTCTTGATTTGCTCAAATGTTCTTTCATCCAAAGCATCATGGATGGCACTAAGAGCAATGTCATTATTTTAGAGTAGTATTTCTTCGGCCACGGTGGGAGCCTCTTCATTTTCAATCTCAATCTTTGTCTCTACCACCTTCCAAACCTTTCTATTGATTGACTTGATATAAGTTGTCATCTTAGTCTTCCAATAGGGATAGTTGGAGCCATCAAATTGGGGTGGCTTCTTTATGTTATTGATTTGAGCCATTTTTACACCGAAGGTTGTTAAGCCTCAAATTACAGTGACCTCGGCTCCGATACCACTCTTGAAAGGTCCTAATGGCTAGATGAGAGGTGAATAGCCTAATAAAAATTTCTACAACAATACATAACAAAAAGGTTAGATACTTATGAGGCGAAGCAAGAGATGCGCTAGCCTACTCAAAATGCAAGCCACCTACCATAATTCTAGTTTAGATAGTACCTATCTACACAATAGCTAGGACACTACCCTATGTTAGTGTGCTCTCAAAGGCTAACTAAAGAGCCACACCAACCAACCAACCAAGCTCTCACAACTAGCTACACTAAAGAGCTTGACAACTAGTTTACGGTAATGTAAAGAGAGTGATCAAGAAAGTTATACCGCTGTATAGATGAAGGAACCAATCAATCATAAGGATGAATAACAATAAAGACTAATCACCTCGGAATCAATGATGAACACAATGATTTTTTACCGAGGTTCACTTGCTTGCCGGCAAGCTAGTCCTCATTGTGGCGATTCACTCACTTGGAGGTTCACGTGTTAATTGGCTTCACACGCCAAACCCTCAATAGGGTGCCGCACAACTAACACAAGATGAGGATCACACAAGCCACGAGCAATCCACTAGAGTACCTTTTGGCGCTCCGCCGGAGAAAGGTCAAGAACCCCTCACAATCACCACGATCGGAGCCGGTGACAATCACCAACCTCTGCTCGACGATCCTCGCTGCTCCAAGTCATCTAGGTGGCGGCAACCACCAAGAGTAACAAGCGAATCCCGTAGCAAAACACGAACACCAAGTGCCTCTAGATGCAAACACTCAAGCAATGCACTTGGATTCTCTCCCAATCTCACAAAGATGATGAATCAATGATGGAGATGAGTGGGAGGGCTTTTGCTAAGCTCATAAGGTTGCTATGTCAATGCAAATGGCTAAGAGAGTGAGCTTGAACCGGCCATGAGGCTTAAATAGAAGCCCCCATGAAATAGAGCTGTTGTGCCCCTTCACTGGGCACAGCGCGGGGTGACCAAACGCTCCGGTCTGATTGATCAGACGCTGGCCTTCAGCGTCCGGTCATGTGATTCATGCCACGTGTCCCCTACTTTAAATATTGTTTGCCTGATCCCAATGGTCAAGAGATGACTAGACGCGTCAGTTAGAAAGTGACCGGACGCTGGACCTCAGCGTCTAGTTGTTTCTAGTAAGGTTCCAAACACGAATTTTCATGACGAGACGCGTTCGGTCATGCCCGACCGGACTCACCCAGTGTCTGGTCACTCAATGTCTCCTCTGTGCACCTCACATCAGTGTACGTCAGCACTGACCGGACACACCCTGCCAGCATCCGGTCGTAGAGCGACCCAGCGTCTAGTCATTTGACCGACGCCAGCATCTTCGCTGTTACACCTGACCGGACACGCCGGTCCAACTGAGGCCAGTGTCCGGTCACTTCCAGTGACCTCCGTCTTTTCTGTCTAGGGCGCCAGTGGAGTTTCTTACCCTTGCTCTCAAACTTCACCACCCTTGATCAAATGTGCCAACCACCAAGTGTATCACCTTGTGCACATGTGTTAGCATATTTTCACAAATATTTTCAAGGGTGTTAGCACTCCACTAGATCCTAAATGCATATGCAATGAGTTAGAGCATCTAGTGGCACTTTGATAACCGCATTCCGATATGAGTTTCACCCCTCTTAATAGTACGGCTATCAAACCTAAATATGATCACACTCTCTAAGTGTCTTGATCACTAAAATAAAATGGCTCCTACAATTTATACCTTTGCCTTGAGCCTTTTGTTTTTCTCTTTCTTCTTCTTTTCAAGTCCAAGAACTTGATCATCACCATGGCATCACCGTTGTCATGTCATGATCTTCATTTGCTTCTCCACTTGGATTGTGCTACCTATCTCGTGATCACTTGATAAACTTTGTTAGCACTTAGGGTTTCATCAATTTACCAAAACTAAACTAGAGCTTTCAGTGCTACTTTTAGTGAGCTCACAGGATAGCCTATACTGCCTGAGTTTTGAGTCCTTGCTCCTACCATAGCTGCTCCGGTCATGTGGACTACTGAGACGATCCCATCTTATGTTGCTTCGTTCGAGCCGCCTCTAACGGTCACTCCCACCCTTGAGGTTTCAGTGATAGCGACAGTTATGGCTCCACTTCCTATAGTGACACCTTCTAAGCCATAGGGTTAGGCTACTACCATAGCTTTAGTGTTACCACAGGCTGACCCAGCTATCGAGTCCACCGAGCAGACCCAGACCGCTTCACCTCCACTTCCAGTGATATAGGGTCCGACTGCTCAGAGTTCAGGGTCCAAGGATGATGCAGCTCAGTTTCAGATCTCTCACCGCACCTCAGCGCCCGACTTGTCTGCTTCTACCCCGCCGTTCGACCTTTAGATTTTGGTGCTTGACGCCAAAGGGGGAGAGGGAGCAAGTATGCTAGATTCAGGGGGAGCTTGTGAGATGGACTCAATCTTTTGTGTGTGATACTTCATGCCTTCATGTTTACTCATGCATTGTGTTATATGCGATATATGTGTGATTGTGAAACTTGTGTGACTTGTGTGCTCTCTACTTTGATATATATGTCATGTCACTTTATTATGCTCATTTGCTTTGCTTCCGCGTTTTACTCCGATACAAATGAGCTTTACTTTGTGTACTCATATGTATTTCATATCTTGTGAGTACATTGCGTTGGCTTGGATCATATAAGCATGCCTAACCCCCTCTTGTTCTTATTGTCAATTGCTTATATGAACCAAGCATGTTGAAAACCTCACTCATCTCTTATACATACTCGAGGTTGTGTTGTCATCAATCACCAAAAAGGGGGTGATTGATAGCATCTAGGCCCTAGCTAGGTTTCGGTGATTAATGATGACACTAGATTACTATGACTAGCGTATGTTTTGCAAAGGCAACTTGAGTTAGGTCATGGTAATCATGATTGTTTGGGCAATTAGGTTTTTCATGGCCCTATCGATGGAAATGGTTTTGGCTTTCAAAGGATGGATGACAAGGTTAAGGACGGACTAGTTCTAAGTGTCATTTGGGGTTATAGAGACACTTAGAGTAGTTTAGGACTTTTTTCATTTGGCCATACTATTAAGGGGGGTATGAACTAGTAGCTTGACCTAGGTGAGTCTAATGGGTTAGGTGTGATGCACACTTGTCAAACGTAGCACTAGGCAGCTCAGGAGTAGCCCAAAGATCATTTGGTTTCAACCTCATTCATAAAGGATTTTGAATTGGAAGTGAATGGAGGGTCAAATATTGACCGGATGCTGTTTTAGTGATGATCGGACTCACAGGTGCTGCGTCCGGTCAGTGATCAGCGCGCACAGCAGAAGCCGAGGAGCAACCGGACGCTGCACAGTGATTGGAACCGGACGTGTCTCTAGTCATATATGTAGCAGCAGGGCCTTGCTGTTAGGGAGGACCAGACGTTGAACAGTAAACGACCGGACGTTGCGTTTGCAGCGTCAGGTCAACATCAGAGAGGGTCCAGAGACAAATTCCTGACCGGACGCGTCCGATGGATGTTGACCGGATGCTGGCCAGCGTCAGGTCACTCTAACAGCCTTCCCTGATAGGCTGACGCCACGTATTCGTTGGCTACTGACCGGACGTGTCCGGTCACTTAGATCGGTGCGTCCGGTCACCCCGAAAACGGCTGAGTTGGACAATAACGGTTATGTTTTAAAGTGGGGAGTATATATACTTCTACTCGTCCAACTTAGCTCTCTTGCACATTTGTTCAGCTAAGGAACACCTTTGGAGTGCAAGGGAGAGCAAGAGCCTAGTGGGGTGATTGGGATTTGATAATCCAAGATTAAGGACCTCATTAGTGTATAGGGAGTAGCTAGTGTGCATCCACCTTTCTCATTAGGCTTGTGTTGGTCAAGTGAGACTTTGTGCTTGTTACTCTTGGTGATCGCCATCACCTAGATGGCTCGGTGGTGATTGGAAGCTTGGTGATCATCCGACGGAGCTTGTGGATGACCCAAGTCATGGTGTGAGCGGTTATGGGCGATTCACCACGACGGAGTGTCAAAGAATCAGCCCGTAGAGAGCACTTGATCCTTGCGCGGATCAAGGGGGAGATACACCCTTACGCGGTTGCTCCAACAAGGGCTAGTGGGGAGTGGTGACTCTCCGATACCTCAGAAAAACATCGCCGCATTCCTCTCATTCTCTTTACTTTGAGCATTTACATTTGAGCAATTTAATTCATGTCTTTACATTCTTTGAATTGCTATGCTAGAGTAGGATTGGAACCTAGGGTGCAAAACTTTTGTGCGGTAGAATAATAGAAACACTTCTAGGCACAATGGATTGAAATGGGCTAAGTGTAGGGTTTAATTATTGAAAGAAATTTAGAATTAGCCCAATTTACCCTCTCTTTTGGGCATCTTGATCCTTTCAACATGGAAATCATGGCGGATATGATGAGAGATATGTCAGAAGGCTCAAGCCAAAAGTAATTTTGATCGACATGGATGTAACACAGGGGGACATGATTGGAGAGCGTGTTGGATGAGAACGGAAGATGAAATCAAATTGAGCAACATGGAAGCCATGGTGAAAATGGTGTCAATCATGTTGGAAAAAGGCAAAGGTAAAATAGGGTTTGACTTTTACCGGTCATGAGGTATTTAGTGGATGAGAAATGACCAAGTTGATAGGCTAGATAGCCATACTATAAAGAGGGGCAAACGTGCTTTACATTTCGGTTATCTAGTACCACTTGTGAGATCGTGCTAATGCATTGCGTTGAGTTGCGACAAACTTTTGAAAAATGTTTGTGAAAGCTAACTGCGGGCATAAAGGTGTGGTCATCCCGTGGGAAGACCAATGTGAGTTAGTAGCTTTGAAAAAGGGTTTGAGCATCAGAAGAAAAACCTTATGCGGTCAATGGTTCATCGTCTAGCATGAGATCAAACTTGAGTTGGCATAGTTTTAAGACAAGGTTGAAGAGGCACATTGTGAGGTGCTCTTGTTGCCACCGGAGCCATTTGGTGTTGCACCGGAGTAGTGTACCGGAAAGTGAGGAAATGTGCTTTGAAAAAGAAGTTTAGCGGGCTGTTTTTAGCATGACGGCGGTGAGACCGTGAGTCTATGCTCATCACGATCCGATCATCTACTATGGCTCGGGCGCATTCTAACTACAAAGGGTGATCCAACCGGCCCTGGGTGCGGTCAATCGCCAAGTGGTTTCGAGTTCCTACAAAAAGCTCTGGTGGTGAAGTGTAGTACACCGGAAGATTTAGGAGAAGATCAGAGGCATTTGGCTGCCGGCAGTCGGTCTGACCAGCCATGGCCGCGGATAGACCGTGAGCATCGGTTTGAGGCACAAGAAGCTTCTTAGCTTCTAGAGTTCGGCAGTGCTGTGTTGCCGGTCTGACCACAGTGTGAGCCATTCTGACAGTGTTGTCAGTGACCTTTGTGATGTTGGTCAGTCTGACTGGCCCAAGGGACGGTCTGACCCCCACAAAGTGCAGAGGGCTCGGATGAGAGCCATCGCAGCCATGAAAACAGGAAGGATGTGAGAAATTTCGGCCACCATGGAGATGGAGATGTTGGACCATGTGACCTCAGCAACCAGCACGATGGCCAGGGATGCTACCACAGCCTATGTCTGTAGACCAGGGCACCATGCCACCACCTTAGTGCGAAGCAACAAGAGAGCAGAGCTGCCAACATCTATGTTTGGTCCTTGTTCATGGCGAGTTGCAAGTGATTCAGGCCCTCTGCCAACACTGCCGCTCATTTTCATGCTCTTTTCTGAATATGTTAGCTCTTCCCTTATGTCTGAATTTTTTTCAGTTATATCCAGTTTGATGTTCTGATGTGAAAATTCTAAACTCTAATTGCAGCTCGACTATGAATGTTCTAACTCTGAGCTCCAATTCCATGTCGATAGGGGATCTTGATAGCCGCAGGGAATTCCGTCATTTACCGGAACTGACATCAATTTCGCATCATTGTTCCGGATGCTATTTTTGTCATCATCGCTTGTTTTTACTGTCTATTTGGGCCATCCTCGTTTGCTTTTACTGTGTGTTTAAGTCACTAGCTGCTGTAGTGCACAAGGATTTACAGGTGTAACAAATTTCAGCTGTAAAAAGATTATTACTCCCTCTGTCCTCAAATAAATCAATTCCTATAATCCGTGCCAAGTTTGACTGACTTTATAAAAAAGAGTAACAATATCTATGACATAAAATGAGCATATTATGAAAATATATTCTATGGTACATTTAATGATACTAGTTTCATATCATAAATCTTTATATTTTTTCTATAAATTCGGTTAAAGTTTAAAATGTTTTACTTAAGACTACGCCAGAAATATATTTATACAGGATAGAGGGAGTAAGTTTCTAAACAGGCCCTCTAGAATTTGTCACAAAAGGTCCTAGTGCAGTAGCTATGTTTGGATGGGCTAGAGTGGAAACTCGGCCCAAAGCTAATCAGGCCTGGCCTTGCTTAGCTCTTCATATCAGTTAAATTATTTACTTTTATATTTTTATACATGAAAGGGCATACCTTGCACAGTGATGTGGGTTCGAAGCACAGATTTTACGGGGAAGACTTACCTCGATTTTTTCCTACCACACCCCACTCATGCACCCCCATATTTTTATACATGAAAAGTTATATGATAAATGCCTACCGGTTTTCTGGTGGGCTGAACAACCCTACTGCTCGATCTTAAGTCTCAGCCCTCTACTCCATAGAACTTTGCGATCTTAAGTCTCAGTCCCCTACACTATAGAACTTTGCCTAAAAATTCATAAATGCTCCACAGGGAGTTCCACTGCTCCGGTACGGATAGAGGGGGCTCCCCCCCCCCCCGTTGGATCCGCCCCTGCCTACCGGAATTGATAGGCCACCCGACCTGAGGACGAGCTCATGCTTAGACGATCGTATCACACTATAATGTTGAACATGAGCACAAAAGGAGAGGAAGAATGGCCCACATTTCCTAATTCCTATGACAACGCTATCTCAAAAACCATCAAATATACACGCGCACATTTTTACTGGCAACCCGGGTGAAATTTTCAAACAGTAATATGGCGAAACACAACGAATTTCTGCCCAAATGAATTAGCTTCATGCCAGGAAAGGTCTCACGGCCAGCATTGGGTACAACATTTCTTTACAATTACGGTAGGATACCATACCGTATCTTCAGATCTACTGATCCTATCATTAGAACTGATTTTGATTTAACGTCCATTTCACATCTCTTGAAGCAAGCCACCATACTGAATCAGTGGCCGTCGCTTCGATTTCCATGTGTGCGATCAGCACACGGTTCGTCCGTAGCAGATCGAAGCTATATAGAGATTCTTCGCCCATTTCTCCTACAAAGGTTTTTTGCGAGGTTAGCTTAGAATGGGTAACAGACGACACAATGGCAACGAAATCTGAAGCATGGGCTGCAGGGATACCTTGACATGTGCGCTGGGGAAGGCAGAGGTCCGGAGGGTTTCTTGTGTCTCATCCATCGGCTTCCGCTTTGGCATGCTCAAGATGAAAGCAGCTTGGTCATTGGTGGCCGCTGTGGAAGTTATCCTGTAACCACTCTCCCATCGCCGATGGATGCCTTCGCTCGGGTACAGGAAATCCAACTCTACAACCTGACATTAGTTGGCGAGGAAATGGCTTGTGAAATATTCAGGCAACAGTTGATACGATTCAGAGGAATATGAGCTGGTAAGCACACAGCACAAATAATGCTGCATGGTCAAGCAATCATCCTAACCTGAGTAGAAAACCCTGAGTTTCTTGACATGACTACTCCCCAGCGATTTCCAGCAGTGGCCATAGACGTTACATGAAACCCTTCTTTCCACTTTTTATTGATCCACTTGTAAGGGAATGATTCACTAACCTTGTATGATTGCTGAGTGTAAGGAGTTCCTGCATTAGTGAAAATATATTACCCCCAAATTATACCATAGCATGTCCTCATAATTAATAAGCGATGTAACAGGGCTTAAAATGGAAATTACAAAGGAACATACAAGAGAAACAATAGGATTTTGTACTGCTAATGGAAATTACAAAGTACGTCGGGCTCATTAAGGACATGTACAACAATGTTGTGACTAGAGTTCGAACAAGTGATGGAGACACGGATGACTTCCCAATTAGGATAGGACTACATCAAGGGTCAGCTTTGAGCCCTTATTTGTTTTCTTTAGTGATGGATGAGGTCACAAGGGACATAGAAGGGGACATCCCTTGGTGTATGCTTTTCGCGGACGATGTAGTGCTAGTTGATGAAAGCCGGACAGGAGTGAATCGGAAACTGGAGTTATGGCGGGAGACTTTGGAGTCCAAAGGTTTTAGACTCAGCAGAACTAAAACTGAGTATATGAGATGTGACTTCGGCACTACTACTCGGGAGGAAGATGTTAGTATGGAAGGTCAAGTAGTGCCTAGGAAGGATACCTTTCGATATTTAGGATCAATGCTACAAAGGGACGGGGATATTGATGAAGATGTTAGCCATAGAATCAAAGCAGGGTGGATGAAGTGGCGGCAAGCGTCTGGCGTCCTAAGTGACAAAAGGGTACCACAGAAGCTAAAAGGCAAGTTTTATAGGACGGCGATTAGACCTGCTATGTTGTATGATGCAGAATGTTGGCCTACGAAAAGACGGCATGTTCAACAGCTAAGTGTCGCGGAAATGCGTATGTTGCGTTGGATTTGCGGTCATACAAGAAGGGATCAAGTTCGGAACGATGATATACGTGAGAGATTAGGAGTTGCGCCAATTGAAGAAAAGCTTGTCCAACACCGGTTGAGATGGTTTGGACATGTGCAACGGAGACCTCCAGATGCACCGGTGCGTAGTGGAATCCTAAGTCAGAATAGTAACGTGAAGAGAGGCAGAGGAAGACCGAAGTTGACTTGGGTAGAGGCAATAAAAGGAGACTTGAAAGGATGGAATATACCCAAAGACTTAGCCTTAGATAGGAGTGCTTGGAAAACAGCTATTCACGTGCCTGAACCTTGATTGCTTCTGATGGGTTTCAACTCTAGCCTACCCCAACTTGTTTGGGACTTAAGGCTTTGTTGTTGTTGTTGTAATGGGAAAATGGTGAGAAAAATGGAAGGTCAATATGCAAGCGCGAGCAATAACAAGAAAAGGTAAAATTCAGACCTTTGGACATGACAACCAATGAACTCCCATTGGTTGATCCAGCAATTGCTGTTATGTAGTAACTTTTCTCCCACTGCTCCATTATCCAGTCCTGTGTATAATTAGAAACAGAGTTAGAATTCCTCGCTAAATTAAGTATTAGGCATGGTCAAGCTTGACTCAGATAGTGCTGTACCTTGTGGAGAAAAACTGGTGAGAGCTCATAAACTTGAGAACAGAAACCAGTTCCTGCGTCCATGATGAGTGCCCAAAGGTTTGCCGAGGATGCCACACAACTAATGTAAAGCCCATCATCATTGCCCTTTTCTATATGTTGATTTAACCTTGAGTCAGCCACATTGTAATGGTACCTAAGAAACAAGCAACAGATGTTGACAACAAAGCTTAGCAACAATAGTTCATCACATCTTAATGATCATGTTTACAAAGCTAGGTATTACTAGAGAAATGCAGCAAGTATAACCAAACTATCATGCCTTGTAGCATCTAATTAAATGATTGTAATTACCTCTGCTTCATGGGCCGCCTAGCATTATAAACTGAAATCCATTGAGCCGCCGGGCTCCCTAATCTAACCTTCTTTTTAGGTTGTTCATCTTCTTCTAGATTTGCAGGCAATCTTCCGCGTTTCTGTCCAACCTATAGTACAGGGACAAGGATAAGGCGGGAGAAATCTAACTACATA
The DNA here is from genome assembly GCF_019320115.1 of Miscanthus floridulus. NCBI lineage: Eukaryota > Viridiplantae > Streptophyta > Magnoliopsida > Poales > Poaceae > Miscanthus > Miscanthus floridulus. The sequence continues at coordinate 12,487,835 of NC_089583.1, read as the reverse complement.
TGATGAAAGGAGGGAATAGTTAGTACAGACCTTGAGAGCCCCATCAATCCTGATTGGTCTCGAGGCGGGTGCTTCAATCAAACCATCAAAAAGAGAGATAAGCTTGGCATAATTTGGCTCTTCGTCAAATTTCATATTTGTGACAATCTCAAGAAACTGTTTGAATGGAGCTGGACAGAAACAACAAAGCATCTCTGGAGAAGTAGCCATTTTCTTCTTGCAAACAAGGAAACTCTTGGTATCCCCCTACAAACATTGTTACAGGCTGACGTGTGCTCCAGAATAATACCATAATGTTGAGTCAACATGTGTATTAAAACCTACCTGATAGCCTTGCCAAGGCAATCTTCCTCTTATCAGGAAAATAAGGGTGTATGCCAGTGACTCTAAATCATCCCTCCTACTACCGGTGCGCCCCAAATGAGCATGGGCACTCGCATATCTAATTGTTCCCCTGCAAAAAGAAACAAGAGGATAGGTTAATGAAGACCATTTATCAAAGGAAACTGCTGCAATGAGAATGTAACCAACCTAAAGATATCAGGCCGCTGATCATAATCAACATGATGACCATTATTCTCTCTCCACTTGGATGCTGTACAATTTGGGTACCACATATCAACAACAAAAAGGGGGGAGGCAAGTAGGAAAAATAACACTAAGAAAATATATGAAGTTTCAAAGAAACAATGGTGACATGGAATAACAAATACTAAGATAAAAACTATTTGACAAATGCATACCTAAACCAAGATCTATAAGGTAAAGCTTCTTATCATCAGGAGATCCAGGCTGACCAAGCAGAAAATTTTCTGGTTTCACATCACCATGCACAAACCTGGCAAACAGAGGATCTTAGTGTAAATCAACAGTCAAACATACATCTAAGGACGTTCAGTTGAAGATAGCTAGTTTTAGCTCACCCTTTAGAATGGAGCTTCTCAAGAATCGATATGCCCTCTACAGCAATGCAAGCAGCCATATTTGCTGACATCCTGCTTGAGATTGTTGAATCATTTAGTCTAGAAGCTGATACATGAGTGACAAAAGATAACATAAAAAAGAATGGAAGATACTTACGTCTGCCCCATTGAATTCCACACGTCCCAAAGGCTGGGACCCAGCATATCCATTACCTGAAAAAAAAAAGTGAATAAAAATTGTTGAGCTGCTAAGAAATAGAGTAATAATCAGTGAACTCACAAGTATATAGTAGTCGCCCTGACGACCCTTGTAGTGGACCGATGGTATGCCATAGCAACCATTGAGAGTGCTAGCAAACAATGCACAATAGTCAGAAAGAAATAGCCCCCATGAAAAAGGAAAGACGACGGGATGAGCAACATACTTATAAACCTGCCACTCGTATGGGGGGCCATAATTGCATCCTTTACTGTTCCGATGCTCGAATTTCAATGCGACCTACAAAATTTTTACCATTGATTGGATTTATGTAAGGAAAAAATGGATCAAATTCATAAAAGGTGTAAGTAACAAACCTCATATGCATCAGGACCAGTTCGAGCATTTCCACCAGAAACCCTTCGGCCAACATAGACCTGACCAAAACCACCTTTACCTAACTTCCTGTCAGTTATGTACTCTGGAGAATTACCTACTTGAACCTGCAGAAATGAAATAAGATTAGGTGACCCCAAAAACTCCTGTAAATAAGTAATTATGTCCAAGTTCAACATAAAACCATTGTACAGCGAATGGGCCTCTAGCTGAGTTGGTTAGGTGGCTTGAGTAGCACTCCTCAGGTCTTGGGTTCAACTCCCCGTGGGAGCAAATTTCCATGCTGGGGTTCAAAAAATCCCTTCGTCTGTCCCACGCCAAAGCACAGATCTAAGGTCTAGCTCTGGCCCCGGTCGTGGTTGTTCTCACATGGGCTACAGTGTTGTTGTGTATGCGTGGGGCAGGTGTGAGAAGGTCTTCTTCATGCAATGCCCGGGATATCTTACCCCCCCCCCCCCCCCCCCCCCCCCCAACCCACCCAGGTCAAGTTTTTTAATAAAACCATTGTATAGCAGCCTTCTGATTTTATGCAACAAAGCAAGTCAATAGGCTTTCAGTTGTCATTTGAATGTACTACTGCACCACAGGAATTTCACCAAATACCAACAGTTCTACTTATACCGACTTCTAGGCTATGAATAACAATACTACAACTATGCATAACTAGTTATTCCTTTTTGACAACATCACCTTGGGCTTATAGTGTAGATGCGGATGGGACTATGGCAAGCATGGTGCCATGGTTAGTAGGCATGTGATTGGCCCCTTTTGGTGTTAAATGAACTAATCTTTTGGAACATTAAGGGTGTCCTATGCCAGGCAATCTACTGTGGCTAGGACCCAACTAGAGTTGAAGGTAACTAATTGGTGAACCCTTACGCCGAGCCACAAGTATGTTTTTACAGGATTTGGAATGCTTCCTTTAACTAAATAATAGGTACCACAGCATAACAATAAATGCCATGCAATCCCAAGGACTACATTGACTTAAGGGCTCCCGTGCAGAGCATCATGGGAAAACGACATGATTTCTATCTTTTTTTGTGTTTAAAATAGAGTCGGCAATAAAAGCTAGTAAAAACCAGTGTGTTTATGCAAAGCTAATAAAAAACTGTGTGTATTTGTAATTAGGTGAGCTGCAAACAGATAAAATAAACTAGGAAGTAAAGAAGGCAAATGGCAGTCCATGTGGAGAAAAAATGCAAAAGAGCAAGTAATACCCTCTCTGGCACAGGTGTAGCTGTCGATTCATCTTCAGCCCCAACAATCTTCTCCGCACTTTCACCATTCATTTTCGGAACACCAACCTTGGCTACCTTCTTCAAAGGAAGGTTCTTGGGTGCAGCAGCAACAACTTCCAGTCCCTTGACAGCTTTAGGGGCAACTTCCAGTCCCTTGACAGCTTTAGGGGGGTCTTCACAAGCTGGATCAGCTTCTATGTCGGCAATCTCAACCCCCTTTCTTCTATGCTTCGGTGCGGGAGGCGCTCCTCTCCCAGCGGCACCCTTTCTGCCCCTAGCAGCACGTGTAGGAGCACGCTTTGCTGCCCTCTGCGGAGCAGGTGGCACCGGTTTCGCAGGCGGCTCTCCTGGCTGCAGATCGTCGAGCTTCTTAGACCTCAGGCGTGCTTGACGAGCACTGCTTCGCAGCTCTGGCATCCTCTCCCCATAAAACTCGGGTCAGCGTCCCAGCCCTCCGAGCTCCTTCCAATCTCCACATGCAGACACAGGTTACAATCGTTCATCAATATAAAGAACAAAACAACAGATACCGCAAAGAACACACATCAACACCACTCTAGCAACCTCTCCATCTAGGCATCTACCAACATCCCCAAAAGAACAATCAAACTAAGACTGGGCAGAGCCAAGGCCGGCGACCGACCAATAGATGTAAAAGGAGGGGGAGAATCAGCGGAGCCGGATCCTCATCGCCATCAAGAGGACGGCCAGCTTCCCTACCACCACACCCTTTGCCGAGGAATCGAATGCGCCAATCGGCACTAAAAAGGGAAAAGGGAGGGGAGCATCCCACCATCCCCATCACCGGATGCACCACGCCGATTCCCACCCGACGGGGGAAAAAAATCTCGGCTTTGCCCACCAGATTACCGCCGGTCAGGCAACAGATCGCCACACACCCGCAACAAACCCCAAATCCCGACCCGAAACCCAGCGAAACCCGCACCTCACAACCCAAATCCACAGCCTGCCCGCCCCCACGACCCGCGCCGCGGCGGTCGCATCGGGGCGCGCGCGCCTCATCGGATCGATGTTTCCCGCGAATGGCCGGCCGATCGCGCGGGAACCGTGCTCCTGAGCACCGCCCGGCGACCCCAAAAAAATTCAAAAAAAAAAAAGATGCGGCAGGACGACGACGACGACGCTGCAGACATCGCATCGGCTGCGCAGGGAGGGAGAGGGAGCGCGGATGCTTACATCGGCGACCGGCGGCGGGGACGGGCGCGGAGGAGGTGGCCGGATTCGTCGCCTCGAGCGCCGCGCGCGCGCGTGGTGTGGGGGGCGGGTCGGGGGCGGCGAGGTGGGGAGGACGAGGAGGAGGCAGGGCAGGCAGGCACGAATTGTTGTGGAGCTGCTCGTCCCCGACTCGTGCTCGCGTTGGTTTTGGATTTGGAAACGCGGTGCGCCACCCTCGTGGGTCGTGGTGCATGGAGTGGAGTGAGAGGGCGACGGGGCCGTGAGGCTGCCGGGTGGGTCCGTCTTGTCAGTGGCTTGCCTCTCCTGGCCGCTACCGGTTAAGACGTGGAGAAAACGACTAGACTTCGACTTGGGTCCTATAAGGGGTGTCCGGTGCTCCTAAATCTAGTCACTTTTTACTTAAAAAATTATAATTAAATAGAACTAAATGGACTTTAGTTCTCTCTATTAACTTCGGAGTGACTAAATAGGACTAAGCCATGTTCGTTTATCTTATAATCCGTATTTTTTAGCTTGTTTTTTCAGCCAGAACAATATTTTTCTCTCACAACAAATCAGTCGGAACAGTGTTTCGGCTTATTTTTTCAGCGAAGCGAACGGGGCCTAAACTATTTAGGAGGGACTAAAGTTTAGCAGCCCAATCCAAACAACCCCTAAATAAACTCCGAAACTACCCACAACCAAGTTTTTTCCATGCCAAACTTTGGACGTTCAAACATTTTTGTTCTTCTCGTCAAAATTCAAAATTTTGAGAAATTGGGTAGCAAGAAATGGTGCTAGAGTTATAGCCAAGTTTTTCATCGTCGAATAAGAAATGAAGTCAATAGTAAATTAGAACTCCCTCTATTTCAAATTACAAGATATTTTGATTTTTATAGATATGTAGTTTTTGTTATATACTTAGATACATACCATGTCTAGATACGTAATAAAAATAATGTATCGAAAAGCCAAAATATCTTATAATTTAGAATATAGAGGGAGTAATAGTTACAGACTAATGACAACAGGAACCAATGCAGGGAAAAAACTCAGCTCGAGCCCTAAGAACGTGCGTTATCAATATAACCAAGTCAAAATCAGAATTCAAGCTGAAGTTGGAGTCGAACGTTTCTCCTAGAGTCCTAGTCGAGATTTTTGGGATCGCTTTTAAGTTTTAATCAAACATGCATGAGGACATGACAAGTTTCCTTATCAATTAACCTTAGGATCAAGATAGGTTAAAATCCTAATCTCACGTGTGACATGTTTCTACGGCTCCAAATGTGTAGATTGTAGCATCACTTTGAATTTCAAAACTACAGTAGATCCCTAATCCTAGCTACCTTTCAAGGTTCAAATCCATGTTTCATGCATGGCTTATCTCTGATTTGGTCCTTTTCTGCATATCCAATTCTTACGGCTTGCTATCTGTTAAATGTCACATCTTAATATACAAATGCAAGCTAGAGCCATATAGAAATGGGTGCCATTAGGTTTTTAGCACATGGTTTATGTTTTCCAACCTCAAAATTGTACCTAACAAGTTGTAGTTTCACAATGAAACATTCATGATGGTTTTCATTAGAGTTTTTCTCACCATGTATATCTTGTGAACTTGTAATAAAGTGCCTTCGTTAGTGATCTATAAAAAAATAGCTATCAAAGGGAACCTCAAATGCCATCATTGGCCCCTATTTTTTTTGTTACTAGTAACTAGGGAATCCCCATGGCAAACTTGGACGAATAAAACATAGTAGTAATGTAGTAGGGTTATAACAAACCGACTGTGGGATGTTTGGATATGTATATATAGTTTTTTTTTTGTGAATAATATGTATAATTAGTGGCTAAAATTATATCTAAGGGATCGAAATTGTCGGGCTAATAGTTTAAACAAAAGCCTGAATTGAACTATCCAGGTAGTAGTGAAAATCTATTAGTTAAGAGCATCTCCACTAGATCTCTTATATTGCATCTCCTATAGTTGTTTTAGAAAGTACCTTAAAGTCAATTTAGGATATAAGAGAGGACTATTGTAGTAGATTACCTAAAACTTGTCTTCAGGAGAGAGGGGATTGTCTTCTTTGTTTAGGAGAAAAGATTTTTCTTTTAGAAGATCTCTTAAAAATTATAGGTAAAGGAGATGAGAGATGAGATCTGTTGCAACACCAACATCTCCTAAAAAAACTACTTTTTAGGTATAGAAGGTGGGATATGATATCTGGTGTAGATGCTCTAACTCACCTTCAACTAAAATGTAGAAAGATATTGAGCTGTTCAACTGAGGTTTCTGCGGCTGATAAGCCGGCTGATGCTAATTTATCATGAGAGAAAAATATTGTACTATAGCTGATAAGTCGTACTGATAAGTTCGAGCGAACAAGATTAGCTCTAATTGTTCCAAGCAAATGAGACGATGGTCTACCTAATAGAAAAACTAGTAGCGCCCTCCTTCCATTTGATACAGAGTAGAAGCTCTCTCTTGTACACACTTTGCGTTCGAATAATCCAATCTAAGGCATGTCTTAGAGCTTCTCAGAAGTGCTCCCATACTAATTGTAGTGAAACCCCTCCCAAACAAACTTTTATACAGAGTTAATTTTATGATTATGTCAAGTGATTTTCTAAAGTGAACTAATGGCCCAGAGATGGAAAATATTTTTCTTATTCACTTTCCACGTAATAATCACTTTGTCAATGTATTTTTGTCATAGAGAATAAAAGAAAACCACTTTTAATCACAAAGATAAATTTCTGAAGTCCTAGCCTCATTGCTAAAGTGAACTGAGAGCTGAGATATGGCATTCTAACTGATCTAACACTTGCGTGAGCTCTCAGAACATCTCCCACTAATCTCCCTCTTGCTAGTTGCTTGATCCAAAGTGAGACTAAGAGGGATCTAGTGCATTTGTTTATTTGTTTTGCATACAGTGGCACTAGTTCATTGTTTGAACATTGGATTTCTTGTTACTCTTAGTAGTTGCCACCACCTAGATGGCTCGATGGATTGGAGGATCGTTAAGGGGGCTTGTGGTGATTGTTTGCCACCTCCGGTCAAGTTGTTTGTATTGGGCTCTTGTGTTTACCCCATGGGAGATCGCAAAGAGCAACTCTAGTGGAATGCTCGTGGCTAGTTGGAGTGCTTTTTGTGTTTGATTCTTGTGGCACCCAAGTTGTGGGTCTAGCTTGAGTGGCTAGTTAGCGTGTGAACCACTCACTTTGAGAGTCGCCACAACGAGGACGTAGGTTGTTAGCAAGCAACCATTCCTTCAGGGATAAATTTGTTGTCTCCCTCTTGTCTGGCTCAGTTTGCTACTCACACTTGTGCATTTACTTCCATATTATTGTTTGTGTGTACTTGGTTGCCTAGTTGTAGTAGTTATTAGTTACTAGAAGTAGCTAGTTAGTTGCTTCACTAGTTAGCTAGAACTAGAGTAGTGCTATCCTCCTTGCTTCCGAGTGCTTAGTAGTTGTATTGGACTTGCTATTAGACTTGTGTAAGAGGTTTGCTTTGGTGAAATAGTGTTGGTCAAAGTAGTTGTTGTCAGTGCCTCATATTTGTCTAACCACTTTGCTCTAGTGTTGTGCATTTTGTAGAGAATTTTTAATAGGCTACTCACCCCTTCTAACCATCTAGATCCTTTTAGTCCTGTAGCTAGTTAGGGTTTGGGAGGACTATAGTCACAACCTCTGCAATGATCCTTGGACAATAGTCCTATAGCTAGTTAGGGTTTGGGAGGACTATAGTCCAGTTGCACAATAGAGTAGGGAAAGCAATAGTCAAAACCTATAGTGAAAACAATATGCAAACAAGGGGCAAACCATAGTCACAAACCTTGGAGAGACCCCATATTACCCCATATTAACTAAAACAAAAAGACAACTGCCTTCAAAACCACTCTAAACCATGTTAGGTAGGTAATTTAAATAATTTTGAGAGTTCAAAGGTTAAGATATTTGATTTTAGAGCTCGACTAAGAAAAGCGGATGAAAGTGCATCTAGCCCTTTAGTGGGTTTTGGATGATTGAATGACAACGTGATTAAAGGACTAACCCGTTTGCTAAGTGTAGACAGGAAATTGATTATCTCACAGATACTTGATGAAATTGTATAAAGCCAAGAATTGATGTATTGTTGTATAAACAATCTAGTTCAAGCAGAAGACAACAATGCAAATGGAATTCATGTGAAGGCTTATTTATTGTGGGATTTCAATGATCTATGTGAAAGCAAGCACGATAAAAGTTAATTAATGAGACATGAGGGATTGCATATGGAATGGTCTCATATTTGAAGCTTGCTAAATTGAAAAGAAAAAGACAACAATACAAATGAATGGATGATTCAACACAAGATGTGACTTGATGGCTTGAGATGGTGAAGATAGCAAGGAAAGGCTTTGAGGTACTAAGCAAGGGTGAAGGGCAAGCGACGGCTTGGCGGCCGAAGAACCTAGCTAGGGTGAAGAAGGAAGTACTTGCATTTAGTTGAGGTACTAATCAAGCTGCGATAGTCATATTGATGTGGAGGATCAAACCTATATTAGACAAAGCGTTGGAAGTGACTTGATGCATTTGGAGTTATTCATATTTGATGAATGGAATCAAGTCACGTGCTCAAGATGGCTATGCTCAAGTGAAAAGATCAATATCAACATGATTGGCACCCTCATTTGATGAAGATTGGAAAACACGGCTTCGGTTCAAAGAGATCAACTCAAAAGGTTTAATTTCCTTATACTTTTAAATTTGAGTTAATAGGAATGCCGTACTATTAAGAGGGATGCAAGTTTAGGTGGTCTGAGGAAGATAGAGTGCTCAAGCATAATAACTAAATCAATAATGAGACACTCTAGCACTTCACGAGCACATAGAATAATTTTCTGTGACTGTCGGTGTCGGAAGTCCCGACGTAAGCCGGAACTCCCGACAGTCGGAAGTCATGACTCTTGCCGGAAGTGCTGACTCTCAGTCACAGCCTGCGCGGTGACTGTGGATGTCGGAAGTCCCAACGTGTGTCGGAACTCCCGACAGTCGGAAGTCCCGACGTGTGTCGGAAGTCCCGACAGTCAGAAGTCCCGGCCTCAGCGGTGTTGGCTGTTTGTTTAACTGTGCCCGTCGGAAGTCCCGACGTACGTCGGAAGTGATGACCGTCGGAAGTCCCGACGTACGTCGGAAGTGATGACCGTCGGAAGTCCCGACGTTTGTCAGAAGTTCCGACACTGACTTGCACACACGGACTTCTGACCTGTTGTGAACAGTGTTTTCTTCATACGTCGGAAGTCCCGAGATCTGCGTCGGAACTTCCGACGTAGATCTGAACGGTTTGATTTTCACTTGGGGTATAAATACCCCTCTCCTCACTTCTAACCGTTGCCCACTCATTTCATTGCGACAAACACTCGGCCAAACAGCCCCCAAGCATTCTAGGCTCCCCTCTCTTCACTCCCTTACTTCCAACTTCGATTCCCAAAGGGTTTGAGTGATTGGAGAGTGGATTGAGTGAGAAAAACACTTGGAGCAAGCTTGAGCACTTGATTTCTTCGTCAAGCCGGTTTGATTTGCATTTGTTACTCTTGGGGATTTTCCCCTAGCCGGCTAGGCGTCGCCCAAGAGCTTCCATCTTGTGGAAGAGCCTTGGGAAGTTTGTATTACCCTTGTTTTCTAGTGAAGAAACTCAAGTGACCTTTGTGGTATCCTTGAGTGAGGCAAGGAGGTGGAAGAGACTCTGACCTAAGTGGTCACCTCAACAACGAGGACGTAGGAACTCCTTTGTGGGGCTACCGAACCTCGGGATAAATTCTTGTCTCCCGCGTGCTTGTTGTTGTTGTGATTTGCTCGAAATTACTTGTATTTGGTTGTCTCCCTCTCTCTAGCTATTTCTTAGGGTTTGGGACTCGATCTACGGATTGGTGGCTTATCGACGTCAAGAGAGTGACCCAACACCTTACCTTACCACTAGGAAGTGGGTTTGTAAGTTATCGGCATCGCAAAGTTCATTTTAGCACTTGTAGTTCTTTTCCCGCAGGGGTCGGAAGTGCTGACAGTTTGCGTTGGAAGTTCTGACTCAAACTGTTGGGACTTCTGACACGTCGGAAGTTCTGACCCAATCGTCGGGACTTCCGACACGTCGGAAGTTCTGACCCAAACGTCGGGACTTCCGACATTAACTGACTAGTGCATTTTGATTCAACTCTTTGGTTGCCGCTGTTTGGCTCCCTAGGTTTATCTAGTATCTTTTATATACTTTGTGGCTAACTTGTGAGGGGTTGTATTACTTTGATTTGGAGTTTCCATTTTGGAAACTCCTATTACTAATCGTTTCCGCTTTTAAAGGTGTTGATTTTTCAGAAACGCCTATTCACCCCCCTCTAGGCGACATCCTAGATCCTTTCAATTGGTATCAGAGCGAGGTTCTCACCTAAAGCTTCACCGCCGTGAGAAAAGGATGTCGACGCCTATCGAGTTGGAGCCAATGCTTCTCCAAAATGATGGTTCAAACTTTCTACCTTGGTCAATTCATGTACTCAATGCTTTTAGAGATATTAGTCCTCTTGTTGAGCATATTGTGTTTGCAAGCATACCTCTTCCTATAGTTGATTGGAGCAACTATAAGAATTTATCAAAAGAAGAAGAGATATGCGTGCAACTCAATGCTCATGCTATTAATATCATTTTGAGTACATTGAGTGCAGAGGTTCAAGATGAGGCAATATTCAATGGACAACAACCTCCGGAGAGTGCTCATCTCATTTGGACCAAACTCGTTGAGTTATATGGAAAATCCAAATGCGATGATGCACTTGAGGTCGAGTCAATGGAAAATATGTCCATTATGTCTTCATGCAGCGAAGAAGCCTCACAAGACCTCAAGAGCGCCGAGCCGGAGCAAGAGGTGCAAGCCGAGGCAACCGGACAGCAGACAGTCCGTGATGATGAGGCTCAAACCCGGTGGCGGCCAAGTGATGAGTCAACCTCAGTATCTCATGATACTCATCACTTGTGTCTCATGGCCAAGAAAAGCAGGAAGAAGGCTAGCAAGAAAGATCAAGCCAAGGAGATAGCACGAGTAGATGATCAAGAAGAGAGTGATGTTGAAATTGAAGATAGCTACACTCTTGATCATCTAAGCAACAAAGACAAGCTCATTCTCATGAAGCTAGTTGAGAAGAATGATGAGCTAGAGGAAGAGAATGAGAAACAAGAGCAATCACTTCAAAATCAAGAAAAGTTTCTCATCTCCAAATTGCAAGAGCTAAAGGCCATAAATGAGAGGTATAAAAAATTATCAATTGAGCATGCTTTAGTTACTAACTCCTCTTCTAGTGTTTCACAACTAGAGAAGGAAAACCTTGAGCTCAAGGCAAAATTAGATGAACTCTCAAGCAAATATAATGTGCTACAAGCAAACTATGTTCATCTCAAGTGCTCTCATGAAGAATTAGTAGAATCAAGCATCATGCTTGAGGTGGCTCATGAGGTTGTGATTACAACGGTAAAATCATCTCAACCTCCCACTCACACACTCACTTGTACACAATCTCAATTGAATATTTCTTGTGCTAATGAGTGTGCTTCTCAAGCAAGCCAATCTTCGATTGAGCAAAAATTTATAGAAAACATAGAGCTCAAAGAAGAGGTGAAAAGATTAAAGAAAGATGTGATTCGATTGAAGGGTAAGGAGAAAGCACAACCTTCTCAAGATAACCGTGATAACATGGTGAAGAAGCTTGAGAAGGGTTCAAACCTTGCTTCCTCCAAAACCCAACAAAAGAATCACATTTCAAGCAAGGCCAACACAACCAAGAGCAAGAAATATGAAAAAAGGATGTGCTATGGTTGTGGATTGTATGGACATGAGTGGGCTACGTGTCCACATAAGAATTGGGCCGACAAGGTTGAAGCCGCCACTCAAAAGGTTTCAATCAAGGAGGCCAAGCAAGTGAAGAGTGATGGACAAAGCGCTTGTCTCATGAGCAAGAAATTGGGGCATCCTACCAAGAAATGCCCTATATATCAAGAGTCAAGAAAGGAAGCCCAAGTTGCAACAAGAAGATGCTATGGATGCAATGAGATGGGCCACAAGGTTGATGGATGTCCATACAAGCAAAACAAGCATAGAGCAAACAAAGGTCGCATATGCTATGCTTGTGGAAGAAAGGGGCATCTAAGCTATGATTGCCCAAAAGGTAACGTCCCTAAGCCGAACACATTTGTTTATAATAATATGCTTAGGAAGACCTCAAATGGAGTTAGCACTAGCAAGGTGATGTGTTCACCACAAACTAGTACTAAGGCCATTTGGGTGCCTAAGCACTTGTTGACTAACCCAAAAGGACCCAACAAGAGTTGGGTACCAAAATGTGCTTAGGTTGATAATGTAGGTACTTGGTGGTGAGATGAAAGCTTCGGGGTGGTTGAGCAAACAATTTGACAATATTCACTCAATCTATCAATCAATTCTTATCATAATCTCATATATGGTTGACCCGAAGATAAATCAATGACCATATCATTTACTTCATCTCTGCCATTAATAACAAGTACCTAAAAACCTTATAGGATAGCCACTTTGTGTTTAGTGCTCAATGGCTCACAAATAAGCATATTTGTAAAATAATTGGAAGTGGCTAATTAGTTTCATTTAATAATTATCATGTTTGCCATGTGATGCTTTTAATGGCTCTCTAGTAGAGCAATGCATTTGTTCAGATGCAGGCATACAAGAAGTACTAGAGCTAAAACGAAGAATCACAAGCAGCGCTTCAATTGTTTCTGTCCTGCACCTACCGGACGTGTCCGGTATGTCTACCGGACGTGTCCGGTATGGCAGGAACCAGAGCACTAATTGGGATGCAATTGAGGTTTGATCCATATGATTTCATATATCCTTAATTTGCTCAGAAGCTTGTGATCTATCAAACCTAAGTGGGTTGTGAGTATGTCTCAACGAAATTTAAATATGGCAAATTACTTTGTGTTGGTCAAAATAGAAAATTGACTCCCAAATTCTTAAAAGAATAAAGTGCTTGTTGAAAGTCATTCAAATTACTTGTGGTACTTATTTAGGGGGAGCTCAGTTTCTATTTTGCACCATTGTGGACTAATAAATTTATCTAGCATTATTTGTAGTCCTTTAGATGAAAATTGATTTCATATATGGTATGATTATTTGACAAGTGAGGTCAACATGATGTTGTAATGCCATGTATTATCTCAGTGATGATATTGTGGACTAACAAATTTATCTAGCATTATTTATAGTCCTTTGGATGAAAATTGATTTCATATATGGTATGATTATTTGACAAGTGAGGTCAACATGATGTTGTCATGCCATGTATTATCTCAATGGTGATATTGTGGGCTCAAGGCAAAGGTATGTAGTTACATACGTGCATTGTAAGTGCATCTAAGGCCCTTTATATGCTAGTGTGTGCATTTGTGTGATATAGGATAGATGTTTTACAAAATCCCTAACTAGCATGTGTAGGTGGTGTGGTTTTTGAAAATCATGTGGTTTTTGGGTCTTTGTGACCTAGTCATGTCATATTGTGATTGTTGCTACCCTTGGTTGATTATTTGCCTAATCACATGTGACATGGTTCTCTCAAGTCTACAAATATCCCTATGTCCCACTAAAATCTCTCTCAAGTTTTGAAAATCATAAATTTGCCAAATATTCAAAAAAAAAAGGAGAAAATCAATTCTTGGCTAATTTATGTCCCCTAAGTGAGAATCCTAAGCCTATTTCAATTGATGCAAATATTATGCCTAGGAAGGTTTGTTATGGTACCCTATTGGTTAGTATTGCAAAAATATTCCGCTATTCATACTAAGGCTATGCCTAAGTATGTTGCGTCTAACATGGAAGGACCCAAACTAGTTTGGGTACCATCGAAAAGTGGATGATCGTTTGTAGGTACCATGGCATTGGAGACTTGATTCAATGGAATTATTATTGTTCATCTTATGTTGAGTCAAGTATTGAAGCCTAGTGCAATTCTATCCCAATGCCAAGTCAAAATTGAGTGAAGTCCATATGCTATCAACATACAAGTGTCATATTCAAGTTGTGGGAATTTATTGATATATTTGAAGGCATGCAAATAAGTGGAGTTGAAGCTTGCAAAGATGATCATAAGCTATCAAGGTATATCTCTTGTTGATCAAAGTTTATTGGGTGCATATGAGTTAATTGAATTGGATATATATGCATATGTTGCTTGCTATAAGATGTTTGAATGGATTAAATGCTTAAGTAATCAAGTTTGAATTTGGTTTGATTGAATATGTTCATAAGATTTCTTCTAGTAAGTGGTTTGAATGGACATATGTCTTGTGAGAGTATTCAAACAAGTTGATTTCAAGTTTGGTTCAATTTGGAGAAAAATGGCTCAATTATTGAAATCTGTCCAATATTGAAAATCTGAGCTAGCAGTGATCATAGACATGTTTGTGTAATCAAATCTATTTGTATTGGCTTGAAATTTGGTCTGCATGCTCTACACTTATGGTATTAGTTGCTGTGCAAATTTCATGAGATTTGGATAAGTGATACTTCGGATTTGGAGTAGATCTGGTCAGCTATAGTGCAGCAGTTTTCAGCATGTACCTGTGTGGAAAGATATGAAATCTAGTAGCAATATAGAAGTCCAAAGAAGCTCAAATTTTTACAGCTACTAGAAGACTTAGTGTGTCACATCCTCACCAAATTTCGTGGTTTTTGGATATGTACTTTGGGAGATATAATTTATTCTTTGAAGAGTACAGAATCTGCCAGGAAAGTGACAATTATTGGATTGATCAAAAGTCACTTAGATTCAAAGTTCCTCAAATTAGAATCATATCTATAAGTGATTGAGGTACCTATGTTTTGGTTTTGGTTTGAGATAGAAGCATGACAAATGATGAGTACAAGACAATTTGTTTGAAGAGTGTATCTGGTACACATTTGGTACTCAAGCTAGAGATCAAGACCAAGATGAAGATGAAGATGGAGTTTAAGTTCTAGTGATAATTGGAGATCTTTTGATAGAAAGAAAAAGACTTAAACAAGTAGAAAGAAAAGGACTTAAAGAAGGATTCAAAGTTATTCATCAAATTAAGTCCAACAATATGGATCAATCAAACAAAATCTTTCAAGTGGATCAAGTGATTTTCTTTTAAGTTATTTCAAGTGAGTATCAATGATGGTTCTTTGGAGAGAGGTCACTTTATCCTAGGCTTGGATGGCTAAAATTAAAGTGGTAATCTAAAGGGACATTTGAGGTACTTGGTTGAAGAAAATCAAGAGATTGGTCTAGAAAGCAAGCAATACCCAAAAGAGAACAAGTCATAAAATTTTAAGTGGTATTACAAGTGGTGCATCTTTTTAGTTCTCTCAAGCAAGCAATGATCAAAGAAGAAGCAAGCCAACCACAACAAGAAGAGTGCACTTGATCATTAGTGATTCTCAATTCATATGGGTGAAGAATAGGAATTCAAAGAATTGGTATCTAGTGGTCTTCACCAAGCTTATAATTAGACTTCATGGTGCTATTGGAGAAATGAATTGAAATCTATATGACTATCTTCCTCTCCAATATAGCAAAGGTATCATTGTATTGTGCATGATCATTTTTCATCCCTTACTAGTATGCGGTTAGTGCATATAGTACATGCTTATAGGATCATGCATTATAAATGAAAATTTTTTGATTCATAGACTACCACTATTGCTTGAATGATTATATGATCTAGTGGTTAGTGTATGAGTTTGTTCATGAGCTAGTAAACCTATGTACTTGATCTATTTTGAATTGCAAACAAGTGACAAGTACAACCTCTTTAAGATGACAAAGGGGGAGAGTTTAATACAAAGGGAGAGATTAGTACAAAGTTTGAACCTTAAGCACCCTTTGTGCTTTGTGTGACAGCTTGTAGCCCCTTTGTCCTTAGTATGTCATTGTTGGACCTTTGTGGTGATAGATGACAAAGGGGGAGAGAGACTGATTAAAGCTTCAGGATAGTTTCATTTGCTTATCTTTGTACCTGAAGATATGTACTGCAGGCTGTCGTTTCTTGCGTTTCTTGTTTTTGAGCTTCACTGATGTATCTTGGATTTGAGATAGATTGTATCATGTGAAAGATGAGACTCACTTATGCTTTATCTATGTATCTCTTGAGACATGATCTTTTTTTATATATCGGTGGTATCTGGACTTGAGAAAATTTGTAATGAGTGCTATGTGTGAATTACATGTGTCATATTTATTTTCATAAGGACTATGCATGCTAGAATGAAAATATTTGATGTGATGCCTTTATATTTATTCTTGTATGATATATCTTGTCATATGCATCACAGTTTCTCTTTGTCACACACACATGCACCCCACGGATGCAATGATTTAGGGGGAGTCTCCTATTTGTTTTAATATGTGCAATTGACATTTGAGGTCAGTTTGTGAATTCTAATCATAAGCACATATTAAGGGGGAGCCTCTCATAAATCATTGAACCCAAAAGTTTAAATGTTTATATCATTTTGTAAGCTTTAATCAAGTTGTCATCAATCACCAAAAAGGGGGAGATTGAAAGTGCATCTAGCCCTTTAGTGGGTTTTGGATGATTGAATGACAACGTGATTAAAGGACTAACCCGTTTGCTAAGTGTAGACAGGAAATTGATTATCTCACAGATACTTGATGAAATTGTATAAAGCCAAGAATTGATGTATTGTTGTATAAACAATCTAGTTCAAGCAGAAGACAACAATGCAAATGGAATTCATGTGAAGGCTTATTTATTGTGGGATTTCAATGATCTATGTGAAAGCAAGCACGATAAAAGTTAATTAATGAGACATGAGGGATTGCATATGGAATGGTCTCATATTTGAAGCTTGCTAAATTGAAAAGAAAAAGACAACAATACAAATGAATGGATGATTCAACACAAGATGTGACTTGATGGCTTGAGATGGTGAAGATAGCAAGGAAAGGCTTTGAGGTACTAAGCAAGGGTGAAGGGCAAGCGACGGCTTGGCGGCCGAAGAACCTAGCTAGGGTGAAGAAGGAAGTACTTGCATTTAGTTGAGGTACTAATCAAGCTGCGATAGTCATATTGATGTGGAGGATCAAACCTATATTAGACAAAGCGTTGGAAGTGACTTGATGCATTTGGAGTTATTCATATTTGATGAATGGAATCAAGTCACGTGCTCAAGATGGCTATGCTCAAGTGAAAAGATCAATATCAACATGATTGGCACCCTCATTTGATGAAGATTGGAAAACACGGCTTCGGTTCAAAGAGATCAACTCAAAAGGTTTAATTTCCTTATACTTTTAAATTTGAGTTAATAGGAATGCCGTACTATTAAGAGGGATGCAAGTTTAGGTGGTCTGAGGAAGATAGAGTGCTCAAGCATAATAACTAAATCAATAATGAGACACTCTAGCACTTCACGAGCACATAGAATAATTTTCTGTGACTGTCGGTGTCGGAAGTCCCGACGTAAGCCGGAACTCCCGACAGTCGGAAGTCATGACTCTTGCCGGAAGTGCTGACTCTCAGTCACAGCCTGCGCGGTGACTGTGGATGTCGGAAGTCCCAACGTGTGTCGGAACTCCCGACAGTCGGAAGTCCCGACGTGTGTCGGAAGTCCCGACAGTCAGAAGTCCCGGCCTCAGCGGTGTTGGCTGTTTGTTTAACTGTGCCCGTCGGAAGTCCCGACGTACGTCGGAAGTGATGACCGTCGGAAGTCCCGACGTACGTCGGAAGTGATGACCGTCGGAAGTCCCGACGTTTGTCAGAAGTTCCGACACTGACTTGCACACACGGACTTCTGACCTGTTGTGAACAGTGTTTTCTTCATACGTCGGAAGTCCCGAGATCTGCGTCGGAACTTCCGACGTAGATCTGAACGGTTTGATTTTCACTTGGGGTATAAATACCCCTCTCCTCACTTCTAACCGTTGCCCACTCATTTCATTGCGACAAACACTCGGCCAAACAGCCCCCAAGCATTCTAGGCTCCCCTCTCTTCACTCCCTTACTTCCAACTTCGATTCCCAAAGGGTTTGAGTGATTGGAGAGTGGATTGAGTGAGAAAAACACTTGGAGCAAGCTTGAGCACTTGATTTCTTCGTCAAGCCGGTTTGATTTGCATTTGTTACTCTTGGGGATTTTCCCCTAGCCGGCTAGGCGTCGCCCAAGAGCTTCCATCTTGTGGAAGAGCCTTGGGAAGTTTGTATTACCCTTGTTTTCTAGTGAAGAAACTCAAGTGACCTTTGTGGTATCCTTGAGTGAGGCAAGGAGGTGGAAGAGACTCCGACCTAAGTGGTCACCTCAACAACGAGGACGTAGGAACTCCTTTGTGGGGCTACCGAACCTCGGGATAAATTCTTGTCTCCCGCGTGCTTGTTGTTGTTGTGATTTGCTCGAAATTACTTGTATTTGGTTGTCTCCCTCTCTCTAGCTATTTCTTAGGGTTTGGGACTCGATCTACGGATTGGTGGCTTATCGACGTCAAGAGAGTGACCCAACACCTTACCTTACCACTAGGAAGTGGGTTTGTAAGTTATCGGCATCGCAAAGTTCATTTTAGCACTTGTAGTTCTTTTCCCGCAGGGGTCGGAAGTGCTGACAGTTTGCGTTGGAAGTTCTGACTCAAACTGTTGGGACTTCTGACACGTCGGAAGTTCTGACCCAATCGTCGGGACTTCCGACACGTCGGAAGTTCTGACCCAAACGTCGGGACTTCCGACATTAACTGACTAGTGCATTTTGATTCAACTCTTTGGTTGCCGCTGTTTGGCTCCCTAGGTTTATCTAGTATCTTTTATATACTTTGTGGCTAACTTGTGAGGGGTTGTATTACTTTGATTTGGAGTTTCCATTTTGGAAACTCCTATTACTAATCGTTTCCGCTTTTAAAGGTGTTGATTTTTCAGAAACGCCTATTCACCCCCCTCTAGGCGACATCCTAGATCCTTTCAGCGGACTAGGGCAATAATTTATATCTCTACTATAATGGACAAATCAAAATTATACTAGATCTCCTCAAGAAAACATCCCCCACTGAGAGCTTCCAACCATTATGCACCTAGAAAAATACACAAAAAAATTCGTCTCCATTAAAATTAAGGGCTACTAAAACATCTAAACCAAATTCCGATGGCCATGATTCTATGTGTGATGCTAGGCTTCTCACCCCCGCACCCTCCTCGCACTTCAACACATGACACCACGATCGAAGCCAATCATCACCGAATAAAAAATAAAATAAAAAAAATGATGTTCGACTCCTTGGTTTGCCATAACCCTACACCGTCAAACGCCCCTCTCCCCGCCGCCGCCAGTCGAGCATGGGCGCCTCGCCCATCCTCCCGCCGTCCCCCACCCTCTCCTCCGGGTCACGTGTGCGGTGGTCGACTGGTTCTCGATTGGGTTGTTAGCAGTCGAGGCCACCCGCACTGCGCGGCAGTAGCCTCAGGTCTTGGCCCCAGTGGCCGCGGACCGGTGGTGAGTCAAGCGCCGGTGGTCGGACCGCAACACCGACTGCCTATCCTGCCCGCTGCCTCCCGCTCTCCCCACTAATGCCGGCGATACCCGAGCACAGGACCGGGTGACCGCGCCGTCGCCGCCGTGAGCCAGGTGCGTAGGTCTTCGACGGGCCCTTCATCGGCGATGAGCACCAAATAGGTTTGCCCACCCCTTCTCTTCCCTAATGCCCCTGCGCCTCTAATCGTCGCCCTCGCCGCCTCCTAGATCCTAGGCTTGTGGTGCTCAGCTTTAGTTGGATCATGTCCGGCTGGGGACGGAGTCAGACACTACGCCATTGCTGTGTCCCTGCGCCATCGCTGCATCGACTTCTCGATGCGCCGAGTTAGGCGTCATTGCTAACCCTGTGCTACATCGGCCAAACTCTACATCTCTCAGCGCATGCGTGACGTGTGAGGCACTGAGCCCGCGCGTGGGTGTTAGCGAGGCGACGGGTGCACATCCTGCTACCCAATGGCGTGTGGCTTTTCTTCACATCTAATCTCCCCACGAGCTTAGACACCGTAGCTAGGGGAGCCTAATTTTATTTCATGATTTTGAGCAGGGACGCGCTTTTCAATGCTGCTCGATAGTTAGATCTTGGCGCTCCTTGCCTTCTTCAACCCACCGTCTGCCTTCCGGAGCAGCCCTCAAAAAATTTGGCTGCAACTTCAATATGTTGACTTTCTCAAACGTATGTGAAAGGATCAAGATGCTCAAGAGGGGGGGTGAATTGGGCTAATTCTAAATTTCTTACAAAAATTAAGCCCTACACTTAGCCCATTTCACCCCCTTGTGCCTAGCAGTGTTTCTATCGTTCTATCGCACAAGAGTTTTGCTCCCTATGTTTCAATCTTACTCTAGCATGGCAATTCTAGGAATATAGAGACATGAATTGAATTGCTCAACTATAAATGCTCAAAGTAGAGAGAGGAAGAGGAATGCGTCGATATTTTTCCGAGGTATCGGAGAGTCGCCACTCCCCACTAGTCCTCGTTGGAGCATCCGCGCATGGGTGTAGCTCCCCCTTGATTCGCGCAAGGATCAAGTGCTCTCTACGGGCTGATTCTTTGACACTCAATCATGGTGAATCGCTCACAACCGCTCACACCATGACTTGGGCCATCCACAAGCTCTGTCGGATGATCACCAAGTTCCCAATCACCACCAAAGCCGCCTAGGTGATGGCAATCACCAAGAGTAACCAGCACAAGCTCTCACTTGACCATGACAAGCCTAATAAGAAGGGTGGATGCACACTTGCTACTCTCTATGCACTAATAAGGTCCTTAATCTTGGATTATCAAATTTCAAATCATCCCACTAGCCTCTTGCTCTCCCTTGCACTCCAAAGGTGTTTCTCAGCTGAACATATGGGCAAGAGAGCTAAGTTGGACGAGTAGGAGAGGTATTTATACTCCCCACTTCAAAACATACTCGTTTGGGGTCCAACTCAGCACATTTCGGGGTGATCGGATGCTCAGGTCAAAGTGACTGGACGTATCCGGTCAGTGGCCAACGGCTACATGACGCTAGCCCAGATATCAAAGACCGGCCTCTGACTAGCGTCCGGTCGCCACCCATCAGACGCGTCCAATCAAAAGTTTCCTTCTCTGGATACTTACTGTTATTGACCGGATGCTACCTCTAATGCGTCAGGTCACAACGTCCTTAGCGTCCGGTCAAAAAGCAAACCCTAGCAGCGTGAGCTAATACTGACCGGACACGGCATTAGTGAGTGCGGTCCAGCGTCTGGTCGATGAACACACCCTAGCTGCGCGAGCTAACACTGACCGGGCATGGCACCTATGCGTCCGATCATCATCCAAGTCTTCATTCACCTCAAATTTTACTAACTTTGTGAACAACATCGACTTCAACTGATCTATGGACTGTCCTTGAGCTGCTTAGTGCTAAGTTTGACAAGTGTGCACCACACCTAAACCATTAGACTCATCTGGTCAAGCTACTAGTTCATACTCCCCTTAATAGTACGGCCAAAGGAAAAGAAACAAAGTCCTAAACTACTCTAAGTGTCTTTCCAACGCTAAACGATACTTAGAACTAGTCCGTCCTTAACATAATCATCCATCCTTTGAAAACCGAAGCGATTTCTATCGACACGGGCATGAAAACCATAATTGCCCAGTCAATCACCATTACCATGACCTAACTCAAGTTACCTCTGCAAAACACACGTTAGTCATAGTAATCTTATATCGTCATTAATCACCGAAACCCAACTAGGGGCATAGATGCTTTCAGTATGAATAATTTGTAAATGCGTTCTTTACCCTCTCAGTACTCCAGCATGTTTCATTCATTTTTAATGTGCTCCAGGAAGTTACTCTACTATTGAAGTGGGGGGTGCTCCAGGAAGTTACTCTGCTATTGAAGTGTGGGACTACGCTTTCATATTGCATTGTTTTGGATCAAAGTTAGTGGTTCCTTTTGGATCTGTTTTAATGCATCTTGGTGCTTGTAGCACTACATTTGTAGAGTCTACTGTACATGAATTTGTTGAAAAAAAGAAAAACATCATGATTACTGCTCTGTCGACCAGATGCCTCTGCTCCAAATAATAATTTGCAGCTTATGGCCTCTGTTTTTTTTACTAAACTAGGTACAACTATCTACCGATTTTTACATGACTTCTCTCCATTTTTAGTTTACTTTCCTGTT
Source organism: Miscanthus floridulus (assembly GCF_019320115.1). Classification (NCBI taxonomy): domain Eukaryota; kingdom Viridiplantae; phylum Streptophyta; class Magnoliopsida; order Poales; family Poaceae; genus Miscanthus; species Miscanthus floridulus. The sequence goes on along the minus strand of NC_089583.1, from coordinate 12,465,687 downwards.
TCTCTCTATGCCTTGTGATGTTTCATCTTATCGCTGGAAGAACAAAACGGTCTATACAAGCATGGTTCTAATGACATCTATCCATGGGACGGTTTTGTATCTTATAAATAGAGCTGTGACTTCTCAACTTCCTTAAAAAATCTAGTAGTTCTGAAAATCTTGATAGCAACTCAGGTTCAACACTTAGTGGTTATTATTATTTTAAACAGGTCATGGTCACGATCTTGCTTTGCTAATGTGTGATTGCGATTTTGTTAAATAAAACTGGATATATACTCAAGTTCTAAAGCCAAATTATCTACTCTATCTATTGACTGCAGTTTGTTCTTGTTTGCCTATGTGTGCAGGAGATGTGGGCTTTGTAGAGAGCTTACAAGGTAATGTCAAAAGAAAATGACAGGCTTGAGGTAACATCAATGGTAATAATTTTTAGGTTCTTTAGTTTGTATAAGCTATCCACATGCAAGATGCTAAACGGTATAATTGTTGTGGCCAGTATTATTTTCTCCTACTTATCTGTCATTAGCTGATGGGTAGGAATGCAGGATAGACGATGGGCTACATTAAATGTAGTTTTCTCATGTTTATGTAGGGAAAAGAATCTTAAGTAAAGATTTGGATCTAAGTTCTATGCAAAACTACTCTTAGATCATATTATCCTTTTGCTTAATACTGGCCATCCTTTTGCAAAACTACTGAATATGAAAGGGCCAGCATTTTCAAGAAATATATTGTCCTTTTGCTTAATCTGGATCGATGCTGATTTACATCATATTATTTTGGGTGGCAGTCCTCTCTGGGTCCTTTTTAGGCTTTGTATGTCGCTGGCGGTGGGCGCGGTCAAATATATTAGTATTAGCTTGTATTCTTCTCGCTCCTTATCTCTTGTCTGATGAAATATCATCCTTTCTTTCCTTGCAGGTTGTTATTATTTTAAATTTGCAGCAACCTAGATAACATTGTAGAAAAAAGTAGGAGATAAAGAATTTCTTGCCTTTAGTTAGCAGCAATCGACAGTCAGTGGCTCATCTATATAATTGTGAAAAGCTGAGCTTATCACTGTTACCTGTCCGGCAACAACTATAGAGATTGATTCATAATTTGGTATATAAAATTAATTATTATAGGTTTTGCTCATCTCGATATAGAACAATTGAAAAAGAATATAGGAATTGAGGCAGAAATGGTTGATCTAGAATAAGACGAAGACAGCGTGCTTGCGAGGATGTGATGGCGATTGTTGAGAATACATATCAAATTAATAAGTTAACTTATTATCTGTCATGCACAGCTATTAACTTTCCTGAGGACGAAATTCTTGGTGGACATTTTGAAGAGCCATGCAAATGAACGTGGAGACAATATCCCTGGAGAACTCCAAGACCTACTTAAGGTCTTCAGCAGATTGTAAATTAGACGGTTGAGGCGAGACATAACCTTACTATGCCTTGTTATGTATAAGTGTTTTCCGGATTATATACATTGTCATATATAATTGCGTGAAACTTGTTTCCCTCAAACAAAAAATTGTGTGAAACTTGAACTATGAAAAATATCGTCGTTGTTTTTGTGCATTTCTGAAATAAAGCCGTGGCGTTAGCATGGGCACTATGGTAGGAGGAGGTAGAAATAGAATAGACTTTTTCTTCCAATAAAAATAGAAAATTAAAGAAAAAGATCAACAGAAGCCTATTTCCAACAGAAGCCCATCTGCTTACGCAGGCAAGCCCAGCTGGCTCGGCCCACATCTCCAACCATCCTCCGCCCACCGTTCCAAAACCCTAGCCCATCCGACGGCGACGAGGCTCCCATCGCGCGAATATAAGCGCACCTCCCACCCAAACCCCGGGCTTCTCCGCGCACTCCATCTCCCTCCCAGCCGCCGCAACCGCCGCACGCAGCCGCATCCGCCATGGGTGAGCTCCTCCTCCTCCGTCCCGCAAATGTTCTCTGGTCTCTCCGTGCCGGCGGGCCTTTGTGCGTCGTCTCTCTCTCTGACGGCCTGTTCGTTGCGCAGGGGCATACAAGTACGTGTCGGAGCTATGGAGGAGGAAACAGTCGGACGTGATGCGTTTCGTGCAGCGCGTGCGCTGCTGGGAGTACAGGCAGCAGCCGGCCATCGTCCGCCTCACCAGGCCCACCCGCCCTGACAAGGCCCGCCGCCTCGGCTACAAGGCCAAGCAGGTAGATCTCCCCGCCTGGCGCTCTGTTCTGTTGCCTGCCGTGAGATAGTGATTATAGATATAGGTTGGTTGAGGGCTTGAAGCCATTTAGGATTCGATCTGCGCAGTCATATCGCCGTTTGCTGGTTTGTGTTTATGAGATTTCACGGCTTTGGGTGGACCATTTCTACTGTAGTTTCAGGCGATAGATTGTTGTCAGTTTTCTGTGTGCAAAATGTAGTACTGCTGTTCAGTATGTACAATAAAAACATGTGTTGGAGCCTTTGTTTGGGCATTATTACGATGTTTGGATATATAATGCCTGAATTTAGATTATGATAAGCTGTGCTAGCTACTAAATTGATAAGTGCAACCTGTTGATGCTGCAGTTTGTTGTGCGCCAAATATCGTAGCTACTTATTGAGTTGGAATAATCTGAACATAACTTGAAATTGAGTCTTTTTTGTTTGCTGCCTATGATGGTGCATTGCATTTGGACCATAAAATTAATAGAGTTTTATGTGGGTTATTTCGCCAGGCTAGGCTAATACGATTTAAGCCATTTAATCACATTATGTTTGTGATTTGTTTGGCTGATTTTTATGTGGTGAGATAATGATAATGTAAGACCATTTATTTATATATTTATATTATGCTCGTGTCAGCTTGTGGCAGTGAAAACTTGTTTGGTGAGTACAGTGATCCAACTTACTGTTGTTTCACTGCATGGTCTTGTTGCAGTTATGCAGCTGTCTGACATGTATGCCTTTTCTTGTTACGCAATAAATTTTTGGAGTAGGATTTCTGCGCATTAGACTCGTAGGATGCTATGTTAGGCTTGTTTACTTCATTTTATTAATGCAGTTTGAGTAGCTACTGTCATTTGCTTTTGTTTGATGTGTTGTGTTCATTCATCTTCAGGGTTATGTTGTCTACCGTGTCCGTGTGAGGCGTGGTGGCAGGAAGAGGCCTGTGCCTAAGGGTATTGTATATGGCAAGCCCAAACACCAGGGTATCACCCAGCTCAAGTTCCAGAGGAACAAGAGGTCTGTAGCTGAGGAGAGAGCCGGACGCAAGCTTGGTGGTTTGAGGGTTCTTAACTCCTACTGGTTGAATGAGGTACGCCGGATTGTAACAAGAAAATTCGTCTACAGAGATACTAGCTTATGGGTTTGTGCTAATGGCTTGACATGTCCATCACTCCTAACACAGGATAGTACCTACAAGTACTTTGAGATCATCCTTGTGGATGTTGCCCACAAAGCCATCAAAACCGACCCAAGGATCAACTGGCTATGCAACCCTGTCCACAAGCACCGTGAGCTTCGTGGCCTCACCTCCGCAGGCAAGAAGTTCCGTGGCCTGCGCGGCAAGGGCCACACCCACCACAAGAACAGGCCCTCCAGGAGAGCCACCTGGAAGCGCAACCAGACCCTCTCCCTCCGCCGCTACCGCTGAGCTTGTCTGGTGCTTGGATACTGTCACTGTCGAACCTGTCCCAAGCGAAACAAAAACTTCGGCTTTGTTTGGTTGCATTTTCAAATTTTGCTACTCGTGTTGTCATGAACTATTTGCAATTCTGCAGTGTTAAGAGACAACGAATGGTTAGTGATCAAATTCTGCCCTGGTCATTTGGTCTTGTTTGGTTTGTTTTCAGTTAACGAACTGTATTTTTTTTTCACACCAAATCAACCGACAGTAGTATTTTCAGCCATGACTTATCATGACCAAGCGAACAGTCTGTAAACGATGATCGGTTTGCATGTGTAGTGGGCTGCGGACAGTCGTTTGTTTCGTGGTACTTTTGCATCCCGGGATGATGGTGCCTCTCGATTCTCCGTTACCGATTATTCGTTTAGTTGTTCAAGGTGTGGTTGATATGTTTTATATGCGCTTGCATTGTTGGATTCGACATAGTTGTGGTTTGTGAATCATACGATTTTAGGTCGTTGCATTCTGTTGCGAAGTTGCATTCTGGATTTTGCTTAGCTACAATGGTAGGTACTGTAGGCTGTAGCCAATCCATTTTTAGCTATTGGATTTTGCTTAGCTGCAATGGTACAATAGGGATCCTCAAATCATGCGGAGGTTTGAATAACCATTACAATTTTGCGTCGAGAAGGGGATCACAATTAACTCAAATAATTAATGGCGTGTCGTTGATGGCGCCAAATTAGAGTTACTGTGTGAGCTATTGAGAGACGAGAGCCCAAATTCTTGTATTTTATTCTAGACGCCTTTCATATTTGATGATTCAAAGTAGCAAAACTTTACATTTTGCCCTACGTATTGTATGCCCAAGAATGCTTGGTTGTTGCCATAAAAAAGAGAATAATTATTATCTTATTAAGCAAAGAAAAATTTAGCAGCGTTTTCATCACATTGAGCATCTCTAACAATCTTGTTTCAAATTCATTCTCTAAATCTTTATCTAGAGAGACATTCTAATAAAAAGTAGCTCTGTATATCTCTTTATTACACTCCAACAATTTGTCGTTGAAGAGGCGATTTAGAGAAGAAAATTTTCACTAAAATCTCTGTTACCACATTTGTATAATAACCTGTCACGATCCCACTTCAGCGAGATTTTGAGTCCAGGTCAAACAACTTAGGAAAATGGTCAAACTCTTATGCGGGTGTGCCCCACTGCGCAGCGACCAACTAAGCGCAGCCCCATCTGCCCCCGTGACATGTAGGTCCTACCGGTCAGCGAACCAGCCCTATCCCAAGTGTCCTCTCTCTAGAGCCAGCCGGTGGCGAAACTGCCAGGCGGCCGGGTTCTGCGGCGAGCACAGGCAGAGGAAGAGGAAGAGCAGCGCTCTCGCCTCTCCACTCGTCAGCCATCACCACCGCCTTCTCCGGAGCTTTCTAGAAGGCCATGGCGGAAGCTTCCAGGACCTCGGAGGCCCGCCGGGACGCTGTGTTCGGGCGGTGGGTCGTCTTCTCGCCGGCGCGCTCGCGCCGCCCCACCGACCTCAAGTCCCACGCCCCCACCAAACCTAGCCCCAGCCCCAGCCCAGGGGCCGACTCGCCGGCGCCGCCCAAGCCGTCCTGCCCCTTCTGCGCCGGCCGCGAGTCCGAGTGCGCGCCCCAGATCTTCCGCGTGCCGCCCGACGGCACCCTGCCGTGGCGGATCCGCGTCATCCAGAACCTCTACCCCGCGCTGCGCCGTGACGTGGAGCCGCCGCCCCCGCCGCCTGTGCTGCCGGAGGGGGAGGCTCCCCCGGACGAGCCCGGGGAGCGCGCCGTCCCCGGGTTCGGCTTCCACGACGTGGTCATCGAGACGCCACGCCACGACGTGCGCCTCTGGGACCTGGACGCCGAGGGCGTCCGCGACGTGCTGCTCGCCTACGCGGATCGCGTGCGGCAGCTCGGGGAGCACCCCGCGGTGAAGTATGTTCAGGTAGAGCCGTAGAGAGGCTTTAACGCGTGTGCATCCCATTTCTGCTTAGTTTGCCTTTATCAGATGGCTGGGCCATTTCATTATTTGGATAATGGTGACAATTTGCAGCAAAATATTAGACGCTGAGAGTATTTCCAAACTGCAAAATTAGACGCTGCAAATTGATGCATCCTAAAGCACTTGAAACTTGTTACTTAAGAGTTAACAATTGCTAAACGCCGGATATAGTTTCTATAGGGGCCAGGACAATTTCTTAGCTGGAGATATTGCGCCGTCTTTCTAGTTTTCACATGTGTCGATGGTTCAGTGTATCTTCTAATTTGGATATTGATGTGTTTCTTTATGTTGGTACGGAGATTGACATTTTGGGTAGATTAATGTAAAAATTCCAGTATCATGATATACATTGCCTGTAAACGAGATTATAAGTTCAGATTCATGTGCCTTTATAGTGTACGGATAATGTTTCCGTGGCAAAGTTTGCAAACTTGTTGGGTATGTTATAAGATATGCTTGTTCTGGAGGTTACGTTGCACAGCAGTTAAGGTCGCTGTAGGCTTTACAAGATTCCAATTCCTGGGCACTTGCTGTTACACCTATGTTTATGTCAACCACTTTTGATGGCAGGATAGATATGGACAATAACATATTCAACTTTTAGTTTAGAATGGAATTTGTGATTTTGTCTATTCTGTCGAGGTTTGTGTATGGTTCATTTACATAAGCTTGGATATGGTGATTCTTGATTGGCAAATCATTCCAGACTTAAAGTGCTTTATTGTTCACTTGCGAAACATGCTGTTTCTGTTGTTAGTGCCTTTGTCGTTTACTGCATTGCTTATACTTGAGCCTTTTTCATGCACTGTCCATGTGGCGTATTTGTCATCTATATATCCATGTAGGAATCTAGCTGACGTTGGGATATTGTGTTATGGGTTAGTAAATAGAAAGTGCCAGTGTCTCATTTGTTAGGATCTGCGGTGTAAGCTCAGTAGTTTGTTATGAACCCATTTGTCCTGGGTTTGATACTTTCCTACCGGGTCTATCTTCCCAAATAAAATCATTGCCTCTCACTGTGAAGCCACAAGGGGAATGCAGTGTGCCAATTTTAAATGCAGGCTCATCTTAATATTGGACTTTTGCCAACCATAGAAACTAACTAGTCTCTAAGGAAAATGAATCAACACGTTCCTCCTTATATTTCATTTCTAGTGTTTATGATGCTTTCCATGTTATTTGTTAGCCAATAGCCATGCTTGTTATTATGGTATGTGCAGATAGGCAGTCTATTTTGTGTAGATATGTAGTTTGGCGGAGTTCTCATGCTTACCACAAGGACATAGGTGGTATGTTTGAGCAGTGCCATTGTTACTGTGCTAGTGGATGGTAATTTACAAAATATTACACTCTTACACTTGTAACACTCCTTTAGTTGGCTCATACAAACTAATTGGTGATTTTCCTTGAAACTAAATTGATTGAACGAAGATATAAGTGAGACGTGGTCAATGAAAGCTTTTAATGGGCAATAATATCATCGCTTTCCAAGTCCCAGTCTTTGTCCACAAACCCATCTTACTACTTGTTTTGTTGGATCTATTTTTGTCCCATCGATAGTTTCCATTTAGCAGTAGTCTATATTCATTCCTGAATCTTGTTATTGACTTCAAATTGCCTCTTTTAATTTACCTTCTATAGTACCTTTGTTGATTTCCTCATGTCTGAAAAAGTTCCTTTGTCTTAATATGCTTAGGTGTTTAAGAACCATGGGGCATCTGCTGGAGCTTCAATGGCACATTCACACAGCCAAATGTTGGGAACTCCCTTTGTCCCTCCCTCTGTTACAACTCGGCTTAACTGCATGAAGGAGATTTTTGACAGATCAGGGAACTGCAGCCTTTGTGAGATTAGGTCCAAAGATATCCTGATCAGTGAAACACCTAATTTTTCTGCCATTGTTCCTTTTGCAGCATCATATCCATTTGAGATATGGATTATTCCTCGACAACATATTTCCTATTTTCATGAAATCGATCAGGATAAGGTACGGAGTATTTTGAAATCCGCTACATGTTTCATCTTTTACAGACCGACCTGTGTATACAAATATTACTATATATTTTGAAGCTCAAACTTCCCTATTTGCTCTTGCTGTACCTTTTTGGAGTTCCTGTTAAGTTATGGATAAACTTCTGTGCCAATAGTTTAATGCATCTGCTATAGTTATTGGTTTAGTTCGCATGCCTAAATACTAGCTGTATAGTATTTACGTCATTCCCTCATGGGCTATGCAAAATAGTTCCTTCTACTTGAAATTTGTAATTTCCTTATTTGTCTCTACACACGTTCCGTACTGAACCAGATACGCATTACAATTTTCTGATGCACTTAATAATCTTCTTCAATCTTCACTTATTCCAAACACCGCATTGCATTTCTACTGGATGAAAATGAGGGATTAGTAGGTTCACTTGATCACTTCCCCAATTTGTGTCATGTGGAACACTATGGGCCAGATCTGCGTTACTAATGCTGTCAATAAGTTTGCCCATTTCATGTCATAGTCATGAGCTACTCTGTAGATAAATAAATTCCAGGCATGTTGATACTAGCGGATTCTGCTTGTCAGCACCACCTTTTTTGGGGCACTAAGTTATTGAAATGCTGTCTGTAGGCACTGGATCTTGGGTCTCTGTTAAAGACTATGCTGCAAAAGTTGTCTAAGCAGCTCAATGACCCGCCATTCAATTTTATGATCCACAGCGCACCATTTGGGCTTTCATCATCCTGCCTGCCTTATACACACTGGTTCCTCCAGATTGTGCCCCAGTTAAGTGTAATAGGCGGATTTGAGCTTGGAAGTGGGTGCTACATCAATCCAGTTTTCCCTGAAGATGCTGCAAAGATTCTTAGGGAACTTGACTGCTCAGTCTAGTGGTGGTCGACGTCTAACCGTTTACTAGATAGGAACGAGGGCTGTGTTCCTCTACACTTTTCTCAGAAGCAAAAATACCATGCTAATAATACAAGCAGATAGTTAACTTGATATGTAACATCAGGCCCTGCTTTGGCGAGGGAGATCTGCTGGGGTATCTTTCTCGCCCTTATTCAAACAGTTCTGCATGCCAAGTTGCCAAGTTGGGCATCTTTCTTGGCTCTGAGATTGATGTTGCCTGTTTGTACAGACCACAGAGTGGTTAAAAACAGAGTTTTCTTTTGAAGACTAATAAATTGTTTGATATCTTTTTATCTGATGTCTTGGTTTATCATATGGTCTAAATGTATTTCCAGCTGTCAGCTAACTGTAGCTCCCTGATATAATGTCGTTGGAAGATTGCATGGAATTACATGCAGTACATAGATACATGCTAATTGAAGCATACAATACAAAGTTTCAGATTTTGGAAGTCTGTTGCCTGTAGCCGGCCAGACCTTGTGTAAATTGGTGAACCAAGAGGAATTGCGAATTGATGTGTTTTTTTTTTCCTGACACATTAAACTGTCTGAACCTGAAGAACCAAAGTTCTCAATAGTTGTCTCGTGAGTTTGTCCGCTAACATATTCACCTTTTGCTTGATTCTTAGCATATTTGGCATGGCTTACAAGCACAACTGCATATTTCCTTTACATAATGTACTCATATTTCCTTTACAAATTGGATATATACTCATATACATAATGTATCTGCACCAAATGGCAAATGGTTAAGTACGAGGGCAAGGAGGCATCTCTCGGAGATAGTCAGCCTCACCAAGAATAGCTAAGGTACAGGTGTGAACTGCAAACTACTGACAGAGCGGGGAGCTGAACTGTATGGGAATGAGCTTATAAGCCTTAGTAGGCTTCTGCAGTATGCAAATCTGCAAGATCAGAGATGAGAGGCATTGCCTGCTTCTGCTGCTGCTACCAGCCTACCACCACCATGTTTCAATTGCTCAATTCTTGATTAATCCGAACAAGGATTTGATGGCATTGATGGCGTTCTCGTTGATGAACGACTCGTCGTAGTTCTTCAGCAAGGGCTCGAATTCCCCTGACTTCCTCAGGTTCGTGAGGTCCGGGTCGGTGCGGACTCTCTGCAGGAATTGACCATCAGTAACAATCCATCATGTGTTTCATGCTGCAAAACAGTTGGTTACCTTGAAGTCTTCATACCCTGCCTTCAGGGCTTCCTCCAGTGCAGAAAGCCCAGCTTCTATCTGCACAACAAAGGAACATAAACATGAGCCTTCATCAGTAGCAGACCTGAATAGCATCCATCATATATTCCGACAGTGAGAGTTACTGAACCCGGCCGAGCTTCGAGTAGCTGCAGGCAACATTGTAGCTGGCAATGGAAGCCTCACTGGGCTCCGGTTTCGATCCCAGAACCGACTCGAACTTCTCCAATGCCTCCTCATATTTCCCATCCCTGCATTTTTTTGTTCCAAAAGCCGAAAGAGATTTCAAAACTGAAGCAAGCAATCATATTCACATAGTGCTGTCAGGTGTTGAGGAATCATTTCTGTTCACTGACTTGTACAGCCTGAGCCCCATGCGGAGATCCTCTTCCCTCTGCATCTTCTGCTCCATCTTCCTCGTGTAATTTTGCAACTGCGTGGAGTTTTTCAGACATTGCCGTGAGCAAAATCAACCATTCTGTGCATTTCTATGGAGACACAGAGACCTGAAGATACAGAGTTGATGCTTCTACTCTACCCACCTGGATCTCTCTCACCCTGCCGCTGACCACTCCAGAGTTCCTCTCAAATCTGATGATCTCCTTCTCGGTGAGGTCACCGTCACCGTCCACCTTACCTGGACTCAACTCAATCAGCAGCATCCAGCAAGAATTAATCACACCCCTTGAATTCTCATCCCATTTCTTTCTTTCAGAAAACTAATAAGACGAATGCATGATTCAAGGGCATGAAATTAACAGCGGTCTGTTGTTATCTTACCAAACCTCCTCTCCATCTTCAGGTACAGAGGGCCGACCCTCTGACGGATGCTGTACATGGTCTGGCCGTACCCTTTCGCCGGCCAGATCTCCTCTCCGAAGACAGCGCTGGTGGCGAGCACCTTGTCGCCGACCTCGAACTGGCCGGTCACGTCGGCCGCGCCGCCGGGTTGGATGGCCTCGATGTAGGTGCCGCCGTCGCGGCCCTTGGTGAACTTGAGCCCGTACGGCTTCTGGATCGTCACCTCGTACTCCTCGTACGGCCGCTCCTCCTCCTCCGCTCCCTCGCCTCCGCTTCCCCCCGACTTGGTCTCCGCCGCCGCCTTCGCCTCGGACGACGCCCGCACGACGACGGCGTCCAGCTGGGCCCTCCGCGCGCCACCGGCAGGCGCCAGCCTCAGGTTCCGGCCGCCGAGGACCGCGGCCGCCGGCTGGAGCAGCAGCAACGCATTGCTGCTGCTGGCTCTTGGGAGGCGGCGGGCGGGCGAGGACAGCAGCGGCGGCTGGTTAGCGGCGACCTGGCTAGCCAGCGCCATGGCTATTGGCTAAGCTAGGAGAAGCTTAATTGCGTGACTGCGTGAGCTAGCTGCCGCGCGCTGCTTGTTCGAATGGTCCGCTCGCTCGAATGTCTCAGCCCAGCACCGGCAGCTGCTGAGCTCCTCTTCTCTTCTCCTCTTCGCGCGCCTCGCGAAGAATCTGTGGTGTGGTGGTGCAGATGAGGAGGAGGAGGAGACGCTTCTGTGGCTCATCTTGGGCTGTGTGGCGCCAGGAAGGCTTGGAGCTCAGGCGTGAGACGGAGGCCACACACCAGCACGGACAGACGGAGAAGAACAAAATAGAGGCTGAGGACTGAGAAGGCGTATGCATGCTGTTCTTTCTCCGGCCAGGTGTCCGGCGTAGGTACGTTACTACGTACGTGTCACCTTCCATGTCAGTAGAAAGTTAATCTTTTTCTTTTGAAAAAAGAAAGATGAAATAGCTCTTTCCGACCCGTTATAAGACCCTAATTCACAAATACTTTCTTTTTAGATAACGAAAAATATCATCTGGCTTCATCCTCCCAAAAAGAAAACAGACCTTACCTATCACTGAGTACACTCAAAACGATCTCACTCTCACACAATTCAAAAGGCAAAAAAAAGATTAAAACTCAAGTCTAAAAAGTAAAGGATCATCCATGAAAAACAAAGGGAAAAAGGCCATCATAGCACATGAGGAGGAGACGCTTCTCATCTTGGGCTGTGAGGCGCCAAGAGGGCTTGGCGGAGTTCAAGCGTGGGATGGATGATGCCAGCGGGCGTACGCTGGTGTTTCTCCGGCCGGGGCCCGTCGTAGCTACGTGTCACCTTCCGTATCAGCATGCTGGGCTCACTTGCAGTATTGTGTGGACCAAGTAGAAAGTTGATCCTTTTCTTTTGAAAAAAGAAAGATGAAATAGCTCTCTCCGACCTATTAAAAGACCTTTTACAAATATTTATTTTTAGATAACGGAAAATATCATCTGACTTCATCCTCTTACAAGAATCAGACCTCCACCTATCAAAAAGTCCACTCAAAACGGTCTCACACAACTCAAAAGATAAAAAAACGATTGAAACTCAAGTCTAAAAGTAAAAGATCATCCATGATGAGAAAAAAAAAGCCATCATGCAATTTTTTTCTCATCCTGGCCATTTGGCCAATATTGCCCCGTTCGGCTTACCCTATATTCGGCTTGTTTTTTCAGCCGAAATAATATTTTTCTCTCACAACAATTCAGCCAGAACAGTATTTTCAGCCAGTTTCAGCCAAGATTCAACAAACCGAGCTATATACTATATGGCAAGGTCAACGAAACAACAAACATACCGTAGCTGATAAGGCATGGTATCATTAGTTGCTAGTTTGGTTTGACCATTTAATGCTTCAAGGCTTGAAGAGTATACATTCTCCAATATTGATATTTCTTTTTTCTTCTCAGAATACACAGAGAAGATATGCGTATATCATTGTATTAATAAAAAAAAATACATGACACATTACACAGATAGACTATTACTTATGGTGGACAACATAGAGAGAGAAGCAGGCAAAATTATTATAACAATTTCCCAACCTAAATTTTGTAATTAAACTTTTATATAATAAATTTATGAATAATGTAACCTATGCACAAAACTGGCTAGATCGCTATGGAAACGGCGATTCGCGATCCAATGTATCCTAGCTGAGTACCCCAAAATACACGTCTCGCTTGTACCCAAGCACAAACGAGACCAACCCATTTCACTCCTGCCGAGGGGTCCAGGCTCCCATCGAAACTTGGACTCAAGCCCCTATCCTTGAGATCCGGTCTCAGTGTGGTGCTTAGACCTCCACCTTTCCCCGTCTCCAATCAGTCGGTACGGAAAGAGCTAGAACCCAAAGACAAGAGCGCAATGAGCATTCCCACTCCCATAAGCAAGTATGTGCTCAGGATAATAAGTCTGTGACCTGACTACCATCCACAGCAACGGACGATCCTCAATTGACACGAACAGGAAAAACAGTGTAACCAAGCTAATCTCCGTGGCCGCGGGACACACTTGTTACACCCACCAATAACCCATGCCATATCCCTGCATGGTCTCTATTTTTTAATTATTTTATTATGAGAGTAATAATAATCATCTATTGTGAGTAACGGTAGGTTACTCATGCTACCGACAACATAAGCATAGCAGCTACTCAAACCCGCACTAGTAGGACTCGTAGGGTAGATATATATGCATGTGGTTTCCATAAAATTCCTGCAATATAAATGCACAACTCATATATATATATATATATATATATATATATATATATATATATATATATATATATATATATATATATATACACGGTGGATATGAAAAATAGAGGTTATGCACCGGGGCTTATCTTGGGCAGGCACGATGTTAGCTGAGTCAGTCAGTGGTGGCTTTAGGACCTCCTCCTGCACAAGAATCTTCTCCTCGTACTCCTCGACGATCTCCTCAAACTCGTGCTCGCCGGTGGTCATAATCTCTGCCAACTAATTCTCTATATGCATGCGATGATAATGATGCAACAATTTAGTATTGAGACAACAACAACTCTTAAAATAAGAATACACATGTTAAGCTACTAAGCTAGCTCTAATGACTAAGATACTAAGCTAACTATCGTCTTCGTCAAGCAAAGTGTTGCGTTCAACTAACAAGCACCTAGTTTTGCAAATCAATGGTATGCCTTTATTTCTATTAAAGATTTAATGTCTATTTAAACAAAGAACATTTAACTACCCTAATGTTTAGTCTAGTCTAAGGCCACAAAATTACAGTGAGCACATAATAATACAATGAAGCTATTGTAAAAATTTTAGGATCAAAGCTATCACCAATTTACCACGAAATTTTTCTAATAATATTAAGCACTTTAAAATGATTTAATAGCCCCTAGTACCAACACATATATGTATGAACTAACTATACTAACAGGTAGACAATAATCTTAGGAACCTATCAAAATTAGATTCATAAATTTTACACATCTATATGAATTTATATTAATTATACAAATCTAGCTCTAAAATTTAAATAGAAAGCTATTACATATTTCTAAGAAAAAGAAAAACGAAATCGACCTTGCGGCCCACAAACGCGCGGACGTGGCCCACGCGAGATGGCCCACGATGGGGACCCTGCGGGCGCTGACGCTTTTGCAAAAACACCCACGCGCTATTCAATATTAACGCGACCACTTTGCGCACTATTCTTACTGATAGCACTTTTGCAAGGAAGCCCTCGCATTAACCCGTCTTCGTATCGGGGAGGTCCTTAGGACTCCCGCGCTCGCCGGCGTGGCATTGGCCGGCACTGGACACTTACGCCAGCCAACTAGGGACCCCTATGGCGTGTCTATAGGGCCGATGCTCACCTACGAGCCCACGCACAACGATGGGTAGCGATTAGGAGACCAGAGACGAACTATAGTGGCTCCTCCATGTCGACGGGCAACCTGCGACGGCAGCGGCGACGTTCCGGTGAGCTATGGCGCTAACTGAGAAGTAGAGATAGCGAGGAAGCATCAGGCAATCACTGTGGACCTGGCCGAGGTGATGGTTCGGCCGGGGACTACCCGAGCAGGGCTGGCCATGTGCGACCGAGAGATGCGGTGGTGCACCGCGGCGGACACAACCACGTTGGTAGTGGCAGGGTAGCGGTAGAGGTACGACTAAGGAGCGCAGGGCGAAGAGGGGGTTGAGGCAAAGCTAATGGTGCATCTAGATTAGCTCAGTGTGGTTATATGGAGGGCTGCCCTCAGCAATGGCCGAACTCGGCCTTATCGACACGACGGCGGGGGAAAACTCCAAATTGGAGCTTGGCCAGACTCGATTCAAGGTGGGGTAGGGTCAAGGGTCCGATGGCTTAATGAAGAAGCCCAAGACATGACGAATCGAGCCGAGGTGACCTATCTATGCCGAATTGAGGTGAGCGGGGTCAGCCGGTCGAGGTAACAGAGAAGGGGGGTAAGTTAGAGCTCGGCTCGTCCTCGCCTTGGTGGGACACGGGCGGAGCGATCAGGACAACATACGCGTAGGCGCTACGGACAAAATGTGCGCGTGTCCACGACCGGACACGGCATGAGCGGCTGCAGCGCCTTTAATGGCGAGACGACGACGAGCACGGCCATGTGCCAATGCAGCGGATACGCTAAGTGTGCGCGCAGCAACGGCAGTGCCCACGGCTAGGGCAGACAGCGGTGCAGAGCCACAGGGGGGTGCGGATGCGACGGCAAGGCAACAGCAGCACAGCGCGGCCGCGACGGCAGCAGTAGTGCAGCGCGAGGCAGGGCAGCAGGGGCGCAGAGGCCAGTGGCTCGCTGTGGCCGGCCTCGACCAAGCCAAGGCAGGCTCGGCTGACCCGGCACGACGGCGCGGTGTGCAGGACGTGGCCATGTGCGCTGTGCTAGGTGGCCGTGCGCACAGCACCAGACAGCCCGAGGCTGTGTCGTGCATGAATTTTAAAGCGTCGATAAAAACTAAACTATTGAAGTTGAAACTAAACCGCCTTCACTATGATAAAGAGGGCCTATTTGGCTACCAACCAGAGCTAAAACATGACACCACCTCTTAACTCAATTTCACAGGATTAATTCCCAAACATGGTGCTGTCAAATTGTCTTTAGACTGAGGAATTTTCTGTCTTGAGCTGGATTCAATTTCAAGTTCCATTTCTAAGCTATTAGAAATACTAACTAGCAATGTTATTTTTCTACAGCAAGAGTTGCATTGTCATCTACAAAATTTATACTTCAAACTTTATTTAGGTGTCACACACATGTTCTATAATATTTTTGCTCAATAAAAATTGGTTTTCAACCCTACTTGACATAACATGAGCTATTGAATCAATTTTTATTTAACATTTTTATTATTCATTTTAGGTTACAAGAAATTTATCTACACACTCTATTACATGCATTATCACATAAACATGATGCTCATGACATGATTTAGTAGTTTGTTTAGGACGTAACACCAAGGGTGTTACAATTATTTATATGTAACTATATTTATGTCCTATTACTTTAATGAAGTCCTAGACAATACACTTGTACAAATGGGGTGGATGTCGACTTGGAGAGCGCATGGGAGGTCAGGTGATTCTAACAGAAGAAAAAACCTTTCTTAGGCAGAAATGAGAAAAATCAAGGATTGTTGTCCATTGAATTAGGAGAAGAAGGGATGAAAAACAAGAAAAAAGAGAGAGCTGGACAGCTGGGCCACCGCCCAACCGGACTAAGGGCACGCACAACCGAGACATACAGACCTATTAGCCCAAAACTAAAGTGAGGCTCCACGTTTTTGCAAGAAAAAATATGAGGCTTTATCAAAAAAAGAAAAGAAAAAAAAGATGAGACTACCACCCATCTATACATGCATGTCTCATGTTCCCATCTATCTGATTGTAAGCCAAAAGAGCATGCATGCGGCAACTTTAATTTTCTCCTCTCTGTCCTCTCCCAAACCATCACTTTCTGGTCACACTGCATTCTTGAGTGTTGGTGGCAAGGACACTAGTTCTTGAACTAGTGGCGGAGCCAAAAAAAAAAAAAAATTTAGGTGGGGCGAACTTTAGAAGCACTATAGAATAACAAAAGCGAAAAACACAAACATGTATTGTATAATCACACACATTATATAATAAAGCAATGAGTTAACAAAATTTTTAACACGAGACTTCAAGTTCAAAGAATAAATATTATTCTTGCACCAAACAATTAAAAATAGATAAAAGAAATAATTGATCAATCTGAATTCATAATGACTAGTGGTAGCGTGCATGCATGGCCTGTTGGGCCGCTGGCATTGGTCTATATTTATTTATCTTGGCCCATGACATAATAGAAAGGCCTATCATAGAATTTTCGACCAGGTGCCTCGAAACATCTTGTGAGTTGTGAATGATTGATCGTATACCATGTATGAGTACAGGGGATTACATATAGGCAGCTAGGGTGGCGTACAAGCCTACCGCATGGGCCTAATCACATTCACTAACATGGGCCTAATTACATCATGCTAACACTCCCCCTCAGTCTAATCGGGAGCATCGCTAACGGTCAGGCTGGACCGAAACTCCTGAAACAAAGAAGTAGGAAGCCCCTTGGTGAAGACGTCGGCGTACTGTGATGTTGTAGGAACATGAGTAACCCGAACGTGACCGAGGGCAACCTTCTCTCGAACAAAGTGGAGATCGATCTCAACGTGCTTCGTCCGCTGATGCTGTACTGGATTGCTGGAGAGATAGACAGCACTGACATTATCGCAATAGACCAGAGTGGCACGGCGAGGAGGGCGCTGAAGCTCAAGGAGCAACTGACGTAGCCAAGTAGCTTCTGCGACGCCATTCGCCACAGCACGGTATTCAGCCTCCGCGCTGGACCGGGAGACTGTGTGCTGTCGCTTGGAAGACCATGACACAAGGTTGTCTCCGAGAAAGACTGCGTAACCGGAAGTCGACCGTCGGGTGTCGGGACAACCAGCCCAATCGGCGTCGGTGTAGACAACGAGCTCTGTGGGGGAAGAGCGGCACATAGTCAATCCAAGTGTCGTAGTGCCCTGCAAGTAGCGCAAGATACGCTTGAGGGCTGAAAGGTGAGGCTCTCGAGGATCATGCATGTAAAGGCAAATCTGCTGGACAGCAAACGCAATATCTGGACGAGTGAAAGTCAAGTACTGTAGAGCTCCTGCTAAACTGCGGTACTGAGTAGCGTCACCAACAGGGGGTCCATCTTCGGATAATTTGGAGTGGAGATCAACAGGCGTGCTGCACGGCTTGCACGCACTCATCCCGGCGCGCTCCAAAATGTCCAAAGTGTACTGCCGTTGGGAGAGAAACATACCCTTAGCAGAACGTGTCACAGAGATGCCCAAAAAATGATGAAGCTGTCCCATGTCGGTCATAGCAAACTCACGCTGAAGTGCCGCAATCACCTGGCGTAGGAACTGGGCAGAAGAGGCAGTGAGAACAATGTCGTCGACGTACAGCAGCAAATATGCGGTGTCAGATCCCCGGCGGTAGATGAACAGTGAGCTGTCGGACTTGGTTTCAACAAAGCCAATGGAGGACAAATATGAAGCAAACCTGTGATGCCATGCACGAGGAGCCTGCTTCAGTCCATAGAGGGATTTGTTGAGGCGACATACCAAACCCGGACCAGAGGAGTCCACGAACCCGGTGGGCTGCACACAATATACTGTCTCGGCGAGGGTGCCGTGTAAGAAGGCATTCTTGACGTCCAACTGATGAATAGGCCAGTCCTGAGAGAGAGCCAAAGAGAGAATAACACGAACTGTCGCTGGCTTGACAACTGGGCTGAAAGTCTCATCATAGTCCAGGCCAGGACGCTGTGTAAATCCCCGAAGAACCCAACGAGCCTTGTACCGATCAAGGGACCCGTCTGCATGCAGTTTGTGCCGAAAAATCCATTTGCCGGTTACCACATTGACGCCAGGAGGGCGAGGAACCAAGCTCCAGGTGTCGTTGGCAATCAAGGCGTCAAATTCAGCCTGCATAGCTGAGCGCCAATTGGGATCTGACAGGGCGTCACGAACGGAGCGCGGGAGCGGCGACACAGGCACAGCGTGGAGGTTGAGACGATCCACGGGCTGTGCAATGCCGGCTTTGCCTCGGGTGCGCATAGAATGCGCGTTGTCGACTGGAGTGACGGAGACCGGTCTCGTGGCCAGTGTGCGGCCCGTGGCCGCGGCGCTACTGGCAGCAACCTGTACGTGACGTACAGGGGCAGCAGCGCCGGCCGGGGACGGACTGGGCGCCAGCGGTCCAGTGGGCGAGCCAGCAGGTGGCCCGGGCAGTTGCGGCCCAGCGACAGGGGAGCCGCGCGCCTGCTGCGCGAGTGGCCTGGTGGCGGGCATTTGCGGCGCTGGGGACGAAGGACCAGCGCGCGGCGACGTGGCTGCGGGTGTACCTGCATGCACGAATTTTGCTCCAGGAAGTGGAGCGGTTAGCTCATCATCATCAATAAGAAAATCCAAGGCGGAGGATGCCATGGGGGTGGTGGACATGTCGGCGAAAGGAAAGAAGGATTCATCAAAGACGACATGTCGGGAGGTGATGATGCGATTCGACTCTAACTCGAGACACCGATAACCTTTGTGCTCCGAGGAGTAGCCGAGGAAAACACATAGGGATGAACGAGGTGCAAGTTTGTGGGGTGCAGTGGATGACATGTTGGGATAGCAGGCACAGCCAAAAACTTTGAGGTGTTCATAAGATGGTTGAGTAGAGTAGAGATGAAAAAATGGGGTGGAGGAGGAGGCGAGCGTTTTGGTGGGGAGCCGGTTGACCAGATATGTGGCGGTGTGAAGTGCCTCAACCCAGTAGACCGGAGGAAGGCTCGCCTGAAATAACAGAGAACGCAAGATGTCGTTAATGGTGCGAATCGAGCGTTCGGCCTTGCCGTTTTGCTGTGACGTGTAGGGGCACGACATGCGGAGTGCAACACCGTGAGAGAGGAAGAACGTGCGGGCCATGGAATTATCGAATTCACGGCCGTTGTCGCACTGGACGCTCTTAATGGGGGTGCCAAACTGCGTGCGTACGTGAGCAAAAAAATTGGCAATGGTGGAAAAAGTGTCAGACTTGAGGCGAAGCGGAAAAGTCCAAATGTAGTGTGAACAATCATCTAAAATGACCAGATAATATTTATACCCAGACACACTGACAATAGGAGATGTCCAAAGATCACAGTGTATTAAATCAAAATTGTTTGTAGCTCGAGAGGTGGAAATACTGAACGGGAGTCTAGTATGGCGACCGAGCTGACAAGCATGACAGAGATGATGGGTGTCATCTTTATTACAGGAAATAGCACTGGAACTAATGAGGCGGGACAATGCTTCACGCCCAAGGTGACCGAGACGACGGTGCCATAAGGAGGTGGGTGCAGCGAGGAGTGCAGTGGCGCTGGTGGCTGGTGAGAAGAACGGGTAGAGGTCGCCAGAGCTATTGCACCTGGCGATCACGTTCCTGGTTTGTAAATCCTTCACAGAAAGACCAAACGGATCAAATTCAATAGAACAATTATTGTCGGTGGTGAAGCGACGAATGGAAATCAAGTTCTTAATGATATGTGGAGAGACCAAAACATTATTAAGAACTAGATTACGATGTGGAAAAGAAAAAGTACGGGATCCGATGGCTGTGACAGGAAGTAAAGCGCCATTGCCCACAATGATAGATGAAGGTGTAGATAAATTGGGCGGGGAGGTCGTGGAGAGTATACCAGCGTCCGCAGACATGTGTGATCCAGCACCAGAGTCGGCGTACCACTCCGCCTGAGCCGGAGGGTTGAGTGCCATCGTGTTGAAGTTCTGCACCAAGGACTCCTGGTTCCAAGCGCCGCCGTGCGTGGGGTTCCAAGGGGCCGAGTGATACGGCGTTCCCTGGAACGTCGGTGTCGAGGGCATGCTGCCCCCGGAGCCGTAGGGGTAGCCAACGCCGGCGCCGTAGAACATGCCGCTGGGACCGCCGCCGTAGGGCCCGAGACCGCCGCTGGGTGTGCCACTGAAGGGGGCACCATACTGAGGGGCGCTGGTGGTGAACGCCGGCGGTGGGGGCGGCTGGCGGCCGTACGGCCACATCTGCAGGGTGCCAGCCCAGGGGTATGCGAAGCCAGGAGGCGCACCACCCAGGCCAGGCTGAGGCGGTGTCTGCGGCTGGTGCTGGTGGCCCGGACCCTGGCCGCGCCCGCCCCTGCCGCGCCGACGGCCGCGCTGACCACCTTGCTGACCACCAGGCTGAGCGCCTTGCTGGTGGCTGGGAGGACGGGCAGGAGCAGAGGGCGCTGCGGCCCCTTGGCGTGGAGCAGCAGGCGCCGGCGGCGTGTTGGCGATGAGGGCCGGAGGCGGAGACGGTGGGCGAGCGTCGATGTCGATCTCCTCAAGTAGCAAATGTGTGCGAGCGTCGGCGAAGGACGGAAACGGGCGATGCATCTTGAGGATAGACACCATGTGGCGGAACTTGCCGTTGAGCCCGCGAAGAAGGGTGAGCACCATCTGGCGGTCACCAATAGGATCACCGAACTCGGCAAGAGATGCAGCCATGGTCTCCAGTTTGCGGCAGTAGTCGGTGACCGTCATGGAGTCTTGACGGAGGTTGCGGAATTGCGTCTCCAGGAGGAGGGCACGTGACTCCTTCTGGCCAAGGAATTCATCCTCGAGATAGCACCACGCCTCACGCGCGCGGCGTTGCCGGATCATGAGCGACTATTGAAGATCGCTGGAGACGGTGCCGAAGATCCAAGACAGCACGACGCAGTCCACCTGGACCCATACGGGGCGGTCAGGGAGGGCTTCGTCGTCGAGGACGTGCGGTGTCAGGGCATACTTGCCGAGCACAGTGAGAAACATGCCGCGCCACTTGGTGTACGTGCCGGTGGCCTTGTCGAGGATGATAGGGATCAGCGCTTTGACGTTGACGACGGCAGTGGCCTGCGCCCAGACAGCCTCATGGCTGGCCTCGTACTTCTCCAGGGCGTCGGCGCGGAGGCGTGCCTCCTCGGCACGGCGCGCAGCTTCGGCGCGTTCCTCGGCGGCGCGTTCCTCGGCGAGGCGGCGAGCTGCGGCTTCTTTGGCCGCCGCTGCGGCAGTTTCGGAGTCATCTCCCGCCATGGAGACGGCGGGGCGGCCGCGCACGTGAGAGCGCGAGGCGGCGCAACGAGGGTGGATCAGCGACCGGACCAGGGGTCGGGGCGATCGAGGACGCGGCGAGCAGGTCGGCGACGTTCCGGGCGTGGTGAACGGCGGCCAGGGAACGGCGAGCTGCTCGGCGGCGCGCGCGAGTCAGGGTTGCGGAAGCGGAATTAGCGGATCGTAACCTGGCTCCGATACCATGTGAGTTGTGAATGATTGATCGTATACCATGTATGAGTACAGGGGATTACATATAGGCAGCTAGGGTGGCGTACAAGCCTACCGCATGGGCCTAATCACATTCACTAACATGGGCCTAATTACATCATGCTAACACATCTTTCCTCTCGATCGACTAGCGCTGAAGCTCTGCGCCTTTGCCGACGGCCGCCTCTCTGGATGCAAGTTGCAAGGCACTGCAGTCATGGAGATCCGTGGAAATTGGATGAGTCTAGTGAAGCTCTACCGCCAGTAGCTGGGGTGGCCGCCCCACGTCGCCCCAAGGGTGGCTCCGCCCATGAGTTCTTCTACAGGGTACGTACTACCACCCTCAGCGAGACCACCAAACCATGTGACATGGAACCGATGCAGAGGTGGATGATGGGGCAGCACGGCACCGTGGTGAGCGACAATCAACTGCGCAAGTGCAACCGTCGACGTCCTATGCTGCACATTCACAGCGCCTTCAAATGGGATGGGAATATCTAATCCCCTCTCTTTCCATCCCATGGCCTAAAATGTCACCCCAAAATTGCTCTGTCAGCTCACGCTTTGCATGGAGCGGCTGCCAGCCAGGCTTCCACTATCCTCATGCTCTATCAGAGATCCGAATAGCATTTCCCCTAGTGCCTCCCATTCCCAAACATTTTGTGGTTCCACCACGACACATGTCAGTCTACTCCAAGTCTCCAATGGGCAATGAACTTATCAATGGATGATTCTTGATTGGTCTGGACACAAGCATCCCCATTTATCTAGTGGTCTGTATTCATGTGGCAACCGCAGATGAAGAAATATAACATTTTGCCTTTGTATGGATTGAAATTTATATGTTTCCTTTGGTTGGCATCCTGTGAAATATGTACATTATATTGGGGAGGAGGACGACGGTGGTGAGAACAAGCGATGGTAGCTTGTGCAATATTACACTTGTTTGGTTGATGGTTGAAGACGAATGAATGATGGGGCAGCTAGCTCCTGGCTTCTGTGCTGGGAGAACTGGAGGCAGGAGCCAAGAGAGGATCGTAGGGGCCCGACAGCGCCCGTGGAGGCAGGAGGCATAAGTGACAATCAATTGTACAAGTGCAACCATCAACGTCCTATGCTGCACGTTCACAGCGCCTTCCAATGGGATGGGAATATTGAATCCCCTCTCTTCCCATCCCATGGCCCAAAATGTCACCCAAAAATTGCACTGTGAGCTCATGTACGCTTTGCATAGAGCGGCTGCCAACCAGGCTTACACTATTCTCATGATATTGCAGAAGTCCAAATAGCATTTCCCCTAGTGCCTCCTACTCCCAAACATTTTGTGGTTCCATCATGAGTCATGTCAGTCTACTCCAATGGGTAATGAACTTATCAAATGAATCTTGATTGGTCTAGACACAAGCATCCCCATTTATCTAGTCGTCTATATTCCACTGATACAGAGATGTGCTTTACTCCCGGTGGAGAACCCCCTCTAGTTCCGGTTCCCCACCCGGGAGCAAGCATCCGGGACTAAAGGGGGGGGTCCTTTAGTCCCGGGTCAGGAACCGGGACTAAAGGTCCTCCCAGCTTTAAAAAAAATAATGCCTCCCACCGCTGCGTCCCGTGAGATTCAAACTCAAGACCTCATGCATTGCCTCGCGCGTAGCTTACCACCCCACCTACACAACACATCTAACAATAGATGGGATGCTTCCCTTTTGAACTAACCTATCGGGGGACCTTTAGTCTGGGTTGGTGTTACCAACCGGGACTAAAGGGTCTACCTTTAGTTCCGGTTGGTGTTACCAACTAGGACTAAAGGTTGGAGGACTTTTAGTCCCGTTGGTGGCTTCAACCAGGAGTAAAGGTCCACCTTTAGTCCCGGTTGGTGTCTCCAACCGGGACTAAAGGTCCCCTGCCACTGTGCCGAGCGCAGTAGCCGTTGGACAGGGACCTTTAGTCCCGGTTGTAAACACCAACCGGGACTAAAGGTCTCTCTAGTCCCGGGCGCAAAAAATGCCGGGACTAGAGCCCATTTTAGCCTCGGATGAAAGGTCTGTTCTCTACTAGTGTTCATGTGGCAACCGCGCACATGAAGAAATATAACATTTTGCCTTTGCATGTATTGAAATTTATTTCCCCTTTGGTTGGCATCCTGTGAAATATGTACATTATATTGGGGAGGAGGACGTGGTCATAATTAACAAGCGATGCTAGCTTGCAAAATAGTACACTTGTTTGGTTGATGGTTGAAGACGAATGGATGAAATAATACTACGGCAGGTGAGGTTGCAGAAATTAATGATGTCTAAGTGCATTAGTTATCTGATTAATATATGCATTGTAC
Organism: Miscanthus floridulus; assembly: GCF_019320115.1. Lineage (NCBI taxonomy): Eukaryota > Viridiplantae > Streptophyta > Magnoliopsida > Poales > Poaceae > Miscanthus > Miscanthus floridulus. The sequence goes on along the minus strand of NC_089583.1, from coordinate 12,441,444 downwards.
GGGGTGGGAAATTTTCATACTACCGCCTCTAGCACAATATACTACTTTATCGTGAATTTTGGATCTTAATAAACACGAGTATTAGTCCCTAAACTAGCTAGTTGCTATATGGTTAATTGGAATAATGCATGCAAAATTTGGGAAATGTAACATCTCAGTGCTCAGATTTGTTTTATTGGAATTTAAGTGCTTAATGAATGAATATTTGATCAAGTCAGGAGGAACAAAGTTCATATCATTTTCATCCATTGACTTAAAGTAAAATATGAGCAGCTCGGCTTCAAACTGTTGTTATCCTGCAGGAATCTTTCTCCTAGTTGTTCCTCAAAGAAAGGCGTCTATAGACCCTACTGGTTCGAGTTGTGTGAATTCCACTCTTAGTTCAGTTGTCACAATCTGATTCGGAGATCATATGGTGAGCACAAAGTTTGCGCATGGTGTTGAAGAATCTGTCCTTCCCTAGGTATCCGTTCTTCCACGTCGACATGCTCAAATGGGATGGGAATATCAAATCCCCTCTCTTCCCATCCCATGGCCCAAAATGTCACCCCAATCGCACTGTCTGCTCATGCTCTGCATAGAGTGGCTGCCAACAGTGGCGGAGGAAAGAATTAAATTGAGGTGTGGCGAGTGCCTAAACATATAACATAGGTAGCATATATTTTGAAACTGAAGTTGTTTTTATACACATGCAAGGATATATAAGAAAGAACATATAAATATTATATATACATAATATATAGAGAAGAAGAGTTATAGCATCAAGGATAAATTACTGAAAAGATGAAAGTGAACTCAATGGACAAACTGAGTGACAATGAAGCTTCATTTACCTTTAACTTGTGCATTAGGCTTCACCTCTTCGATCTCAGCTGCCACATTATTTTCAATATCCTCCTCCACGTGTTCGGCTACTGAATCATTTTCTATCTCCTCTTCAGTGGCGGCAACAGCCTGCTCAAACTCATCGGGTCATAATCATCTCCCTCATGGAGCTTCCTAGGTCACATTCTTACACAGACGAAGGGATCGATAAACATACACTAAATCCCACATGCTATAAGAGCCCTGTTATAGTAAGCCCAGGATTGCGTTTCTTTCTTAGGAAGTAGATTAGTGCGCGATCTCTGATCAGCTGACCGCGCACGACGCGCATGCTGCGCGCTCTTCACGGCACGGCCCAGGGCGCTGGGATGGCAGTGGCCGATCACGATCGTGCCGTGATCTTCTCGGTTCTTAGTGACCATGTAAAGATGCATGTATTTCCTTCAAATAGAGATAGAAAGCAACTGAAAACGTTGCCGCTTTGCAGCAACAAATCATCGTGTGTCCACTGTGATCGCGTGTGTTCTTCATCTTCTTCCTCTCGCCGGTTCGGGATTCTAACAAGCCCAATTTCCCAAGTACCGTACAGATAGAAGTGTTCAATATTCAGTGGCTTCTTTGGAACATTCAAAGTACCAGTTCAGAGCAGCAACTCGATCTACTGGAAGCACTGCTAATGGTAGGGAGCGATTTGGGGGAGTGAGTTGCTGGAAAATTGAGGTACGGCAATCGGCATACCTTGCCATATGCGTGGCTCCGCCCCTGGCTGCCAACCAGACTTAAACTATCCTATGATTTTGCTGAAATCCAAATAGCATTTCCCCTAGTGCCTCCCACTCCCAAACATTTTGTGGTTCCACCATCCACCACGAGGCATGTCAGTCTACTCTAATGGGTAATAAACTTATCAATGGATGGATCTTGATTGGTCTGGACACAAGCATCCCCATTTATCTAGTCATCTATATTCATGTGGCAACGGCACGCATGAAGAAATATAACTTTTTGCCTCTGTATGTATTGAAATTTATATTCCCCTTTGGTTGGCATCCTGTGAAATATGTACATTATATTGGAGAGGAGGAGGACGGTGGCCATAATTAACAAGCGATGCTAGCTTGCGCAATAGTACACTTGTTTGGTTGATCGTTGAAGACGAATGAATGAATTATACTATGGCAGGTGAGGTTGCAGAAATTAATGATTTGCTAAGTAGTCATCTGAATAATATATGCATTGTACGGTGTGGGAAATTTTCATACTACCGCCTCAAGCACAATATACTACCTCATCATGAATTTTGGATCTTAATAAACACGCGTATTAGTCCCTAAACTAGCTAGTTACTAAATGGTTAATTGGAACAATGTAGTCACGCTGAGATTGAATTTGATGCAAAATTTGGGAAATGTAACATCAGTGCACAGATTTGTTTTATTCGAGTTTAAGCGCTTAATGAATATTTGATCAAGTCAGCAGGAACTAAGTTCTTATCATTTTCATTCATTAACTTAAAGTAAAATATGACCAGCTCCGCTCCAAACTGTTGTTATCCTGCAGGAATCTTTTTCCTAATTGTCCTCAGAGAAAGACATCTATAGACCCTACTGGCTCGAGTTGTGTTAATTCCACTCAGTTCAGTTGTCACAATGCAATCTGATTCGGAGATCATATGGAAAGCACAAAATTTACGCATGATGTTGAAGAATCTGTCCTTCCCAAGGTATGCCGTTCTTCCACAGCGCTCAATGCTGTAGAACAGCTCGTGGAGATGATCTAGGCACGGTTGCCCTTCAAATTGAGCTTCCGTTCCATGATGCTTCCTTATAGTTATTATTTGGAGTACATATAGAGCTTCCCTTCCAACCCATGGCAACACATCTTGAATATTGAGTATCCTAATAAAAATTCATATTCATACTGAATATTGATGCTGCTAGTTCCCTCAACACCCATATATCAGTCTTCTCAGCATGTTGTGCCAAAGTGATTTTCCTATCTGCATGACCACCGAAACGTTTACACTGGTAGTAGATGTTGTACTTAACAATGGCACAATTGTTCTATAGTATCCATGAGATGCTTTTTTTTTTGTACAACTAGACATGGATATTGTAATACCATTTGCCTGAACCTACAATTTTGTTTCTCCTAAATCTAGAATATTGTTTGCCTAAACTTAGAGCATTATTTGTCTTGTAAAAGCAGAACATTTAGCTTTACTGCGTTAGTGCCAAATAACTATGAACCGTCCATTTATGTTGATCTGCATGGTTATTATCACATATTACCTATTATTATAAATATTTTTATTTTTGTTAATAGGCAAGATATCTTCCAACTATATCTATTATTATGCAAAATATCTTGTAATTAGATCGAACGTTCATGCAACTTTTCTTTTTCTTTTTTTTCTTTTTGGAATGTGACGTGTATACATTAACATGCATACCTGATGAATCTATATGTTACTATTAAGATGTGATTTAAGAAGATGTAGCATATTATGTTGTCGAGATGTAACATGGAACGATCATGAAAACACAAATGTATAAAATTTGAGTTCCTCTTTCATTTAACCACTGATGCCAAAGAGTGAATCACACTACATGCAAGGTCCGAGGGGAAGGGATTGAAGGAACGATGTGATCATCATGCAGTATGCACCAACTGGTACCAACTAAACCATTCCTCGTTATGACGTGCGTGCACCTGCACTTGCAACACACACTACTGGAAACCGGAATAGCCCTGGGTGATGATTTTTTCTGTGCATTTTTGTTGTCGGGATTCGAATTTTTCTGTCAGTTTTTGCACACAGGGTTATTCTAGTTTCCAGTAGTGAGAAACACAAAAGTAAGGGAGGTGCTAGCGCTCGGACGGCCGATCGAATACCGAGCCATTGGACGGTACCATGGTCGCGCCCATGCGGGGCTCGCACCGCCTAGCCGCACGTGGGGACCTCTTGTGCCCGCTCAGCTTCCCACGCACATGCACAAGGGACCGTTTGCGCCCGCTCGACAGCGCCCCAATAGGCGGCTGCGGCAGATGGGTCCCATTGCAACATGTGCAACACCCGAAATACTTTTGCAATATCTAGACCAAACACTTGCAACTTACGTTCAAAACAGCTGAAACATTTGCAACATATGTCTGAAAACACTTGCAAACACCAGAAAAAACTTGAAAATACGTGTGTAGCTCATTGCAAATATATGTAACATCTAGATGAAACATTTGCAATATATGTATGAAACACCTGAAATACTTAAAACACACGCTTGCAACATGCATATATATGCAACATCCAGATCTACTTTTGCAACATCCAGATGAAACATTTTGCTACATACGTTTGAAACATTTCTAACGTACACTTGAAACATACATATATAATCATTGCAACATGTAAAACATCCCGATCTATTTTTGTAACATCGATATAAAATACTCGCAACATATCTCTGAAACATCTAAAACACCTGAAACATACGCTTGCAACATGCGCTTCCAGCGCAACGTCACCTTGCTGCTTGGATGAATCACAACTGGAATCAGGTTCTTTGCTGAGTGCCTGAGGCACTCGGCAAAGGCCAAACTGCACTCGACAAAGCCTTTGCCGAGTGCGGCACTCGGCAAAGAACACACGACAAAAAATTAATCGGCAAAGACCTCTTTGCTGAGTGTCTTTTATCGGGCACTCGGCAAAGGCTTTGCTGAGAGCCCCGGGTGCACTCGGCAAAGAAAAGCGACTGTCATGGCGCCGGCCCCGTTGACGGTGGCTTTGCCGAGTGCCAACCCTGCAGGCACTCGGCAAAGATTTTTTATTTTTTTTAAAAAATTTCTTTGCCGAGTGTCCCCTGGCCGGCGCTCGGCAAAGTTTGTATTTTTTTAAAAAAATTCTTTGCCGAGTGCCCTCTTTCCGGTGCTCGGCAAAGTTTGTATTTTTTTAAATTATTTGCCGAGTGCCCTCTGTCCGACACTCCGCACAGTTTGAATTTTTTTTTTAAATTCTTTGCCGAGTTTGTCATGTTTATCTTTAAGCTCTTTCTTAGAAGATTTGAGCTCCTTGAGTTTGGATGATATAGCATCATTAGTTTCTCTAAGCTCATCATTAGCCTTTTCCAATGTATCGCACTTTGCTAAGAGTGAATCATTTTTAGCATCAAGCTTTTCATTTTTAGCTCTACTCTTTCTAATGATATTAGTATATTTTCTTAGTATTTTGCCAAGATCATCATATGAAGGTGAATCATCATCATCGCTATCGCTATCGCTATCACCATCACTAGCTTGCTCATCATCACTACTATCATCATTATTAGTTACCTTGCGTTCACCCTTGGCCATAAGGCATATGTGTGTAGAGGATGATGACGATGGTGGCGATGAAGATGGAAGATCAATAGAAATGGCGGCCACCTTCTCATTGTCACTATCATCATCGGATGATCCACTAGATGAATCAATGTCCGTGAGCCAATCACCGACGATGTAGGCCTTTCCACTCTTCTTCTTCTTATAGAACTCCCTCTTTTTGCCATCTCTCTTCTTGTATGGCTTGATCTTTTTCTTCTCATCTTCATCTTCATTGCTCGAGTCATCTTTCTTGCCCTTGTTCTTGTTCTTGAACTTGTCTTTCTTGGGCTTTATGCATTGATGAGCTAGATGGCCAAGTTCTCCACAATTGTAGCAATCCATCTCGAAGATTGGCTTTCTTCTTGAGCTTGTGAAGAACTTCTTCTTCTTGCCATCAAACTTGATGCCACTCTTGTTGAGCTTCTTTAGCATCTTGGCGGTCTTCTTTACCATGAGAGCAAGGCTTTCATCATCAACTTCATCTTCACTTGAGCTTTCATACTCAAGTCTTGCCTTTCCCTTCTCTTGGCTAGCTTTGAATGCTAAGTCTTTGTCTTTCTTCTTGTTAGAGGATGAGCCATCTTGTGGCGTGATGTGCATGTATATTTCATGAGCATTGATCTTTCCCAAGATTTGTGTCGGTGTAGCGGCGGAAAGATCACCTTGATGTAGCACGGTCACAATATGCCCATATTTGTCAATGGGGAGGACACTCAAGATCTTTCTCACAACGTCGGATGGTGACATTTGAGTAAGTCTAAGCCCATTGACTTCCTCTACAAGAACATTCAAACATGAATACATCTCGTTAGCACTTTCTTTGGAAAGCATCTCAAATGAATTTAGCTTTTTGATTACAAGATGATAATGTTCCTCACGCTCACTCTTGGTTCCCTCATGGAGCGCACAAGCGTCCAACCATAGTGCATGGGCGTCTTTGTGGTTCCTTACGTGGTTGAACACATCTTTGCAAAGGCCTCTAAAGATAGAGTTGCGAGCCTTTGCATTCCACTTTTCATAATTAACCTCATCGCCTTGTAAGTTAGTAGCATCCCGAGGTTTTGGGAAGCCTTGTGAGGTGACTCTAAGTATACCAATGTCTAAAGCTTCTAAGTACGCCTCCATGCGGATTTTCCAATATGGAAAGTCATCTCCCTCAAAGATAGGAGGAGGTCCATCCCCGTGAGACATCTTGCTCTAAGCGATTAAGCTTAAAAACGTGAGCATGAGGCTCTAATACCAATTGAAAGGATCAAGATGCCCAAGAGGGGGGCTGAATTAGGCTAATTCTAAATTTTCTTGCAATAATTAAATCCTACGGTTAGCCCAATTAACCCCTTGTGCCTAGAAAGGTGTTTCTATTAAACTAACGAACAACGGACTTGCAACCTATGTTCCAAACATACTCTAGCATGGCAATTCTATGAATGTAAAGACAAGTATTGAATTGCTCAAAGTAAATGCTCAAAGTAAATAGAGAGAGAGGAACACGGTGATGTTTTGCCAAGGTATCGGAGAGTTGCCACTCCCCACTAGTCCTCGTTGGAGCACCTGCGCAAGGGTGTAGCTTCCCCTTGATCCACGCAAGGATCAAATGCTCTCTATGGGTTGATTCTTCGACACTCCGTCGCGGCGAATCACCCAAAACCGCTCACAACTTGAGTTGGGTCACCCACAAGCTCCGCCGGGTGATCACCAAGCTCCCAATTACCACCAAGCCATCTAGGTGATGGCGATCACCAAGAATAACAAGCACAAACTCTCACTTGACCACGTGAAGCCTAATGAGAACGGTGGATGCACACTTTGCTACTCTTGATTCACTAATGAGGCTACTCTATTGGATTCTTAAATCTCAATCACCTCACTAGGACCTTGCTCTTCTTGGCACTCACAAACGTGTTTCTCAGCTGTTGGAATGAGCAAAAATAACTCCATACATGAGTGGAGCTTCTATTTATAAGGCAGCCTGAAAAAATGAACCGTTATGAGCTTCTGCTGGGTGACCGGACGCTCCGGTCATGTTGACCGGACGCTCCAGTCAGTTCAACCCGCATTCTAGTGTTTAAGTGTTGACCGGATGCTGGCAGGGTCCGATCACCACTGACCGGACACGTCCGATCGCATTAAACCCTCATTGGATGCTTACTATACTCGACCAGACGCTGAACCCCCAGGGTCCGATTAGTACTGACCGGACACGTCCGGTAGCAGATTTTCTTCTCTGAAACCTTACTAGAGTCGATCGGACGCTGCCTCTCAGCGTCCGGTCAGTTGACCACTCTAGCGTCCGGTCGCACCGAACGCAATCACCTCAGTCAAATGAACTGACCGGACCCTGCGGCCAGCGTCCGGTCGCATCAGAGCCAGCGTCCGGTTAGTATTTGACCATCCATTCACTTCCAACTCTCGATCATATGTGAATGAAGTTTGCTCCATTAGATCTTAGGCAAATGTAGGATCCACCTAGTGCTAGTTTTAACAAGTGTGCACCACACCTAACTCACTAGTTTCACCTAGGTCAAACTACCCATCCATACCCCCCTTAATAGTACGACCAAAGGAAAAACAAAGTCCTAAACTACTCTAAGTGTCTCTCCAACTCTAATCGACACTTAGAACTAGTCATCCTTAACCTTGTCGTCCATCCTTTGAAAACCAAAACAATTTCCATCATAGGGGCATGACCACCTCGATTGCCCAATCGATCTCCATTACCATGACCTAACTTAATTGCCTCTGCAAAACATACGTTAGTCATAGTAATCTTGTATTGTCATTAATCACCAAAACCCAACAAGGGACCTAGATGCTTTCAGCGTTCAACTAACAAGCACCTAGTTTTACAAATCAATGGTATGCCTTTATTTTTATTGAAGATTTAATGTCTATTTAAACCAAGAACATTTATCTACCCTAGTGTTTAGTCTAGTCTAAGGCCACAAAATTACAGGGAGCACATAATAATATAGTGAAGCTACTGTAAAAATTTCAGGATCAAAGCTATCACCAATTTACCACGAAATTTTCCACAATAATTATCCTAATAATATTAAGCACTTTAAAATAATTTAATAGCCCTTAGTACCAACATAGATATGTATGAACTAACTATACTAAAAGGTAGACAATAATCTTAGGAACCTATCAAAATTAGTTTTACAATTTTTGGACACATATACGAATTTATATTAATTATACAAATCTAGCTCTAAAATTAAAATAGAAAGCTATTACCTATTTCTAAGAAAAAAATGAAATCGACCTTGCGGCCCACAAACGCACGGATGCGGCCCACACGAGATAGCCCATGATGGGGAGCCCGCGCGCGCTGGTGCTTTTGCAAAAACGCCCCCGCGCTATTCGATATTAACGCGACCACTTTGCGCACTATTCTTGTTGACATCACTTATGCAAGGAAGCCCTCGCATTAACCCGTCTTTGCATCGAGGAGGTCCCTAGGACTCCCCGTGTTACGTCGGCCAACTGGGGACCCCTATGGCGTGTCTATAGGGCTGATGCTAACATGCGGGCCCACACGCAACGATGGGCAACGATTAGGAGACTAGAGACGAACTAGAGCGGCTCCTCCACGTCGGCGGGCAACCTATGATGATGACGGCGGCGTTTCGGTGAGCTATGGCGCTAATTGAGCAGTAGAGATAGTGAGGAAGCATTAGGGACTCACCGCGGACCTGGCCAAGGTGATGGTTCGGCCGGGGACTACCCGAGCAGGGCTGGCCATGTGCGACCGAGCGGTGCGGTGGCGCACCATGGCAGACACAACCGTGTTGATAGTGCTGGGGTAGCGGTAGAGGTACGGCGAAGAGGGGGTTGAGGCGAAGCTAATGGTGCATCTGGATTAGCTCGGGGTGGCTAGATGGAGGGCTGCCCTCGGCAATGGCTGAACTCGGCCTTATCAACACGACGACGAGGGAAAACTCCAAATTGGAGCTTGGCCGGACTCGATTCAAGGCAGGGTGGGGTCGGGGGTCTGGTGCCTTAATGAAGAAGCCTAAGACACGACGAATTGAGCTGAGGTGACCTATCTATGCCGAATTGAGGTGAGCAGGGTCAGCAGGTCGAGGTAACAGAGAAAAGGGGGGGGGGGGGGGTAAGTCAGAGCTTGGCTCGTCCTCGCCTTGGCGGGACGCGGGCGGAGCGATCAGGACAGCATACGCGCAGGCGCTATGGACAAAACACGCGCGTGTCCACGACCGGGCACGGCATGAGCGGCTACAATGCCTTTAATGATGAGACGACGACGAGCACGGCCATGTGCCAATGCAGCAGATACGCTAAGTGCGCGCGCAACAGCGGCAGTGCCCACGACTAGGGTAGATAGCGGTGCATAGCCGTAGGGGGGGGTGCGGATGCGACGGCAAGGCGACAGTAGCATAGCGCGACCACGGCGACAACAATAGTGGCAGCGCAAGGCAGGGCAGCAGGGGCGCAGAGGCCAGCGGCTCGCTGTGGCCGGCCTCGGCCAAGCCAAGGTAGGCTCGGCCGACCCGGCATGGCGGCGCGACGCATAGGACGCGGCCATGTGCGCTGCGCTGGGTGGCTGCGCGCACAGCACCAGGCAGCCCGAGGTTGTGTCGTGCACGAATTTTAAAGCGTCGATAAAAACTAAACTATTGAAGTTGAAACTAAACTGCCTTCACTATGCTAAAGATGGCCTATTAGGTTACCAACCAGAGCTAAAACTTGACACCACCTCTTAACTCAATTTCATAGGATTAATTCCCAAACTTGGTGCTGTCAAACTGTCTTTAGATGAATTTTCTGTCTTGAGCTGGTTTCAATTTCAAGTTTCATTTCTAAGCTATTAGAAATACTAACTAGCAATGTTATTTTTCTACAGCAAGAGTTGCATTGTCATCTACAAAGTTTGTACTTCAAACTTTATTTAGGTGTCAGACATATGTTCTATAATATTTTTGCTCAATAAAAATTGATTTTCAACCCTACTTGACATAACATGAGCTATTGAATCAACTTTTATTTAACATTTTTATTATTCATTTTAGGTTACAAGAAATTTATCTACACACTCTATCACATGCATTATCACATAAACATGATGCTCATGACTTGATTTAGTAGTTTGTTTAGGGCGTAACACCAATGGTGTTACAATTATTTATATGTAGCTATATTTATATGTCCTATTACTTTAATGAAGTCCTAGACAATACACTTGTACAAATGGGGTGGATGTCGACTTGGAGAGCGCATGGGAGGTCAGGTGATTCTAACATAAGAAAAAACCTTTCTTAGGCAGAAATGAGAAAAATCAAGGATTGTTGTCCATTGATAGGCTTTATCACTTTATTTTTGAATTAGGAGAAGAAGGGATGAAAAACAAGAAAAAAGAGAGAGCTGGACAGCTGGGCCACCGCCCAACCGGACTAAGGGCACGCACAACCGAGACATACAGACCTATTAGCCCGAAACTAAAGTGAGGCTCCACGTTTTTGCAAGAAAAAATATGAGGCTTTATCAAAAAAAAGAAAAGAAAAAAAAGATGAGACTACCACCCATCTATACATGCATGTCTCATGTTCCCATCTATCTGCTTGTACAGAGCCAAAAGAGCATGCATGCGGCAACTTTAATTTTCTCCTCTCTGTCCTCTCCCAAACCATCACTTTCTGGTCACACTGCATTCTTGAGTGTTGGTGGCAAGGACACTAGTTCTTGAACTAGTGGCGGAGCCAAAAAAAAAAAATTTAGGTGGGGCGAACTTTAGAAGCACTATAGAATAACAAAAGCGAAAAACACAAACATGTATTGTATAATCACACACATTATATAATAAAGCAATGAGTTAACAAAAATTTTAACACGATACTTCAAGTTCTAAGAATAAATATTATTCTTGCACCAAACAATTAAAAATAGATAAAAGAAATAATTGATCAATCTGAATTCATAAAGACTAGTGGTAGCGTGCATGCATGGCCTGTTGAGCCGCTGGCATTGGTCTATATTTATTTATCTTGGCCCATGACATAATAGAATGGCCTATCAGAGAATTCTCCACCAGCTCATCAGCCCAGGTGCCTCGAAACATCTTTCCTCTCCCATCGCCCCTCGACTAGCGCTGAAGCTCTGCGCCTTTGCCGACGGCCGCCTCTCTGGATGCAAGTTGCAAGGCACTGCAGTCATGGAGATCCGTGGAAATTGGATGAGTCTAGTGAAGCTCTACCGCCAGTAGCTGGGGTGGCCGCCCCTTCCGCCCATGAGTTCTTCTACAGGGTACGTACTACCACCCTCAGCGAGACCACCAAACCATGTGACATGGAACCGATGCAGAGGTGGATGATGGGGCAGCACGGCACCGTGGTGAGCGACAATCAACTGCGCAAGTGCAACCGTCGACGTCCTATGCTGCACATTCACAGCGCCTTCAAATGGGATGGGAATATCTAATCCCCTCTCTTTCCATCCCATGGCCTAAAATGTCACCCCAAAATTGCACTGTCAGCTCACGCTTTGCATGGAGCGGCTGCCAGCCAGGCTTCCACTATCCTCATGCTCTATCAGAGATCCAAATAGCATTTCCCCTCGTGCCTCCCATTCCCAAACATTTGAGACTTTTCCCTGTGTGCCATTATAAAAGATCGTAATCCCCTGGAAAAATTGAGCGGTCTTCAGCGCCACTACTCCAACTTTTTCAGGTCCTCCATGCCACTTCCGTCAGTTCAGCCTCTAACGCCGTCAAACAGCAGGTGTGAAAAGACAAAAATGCCCTTAAGTTCAAATATGTTATTAATTTTTTTAGCATCTTAACGACTTCAAATGAAAAAACTCAAAACTAGAAAGTTGTAGATCTCGTCGAGATCTATAATTTTCATATAAAATTTATTTTCATTTAATTCCGCAAAAAAAATATGATGATTTTTCTAAGATATATTAATCATATCAAATCATATTTTTTTTGCGGAATTAAATGAAAATAATTTTTATATGAAAATTATAGATCTCGACGAGATCTACAACTTTCTAGTTTTGAGTTTTTTTTCATTTAAAGTCGTTAAGATGCTCAAAAAAAATTAATAACATATTTGAACTTAAGGGCATTTTTGTCTTTTCACACCTGCAGTTTGACGGCGTTAGAGCCTGAACTGACGGAAGTGGCATGGAGGACCCGAAAAAGTTAGAGTAGTGGCGCTGAAGACCGCTGAATTTTTCCAGGGGCACACAGAGGATTACGATCTTTTATAATGGCGCACAGGGAAAAGTCTCCAAACATTTTGTGGTTCCACCACGACACATGTCAGTCTACTCCAAGTCTCCAATGGGCAATGAACTTATCAATGGATGATTCTTGATTGGTCTGGACACAAGCATCCCCATTTATCTAGTGGTCTGTATTCATGTGGCAACCGCAGATGAAGAAATATAACATTTTGCCTTTGTATGGATTGAAATTTATATGTTTCCTTTGGTTGGCATCCTGTGAAATATGTACATTATATTGGGGAGGAGGACGACGGTGGTGAGAACAAGCGATGGTAGCTTGTGCAATATTACACTTGTTTGGTTGATGGTTGAAGACGAATGAATGATGGGGCAGCTAGCTCCTGGCTTCTGTGCTGGGAGAACTGGAGGCAGGAGCCAAGAGAGGATCGTAGGGGCCCGACAGCGCCCGTGGAGGCAGGAGGCATAAGTGACAATCAATTGTACAAGTGCAACCATCAACGTCCTATGCTGCACGTTCACAGCGCCTTCCAATGGGATGGGAATATTGAATCCCCTCTCTTCCCATCCCATGGCCCAAAATGTCACCCAAAAATTGCACTGTGAGCTCATGTACGCTTTGCATAGAGCGGCTGCCAACCAGGCTTACACTATTCTCATGATATTGCAGAAGTCCAAATAGCATTTCCCCTAGTGCCTCCTACTCCCAAACATTTTGTGGTTCCATCATGAGTCATGTCAGTCTACTCCAATGGGTAATGAACTTATCAAATGAATCTTGATTGGTCTAGACACAAGCATCCCCATTTATCTAGTCGTCTATATTCCACTGATACAGAGATGTGCTTTACTCCCGGTGGAGAACCCCCTCTAGTTCCGGTTCCCCACCCGGGAGCAAGCATCCGGGACTAAAGGGGGGGTCCTTTAGTCCCGGGTCAGGAACCGGGACTAAAGGTCCTCCCAGCTTTAAAAAAAATAATGCCTCCCACCGCTGCGTCCCATGAAATTCGAACTCAAGACCTCATGCATTGCCTCGCGCGTAGCTTACCACCCCACCTACACAACACATCTAACAATAGATGGGATGCTTCCCTTTTGAACTAACCCATCGGGGGACCTTTAGTCCGGGTTGGTGTTACCAACCGGGACTAAAGGTTGGAGGACTTTTAGTCCCGTTGATGGCTTCAACCAGGAGTAAAAGTCCACCTTTAGTCCCGGTTGGTGTCTCCAACCGGGACTAAAGGTCCCCTGCCACTGTGCCGAGCGCAGTAGCCGTTGGGCAGGGACCTTTAGTCCCGGTTGGAGACACCAACCGGGACTAAAGGTCTCTCTAGTCCCGGGCGTAAAAAATGCCGGGACTAGAGCCCATTTTGGCCTCGGATGAAAGGTCTGTTCTCTACTAGTGTTCATATGGCAACCGCGCACATGAAGAAATATAACATTTTGCCTTTGCATGTATTGAAATTTATTTCCCCTTTGGTTGGCATCCTGTGAAATATGTACATTATATTGGGGAGGAGGACGTGGTCATAATTAACAAGCGATGCTAGCTTGCAAAATAGTACACTTGTTTGGTTGATGGTTGAAGACGAATGGATGAAATAATACTACGGCAGGTGAGGTTGCAGAAATTAATGATGTCTAAGTGCATTAGTTATCTGATTAATATATGCATTGTACGGGGTGGGAAATTTTCATACTACCGCCTCTAGCACAATATACTACTTTATCGTGAATTTTGGATCTTAATAAACACGAGTATTAGTCCCTAAACTAGCTAGTTGCTATATGGTTAATTGGAATAATGCATGCAAAATTTGGGAAATGTAACATCTCAGTGCTCAGATTTGTTTTATTGGAATTTAAGTGCTTAATGAATGAATATTTGATCAAGTCAGGAGGAACAAAGTTCATATCATTTTCATCCATTGACTTAAAGTAAAATATGAGCAGCTCGGCTTCAAACTGTTGTTATCCTGCAGGAATCTTTCTCCTAGTTGTTCCTCAAAGAAAGGCGTCTATAGACCCTACTGGTTCGAGTTGTGTGAATTCCACTCTTAGTTCAGTTGTCACAATCTGATTCGGAGATCATATGGTGAGCACAAAGTTTGCGCATGGTGTTGAAGAATCTGTCCTTCCCTAGGTATCCGTTCTTCCACGTCGACATGCTCAAATGGGATGGGAATATCAAATCCCCTCTCTTCCCATCCCATGGCCCAAAATGTCACCCCAATCGCACTGTCTGCTCATGCTCTGCATAGAGTGGCTGCCAACAGTGGCGGAGGAAAGAATTAAATTGAGGTGTGGCGAGTGCCTAAACATATAACATAGGTAGCATATATTTTGAAACTGAAGTTGTTTTTATACACATGCAAGGATATATAAGAAAGAACATATAAATATTATATATACATAATATATAGAGAAGAAGAGTTATAGCATCAAGGATAAATTACTGAAAAGATGAAAGTGAACTCAATGGACAAACTGAGTGACAATGAAGCTTCAATTACCTTTAACTTGTGCATTAGGCTTCACCTCTTCGATCTCAGCTGCCACATTATTTTCAATATCCTCCTCCACGTGTTCGGCTACTGAATCATTTTCTATCTCCTCTTCAGTGGCGGCAACAGCCTGCTCAAACTCATCGGGTCATAATCATCTCCCTCATGGAGCTTCCTAGGTCACATTCTTACACAGACGAAGGGATCGATAAACATACACTAAATCCCACATGCTATAAGAGCCCTGTTATAGTAAGCCCAGGATTGTGTTTCTTTCTTAGGAAGTAGATTAGTGCGCGATCTCTGATCAGCTGACCGCGCACGACGCGCATGTTGCGCGCTCTTCACGGCACGGCCCAGGGCGCTGGGATGGCAGTGGCCGATCACGATCGTGCCGTGATCTTCTCGGTTCTTAGTGACCATGTAAAGATGCATGTATTTCCTTCAAATAGAGATAGAAAGCAACTGAAAACGTTGCCGCTTTGCAGCAACAAATCATCGTGTGTCCACTGTGATCGCGTGTGTTCTTCATCTTCTTCCTCTCGCCGGTTCGGGATTCTAACAAGCCCAATTTCCCAAGTACCGTACAGATAGAAGTGTTCAATATTCAGTGGCTTCTTTGGAACATTCAAAGTACCAGTTCAGAGCAGCAACTCGATCTACTGGAAGCACTGCTAATGGTAGGGAGCGATTTTGGGGAGGGAGTTGCTGGAAAATTGAGGTACGGCAATCGGCATACCTTGCCATATGCGTGGCTCCGCCCCTGGCTGCCAACCAGACTTAAACTATCCTATGATTTTGCTGAAATCCAAATAGCATTTCCCCTAGTGCCTCCCACTCCCAAACATTTTGTGGTTCCACCATCCACCACGAGGCATGTCAGTCTACTCTAATGGGTAATAAACTTATCAATGGATGGATCTTGATTGGTCTGGACACAAGCATCCCCATTTATCTAGTCATCTATATTCATGTGGCAACGGCACGCATGAAGAAATATAACTTTTTGCCTCTGTATGTATTGAAATTTATATGCCCCTTTGGTTGGCATCCTGTGAAATATGTACATTATATTGGAGAGGAGGAGGACGGTGGCCATAATTAACAAGCGATGCTAGCTTGCGCAATAGTACACTTGTTTGGTTGATCGTTGAAGACGAATGAATGAATTATACTATGGCAGGTGAGGTTGCAGAAATTAATGATTTGCTAAGTAGTCATCTGAATAATATATGCATTGTACGGTGTGGGAAATTTTCATACTACCGCCTCAAGCACAATATACTACCTCATCATGAATTTTGGATCTTAATAAACACGCGTATTAGTCCCTAAACTAGCTAGTTACTAAATGGTTAATTGGAACAATGTAGTCACGCTGAGATTGAATTTGATGCAAAATTTGGGAAATGTAACATCAGTGCACAGATTTGTTTTATTCGAGTTTAAGCGCTTAATGAATATTTGATCAAGTCAGCAGGAACTAAGTTCTTATCATTTTCATTCATTAACTTAAAGTAAAATATGACCAGCTCCGCTCCAAACTGTTGTTATCCTGCAGGAATCTTTTTCCTAATTGTCCTCAGAGAAAGACATCTATAGATCCTACTGGCTCGAGTTGTGTTAATTCCACTCAGTTCAGTTGTCACAATGCAATCTGATTCGGAGATCATATGGAAAGCACAAAATTTACGCATGATGTTGAAGAATCTGTACTTCCCAAGGTATGCCGTTCTTCCACAGCGTTCAATGCTGTAGAACAGCTCGTGGAGATGATCTAGGCACGGTTGCCCTTCAAATTGAGCTTCCGTTCCATGATGCTTCCTTATAGTTATTATTTGGAGTACATATAGAGCTTCCCTTCCAACCCATGGCAACACATCTTGAATATTGAGTATCCTAATAAAAATTCATATTCATACTGAATATTGATGCTGCTAGTTCCCTCAACACCCATATATCAGTCTTCTCAGCATGTTGTGCCAAAGTGATTTTCCTATCTGCATGACCACCGAAACGTTTAGACTGGTAGTAGATGTTGTACTTAACAATGGCACAATTGTTCTATAGTATCCATGAGATGCTTTTTTTGTACTACTAGACATGGATATTGTAATACCATTTGCCTGAACCTACAATTTTGTTTCTCCTAAATCTAGAATATTGTTTGCCTAAACTTAGAGCATTATTTGTCTTGTAAAAGCATAACATTTAGCTTTACTGCGTTACTCCCAAATAACTATGAACCGTCCATTTATGTTGATCTGCATGGTTATTATCACACATTACCTCCTAGGTGGTAATAGGAGAATATAAATATTTTTATTTTTGTTAATAGGCAAGATATCTTCCAACTATATCTATTATTATGCAAAATATCTTGTAATTAGATCGAACGTTCATGCAACTTTTCTTTTTCTTTTTTTTTCTTTTTGAAATGTGATGTGTATATACATTAACATGCATACCTGATGAATCTATATGTTACTATTAAGATGTGATTTAAGAAGATGTAGCATATTATGTTGTCGAGATGTAACATGGAACGATCATGAAAACACAAATGTATAAAATTTGAGTTCCTCTTTCATTTAACCACTGATGCCAAAGAGTGTGAATCACACTACATGCAAGGTCCGAGGTGAAGGGATTGAAGGAACGATCTGATCATCATGCAGTATGCACCAACTGGTACCAAGGTCCGATTCGATTTTTTCTGTCGGTTTTTGCACACAAGGTTATTCTAGTTTCCAGTAGTGAGAAACACAAAAGTAAGGGAGGTGCTAGCGCTCGGACGGCCGATCGGATACCGAGCCGTCGGACGGTACCATGGTCGCGCCCATGCGGGGCTCGCACCGCCCAGCCGCGCGTGGGGACCTATCGCGCCCGCTCCGCTTCCCACGCACATGCACGCGGGACCGTCTGCGCCCGCTCGACAGCGCCCCAATAGGCGGCTGCGGCATATGGGTCCCATTCCAACATGTGCAACACCGATCTACTTTTGCAACATCTAGACCAAACACTTGCAACTTACGTCCGAAACCGCTGAAACATTTGCAACATACGTCTGAAAACACTTGCAAACACCAGAAAAAACTTGAAAATACGTGTGTAGCCCATTGCAAACATATGCAATATCTAGATGAAATATTTGCAACATATGTATGAAACACCTGAAATACTTAAAATACACGCTTGCAACATGCATATATATGCAACATCCAGATCTACTTTTGCAACATCCAGATGAAACATTTTGCTACATACGTTTGAAACATTTGAAACATATACTTGAAACATACGTGTATAGTCATTGTAACATGTGCAACATCCCGATCTACTTTTGCAACATCGATATAAAACACTCACAACATACCTCTGAAACATCTGAAACACCTGAAACATACGCTTGCAACATGCGCTTACAGCGCAACGTCACCTTGCTACTTGGATGAATGGAGGATCGTCATTGTCGAGCTCGACACCAGCACGGAGCTCGCCGGTGCGGCAGCGGCACGGGAAACTCGCCGGCAGGACGGCGTCACACGAAGCTCCTCCCCTCGCCTATTTGCCGGAGCATCCATCGTGGAGGCTCGCCGGCTCAGTGGCACATGCACGGAGCTCAATTGCACGCCGGTGGCTGGTAGCATGCACAAAGCTCGTCGGCACGGCCGTCGCAACCTCTGCCCCTTAGTTCCGCATCGGAGTCATCAACGTTGGGCTTAGAACGAATGGATAAGAACGATACGGTGGAGTAGGCCGCAACGGGCGAGAAGGAAGGGGAATGCATCTAGTTTTTTTAATGGAGAAGCCGTGAGGGGAGTAGGCCTGTTTGGTTGGTCCGTAGGCCTAGCAAGGGGTGTCCGGTCGCACAGACGCCCTGCACAGAGCATTAGTGCATTACCGCAAAAGTAATAGATTTACGCGATGCGTTAGATAATTGTATAAGGATAAGGAAAGAGGGCCCAAGAAAACATGTGCTCTTCGCCCTGTTTGCTTGGGCTTTTTTGGCTTATAAGCCGTACTTTTTCAGCCAACGAACAGTATTTTTCTCTCACATCAAATCAACCAACAGTACTTTCAGCCATGGCTTTTCAGCCAAACAAGCCCAAACAAACAGGGCGACTTATCACAAAGAAGGTTGTAACATATTATGACCTCATGCTTTCGTCCAAGATATCCTATCCAATCAAGTACCACGTTCTGAATAACAACATATTTTGTCTTGTATGACACTATATAGTCATCTGAAAGTTACAAGTTTTGTAAAGCACTTTGACTAATCACCATGTCTTTGTCTATATCTGAATATATAAATGTTAAGCACATAAAGGCTTTGTTGTTGTTGTTGTTGTTACAAATGTTAAGCACATGTTGTGATTCAGCTACAACTGACACATTATTATGTACTCATTGTCTCATTGTGATAAAAAAATACATCTTTGTTACCTGAAACCTCTATAGTTAGGAAGACCAGAAAATGCTAATTCAACTATAATCATAGGCAGTATGCTTAAACCAAATCTGGCAACACACTCCAGTGATTCCATATTGCGTCCTCTGTGCTGGCGAGGAAGCACACCTTTCAACCTAGGCCTCGTTCACTTTGCAAAAAAAGTGAACCCGATGAATAGTACCACTTTCGTCTTATTTGGCAAATATTGTCCAATCGTGGACCAACCAGGCTCAAAAGATTCATCTCGTGATTTCCAACTAAACTGTGTAATTAGTTATTTTTTTTACCTACATTTAATACTCCATGCAAGCGGCTAAAAATTAATGTGATGGAGAGAGAGTGAAAAAACTTGAAATTTGGATGGCATCTAAATAAGGCCCTAGTTAGACAGAGGAGTGGAAAGTTTGAGAATCGTTATCCATTTATAGTTTTGCCCTTTATTTTTAAATTAGGAAGAATGGATAAAAAAGAAAAAAAAGAGGAGAGCTGGACTAGGCAGCCTAGCTAGCTCTGGCGCTGGCTTGTTCGTTCGGAGAATGGAGGTAGGAGAGGAGGGGCCGATGGCGTCCTGCTGGCAGCAGTGGCAGTTCAACCGTGAAAATATTAGATCTGACCAGTCAGACGAGAGAAATCTGCCTACCACCACTGTCTTTACATACGATTCTGCACATGTGGGCTGATTTCTCTCTGTACGTGGGCCTCTTGTCTAAGATGCTAATAGTTTTTCTTTTCTGGATAGGCCAACAACATAGATTCTGTTGGGCTTGGACCATGTATATATTCCTTGGTTCCCATTGTTTTCCAACTGGCAGTTTTTATCCCTTCTTTTTTATTTTTATTTGCTTATTTATTTTCATTTTATTTCCTTTTTCATGATTCTTTTTTTACTTTATTTCATTTTTGTTACTTATTTTTATTTTTAGTGTCTTTGTTTTAGGGTTACCTTAATTTCTCTTCTCTTCTAGGAGCTCATTGATGTTTGTTTCTTTTTATATTTTTATGTAGATTTTTTTTATTTTCTTTCTTTATGGTATATATTGCAATATTTGTATAGTATCTGTGAGTTTTTCGATTGTTCACATAGTACCCAAAAGATATGTTATGGAGTATTTTAGGTTGCTCATGGAGTATCCATATGATATTTAATGATATATTTCAATAGTTTTAAGTATCCATGAGATGCTCTTCTTTTGTACAACTAGACATGCATATTATCATACCGTTTGCCTGAACCTACAATTTTGTTCTCCTAAACCTGTGATATTGTGAAAGCAGAACACTTTCTTGTGAAAAGCGGAACATTTTATCCTAGACCTAGAACATTGGCCTTAATCAATAAAATTGGCCTTAATCAATACAATAAAATGTTCCATCTTCATGAAAAAAATTCTTCAATGGAATTTTATCTAAATATACCCAAGTGGAATCTTGCTTTGAAGGATGTATTGTAAGAAACATAATGGTGCAATCTAAACTTAATTTGGATACTAACTTTCTAAGTCTGTAAACTATAACTTTTTAAATCTGATTCAAATGATGACACAAGATATTTGCTTTTTCCAATGGCATACATGCACCAACAGTAATTAGTAGGGTGGATGATAAATGAAGCGCGGAACAGGGAAGCATCTGGCTTAACATTCATAAATTTTAGTACAGGAGCACGAAGCCACTAATCACTTAGAATAGGGATTTTGATTGGCATGTGGATAATTGGCTGCTAACTGTACCTAGTCAAGTGCAACCGTCCTATGCTGGATGTCTAGGAAACGTGGAAGTCCTCTTCTCTGGGTTCAGAAGTGATGGAAATGTCGAATCCCCTCCCACCACGAGATAGCGCTTTCATCCCACGCTCTGCATGGAACGGCTGCCGACCAGTCTTACACAAACTTCATGCTTTTTCATAAATCCAAATTACATTTCCTCCAGTGCCTCCCACTCCCAAACACTTTGTGATTCCAGACAAGGCATGTCAGTCTACTCCAATGTGCAATAAACTTATCAATGGCATGAATCTTGATTGATCTGGACACAAGGTTCCCAATTATCTAGCCTATATTGATGTGGTGACTCCCCATGAAGAAATGAAACATTTCACCTTTACATGTATTGACATTTATATGTCTCCTGTGGTTGGCATCCTGTGAAATATGTACATTATATTGGGGAAGAGGAGGACAGTGGTCATAATTAACAAGCGATGCTGGCCTGTGCAATAGTACACTTGTTTGGTTGATGATTGAAGATGAATGAATGAACTACTATGGTAAGGTTGCAGAAATTGGTGATGTCTAAGTGCGTTGGTCACCTGATTAATATACGCATTGTACATGGACGGAAAATTTCCTACTACTGTCTCCAGCACAACATACTACTTCGTCGAGAATTTTGGAGCTTAAGGAACACATGTCTTAGTCTACTGAACTATTGCTACATGTTTAATTGGATTGCAGTCGCACTGAGGTTGAATTTGGTGAAAAATTTGGGAAATGGAGAGTGCTCAGATTTGTTCTTGAATTTAAGTGGTTAATGAATATATGATCAAGTGGCAGGGAAACAAAGTTTACATCATTTTCATCCATTGACTTAAAATAAGATATGAGCAGCCAGTTTCAAATTGTTGTTATCCTGCTGGAATCTTCTCCTAATTAATTGTTCATCAAGAAAGACATCTATACACACCCTGCTGGTTTGAGTTGTGTGAATTCTACTCTTAGTTCAGTTGTTACAGTCTGATTGGGAGATCAAATGGAGAGCATAAACTCCAATGCACAGTGTTGAAGAATCTGTCTTTCCCAAGGCATGGCGTGGCTACTGGCGCGCTGTTTGTTTTCCATGGCACTCAATGCTCTGGAAGAGCTCGAGGAGATGATTGAGGCACAATTGCCTTTCAAATTGAGCTTCCAATCCGTGATGCTTCCTAGTCCTCTATAGTTGTTAATTGGAGTACATACTGACCTTCCTTCCAGCCCATGGCAACACATCTCGAATATTAAATGTCCTAAAAATTCATATTCATAATGAATATTTATGTAGCTAGCTCCCTTTCAACACACATATATAACTCTTCTAAGATATTGAATATTGGATTTTGTACTATGGAGCTGAGCAAGTCGTACCAATGCAAAGTCATTTTTGCTGTCTGCGTGTGCGGTGCCGAGGTTGATCCCGGGTCTCCATGGCTTTGGATCTGTCGATTTGGTGCCTAGTGGTGCGCCTCATGCCCAGCACGCAGTCCCAGCCGGCTTGGGCTTCTCGGAGCTGGTGGCTGTGGCGATTAGTGTCGCGTGAGCACGCGCTGAGGCCACGGAAGAGGCTGCTCAGCGACGGAGCCACGTCCTGGCTGCTAGCCGGGCCGCCGAGGTGGATACTGCTGGCGGCAGTTGCGCGTTGGCGCCGCGTTCCGTGGCCTTGTGGTTCTTCTGCTGCCGGTGGGCAGTGATTCGGCGCCGTGTATCGCCCTGCTTCAGGTGGCTGTGTGCCTGCGTCCGTGGACAGGAATCTAGGTGAAAGCCTTTCTCGGCTAGCGATGTTGTCGCAGCCTACGTCGTTCACTTCCTTGGAAGTGTAGTCGAAGATTCCGTTTTGCTGTTCGCTTGTTGGCGCAGGTCTTGGGGCGAAAGACCTTCCTTGCTTGCTGCTTCATCCAACGTCGATGGTCTCTGTGGATGTCATTCTCCTTTTTTAAGGCGTCGTTGATGTACACCTATTGCCGTGCCTCCTCTCGGTCTGCAGCTTCCCTTGTCGGATCGGCTTCTTGCTGTGCTTGTGTGTCCGCCTCATGTCTTTCTTGATAGTGGTTTGTCCTACTATTCTATGGTGGATACTTTGCTGTCGTTGTCATGATTGGTCTCTTCTCTGGCGGATACTTTGCTGCCAAGAGTGATTTGGTTTCTTCCCTTGTGGATGCTTTGCCATCGAGGTCACTTGGCGGATGCTTTGCCATCGAAGTCGCTTTGTTGTTGTGGTTGCTTTGAGGGCGGTGGTCGTGCCGTTGAGGTCCCTTCTCTGACGGATGCTTTGCTACGGATGCTTTGCTGTTGTGCTTGGTGGATGCTTTGCCACCACGGTTATATCTTCTCTGTAGGAAACCACTGTGTTGATGTCTCTTTTTCTCATAGGTCCAGTATGTTAGGGTTATATTGAGGGTTCTTTCCTGCCATTTTTTCTTGCTGTTTTGCTTTGTCCTAGTCTTCTAGCACCTGATTGATGGCTTGTAATCTGGGCTGCGAGGGTTCACTCGTAGCTCTGTTGTGTAATTCTCTTTCTCTTAATAAAATACGCACGATCGTGAAAAATAAAAATAAACTAATTAAGTCAAAGATTGCAGTGCCAAGCCTTTATAACAGGACATCATAAGGGAAAATTTGTTGTGCTTGTAAAAAGTAAGAACTAAACACAATATCGCCATATCAATAATTAAAATTCAATGCCATTTCAATAATATAGAATAAATAAATAATATCGTACATTTAGTTATTTATAAATTCAGAGCTGCGAAGATTGAGAGGGGAAAAGATGCAGCGACATGCATGAATTGGCTTTCAAGAGTTCTTCAGCTTTGAAAACGGTGAGGCAATGTCATGTCAAGTGAGATGCAAAGTGTGAACTGTGAAGCTAGTCAGTGTAACACTATAATGGGAACACCATCAATTGACTTTCTCGCTTGTCGACTCGAATAAACTGAATGGGCTACCTCAGCTGGGAGGCCATGACCGCCAGTAACACTGCATTCTAATAAGGCTATCCTGTCCAGCTCTAGAAAGTGCCACCTCGCAACTGCTGAGTTGGCCTCTAGCACGCTGTGATGCTCTTGAACCCCTGAACAAAACTTCCCCGAATGTCTCCCAATCCCAAACATTTAGACTTGCTAGTTGTGACTTATGACACGTCCTATTCTGCTGCATTCTCTCTGTATGATATGTGTGGCAACCGTATATACAGGGCACTGACATTTTATATGCCTCCTCTGGTTGGCATCGTGAAATTTATAGCTGCATAGGGCCCACATGACTGGCCAGGCATGTGCCAAGTGCCCATTTTCCAACCGTCACATTTTATTCTTTGCTGAGAGTTAAGTTATATACATATCAGGGTTGGGGAGGATAGTGTTCGGTTGATGACTAAAAACTATAAAAATTAGTGATGTCTAAGATATGGCACATACTCATCCTACGGCGAGGCATAAGTTTTTACTATGGTCACTAGTACATACTCTTACTGCATCAAGAATTTTAAGTGATCAAGATCTATGCTTTAATAGGATTAAGAACATGTATACTTTGTGTGATTATTCCTGGTGGATTGAGTATAGTAGTTTTGGATAATGGGCTGTTTCGATTAAGGAATGAACCGTTCACTATTTTCTCACTGCTCAAACTCTTGTCTGGTTTGACTAATGGAACTGTTTGATGCATCATCATCTCATTCTTCACAACCACATATTAGTAAAACAGATGGAGTCGTACTGCTGAAATTTTTCTCATATACGCAAGAGATCTGGATACCATTACATTAAAAAGAAGAGATAACAAAAGTACAACATCAACCCACACAAACCACTTTTTTTGTGCTACATTCGTGCCAAGGATAAGAATAAACTGGACCCATGGAACCGAGCGACTTGATTAACTGGCAATAGCCTTAGCCGTGCCAAACCCCTAGCACCTGCTAAACACCTATAGCACCCGGTTTTTAAGAACAAAACCAGATACACACCATATGTGAGCCCAGGAAGTCAAATCTCACATATAGCTACAAATAAGGGTAATATCAAAAGACAATGCTTAAATACATAGCGTATTAGTATAAAGATTATAACCTCAGAGTATAGACCGCGGAAAGACAACTCCGATCTTCAGGCGAAGACTCCAATCCACAGGGACAACTGACTGGTTGATCACAAGCCTAATTCCTCCAAACTCTAGCAATCTGGTACCCATCCGGGATTTTTCCAATTATGCGTAAAATAAAGCAAGCGTAAGTACATGTCGTACTCAACAAATATAACATGGGGTTCATGAGGCTCGAAAGGCTGACACTGGTTTAACTGCGATTAGCTTTTAATGAGTCATGATTTTAGCATAGGAGTAGCAACAAGTTTATCTCAAGCCCATAAACACATGATCAGGTAAACATGAATAATGAATAGCATAAACAATTAACCATTAGTGAGCATCTTCATCATCCATATAATTAGTGTCCATCATCTATTCCGTAAGGGTTCCAAGGCCGCTCGTGACCGTGAGCACGGCTGATATACCAGTTTTACACTCTGCAGAGGTTGTACACTTTCACTGTGAGTCGTGATTTACCCTTTTGCCCGAGGTAGCTAATCTCTTGACCCACTTCCAAGGAAGGTCGGCAGGGTTCACTATGAAGCCTTTCAAAGGTTCGTCTAACAAATTAGGGCCATTAGATTCACTCGGCAAACAGATGTAGTGCCCCCCTTCCCGATGGCACATTGACACGCAGCCTATACACATGGGGACAGAGGCCGCACTATACCTGATTCGTCAAGCCATTCTTACGCCAATAAAGGTAACCACTAACAAGCTAGAAAAGGTCCTCATACTGAGCTAAAGCCAGAGCCATATAGCCCTCACAGCTGTACTGTAAGTTCCGGATGATCACTTACAGATAAGTCCTTAGGGAGAGGAATCTAGAGCACTATAAAAACAACCCAATGCTCTAGCCCCCTTGTTCCATGTTGCTAAAAAGTATATTTTAATATTTATTGCATATACCATTGGTCAAGTTACAAGATCATGGTTGTAGTTGAGCACTAGCAAAGCTACCCAATGCAATACCCAATGCAATACCCAATAGGAATCAAGGTACAAATACAAAAGACTAGGATATCCTTAGTGGTAGTCAAGGTAGACACATGCAGCATGAATTAAGTGATTAAAGGTGAATAGGACAACAAGAAAGATCCCATGTTATACTTGCCTTAAACACCGATCCTTCGGTAAACTTTAATCTTCAACGTTCTTCTTCTTGATCACCACGTATATCTCATCGACTGGACGTAATCATAAAGCACCACATAAACATCCGTACAATCATACACGAAGCAACAAAGATCTAAATTAGAACAGTACACCAAACATAAAATCAAGATGAAAAGTTTGTAAAATGAATCTACGTCTCGCTACGAACACACAGATGCGAAAAACACACTAATCGAAACTACGGTTGTAAAGAAGCGACCGCAGGGTTTTATAAAAGAAAAGAGAAGACTATAAGCTTGATTTATGTCAATTAGGAAAAACTATGTGAGTAGCATTAATTTAGATTAGACAAATTATATTTTAATATAAAAACCAAATTGAGGTTAATCATATTTTATCATATAAATATTATCACATAATTTGTTAAACAAGTTAAACTTTATCTTTGCAAAAGAAAAGAAACACGTGAGAACATCTAAATGAGTGTATATGACCATGTTTAGCCTAAACAAAAACATATTTAATATGACGTTAATCAAGTTAACAGTTACTTACAAAAGATCGATACTATCCTATTTTGCTTTTATTTTAAAAAAACGTGTTTGCATAAACATTAACCAATTTAATATTTTAAATTATAAAATTGACAAGTATAGCACATGAAGACGTCAGTACTAGTATGTAGATTAAGCCAACAAAAATCTAACGTAATTTGGATGGACTAACATGAGGCCACGTCCAATTAAGATCAGTGCTTGTGAGTAGAAAAAGTACGTCCAGTACTTGGATAAATATAGCAAGAAAAAGTGTTAAGCTTGTACGGAGCTGGAATAGGCGGACTAAAAATTGCTAACAAATAATATGATCACGATCTTCTCTAGGAATAGATTATAAGGATGCAGACGGCGATTGAGTATATGATTTGTAGATAGCTAGTATACTCACATGTAAACGGTGGGCAGTTGTGCTCCGCTCATATGCAGATTTGCACGTAAGCATGCATCTGCATGTGTGCTTGCTATGGCGAGAATAGAGGCATGAGCCTGGCTTGCTCGAGGATGGCAGCAGTTGGCAAGGACGACGCTGGTGCCCAGAGGTAGATGGCCGGCGTGCAGCATAGCAAGCAACGGCGACATGCAGGAGCTGATTCTCGGAGGCAGATGTACGTGCGGCAGATGAAACAGTGGTGACCGTTCTGCCTGGAGGCCGGTCGGACTACATGCCGGCAGCGAACTCGATCGGGTGCCAAGGAGATTAGAACGACAGCTTGACGGTGCTTCTTCTCGACATGGTTTTCTCAAGCTTGGGTTTGGGCGTTGCTGCAGCAAGGTTCAGGGTCAGCAACGAGAGAACACGGAGGCAAACATGAATACAGGGCTGAACAACAATATAGGATCACTTTGAGCAGGACTAGTCTCACCTCGCCAGCAACGAACGGCAGCGGCTCGGTCAGGGGCAGGGCTCGGAGAAACATAGAAGACAGATGGAACAAGAGTGCTGCGTGGGGTACTTACCGATGGCCGAGAAGCAGCGAGGATGACCGGGCTAGGCAGCGCGGCGGCAACGGCGACGACGACGGCGAGAGAAGGATGAGAAAAATCTGATTTACTACACGAGGGATTTCCCAAACTAGGGGCTCCCCATACGGTAGTTTTGGTGTGCTTTGTCCAAGGGGTTGGTACAGATTTATAGGAAGAAAAACTCCCCACATCTACATCAACTAGCAATATGGTACTAATTGATGTTGCACCCTCCATATTTACTAATGGGCCTAAATAAACATTAAAGCCCATTAGTAAATAAATGCATGGGCCTTTAGGATTTATTAGGATTATTGCACATGGGCTTTGAGCGTTGGGATAAATGAGAGATTTATTATTTTCGAAATTAATTAATTTCATGGATAAAATAATTCTAGAAAGTCCAGAATTAATATTTAAGCCACGAAAAATACTCCGAGACCTCCGAAAATTTGGGGAAAATTCCCGGAGACACTTTGGAACCTGATGAACCCAAATAAAGTATTTGGAGCACATAAAAAGATTGTTGGGAACTTGGAACATAAAGATTAAGGTGAAGGAGATAGGAATTAAATTCCAGAAAGAAGCTGGAAAATTCCTAGAGATAGATATTCGTCTCCTAAACGTATAAAAACACACATTTTGCACATAGAAACACGAGATGCGACCGGCATGAATGCAACAAACACGTTTCTACCTTACGATAAATTTTAAATTAATGAAAATTTTTATTTTCCTATGTTTTCATGTGCACGAAAATTCATAAATAAATCATTTTAACTCTATTTTCAAAAGTGACAAATTTTGGGGTGTTACAATTCTACCCCCCTTAAGATGAATCTCGTCCTCGAGATTCGGAAGACGTCGACTAAGAGATACGGATACTCCGTCTTTGGATTCTTCTTTACTTCATCGCGTAGTTCCATTGTCTTAAAATATCCACCTTCCAACCAAGCTTGATGATTCTCTTGGTCAGAAGGAAACTGTACTACCGATCTTCAAAACATTAATAATTCCGATCAAGTTACTTGAACTTGGAATAAAATTTTTAGTCCTTGGTGTCACCCGAACCTTCTTAGCATAATCCTCCGTTGCTAAGGGCATCGGCTGCGACTTCTTCTCTAGGTGATAGCACTTTTCCAAGTCATAATCAATTTTATTCCAACGAGGATATCACAAGCTCAAGACCAACTTGGTGAAGATGTCCTGTAGATTCTTGTGATCCTCCTATATGTCACTTTTACTTCCAAGAAGATATTACTTCCATGCTCTATAATGGATAACTCCAAGTAACATGTCAGTTAGTTCAACTCACGCTTCCTTAGTTGACTTAATGAAACATAGGTTTTACTCCATCCTCTTCTTGAATTCCCTCAAACATTTGCCTGAGGTCTTTTGATCCAAACTAACTTGAAAACTTCTCCGGTAGCTCTACTAAAATCTTGATGATCTTGGTTAAACCTCCCTTGAACCTTTAATCAAACCTCATTGAGACTCTAAACTTCTTTCACATCTCTAAGTACCACCACGCTTCCGCTGCGCAAACTAAAACGTAGGATACTTCATCTTGTAAATTCTTCAACTTGGCTACCCCTTAAGAAAAGATAAACTAGGGGACACAAGTAGGGTAGCTTGCATCTTCTTCTAGATGATCTAACTAGTATCACGATGTCCGGACATTCCAACGAGACTCTTGTGTATGGGCAAGAACAAGAAATCTGGAATTCCTCACGAGCAGAAAAATAGCAGCACAGTAAAACAGCTGTAACTCTCATTCTGTTAATCCAATTATATTATAGCTTATACCGTTGGAAAGCTTATAAAATTCTCCACAACTTCCTTATAGAACAGTTTTCCAAATTCTGCAGTTAACTTGGTCGAAACAGTGCACAATAGAAACTACTCCAGATTCCAAACAGCACAGATGCATCGCCTTGTGATTTTCGTATCTCCGTAACCAGAATAGCTATCAAGGTGATTCTTGCGCTCAGAGAAAGATACTGAAGTCTAATATTGTCCAGAATTTTCTCATAACTTTTGGTCATCCAAGATTAAAGATATAAGCCGAAGAGTACAGACTGCTCCGAAAAGACAGGATAGGAAAAACAGAAGGAAATCAAAACCCCACTATTTATTTCACTAATCCTTATACCTTAAGCCTATAAGCTAAATGAAATTGTGGAGACACCCAACAAGATTATTGCAATCATTACAAAAATCCAAAACAATCATAAGCATAATGACAGTTCAACAAAGCAATAAAGGTGCACACTCAATCATTAACTCAACTTGCGATACTATCGTCCTCATTATACTAAGGGTAACAATCCTAAGACTCATCTTTAGATTACGCAAGAAGGTGGTGAGAGACAGTTCTAAAAGCATATCAAATCAAGGAGTGAAGATGAGAACAAAGACTTTAAAATAAGCACCAAGGTAGAGATGAATAGCAAGGGTAGAGATATAATAGAAAAGAAAATATCAAGTTTCATAGAGCAAGGGTTTTTGTAGCAACTTATAAACCTTAAAACGACCAGTTTCTACTAGGCTTACGTCCTACAGTCAGCATTGCTCTGATACCACTCTATAGCACCCGGTTTTTAAGAACAAAACTAGATACACACCATATGTGAGCCCAGGAAGTCAAATCTCACATATAGCTACAAATAAGGGTAATATCAAAAGACAATGCTTAAATACATAGCGTATTAGTATAAAGATTATAACCTTAGAGTATAGACCGCGGAAAGACAACTCCGATCTTCAGGCGAAGACTCCAATCCACAGGGACAACTGACTGGTTGATCACAAGCCTAATTCCTCCAAACTTTAGCAATCTGGTACCCATCCGGGATTTTTCTAATTATGCGTAAAATAAAGCAAGCGTAAGTACATGTCGTACTCAACAAATATAACATGGGGTTCATGAGGCTCGAAAGGCTGACACTGGTTTAACTGCGATTAGCTTTTAATGAGTCATGATTTTAGCATAGGAGTAGCAACAAGTTTATCTCAAGCCCATAAACACATGATCAGGTAAACATGAATAATGAATAGCATAAACAATTAACCATTAGTGAGCATCTTCATCATCCATATAATTAGTGTCCATCATCTATTCCGTAAGGGTTCCAAGGCCGCTCGTGACCGTGAGCACGGCTGATATACCAGTTTTACACTCTGCAGAGGTTGTACACTTTCACTGTGAGTCGTGATTTACCCTTTCGCCCGAGGTAGCTAATCTCTTGACCCACTTCCAAGGAAGGTCGGCAGGGTTCACTATGAAGCCTTTCAAAGGTTCGTCTAACAAATTAGGGCCATTAGATTCACTCGGCAAACAGATGTAGTGCCCCCCTTCCCGATGGCACATTGACACGCAGCCTATACACATGGGGATAGAGGCCGCACTATACCCGATTCGTCAAGCCATTCTTACGCCAATAAAGGTAACCACTAACAAGCTAGAAAAGGTCCTCATACTGAGCTAAAGCCAGAGCCATATAGCCCTCACAGCTGTACTGTAAGTCCCGGATGATCACTTACAGATAAGTCCTTAGGGAGAGGAATCTAGAGCACTATAAAAACAACAGCCCAATGCTCTAGCCCCCTTGTTCCATGTTGCTAAAAAGTATATTTTAATATTTATTGCATATACCATTGGTCAAGTTACAAGATCATGGTTGTAGTTGAGCACTAGCAAAGCTACCCAATGCAATACCCAATAGGAATCAAGGTACAAATACAAAAGACTAGGATATCCTCAGTGGTAGTCAAGGTCATGCAGCATGAATTAAGCGATTAAAGGTGAATAGGACAACAAGGAAGATCCCATGTTATACTTGCCTTAAACACCGATCCTTCGGTAAACTTTAATCTTCAACGTTCTTCTTCTTGATCACCACGTATATCTCACCGACTGGACGTAATCATAAAGCACCACACAAACATCCGTACAATCATACACGAAGCAACAAAGATCTAAATTAGAACAGTACATCAAACATAAAATCAAGATGAAAAGTTTATAAAACGAATCTACGTCTCGCTACGAACACACAGATGCGAAAACACGCTAATCGAAACTATGGTTGTAAAGAAGCGACCGCAGGATTTTATAAAAGAAAAGAGAAGACTATAAGCTTGATTTATGTCAATTAGGAAAAACTATGTGAGTAGCATTAATTTAGATTAGACAAATTATATTTTAATATAAAAACCAAATTGAGGTTAATCATATTTTATCATATAAATATTATCACATAATTTGTTAAACAAGTTAAACTGTATCTTTGCAAAAGAAAAGAAACACGTGAGAACATCTAAATGAGTGTATATGACCATGTTTAGCCTAAACAAAAACATATTTAATCTGACGTTAATCAAGTTAACAGTTACTTACAAAAGATCGATACTATCCTATTTTGCTTTTATTTTAAAAAAAACGTGTTTGCATAAACATTAACCAATTTAATATTTTAAATTATAAAATTCACAAGTATAGCACATGAAGACGTCAGTACTAGTATGTAGATTAAGCCAACAAAAATCTAACGTAATTTGGATGGACTGACATGAGGCCACGTCCAATTAAGATCAGTGCTTGTGAGTAGAAAAAGTACGTCCAGTACTTGGATAAATATAGCAAGAAAAAGTGTTGAGCTTGTACGGAGCTGGAATAGGCGGACTAAAAATTGCTAACAAATAATATGATCACGATCTTCTCTAGGAATAGATTATAAGGATGCAGACGGCGATTGAGTATATGATTTGTAGATAGCTAGTATACTCACATGTAAACGGTGGGCAGTTGTGCTCCGCTCATATGCAGATTTGCACGTAAGCATGCATCTGCATGTGTGCTTGCTATGGCGAGAATAGAGGCATGAGCCTGGCTTGCTCGAGGATGGCAGCAGCTGGCAAGGACGACGCTGGTGCCCAGAGGTAGATGGCCGGCGTGCAGCATAGCAAGCAACGGCGACATGCAGGAGCTGATTCTCGGAGGCAGATGTACGTGCGGCAGATGAAACAGTGGTGACCGTTCTGCCTGGAGGCCGGTCGGACTCCATGCCGGCAGCGAACTCGATCGGGTGCCAAGGAGATTAGAACGACAGCTTGACGGTGCTTCTTCTCGACATGGTTTTCTCAAGCTTGGGTTTGGGCGTTGCTGCAGCAAGGTTCAGGGTCAGCAACGAGAGAACACGGAGGCAAACATAAATACAGGGCTGAACAACAATATAGGATCACTTTGAGCAGGACTAGTCTCACCTCGCCAGCAACGAACGGCAGCGGCTCGGTCAGGGGCAGGGCTCGGAGAAACATAGAAGACAGATGGAACAAGAGTGCTGCGTGGGGTACTTACCGATGGCCGAGAAGCAGCGAGGATGACCGGGCTGGGCAGCGCGGCGGCAACGGCGACGACGACGATGGCGAGAGAAGGATGAGAAAAATCTGATTTACTACACGAGGGATTTCCCAAACTAGGGGCTCCCCATACGGTAGTTTTGGTGTGCTTTGTCCAAGGGGTTGGTACAGATTTATAGGAAGAAAAACTCCCCACATCTACATCAACTAGCAATATGGTACTAATTGATGTTGCACCCTCTACATTTACTAATGGGCCTAAATAAACATTAAAACCCATTAGTAAATAAATGCATGGGCCTTTATGATTTATTAGGATTATTGCACATGGGCTTTGAGCGTTGGGATAAATGAGAGATTTATTATTTTCGAAATTAATTAATTTCATGGATAAAATAATTCTAGAAAGCCCAGAATTAATATTTAAGCCACGAAAAATACTCCGAGACCTCCGAAAATTTGGGGAAAATTCCCGGAGATACTTTGGAACCTGATGAACCCAAATAAAGTATTTGGAGCACATAAAAAGATTGTTGGGAACTTGGAACATAAAGATTAACGTGAAGGAGATAGGAATTAAATTCCAGAAAGAAGCTGGAAAATTCCTAGAGATAGATATTCGTCTCCTAAACGTATAAAAACACACATTTTGCACATAGAAACACGAGATGCGACCGGCATGAATGCAACAAACACGTTTCTACCTTACGATAAATTTTAAATTAATGAAAATTTTTATTTTCCTATGTTTTCATGTGCACGAAAATTCATAAATAAATCATTTTAACTCTATTTTCAAAAGTGACAAATTTTGGGGTGTTACAACACCAAAGGTGCCCCTCCTCCAAGATTTGCCTAAGGATCAATCGCCGATTTGGGGAGGCTACGTTGAATACATGATATATTATTCAATGTTTCTGCAGCATCCAGGATCTCAACTTAAAACTACTGGAAAGCTGAAATTCCCTCACGATGCGACTACCATCAGGAAAATTGAAAAAATCATTAGGAAAATCTAAATCTAATTTCTCTGACGATACACCGCCAGGGAATAACCATCAGGGCTAGCTCGACAGGGAAATTGAAAAATGTATGACGGTGAACCATCAGGGAAATTCATTTTATTTTGCCTAACGGTGAAGAACCGACAGGACAATTACAAAACCGTCAGGGAAAATACATTTTCTCTGTCAGTTAAAACCACCAAAAAAACGTAGACAACCGACAGGGAAAATAATTTCCTTAGCGGTGTAAAACCGACATGATATAAGGACACTTACCCTGTCGGTCGTCAAACCATAAAAAAATGTTTTCCTTGTCGGTGTTTGTTTTTTCCTATCGACTTCTAACCATCAGAAGAGTTTTTTTCCCTGTCGGTGTTATACCGCCAGGAAAACTATCACCCACAGAAAAATGACATAATAGCCTTTTCCATATAATTTAAAACAAATATATTTAACATAATATACACAAAATCATGGAGATATACCAACATAAATACAATACGCCATAATGTATATAGATAGATAGATTAGTCTAGCATAAGTCTATTACATACATAGATGTCTTGTTTGCATCAACATAGGTAAACAGGGGCGGAGCTACAGGGTGGCCCCAGTGGGCCACGGACCACCCTGCGCTCGGCCCAACCAAAGCCTATCCATGTAGTCTGTACTGGAGAATTGATCGTGTACGTCGCTTGGCCGGCCTTCTGGAATCGCGACTCGCGCGTATTCTCCTCCGTACAGCGCGGGTGCGGCCATCGAGATTGGATCGAGCACTGGGCGCGGCGACTCCACGAGGACCTCGAGTCCACGACGGCAAACGCTAAGCCGTGAGCAGCAACCGGCAACCCAGCAGCCATTAGGATCGAGTACGTACATCAAAAGCCTAAGATGAAGACTCAATTGCTATTTGCTAAGCCAAAGCCCTACTCTGTACTCACGTTTCTCCTTTTTCTTTCAGCTTCTTTTTCTTTCAGCCAGGATCGGAGATTCGGAGGATCCAACTGATTTAATTTTAATTATATGTTTTTTACGGTATTGGATTATTGGTTTGGTAAATTAAAACGTCATATAATTCTCATGTAGATTTGTTAAAAATGAAGAGGAGTGGTGATATTGCCTCTCTTTTCTAGAAATATGAATCAAAGAAGAAGGCTTGTTCTCAATCTCCTTCTGTGGCTGCAGCTGTTCCAGAAGCGCAAATGGAAGAACAAGAAGATGGACAAGATCAAGATAGAGTGATTGAAGAAAATGTAACTCCAACTTCAATGTCTGAACAAGAAGATGGACCAGATCAAGATAGAGTGATTGAAGAAAATGTAACTCCAACTCCAATGCCTCTAAATCCACCTCCAGTTGCCCAAAAAGAACCTATTTATGATATCAGTCGGCTTCCACTTGATCCGGGGGAAAGACAACCCATTGCAAATTATCCAGTCAATGATCAGATGCAGTTCGACGATCATATATTATTAAAGGTCCATTCCAACCTTATGCACATCAATTTGAAAGTAGAAAAATTGGAAATAGGGATCGACAATTCAATCCTATATGGTTTTATAAATATCCATGGATTGAATACAGTGTCAAAAAGGAAGCAGCATTTTGCTTTGTGTTCTACTTGTTTGGAAAGGAGAAAAGTAAGAAATCTGCATTTGTTGAAGGTGGTTGGAGAAATTGGAATAGAAATGATGCACTTGATTTACATGTGAGAGGTGTAACAAGTGCTCACAACATAGCTCAAGACAGATATAACTTATTTATGACTCCCCATGGAGCAATTGATGATAAAATTGTAAAGGTGGATAATGAGGAGCGCCGTCTCTACAAGATTAGGTTGACTTATTCACTTAGATGTTTGAGATTTCTTTTGCAGCAAGGATTAGCATTCCGTGGGCATGATGAAAGTAAAGAGTCTAGCAACAGAGGGAACTTCATTGAGCTTTTGAAGTGGCTTGCAGCAAATAATGAAGAGGTCAACAAGTTTATTTTGAAGAATGCTCCAGGTAATTGCACATTAACTAGCCCAGACATACAAAACGAAATTATTCAATGTTATGCAATGGAGACTAGAGATCAAATCATTAAGGAAATTGGGGATGATCACTATACAATTTTAGCTAATGAGTCTAGTGATGTCTCTCATAAAGAACAACTAGCCCTTTGCTTGTGTTATGTTGACAAATCAGGAAGGCCATGTGAGCGGTTTCTTGGAATTGTTCATGTAGATAATACTACTTCTTCATCACTTAAGGAAGCAATTTAATCTTTACTAGTTAGTCATGGTTTGACTATAACTCAAATCCGTGGTCAAGGCTATGATGGGGCTAGTAACATGAAAGGAGAGATTAAAGGGCTGAAAACCTTGATTATGAAAGAATCACCATCTGCTTATTATGTTCACTATTTCGCACATCAACTCTAATTGGTTCTTGTTGCTGTTGCCAAAGACAATGATGATTGTGTGTGGTTTTCTGATCGAGTATCCCTCTTGCTAAATATTGTTGGTAGCTCTTGTAAGTGTCATGGCATGCTTCGACATCACCAATATGCCAATGTCATGAAAGCACTTGAGTGTGGTATACTAGAATCTGGAAGTGGGTTAAATCAAGAGATGGGGCTACCTAGACCTGGTGGCACTTGGTGGGGCTCTCATTATAAAACTGTGGTCAACATGATTGCTATGTATCCCACAATTCGCGATGTACTCATAGCTCTTGGACGAGATACTTCACAAAGGGGTGAATGGCCAAGAATACATACTATGGTTGGAGTGTTTGAGTCATTTGATTTCATTTTCAGTGCTCATTTGATGCTTGATATTCTTGGACATACAAATGAATTGTCTGAGTGTTTGCAAAGAAAAAACCAAGATATCCTTAATGCAATGTCGCTTGTCCGTTTGGCAAAGAGTAAAATGCAGCAAATGAGGTCTGAAGGGTGGGTTTCATTTTTTCAAAGGGTTACAATATTTTGCAACAAATATGGTATTCAAGTTCCTGAAATGGAACATAATTATGTGCCATATGGAAGATCAGCACGTTTTGCTCAGGACCAAACAAATGATGATCACTTCAGAAGAGAAGTATATATTGGAGTCATTGATAAAATTAGTCAAGAGCTTGACAATCAGTTTGATGAGGTAAATATAGAGTTGCTTACTTGTATGGCTGCTTTGAATCTAGCAGATTCCTTCACTTCTTTTGATGCAAACAAGGTACATAGACTTGCTAAATTTTACCCTAATGATTTTCAAGCTCTGACTTGCTAAGACTCGATCTGCAACTTGAAACTTTTATTGATGACATGAGGAAAGATGAAATGTTCAAAGGCCTAAACAATCTTGTTGACCTCTCAGTAAAACTTGT
This sequence comes from Miscanthus floridulus, assembly GCF_019320115.1. Classification (NCBI taxonomy): domain Eukaryota; kingdom Viridiplantae; phylum Streptophyta; class Magnoliopsida; order Poales; family Poaceae; genus Miscanthus; species Miscanthus floridulus. The sequence goes on along the minus strand of NC_089583.1, from coordinate 12,403,888 downwards.
TGAAACAAAGAGGGCTAAAGTTGATCATTGGGTCTATTTACTTATCAAATTGGTATTGCTTCTACCAGTGGCTACTGCAAGTGTTGAAAGAATATTTTCTGCAATGACCTTTATCAAGAATAAGTTGAGAAATAAGATGGGTGATAGCCTTCTTGATGATTGTCTAGTGACTTTTATTGAGCGGGATATGTTCTTACAATTGAGTGAAGAAGAGATCATCAACACTTTCATGGCTATTAGAAGGCGAAGGCCTGACAAGAAGAAGAAGTAGTGACATATTCTTCTTCAACTATTATAGGTATGTAATATTTCGATCAATTCTACGTTAAGAAAGCTATACTCGTCTATTTTATGAACTCTATATGTCCTTTTTCCCTTAATTGTATTTTGTAATTCATATACTTGTGTACTGACAAGTTAAATTTATAAAGGTTAAAAAAATTTAGACAATGGACCACCATAGCTACAAATCCTGGCTACGCCACTGTAGGTAAATACATAAGATGTCCAAATATTTAGCACCCATCTACCCAAAATAACTTCTCCAAACATTTGGCATCAACATAGCAGTGTGCCACACCACCAGTACTAGTTAAAGGTTAGTACTAGCTCAACATCCACACCACTAAGTACTAGCTGAAGGTTAGTACCAACCTAAGTGTATGTAGAGGTAAACACTTCAAAAGATGAAACAAGCAACATGCTACACAACCATTCAATCTTCAGTGAGACCAGCACCAGCACCTGCACATGTGGCTTCATTATGATAGTTCCTGGTTTCCAATACAACTCTACTTCCACCATGGACAGTGACGGAGCTAGGAAAAAATTATAGGTGGGGCGAGTTTTAACACAAAGATTAACAAAAAAGCTTACGGTCCAAATTGCACCGTATTCACATACTACGATTGCACAAATTATAGAAAAAAGCTAGAATCACACAAATTATGATGAAAAGGTGGATGAACAACACAAGATATTACCTCAGCTTTGCACAATAAATTAATAGTTCGCTCCTTCGCTACCTCACGGCCCTCCTCCACCTTGCATCACTACTTCGCTAGCTGCCTAACTCCTGCTCCTCGGTGGCCAGTGGGCCATGGGCGGATGGCCGGACAGGCAGTGGGACATGCTGAAGCCTGGCGATGGCTAGTGAGCAGGGTGGCGCTGTGGCGATGGGCCATAGCTAGCGCGTGGTGGTGCGGTGCTTGGTGATGGGCGGCGGCTGCCGGCTCGTGTCCGTGTCAATGTAGACGTAGGATGGAGAAGCAGCTAAACGGATGGTCGGATACCTCTGTTGATGGATTGGGAATTTCGAGAACCAAATTGGGCCCTTGCAAGGCTAATCTAAAGTGAAAAAGCAGGCCCACAAGATGAACCAGTCGTCTTCTTCGTCTTTTTGCTGCTCATGGCTTGCTTGTCGTGGCGTCACCGTCCTCCACTCGGCAGTTTGGGCACTCGACAGCCAGAGCCAAGGAAGAAGAGGGGTATGGGGGTCTGAGGTGATGCCGCTAGTAGCTAGGGCGGCCGCCCCACCCTGCCCCTAGGTGTAACAACCTAGGTTTTCCAATAACCCAAAAACCTGAACTTAAAATTTTTTCTAACAAAACCCATACATGGTGAGTGTGCATACTAGGAAACCACCCATGTAGTTGCACAAGTAGAACCCAAATTAGCATGGTTGAGCATTGTTGCATTTTAATTCCACTTGTGGGTTGATTCTTTATGATTTTATGTGATACAATAAAATCAATTAAACGTTTCAACAAACTGTTGTGTGTGTGTTGCCAACCTATGGCTTGGACCCTAAAGCCCTAGATCACCTCTAGTGAACGCCACTAGGGTGTATACATGTCGGTAGCACATATATACATGCATAGGAGCCCTAGGTGTAGTGTGGAAATATGAATAGAAATAGAAAAGTAATTGGAAAAAGGGAGGAAAATAGAAAATTCAAAGAAGCCCAGCAGCAGCAAGCAACCCAGCCCCCGCCGGCCCATGCGCCCATGCGGCCTAGCACCTATGCCCTCTCTCACGCGCACGCGCTGCCCGCTTCGCTCATGTCGTGGCCTAGCAATGCATCCACGCTCCCGCACGCGCGCTAGTGCCTGTGCGTGGCCGAGCCAACCTAGCAGCGGCCCACCACCGCGTCACGCCCGCATCACATTGCCCTTCTACTACCGTTGACTGGTGGGTCCGCCCTGTCATTCCCTACCCTGCTCCCCCTCTCCGCTTTAAGCAAAGCAGAGCATCGCGCCGCGCCGCTCACCGCACCAGCCGTCCATGCCCTGCCCCTTGCCCATACGCGTGTGGATGCTCGCCACGTCGATGATACGCACCACCACCTGCCCTAGCTTGCGCCCGCATGCCCGCTGATGTGAGCGCCATGGCCCACCACCCTCATAGTGTGTCGGCCACCGCCTGCCACCACCGTACCCGCCCTTGACCGGCCACCGCACGAAAATGGGAGAGCCAAGGCAACCGCGCTCACCCCCGCTCCCCAAAACCTTAAGCTGGAGCCCCTGTTCACCTTCCACATGCCCTTTCCCCTCCATCCACTATCCACCACCGCCATGGTCGTGGTCGCCCTATAAAACCCCCTCCTTGGAGCCCTAGAGCCTTCCCTTCACCCCGCCACCACTCTGTGGCAACCCACGAACCACCACGACGCCCTAGAGGAGGAGAAAGAGGAAGGAGAAGGAGGGAGGGAAGGAGCCAAGCCTGCCAATGTCGCTCGAGCTCACTGGAGAAGAACACGGCACCCGATCGTCTTCCTCGCTGTAGCTGCTTGGCACGGCACTGCACCACCTCGCCATGGTCTCAACTCACAACCGCACCACCATCCTACCTACCCCACCACCACGGTGAGCCCCCGACGTTGCTCTCCCATGCTCTCTGCCATGGACATGTCAAGTCGCGCCGTCGTGTTCTCCCCCTTAGGAGGGCCAAAGGCTGCCCTTTTCGCCGATAGGGTGCACCGCACACACGCACACACATACACGGCCAAGGACCTGACCTTACTAAGCCTTGGATGCTTAGGAATGCTGGTGTACCCTCACCGCACACTGCATGATCGCCATGGCCGAGATCACCCATGGCACCGCCACGTTCTGGCTACCTCGGGCCGGTAGATATAGGACGAGTGCCTTGGTGAGCTTCACCTCACTGAGGGACATGACATGCGCTAGGTAGAAGGGGAAGGAGACCCTTGGGAGCCGCTGGCCATGTTCCACCTCTCCGGAGCCATGCACCTCCCATGCCGCCGCCATGTTCTCATCGATCCTAGCCACCTCGTGATGTGAGGAGGGGCCAATGAGGTTCACCATCACCCCGTGCACCCGGCCATGTAGCTGTTTGGATGAAAAGCCCCTACCTTGCCTTGTTTTGCCATAGCCGTAAGCTTGTCAGAGCTCCACCACGCACCATGCCGCGGTGCGGACTCTACCATGCCTCTAGGTCACCGCCGATAAGTCCTTTGCCTTCCTCATGGCCCAATCAGAGAAAAGGAGCCACCATTGGCTTCAATTGAGGCCGTAGAGACCTTGCCACAACGCGCCGTCGCCGCCGCGATGCTGCTGCTGTGGCTAGCCCCATTGGAGCCCTTAGCGCCGCTCCTGAAGCCCTAGCCATGACCTCCATGGCAAGGGGAAGCTAATGGAGCTTTCCTCAGAGCCTTACGTTGCCCGGATCACCTCGTCGCTGACCCCACGCCATTGCGAGCCGCCATGTGCCGCTGTTGGACTTCATCGGTGGCCAAAGTGTCATTTTTAGCCCGCTGGTGAACTCACCGTGACCCCATGAAGTCGTAGAGCCCCTTAGCTGCCCCTATAGGTCACCATATCGTGTGGCCGAGTGAGCTCACCATCGACAAAGGGCATCGCCATGTGTAACAGAAGAGAGGGGGAGGCAGGCGTGCCCCTTTGCCCGAACCTGCCTGCACCACAGACTGAGTCTGAGGTCCATAGACCTGTGCTGCCCGGTCCACCATGAGCCGCGCGTGTAGACCGAGCCCAGTTGCGGCCCTCGCGTGCCACATGGCCACTTGTCCATGTGGCATGTGTCCGGGCCTGGCCCAGACCAGCCCATATCTAGCCCATGACTCAGCCCATTGGGCCCAATCAAGCCCAATCAACGTTGGCCATGGGACAGTCAACGCTGACCGTTGACCTGACCCCACCTGTCAATCACTGTTGACCACGAGTCCCACCTGCTAGTGACCATATTTCTCGCGTCCAATCACGTGCTGACACGTGTCCTTCACTGTTCAAAATTCTTATTTTTCTTTTTTTAGAATAATTTAAACTTAGAAAATTGATAGAAAATTCATACGACCTCAGAAAAATATCAAACCAGTGCCCAATTTTTCTAAAAATGAGCTCTACATCATAGGTTTGTTTTTGAGTGCATTTGGATCTTTTGGATTTCTGTTGCTTCTTTGTGATCATCTATAGGAGTCGCTTATCGCGGTTATATGTCTCGTTCAACAAACCCAGATGAGCCACAAACTGAGGAGCACGACCCCAAAGACGACATGCAGGTGCCATGTCCCACCCAACCTCATAGAATCCTATTAGACATGCTACAATGTAGTTGCTAGTGCTTTACTTTTATGCAAATAAATTTGTTATAGGTTGCATGGTAGAATTGCTTGGGAGCCATTACCTTGTCGCAACCTATACCCCTGCACACGCGCTGTTAGGTTAGACACTCGCTTACTTTCTTGCTACTGCTTCTACTATGCATTGTATCTGTAATGTGATGCTTGGTGGAGGATTGTATGTGAGTGGTTAAGGCACTAGGTGCCAGGAATGTGGTAACAACCGGGGAGATCTTGACATGCGTTTTGGGTGTGTGGTGAGTGTTGAGTCGATCGGGCAGGATCTTACAATGAGTCGTTGGACGAGTCTTGCTAGGGGGTGTGACCTAGGCATCCCCTATGAGTGGTACCTATGGTGGGTGCATGTGAGATGAGGAGATCCTAGGGTGGAGTGTCTTTGTGGGATAAAGCCCTAGGACGGAGGTGCCATTAAGGCACGAGGTGTTGGTTATCCCCTATTGAGAAGATATCCTGTTCGGTCCCCCTAAGGACTAGTATGTCGAGAGAACTAGATCATAGGACCCTACATACACACCACTCACTCTTGAATGGGCGGGGGATGGTTACCCGACCAGCTAGGGTGGTGCCACTACCGCTAGGTTGGAAGTGGATAGTGTAGGGAGGTACGAGTGTATGGCCCACACCCTCCTAAGATAGCGTAGTGACCTTTGGGGGCTCGGTACTATGTCTCACAGTCTCACCGTGCCGATGGACTCTAGGGTGGCCTAGGGCTGAGTGGTAGGGTGGCACCATATAGGTTGGGAGGCAGTCAGTATCAGCCTAGGTGGGTCACCGCTGATGATGGTGATCTTGTGGTTCCAGGTATACACGCTCTGTAGAGTTGATTGATCTATACATATAGCCATGTCCTTGGATATGGACATTCCTATGACCTACGCTTCCCTTGATTAGTGAGTTGAGTCCTTTCTTCTCTCCCCCTAGGTTCTTGTGTTGGTTTTCGGCTTTGGTCGATGAGGCAAGGTATGAGCGGGAGTTGTCCTTATTGCCTAGAGAGTGTGAGAGTGGTGAGATGTGTGTGATGGGATGGGAGAATGTGCGAATGAGATGGGTTAAAACTTGATGAATTATTATTAAAACTTAACATACTCACATAGGAAACCACAGCCATAAATAGGTCTTTTGCTCTACCCTTGCATTCCACTACCACAAAGCAAACGCAAAGCATAGGGTGGGAGCCAGTGGCCAGTACAAATCGTACTGATAATTGTTTGACAGGTTCTGAGTCTGAGGACAACTACCAAGGGGACGATTGGGAGGATTAGAGGTCTTGTTCCTACACTCAAGTTTGGTTGAGAAGATGGAGTCGACGTCCGCTGCCTTTCTACTTGATGCTATTCTGGTTGCTGTATGCTCTACGTGATTCCGCCAAGTGGCGATGTAATAATAAGTAAACCTTGTTATTTGTTCTGAGACAGGTATTCTATGTTTGACTGTGATATTGACTGTTATTTCATAATGTGATGGGATGATCACCTGGAACTATCATGTTATACTTTGAATCTGTGGATTTCCCTTCGAGGAAATCAAGATTGTTTCACTAGGGTAGCTCCGTCGCTGACCATGGAGTCTCTCATTTGCTGCAACATCGTCGTTAGTCGATTCGGAACCCACATGAGATGATCCAGTCACCGCCTGCATGTGAATAAGTTCAAAATTATTAATTCTAGCATTAGTCTCCTATCTCTTGTATGGATTTTAGAAAACATGCTGAAAACAAATGTTTAAACTAAAAACAAAAGATGTTCAACTAACAATGTGTTGTTGACCAAGGTAGACATGTTAATAGCTTACTAATTATTTTAATATCACTAGTCTAGAATCTGTCCAGCTAACAGAAAACCCTATTGCTCTATTTGTATAACATACTAATTCTTTCTGGTTCTTCAAAACCGAAATAGTGTGAATGTTTAGCTTACCACGAGAAGTGAATATTGGAATCTCAGTGTTACATGATTATGTGCAACTAAAGTCCATAGCTACAAAAGAATCAACATGAGGCCACTTCCTCATTGGTGCACTGGGTACTGCCATTCTGAATACCGTAAAGCTCTAGTTAGGCTAACTAAAACAATCTTACATAGGAGCCAAATGCCTAAATTGTATGCCATACAATGGAGAGTAAAATTCCCTTCCACTTTTATTATTTTCAACCTATGGTTTACAACTAATAGAATGCTGTTTATATACTCATAGTTGGTTGTGTTGCTGATAGAATGCTTAGCGCTCCCTCTGGAACTTCCTCGCCCAGGCATCGATAAAGTCGCTGCACATGAACATGTACCCCTTGTTAATGTGAACAGATGCTATTCGAGGCAACAAATCATAGGTTCAGATATTTGCACGTACCACTATCAAGCCTATTGCCACTTTGCCTGCACTGTCCTTTTCATGTTGTAGCCTTGTATTTTCATGTCGTAGGTGTGCAACTTCTCGTGCCATGCTTTGCATAGAAATTGAATTTGATGGACGAATATTGTTTCCTTCGCGACTGCCCTGATATTAGCTGCCCTAACGACACCATTTGCAATGGCAAATCATCCATGGGGTGTGCCACCAGAAAGGTCATACAAGACCTTGCCATTCAATTCTTGCTCATGCACTTGCTGGCTTTCCTCTTCCATATGCCCTTCCCCTTCCATGTGGTCATGCTCCCCATCCACTTCATTTGGGTGTGCAACCCTCCTAACAGCTGACATATAGTCATCCTAGAAACAATGTTCATACATAAAGTAGTCACTTGCACTATAAAAGGAGAATCTGAAAAGTAAATGGTTTCCATATATCAAAGTAGAGTGTGCTTACAATGAGCTTTTGTGCTTTCTGACTACTAATTGTGTTCATAGGTGTTTCCTTTGCTAGACCAAAGTTCTTTTCCTACAAAGATAGAATATGTTTTCAATGTAATCATCAGCAAAGAAATATAAAAAATTAAACTATACTTGTTCAAAACATGCAGATTTGGCATACAAAAACACAAAACTTGCTAACCAGAAATACAATCAGCACACAATCAGCACCTCGACTACTTAGCACAAGTGGCCAAATAACCATTTTCAGATCATTCCACTACCAGAGACGGCTTCTTTGCCGAGTGTCCCAGACTTTGCCGAGTGTTTTTTATCGGGCGCTCAGCAAAGAGGCTATTTGCCGAGTGCCAGAGAGAAAGCACTCGGCAAACAACTGTCACTCGGCAAAGAGGTGGTTTGCCGAGTGCTGAGCACTCGACAAATAATAACACTCGGCAAAGACCAGGTTTGCTGAGTGTCGAGCACTTGGCAAACCAGAACACTCGGCAAAGGGCCGCCACCATTAACCCTTTGCCGAGTGTCTTCTCCTGACACTCGGCAAAGCGGTGATTTGCCGAGTGTCATTTTTTGACACTCGACAAACCATATTTTTTTCACTTTTGACCTCCAAACTTTTTCTACAGTCCTCATACAATACCTGATACTCCATGTTCCAATGTGACACATTTCTTGGACTTTTTCTATATTTCTTTAATTTATTCCATTTAATTGAATTTTTTTGGATAATTCAAACTATAACTGCTAGTCATTCGAATAATGAAAAAAATGAATGGAAAAATGATATTCATGTTATTTAGTATAATGTGAGGCCATATCCAGGAACAAACCACCAATTTTGAACATCTTGTTCACGAAACATGACCACGAACTTGCAGTCGAGTTGTTTTTAAATTCTATAAAAAGCAAACGAAGTTCGAAAATCATGAAACTTGTCAAGATGTCATGATATCATATGTGGAGGTTGTGATAAAAATTTGAGAAGGTTTCACACAAGTTGTCACGTACGATTCTTGCGAACTAAAGAATCTCCGAAGAAGTTTCATGATTTCGTGAAGAGGCCAACGAGTTGGTAAGCATCGTATGTGACAAATTTGCGTGAAACCTCCTCAATTTTTTTATCACAGCCTCCACATATGATATCATGACATCTCGACAAGTTTCAAAATTTTCGATCTTCATTTGCTTTTTATAGAATTTAAAAATAACTCGACTGCAAGTTCATGGTCATGTTTCATGAACAAGATGTTCGAAATTGGTGGTCTATTTCTGGATACGACCTCACATTATACTAAATAATATGAATATCATTTTCCCATTCATTTTTTTCATTATTCGAATGACTAGCCGTTATAATTTGAATTATCCAAGAAAATTCAATTAAATGAAATAAATTAAAGAAATATAGAAAAAGTATGAGAAATGTGCCACATTGGAACATGGAGTACCATGTATTGTATGAGGACTACAGAAAAAGTTTGGGGGTAGGAAGAAAAAAAATAAAAATAGTTTGCCGAGTGTCTGCGTTTGGCACTCGGCAAAGGAGCCTCTTTGCCGAGTGCTAGGATGGCTGACACTCAGGAAAGAATTTTATTTTTTTTAAAAAATCCCACCCGACAAAGAATTTAAAAAACTAAAAAAAACTTTGCTGAGTGCCAGATCGGAGGCACTCGACAAAGATTTTTTTAAAAAAAACCCTCTTTGCCGAGTGCCAGGCCAGATGGCACTCGGCAGAGAATTAAAAAAAATTTAAAAAACTTTGCCGAGTGCCATATCGGGGGCACTTGGCAAAGGGGGGATTTAACCCCGCCGGCCCAGCTGGCCCACACACACCGCACACACGCACACATGAACGTAGGCAGCTGACCGCGCCAGTGCCGCCACCGCCGCTCGCGCCCACGCCGTGGGAGGAGGAGAAAGATAAGAGGAGGAGGAGAGGAGGAGAGGAGGAAGAAGGAGGAAGAAGGAAGAAGAGAAGGAGGAGGAAGAAGGAGGAAGGAGGAAGAAGAAGAAGAAGGAGGCGCCCCGGCCACCGTTGTCACATCCTCGACGCTTCCCCAGCCATCGCCTTGTCCACCGGCGCCCTGGCCCCTTCACCACTGCTGCCCTACGATGCCCACTAGGTATGCCCTACTGTTGTCGTCGTAGTATTACTAGTAGTTGCGGTAGTAGTAGTGGTAGAGTAGCAGTGGTGGTAGTCCTAGGAGTCGTAGGAGTGGTTGTAACATTGTTATATATATGTGGTTGGATATAATCTTGTGCATGTCGACCATCGTGCCATTCATATATATATGTGCATGTCGGCCATCGTGTCGTTGGTTTTCTTGCATGTTTTGGAAACCTCACCGTGCAGGGGAGGTGCTGCCGAAATTTTGTATTGATAGTTTTATGTTTCTTTTTTTTGCAGAGAAGAGCCCGTCGGAGCAGAGCCGGAGTACCTCGGCGACCCCGATCGCCTTCCTCACCGTTGAGGGTCTACCTGCACCACATCGCCTCACCACTGCACCGACCCGCCACGGCCCCGCTAGCCTGACTCCACCGCCACCCTAGGTATAACCCCTCTTTCCGTATCATGGTCGTAGATCACATAACCTAGTTAGGCGTCTCCCATTCGAAAGAGATACGGTTGGAAATATGCAGATATTTCCTTATCTAAAACCGTATCTGTTTCGAATTGTCCACATTTTTTGGACAGCCCACGGATGCGTAGGTGGGGTTAGTTTCCATGGTCTGCTCCGATCCGATACAGAGTTTCAGCATCATCTCCCTTTTGTTCTCTGGTGTAACACCCTAAATTTTACAACATTTTTAAATAGGGGAAATTGATTTGTTAAACATTTTATGGGCATTTGAATTTAGGAAATAATAATTTTATTAGGAATAAAATCAAATATAGGTCGACAACCATGAATGTGCATACATGCCACTGCATACTATTTTGAATTGCTTGGTTTGGAGTCGGATTTCAAATTGAGTTGAAATTGCATTTTGAACTTGCTTTGAAGAAAAATTCGAAAAAGAAAAGAATAACTTTCTTCTCCTCCTTCTTTTTGGGCCGAAGGCCTGCTGCTGCCGCGGCCCATGGTTTCCCGTGTAGCCCATTCCCTTCTCCAGGCCGCTGTGCAGCTCCTTGTCTCCGCTCGAGCCAAAGGCCAGTGTTTCTTTCCACGCTGGCCCGCGCTCTTCACCGCTTGGGCCAAAGCCTGGATCCTCGACCCAGTATCACGTGCCCAGCCGCAAGCCGCGCCCACGCAAGCGCCTTTCCCCGCCGCTGACTAGCTGGGCCCGCTGGTTAGGCTCTTCTTCCTCGCGTCGTAGCTGTGCCGGACACCGTCTCCACGACCGGGAGTCCGTGGCCGCGCTGTTTCCTCCTCGATTCAGCGTGCGCCCCACACGTCGCCTCTCTTAAATAGCGACCGCACCCCTCCTCTCTCCCCTATCCCATCTAGCATCCGTTTTTCTTCGCCAAACAGCCGCAGTCGCTTCTCGCTCGAGCGCCGCCGCCGACCTCTACTGCCAGCTCGTGTCGGGCCGTTTCTACCACCTCTCGGTCCTCCGTTTCGGGTCTGGTGAGTTCACGATCCTCTCCTCTCGCTCCCCGTACTTCTCCCGAGTCTAACCGTGGCTAAATCGTCAGATTCGTGAACTCCGGTGAGCTCCCCTGCTCTCCGGCCATGGCGTCGCCGCGTTCGGTCCTGTTGCCGACCGGCCAACCTTCTTTTCCCCCTTCCCTTCTAATCCAAGCCGTTGGTTGAGATCCGACGGCTCATAAAAGAAGATACGCCTTCGCTGCCTATCTTTCAAATACGCCCTTATAAATATTCTAGATTCAACCTGCGGTCCTTTGCGCGTTTTACAGTTTATGTTTCTTTCTTTCGAAAACGTATTTTCTTTCGGATGGGCTGAAATACGTTTTCAATTATTTACAGATTTGCCATTCAATTTGTTTTAGCCGTAAAATCTTCGTTTTAACTCCAATTAGATCCATTCAAGTTGCGTTGGGTTCGCAATTAAGTAATCTACATGTTTACACTACTATAAAGTAGGTTTCCAACTTTTATAAATTGAGCTTAGATCTAATCTATTATTTGTCTATAGGAAATCTTGTTTAAACTATAACTTTTCTGTTTTAGATCCAATTTTTGTGATCTTCGCATCTGTGTGTTCATAGCGAGACGTAGATTCATTTCCAAACTTTTCATCTCGATTCTTTGTTGTTGGTGTACTGTTCTAATCTGTAGCCTTGTTTGCTTTGTATGATTGCTCCTGGATGCTTGTATGTTGCTGTGGTTATCGAGTATAGACGGTGAGTAGTTCTCGGAGGATCAAGGGTACGACTTTGATGAGCAGGACCAGCAGTAGTACGTTGCTCAAGGCAAGTATAGCATGGGATCATCCTTGTTACCTATTCACTTTAATTTATTAAATCCATGTTGCATGTGTCTTCTTGTTAGGAATTTCCTAGAATTGGACTATTGCCTTGTCACCTATGGGTTATGCATATGGGTAGCTTTGCTAGAGCTCAGTTAAACCATGATCTTATAACTTGACTAATGGTATATGCAAAAAACATAAAATGTGACTTTTTAGCAACATGGAAACAGGGGGCTGGAGTGTTTAGCTACTTTCTAGATGCTTCAGATTCCTCTCCCTAAGGACTTATCTGTAAGTGATCATCCGGGACTTACAGTACAACTGTGAGAGCTACATGGCTCTGGCTTTAGCTCAGTATAAGGACCTTTTCTAGCTTGTTAGTGGTTACCTTTATTGGCGTAAGAATGGCTTGCCGAATCGGGTATAGAGCGGCCTCTGGCCTTATGTGTATAGGCTGCGTGTCAATGTGCCATTGGGAAGGGGGGCTCTATATCTGTTTGCCGAGTGAATCTAATGGCCCTAACTTGTTAGACGAACCTTTGAAAGGCTTTATAGTGACCCCTGCCTGCTCACCTTGGGAGTGTTTTGGGAGTTATAAACCTGGGCATATGGGAATCACGACTCACAGTGAAAGTGTACAACCTCTGCAGAGTGTAAAACTGGTATATCAGCCGTGCTCTCGGTCACGAGCGGCATTGGAACATTTATGGAATAGATGATCACTAAGTAATATCTATTTATGCTATTCATTACTCATGTTTACATCTGATCATGTGTTCTACTTTGGGAACTAAAACACCTTGATGCTACTCATAATTTAAAATTGTGACAACTAAAAGCTGACCGCTGTTAAGCCTGTGTCTAGCCTTTTGAGCTTCATGAACCCCGTGTTACACTTGTTGAGTACGACATGTACTTACGCTTGTTTATTTTCACTATTTGGATAAAAATCCCGGATGGGTAATAGATGACCCTGAGAATGATGATTTCTCTGAGGACTACTAGACTTGTGGTCAACCAGTCGACGTCCCTGTGAATTGGAGCTTCCGTGATAGATCTTTTCATTATTTTCCGCTATACTTATGTAATAACTCTGTCTTATTCGTGATGTAATAAACATTGGTGATGATACTATTCATAATTTGTCGGCTTATGTGTGTGACTGATCTCTGGGCGCACATAAGGTTTTGCACCCCATTTTATCCTTAAAATTGGGTGTGATAGATTGGTATCAGAGCCCTGTTGACGGTAGGACGCAAGCCTAGTTAGCAATGGTCGTTTTAGCTCCTTTTGCTTCACTCATTTCATGCTTTCTATCTCACCCTTGTTATTTGCTAAAGTTTTATGCTTCTTTTGCCTTATTCTATTATGAAAATTACTGCTTCTAATCTAACCTAACTAAATCTAATTCTGTAGATGCCTCGTGCCCACAAGACTACCCGCATAAGCACTGGAGGGTATTACCTGCCACAAGGTTTGTCCATGGATCCTGAGGAGGAAGAACCTCAGGAACATGAATTGGATTCGCCAACACCGCCAACGCCTGAGTCCACACCTGAGCCAGCCCAGGATGACCCTTAAGAAGTTGAGATCATTGACTTGTCCGAAAACAAAGATGAAGACATTGTTGAAGAGGATGAGCTGATCCCGCCATTGGGGTGGACAATAAAGGTGTGGTATAAGCTAGGATGTGAATACTCCATTTCACATCACCGACTCTGGAGCCTGCTTCAGACATACTATAGTGACTGGGATGCAGCTGTAGAATACGCTTGTGAAGAGCATGCACACCCCCTTGAAGACACCTACTGGAAGGTTAGGGTGTGCATCACCCTCAAGGATGAGCAGAAAGGTGCGTATCAGCTGGACTCAAACTATGCACACCATGGTCACCGCGCTACCATGGAGGACGGCATAGAAGATGCAGTCGCTGAAGCTTGCATAGGCCTCCGTGGTCGCCGATTCGAGGTCATGAAGGATGATCAATATCGATTCCTTCCTCATCAACACCCAAAATTGGGATGGGCGATGATGGACCCGCAGGGCATGGATCCAACCATGGAAGCGATGGTACACTTTGGTTACGAGTTTGTGTCAAGGATTCACCGATTGGAGGATCAATTGAAGGCTCAGCAGAAGGCAATCAAGAGGCACCAGCAAGTGATAGACGAACAAAGGGTGTGCCTCAATTTGCCAAACATGTATGAGGAGCTTCCTCATAAGTATCGCCCCTAGATGTTGGAGTCCCTCTTTATGTAATAGCACGATAGTAGAACAAGTGAGTCAAGTTGGGTCGAGTTTTTAGTGCGGTGTGAACATTGTGTGTTTAGTTGATTTGTTCTTATGTTTATGCATGAGTTGGATCTTTGTAATGTGTGCTGGAACTTTGTGGGCATGTCCGCAAGTTTCGTATTTAAGAATATTAAAGTTTGGGTCAATAAATAAATAGTTGGGTTTGTTACATCTCGCTCTTTCGGAATCTGTTTTTCGGAGCAGTCTGCCTTTATCTTAATGCCGAATAAAATATACATGACCAAAAAATTATGAAATTGTTGTGGGAATAACTAGACTTAATTGCCTTTCCAATGCCTCTGGAATCACCCCCATATCTGATCTGGTTCGTGAGATATCTCTGTTTCAAGTTGAAGTTACTGCACAGTCTGGAATCTGGGAACAGTTTCGGTTGTATCCTAATTTTGAGTAATCTAACGGCAGAATCTGGGAAAGTAGTCTGAATAAAAGTTGTAGAAAATTTCGTAAGCTTTCCAACCATATAAAGTACACTTTAATCGGATTTCTGGAACTCAAGATATGACTGTTTTACAGAGCTGCTGTTGTTGAGACTCGTCCAGAAAATCTTCAGAATGTATTCTAACTTGGAGATTTCTGTATTTTGAATGTTTGATAACAGATGTCTGGAAGAGGAAGAGTCCGAGGTCGTGGAGGTGTTCCCCCACATCCACCACCACCACCACCGACTATTGAACAACTCTTGGCAATACAGACGCAGCTCATGCAAACGTTGGTGCAGAATCAGCAGAATCAACAGGGTGGTGGAGCACCACGTGATAAGCGTGGTGAATTCTTGAAGGGCCGTCCCCTGGTGTTCTCTCGTGCCACTGATCCACTGGAAGCAGATGATTGGCTTCGTGTAGTAGAGAGGCAGCTCAACATAGCTCAATGTGATAATCAGCAGAAGGTGTTGTACGCTTCAGGACAACTTCAGGGAGAAGCTCAGGACTGGTGGGAGTCATTCGAGTATGGACGTCCTGCCAACGCTCCTCCTGTTACCTGGTAGGAGTTCAAAGAGAATTTCAGATCTTATCACATACCAGAGGGACTAATAGAGCTCAAGCAAGAGGAATTTAGAGCTTTGAAGCAGGGATCCATGTCTATCGCTGAATACCGTGACAAGTTTGCTCAGTTGTCACGTTATGCTCCGAATGAAGTGGCTGATGATGCTGATAAGCAACGCCACTTTCTCAAAGGACTGTATGATGGTCTGCAGCTCTAGCTTATGTCAAACACCTACCCCAACTTTCAGATGCTGGTGAATCGCGCTATAGTTATTAACAACAAGAGCAAGGAGATGGAGGCCAAGAAGAGGAGGCTTTAGGGACAAGCCTCTGGGAGCAATACACGTCCACGTGCCAATTCTCAACAAGGCTTCCAGCAGAGGTTTCAGGGACCACCCAGTCAATGGAATCATGGTCAGTATCCTCAGCGCAACTAGAACCAATAGCAGAATGCCAATCAACGTCCTCAGCAACAGAGTGGTCAGCAGACACCATGACAGGGAGCGCCCAACAACACTCCTATGAAGACTAGTGCCCCTAGCACCCCCAGCAAGTGTTTCCGTTGTGGCAAAGAAGGTCACCTCTCTTACAATTGCCCTGAGAAGCCCAATTAGCAAACCCCTCAAAGGCAGAATAGCTATCAGAAGCCAGCACCCAACACAGGAAAAGTGAATCATGTGTCTACCGAGACGGCGCTTGCTGAACCAGAAGTCATGCTCGGTACATTCAATGTCAACTCAACCCCCGCTTCTATTCTTTTCGATTTTGGAGCTTCGCATTCATTCATATCACAAGCATTTGTTAGAAACCATAGCATACCATTATGTGCCATGCAAAATCCCATGTTAGTAAACTCACCGGGTGGAAGTATGCAAGCAGCATATCGTTGTCTTCCGACTAGTCTATCCTTAAGGGGGGTAGAGTTTAAAGTGAGCCCCATTGTGTTGAGAGCATCTGGTATAGATGTGATTTTGGGTATGGACTGGATGAAGCAACAACAAGCAGTAATCTAGTGTAAAGAAAAGGTAGTTGTTGTGACCGCACCTAGTGGAGAAAGAATCAGTGTTGATGTTGTAATACAAGCACAGCCAACCACCACAGTGAACTAGCTTGATGATAGCGGCAACAAGGAGGACCCAGTGGTGGATGAATTTCCAGATGTGTTCCCCGATGATTTGCCAGGTATGCCGCCTGACCGTGATATTGAGTTTATTATTGAATTATTACCTGGAACTACACCTATAGCTAAGCGTCCATATAGAATGGGGGTTAAAGAATTAGAAGAACTTAAGAAACAAATTACGGAGTTACAGGAGAAAGGTTTTATTCGTCCTAGTTCATCACCTTGGGGAGCACCAGTTATATTTGTTGACAAGAAGGATGATACTCAGAGGATGTGTGTTGATTATCGGTCACTCAATGAGGTTACTATCAAGAACAAGTATCCGTTGCCTAGAATTGATGATTTGTTTGATCAGTTGAGAGGTGCCTGTGTTTTCTCTAAGATTGATCTTTGTTCTGGCTACCATCAATTAAGGATTCATGCAACAGATATACCCAAGACAACTTTTACTATGAGGTATGGTTTATATGAGTACACTGTTATGTCATTTGGTTTGACCAATGCACCTGCCTACTTTATGTACATGATGAACAAGGTGTTTATGGAGTTTTTGGATAAGTTTGTGGTGGTGTTCATCAATGATATATTAATATTCTCCAAAACAGAAGAAGAGCACGATGAACATCTGAGGTTGGTGCTGCAGAAGCTCAGAGAACACAAGTTGTATGCCAAGCGAAGCAAGTGTGAATTTTGGTTGAAGGAAGTTTCTTTTCTTGGTCATGTTGTCTCCAACGGTGGAATTGCAGTAGATCCCGGTAAGGTGAAAGATGTGTTGAATTGGAAGCCACCAACAGATGTGGGGTAGATACATAGTTTCTTGGGATTAGCTGGATACTACAGAAGGTTCATTGAAGGTTTCTCTAAGCTTGCTAAGCCAATGACAACCTTATTGGAGAAAAATGCTAAGTTTGTGTGGTCCGAGAAGTGTCAGGCTAACTTCAAAGAGTTGAAGAAGAGGTTGACTATAGCCCTAGTGTTGACTTTGCCAGACCTGAATAAAAGCTTTTCGATCTATTATGATGCATCTCGTCAGGGACTTGGATGTGTTCTTATGCAAGAAGGCAGAGTAGTGGCTTATGCATCTCGGTAGTTGAGAAAGCATGAGTTAAATTATCCTACTCATGATTTGGAGCTAGCAGCAGTGGTTCATGCTTTGAAGATATGGAGGCATTATCTCGTTGGACATAAGAGTGACATCTATACTGATCACAAAAGTCTGAAGTACATTTTCACTCAGACAGATCTGAATATGAGACAGCGTCGATGGTTAGAGTTGATCAAAGATTATGATTTGGAGGTACACTATCATCCTGGGAAGGCAAACGTTCTTGCTGATGCTCTTAGTAGGAAGAGTTATGTCAATGAGGTGCAAGTGACATCGATGTCAAGTGAGTTGTGTGCTGAATTTGAGCGACTGAATTTAGGCTTTGTTACCAATGCAGTGGAGTCGGTGTTGGAGCCTAAATTGGAGCAAGAAATACGTAAGGGACAGTTACATGATGCGAAGTTGAAGGAGATAGCAGAAAACATAGTGATTGGTAAGGCACCAGGTTTTAGTATGGATGACAATGGAACTCTGTGGTTTGGGAAAAGGTTGTGTGTGCCTGAGGATAAGGCTATACGAGAGGCAATTCTTCATGAGGCCCATGAGTCTGCTTATTCTATTCATCCTGGAAGTACCAAGATGTATTTGGATTTAAAAGAGAAGTATTGGTGGTACGGACTCAAAAGAGATGTTGCTGAATATGTTGCTTTGTGTGATACCTGTTAGAGAGTCAAGGCTGAACATCAAAGACCTACAGGATTGTTACAACCAATGAAGATACCTGAGTGGAAGTGGGAAGAAGTTGGTATGGATTTTATAGTTGGGTTACCACGTACTCAGAGAGGATATGATTCAATCTGGGTAATAGTAGATCGGCTGACTAAGGTTGCCCACTTCTTACCGGTTAAGACTACCTATACTGGACCCCAACTGGCTGTGCTATATATGGAGAGAATAGTTTGTCTACATGGGGTTCCTAAGAAAATTGTGTCTGATCGAGGTACCCAATTTACATCTCATTTTTGGCAGCAAGTACATAGTTCATTGGGAACCAAGTTGAATTTTAGTACAGCATATCATTCTCAGACAGATGGGCAAACTGAGAGAATTAATCAGATATTGGAGGATATGTTGAGGGCTTGTGCGTTGCAGTATGGAACAAGTTGGGACAAGAGTTTGCCTTATGCAGAGTTCTCGTACAACAACAGTTATCAGAAAAGTCTCAATATGGCACCTTTCGAAGCTTTGTATGGACAAAAGTGTAGAACCCCGTTGTTTTGGAATCAAACAGGGGAAACTCAAGTGTTTGGACCAGATGTTCTAAGAGATGCAGAGGAACAAGTCAGGATGATTAGGGATAACTTGAGAGTGGCTCAGTCTCGACAAAAGAGCTATGCCGACACTAGAAGAAGAGAATTGGTTTTTGAAGTAGGTTATTATGTGTACTTGAAGGTGTCACCTATGAGAAGTGTGAGAAGGTTTAACATGAAAGGAAAGTTAGCACCAAGGTATATTGGACCTTTCAAGATTTTAGAGAGACGTGGAGAGGTAGCTTATCAGTTGGAATTGCCTGAGAGTTTGTCAGGTGTACACGATGTGTTCCATGTGTCTCAATTAAAGAAGTGTTTGCGTGTACCTGAGGAATAGATACCATTAGAGGAGCTTACAGTTAAGGAAGATCTCACATATGAGGAGTTTTTGGTAAGAATTTTGGAGACGGCAGAAAGAGTTACAAGGAGCCGAGTCATAAAGATGTGCAAGGTTCAGTGGAATCGGTATACAGTAGATGAGGCTACTTGGGAAAGAGAAGATGATCTGAGGAAAACATACCCACAGTTATTTGAGTAAGCATCGTCCAAATCTCAAGGACGAGATTCATTTTAAGGGGGGTAGAATTGTAACACCCTAAATTTTACAACATTTTTAAATAGGGGAAATTGATTTGTTAAGCATTTTATGGGCATTTGAATTTAGGAAATAATAATTTTATTAGGAATAAAATCAAATATAGGTCGACAACCATGAATGTGCATACATGCCACTGCATACTATTTTGAATTGCTTGGTTTGGAGTCGGATTTCGAATTGAGTTGAAATTGCATTTTGAACTTGCTTTGAAGAAAAATTTGAAAAAGAAAAGAATAACTTTCTTCTCCTCCTCCTTTTCGGGCTGAAGGCCTGCTGCTGCCGTGGCCCATGGTTTCCTGCATGGCCCATTCCCTTCTCCATGCCGTTGTGCAGCTCCTTGTCTCTGCTCGAGCCAAAGGCCAGTGTTTCTTTCTGCACCGGCCCGCGCTCTTCACCGCTTGGGCCAAAGCCTGGATCCCCGGCCCAGTCACGCGCCCAGCCACAAGCCACGCCCGCACAAGCGCCTTTCCCCGCCGCTGACCAGCTAGGCCCGCTGGTCAGGCTCTTCTTCCTCACATCGTAGCTGTGCCGGACACCGTCTCTGCGACCGGGAGTCCGTGGCTGCGCCGTTTCCTCCTCGATTCAGCGTGCGCCCACGCCTCGCCTCTCTTAAATAGCGGCCGCACCCCTCCTCTCTCCCCTATCCCATCTAGCATCTGTTTTTCTTCACCAAATAGCCGCAGCCGCTTCTCGCTCGAGCGTCGCCACCGACCTCTACTGCCAGCTCGCGCCGGGCCGTTTCTACCGCCTCTCGGTCCTCCGTTTCGGGTCTGGTGAGTTCGCAATCCTCTCCTCTCGCTCCCCGTACTTCTCCCGAGTCTAACCATGGCTAAATCATCGGATTCGTGAACTCCGGTGAGCTCCCCTGCTCTTCGGCCATGGCGCCGCCGCGTTCGGTCCTGTTGCCGACCGGCCAGCCTTCTTTTCCCCCTTCCCTTCTAATCCAAGCCGTTGGTTGAGATCCGACTGACTCATAAAAGAAGATACCCCTTCGCTGCCTATCTTTCAAATACGCCCTTATAAATATTCTAGATTCAACCCACAGTCCTTTGCGCGTTTTATAGTTTACGTTTCTTTCTTCCGAAAGCGTATTTTCTTTTGGATGGGCTGAAATACATTTTCAATTATTTACAAATTTGCCATTCAATTTGTTTTAGCCGTAAAATCTTCGTTTTAACTCCAATTAGATCCGTTCAAGTTGCGTTGGGTTCGCAATTAAGTAATCTTCACATTTACGCTACTGTAAAGTAGGTTTCCAACTTTTATAAATTGAGCTTAGATCTAATCTATTATTTGTCTATAGGAAATCTTGTTTAAACTATAACTTTTCCGTTTTAGATCTGATTTTTGTGATCTTCGCGTCTGTGTGTTCATAATGAGACGTAGATTCATTTTCCAAACTTTTCATCTTGATTCTTTGCTGTTGGTGTACTATTCTAATCTGTAGCCTTGTTTGCTTTGTATGATTGCTCCTGGATGCTTGTATGTTGCTGTGGTTATCGAGTATAGACGGTGAGCAGTTCTCGGAGGATCAAGGGTACGACTTTGACGAGCAGGACCAGCAGGAGTACGTTGCTCAAGGCAAGTATAGCATGGGATCATCCTTGTTACCTATTCACTTTAATTCATTAAATCCATGTTGCATGTGTCTTCTTGTTAGGAATATCCTAGAATTGGACTATTGCCTTGTCACCTATGGGTTATGCATATGGGTAGCTTTGCTAGAGCTCAGTTAAACCATGATCTTGTAACTTGACTAATGGTATATGAAAAAAAACATAAAATGTGACTTTTTAGCAACATGGAAATAGGGGGCTGGAGTGTTTAGCTACTTTCTAAATGCTTCAGATTCCTCTCCCTAAGGACTTATCTGTAAGTGATCATTCGGGACTTATAGTACAGCTGTGAGAGCTATATGGCTCTGGCTTTAGCTCAGTATAAGGACCTTTTCTAGCTTGTTAGTGGTTACCTTTATTGGCGTAAGAATGGCTTGCCGAATCGGGTATAGAGCGGCCTCTGGCCTTATGTGTATAGGCTGCGTGTCAATGTGCCATTGGGAAGGGGGGCTCTATATCTATTTGCCGAGTGAATCTAATGGCCCTAACTTGTTAGACGAACCTTTGAAAGGCTTCATAGTGACCCCTGCCTGCTCACCTTGGGAGTGTTTTGGGAGTTATAAACCCGGGCATATGGGAATCACGACTCACAGTAAAAGTGTACAACCTCTGCAGAGTGTAAAACTGGTATATCAGCCATGCTCTCGGTCACGAGTGGCATTGGAACATTTATGGAATAGATGATCACTAAGTAATATCTGTTTATGCTATTCATTACTCATGTTTACATCTGATCATGTGTTCTACTTTGGGAACTGAAACACCTTGATGCTACTCATAAGCTAAAATTGTGACAACTAAAAGCTGACCGCTGTTAAGCCTGTGTCTAGCCTTTTGAGCTTCATGAACCCCATGTTACACTTGTTGAGTACGACATGTACTTACACTTGTTTATTTTCACTATTTGGATAAAAATCCCGGATGGGTAATAGATGACCCTGAGAATGATGATTTCCCTGAGGACTACTAGACTTGTGGTCAACCAGTCGACGTCCCTGTGAATTGGAGCTTCCGTGATAGATCTTTTCATTATTTTCCGCTATACTTATGTAATAACTCTGTCTTATTCGTGATGTAATAAACATTGGTGATGATACTATTCATAATTTGTCGGCTTATGTGTGTGACTGATCTCTGGTCGCACATAAGGTTTTGCACCCCATTTTATCCTTAAAATCGGGTGTGACATTTAGATACACACTCACCCTGGTAGGGCGTGTATTTGGAGAACAGCGAGGAGGTGCTGCCGAAATTATATCTCGGATAGGAGTAGAGCATGAAAACTAACCTCATCTATGGATCATCACGTGGGATTAGAACCTATCCTCATCTATTAGATAGTAGGAACATCGTGTAGATGCAATTGATGTTTATATTACTCGCTGCTATATATGTTAGAGGATGGAGGACCGTGAGTGGATGTACACGGGCCGCACAAGTCAAGGTCAGGTCACCAATGAATGGATCGACAAGACCAATGCTTTCTTGGAACAGGCATTTGGCGTGGCTGCTAAAGGAGCGAGTAAAATTTGCTGTCCCTACAGCAAATGTGCAAACAGGAAAAGACAAACGAAGAAGGTCATGGGGGAACATCTTTGGAAGAATGGATTTACGGTAGACTATACCCTGGTGGGTCTACCATGGTAAAGCCGATCATATGAGAGAGGAGGTGGTGAGACCATGCATCGAGGATTATGATGCTGATGCCGGGGTAGCAGACATGTTAAATGACTATCACGAGGCACAGATCGCTGAAGGACGTACGGAGGAGGAGCTAGAGGCAACCACAAAGGCGTTCTACGACATGTTTGCCGTGGCACATAAACCCCTTCACGGCCAAACAAAGGTTTCTCAACTGGATGCCATTGGATGCATAATGACGTTAAAGTCCTAGTATAGCCTGAGTCGAGACGCCTTCGATGGTATGTTGATAGTTATTGGTAGCCTGCTTCGGGAGGGTCACCTTCTGCCAAAGAGCATGCACGAGTCACAGAAACTCCTTCGTGCATTTAAGATGCCATATGAGTAGATACATGCTTGCTCGAAGGGGTGCGTCCTATTTAGGAAAGAATACATGGAAGCAAAGTACTGTCCAAAGTGTAAATTCTCTAGGTTTCTGGAGGTAGATTCTAGTGATGGCCAGAAGAGGCAACTTGACATTCCCGTGACCATCCTACAGCACCTTTCGTTCATACCGAGGATCCAATGGCTATACATGACCGAGAAATCCATGAAACAGATGACATGGCACAAAAAATGGCAAACGATACAATCCTGACAGGATGGTACATGCATCCGATGGTGAAGCATGGACCCACTTTGATGGCATTCATCATGGGAAAGCTAAAGAAGCTCGTAATGTACGTGTTGCACTGGCAACAGATGGGTTCAATCCTTATGGAATGATGGCTGCCCCATACACATGTTGGCCCATGTTCGTTATCCCCCTCAATCTCCCCCGGGCGTATGCTTTTAACGATAGAACATATTCTTGTCATTGATAATTCCTGGACACCCGGGAAATAATATGGGTGTGTTCATGGAGCCTGTGACTGATGAATTGGTCCGTGCTTGGGAGGAAGGGGTATGGACATATGACCGAGCTACAAAGAAAAACTTCAAAATGCATGTTTGGTACCACTACTCCTTGCATGACTTCCTAGTGTATGGGATATTCTATGCCTGGTGTGTTCATGGGAAGTTCCCATGCCCAGTATGCAAGGAAGGTCTGAGGTTTATTTGGTTGCAGAAGGGTGGCAAGTATTCATCGTTCGATAAACATCGACAATTCCTCCCTCTTGACCACGCATTCAGACAAGACATCAAGAACTTTATGAAAGGTGTCGTAGAGACATGATTGATAGTGATGATGAGACTTATGATCCAGCTAATCCCGATCATGAAGATTATTTCTAATACATGTAATACTATGTTATTTTATAATTACATTTTGTTTATTTTGCATCTCTTTCTAAGTACTTCTTGTTTATCTGTGCTTATTGGTTTACTCTTTTTAATTGTAGGTGCTTGAACAAAGATGGTGGGCGGTGGGATGAGGAAGCTATCATCCTTGTACCAAAGGACAAGGACCGCTGCACTGTGGGAGAGTAGGAGGAGGAGCAGCCGCAGGAGGAAGCCGTCGCCTGCCGCCCCGTCGCGTGAGGAAGAGGAGGAGGAGCAGGTTCCCTAGGAGGATGATGAGGAGGAGGCGACAACAGGGGGTTCCGCTTCCTCTAGTTCATTGAGTGTCTATTTGCGAGGTCCCGCGAGCCTCCCTTAGTGATCGATACCTCGTGAGAGATGCCCGCTGATTCGACCCAAGGGGGAAAAATAAGTAACTTTAGATGTTATCACTACTTTATATGATATGTTGAAAATCAAAATAGAAACTAATAATTTTCTTAATCACTTGGGCAGGAACTGGACGATTGTGGTGAGTGGAGGTGCTCACACACGCCAAGTCAATGGCATCCTTGGTCTTTTGTGTAAGGAGCACTTCCCTAGCCTGGTTGAGTATGCCAGAGTGATGGGGCTGACCTACTCATTTGACCACTACGCCGCCGCCCCCGATGCTGCAGATCAGGCCTGTAGGGTATTCAACAACAAGGCAGAGCGAGCGAAGCAAGAGCTGTGGGTAAGTCTTCCTCGCACTACATTGCTCAATACATCGCACTCATTGGACATTCTTGAAATAATGAATGGATATATTGTGTTTGTATACAAGATTTCTTTAGATGCCAGGACGGAAATGAGGCCAGGGTAGATGTAGTGGCTACCAAATGCTGCAAAAAACTCATCATGGACATGCATTACGAGGCACGCATCCAGGCCGTCGTAACTTACCACAAGACCTTCCTTGAAAATGAAGGTCACCAAAAGGGACGCAAGAACCATAACGCTGACCCGAGACTAGTACCTGTAGGTAAATACAGAACATTAATACTGATTCCTTTTGAGATTAAGTAGGCTTAATTTCATCTTCTGATATGTCATGTACTTGATGGCCTATAGATGATTCCTTATTGGTGCACCGCGCATCCCCAGTGCTGGGTACAGATGGTGGACAAGTGGTGCTCACGTAAGTGGGAGAAGACGCACAACTTGTGCTGGGAACGACGTTTGATGATGCTAGGTGTAGCACACCATCAAGGCAGCCGCAGCCTCAGCGGATACATAGAAACATGGGTACGTGGATTCATTTATTTATTCTAATGCTCAATTCTGCATGATTTCTAATCATCTTGCTATTTTTCTCGCAGTCAGCGTCACATGGTGGCCAGCCTTGCTCCATCTTCAAGGCATTTGCTATGGCCCACAAGGGCAAGGCGATGTCCGACATCGACTACAACCCGAAGGATGGGCCCGAGGCATACAACAATGCGACCATCCACAACCGCCTCAGTGAGTACACATCGATGGCAAGGGAGGTCCATGGGCTAGAGTACATTCCAAGCACCGAGGACCTTGATGGAGAAGTCGTCATGAGGGTAGGAGGAGGCAAGAAGCATGGGCGGTACTAGATTGGCAACGGCGCAATCGACTCAGCCGCTACTCCCAGTCTCTCCTAGTTTCAAGCAAGCAGCACGAGCACGAGCCCGGTCATACAACCTCGGTAGGACACTTCACACCACCGGGTGGAGGCACTCGAGGTTATTCCTGGTTTATTCATTGTTCATTGGTTTTTTCATACCTTTCCTTTGCATTATTGTAACATTGGGGTGAATATATTGTAGGCCCAGCTAGAACAAGAGAGGAGGATACGGAAGCAGATGCAGGCGAAGATGGAGAGGGTGGAGGCCGAGCGGGAGGCTGAGCAGCGGAGGATGACGGAGATTCTTCAGTACATGCAAAGTCTTGGCACCGCTATGGGTGTAGTTCCGCCACCTTCGCTATTCGCTCCACCTCCACCTCCTCACTATTCTACTCATGTGAGTATAAATGTTTTAGTTTGTATGTTCATGCTTACGGTCAAACCTAGTGGAGTATTAAAGTTTTATTCATGTATGGTATATATTTATCTTGTCTCAAACATGCAATCTCTTCTCCTTTGTGCAGAATCAATCGGCGGCATCGAACAATCCTCATGCTTCAGCAAATCCTTCACCAAATCAGTCTCATTGGCCATCTTGGTGATGATACTTGTGGTTGTTAATGGTACTTCTATTTGCAATTGTGGTTGTAGATGATGGAGCACTTGGATTACTTGTGAACTTATTTGTGATATATTGTGAGACATGTGACGTTTGTGATATATATGTGGTGTTGGTGATATATATGTGCTGTTGATGATATATATGTGATGTTGGTGATGTTTGTTATATATATCTTCTATTTGTTTGGATGGGATGTAAAAAACAAATAAAAAGGCTGTTTTTAGTCACTTTGCCGAGTGCAATGGCCATGACACTCGGCAAAGTGACTACCTAGGAACATGCTTTGCCGAGTGCAAAGGCCATTGCACTCGGCAAACATCACATATTTGTCAAGTGCCATGGGCTAGGCACTCGGCAAAGGTCGCCTGTTTACCGAGTGTCTTGACAGGACACTCGACAAATAGGCTACCTTTGTCGAGTGGCTTGCCGGTGGCACTCGATACAGTGGCCACCTTTGCCGAGTGTCTCAGTCAATGGCGCTAGGCAAAGCGGTGACCTTTGCCAAGTGCTTGACCTTGACACTCGGCAAAGCCACCGTCACGGTGGCGCTCGCCGTCATGGCGACTTTTCTTTGCCGAGTGTTAGATTAGAACTCGGCAAAGGCTTTGCTGAGTGCCCGATAAAGTTCACTTGGCAAAGAGGTCTTTGTCGATAAACTCTTTGCCGAGCACCCTTTCCCAAGTGTATATCAGCCTTTGCCGAGTGCCTGAGGCACTCGGCAAAGAAGCTGAATCCGGTAGTGTTCATAAGCTAGTAACTCTAGTCAACACCACATGGCCATGCCTATATTTCTAGCATAATATCATAACAAGACACTCATTAGCAAGGGTAGCATACCAGAACTTGTTGTGTCTCCATAAATAGCCTAGATCCTCCATGATTTTGAGCAATATCTTCTGATTTGAAGCCACATTCCTGTGCTCTCGCTCGTTTTACCTTGAAATCATTGTTGATGTTTATTAATGTCAATCATAAACCGTCAACATATCCTACATATATACTTAATTCCATCACCAAGCATACGTATAGGGTTTTAAACTAATGAATTCCACAAGTTTTGGTGAATATGTGAATACAGGAGGATTTATCTAGAAAATAGCCTCGGGACCACTGTCATACACTCCAAACAAGCAAACCGATGACAAGTGACTCAACTCACGAAAACTGCAAAAGGCAACTCAAGACAGAGTCCAGGATCCACCACACGAAGGGGAGACCCACTTGCTAAAGTGGTAGGCTAACCAGCCCAGTGGGGAGGCTGGCCGGCCCACTCTAGAGCCCGTTCGCTCTCCGTCGCCTCGTATGCGTTTCTCAAATCTACACCGTTAATTTTAAGGCGATTTTAAGTCGGTTTATCCAACGGTGATCGAGGGAGTTGACGCGGATTGATGACGTGGTAATGCCTTGCCTCCTACTCTATCCCCCTATATAATGAGCCCTCTACCCCCTCCAGGAGGCCATCAATCCCATAGAGAGCCATCTCTCATTCAGATCAAGATACTCCATAAGAGAGAAATCTCAATAAAGCTTTCAAGATGTAGAAGTACAATAGCTCTAGTTGAGAGTTAGGGAGAGTTGAGCCATGCTCAGGTTCTGGAGAAATCTTCGGAGGTTGAGTATATCTTTGTATCTTACCTTTGCAAGACTTATGCTTTAATATAGTTATCTTCTCTATTTACTTTTATGCCTTTCATGTGTATGGTTAATATAGTTATCATATCTTAGCATGGGATCTTCGCTCGCATCGAGTGATTTAGTTATCATATGTGACTAGAGTAGTAATCCATAGTATAGACATGGTGTCTAGACTATAGGTTACCTTAAATCGCGCTCAATCCTACGGTTAGTTGTGGTAGCCTAGGGGTGATATCTCTGTTAGGCCATTGTAATCCACCACATTAGGATTGGTGTTCGTAGACCTTTAGGCAGCCTTCCCCCAACTACGCTTTCTCACCCCCCTCGAGAGTTGGAAATGTACTGTTGCTCCAAAGTGTTATTGTGTATGATTGCTATATTTACGCATGAGTTAGTTATACCCTATTGAACCAAAGTAATAGAGAAGTATTTAGGAACTTTGAACTCACCCATTGTCCTCTCAGTTTAGCTAGATTGCTCATTTATGGAATTCTCTTATGTGTGTTCTTATTCATAACTCTTATCATAAACAACACATACCCCCACTTTAGTTTAGTTGGTATACAAGTTAGTAGATACATGATGGTGAACAATCAACTTCTTTAACCATTGTTTCCCTATGGATAAATACGATACTCTGGAATACTCCCGGGTGAAAGCTACAATGATATCCGTACGCTTGTGGATTTATCTGTGTGCGTTTAAAATATACCAAAAATCATCTGTGCACCAATAAGCACACAGCTTAGGCCATACCTCATCATTAAACCACTTCAGCCTACCAGCCAAGTATTGTTCAGACTTCAGCTGTATCTGGCGAGCTTGTGCATCATCAATTCTGTTGCCATTGGGATACCTATAGTACTCCTTCACACAATCCACACTGGCTTGATATATCAGGTCATTCACCCTTTTCTTCAAACATTTTTCAAGAACATGATCAGCCTCTCCTTAGTCTTCTATACTGACTTCAAACAAGCTCTGCATGTGTACGAGACAAGCTAGATCAACAAAAGCAACTTATTTATGCAAGTTCTACTCCTACCTTGAAAAATAATGTGTTGCTTACCCAAAATTCAGAAAGCACACGATCTGCACATGACACTCCCGATTGATTCCTAGGATCTAGAAAAAAATAATCTGCCCAGTCCAATGCTGCACGCTTCCTAATGAGTGCACCATTCTCGTCTCTGTCCTCAACCACACCAGGGTATTCTCTCTTAAGAATGACTCCAAGTTGAGTAATGTATTTGTAAGGGGGATTCTTGTTGTCATAGTCAACATAACTAAACTGCCTGCAGTCACAAATATTTGTTGTATTGTGGTGTTCAAATATTTATAATAACATGAACCATCAATTAGTAATGTACTCACTCGTCACCACTAGGTTTAAGAGCCACCTTGGTACCTAGCTTAGGTAGTGCCAATTCTGTCTGGCACCTCGGCTTCCTTCCTCTTTTTTTAGGTGGCTCTTCTTGGGAAGGAGCACATCTGGTCCTTTGGGTGGCATCACTAGCAGAGGCTGTACCAGTACCATAAGATGCACTGCCATGGGAGTCACGACTGCTAGTAGCACAATTGGTTCGAACATGACGAATGCAACGAGTCATCTGCACAAAAAGTATAGTAAGTTAGCATAGGAAATAAATAATCAGGAGAAAAGTTAAGTATGCACAGGAAATAAATAAATAACCAGTATAGTAAGTCTGCAAAAAAGGTAAATGGATGAAATGAATAACCTACAAGTAAATAAACAACAAATAAATTGAAAAAGTGAACAACAAGCTAAAAATGAATAATCCACACAAGTAATAATAGTAGATTGAACAATAGAAGAAGTGTCCTGACAACATTTTTAGTTGTCAGACATAACAAACTGTATTAATCACATTGCTTTTACTAGGACTATATATTGGAACAGCAAGTTTTTTTTCCAAATTGCAGTTTATGACTAGATCAGAAATCATTTGGATCATAAGTCTCCTTAGCCTCTTCTTGGTTCCTCCTCTTCTTCTGTGCTTTCATACTCTTCCTCAATATCTTCTTCATCAAATCCTTCATCTTCAACAGTAGCTTTCTCTATCGTTTCTAAGTCTTTTGGGTCAGTTATCTCGTCGGAGCCCAACGAGATTATGGTGTCCAATGCATCCCCCAAATCAATAACAAAGGTACCATCCAATCCTTCCTCTTGATAGACATCATGTATTGGCCCTTCAGAACTCATTGACTCGATATTATTGGTATTTAGGGGTACACATCCATGTGGAGCAACCTGGTACACAACCCACCATGGTGATAGTCCATGTTCTTGCATGGGTACGACAGATAGTAAACTTGAGTAACTTGACTAGCCATCACAAATGGGTCAAAACTTTTTTAATCTTGCTGCATGCTTGATCTCTACCAAGCCTAGGTCTTTTATGCATCTCAATCCATTAGGTGTTGGATCAAACCAACGGCAATAAAACAAAACCAACTCTAGTTTAATACCGCCCTCCCATTTTATCTTTATGATATCTTCTATGACACCATAATACTCAAGAGCGTTATCAGATTCATCATATGAAGTAACACAAACACCAGTATTAATGGTTGTTAACCCTGGTCTTCCTTTCTCATATTTCTCAAAACGAAATCTATGTCCATTGATATCATAACACCCATACGAGGTAACTTAAGTGCGGAAACCATGAGACATTTGGCAAAGCACATTGTGAACGTTAGCTGATTTCTGGCACTAAAAAAGAACAATTTATATGTTAACTTTGTTTAAGTTTTCTTATAATTTAAAGTAAGCATAATGTGACTTTTTATAACAAGGGAAGAACATTACATTCTTTTTGAACCACTCAAAAAAAATTGGCACCGATTCTATGCCACGGAGTTGCTGTTCTGTGGGAGGAAGATGACTCTTCCACTGCTCTTTCTCAAATTGTCTACATGAACAGATTTATTGAGACCACGCCATGTTACTAGGATCACTTCTCTATTTACTTTCTATATGCAGACATAAATTAATTTATACTCTAAAAATAGTAAAACATTTTCAAAATTTTTGAAACCACATATTTCCTTAACTTAGTGTAAATGTAAGGTTG
Source organism: Miscanthus floridulus (assembly GCF_019320115.1). Lineage (NCBI taxonomy): Eukaryota > Viridiplantae > Streptophyta > Magnoliopsida > Poales > Poaceae > Miscanthus > Miscanthus floridulus. The sequence continues at coordinate 12,373,218 of NC_089583.1, read as the reverse complement.
TGCCAAATTTAAAGTGCATAAGAGAAATTTAATTTGAGGTGTGGAAAGTTCAACGTTTGACTTGAGTTACAAGAATTTCATGTTTGAGGTGTATCTGTTTTATGAATGATGTATAGGCCCTCTTTATTAACATCATTTGAAAATTTTATGGTAAGCATATACACACAAATTATGCTTCCATGTGAATTTTTGAATTTGTCAGACCACTTTTAGGTATTATTAGAATTATTTTGTGGTAATATGGAGATAGCAAGTCAAATTATCCCTACAAAACATTTGAAATTTTCATCTATCTTCACGACAAGGGTTTGAATTTCTTTCGATATGCACACAAATATTCATTTAAACTATAGAAAATAGTGATTCTTTTTCAAAATTTATTATAACAAAGACCTTCAAAGAAAATTACATATATGATAACAAAGACCTATTTATAGAAAACAATGATTCTTTTCCTAAATTTATTATAACAAAGACCTTTGGAGAAAATTACATATATAATAACAAAGACCTATTTGGGAAGAGGAACAACCTTTTCCCAACTAGGCCAATCTTAGCGTCGAAGCCCACAAACACGTGATAATGACATTGCAGGTTATATAATCCACATCCTCCATGGTAGTAATGGAGTATGGGTTACGTATGATTGAAGCAGCATTCGAATATACACCTCACAAACCTTCTTTTAGTACCTTGAATGGGGTCTCAAAGGTGGCATGCCTAGAAGAGGTGTCACTAGGGCTGGGAGAAGGGAGTGGGCCAAAGCCACCAAAATTCTAAGGAGCCCTAGAACCAACCAGACCAAAAGCGCACCTTAGATGTGGCTCCGTCTTCATAAACCTTTTTTCTAGTATTTGTGCACCATCCTGAATAGAAGGGAAGGTTGTGGAGGGTTTTCTCCCAGAAAGAAGATTCCTCCCAAAGAAGCGCGAAGGAAAACTCAGGATGAAGGATTTGGCATGGCAGATTTCCGTGGGACTACAAAAGCACATATTGACAAACTACAGAATAAAGAAGTGGACCTATGTGAGACTACTCTACATGCATATGCTAGACCTTCATAGGACTAGACATGATTTATAACAAGAAGCAATGGATGGTAGATGGATCCGACGGTGAAGAACTGAGTTATTGAGGGTAGGTGACTCCAACGATGGGTAGGACACTACTGGGTCAATCCATAAACCGACAATGACATCATGTTGACGCTACCGGGTCAAGCCATGACCTGACATTAGCATATCACTGCCGGGTTGTGGCCTGACCCGGCAGTGATATTCCCCTATCACTGCTAGTTCATGGCTCTACCCGATAGTGAAATATCACTGCCGGGTTGTGTCTCAACCTAACTGTGAAAGGGGCTTCATTGCCGGATAAACCTGATCCCAACCGTTGTCCGTATCCTAGGTTTACGAATCTGCAGTGGAGCCAGATCACTGTCGGCTCTAGTACACTTGGCAGTGATGAGTTGACATGGATTATATGTTCTACAACAGTGAGTGATGGTCAACTCATGTTAGTAGCAAAGGAGGCTCGACATGAGATGCAGGCCACACACCAACACAGATGGAAGAACAGTGCGCCAGTAGCAAACGCTATGCCTTGGGAAGGACATGCTCTTCGACATTGTGTGTCAACTTTGTGGAATTCACACAACTCAAACCAGCATGGTTTATAGATGTCTTTCTTTAGGAACAACTAGGAGAAGGATTCCTACAGGATATATAACAACGAAGTCAATGGATGAAAATATTCTGAACCTCTTATTCGTCCATAACTTGGTCAAATATTCATTAATCACTAAACTCCAAAACAAATCTGAGCACTAATGTTGCATTTCCTAAATTTGCAACAAATTCAATATCAGCGTGACTGCAGTCCAATTAATCATGTAGCATCTATTTTAGTGGACCAAGACGTGTGTTTCTTAAGCTCCAAAATTCTCGATGAAGTAGTATGTTGTGGTGGAGACGGTAGTAGGAAATTTTCCTACCCCATACAATGCGTATATTAATCAGGTGACTAGACAGAGTATGTCATTCATTCGTCTTCAATCATCAACAAAACAACTGTACTATTGCCCAAGCAAGCATCACTTTTTAATTATGATCACTGTCCTCCCCGATATAATGTACATATTCACGGGAGTGGCCAACCACAGGAGACTATAAATGTCAATACATACAAAGGTGAAATGTCATATTTCTTCATGTGCGGTTGCCACATCAATGTAGATATTAGGGAATGTGGATACTTGTGTCTAGATCAAGCATGATATATGTGATTGATAAGTCTATTATCCAATGGACTAGACTGACATGGTTCGTGATGGAATCACAGTGTGTTTGGGAGTGGGAAGCAGTAGGGAAAATGCTATTTGACTTTCTGAAAAAGCTTGAGGCTTGTGTAAACCTGCTTGGCAGCCGCTCCATGCAGAGCGTGGTCTGAAAGTATAGAATTGTTAGATACAAGGCCGTGACTGTGGCTGATGTACTGATCAATTCGGCTCTTGATGTTTCTTTCCAAAGAGCTTTATAGGGGAAATTACCTGCATGGCTTTAACTAGTTTGAAAAGTGGTTGCTATTAGTTTGAACAATGATGACATTTTTAAGTAGAAGTTACAAGAGGGAAACTTTACAGTTCGCTCAATGTATAGTGCACTGATCCAAAACGACGCTTTACTAACGAAGTGAGATATTTGGAAACTAAGAGTTCCTCTTAAGGTCCAGATTTTCCTTTGGTATATGTAGAAAGGGGTGACTCAAACAAAATACAATTTAATCAAAATACGTTGGCAAGGCAGCCCAAAATATTGTTTATGCAATGCTTATGAAACCAAACAAGAACTATGTTTTGATTGTCATATGGCTTAGTTCATTTGTTATACCATTTTCATCACTTTTGGCATTCAACCACCTTATAATGTATGTAATATGTTTGGTTCGTGGGTCAAAGAGCTTTATCCTAAGTCTAGATTTTAGTAGGTGTAGCTGCTCATTTTCATTAGGCCGGCCATTTGGTTGAGTAGAAATGATGTGGTTTTCAGTAGAGCTACAACCAATTCATTCATGCAGGTTATATTTAGGGGGGAGTTATTGGATCAGAAGTGAGCAGCTCTTTAAAGAGGAAGAGAGAGACACTACGTGAAAAATGGTTTGTAGCAACGGGATAAATTTTTTTGTAGGGGCAGCTGGTGATGAAACCGCCCCTACAGTGGCGTGCTCGGGAGTCCAGAGACCAGCCGCCCCTACAAATGGAACAGCAGGGGTGGCTGGTGATACGAGCCACCCCTACAAATAGGTCGGATTTGTAGGGGCGGCTCACTCATCAGCCGCCCCTGGTGTTGCTATTTGTAGGGGCGGCTCAATAACCAGCCGCCCCTACAAATAATCCCACAGATAAATACTTGGCTTCATGTCGTCGTTCTAGAGGCTTTTTCTCACCCCTCGGTTCTCTTCGCTTTCTCCCTCCCTCGCTCTCCCGACGCCGACAGGGCGATGGCCGCTGGCACGCGCGGCGCTGTAGCTGCGGCCGCCCCCTCCTCTTCCTCCTCCCCCTCGCGTCGTCCTGGCCGGCCCCACCGCTGGCTCCCCATGCGAGGCGCCGGTGCCGTGACGGCGCCCCCCGGCCGTTGCGCTCGGGAGCACCGACCACCGCCGTCGCCCCCCGATGAGGTCGCCTCCTCCGAACGCCGTGGCCTTCTCTCCGGCCCCTGAGCTGGCACGTCGACCTGGGCGGATGGCCCCTAGCGCGGCCACGCCGTCCTAGGGTTTGGCCACCCATCGGCGCATACGCCACGCCGCCGCCGCAGTGCCCAGTTCTTCGTCGTGCCCTTCACCGGCAATAAGCACCTAGGTATGCCAGCCCCTTCATTTCCCTTCCTGTTGTGCGAAACCGAGTACCTAGGATCTGGTTCATCTTCCCTAGATCTGGTCCAGGATGGCCGCCAACTTCCGGACGTCATCGCACTGGTAAGCCTCCCGGCCTAGTCGACCGTTCCTCCCGGTTCGCTCCTTTCGATTCGGTGGCTCCGCAGTGAGCTCAGCGGCTGATTAGGGCGAGATGCTGCTGTTGTTGCTGGGATGTGTGCAGCAAGCGGCTGCTGGACCCCGAGGATGTGGGCCTGGTGCCGACGGCGGACTGGGAGCGGGGCATCACGCCGGAGGAGTTCTGCCTCATCAAGATCCATATGTCGTTTCGTGAGCTCCTATCCTCCCTCCTCTTTTCCTGACACCTTGCTCGAGCATTTTCCACGATGTGAACCAGTTTTGGATTTTAGCCTGCTTCTGTATAGTGTGCTAAAAAAGTCATACCAAACTCAGCGTGCGCTGTAAGATGTTAGAACTGCTAATCTTTTATGGCCTTAGGCGTATCAAACAAGTTCATGTCCTTGTTTATGTTATACCATTTTGGTGATGAGAAATTTTGCAATCCTTGCTTTTATAAATTCGGCGCAATCTTAATTCATAATATTAGTTTATCGCTAAATGAGATTCCATGGTTTTAAGGAAACCAATCACACTACTACAGAATGGACTTGTTGTCCCGGGCGGTAACAGCCTTTAGTCCCGGTTACCGCGCCGGGACAACGATCCCGGGACTAAAGGTGGAACCTTCAGTCCCGGGTCATCGAGCCGGGACTAAAGAGGGACCTTTAGTCCCGGTTGGTAACATCAACCGGGACTAAAGGCCCTCCAGCCGAGCGAACCTGGCGCATCCTTTAGTCCCGGTTCACCCTTTAGTCCCGGACTAAAGGTTCCTTTTCTTTTTCTTTTTTTTTGTTTAATTTGTTTTCAGTTCAGTTACACGTATTTGTTTAATATATAATATGTTTTTATGTATGTATTCTACGCTGCTAATATAAATACACGCATGCGTATAATTACATCTAATTCTCATCTTGAGCATTATTATATTCGAATAAAGTATGAAACTATATATATTATAGATATATATATATATGTATATATACAACACTTTCATAATCTTGTTCTCGAAAATAACGATATCAATAAACATTTAATTTACATCATTTATTCCTTAAGATCAAAGTAGAACTCGCCGTTGGGATTTAGCACTTTTTCTAGAAGATATCCTGCTATTGACTCTTGAACTGCTTTCAGATGGTCTTTTTGCATGACCCTTCATTTCAACCATTCAGTCTTGCATTTGAAATAAAAGGAAAAGTATTAATACACACATATGTATATATATTCATTTAAAAATAAATAAAAATTGATATATACGTACTCTGAGGACATCTTTAGGAGTTCTTATGTGCGCAGTGATAAATTCACAAACGTAGTATCCACACAAGTTATTACCTGGTTCCTGCCGCAAACACCACTGTACGAGAATAAGATTATTCTCATCATCTCACACATAAATTGAAGTACGATATAGTAATTAAACACGTGGGGAAGTGTATATAGTACAACTTACTAGTATTTCAACTACATTAAGTGGTGCCTTGCAATCCTTACGATGTTGCCGAATAAACTCTTTCTAAACCCTGTGCGACCAATAATGTACGATCGTTAATAAATTATGGCAAAGTCTATTCAATAATAGTTGTGCGCGAGAGATCGAAATTACCTCTGGATAATGTCTATCATATCTTGGTATAGTGCCCGTTCTTTTCTCAACGAGTCAAAGATTAGTAACCGACTTGAGTTTAACTCAATGACAATGAGTATCCAGTGAAAACTGCATTGGTTTATACACACACGTACATGCATATAAGTTGTATTGATATTACATAAAATGTGTAGACTACATTATTATTAACACTTACTCAAAGTTGTACGGGAAAAGTATTGTTGTCTTGTCGTGCTGCTTCACGAAGAACATCATGATATTCTCCTGTGCTTCAGATACCCATCGCTCCTTGACAATAATACCGGTTTTGAATACGATATAAGGATCAATGAAGCCAACACTGGTGTCTTGTATTCTTTGGAGCTCTGACATCTGGAATCTGTATATAAATATAAGTTACATGTGAGGATAATTATATACACGTACGCATGGAAGTGAGTTTATTAAATAAAAGTAAGAATCACTTACAAACAAAAGGAGCTAATGATTGATTTGTCGAGAGCGTCCATGTGGTATAGTTGATGTAATTCTTCGAAACTAATATGTAAGATGTCATCGCCACAGAAGTAATAATGGTCTCTAAATCTGACAAAGATCCACTGCTCACCCCTGCCACACGCCTGCATGTACCACTTGTTGAGCAAGTACATTTGCGTACCCAATTCATTCAGAGCCGCAGGGTTGTACAGACTTTTGCCATATTTATAAGTCTTCCAGGTATCAACTTCCAGGTTCTGGATTGGAGCTTTGCCCGTCAATTGATCCAAGGTTAAACCAGTATCTTGAAAAAAAGCATTAAGGGCTTGAACCGACACTTCTCCAGAGTTGTCTGGTCGATAGACTTCTATGTTGGAACCATATTGATTAGCAACAACAAGATTTTGCATTGGTTGCTTCTGTTGTCCGAGCTGTGGGACATCCTTCCCTGATGCTCTTTTCCTTTTCTTATCTGCATCATGTGACTTCACGAGGGAGCGGTCATAGTCTGATAGTGGCGAAGGCTTACGGAGTTCAATCATCTTTTTCTTGTGAGCATCGACCTTCTGCCTCAGCTCCTCTCGTGGTAGGTAAAAGTACGGCTTCTCCTTAAGCTTCGCTTGACTCTTCTTTTTGGTATCTATAAAAAAATCTTTCACTTTTTTGTCTTCTTCAGCTGCTATTTGCTCATCAATTTTTTCAGAAAGTATTTCTTGAGAAATAACTCTTTTTCTCGGGGTCTTCTTTGCCGCCGGGACCTTAGACATCTTTGTAGTGCGTCGCTGTGGAGGGGGTGGGGGCGGTGTTGGAGACCGGCGTGGAGGCGATGTGGCCGGTGTTGGTGGAGACCGGCGTGGAGGCGTTGGAGATCGTTGTGGAGGCGGTGGGGCCGGTGTAGGAGTTGGAGATCGTCGTGGAGGCTATGGGGCCGATGTAGGAGTTGGCGATCGCCGTGGGGATGAAGTCGTCTCGCCCCCCGCGACGCTGTGATGAGATGGGGAATGAATGATTAGGCTAGGCTGGGGGGAGACCCTGCTACAAAAACAAGTTGTGTGTCAATTATTTTTTAAGCCAATAGAAAATTAATGGAAAATAATATTTCATTCACTTTCATTCGTACCTAGGGTGAGGTAGGGGAAGCGGTGGCGCCCTAGGAATGATGATGAAGCGTTTGCGCCATTGAATAAATGTCTTTTCTGCTTCTCCTAGTGTCTTCTCCCCATCACCGCCTTCAATGTCAAGAGGAACATTGCTGTAACCTTTGAGCACTCTATCGACCGAGACGCTAGCATATCCAGGTTGAATAACTGACCCATGGATTCTTGGTGTCTTCGTTCGGTCTATTGGAGATACAACCCCGACAGCCACCATGATTGATGCATTATTACCATCTGGAATGTGCAGCTCACATGTTGTTAGAGGCTCGGTAATGTCATCAACAGGGAAGCGCAACCCAGCGTCGTCTTGAATAACTGGCAGCTCCGTAGAAGCACAACTACTTTTCATCTGACCAACGGGGCTAATGGTGACTCCCGGCGTTGATTGCGATTGCATTTGACTCATTGCTAGCTGCACTTGCCTCTTGATCTCCTCCTGCATTCTTGCCTCAAGAGATTTTTCTCGTTCACGTGATTCTAGCAATGCTTGTCGTGACTCGTCAACAAATTGCTCCAATGCACGGATTCGTTCTGCCTCCTCATCCTTCTTTCTTTGGCGGCTTCTGTAGGTATCCTTGTCTGCTGGGAATGCGTGTAGCCACGGAACCGCCCCATAGCCTCTTGTTCGACCACCGTGTTCGGGATTCTCTAGTGCATATGTTAATTCATCCTTCTCTCTGTTGGGCTTGAAAACACCACTATCAGCTTCTTCCCTAGCACGAGCTAGTCTCTGTGTTGCTCTCTCAATTTTTTGGCCGAAAATTAGCTTGCCAGTGTCTAGGTCTAGGCTTCCCCCATGAGCGTAGAACCAATTCTTCGCGCGTTGAGGCCAGTTCTTCTCTATTGTTTCAGGTATGATTCCCTTGGCAGTAATCTCTGCTTCTAGGTTCTGCCACTTGGGAATAGCACTCTTATAACCACCTGATCCCATGCGATGATGGTATTGCTTCTGTCGGGCATTCTGCCGATTCCTCATCACACGTTCCTCACTGTCTTGGGATGTCTTGTATTCTACGAAGGCGTCCCAATGGGACTCCAACTTGACAAACGCCTTAGCATTGAAATTCGGCGTAGCATTCTTCAAGATAAACTTTTTATACAATGTCTTCTTCCAACTCTGGAACAATGTTGCCATCTTCTTCATTGTCCAATCCCTCACTAGCTCCTTCAAAGCATCATCTGCTTGTAATGTGAAATGTTGAGTGATATCACTCCAAGCTAGGTTCTTGTCACGATCAGATACGAAACTAACATTAGGAGCGGATATCTTCTGCTTCCATTCACGAGCACTAACTGGGATCCTATCCCTTACAACGAACCCACATTGATTGACATATGTCTGAGCATGTGGTCCCAATGGTTTGCCGGTGTCGGTGTCGAATTCTGATATTATGAAACGGCCCTCTAATGGCTTTTTTGGCCCTCGGACTTTCCTACTTTTGTTGGTGGTTGATGTAGATCCAGAGACCGGCTACATGAGTACAAACACAACGATTAACAACAAATATACATACGCATGCATCTATAAGAGATGATAGATAATCGAATATATCTCGCCAATATTTTCTTGCGCGACAATTTGTTGATCTTCAACCACCGGCATATTCAGGATATCCTCATAATCAGCAAAGTACTGACTCGTGTCATCTACACCCACATTGGTGCCGGCGTTGATAATATCCGCCATTATGTCATCACTCAAGTTATCATTCGGAGCAGCCATTTGTATCTTCAAGATAACACATAGATAGAATTACTATGGTACATAATATAAGTACATGTGATAACACATATAGAATTACTAAATCCAATTAAATATAATAACACATAATATTTCATCAACATGGAAATAAGTACATGTATATATATACACATAGAATGATACAATATATTTTCTCTCTCTCTCAACACATAGAAATAAGTGCATATGTCGATCTATATCTCTAGATATGCATGTGATACACATAGAATGTCTCTCTAGATACAATTTTCTCTCTCTCAACATATGAAAATAAGTACATATATATATACATATAGAAATAATTAAGTACATATGTATACATATAGAATCTATAGATATAATATATATAGAGAGATAGAATATATAATTACTAAATCCAATTAAATAAATCTAACATGAAATTAGATAAACTAGTAAGATAATACATTTTAATCTAACATATATCAAAAACTATAATAAAAAACTATCTAAAAAAACTATCTAAATAAAATACTAATTAAATTTTAATACATTTAAATCTAATATATCAAAAACTATCTAAAAATAACTAAAAAACTAACAATAAACTACATGTACTTATTTTAATCTAACATACAGCCGAGACTTTGTAAAAAAAAATCTAAAAAAAAAGCCGATCGAGAGCAGCAGATCATATCGAGTTCGATCGACGGAGGCCGTACGGCGTGGGCGCGCGGGAAGCGTCGGCGACGGATGGTGGGGTCGGGTACGGTGCGGCAGCGGAGACGGGATGCGGCGATGCAGGCCTGGAGAATGGCGCGGCCGGGCGGGGGTAGACGACGACGGCGGCGCGGCAGAGACGAGCTCGACGACGGCGGATGGCGCGGCCAGGCGGGCGGCTGAGCGACGGAGGCAAGATCGAAGATGAACAGAACAGACGTTCGATATATATAGCCTGCGACCCTTTAGTCCCGGCTGGCAACACGAGCCGGGACTAAAGGACATTTAGTCCCGGCTGGTAATACCAACCGGGACTAAAGGTCCAACCTTTTAGTCCCGGTTGGTCTTACCAGCCGGGACTAAATGTCCTTTAGTCCCGGCTCGTGTTGCCAGCCGGGACTAAAGGTATTTTTTGGCGGGCACCTAAATTGCCGCCCACCCTTTAGTCCCGGTTCTTGATCTGGGCCGGGACTGAAGCCCTGAAAAATTTGCCAACCCGCCAGCGTAATTGGAAAGGCCTGGGATTTTGTTTTTGTTTAATACTAGGTTAATCAATTAATTCCATAGCAACTTCAATACTTTGCAATATTTATTTTAAAAAATACTATTGATTAACTAATTATTTATTGTAAATAGGAAAATTTTGTAACCTAAAGTTTTTAATTTCTTTTATGAATATAGAATATAAATGTTACTAATACTAAGTATTTTGTTAATGCAAAAATATATTTCTAACTTAAAATTAATAAAACTAATATTATTCGATAGGAAATTTATTATCACATTATTGTAACGTCAATGTTTCAATTTTTTCTCGGTTTTTGACCAAAATTGACAGGAATTTTTTGTTGAACCTATAAAAATAGAGAAAATGTAGTATTTTTTGTTCTACAGCTTTCTCAAATGAAAAAATGACCTATATAAGGATTGTATATATTGATGAGCTTAACAAACTCGGTATTAAAAACTTTTCAATTTGAGACAATCTAGGGTCCCGAAAACTAGTTTGTAGGCGTCGAAATTTAAAAATCACAAATTTGAACCGTCCAAACTTTCTCAAATGGAAAGTTGACCAAAACAACAATTGTAGATCTTTTTGAGTTTAACAAACTTGGTATTCAAAACTTTTCAATTTGAAATCATTTAGAGTTCATAATACTAGAGTCAAAGTGTTGTTTTTTTATTTGACCAAATTTGACTTGGCAAACTTGCTCAAATGAGACACTAAATGACCTCAGATGAAAAAACTCTGAATACCAAGTTTGATCATCTCAGAAAGATCTACAATTGTTACATAGCTCATTTTCCCATTTGAGAAATTTTTATCAAACACTAGTCACAACTTCTTGAATCTCATATATACTTTCTAAAACTATGTCACACACTTGTGAAATTTGAACTACATTTTGTTCAAGCTTTCTCAAATGAAAAAATGGCCTATATAAGGATTGTATATATTGATGAGCTTAACAAACTCGGTATTCAAAACTTTTCAATTTGAGACAATCTAGGGTCCCGAAAACTAGTTTGTAGGCGTCGAAATTTAAAAATCACAAATTTGAACCGTCCAAACTTTCTCAAATGGAAAGTTGACCAAAACAACAATTGTAGATCTTTTTGAGTTTAACAAACTTGGTATTCAAAACTTTTCAATTTGAAGTCATTTAGAGTTCATAATACTAGAGTCAAAGTGTTGTTTTTTTATTTGACCAAATTTGACTTGGTCAAACTTGCTCAAATGAGACACTAAATGACCTCAGATGAAAAAACTCTAAATACCAAGTTTGATCATCTCAGAAATATCTACAATTGTTACATAGCTCATTTTCCCATTTGAGAAATTTTTATCAAACACTAGTCACAACTTCTTGAATCTCATATATACTTTCTAAAACTATGTCACACACTTGTGAAATTTGAACTACATTTTGTTCAAGCTTTCTCAAATGAAAAAATGGCCTATATAAGGATTGTATATATTGATGAGCTTAACAACCTCGGTATTCAAAACTTTTTAATTTGAGACAATCTAGGGTCCCGAAAACTAGTTTGTAGGCGTCGAAATTTAAAAATCACAAATTTGAACCATCGAAACTTTCTCAAATAGAAAGTTGACCAAAACAACAATTGTAGATCTTTTTGAGTTTAACAAACTTGGTATTCAAAACTTTTCAATTTGAAGTCATTTAGAGTTCATAATACTAGAGTCAAAGTATTGTTTTTTTATTTGACCAAATTTGACTTGGTCAAACTTGCTCAAATGAGACACTAAATGACCTCAGATGAAAAAACTCTGAATACCAAGTTTGATCATCTTAGAAAGATCTACAATTGTTACATAGCTCATTTTCCCATTTGAGAAATTTTTATCAAACACTAGTCACAACTTCTTGAATCTCATATATACTTTCTAAAACTATGTCACACACTTGTGAAATTTGAACTACATTTTGTTCAAGCTTTCTCAAATGAAAAAATGGCCTATATAAGGATTGTATATATTGATGAGCTTAACAAACTCGGTATTCAAAACTTTTCAATTTGAGACAATCTAGGGTCCCGAAAACTAGTTTGTAGGCGTCGAAATTTAAAAATCACAAATTTGAACCGTCCAAACTTTCTCAAATGGAAAGTTGACCAAAACAACAATTGTAGATCTTTTTGAGTTTAACAAACTTGGTATTCAAAACTTTTCAATTTGAAGTAATTTAGAGTTCATAATACTAGAGTCAAAGTATTGTTTTTTCATTTGACCAAATTTGACTTGGTCAAACTTGCTTAAATGAGACACTAAATGACCTCAGATGAAAAAACTCTGAATACCAAGTTTGATCATCTCAGCAAGATCTACAGTTGTGAAGTCATAACATATTACATAATATCCATCTCTAAAACATAATATATTAAACATGCATCGTTGTATCATGCGGGCACAACAGTGAATTTCTTCTTGATGTATGACCCTTGGTTATGATCTTGTCGTAACCATGGAGTGTCTTCATCATTTAACATGATGCTTGGATCTTTCTTTACTATGAAGGGTGGAATTCGAACATTTCTTTCATAATCTTCTGACATGTCTAACTTGTCTTCAATTCCCACTATATTTATTTTCTCAGAAAGAATTATGTGTCGCTTTGGCTCATCCCTCATTGAGTTTATGTCTTCGTTTTTTCCTCTCTTTGATTTTGTAGACATGTCTTTCACATAGAACACCTGACTCACATCGGCAGCAAGGACGAATGGTTCCTCTTTGTACCCAATATTGTTGAGGTCCACTGTTGTCATTCCATACTCTTTGTCGACTGTTACCCCTCCTCCGGTCAGCTTCACCCATTGGCATCGGAACAAAGGGACTTTAAAATTAGGTGCGTAGTCTAGTTCCCATATCTCTTCTATGTGGCCATAATATGTTTGTATATTCCCATTTGGATCTGTTCCATCTATGCGAACACCACTATTTTGATTGGTGCTCCTTTTATCTTGGGCAACTGTGTAAAATGTATTCCCATTTATCTCGTACCCTTGGTACGTGAGGATATGCCACGATGGCTGCCTAGCCAACAAATACTGTTGCTCATCAATATTGTCATCACCTTGACATTCTTTTCGCAACCAACCACTGAAACTTTCCATGTGCTGACGCCTAATCCAAGCTTCAGTCTTCCCTGAAAATTTGGATCGTAAGAACTCCTTATGTATCTCGATGTACGGATGCACCAATGACGAGTTCTGAAGAACTATGTAGTGTGCTTTATTGAAATAATCGTCTTCCATGCCGATATATGTTTTCTTCCCTAAAGTTCCTTTACCACTGAGTCGTCCCTCGTGTCGTGATTCGGGAACACCAATCGGGGCAAGGTCAGGAATAAAGTCAACACAGAACTCAATGACCTCCTCTGTTCCATAGCCCTGGGCGATGCTTCCTTCAGGCTTAGAACGGACTTTCACATATTTCTTCAAGACTCCCATAAACCTCTCGAAGGGGAACATGTTATGTAAGAACACAGGTCCAAGAATACTAATCTCCTTCACCAAATGAACTAGGATGTGTGTCATGATATTAAAGAAGGATGGAGGGAACACTAACTCAAAGCTGACAAGACATTGAACCACATCATTCTGTAGAGTAGCTAGTTCCACTGGATTGATTGCCTTCTGAGAAATTGCATTAAGGAATGCACATAGCTTCACGGTGGCTAGACGTACATGTGGAGGTAGAATTCCTCTTAAAGCAACTGGAAGCAATTACGTCATAAGCACGTGGCAGTCATGGGACTTTAAGTTTAGGAATTTCTTATCTGGCACATTTATTATACCCTTTATATTGGAGGAGAATCCCGATGGGACCTTGATGCTGCTTAGACATTCGAACATGTTGTCCCTCTCTTCTTTGCTAAGCGTGTAGCTAGCAGGACTTAAGTAATGACGTCCATCATCTGTCTTCTCTGGATGAAGATTGTCTCGTTCTTTCATGCCCTGCAAGTCCTGGCGTGCTTCAAGTGAATCCTTTGGCTTCCCGTACACACCCATGAATCCTAACAGGTTCATACAAAGATTCTTTGTTAGGTGCATCACGTCGATTGCGTGGTGGACCTCTAGGACTTGCCAATAGGGTAGCTCCCAAAAGATGGACTTCTTCTTTCACATGGGTGCGTGTCCCTTAGCATCTTTGGGAATAGATTCACTGCCTTGTCCCTTTCCAAATACTACTTTCATATCCTTGACCATTGCGAGTACATCTTCCCCGGTTCGGTTATAAGGCTTCTTCCGATGGTCTGGCTTACCTTTAAAATGCTTCCCTTTCTTTCTTACTTGGTGATTCAACGGAAGGAATCGACGATGGCCAAGGTACATGACCTTTTGACATCTTTTCAAATATATACTGTCAAGGTCATCAAAACAATGTGTGCATGCATTATATCCTTTGTTTGTCTGACCTGAAAGATTACTTAAAGCAGGCCAATCATTGATTGTTACGAACAACATTGCTCGTAGGTCAAAGTGTTCTTGTTTGTACTCATCCCAGACACGTACACCTGGTTTGTTCCATAAAACTAGAAGTTCTTCAACTAATGGCTTCAGATAGACATCAATATCGTTGCCAGGTTGCCTCGGACCTTGGATGAGAATCGGCATCATAATGAACTTCCGCTTCATACATAACCATGGAGGAAGGTTGTAGATACATAGAGTAACTGGCCAAGTGCTATGACTAGTGCTCTACTCTCCAAAAGGATTCATACCATCTGTACTTAAGGCGAACCTTAAGTTTCTAGCCTCATTTGCAAACTCTGGAAATTCCCTGTCTATCGCTCTCCACTGGGACCCATCAGCTGGGTGTCTCAGCATATTGTCTACCTTACGGTCTTCTTTATGCCACCGCAACAACTTTGCATGGTCTTTATTTCTGAACAAACGTTTTAAGCGTGGTATTATAGGAGCATACCACATAACCTTGGCAGGGATTTTCTTTCTAGGACGTTGTTCACCCTCGACGTCACCAGGATCATCGCGCCTAATCTTATACCGCGATGCTTTACATACCGGGCATTCATCCAAATTCTCGTATTCATTGCCATGGTAGAGGATGCAGTCATTAGGACATGCATGTATCTTCTGGATTTTTAATCCCAATGGGCAGACAACCTTTTTTGCTTCGTACGTAGTGGTGGGCAATTCATTTGACTTCGGAAGCATCTTCTTTATGAGGTTCAATAAATTCCCAAATGCCTTGTCGGATATACCATTCTTTGCCTTCTATTGTAGCAATTCCAGTGTTGTACCCAGCTTTTTTTGCCCCTCTTCGGCCGTCGGGTATAGCAACTTCCTATGATCCTCAAGCATGCGCTCGAACTTAACTTTCTCTTTTTCACTTTCCCATTCTTGTTGTGCATCACGAATGGCATCGCCAAGAGCATCACCGAGATCATCTTCTACCGCTACCTCTTCTTCATCTCCCCCCATTGTAGTATCATCAAAGGCACCATACTGAGCAATAATGTCATCAATGTCTAAATCTTCTCCTTCACCTTCTTCCATCATGACCCCGCTTTCTCCATGCTTAGTCCAACATATATAGTTTGACATGAAACCTGACTTAAGCAAATGTGAATGAAGACTCATTGAGCTTGAATATTCCTTTAAATTCTTACATAGGGCACATGGACAGCACATGAAACCATCCCGCTTATTTGCCTCGGCCACACCTAAGAAATAGTGCAAGCCCTCAATAAAGTCTTGGGAGCGGCGATCGGCATTGTACATCCAATGGCGTGACATAATCTGTATTACACGACAAATTATGAAAACCTTGAACATAATTTAGTATTTTATTACACAACATAAATGACACACACACGGTTGATTAATTAACTAAGTCTGGCTACAACGTAAGCAATCCCAACTATCACTAAACAAACTAAAACTACAATGCACTTCAGTAACATAATTATTTCGTGATCGTACGCAACTAAAATAGACAAATCATTCTTCTGTTGAATATCAATAAGCTTCTCCTGCTGGCTCACTGCCTCATCAGCAGCAGCCGCTACCTCAAGCGCACCCAAATTCTGCACATATGTAGCATAATCTTCCTCCCAGTACCAACCATCGCATCCATTGCCCTCCCACTGTAATTAAAGCCAAAAAATATTTAGTCAAAAATATTCAAGAAAAGCAGGTCAATTAGCCATAAAGATAAAATGCGTAAGAAACTCACATCGCGATCCGGGCACTTGTAGAAAACACGGCCCTTGTTGGGTCCCTGTCTCTTGACTCGGTACTCCATCACAATCTTCTGCTTACACTTGCCGCAGATAATGAGAGGGAGTTCTGGCCTCAGTCGTTTCACAACCGAACAAGAGGCCGATGATCCGGTACCAGTTGTCATCTACTTCTATACTTATTTTTGCAAACTAGTGTAAATTTCATATTTTCTAAAATGATATATTTAAACAAAACTAGTACGGATTTCACATGTTTCAATAAATAACCACCCGTACTAGTTGACCTTGCTTACGTGATCATCTCGGCCAGCATTTCTCCACCGGACGGCACCGTACTTGGCCAAGGAAGAGCTCCGATTCTACGAGAAAGGGAACACGGTCTTCCACGACCGTTGCAGCTCTCCCTCGTAGCATCAAAGTTCCTCCTTGACGTCCGTTACCGCTCGGCAGAGAACATGTTGGCCGAGCTGAACACGGTCCGCAAGTTCAATTAGTACGGATTTTCTATAATTTTCTAACTATTTACTAAGTTTTTCATTTCATGGAAAATTTAATTCTAAAAAAAAGCATGATTTCTAAGTAGTTCATTTCATGGAAAAAATAATTCTAAGTGACCTGCTCGATATCGGCGAGCTCGCGGACGTTTAGGTTGCCGAGGATAGTAACATTTGTAGATGACATTTGTAGGTCTGAAGTTATCAAATATCCATCAAATTATAGCTCAAAAACATGTTTCAATAAATAACCATCCGTACTAGTTGACCTTGCTTACGTGATCAACTCGGCGAGCATTTCTCCACCGGACGGCACCGTACTATGCCAAGGAAGAGCTCCGATTCTACGAGAAAGGGAACACGGTCTTCCACGACCGTTGCCGCTCTCCCTCGTAGAATCAAAGCTCCTCCTTGACGTCCGTTATCGCTCGGCAGAGAACATGCTCGCCGACTTGAACACGGTCCGCAAGTTCAACTAGTACGGATTTTCTACAATTTTCTAAGTTTACATATAAAATCATAATAAAGTCCAACATATAAAGTTACACATGCATCTACATCGCAAAATGAGATAAGCTACTGATAAAACATAAGAGGATTAAGTTTGTTACCTCAAAAATCGAAAAGCAACACCAATGGAGGGGGAGAGAGCAAGAACAACAGCAAGCTGAAAAACAGAGGCAGTGAGTTTGAATGGAATGGCTCGGGCTCGGGGAGGAAGAAATGAGCTGAATTATAGGCTGGGATTATTAGTCCCGGTTAGGGGTCCAAACCAGGACTAAAGATTAATCTTTATTCCCGGGGCATCACCCAAACCGGGACTAAAATCTTTAGTCCCGGCTGGTATTACCAGCCGGGACTAAAGGTTTACCTTTAGTCCCGGTTGGTAATACCAGCCGGGACTAAAGGCCCCTGCCCCGCGGACGACCGTTGGGCAGGGACCTTTAGTCCCGGTTCGTATTACCAACCGGGACTAAAGCCTTTAGTCCCGGGGGCAAAAAATGCCGAGGCTAATGCTAAATTGGGACATCGTTCTAAAGTCTGTTCTCTAGTAGTGTCACATAGTTCATTTCCATACATTTACATCAGTTATAGTATCTCTCATATTCACATAGAGTTGATTGATGTCCATTTTGCATTACAAAACCTTGTGTCTTCTTGGATGCCTTACCAATACAAGCATTCGATGATTTCAGATATCTGGAGGCTAGCACAACAGGTTAAAGTTAAGCAAAGGTTAGGCCTTGTTTGCATAACCTGATTTATTTGCTTCTTTTGTACTGATAAAAGAAACTTGTTTGTCATCTTGATTTCTTACTATATTTTGCACTTGGCATTTTTCCTTCTACATCTTGTAACTTATATACACTACCGAGAACGGGAGCTTTGCCATGTGCCTAGGACACACGGCAAAGCCACGAATACTTTGCCGAGTGTAACACTCGGTAAAGGACACTCGGCAAAAATTTCATAGGCAAACTAACTTTGCCGAGTGTTTTTCATCGGACACTCGGCGAAGACTTTGCCGAGTGCCCCCAAAACACTAGGCAAACATTTTTTGGAAAAAATAAAAAAAAGCATCAGCCGCTCCGGCGATGGCCCGCCACCGCCGCTCGTTGGATCCACCAACGCCCTAGATCCGCCACGGGGGGGGGGGGGGGGTCGGCGCCCTGGATCCACCGCCGATGGGCGCCATCGCCCTGGATCCGCCGCCGGACGAAGGTGGCACCGCTCTGGATCCGCCACTGGGAGCTCTGGATCCATCGCCGGAGGAAGGAGCCACTGCCCTGGATCCGCCACCGGGAGCTCTGGATCCACCGCTGGAGGGCAGCGCTGTGGGGAGGGAGGGGAGGGAGAGAGAGCTGAGGCCGGATCCGAGCTCTGGGCCGCCGGGGCACTGCTCCTCTAGGCCGCCGGGGAGGCCGCCGAGGATACTCTTTGCCAGGGCACCCGCCGGGGCTCCTCGTCGCAGGGCCGGGGCTCCTCACCAGGGCACTCTCCGCTGGGGCACCTCCTCACCGAGGCCGGGCCTCCTCCTTACCAGGGTGCCCACCGCCGCTGTGGGGGCAGAGAGGGCGAGCGCCGCCGTTGTGGGGGCAGAGAGGGCGAGCGCCGCCGTTGTGGGGAGGGAGTGGAGGCTGCGCGTCGCTCGGTGTGGGAGAGGTAGTGAGCGCGCTCGATCCGGGCAAGAGAGGGAGGAGGAGGGGGCCGTGCCAAATCTGGGCTGGAGAGGGAGCAAGGGAGGGCGCCAGAGGAGGAGGAGGGAGAGGGAGCAGGGGAGGGCGCCGGAGGAGGAGGAGGGAGAGGGGCGTGCAGGGTGACGGAGGGCGCGGTGACCGAGGGGGCAGTGCGCGGCTTTTATTTCGAGGAATTTTTTTTTGCTGAGTGTTGTAGATCTAGCACTCGGCAAAGATTTTTTTTTTATTTTTTTTCTTCTCCTTTTTTTTCAGAATTTTTTTTTATATTTCTTTGCCGAGTGTTGCAGAACTAGCACTTAGCAAAGAATTTATTTTTATTTTTTTTCTTCTCCTTCTTTTCCAGAAAAAAATATTTTATATTTCTTTGTCGAGTGTCATAGATCTAGCACTCGGCAAAGATTTTTTTTATTTTTTTCTTCTCCTTCTTTTCCAGAAATAATATTTTATTTCTTTGCCGAGTGTTTTTTTACACTCAGCAAACCTGCTCTTTGCCGAGTGTTTTTTTTTTGTTTACACTCGGCAAACTCTCTGTTTTGCCGAGTGTTTTTTTTGCCGAGTGTTTTTAGCGCAGCACTCGACAAATCACTTATTCGCCGAGTGCCCGAGGGAATACACTCGGCAAACATAAAAACACTCGGCAAAGAGCAGGATTCCGGTAGTGATAGATGCTAAAAGAATTAAAAAACACATCATATAGGTTGTTGGTTTATTAACTGTAAATCAGCACATTCAGATGTTTAATTACTGGGGATGCAACTTCGGTTGGATCTAGGTTTACTTGTTTTGTCACTTCTTTTCTGTATTCTTCTTCTTTGAGGCAATTCTCTGCAGTACCAGGTTGAAGAAAGCTTCAGAGATGTCATGAAGAGAATCTTCAGATTTTCGAACGAGATTTGTTTTGCTGTGGTCATACTTAAACTTGAATTTTCTTTCTGACTAATGAGGAGCATCTTTATTATTAAAGATTTCCCCAATACAAAAACCCAGTGCAGAACCTTGGAAAGGCGACGGGATACTATCCTTCTCAAAACCCACCTTTTTTATATCCCACTCCCAGTCCAACAAACCCATGGTGCATCCAAACGCCACCTTAGGTTTGTTCCTCCCCCATCATTTTGTCCCTGATGTTCCTACTCCAGCTGCAATAATCAAACTCTGGCATCATTAAGAGAAAGATGAGCTTCTCAAATATAATTCTTATGTTACCGTATGCTCATCAACCATATGAGTGCAACAGTACTTACAGGATTACTGTAAAAAGTAATATTGAGTGCATCTCAAGTCTCAGCGAATGAAGTTTTCACATAAACATGCATGTTATATCCCGTCTTTAGCTTGTCTGCCACGCGATCTTTGTGACCTTAAACTGTTGTTATTTCAGGGTTATAGCTACAGCAGTCACTTACTTCAGGCGTGTGTATACAAGGTATGCTTCTCTATGTAAGGAGGATACACTGCATGTGCATCTGTGTTCGTATGCATTGTAGAATTATCACTTCTAAATTCAACTGGTGACCTTAAACATAGTGTTATTACAAGATTTGTAGAATTGTTTCCTAATTTTTTTCAACTGTCCTCTAGTATGGTTGTGCTCACCTCTAGTATTGTAGAATTAATCTTGTGCTAGTACAACAAGTAGCTGAAACATTAGTTGGAGCAGATCCATCCATTCAGTGGTTGATGTATTGCATTGTGCCCATTCGAGTTACAGCCTTACAGGTAAAAAAACTGCAGTAGTATCTTAAACTCATGCTGGTAAAATAAAACATGAAAGTGATGCAAGCTGTTCTTGATAGTATCTTAGTTTCTTTATAGAAAATTTTCCATGTTAGCTTTATTTGGTGAGTTTATAGTGCAGTTTTTATGACAGGAGCGGGGCGGGGACCATAGAGACGCTGCTTTGGCCGGACGGGAAGGGCGGCGGCGGACGGGACCTGCTGGTGGAGCCGACGTCGGTGCTCGACTGCAGACGGAGCCCGAGCCCGCCGCACTCGACATCGACGCTGTCTTCGTCCCTGGGCGGCGCCGCGGGGGACTCGTCTTCCGGCGTGGCAGCGGACTCGGAGACGTTGACATGTTGCTTCTTTATTTCAATTTGTTCTCTCATGCACGTCGTTGCTGCATTTCTGTCATATGTTTCTGAATTTAAATGACTATCCCATCTGACTTATCCTCAATAGTTGGAAAATATATTGTTATTATCTTACTTTATTTCTCGCCTAATGCCTTTGCAGGACTACGAGTATGCAAGTTTTAACCCTGTTGCCTATGACATCGCAAACCATTTCTGTGAGATGGCCGCAGACTACCATTCAGAAAAGCCGCACATATTGGACTACAATAAATATCCAGGTACTCAATATATTTGAAGCTATGGATTTGTGTATTGTTATTTCTCTTAGATGTCTTGATGGGGCCTATATTTGTTCACTCATCCTTGCTTACTGCTAATATTGCGACAGATACCGATGAGCGGAAGCAATTTGTGCAGACATACCTGAGCTCCTCAGGTAATCTAATGTTTACTGATTTATACCAACCTCTAGTTTATCTCCTTACCGGTTTTTAGGAATACGTATTTATCAGTTTTAGAAAATGAATTCTGTTTCTGATTCCCTGCAATCCCTACCAGGTGAGGAATCTGAAGTGGAGGTAGAGAACCTGATCAAAAGCATTGAGAAGTACACCCTTGCCAGCTGCCATCTAGTCTGGGGCCTTTGGGGAATAATTTCGGTGGGTTCGTCTTACCTCCAAACCAGAACAGCATGTATGTACGCCATTCATTCATCTAAATCTCACATCCTCTGGCTGCAGGACCATGTCAACGATATCGACTTCGACTATAAGGGATACGCGAGGCAGAGGTTCGAGCAGCACTGGCTGAAGAAGCCGACCATCCTAACTTCTCAGACTGCTGAATAGAACACGGGCATCAGGTTCTGCACTCCACCGATGGCCTCTGCTGCACATAGCTTGTCCATTCTTCTCTTCTCATTGAGGATTGAGGTCTGTCCCTGGGACACAAGGTTGTCAAGAAAGGTTGGACCCAGAGGCCAGGTCAGGCATTCAGGGAAATCAGGGCTTTATTCGTTGTCCTGATATATCAGCATGTCTACTAATTGGAGATTTGAGATGGATTGTATATATTCTTGTGAATTGGACTTGTAATGGTAGTTTATATAATGCTCTTGTGTTTATGGCCAGATTTGAATTATATTTATATATATATATATATATATATATATATATATATATATATATATATATATATATATATATATATATATATATATATATATATATATATATAGGGAGAGGCTATTCAGCAGCCGGCTACAAAATAAGTTATTCTGTAGCCACCTCTATTTACCATAATTTTATATACTAATTTACCATAATGTCAATACATATTTACGATAGTTGGGTTACTATAACACATGGGAATATTTACCATAACGTTATAGTAAACCACTTAGTAAGGAGTTACTATAATCTTGTAAAATAACATAGTAATTATCGTAACTCAAAGTGGCTACAGAATAAGTTATTCTGTGGCCAGCTACAGGATAGTAGTTATATAGAACTACTATCCTGTAGCTGGCCACAGAATAACTTATTCTGTAGCCACTTTGAGTTACGATAATTACTATGTTATTTTACAAGATTATAGTAACTCCTTACTAAGTGGTTTAATATAACGTTATGGTAAATATCCCCATGTGTTATAGTAACCCAACTATCGTAAATATGTATTTATATTATGGTAAATTAGTATATAAAATTATAGTAAATGGAGGTGGCTACAGAATAACTTATTTTGTAGCCGGCTACTGAATCCCTATATATATATATATATATATATATATATATATATATATATATATATATGTGTGTGTGTATGTGTGTGTGTGTGTGTGTGTGTGTGACGTAGGGGCGGCTGGCTGAGCCGCCACTACAAACGATCTGCAGCCGCCCCTACAAATGTTTATTGTAGTAGTGAGATGTTTTGAAGATGGGTACTGCTGGAAATTGGAAAGCACCATTTACGGAGAAATTTTAATAACTTTTGTTGGAAGTTTAGCAACTCGATTGTAGCTTATTAGCTTAGTTTTAGCTTTCTTTCCTGTATCACTCATTGGTTTCTTTGTGTTCTGTAGCTTCAGTGCTACTTTTCTGTACCGCTAGCTATATGCATTCTCGTGTGAATGTAAAGGCCTGATTATTTTTCCTTTATTTATCTAAAAAATTGGACAAATTAATATAGGTGCCCTATGCTGAGACTAGTTACGGGATTAGATCACAGCTGCACTGAGCTTGATGCATGCAACTTGGGAAATGCAATATCCATGCTCAGGATTGGTACGGTGTTCTGTTCCACTCATCTCATCTTCCAAACAGACGTCTGCTGATTGGGAGATCAGATCGAGAGCCGAAAGACAACACCACATTGCGAGCGTACATGATCTCTGCGAGTAGCAGGCAGAGCATCCCCCGGCATTATTCTCTGCTCCAACTTGTGCCTTTTTCCTTGTAGTGGAGGGCCCTAAGGCCACGTAACTGGGGAACAGGACGGTAGAGGCACAGTTGTTATGAGTTGGTGCTTCCCGTAGTTTAGGGCTCACAAGAACAACTCTACAAGTTGATATCTCCCTGATGTTTCCCAACCCCAGGAGTGCATGTCTACGGTGGGCTTATGAGACTATTATTTGGCAATACTAATGGACCTATAGCTTTATATATTTAGCACCCTCTAGGTCAAGGATGGCTCTCTTGTACCCCCAGCAGCAATTAACCTACGAGTTGGGCCTCTTATATATGGACCATATATATATAGATGAAAGGAGGATAGCTAAGTGACGTTGAACATGAGTTTGTTGATTGCCATTGTTAACAGAACACCTAACGTACATGAGGACACGCAAAAGCGGCATATGTATCGTTTGTGTAAACTCCACATGCACATGATGATCTTGCCTGCCGGATTCAATACAGTTCGATGGATAACCTAATCCGATCAGCTCCTTAATTGTCTTGGGCTGCCCTCCCTGTTGGCAATTTACCATTGTGCCCCAGCCCATCTTGCTAGGTCATCAGGGCCCATGACCCAGTGCAGAATAAAACAAGGCGCAAAATGACTTGCACTTTCACTTGACACTAAAGTTTTGTACTTTTGTAGTCTGGCCGTCGGTTTATATCCTCCAAAAGTTTAAACTCTCGAGTGCAGTGATGGTCAACTCATGTAAGTAGCATAACGTGAAATTTTTGCATTTTGGTCCCTTTTGAAAACATTTTTTACAAAAAGACCTATGTCAAAACGTTTGCTGAAAATAGACCATTTTTAGACGTCTTAGAACATGACGCCAAGGTATGAGGGTCGGTGTCGGCTGACACGACGCCGAGGTCTTGCCACGTCACGGACGACCCCGGTCGACGACGACACGGTGGCGCATGGGGGTCCGACACGTCGGCGTTGTGTCAGCCAACGCCACAGGCCCAACCTCGGCGCGGTGGGACTAAATG
Organism: Miscanthus floridulus; assembly: GCF_019320115.1. Lineage (NCBI taxonomy): Eukaryota > Viridiplantae > Streptophyta > Magnoliopsida > Poales > Poaceae > Miscanthus > Miscanthus floridulus. The sequence continues at coordinate 12,348,626 of NC_089583.1, read as the reverse complement.
CCGAGCTATTGGCACCATCCGGCGCGCGGCCCAGGCGGCCCAACAACGCTTCGTGGCCCAATAGCTCGGCGCGGGGTCACTTAACATCGAGCCACCAGACTCGGCGCGACCTGACTCAACGCCGAGGTCTGGACTCTTGAAGCAGCGCCGCGGCCCCCTTCTTCTTCCTCCCTCCATTCTGAAAGCGCCGGCTCTCTGTCTCCCAAATCCCCCCACGGCCCCCACGAAACCCTAACCCCAGATGCGACCCTAGGTGCCCGGATCTCGTCTCCCGAAGCTTCCTCGAGGTAATGGTCCCTCCCCTCCTCCAATCTATCCGCGTAGATGTGTTTGCATTGTCTCTAATCATGTGGAATCATGGGTGTATGGTGTTTTGGTATATGTGTATTTGTATTTGCAAAATGTATGGCTTAGGTTGATTGAGTGCATTGTTGTTTAACTGTTTTATGTGCTGAACATGTTAGGTTAGTTTGGTTTCTAGTTATTTGGTCATTAGGGTTCTTTGTTTATTTTAGGTGTCATTAGGGTTAGTTATTTGTTGGTCATTAGGGTTAGTATGTATTTTAGTTATTTGTTGGTCATTAGATTTCAATTTTTTATGACTTAGAACGTTTTGCCAAGGTACTCCTCTTTCCCCTCTTTCATTTTATCCATTTAGATTCGGTTGTTTGTGTTTTTTTTGAACTTGGCATTATAGGTTTGGTTCATGTTCATGTCATTCGTGCAATGTATGGTGGTTCAAATGATTGAATGACCCAAATGTATGGTTGTTGTTGTATATGTTCTGGTTTATAATCATTGACTTAAATTTTGTGTTTGTTGGGATTCAAATTTGCTTAGGGTTTGTAATGAAAAGCTTATTTGGGAGGTATGGTGATTTAGTGTTAGTAGCTTTACATTCGTTGCAAGGTACTTTGGATTGATTTTTTTCTACGTAATGTTAGGATGCCAAGGCGTGGTAAAGCTCGTATTCCAAGGTAATCCCAATGTTTATTCATTATTTGTGCAACAAATAGAAAACCCTAGGTTTAGGTTTGGTTCTCCGTTAATATGACTAAATTCTTTCAATTGTAGCTATGGTCACCAGAGGGCAAATCCCTCCGACCTAAAGCCTCTCCCTGAAGGTGTTCCTCGACCCATGTGCTTTTGTGGTGATCCTTGCAATGTAGACATCTCTGAAGATGAGGAAACATATAGATAGAGGTACTGGATGTGTCCCAATTATGCATGGGAACCTACAAAGCAACAGCGCCATGCATTGATTGTGAGGAATTTTTATTGTATGTTAATTAATTTTCTTATGATATTAAGTATTGCTTATTTATTTGTTTTGTAACAATTTGTTTTTCTTGCAGACCGTTCCACCACTATGTGACTTTGAGCAGTTGATTGACACTGAGATCAAGGAGTCGGACAAGCAGCATCTAGAAGGCCTGAAGGAGTGGGATGCGGAGGTTAAGGAGAGGTTTGAGCAGAGACGCAGATAGGAGGCTATAGAAAAGGAGCATAAGGAAGAGGAGGAAAGGAGGCGTGTTGCTGCGTACAGGGCGAAGAGGGAGAAGAAGCTTGAGCGTGTGCGCCGAGCGAAGGCAGCGATGGAGGAGAAGGGAAAGTGGCATCGTTGCACTCAGTAGGTATTTGGTTTATTCATAAACGATGTCGTGTAGCCCTAGACTTTTTTACTATGTTGTAATGCACTCTGCTTTTATTTCAGATGAACTTATTCCCTGGACTTTTTTTTTATGTTGTAATGCACTATGCTTTTATTTCAGATGGTCTTATGCCCTGTACTTCGTTAACTATCCTAGGACTGTAGTGCTACTGTTTGTATCACTGAAAAGGCTACTTGTGCTGTTGCAGTCACTAAAAGGGCTACAAGTACTGTTGCAGTCAATGAAAAGTCTATTTGAAAACTCACTGAAAAGCCTAGATTCGTTTACTGTTGTATCCGTATACGCAATGAATTAATATCAGAGTGATGTACTGCATTTAGATGAAGTGACAAAACACAGGTATAGCCTTTTCAGATGAAATGACCAGTCATGGTTGTAGGCTTTTCAGATGAAGCATCTAGCCTCTGCAGATTCAATAAATGAGTACGTACACAAGTTTTTTGTCAAGTAGCATTCATGGTGAACCCGCCTTCATCTCTATATATAGTGCTCCATGTCTTGCTCCACAACCACACAACTTGTTTTCTGGTTTAGTTTTAGCAAATGTCGAGCGGAGGTTCCTCGAGTGGAAAGGGTTTCGGCGGAGGGAGAGGAAAGGGGGTGAGGAAGGGATCTCCGATTGTGTGGGACGGTTCTCTGGGTCCTGATTCTTTTGAAGAACCAATAGAGGAATTTCCTTTGGAGAGGAAGAGTGACTTCACCCGTGAGAGACCTCTTAGATCATACGACAAGCGCATTGAAGATTGGCCAAAATGCCGCCACAGTTTGGATTGCGTTGTGTAGATGTACAACGACTGTGACGGTGGAGGCCGTCATTTCTTCAGATGCCCGTGAGGATTTGTATTTCCTTTGAACTCTCTCCTTTTTTAGATTTGCATTTGGTTTGTAGTAGTACTTATTGGTAGATGGGTTTTCAGGATTCAAGCTGTCCAGATAACTGTGGCTTCACTAGATGGGTCGACCCTCCTCCTATCTATCCCTATCAACAGTACATCACATGTCTATAGGGACACATCTTTGACCTAGAGTATGGCCCTAGAAGTGGTAATAGGGACAAGTCGGACGACGATGACAGCAATGATGCAGAGGAGGTACTATGCAATAATCCGTACTGCCAGTGCCCGTACCATAAGAAGCACGGGCCTCCTTATCCACCGCCACCACCATCGCCACCACCGTCGTCAACTGGAGGATACTATGGGGAAGGCGCAACTCAGTTCAATATGTGGGAGCATTATTAGGACCAACCTTTGTTAGTCAATCCGAATGTGGAATGCTTGTATGAGTTGTTCTTTTCAATCTCTTAAGGCATGCTAGGTTTAGTTTTCATGTGAGTGTGTAATCGTAGTACCTTTGCAACGTCTGTATCACTTGTTTCTTTTAATCCCCTAAGGCATGCTAGGTTTAGTTTGTGACATGCCATTGTTAGTTTTGATGTGAGTGTAATCGTTGTGCATTCGCTATTTCATAAATTGCAGTTTACCTATCTCTAAGTTTCATGTACTATGGTTGATTCCCAAACTGAAAAAAAAGATTTGACTCTCTCTAAAAGTAGGGGATTGAAATCGAACCAATCTTCGGTTTTTCCTGCAGGAACAAACATAAATATAGCATGTCTACTCTTATTAGTATAACTCGTGTTAGTAGAAGAGGAATCGTTGAGAAAGATTTTTCATTTGAATCATGCAAATAGGATTTCAACCTATACCAAAGGTTTAGAAGACCTCTGTCTTTAATACTTTATTCTTTCTTTTTTATGATTTATAGGCTCAGCGTCAAGTCGGACGACGCCAAGGTAGATGACCATGGTGTTGATTCGGCCCACGCCAACCCTAGGGTTTGGCTTGGCCATTACGTGAAGTGTTGGGCTGAGGCCCGGCGTCGAGTCGGCCCACGCCAACCCTAGGGTTTGGATCACCACGGCCCATGCTAGGTTTGGGCCAAACCTCGGCGCTGAGTCGGCCCACGCCGAGATCGGACAGCTAGGCACCGAGTCGAGCCACGTTGACATTTGGGCCACGGGCGTCGTCGGGTCAGCCCACACGCCTACCTCGGCGTTTAATATTTTCACGCCGAGATTAATGGCTCGGCGTCAATTTATGGAACGCCGAGCTTGGGCACCTCGTCGCTTCGAGGCAAAGGATTCCAGTATGCACCAGGGGTCGGCATCAATTGACTAAACGCTGAGGTGCCCACCCTCAGCGTGTGTTCAATTGACGCCGAGCTCCTAGGTTCACCAAAAAATAATGAACTGAGCATACACATAACACATAATACATAGAATACATGACAGAATACATGAGCATACAGAATTTCACATAACAAATGACCACACCGACATACACATTCATTCAACATCCATACATACATAAGGTCCAACACATTCAACATCCAACATAGTCCAACACATTCAACATCCATACATAGTCCATACATATGCTTCATCAATCATCCAACATAGTCCAAACATAGTACAAGGTCCATACATAGTGCATTGCATAAGGTCCAATGCATACATAGTCCATGCACAAAATATAGCATATGAAGTCTTTGGATCTTTTAGCTCGCTCCTTGTCTAATGCTCCATCATTTTCTCCTTGTCTCTCTTTTTTTCCTACAGTAGTCCATTTTCACAACTTTTAGCGGATATTGAGCTAAGTTAGAAACCATTAATGAGACTACCTTCACATAGCTATTTGGTGTTTGCTAAAATTTGAGCCAAGTATCATGATTACCATATCAAAAGATGTACCTTAACGTGGATGGCGAGTGTAACGCTTTTCCCTCCCAAACGGATAGGTACCTGGAGTGTACCTGTCCACTGGTCTGAGCGTCCTCTATGGACGTCCAGAACCGGAGGGGCCTTGAGTTCCTTGGGGTGCATCTTCAAGCTGGGACATGTCAATCTCATCATACTCATGCTTATAGTACTCTCCCTGTCCTTCATCATCTTCTCCCTGGTGTTCTCCTTCATCATCATAAGGACCATGTCCTTGACCACCCTTTGCACTAGTTGCTGCACCATGTGAAGAAGAAGTCCCGCCAACATGTGCACCATGTGAAGATGAAGTCCCTCCAACATGTGCAGTAGAAGGTCCAGCACCAAGCTATTGTGGGACTGCCACATCCAGGGCACGTCTACATCCAAGGCGTGCAGCTACCTTTCAGAGGCGATGCATGGCACGCTGCATTTTGAAAGCACTATTAGTAAGTGGGGTTGGTCGCAAAACTATATAAAGATGTAACATCAACTGAATGACAGGAGACTACCTGAATGTGCTATCATAACATGGAGGCCTCATCAGTATCGCCCACAGGAATCATCAATGCCCTTCCTTGCTCGGCCACTGTCCTCATTATCTCCATGCTCTATGCAACAAAAACAAGAATTTAAGTCTCCATCACAGTAAAGACCTCAGAGATGGAAATAGTTGTATCACTTATAGCTCTGGCTAACGTAGGGGTGATCTCAACTTGCCTGCCTTCTCGGGTAGCTTGGTCATATGGGTTGTTGCCCTCATCCTTGCTCGCACTGTCAGCAATGTCTTGCTCCATCCAAGCGGGCCTCAATTGAAGCCTTGTTCGTTGACCAAGCCAAACAAGGTAATCATCGAATGGCTTGTCATGATGGACAGCGTGGATGCCCATGTTGTTCTGCTCCATCAACATCCACTCATCAATGTAGCGCTGGTGCTCCAGCTGCCAGTTGGTGATCTTCTTTTTTTGTCTGCTGAACCTACAAATTTTACACCATAGCGGCAATATGAAGGCCTACTCAATGATTCATTCATGTGAAATGAACAAAATATTGCATGTTACGTACTTGTGGAGCTACCAACCGGTGGAGAAATCCTTGGGCGGAGAAGGCTGCAGCCTACCAAATTGCCATGCTACATGGTGAGGGAGATGGTACTCCACTGCATAGAAACAAATAAGGGGGGTCCTCATCGTCCAGACGTCCTCGTCTGCCGTGCACAAGGAGCTCAAGTTGAGATCCGTGACTTGCCTCCACCGATATGGGCACCATTCAACCTATACACAACGTCGTCATCAACTAGTCAATGCTCAATTTGTGCACATATCCTCGATTAGGCCAAAAGGGTGGGAAACTTACATGCTGTGGCAAAAGGGTGTCCAGCTCATTGGTGAAGCTGATGTACGCGTGGCGTGACACGTGGTAAGTTCCGTGGGCTCGCTCGTAGAGGTGTGCCATGGTAGGGGCAGCAACTGCGTCTCCTTGAGGAAACCAAGGTTGTGGGGGATCAAGCTGACGCGGTCTCCCAACTGGAAGCCTCTCCCACATCCAAATCTGCAAAAAAGAGTGGAAACTTGCATGTTAATCACTTTTGTTAAGAAAAACATTGAATTATAGTGGACACTTGCGTTATTACCTACAACAGGGTGATTCACCCTGACATTGTAGCATGTGTGCCTCTAGGACGGTGGCAAGCCTCGCAAAGCTGACGGTATAGGAAGGCAAGTATAGCTGAGCCCCAACTCCTATTGCCAGCATCCTCCTAGTTCTAAAGGCACGGGATGTACATGTAGGATGCATTGTCTCTAGTGCCGTTAGGGAAGAGAACCGTACCAAAGATGTGCAGGACGTAGGCCCGACAGTAGTATGTCACGGTCTGGGCATCTACGTTGGGTGGGCACTCCCGAAACTACTGACGAAGCCACCTCAGGGACACCCCACTGTTGCGCCGTTTCTTAACAGCCTCAACTGCCGCTAGGGGACGTCCCAAGAAGTGCTCAACCCGCTGCTACCATCCTTCAGACTCCATGTCTCCTATCACTGGGAATCCTCAGATTTTGACTCCAAGGATCATGGCAACATCCTCAAGAGTGACCGTCATCTCCCCGCATGGTAGGTGAAAGCTGTGTGTCTCCGGACGCCACTGATCTATCAACACCGTCAGCGCCGTTGGGTTGAAAGGTGGCATGCCTCGATGACAAACACAAGCAACGGTAGCAAGGTTCGCCAGCTTCAGGAGGGGCGTGTACCTCTCGTCGTAGACCATGGTCGTAGAGGCCTCATGTGTCATTGGCCTCAGCACATTCAAAACCTGCAAAAAAAAGACAAGCACAAAAAAGTATTAATTCATGCCACTTTATAAAGAACAAGGACTATAGAGCAAAAGATGAACAGTGCACTATTTCATATGAATTATTGAATATACCTCTCCGTTCTCGATCCTCCGAGCCCGGTGGTGCTCATCGAACCTTGGATCAAGAAGGGGGAACCGATCCATCCTACAACATAAGAAATGCCAAAGTACTAGTATAAGTTAAAGCATGTATATGTGGTACGAAGTAACATAACAATAAAAAAATCAAAAGTAAACCAATGCACTATTACACAAAGCAATTCAAGTAGCTAGCTTGGTGAATACCTGTTGTCTAAGTAGTTCAGGACATTTTATCTTATTGTGGCCCATCTTATGGCAACCAGAGCAAGGGCTCTTTGGGTGTCCTCTACAAAATATGTCCCAACCTTACTCGTGGTTGATCTACCTTTCATGGCTCGGTCCATGTCCATCCTGAACCGCTTCCGCCGCCTAGGTCCTCTACTCTTCCAGAGTAAACCAAGATCAGCCACACACTTGGGGCCATCATAAGTAGGCCATTGACTCTCGTCAAGAAATGGCTCAAATTGAGGATTCCAGGTGCTCATTAGGTTCCTCAAAGAGAACTCCGCGGCCATATGGGGAGGGACCTCAGTGTCAACATGTCTAAGGCGACAGGCTATAATCATGTGGGAGCAAGGCCTATGGTATATGGTTGGTTTTCCACACGTACACTTGTTCTCATTGATCACTACTTTATGTTTTCGAGCACCCCGGTCTTCACCACTAATGTTAGTTCCACCACCCTCTAGAATCTCATATCCATGGTTGATCGGATCGAAACATGAACCCTTCTATCATTTAGACTTTTTCTTTGAGAAAGCTAGTTCCTGAGATGCTAAAAGTGGCCAAGCTTTGCTTGCTGTCCATAGAGACCTCGCATGCTTCTTCCTCGAAACAAACCAAGCATTCAACTTGTAGAAGGTGAATGAGGCAATAGCAGTCACAGGCAGACCACGACAACCTCTTAGAAGGCTATTGAACATCTCTGCCATGTAACTAGTCATGAAGCCCCATCTCCAACCTCCGGTGTCATATGCAAGTGACCACTTATCCTTCGACGCCATCAACTCGCTCAAGAATTGCCTGCCATCAACATTTGTGGCTAACTTCAAGGCATCTAGCTTGTCTTTGAATAATTGAACCTCTTGCTGCCTGCAAACCTCCTCAAATAATTTGAAGTTGTCCTTTGTGTGATCACGCCTTATAAGATTCTGAGCAAGGTGTCTGGTGCACCACCGGTGATGTATTTGGCCATAACCAGGAATCTCTTGTTCTACGGCATTCAGAATGCCAGCATGCCTATCGGATATCACACAAACATCACGTCCCAGACCAATTACCACTTGTCTTACTAGCCTGAGAAACCAACACCAACTATCCATGTCCTCCTTCCAAACAATCGTAAAGGCCAATGGCACAAGCTGGTCTTCTGCATCTGTCCCAATACAAACAAGCATTGTGCCTTCAAATTTCCTTGTAAGAAAGGTCCCGTCAATTGAGACGACATGCCTGCAATGCTTGAATGCTTCGATGCTCTACCCGAACGCCCAAAAGGCCCTTCCAAATACCTGGCTACCATTCCTTGTTTCACCCTCCATAGGTAAATACTCAAAGTGCATCCCAGGATTTACAGCCCTCATCGCGTTCAACATTACAGGGAGGCGCTCATAAGCTTCTTCCCAATTTCCAAATATTATTTTCAGTGCACGCTGCTTTGCCCTCTATGCTTTTCCATACTTGATATAGTAATTGTACCATTGGAAGATGATCTCAACCAACGCGGATACCATAATGGTTGGCATATGCTTCACCATGGGGCATAACTGCCTTGCAATGAACCTAGAATTGAGCTGCAGATGGTTCTCTTCTGCCTCAGCAGTGGCACAAACATGTGGTTGCTTCATTGAGGTAATCTTCCATTTGCCTGCCTTCATCTTCCTAGCACATACTCTCCAACCACACTGTTGTTCTTCACAAGCAACAGTGTACCTCTTCTCCTTGAATGAATTGATGACCCTAAAAGGTCGGTTGTGTACAATGGAGTACTCTTGCAACCATATTTTCAACTCATCCATGGTAGCAAACAATATGCCCTTCCGTATGATGAGGCAACCGCTAACATCAGGCATTGTTGTATCACTTGGCCCACTATTAGCTACTGCCCTGTGACCATGGCTAAGGTCCTCAAAATCACTAACTAGTGGATCTCTCCAAGGCAAGACCCTAGACAATATCTCTATTTCCCTAAAATTGAGACGACCAATAGGGCGATCGTCATCAGAGTCTTCGGCTATCTCCTCTACGAAGGATTCATCATCTCCAGCTATCTCCATGTCAAAACGGTTCATAGCCCTAGCATCACCAAAGTCTTCTTCACCACTAAGATCATCTTCGTCGCTAAGCTCATCCTCAATAGAAAAGTCTCCGCTAGCGTCGTCCAAACCTTCTTCTACATCACCAATTACATAATCATCATCCTCTTCATCACTATCATGATTTCCCTCACCATTAGCAACCGCATTCTCCTCCTCATCTCTACCGCCCTCAAACCAACCTCCATCACGCTCGAGCGATCCAAACACTTCACCACCACCGTAGCCTAGTTGTGTGACAAGTATTTCTTCTTTAGACAAAGGACCATAACCTATGTAAGCGGGGGAAGATGGGCATGCTTCGAAGTTATCATTTCCTAAGCCAGACTCCTTACTTACTACTAAATCCAAAGATCGCACTTCTGAGGCCAATACAACTACCTTGTAATCATTCCATTCAGACTCGCTTGTAATTTTGAGCAACCGCTTGATCCGAGGACCCTTCGACGACCCAACATCTATGACACCTTCAAACTGAACATGCACGTCTCCTTCATTCCAGCCTAACTTAACCTTCACTCACTCCACTAACTGGGTCAAAGATGGTGTTTCAGAAAAAATCAACAACTCCTCACACATGTCAAGAAATTCCAAACTATCATCTCTTGTCCTAACAATACGGCCTCCATGATGCAACCTCACTAATTTATCCATCTACAGCCATCACACAACAAGTAGTGTCACATATCAATATATCATGCGAGTTTCAATCCAATAAGTAGAAACTAAAATATATCACTTCATCTTTTTCAACCCCAACAACATAATCATTTCTAGTCATAAAAAATTGAAATCTAATGACCAACAAATAACTAAAATACATACTAACCCTAATGACCAACAAATAACTAACCCTAATGACACCTAAAATAAACAAAGAACCCTAATGACCAAAATAACTAGAAACCAAACTAACCTAACATGTTCAGCACATAAAACAGTTAAACAACAATGCACTCAATCAACCTAAGACATACATTTTGCAAATGCAAATACACATATACCAAAACACCATACACCCATGATTCCACATGATTAGAGACAATGCAAGCACATCTACGCGGATAGATTGGAGGAGGGGAGGGACCATTACCTCGAGGAAGCTTCGGGAGATGAGATCTGGGCACCTAGGGTCGCATTTGGGGGTTAGGGTTTCGTGGGGGCCGTGGGGGAGACGAACAGAGAGCAGAGCCGGCGCTTTCATAATGGAGGGAGGAAGAAGAAGGGGGCCGCGGCGCGGCGTCAAGAGTCCAGACATCGGCGTTGAGTCGGGCCACGCCGAGTCTGGTGGCTCGGCGTTAAGTGACCCCGCGCCGAGCTATTGGGCCACGAAGCGTTGTTGGGCCGCCTGGGCCGCACGCCGGATGGTGCCAATAGCTCGGCGTTTAGTCCCACCGCGTCGAGGTTGGGCCTGTGGCGTTGGCTGACACAACGCCGATGTGTTGGACCCCATGCGCCACTGTGTCGCCGTCGACCGAGGTCGTCCGTGACGTGGCAAGACCTCGGCGTCGTGTCAGTCGACGCCGACCCTCATACCTTGGCGTCATGTTCTAAGACGCCTAAAAATGGTCTATTTTCAGCAAACATTTTGGCATAGGTCTTTTTGTAAAAAATGTTTTCAAAAGGGACCAAAATGCAAAAATTTCACTAGCATAACAGAGCTAGGTCTCCAGTAAGGGATATCGGAACTACTCGATTCCTTATTCGAAACTGCTAGCGCGCAGACCTGTGGACACGGCGTCCGTCCGGACACAGCTCCTGCGCTCTACGCACGCAGCTCCCTCGTCCCACGCCTATACCGCTCTAGAGGTGGTGTCCATCTGGACGGAGCTCCCACGCCCGCGCCCGATGCACGCAGCTCCCTCGCCCCTGTGTCCATGACGCCCGATGTGTCGCACCAGCGCCCATCCCGCCTGAATCCGCCGCGGAATCCTGTCCCTACCGTTCCTATGTCCGCGGCCTCCATCTTCACCACACCAGGGAGCCACAATAGCTAGACCACCGAGGGCTTGGGCTTCCTCCACACCTACATCCAGATAACACACTTGGAACATACGTCTAAAACAGGTTAAACATTTAGAACATATACACTTGTAACATAGCCATTTGCAATATATGCAACATCCCAATAACACAATTGCAACATGTGTCTGAAACAAATGAAACATTTTGAACAAACTCTTGAAACATATGTGTATAGCCATTGCAACATCTGAAAAAACATCCAGATCTATCTTTGCAACATCCATATGAAACAATTGCAACATACCTCTGAAATATCTGAAACACCTAGAACATACGTTTGCAACACGCGTTTTCAACGCAACATGGCGAGCGCCGCGGTGAACTGACGCGGTGGAGGTGTCTGCGACAGTGGATGGCGGCACCCGACGTAGTGGAGGTGCCCAGCCTGGTGGAGGCGGCCGTGATAGGCGGATGGAGCGCCCCGCCGCTGTGGAGTCGGCCACGGCAGGCGGACGGGGCGGCCACGGCGGGCGGAATGAGTCCACGTGGCATGGTGGAGGCTGCTAATGCGAGCGGGTGGGGGCGGGTAGATGGAGACGTCCGTGGCGGTCAGGGCACGTGGCATGGGCAGGAGCGAGTGCGCGTGGGCAGGAGTGAGCGGAGCACGGTGTTCGGACGGACGGATGGCCGCTTCCATGCATTCCTGTTCCTTATTACACCGAGGAAACAACTCTATCTTATGGGCATGAGATGCAGGCCAAACGCCAACATAGATAGGGTTGCTAGCTGGCACAAGGTCCTCCTACGTGTCACCGTACATGTCAGCATACTGGGCGCAATTCTCCACCTTTACATCGCTCACGTATGGCACATAAAATTTCCAATGAAAGGCCGTTAGGAACAGTCTACAACCTAACATGAGAAAGCATAAGTTATAGACCGAGGTGCCGCTAATTCTTTCGTAACATGCATGACTTGCTATGACGAATAAGCAAATTATTTTTGTGGTATAGTGAGGTGGAATGCTAGTTTTTATTTGTTTTTATAATTCCATTGATAATCGACTCCCATAGAATGGAGCCCCGGCCAGGAATAATACTACAATAGGAGCCCCCAAGGCTCTTCGGCTGGCCGGGCCTGACCTTGCTTAATGGTATTCTTGCTATTGTGTGGGCTGATGGTATTAAACACTTTACGCTGATAAGTGATGACATATATAACATGCATTCTAAATTCTATTTTGTCGTACTTGTGCTGAATAAGGGACAGAAAATACATTCATCTTTAAATGAATACATGTCAGCCTGTTCGGGAGGCCGTATCGTATCGTGGATTATTTACTGCTGGCTGGTTTGGTGTGAGAGAAAAACACTGTTCCCGGCTGAAAATTTACGATCGTTTATGAGCAAGCGAACATGCTGACAATGTGTTTCCTACGGTTAATTTATAACTAACTAGTTTGGAATTGCATTCAAAATCTAATTAATGACAATAACGTAATCATGTATTTAGTTAAAACTGCATTTAGAATCTAAAATTATGAAATCGATGTTTATATTTTTGCTCTGCAATGTATCTCCATATATTGGTTTATGGTTACACACAATAGGGATAATGTGGTCAATTATCCCGTATTTGTTCTCAGCAACAACCGATACCGATCCCTCCTATTTTCCTCCCTCTCATCACTGTCAGTTATGACTCCCGTATCTATTGTCAACGTTTTGAGGTAATAATTTTTTTTTTTGTCATTACACCGAAGCTGTACCTGGAGTGCGGAAGTTTGTGACGTGCGCGAGGCTGAAGACAAAGTGAGATGGTGGGGTTGCCATCCGACAGGAGGGTGGTGTGGTTGGGTGGCAATTATGCCGGACCCGAGAAATCTGCTGTGACCACCATTATCTTCGTGTAGGATTCTGCTAATTCCTCTTTTGTGTGATGCTATAGTTTTTCTTTTCTCGATGGGCCAATGATATAGCTTCTTTTGGACTTGGAGTATTGGATTATGCATATATTCCTTGGATGTCCTGTTTTTTACGGTCACGTACATATACTTTTTACAGGTGGTGCCGATCTCCTTTTCCTCTCTATTTGTTGGTTTCCTTTATTTTCCAACTGTGTGTTTTTATCCTTTCTTTTTAAGTTTGTTTGCTTCTTTATTTTTATTTTCATTTCCTTTTTCACCATTATTTTTACTTTTTCTTTCATTTTTGTTAAAATTCTGTTTCTTATTTTTTATATTTTTAGTTTCTTTGTTGTGGGGTTACCTTAATTTGTCTTCTCTTTGTCGCACCTAGTTTTAAGAACAAAATCAGATACACACCATATGTGAGCCCAGGAAGTCAAATCCAACGTATAGATACAAATAAGGGTAATATCGAAAGACAATCACTACAAGACATGTGTGGTTTTTTGACATTCTATTTATGTCAAAATATACGAAATTAATGTCACAACTTAAGATTTATGACATCTAGTTGACGATAATTCGAACGTTAAGACCAGTGTCACAAATTGATTATGTGACGTTCGTATATTTTATGTCACAAGGTTATGACATTGGTTTTTTGTCACAAGTCCTTAGCTATGCCATGTAGGCAGTTGACATGGTGCTGACGTGGCAAGACAAAAGAATGTCATAAAACTAAAATAAGGCATGTTAAGGCCCATGTGGTTGGCAGGCTTATAGCAGGCCAGAAAAAAAATAGCCCACTTGTTTTGTAGTTTTCAACCCATTTAGCTTTTTAATACTTATATTTTGAGCCCATTTTATTTCATAACAATGGGCCCACACAATTTTTTAGCCCAGCCCACATAGGCCACAAGGCAGATTTCTGGCCCACTTCAATATACACAGCATAAAGATTAGCCCAGCCTATTCAACAACACATAGAGGCCCAAATGAATTTATGAACATATCAAATCAACCAGTTTAAATACATTGATTTCCATAAACAATCACATTATATAATGAACAAACTAGTAAGAAATCAATGACAATAAACTATTAGCCCCAATCTCTATAACAAACAACCGTGCTAACTTCCATCATTTGTAGCATACTATGAACCATCAGTCCAGCTCACAGCATGTCAGCCTCACACTTGAAGGCCATTGTTGCTTTTCGGGCTAAAAGAAGAGCCAAAGCTCCATTGACTTCACTTTGTAAACCTACAATAGGGAGATGATCGTTAGCTGCATATTTAAATAATTGGACAAATTTATTCAGCAATAAATGAAACAGATGCTATGCTAATCTGAGCTAACAAATTGTGCAGCAATAAACATCAATCTCCAGGGCACTAACATATGGGAAAACAACGTAAAGGATACACCATTTGTAGTTTCATATCACATAAAATAATGGACAAGATCTATAATATTCTAGGGTAATAATGTGGCCATCATATTAAAGAAACAAATCCAGACTCTATTTTTCAGAACTAATATATGGTAAAGAAAATTTAGATTATCTCAGAAACATTCACGGCTGATAGTGCAACCATATGCAGAGTTAGTAAACAAAATCGATCAACCAAAACTGTCTTTATTCAGAAAACTTGTGAACTAAGAGGGCTGCTACATCGCACACAGTGACACAGGTATGAATGAACATTCAGAAAACTTGTGAACTGCATTCAAGAGGGCTGCTACGTCTCACAAAGGAATGAATGAACATCCCATTTTAATTAGCATAGACTTATCAATGATTGCTAAAGTTTTTTTTTTAATAATAGCACACAGAAAAGTTAGCTATTCAGTAACACAGTTATTCTATTAGAGAAGCTAGCTATTCACATGCCAATCAAAGTTGCATTCAGGCTTATGCCCCGGTACCAAATAAATAACTTCAGCAAACATAATATTTTGTATAGCTGTACTGTTATATACGGCAAGATGGACTTATAGCACATACTGCAATTTAGTACCATATTATTTAAGAAAGCAAGATGACCAATCAAACATTACAAAAGGATATTCCAACAAAAATGTGCCATGCCATCACGGAGATTGGGGAAATCAGGAGCACCTGCTTACTTGGCTGCTTCTCCCGTTTGGCTGCTTGAAAGAGCAGCATCAGGCACAGGAACAACACGCTGCCATGGCCCACACCTCAGCCTCGAGGCGTTTTCACCGGTCTGGACCCCAATCCAAGAGGCAGCGGTAGCCGAAGTCTGCAGCATCTGGTGTTAACACAAAAAATAGACAGGCAGACAGATCGACGGACAACAGAAAGTGAGGCGGCGGACCTTCAGTGAGATGGCGCACTAGACGGCGAATCAGGGGAGGAGCATGGTTGCTTGCATGCCTCCGTGAACTCCATCTCCTTTTTCCCCTCTCAGATCCGAGCACGAGCTTCGCCGCAGCGGATTTCCACAAGTCACGCCAGGCTGCGCACGGGACCACGCGAGAACGGCTACACCAAGCCTTGCGACGGACTGCCGGGTAAGAACACGCCGGGCCTGGAGGATGGGGTGGAGGAGGAGCGCATGAGGGAGTACGGCGACTGCGGGGAATAGAGAAATGAGAGGGAACAGTTAGGGTTCTCGAATTTTATTCTTAGCCTGATGCATCTTGACCATCGGGTTTCATCCAACAGCACAGGAGCGCGAGTGACAGTGGGCTAAATGAGAAAGGCCCAAGTACAGCGTGATTTGCTGGAACAAAAAGGCCCAAGGGCCGTAGCAGTACACCTATAATTTTTTTTTGTTTATCTTTAGTGCAAAATATGTCTAAATTTTAATAAATATGGTCTACCTAAACCTTATGTGCCCTAACATATTTTTTATATTGACTAGACTACAGAAGTAGTGTTACCTAGGATTTCCGAACATTTTGAAAATGGTTTGCTATTTTCAAAGGTTTAAGTCACTTTCTGCGTGACAGTACGAAGTAATTAGAGGCTGAATTGTGGCTACTGGCGAAACGAGCCAAAATGGAACTAAATTTTTATACTTGCTCCCATATGACACAATAAACCAATTTTGATAGAGGTATATAGAAAATTATATTATTTTACAGGGCTAATTCAACCTCGTTTCTCTAGTTTTGCACAAAATAAATGTAATAATTGACAAAATCGATTAGAAAAGTCTAAGATTTTGTGTGGTGATATACTTTGGGTCTACATGCTTGCAAAAAAAATTTCAAACCATTTCGACATAGTCGGAATATACATGGTTCACAAATGGATGTGTCGTTTCATGGAACCCTAACTAAAACTCTAAAGTTTCCATAGCTCTCCTGTATTCCAGTGTCGTATGTGCTTCAAACTTTTTTCAACCTTGTTAAGGAAACACTATGTTTCATATTTTTTGGAGATGGTTTGCCATTTTCTTCTGTTTAAATGAATTTCAATGTGACGCTACGAAGTAATTAGTGGTTGAACTGAGGCTACCTCCGAAACAATCCAAAATGGTACCACATTTTTATACTTGATCTAATATGGCCTAATGAACCATTTTTTGTGGAGGTACATGGCAAATTATATTGTAAGCGCTCCAAACTTTTTCTCAGCCTTTTATGTACCAAAAGTAATTCCAACTTAAACTACATGCCATATCAAACAATGTGAAAGCTACGTCCATTTATGAACAATGTACATTATCACTGTGGTTTGCTATTTTCTCAACGTATATTTATGAGACAAAAGTTTTTTAGATAAATATTAAATTGAGCTTATATAGTGAGCCGTTGAGGACACTGATTATTTTATGGCTATTGACGATACTAAGAATTGCGTACAATCTCATATAGTGTTGATTTTCCAAAAATATGATACATGGGACATATTCCTTATGTATCAGATATAGCATGAAGTGCCCAACAGTTAACAAATGCAAGGTTGGCTCAGTGGTACGTCGTTGTCACAAAGTCAAAGTACCGAAAACATAACGTCATAAACTGGGTGATATAATGACATTATGACCTATTGTCGGACAAAATACGTCAAAAAACCACATATTTCTTATAGTGAATGCTCAATCTATAACGTACTTAGTATAAAGGATATAACCTTAGACAACAAACAGCGGAAAAACAACTCCGATCTTTGGGTGAAGACTCCAATTCCACTGGGACAATTGACTGGTTGATCACAAGCCTAATTTCTCCAAACTCTAGCAATCTGTTACCCATCCGGGATTTTTCCAAAGATTTAAAAAGTAAAGTAAGCATAAGTACATGTCGTACTCAACAAATATAACATGGGGGCTTAAAAGACTAACACTGGTCTAACTACAATTAGCTTTTAATGAGTCATCTTTTAACAATTGGGTGGCAACAAGTTTATTCACAAGCCCATATAAACACATAATTAGGTAAACATGAATAATGAATAGCATAAACAATTAACCATTAACCATTAGTGATCATCTATTCCGTATCATCAGTATCATCAGTGTTAATCATCATTAACCATTAGTGAAGACTTCATCAGTATCATCAGTGTCATCAGCGCTTGACGAAGTAGCACGCGACGGGTGAGAGCGATGGGGAGATATTTTTAAGAGAAAGATTGGGAGACGCAGAGATGAAGTAGGCCTATTGGGTGGTATGCACAAGCCCGAAAAGCAGTGTCCGGACTAAAGATGGCAATGGGTACAAACCCGTTGGGTTTCACCAACCCAAACCCATACCGTCAACAAAAATTCTACCCGTTAAGATACCAATGACCCATCATGGATACAATTTTATGCCTAGACCCATGCCCATTTGGGTCTCGGGTACCCAACGGGTTGCTCATGAAAATATTTTTAGACCAAAGGGTCTCAAATTTATGAGTACTAGATACGTTTCAATATATCGAACTAGTATCCAAATTGCTATTAAATATAATTTATTTATATTGATTATTTTTTGGAGGACACAAATCCTCCAAGAAATATATATATTAATATATTAATCTTCGAAGCCGAGAGCCCAAGGACATGGAAGCACTATGAATTATCGATATGATTAGTTTGCATTGTCTAGCTTAGTATAATTACTTAAATTTTTCTCCAAATCAATATAATTATATGATCGTGTGGCATAGTGCTGTTACGGTGGACCGGGTTTTAAAAACCCATGGGTTTACGGGTTTGGGTACTATATCTCCAGACCCACACGCCGTAAACCCATTGGGTATAACTTTTTACCCATTAGCAAACCCATGGGTAGAGAAATTGACCCGTATCCTTATGCTATTAGTGATCATATATTCCGTAAGGGTTCCAAGGCCGTTCGTGACCGTGAGCACGGCTGTTATAACAGTTTTACAATCTAGAAAGGTTGTACACTTTCACTATAAGTCATGATTTACCCTTTCGCCCGAGGTGATCAGCCTCTTGACCCACTACCTAGGAAGGTCACAGAGTTCATTATGAAGACTTCAAAGGTTCGTCTAACAAGTTAGGGCCGCTAGGTTTCTCCATCAATAAGCATGAACCCCCTCTAAGGAGTGACTAACAAAAATCCAAGAAACCAAAGTGCACCCTCTTGGCAGACCGAGATCATACCTGTCGGAGCCCCTCTTGCGCCATAAAGGTAACCACTAACAAGATAGAAAAGGTCCTCATACTGAGTTAAAGCCAGAGCTATGTAGCCCTCACAGCTGTACTGTAAGTCACGGATGTTCACTTACAGATAAGTCCTTAGGGAGATGAATCTAGAGCACCATAAAAATAGTCCAAGGCTCTAGTCCCCTTGTTCCATGTTGCTAAAAACATCTTTTAGTGTTTATTGCATATACTATTAGTCAAGTTACAAGATTATGGTCTTTAATTGAGCGTTAGCATCATACTACCCAATGCAATACCTCATAGGTATCAAGGTACAAGGTATAGAAAATCCTTAGTGATAATCAAGGTAGACACATGCAGCATGAATTAAATGACTAAAGGTATATAGGACAATAAGGATAATCCCATACTATACTTGCCTTAAACTTATATCCTTCTTCTATTGAATTGTAACCTCTTAAGGACGTCTTCTGGATTACCCACTTTTTTTATATCACCAACGCAAAGCTCACCGACTGGACATAATCATAAAGCATCACACAAGCATCCATGCGTACACAAAGCAAAAATCAGAATAGTAAACCAAATATAATAAACAACAAGTAAAAAGGTTTTAAAGATGTTCTAGATGTTGCTACGAACACACAGACACGAAAATCACGCTAATCAGAACTATAGTTGTAAAGAAACGACTATAGGATTTTATATTATAAAAGAAAAGAAAAGACTATAAGCTTGATTTATGTTAATTAGAAAAAAACTATGTGAGTAGCATTAATTTATATTAAACAAATTATATTTATACTTAAAAACTGAATTGAAGCTAATCATATTTTATTTATAAATATTTTGATATCACTTATGCCAATTTAACTTTAACTTGCAAATATAAACTGACATGTGAGAACATCTAATCAAATTTGATATGTGTGTTTAGACTAAACAAATTATAATTTAGAAACATATTTATGTTAGCAACTGGTCATGTTAAAACTTATTTGCAAAAGAGCATTACATATAATTATGTTGCTTTTATTTATAAAAACTAGTTGCATGCATATTAATCAAATTAATATTTAAGCATATATATAAAAGTCACTTGACATGAAAAACGACGACACTAGCATGTAGATCACATTGATACAAATCTAACGCAATTGGAATGACTCAAAACGGACTTAAAACGAATATATGACGATGATATTACGATTTGGTGGTAATTTCGTAATTACCTCATCTTCATCCTTTGGCCTTCGATACAGCCACCACACGGCCATGGCAACAACAGTTGCGTAGGGGTGGGCTCGACTTGTTGCACGAAGGAGAGATTGGTCGGGTTGGGTAGTGTGGCGGCGACGGCGACGACGAGAGAAGGAGGAGAAAAATCTAATTTACTACACGAGGGATTTTTCAAACTAGGGGCTCCCCCTACGGTAGTTTTAGTATGCTTTGTCCAAGGGGTTGGTACATATTTATAGGAAGAAAAACTCTCCACATCTACATCAACTGACAATATGGTACTAATTGATGTTGCACCCTCCACATTTACTAATGGGCATAAATAATCATTAAAGCCCATTAGTAATAAATGCATGGTCCTTTAGGATTTATTAGGATTATTGCACATGGGCTTTGAGCGTTGGGAAAAATGAGAGATTTATTATTTTCGGAATTAATTAATTTCATGGATAAAATAATTTCAGAAAAGTCTAGAATTATTATTTAAGCCGCGATAAATACTCTAAAAGCTCTAAAAATCCAGAAAAATTTCCCAGAGACATTATGGAACATGAGGAACCAAAATAAAGTATTTGGAGCCCATGATAAGATAATTTGGAGCATCTAAAAATTAAATTATGCTCATAGACAAGTGGGAACAAGTTCCAGAAAAAAGCTAAAAAATTTTCCAGGAAGTTTGTAGAGATTGATTGACGGACAAGGAACTGAAAAGAGTGCTTTGCGTTACAAAGAAAAGATTTTAGGAAGCTCCCAATGAAAACTTGAGCCAAGAAATAAAGAATTTGATTGTAGAAAAAGATAAAGGCGTGCCGGAGAAGGAAAATCGATGTACTAACGTATTTTAAAGACTTTGCTCACTCTCAACACATAAAGAAGTAACAAGCAAACATCACATCATCCAAAAGCCCGTCAAAATTAGAAAACTTTAAAAATTCACATTTTTCCTATAACTAAATTTGCGCTAGCTCAAACTAAACTTGGTAAATTTTATCCAAATATTAAAATAATTCATTTTATTTAGTGTTTTCTATGCACATCCCAAAATCAGAAATTTTGTGGTGTGACAAACTACCCCACTTAACAGGAATCTCATCCCGAGATTCGAAGAGACTAGGGAGAAAGATAAAGAAGATCTTTACGCCTCCACACTTTCTTGATTCGGGATTCATGAGATGATGGAATGTACTTACATGATAAAGTGGATTTGGGAGTAGCACAAGATAGCAAGGAAGATAAAGGTCAACGATGCTTTGTAGAGGATGCTACCCTACTTAGCAAGAGTTTTGCTAAACTCTGAATATTCCATACGAAGATCCTCATGTTGGTGTAGTCTTTAGGGCCTTCCTTTGGATCACAAAGATAGGGATGATAAACAAGCAACACAACAAACAAGACAAGCATGCATCACAACATCAAAACTACACGTGCTTCTGTAGCAATGGCGGGCATCCTAAGGAGTGGATATGATGAAAGGCCATCTCAAATTTGAATAAGGTGAGATCAGAAAACTTTAGTAAACCAAAGAAATAAAAATCAAGGAGATAAGAAGCAATAGCTCAAAGGAAGCTATCAAGGAGAGAAGAAAATAGGACAAGGATAAGAAATAATCAATTCAACTAGTCAAGGAGATGAAAAAGTAGTTTTGTAGCAAATTCTAAACCTTAGAACGACTAGTTTCTACTAGGCTTGCGTCCGACAGTCAGCATTGCTCTAATACCACTTTGTCGCACCCGGTTATAAGAACAAAACTAGATACACACCATATGTGAGCCCAGGAAGTCAAATCTCACATATAGCTACAAATAAGGGTAATATCGAAAGACAATGCTCAATATATAACATACTTAGTATAAAAGATATAACCTTAGACAACAAACAGTGGAAAGACAACTCCAATCTTTGGGTGAAGACTCCAATTCCACAAGGACAACTGACTGGTTGATCACAAGCCTAATTCGTCCAAACTCTAGCAATCTAGTACACATCCAAGGGTTTTCCAAAGATTTAAAAAGCAAAGCAAGCGTAAGTACATGTTGTACTCAACAAATATAACATGGGATTCATGAGGCTCAAAAGGCTGACACTGGTTTAACTATAATTAGCTTTTAATGAGTCATCTTTTAGCAATTGAGTGGCAACAAGTTTATTCATAAGCCCATATAAATACATGATCATGTAAATATGAATAATTAATAGCATAAACAATTAATCATTAATGAGCATCTTTATCATCAGTATCATCAGTGTTCATCATCATTAACCATTAGTGATCATCTATTCCGTAAGGGTTTCAAGGCCACTCGTGACCATGAGCATGGCTGTTATAATAGTTTTATACTCTATAGAGGTTGTACACTTTCACTATGAGTCATGATTTATCATTTTGCCTAAGATGATCAGCCTCTTGACCCACTACCTAGAAAGGTTGGTAGGGTTCACTATAAAGCCCTTTAAAGGTTCGTCTAACAAGTTAGGGCCGCTAGGTTTCCCCATCAATAAGCGTGAACCCCCCTCCAAGGAGTGACTAACAAAATACCAAGGAACCAAAGTGCACCGTCTTGGCAGGTCGAGATCATACCTGTCGGAGCCCCTCTTGTGCCATAAAGGTAACCACTAACAAGCTCGAAAAGGTCCTCATACTGAGCTAAAACCAGAGCCATGTGTAGCACCTAGTTTTAAGGACAAAACCAGATACACACCATTTGTGCGCCTAGGAAATCAATTCACACATATAGTTACAAATGAAGGGGTAATATCAAAGACAATGCCTTTATTACATAGCGCATAAATATTTGTTACAAAAGATATAGTCTTACTTTACAGTATATACTACAACTCTATTCTTCTGGTGAAGCCTCCAACACCACATGAATCGTCAACTGGTTAATCACAAGCCTAACATCTCTTAGAAAACTCCACTGAAGAACCTCCGTCTGGTACCCATCTGGGATTTTGCCAAAGTATTGAAATAAAACAAGCATAAGCTACTACCACTTAGCAAGCATAACATGAGGGGATGCAGGCTCAAAAGGCTTGACATGGCTAAACTGCGGTAAGCACTTTTAGTTGGTCACATTTTATTATTAATCTTAAGTTGCTAAGTTATGCTTGACACGGTTGAACTCCCAAATATGAATAATAAGAGATATAAGCAATTTTAATCATAACCTAAACCATCCAAGTAACCAACTATTCAGTAAAAATCCCGGCCGCTCTTGATCATGGGCACGGCTGATATACCAGTTTTACACTCTGCAGAGATTGTACACTTTCACCATGAGTCATGTTGCCCATATGCCCGGATTAATTACTCCCAAAACACTTCCAAGGTGAGCAAGCAGGGTACACTATGAAGCTTTTCCCCAGTCGTTCTAATAAGGAGCAGCCGCTAAGGATTCCATCTCCCAAGTGTTATAGAATCATCTCCAAAAGTGGCACTAATACACACAACATAGTACACACCCTAGGGATGAGGCCCATACCCTGCCTGGTATGCCCCTCTTGCCCTTTCGGTAAACTGCTACAAACTAGAAAGAGCAAGTTACTGGACTAAGACTAGCGCCATGTGGTCCTAATGGTTGTACTATAAGTCCTGGGTTGTCACTTAAAGATGAGTCCTTATGGAGAGAAACTAGAGCACCCTAAGAAAAGACCCAATGCTCTAGCCCTGTTGGTTCTATGTTGTCAGAAAGCATCTTTTAATACCATGTTGCATATATCTTTAATTGTATTCTTTAATCAATATTAGTTGGAGCAAACTGAGCATACTACCCGCATGTAAAACCCATAGGTAAATCAAGGACAGGATAATCAATATCAAGGTGAATAGACTCCAAGCGGTTCATTAACATATGCATATGAATTGAGATTGCATTAAAGTGAATAGGTGACAAGGAGCCTCATATTATACTTACCTTAATTCAAAGTATCACTGCTGGTCTTGATCTTCACAGAGGTGCTCCAGATCATCAACATAAAACTCACTGTCTACTCGAGATCAAACAGCACCACACAGGCATCCATACACACATGCATAGCAAACAAAAATAAACTAATTAGAACAATACACAAATTAGTAGAAATAGAAGTTAAAAAGGTTTTAAAACTGTTCTACGCGATGCTATGAGCACACAGACGCGAAGATCACAAAAATCGGAGTTAAAACGAAGAAGTTATGAATTAAACAAGATTTCCTTTAGTAAAATAATAGATTAAATCTAACCTTAAATTTTAAAAGTTGAAAATATATTTATTAGTAGGATGAACATGTAAATTATGGAATTACGAACCTAACGCATATTGAACGGATCAAATCGGAGTTGAAACAGAGATTTTATGGCTAAAACAAGGTTAGTGGAAAAACTGTAAATAGGTGAAAACGTATTTTTGAAGTCAACCGAACAAAGTACGCTTTTAAAAGAAGGAGTAATATGTCAAATATGCAATGGACCGCGGGTTTGATAATAGGAAACGCAGGGGCTCTTTATAAAAACATAGGGATGGCGGGTTCTATTACGCAAAACTATAGGGTCTCTTTAGCAAGATTACCACCGAACCGGTATCTTCTAATCTGGAACGTTGATCACATGATGGACGGTAGTGGTATCTTTACACAGTTGGTCGGCCAAAACAGAACTCTGGCGCGGTGGCTACCATTAACGACGGCGGGAGCTCATTGGCGAAACAGGAAAAAGGGGCTCGGGACCTCGGTTTTCCACAGAAATTACTCAGGAAGAAAGAGGAGGGAACGGTGATTTCACCTTGGCACTTGGCATGGACAGAGATGACTCGGTGATGGCGCAAGGCATGGTGGGGCGAACAATGGCTTCCTGTACTAGTTCGGCGGCGAACAGTGAGCACACGAGTGCGAGGGAAAGAGGAGACAAGGGCTCGGGAGCTTTGAAACCTCGGTGCAAAACACGACAGTTGGCTCAAGGCGATGGAAAGGCAGCGAGCAAGGGCTTCAATGGTGGCGGGTGAGCCCTGCTTTGACGGCAAGATCCAAAGCGAGCATGCATGCGGCACGGAGCTAGGGCAGAGGTGGTGGCGTGTAGATGCGAAACGGGGGGGTGTTATTTAAGGGCGGGGCGGCGTGGGCAGCATGACAATCATGTGGGAAGTAGAGCAACAGCGGACTCCTGGCTCGGAGCATAGTTCGGCGTGGGCATGTCGTGAGGTAGGGGACAACAAGGATGCTAACAAGAGGTGCCAGCCTGGCAGTCACGACGAGAGAGGGAGAGCGCGGGCGGCTTTGGCTTGGGCCGGGGCGCTGTAGGCCCCCGTGGAAGAGGACGGGGGACGACGCTGCTTGCTTGGGCCTATGCGTGGGAGCGGTTGGAGTGGGCCGTGGGAAAGAGGAAGGGAGCTAGGCCATGGTGAAGAGCAGGCCGACTGGGCCAAAAGCCATGAATGGAGAGGAAATTTCATTTTCTTTTTATCTCAAGTGTTTTTCAAATGCATTTTCAAATCCATTTGAAGTAATTTGAAGTTTAGTTTCAAACCACACAATACAAAAGAAATACTATGCAACAACATGTATGCACAACCATGTTGTTACCTTATGATGAATTTTAATTTAATAAAAAAATATTATTTTCCCATGTTTCATTAGCACCAAAAAATCATAATTTAAGCATTTTAATTCTATTTTCAAAACTGCAAATTTTAGGGTGTTACACCATGTAGCCCTGACAGCTGTATTATAAGTCTCGGATGTTCGCTTACAGATGAGTCATTAGGGAGAGGAATCTAGAGCACCATATAAATAGCCCAATGCTCTAGCCCACTTATTCCATGTTGCTTAAAAACTGAGTTGAAGCTAATCATATTTTAAGCTTGATTTATGTTAATTAGGAAAAACTATGCGAGTAGCATTAATTTAGATTAAACAAATCATATTTATACTTAAAAACTGAGTTGAAGCTAATCATATTTTATTTATAAATATTTTGATATCATTTATGCCAATTCAACTTTAACTTACAAATACAAACTGACATGTGAGAACATCTAATCTAATTTGATATGTGTGTTTAGACTAAACATATTATAATTTAGAAACATATTTATGTTAGCAATTAGCCATGTTAAAATTTATTTGCAAAAGAGCATTATATATAATTATGTTGCTTTTAATTATAAAAACTAGTTGCATGCATATTAATCAAATTAATATTTAAGCATATATATAAAAGTCACTTGACATGAAAAACGATGACACTAGCATGTAGATCACATCGATACAAATCTAACGCAATTGGAACGACTCGAAACGGACTTAAAACGAATATACGACGACGATATTACGAACAGGTGGTAATTTTATAATTACCTCGTCTTCATCCTTTGGCCTCGCGTACAGCCACCACACGGCCATGGCAACAACAGCTGCGTAGGGTGGGCTTGACTTGTTGCACGAAGGAGAGGATGGCCGGGCTAGGCAGTGCGGCGGCGACGGCGACGGCAAGAGAAGGAAGAGAAAAATCTAATTTACTACACAAGAGATTTTCCAAACTATAGGCTTCCTTTACGGTAGTTTTGGTGTGCTTTACCCAAAGGGTTGGTACATATTTATAGGGAGAAAAACTCCCCACATCTACATCAACTAGCAATATAGTACTAATTGATGTTGCACCCTCCACATTTACTAATGGGCCTAAATAATCATTAAAGCCCATTAGTAAATAAATGCATTGGCTTTTGCGATTTATTAGGATTATTGCACATGAGCTTTGAGCGTTGGAAAAAATAAGAGATTTATTATTTTTGGAATTAATTAATTTCGTGGATAGAATAATTTCAAAAAAGTCTAGAATTATTATTTAAGCCGCGACAAATACTCTAAAAGCTCAAAAAATTCAGGGAAAAATTTCAGAGACATTATGGAACATGAAGAACCCAAATAAAGTATTTAGAGCCCATGATAAGATAATTTGGAGCATCTAAAAATTAAATTACGCTCACAGACAAGTGGGAACAAGTTCCAGAAAAAGCTAGAAAAATTCCCAAGAAGTTTGTAGAGATTGATTGACGGACGAGGAACTGAAATGAGTGATTTGTGTTATGAAGAAAAGATTTTAGGAAGCTCTCAATGAAAACTTGAGCCGAGAAACAAAGAATTTGATTATAGAAAAAGATAAAGGCGTGCCGGAAAAGGAAAATCGACCTACTAACGCATTTTAAAGACTTTGCTCACTCTCAACACACAAAGAAGCAACAAGCAAACATCACATCATCCAAAAGCCCATTAAAATTAGAAAACTTTGAAAATTCACAATTTTCCTATAACTAAATTTGCGCTAGCTCAAACTAAACTTGGTAAATTTTATCCAATATTAAAATAATTTATTTTATTTAGTGTTTTCTATGCACAACCCAAAATCAAAAATTTTGGGGTGTGACACTCTTCTAGAAACTCATTGATGTTTGTTTCTTTAATAATTTTATCTAGATTTGTTTTCTTTTTCTTTTTATATGGTGTACGTTGCAATGTTTGTATATTATAGAGATGTTTCGCAGTGTATTTTTGATTGCTTACACAATGCATATACGACGATGTGTTATGGAGTAATTTAGTTCTTTTTTGACAAGAGTAATTTAGATTATTCATGTAGTATCTATACAGTGTTCGATGGTAGATTTCAATTGTCCTGTAGTATCTATGAGATGCTTTTTTTTGTACAACTAGACATGGATATTATAAAACAATTTGCCTGAACCTACAATTTTGTTCTCCTAAATCTAGAATATTGTTTGCCTAAACTAAGAGCATTTGTCTTGTGAAAGCAGAACATTTTATCCTGGACTTAGAACATTGATCCTGATCAATAAAATGGAATGTTCTATCTTCATGAGAAAAATGTTCTTCAATGAAATTTTATCTAGTTGTATTCAACTGGAGTCATGTTTTGGAGGATTTATTGCAAGAAACACAATGCTGCAATCAAAATTTAATTTATATACTTAGTTTGTAACGTACAACTTTTTAAAATCAGATTCAAATGGTGACGTAAGCAACTTGCTCGCGTTTTCCAATGCCATACACGCACCAGCAGTAATTAGTAGGGAGGGTGTGAAAAGAAGCGAGGAGAAGGGAAGCACTTGGCTTAACACCCATAAATTTCAGTCCATGAGCACAAAGCTACGAAGAATCGCTTTGA
The DNA here is from genome assembly GCF_019320115.1 of Miscanthus floridulus. Classification (NCBI taxonomy): domain Eukaryota; kingdom Viridiplantae; phylum Streptophyta; class Magnoliopsida; order Poales; family Poaceae; genus Miscanthus; species Miscanthus floridulus. Next base: position 12,320,587 of record NC_089583.1, on the reverse strand, counting down.
ACTGGGATTTTGATCGTTACGTGGATTGGCGCTGACCAATTGGTTACCGTCCTATGCTGCACATCAGGCAAACTTGGAAGTCCCGGTCTCTGCCTTCAGAAGGGATGAAAATGTCGAATGCCCTTCCACCCCAAGAGTGCACTGTCATCTCACGCTCTCCATGGAGCGGCTACCAAGTAGCTCGACACAATCATAATGCTTTTTCAAAAACCCTAATTGCATTTCCCCTAGTGCCTCCCACTCCCAAAACACTTTGTGGTTTCCATCACGTACGAGGCGTGTCAGTCTACTCCAATGCATAATAAACTTATCAGTGACATGAATCTTGATTGATCTGGGCACAAGCATACCCATTCTCTACTCTCTCTATATATATTGAGCGATGTGGCAACAGCACATGAAGAAATATTCATTTCGCCTTTGCATGTATTGACATTTATATGTCTCCTGTGAAATATGTACATTAGAGGACGGTCCTCATAATCAACATGCAAAGTTAGCCTGCACAATAGTACACTTGTTTGGTTGATGATTGAAGATGAATGAATGAATGCTATGGTGAGGTTGCAGAATTTAGTGATGTCTAAGTGCATTAGTCACCTGATATATTGGCATTGTATGAGGAGGGAAAATTTCCTACTACCATCTCTAGCACAACAACTACATCGTGAATTTTGTAGCTTAAGAAACATTAGTTCACTAAACTAGTTGCTACATGATTAACAGCACTGCAGTCACGCCAGGTTGAATTTGATGCACAATTTGGGAAATATAACTTCAGTGCTCGGATTTGTTTTGGAGTTTAAGTGGTTAATCAATATTTGATCAAGTCATGGAGGAACAAAGTTCACATCATTTTCATCCATTGAGTTAAAGTAAAATACGAGAAGCCTGGCTTCAAATTGTTGTTATCCTGTAGTAATAATCCTTCTCCTAATTGTTCCTCAAGAAAGACGTCTATAGACCCTGCTGGTTTAACTTATGTGAATTCCACTCTTAGTTCAGTTGCCACAATCTGCCTGGGAGATCAGATGGAGAGAGCATAAAATCAACGCACAGTATTGAATAATGTGTTTAGATGAAGCTAGAAAGTCAAAAAACCGCCTGTTAGTAATAGCTAAAATTTGAACCGACCTCCAAGCGTCACCACCAACAAATACACATACTCAACTTCATTGTCAGCTAGAGCAAACTAAATTAACATGCTCAACCAGATGGTCGTTACCGCAACACTGCACTTCATGCTCTACTTTGCAACTGCATTGTTGTACCAAGGTCTCGACTTCCAAAAGCATGTGCTGCTCTTGAAACCCTGAATAAAACTTCCCCTTTCCTCTCATCCCAAAAAATATGTAGACTAGTCATGGTCTATTATTTTTGCTGCATTGGATGGATGAACTCAAGCAGCAAGAATCTCGATCCATTTATCAATAACCATCTTCATTCTCTATATTGAGGTGGCAAACGTACATACATGAAAAAATATGGCTCGTTAGCCTCGAGACGTTTTACATTTTTATAGCAGTATATTTATATGCCTCTTCTAGTGGCCATCATGAAAATTGTATGTCAATAATTAAAATTTATATTGAGGGGAGATTGTGTAAATAGTTAATTTGAGAGAGTTTTTTTAATATATTTTCTGGTACCCGTACAAAGGATTGTCAAGAACTGATGTTAGCCTGCCCAGAAGAGAAGTTGCTTGGTGTATGATTGAAGACAAATAGTTCAGACAATTTAGTGATGCCTAATATGTACAATTGGGGCAATTTTGATTTTGGGAGGATCATTGGATTAGTAATAAACTTGTAATATTGGCTTATCCTTCACTGTATAGAATCGGTAAACAGAAGGCCACGATTTGGCTGATGTATTCAATTCGGTTCCTCTCATTGTTTCTTTCCGAAGAGCTTTAGTAGGGGATAATAGCTGCATTATTTGAATTAGTTTCAAAGGTGTCTGCTGTTAGTTTGAACAATGATGAGGACATTTTCAAGTGGAAGTTACACAAGGGAAGCTCTATGCTTCACTCGATGTATAGTGCAGTGATGCAGAATGGCGCTTTACCAAGGAAGTGTGATATTTGGAAACTAACAGTTCCTTAATGTCAAAATTTTCCTTTGGTATACGCGGAAAGGGGCGACTCTAACAAAAGATAATTTGGTCAAAGGACATTGGCATGGCAGCCCTAAATGTTGTTTTTGCAATGCTTATGAAACCATGCAACAACTGTTTTTTGATTGCCATATGGCTTGGTTCATTTGCAGTACCATTTTCATCACTTTTGACATTCAATCACCTTCTAGTGTATCCAATATGTTTGGTTCATGGATCAAAGGGGTTTCTCCTAAGCCTAGATTCCAGATTCTAGCTAGTAGGTGCAACTGCTCTATGTTGGGCTATATGGTTCAATAGACATGATGTGGTTTTCAGTAGTGCTACAACTAATTTATTCATGCAGGTTATTTTTTAAAGCAATAAGGATTGCGCGGAATAATAGATAGATTGATTAGAGAGACCTATGTACATATATATAGGGGAGAGGAGATCTCGTGGTTTATAGCCACAGGACCAAACCGAGATCTCATATCTCTCTAACCAAATAGAGGACCGGACGGCTATACCAAGGCCCAGGCCCATATACACACACATATATACATTTACAGTCTAACACCCTCCCGCAGTCACAGCGCCGTGTTTGCGAGCTCCTCTTCCTCAAGGATTTGGCACCATTACTGTCTTCTTACCCCCAATTCCATTCAGCCGCGGCAACCTCTTCTTCTTCATCGTCTTCATAGCCGTCATCAACTGAATATGGATTATAGGTTTCGGCAATTGCAGCACTCTTCTAGAATCGGGTATCTCTACGGATATTCTGAAATTGGCTATTGAGTGCTGCCACTTGTTGAGCCAACTGACCTAAGTTGTCAAACTCTAGTCCCAACAGCTTCTCTCTCCATGTTGGCAACATTCCTTGAATGGCCAACGCAGCTTGCTGATCATCAGTCAAGTTCAATGAGAAGCATAAATTTCTAGTCTCTCAGAACCTCTGAAAAAACTCGATGCCCGATTCATTAGTTCTCTGTCTCATCAAATCGGTAATTTTTTTTTCTCTTGTCCCAGTGTAAAAATATGTATGAAACTTCTTCTCTAGGTCAGCCTAATTGGCAATGGAGTTAATAGGCAGCGATGAAAACCAAGTGAAGGCTGGTCCTGATAGGGACAAGAAGAAGGAACTAACTCAATGGGCCTCTTCAATAGATGCCTCGCCCAACTGTGTAAGATACCGACTGACATATTCTATTGTGCTTGTGCTGTCTTGGCCAGTGAACTTAGCAAACTCCGGGAGCCTGTAATTTATAGGAAGAGCGACCAAATCATACCACTCTGGATATGAGCGTTTGTATGAGAAGGTCTGCCCTTTTGGCTTCAGACCGAACTAATTCTTCATCATCTCGGTCACTCTAAGCAACAACTCATCAACATTTGAATTTGGATTTCTCCGCAATTGCTGACCTATCTATGGATTAAAATTTTGGGTACCTTGATACCTAGGATTTGGAATCATGTGAAGGGTATTGTAATCTGGCCATAATGATATCCTTGTAGAATCTATATCTGATGGGTCCTTTGCTGGTTTGCTGCTTGAAGTCTTTGGTTGTAGATGCTAGGATCTGTATCTCTATGAATCTTTTGAACTAATGGTGCTATTTTTTAAGCCGACGATGGCATTTGGCCTAATGTGCCAAAATTGACCATTTGATTCTGAACTTTCCCCGTCGGCTGTTGCACATGCTACACTGACGATCTAGGATTATACTATATCTAATTAGCAGTAGCACCTTGAACTTGCTTAGATGAACTCTGAACTGCCTGGACATCATCATTACTAGCCGGCGCTGCTTCTTGATGGCTAGTATCGGCTTGATTAGTCCCCTGAGTCGACGGATGTGGAATATTGTAGTAAACCGGTCCAACTTGATCAATCGGATATCCATGAAACACCTCCTTCATTGTGTTGTGGAATGTGTTTAGGAAAACTATATTATGGTTTAATATGGCATCATGAACAGATTTGTTTATAGCCTCCATGAAGAAACATCTATCCTCAGCTTCGTCTGCACTTGTCTGTCCATGCATTAAAACTCTTGGTAGTGGATATTTCTGAACAACTTTATTATCACGTGTCTTAGTGTAGGACAACAAATACTTATTCTGAAATTTTTCTATAGCTTTGCTGATGACATCTTTATCTTCATCAGGTAAGTCTTCATAAGGCACCATAAGGATGTCACTGTTGTTGTAAGTCACCATGATGATTGTGGGGTCCCACCGGGGGTGCCACAATGTGTGTCGGCGCAAAAATATGTCAATGCGTCGGGCACACAGCAAGCTGGTAGGATCTGCTTGATGGAGCAAGGCTGGACATCCGCTTGGCTTCAACACAGGGCTAAATGATCCTGTGAATTCCTCCCGAGGTGTGCCAGTCAATTTGACTTGCAATTGACAAGGAGAGAATGTTTATCAGTAATTTAAGGTGGAACATGCCGGTTTTGCCCAGACAGTTCCAAGTGTGCCGCTTCGGGAGCAGCCAGACGGGAAAAATCGACTAAATGGCTGATACGCGAAGAAATCGGCTGTTACGGACTGTAAAGCTCATGGATCATGATTGATTTTATGTTGACAAGTATAATACACGTAAATTTGAGTAAAATCATCAGCTAGTTAAGTATTACCAGTGTAAAGCATTGAGCTGATAAATCTAACGAGAAAAGGATATAACATGCGAACAAATCGACTGTTTAGTACAAATGGACCTACAAATGCTCTGAATCTAATCTGTTACCACCAACAGTGCGGTTCGACCGGATCGATGGCAGCTATGATGATAATAACAAACCAAAACTGAAGAATCCGTAAAATCATCTATACATTGATAGACTTTCCGAGAGACATGCTATATGCGTGAAAGCTCGAGCGAATCGGCTAAAAATAGCCGATTCAGGTGGAAAAAGGATTACAACATGTGAATAATCGACTATTTAACATAGACAAATCTATGAAATCGTTAGACTTAATCTGCTATCTCTAACAGTGGGGTTCGATCGGATCGATGACAACCATAATAAAAACAACAAATCAAACATTCAAAGTGAACAAATCTATTCACATTTAACAAAATCATGAAGACACACGGTAGGCGTTAAAGCATAGGAAATCAGTTATTTAGCCGATGCAGGCATAACAAACAGTTAAGGGTCATGCCTAATCGAGAACAAATCTACCAACTAGCATTCTCCGATCTAAAGTACCATCAGTGCGGATCGACCAGATCGTTGCAGCCATAACAACAAACTATAGACCAGATTTAACCAGCCAGCAAACCTCCTCAAGATCATACATGCCTTAACCGCGTACTATGCACGATCAAGATCAAAATAGAATAGACAATGAAACATAACCCATCACTCAAAGTAAGAAACATCATATTGTAACAAAGCAAATGACGGACTAAAAGGATGTAAGGCCAATCTAGATCGATCTCGACCGGCCAGGTTGATGTTGCTAAAAATTAATGACAATAAGAACATCAGCAAGATTGGTAACTTAATGAATCTACCTAAAGGATGCCACTCTTAGGTAGAGCCGATAACTTGACCTTAATCTAATTCGAGCAGTGGAGGTCAAACTTAACCGATGCAGTCGTACTTGAACTAGATAAGAGTTGATAACTAGCTTATACTAGAGTTCACAGTGGAGGTCAAACTTAACCGATGCAGCCGTACAAACAAAAGCATAAGCCATGACGGTACTTATAGACAAGTCGGAGGTCGGCCGGACCGATGCAGCCCTGCTTGTTGAAGAACTCGCTAAGATCTACACTACTCCTACTCCTAAGGGTTGGCGTAAAGCCAAAAAAGTAATTTGTATTGATTGGATTGATTCCTTTTTACAATAGCCGGGGTCCAATATTTATATCCGGAGCCTAAGCATGAATTATACTCAAGTACGACTCATTATAATCTTTGGTATAAAAGAAAACATTCCTATCTTAAGATAACTTGAACCCTAATCTTTCCCTTTTGTAGAGTCCGACATGTATTTCTCGACGCCAATCATAGCTCATTGTCGCTATCTACTGACGTCATTCGAAGAGAGCCAATTCTAGTGCCACATCTGAATCAGCTGATATCAATTCTTATGCAACTGATGCCTTGATTGACACAGTCTTGGAAGCTTTGAGTTCCCGCGTTCTTCTTTCCAAATTTTGGTGTAAACACATTCCGTTAAAATGAAGTCACAAAGGTGTTAACTTGGACACAGATACCCCCAGTGAGAACCAAATAAACAGCAGTATGTGCCCCAACATTTAAACATAAATGAACACATATATTTTAGTAGCAATATAAACAAATTCCCGCACATATATTTTGGCACATATGAAGACATTTAATATAGGGATCCCTTTAATATAAGCACGCATGAACACGTACATGCACAACAGCCACTTCCCAACAACCATTTCTCAATAGAGTACTAGTTAAGACATCAAAGGGGATAGGTCTGCTAACACATACAGTAGTTCAACACATGCATCCATAGTCTAACTAGATCATAACAGTAGTACAACACAACATTTGCACTAACAAAGCTATTGCTTAGCCTACAATAAGCCTTCTTGTAATTCCTCCTGGGGATATGTCTATTGCTGCCCTGCTCCTTGTTGTAGGTCCTAGACTGAGAGGACTAGTGGAAGCTGCCATCCTTCTTGTTGTTGGCCCTGGACTAACAGGTGGTTGTGTGACTAAGGAAGTAAAAGGTGCAGATACTTTCTTGGATTTTTTTGGAGCTTTCTTGTAGCTAGATGTACTGCCCTTTTCTTTCCTTTTCCTACACATCAGGAATGTATTAGCCATATTTAATAAAAGATCATGTTATAGCAAAAATACTAGGGTGAATTTACCTTGAATTAGTAGGAGCTGCCAGTGGCAATTCAACAGTGAGTTCAGTAGGTGGCTCACTACAACCCTTCTCAATATGCCCAAGCTAGAAGAATCTTTTGCATTGGTAAGGACCCCTTTTTCCTGGCTCACCCTTACTTTTGATCCTCTTCACTCTTGGCCTACCTGCAGACCTTTCAAGCTTTGGAGGCACCATTATAAACCCGGGATCAACAATAGGTTGTTGCTGCAGCTAGCTATCCATTATATTTACCTGTGAGGTGAGTAGAATCAACCCCAAGGTATGGCCTGCAACCAGTAAGAAATCCATTCACACATGCTTTGATGGCCACAAACATCCTACAGAAATAGACTTGACCAGCTTTTTGTTCTTGCAATCAATCTATACTATGCTTCTAGGACATGTAGCTTCTAACTCAGCTTTGAAACTCCATAACATTCTAAAACTTTCATCCCAAGTGCCATGTAGGCCTTTTAGTGCAAGTTGCCTTCCTTCCTGATGAGGACATCACTACTTCATCGCATACAAGCCAAGTAGAGGAGGAGGTCTAGCATGGGCGTCCAATTCATCTTTTTCGTGGTGGAAGCCGAGTCCAACTCAAGTTCGAGTCCGGTTCGGGCTCCAGGACCAGTCTGCCTTAAACTGGTCACCCAGGACGTATCCGGACTCTATTTTCAATGATCCACATATGGATGGAAAGCTAATTGGATAAGGAAACCAACCCAATTGGTTTCACGTCAAAAGGCCTTCGGAATCAATGGGAATCGTCGAAACAAGTCAGCGTCCAGAATCTGTCAGGGTGCTGCGACACCGTCTTTTGGTCCGTTGGACCGTGTATCGTGTTTGGGCCCATTAGGGGCCGTGTCCAGGGGGTGACGCCCAAGACTCTATAAATACCAGCCGTCACTCTCCTTAGGGTTTGGGTTTTGTTTAGTTCTTGATTTCCTCGTGAAACAGACATCGTTTTGCTGCAACTGTCGCCGCCAAGGCCGCTTGCTGTGAACTAGGGCCTCAGTTCTTGATCTTGTTCGCCTATGGTGATTAGTCCTTTTGAATAAAGACTTGAACCCCTTCTCATTATCATAAGCCTCATATTTATTTGCAATTTCAAATTGCGTTCATCCTGTTCTTGCTTGTGTTCTCGATTCGCTTGTAGGAAAGCCTTCTCGGCGAGGTCAATCGCGTTCGTGTGGTTGATAACCAACGGAGCAGTGGTATAACGGTTGCGGGGGTCCGAATCAATCTTGGTTCGAAGCCTAGATCGTGAACGTCGAGTCTCCACCAATCGACGCTATCATACCTTTCGAAAGATTAGGCCTAGTCTACATCAAGTGGTATCAGAGACCTTGTTGCCCGTTAGGTATAACTTTGTTTCCCCCTTTAGATTATTACTATTTTTGCATTACCTACAGTCCACAAAAAGCCAAAAAAAATACATCGTCACATATTCCCTGTTCTATAGCCTCATTGTGCCGTGCAAGTTCATCTCTGATTTGCGTTGTTGAGTTTGTGCCCTAGGTCAAGTTCTTGTTGCTGGTTTTAGATCGTTTTTAAGTCCAGTTTGTGTTTTTCCCTTTGTTTTTCATCATAATCCATGAACACCTTCAAGTATTGCTGTGATTCCTTTGTATTCATCAAACCCTAGTCCACGCCATCTTACTTGTTACACTTGTCTTCACTATTTTCATCAAATCCTTACTGTCGTGACCAATTTTGCGCACATTGTTCCCGTTTTGTCCTCTAATTCGGAGTCCGTTCTTAAAACTGGTCTAGTTTTCGCATACAAACTCCGTTTTCGATCAGAAAAAATTTTGGATCCGTCCATCCCCGACTCGACGGGGTTCGAAAATTTTAGATTGGTCAAAAAGTGGTCACAAGATCCTCGTTTCGTGGTCACAAGGTCTTTGTCGATTTCGAGCACGTCTTCTGAAAATTCCACAGGCCACGTATTTCACTTGTTTAAGCTCATATTTTCTGTGGTTACTTATTTTGTGCTCCTAAGTGAAGAAAAAATATCAAAAAATAAAAAAAAGTCAAAGAATCCCAAAAAACAACGACAGCCCAAAAATAGAGAAAAAAGAGGGGCAAAAGTGGAACAATATCTAGAGGAGCACATAGAGAGCGCCATTTGAGTTGTATTTGCGTGTGCTGATTTCTACCTTGTTCCTAATCATATTCTTGCTATCCACATTACTTGATACATCTGGTACTTGGAACGTGAGTAGGCCAGCAACTAAGACAAGTACTTGGGATACTTATTCAGCTTTGCTTTTTAGTTGTGAATTTTGTTATTCCTTGCTACTATATTGCGCCTGTCCAAGCTCCACTTTCTTCTAACCAAGTACAGGTTCGCCTTGCAACTGTTATACTCAAGCTACAACGGTATCACAGTCACCGACCGATTGCACCGCCTGTTGCTTTGGTAAAAACACTTGTAAGACCGTGGTAAGACGCTTGAGAGTTGAGTGCCTTATTTTTCCTTGTCCACAACCTAAGTAGTTGGTAGGGATAATACTATTTGTGTTGTCTTTTTCTTTCTACTAACCATGTCAGGAAAAGCCGGAGGCAGCGGCCAAGGAAACGAGGACGCACCTATAGATTTCAATGACTGTGTTTCTAAGAACGAGCTCCATGCCGTTCTTGATGACAAGTTCAATGAGATCCTTCAACAAATCACCAATTTGACCAAGAGGATTGAAGATGTTGAACAATGACATCCAGAACCACGTCCTGAAGATGATGATGATCTCTCTGAGGAGGACAATGGCGATGCGGAGGCTGAAGCCGAAGCTCAACAACGTGCTGAGGATGCACGTAACCGTAATCGATTGAACTTTAACCGACGCGGTATGGGAGGTAACAAACAAGGTAATAATGATCCTTTCTCTAAAATCAAGTTTAAGATACCTCCTTTTTCTAGTTCTGCTGATCCTGAAGCATATTTAGATTAGGAGATGGCTGTAGATCAAAAATTTAGCTCCCATCAAGTCCCTGAAGAATATAGAGTTAGACTTGCTACTAGTGAGTTTACTAGTTTTACTCTTTTCTGGTGGAATGATATTTGCAATAATGCTAATGCTAATGCTCAATTACCTCAAACCTGGACTGTACTTAAACGACGAATGAAATCAAGATTTGTTCCTCCATACTATCAGCGTGATCTGCGATTAAAACTGCAACGTTTAAATCAAGGTAGTAAAACTGTTGAGGAATATTATCAGGAGCTTTTAATTGGTCTAGCACGTAGTAACATACAAGAGGATGATATGGATAAGTGTTCTAGATTTTTTGGAGGTTTACGTCGTGAAATACAGGATGTTCTTGACTATAAAGAATGTACTAGATTTTCCCAATTATATCATTATGCTATTAAAGCTGAAAGAGAAGTACAGGGACGACAACCTAGGCGATCCATGACTCCATCCGTGACTCCATCCATTCCTTCACGTCCAACCGAGGTGAGTAAATTTTCTAATGTGCAGACACCACCAGCGCCTGTAAAGATGAATTCTCCTATCACACCTTCCTCTAGCAGCTCTTCTAAAGTTGTGTGCCACCGCTGCAAGGGCATGGGACATATTGCTAAAGAATGCCCCAGCGAACGCGCATATATTGCTACTGATGATGGTGGGTATGCTAGTGCTAGTGATGAAGAGAATGAATTTGCACTTGCAACTGATCTTTATGCAGATAAATTTGCGGATAGTGCTGAAGATCCTGATGAGGTAATTGATAGTGTGGCATGCATTGCAGACTATAAATCAATCCTTGTTCAGCGTGTTTTGAGTACACAAGTTGAGCCAGTAGACAAGCTACAATGCCATAATTTGTTTCAAATGTTCCTTATTGTCAATAATTTCCGTGTTCGTGCTATAATTGATGGAGGGAGCAACAATAATTTAGTAAGTTCTGAGCTTGTCAAGACTCTTGGTTTATCTACACGTGTTCTTCCACATTCATACCCTGTTCAGTGGTTCAACAATAGTGGTAAGGCAAAGGTAACACAATCTGCTCGTGTGCAATTTTCTATCGGGTCATACCATGATTATGCTGATTTTGATGTCGTGCCTATGCAAGCTTGTTCGCTTTTGTTAGGCCGCCCTTGGCAATATGATAATAATGTTGTACATCATGGTAGGCAAAATAGATATACTTTTATGTTTAAAGGAAAGACCATTGCTTTACTTCCTTTATCACCTGCTGAAATTGTGCAATATGAAAAGGAACTTGCTGAAAAGAAAAAGAAAGGCCATGATAAAGACTTTAGCAAACCAACAAATGAACCATCAAGTAACATGAAAGAAGTTTTATTTACTCTTAAATCTGTTCTTGTTGATCATGATGAACCATGTTATGCTCTAACTTGTTCATCACCGATATGCCCACTTGATCCTACTCCTAGTGCTATGCCTTTTGTTGGTACTAACCTTTTACAGGAGAAGGAGGATGAATTCCCAACAGGGAAACCACCATGGTAGCCACCTTTGCGAAGGATGGGGTGCCAAGATGAACGTCTTCTTCCGGAACCATCGTTGCTGTCATCCAATGGAGGAGACGATCTACTTCAGTCGAGGACGACTTCAATTCAAGAAAGGAAGGATGATGAGGACATCACTACTTCATCGCATACAAGCCAAGTAGAGGAGGAGGTCCAGCATGGGCGTCCAATTCATCTTTTTCGTGGTGGAAGCCGAGTCCAACTCAAGTTCGAGTCCGGTTCGGGCTCCAGGACCAGTTTGCCTTAAACTGGTCACCCAGGACGCATCCGGACTCCGTTTTCAACGATCCACATACGGATGGAAAGCTAATTGGATAAGGAAACCAACCCAATTGGTTTCACGTCAAAAGGCCTTCGGAATCAACGGGAATCGTCGAAACAAGTCAGCGTCCAGAATCTGTCAGGGTGCTGCGACACCGTCTTTTGGTCCGTTGGACCGTGTATCGTGTTTGGGCCCATTAGAGGCCGCGTCTAGGGGGGTGACGCCCAAGACTCTATAAATACCAGCCATCACTCTCCTTAGGGTTTGGGTTTTGTTTAGTTCTTGATTTCCTCGTGAAACAGACATCGTTTTGCTGTAACTGTCGCCGCCAAGGCCGCTTGCTGTGAACTAGGGCCCCAGTTCTTGATCTTGTTCGCCTGTGGCGATTAGTCCTTTCGAATAAAGACTTGAACCCCTTCTCGTTATCATAAGCCTCATATTTATTTGCAATTTCAGATTACGTTCATCCCGTTCTTGCTTGTGTTCTCGATTCGCTTGTAGGAAAGCCTTCTCGGCGAGGTCAATCGCGTTTGCGTGGTTGATAACCAACGGAGCAGTGGTGTAACGGTTGCGGGGGTCCGAATCAATCTTGGTTCAAAGCCTGGATTGTGAACGTCGAGTCTCCACCAATCGACGCTATCATACCTTTCGGAAGATCGGGCCTAGTCTACATCACTTCCCATACCTTATTATATGACATTTTGATCGGCAACTGTCTTTCAAGCTCAACTTGCAACTTCTTTGCTCCCTACTTGTTAAAAGTATTTGAAATTTTTAGGGACAGTTTGTACAGGAAAAACATATTTTTATGCAAGTTTATAGAATTTCATAACAGAGTTTGGATACTATTATGTCCACAAAATAATCCCAGTAATAACTAAATTTGGATAGAAAAATCTACAAATTGACACAACAACATATTTTGGGTACATAATCATTACATAAAAAATTGAGATATTTTGAACAAAGTGAAACTATACTTCATTCATAAATAGATATATCTCTCACACAATTTTATGTAACTATGTGGGAGACATATCATTTGTGAACAATGTATAGTACCGCTTTTGTTAACTGTGGGGCTCACTCCTGACCTCCCACCCTCTCTAGAGGCTAGGTGGGTGGATGACAAGGGTTTCCCATAGATGAAAGGTCTCGCCCAAGCGGGCATGAACGACTACATGTCAGTAGACGAAATTAATTTCGAAGTAAATGTCCTTTAATTCCTAAAAAACAAGATCAGAACTGTTCCACCCAGCGGGTATTTATAGAGTATACCCGTACAAAATGGTTGACAAGACGTTTTGACAACTGAACAAGTGGTCAGGGGCATGTTGGTAACTCCCCGCCTCCTGGCCAACCACTCTAGTCTTAGCGCTACCGGTTCACTCTTTGGGTGCCGCCATTCGGTACTTCAATGGCCACCCTCCCTGATGGACACCTTCGTTGGGGAAGTCCCGCGAGGGCTCACCAGGGCTTGCATTGGTTTGGACCACATGTGGTCACCGCGATTTCTACCTCACCTCAGTCTCCATTCCTGCAATACTAGAAACACCGAAGGTTTCGAACTAAGGCAATGGTTAGGCGTGGGGCATCACGGAAGCATTCTCCCCAACAGTTAACATCATTCGAAATCTTTATGGGATGATCATACACCAAAATCCTATTGTCATGCAAGTTTGTAGAATTTCCTAACCAAGTTTTGATATTACTGCATTTATTTTATGGTAATTCCATAAAATAATTTCAATAATAACATAATTTGGTCAAAAAATCTATAATTGACACAACAACATATTTTGTGTCTATAAGAATTCCATGAAAATCTAAAACAATTTTAATAAAGTAGGACAATACTTCATTCACAAATAGATACATCTCTCACATAGTTTCATATAACTATGTGGGAGAGGTACCACTTGTGAACAATGTATATTACAAATTTGATAAAATTATTTGAAATTTTTATGGAATGATTATACACCGAAAACATGTTGTCATGCAAGTTTGTAGAATTTTCTAACCAAATTTAGATATCGTTACAATTTTTATATGGTAATTACAAAAAATATGAGAACTTCAAATTGAATTTTGAGATAATAAATGATTTCAAATGAAAGTGTCAACATCTACAAAGTCGTAGAACTCATCACAGTCTGCAACTCTTGTTTTGATCATTTCTCCATCTGAATTCATGTGAACAGTTTAAAAAATTTGAATATCAAAATATGAAACTTTCAAACAGATTTTTGGCACTATGAATGATTTCAGATGGAAATGTTATCAGCTACAAAGTGGTAGGTCTCATCACGATCTACAATTCTTGTTTTAGTCATTTCTTTATTCGAGTTCATTTGAACAGTTAAAACAATGAATTTCAAAACTTGAACAGTTCACTCACTTCTCATCTTTAAAATAATTAATTTTGTGACTACTAAACAGAACATCCCTTGTAGCTCAATGGTTAATCGGAGTAACTGGAGATGCCAGCGTTCGATCCCTGAATGTTGGTATGCAGGAAGATTTTTTTTTTTTTTCATTTTCTCTAGTGGCTGCACTCGTCTAGCCATTGATGCCCATTGATAAAATATATTGTACACGTTTAGCCATGAAACAGATTATGGTCTAGTGGTTAGGCTGCTGCCTTCCACTACCTTTGGTGCAGGTTCCCCTTGCATGGCGCATTTCTCCTACTATTTTTGTTGTTGTTGTTGTTGTACTATGGTTGGTTTGCAAATATTTTACTGATGAAAAATAGCAATCAGTTCTAAATTTTGTAAACTGCTACACGTCGAGTTTTAGGGTAGCTTTTGTCTTCTTCTTATATAATAATAGTCTATCATTTGTCTTCTTATTTGTACATGCAAGATGGGACTATTGCTTCTCCCTTAATTAGTGAGCAGAGCGCACTAGCAGGCAAGCAACGTTGCAGCTGCTGCTGTAGCTAACAAGTTGTTTTTTGAGCAACTGCTATAGCTAACAAGTGCCATGCCGCTATGCAAATTGGGCGGGCCCAAAATTTGATAGCTGCCGTGTGCTCTCCTGGTGAACGTGAGCGTCAGTTCTTTTTATCAAAAAATCCTACTGGTGTAATGCCGTTCTATACTTACATGGAAACTAAAAAAATATATATTCCATATTCTATTGTCCTACGACACAAGCTTCCGTTAATTCCAACTTACACCTGGAGCACAAGGCATCACCATGCGACTAAAGCACTCAATTATACTAATATAATATATGATAGACTGGATTTAAAAAAACCCATGGCTCTACAGGTTTAGATACTACACCCCTAGATCCATGCCTGCAAACCCATTGAGACTGGTTATTTGCCCATTAGCAAACACATGAGTAGAAAAGTTCACCTATTGTTTACACCAAAATTTGGAGAGAAGCGTGGGAGCTTAAAACTTCCAAAATCGTGCCAATCAAGGAATCGATTGCATAAGGCTCGATATCAGCTGATTCAGATACGACTCTGGAGTCGAATCTCTTTGGATGACGTCAGCAGATAGCGATGATGAGCTACGGTTGGCGCTAGGAAACTACATATCGGACTCTACAAAAAAGGGAAAGGTTAGGGTCCAAGTTATCTTAAATTAGAAATGTTTTCTTCTATGCCGAAGATTGTAATAAGTCGTGCTTGAGTAGGATTCGTGTTTAGGCTCCGGGTATAAATATCAAACCCCAGCTATTATAGAAGACACAATCAATCAAATACAAGTTACTTACTTTTTCGGCTCTGGCCACCTCTTAGGAGTAGGAGTAGAGTAGATCTCGGCGAGTTCTTCAGCAAGTATGGTTGCATCGATCCGGTCGACCTCCACTGCTTGTCTGTAAGTACTGTCATGGCTTATACTTCTGTTCGTATGGCTGCATCGATCCGGTCGACCTCCACTGCAACTCTGGTATAAGCTAGTTATCGACTCTTGTCTAGTTCAAGTAAGGCTGCATCGATCCGGTCGACCTCCACTGCTCGAACTAGATTAAGGTCAAGTTATCGGCTCTATCTAAGGGTGGTGTTCCTTCGGATAGATTCATTAAGTTATCAATATTGCTTATTGCTTCCATTATTTATTTGATTACAGCAATATCACTTCGCCCGATTGGGATTAATCTAGATTGGCCTTATATCCTTTTTAACCCATCGTTTGTTAATCTAATTTGATCTAACCCGCACTTTAAACGATGAGTTATGTTTTATCGGCCATTTTATGTCAATCTTGATCACGCATAGTGTGCGGTTAAGGCATGTTTTATCTTGAGTAGATCTATTGGTTAGCGAAAACCATTCCATGGCCCGTTATCACGGCCTGTGTGACTCTGCCTCACACCCTACTGTTAGCATCGTAGAGTGGGGATCGTTATTTGGTAGATCTGTTCCTGATAGGGCATGACCTTAACTGTGCGCTATGCCTAAATCGGCTGTTTTAGCCGATATCGAGTGCTTTCACGAACAGTTCACGTCACGAGACCGTTAAAGTAAAGATAGGTCGAAAGATGTGTTAGCCCCATGATCTTATTATTATATTACGACCTGCATGATTCTGCCTCATGCCCGACTGATATTAGTAATAAGTTAGGGTCGTCGAATCTATTGTTGTTTCTACGGCCTGTATGATTCTGCCTCATGCCCCACTGGTTATAACGATAGATGAGATTTAATATGTTCATTAGATTTATCTTTATTAAATGATTAAATGACGATGAGCTGTTTCTTTTATATAAAAGGATTCGGTTACTTGCAGTCATTGGCTTAGCATAAACTAATTATTGTTGACATCTTATTGCCATTGACTAATGTTTGTCTAAATAACAAAATCTATCCTGAGCGACAACCGATTTTTCTTACACAACCCCATGAGCTTTAACTGATTTATTCTTATGAGTATGCTGGAATCGACTCTTTAGTCGATCTCCTTTCATATCGGCTCTCAGAGCCGTATATTCGGGAATGTCTGGCAACACCGGCATATTCCGCCTTAAATTACT
The DNA here is from genome assembly GCF_019320115.1 of Miscanthus floridulus. NCBI lineage: Eukaryota > Viridiplantae > Streptophyta > Magnoliopsida > Poales > Poaceae > Miscanthus > Miscanthus floridulus. Next base: position 12,303,869 of record NC_089583.1, on the reverse strand, counting down.
GATTAGCTTTCTCTCCTTGTCAATTGTAGGGTCAAATTGACTGGCACGTCTTGAGAGGAGTGCGTAAGATCGACCATCCCAGCGCTAAAGTTAAGCGGATCTCCAGCTCCATCGAGCGAACCCTTCCGGCTTGCTCGTGTGCCCTCGGCACGGGACGAAATTTCGTGCCGATACCCATACCCTTACCCAAATAGGGTAAAAACCCAACGGGTTTCAAGTTCCGGGTACCCATTGCCATCTCTAAACTTGTGGTGCTATTTGCACTGCAACTTGCTAATTATTTTGATAAAGTTTTGAATATTTTTTTGGAGCTAATTATTTAAGAGATTTTTAAAAATTTATGTAGACCAGTAGCCCCCACGTAGGATAACAAGATATTTTTAAAATAATAATTCTATATTTTATGACGATCCAATATTGTCATAGATCTGTCGTCACAAAGTCCATGCAGAGCATACTTTGACGATATTTATGACGAAGACACAGTTTAGTCATAAATAGTTGGCATCCTATAAACAGTCGTCATAAACAGCCTCTGTTTGTGACAAATAGGTGCTCTGTCATCTGTCAGCCGTCGTACAAGCCCAAATTTCTTATAGTATACGGGCTCACTGGTGGCCTTGTCTTTTTTAAGCCATTTCTAGTCTAGAGACAGGCATCATAACCGTCTCTAGAAAAGCTGATTAGCAGTGACCATGATCCGTCTACCCAACTCTCGAAACATTTTTCAACCGCCTCTAAAAAATCTTATGTTGTAGTGTTAGTGGGTCATCTATTTGTTTTTCTTTTCTCTCGTCGAGGGGGTCGTTGTTTTCTTCCCGTCTCTCTGTTGGTGTAACCGTGTGAGCACTGGATTGAGTATGGTTGTGTGGGTGGGCACCCTAAGAAGGAGGATTGTAGTTTGAAGTTGTATCTGGTTCTTTTTCTTCTACTAATATAAATTCAGCAAATCTCTTGTCATCCTTTCAAAGAAAAAAATATGAAGGAGTATATAATCGATTTCAACCTGCCAACGGAAGCTAGACCGGTTGGTCGACGCTTCCTGTGGCACCCCACTACAGGTCTTGAGTTCGATCCCCCTCGGGGGCGAATTTTAGGCCTGAGGGTAAAAAAATCCCCTCGTCTGTCCTCCCGTCTCACGGGGATGCGGTGCTGCTGCATATGGGTGGGGCTGGGGTTTAGGGATTTTCTCGATCTACGTGATAAGATTTTCTTCTTAATGAAAAACCCAGTGGAACGTCGTCCCCCCGCGGATCGAGTTTTTTTTATAATCGATTTCAACCTCTTATATAAGGAAGATAGAATCAAGACTTAGATGGGTCCATCGGTGTTGAGTTAATTTCCACTGTTAACAGGGCACCTACCAGAATCGAAGTTTAAAGTGATACACTGATAGGAGAATTATATCTTGTCCCTTGAATCGTATTTCAGTTGTTTCGTTGGTTCATTCAGGTCAATTCAGTCTTCATACAGCAAGGTTTTGCGTGCTCGTTTGAACAAACTCCACGTGCACCTCCTAGTCTTCCCTTGCCAGGACTCAGAAGCAGTCTTGCCAGTGGGCAGCGAGACAGCACTGCTGGACCACCTGGTGCGTGATGCTTGGAAAAGGGCAACCTATAAACCACACAGATGCCGCACGCCGTTTAATCTTCGGCGTTCATGTGGGGCTCTTGGAGCCCTGAATGATACTTGCCTTGACGCCTCCTACTCCCAAACGTATGCCTACTTTTTTGTCATGCATTTTGCTGTATTGGATAAACTTATCAAATGACAAGACTATGGATCAGCCTGCAACCATCGTCTCTTTATATACTCATGTGGATAAAGAAATAGTATGACTACTGACGACGCTTTGCATGCCTCTTTATATATGTATGTTCCCACATTTAATTATATGCCTCCTCTCTTGTTGGCATAGTTCATCACTTAAATACACACATCCATGCCTGTACTAGTTAGTCTGTTGTGTGCATCTGACTAACCTTCCTTACTTTGTATAGATAAGCACTGTGATCTCTCCACTCTATCTAAGTTTTATATAGGTATTTGGTTCGAGGAATGAAATAGTCCATCATCGTCTCACTACTTTTTTTTTGTTTGGTTTGCAGAATAAATAAATTGATGCGTTCCTCACATGTTAATAACTAGTATTAGTATGAGAAAGAGAATCATTGCGCTAAATTTGAGGAGTTGACACATGATACACCCACCATATGAGGTGGTTCTCAAACAAAACACCCCTGTTAGAACTTCTATCAATGAATGAACAATCACTGCATCATTCTCCATAATAATATTGCCACGCGTTCACATCTGGTACTGCCAGGCATTGCAAAATTTGTACATTGGGGAGGACAGGGTGGACAGTGGTATCGTCGATGACCAAATTGAAGGCTAAAATACTAAAGTGATTAGATCACCATCGCGTTGAGCTTGATGCAATTTGGGAAATCCAAAACCCGTGCCCGTGGTCTTGTCCTCCTGGTCGATTGCCTGCAATTGTTTTTATAAATTAAATGCCTAAAATAATAATGATACACATTCATCCGCGATGGTTCCTGAAAACCATTGTAGGAGATAGCTCCAGACCCACGAAGAGAAAAGATCGCTTTCTATTCCAATGCATACAACAGTGACGGAGTCATCTCATCCTGCAAACACGTGCAATTGTGCATAAGTTCGTTGTTTCACGAAACAACGGCTTGACACTCTCTCTCTCTCTCTCTCTCTCTCTCTCTCTCTCTCTCCCTCTCCCCCGCTACTACATCCACTATTTATAGAGACGGTTGTGCTCCATATAGAGGCTCAACCACCTCTAATTTTCCGTTGCTACAAATTTGTATCGTTTTCTTGAGGCGGATGTAAATCACAGGTGCTTCTACAAATATGATTGACGGAGGTGACTAGGGATCACAGCCATCTCTAGAAAACGGCTTTTAGGAGCAGCTATTTTTTCGAGCTGCCTCTAAGACTATCATCCAATTATCGACGTGGTCACTGGACACACTTTGGAAGACCCAAAGCCGGCTCAGCACTGGATGGAAGCACAAGCACCACGTGGCGTGCATGTTCGCTACTTAGAAAAAAGATTTTATGAGACAACCTCTCTAATTAATAGAGAATAGAAGCGGGCACATATAATGACAACCTCCGTAAATGGTCGCAACCCAGAGCCAGAGTGACAGTCAATAGTCAACACACAACACGGATATTCAAGCTAACCGGCAACCGTGGGCAGGCAATTCAAATCATTCGATCATTGATTACCACACAGAGGACGGACTTGACGATGCCAGCGCATGCTGGAGGAAATCATCCATGACAAGCTGCCGGCGCTGAGATAACTGGTGAGGCTGAGGCTGATCAAGTTCCTGGGCAAAAGCCCGCCTTTGTTAATCATTTTAAGAGGCGGACATCCTAAGGAGTCCACCTCTATTAATTGACTATTAACAAAGGCGGACAACTTAGAATGCTCGCCTCTAAAAATCTTTGTTAACAGAGACGGATGTTCTAAGCGTCCATCTCTAAAAATCGATTAACAGAGGCGAGAATCATAAGATGTCCGTCTCTGAAATAGATTCATCCAAAAATAATTCATAACTTTTTTATATGAATTCGTATTAAAATATTTATATCAAGATTGTAGCCCTCGAGCGATTTACAACATTATAGTTGATAAGTTATTTAAAACTATTTAGGTTTCTAAAAATTGTTATAAAATCACGGATTTTGAAATTTGAAATTTTCAAACAACCTCAAATGTTGACATAGTATATAGCAAAGTTGTAGCTCTTAACATAATCTACAACTTTGTTGTTGAAAAGTTTTTCATTTGAAGTTGTTTAGAGCCCTAAATATGTGTCATAAGTTCACAGATTTTGAAATTCAAAATTTAGAATTTCTAAACAACCTTGAATGTTCACTTAATTAATACCAAAGTTGTTGTGGCCAACCCGATCTACTTTTTTTTTCTATTGATCAGTTCTTTTAATTTATTTAGTGTCTCAAATATTTATTTAAATTCACATATTTTAAGATCCATTCAATTATTTTAATTTTTCAAACAATCTCGAATGGAGACACATCATATACCAAAGTTGTAGTGCTTGACATGATTGTAGTTTTCATTTGAGATCATTAGAGACGAGTATGGTTGGTGCATACCTTATGGACAAACAAAACAGAAACGTGTGATCGATAGATGTGTCTCCAATCCCATATATGTGACAATGACTGTTTTGTTGTAATTGAGGTATGCATCTTCTTTTTCAGATGCGGGCTACGTCTGAATTAACAGAGGCAGACAACTTAAGAGATCTAATCTGAAAATAGCCTTTGTTTTCATATATGGACTTAATTTTTTTAGGAGACAGTAGTTTATTGAGTGTCTCTGTAACTGCTGGGACCATCTCTAATTGTCGGTTAGTATCTTGGAAACATAAGACACTTTTTGACAATCTTCGTAAATAAAAGATCGCCACTACAGAAAAACTTATGCGAGGCGTTTGGGAATGGGCCTCGGAGGCGGGCGAGAATTTCAACCACCTCGGTTAATGCCTGGGATTAACCAAAGCGGGCATTTTTATTAACCGAGGTGGTCACATTGAACTGCCTCGCAAAATCGATTTATGGAGACGGTTCCTAAAATCTATTAACCGAGGCGAGCCTTATAAGTGGCCCGCCTCCAAAGATACCCCTATTTTCGGAGGCTAAGGCCCGCCTCGGTTAATGTGGCCGAGCCCACTCCCATCCATCTCGGCCCATCTTAGCCCAACAACAACATTACAGCATATATATGCGAGATGAAACCCTAACCCTCACCCGTCAGCCTCCTTTCCACCCAGGCCTCCCTCCCTCCAAAGTGACACCTGCGCCTCCCTCCACCCGCGCGGTGCATCTCAAGAACAGGGCGCCTCCCTCCACCTGCGTGGTGCATCCCTCCGCACTCCTCCCTCTCTCTCCCACACTCCCTGCTTTCCCTCCCTCGAGCGAGCAGCGGCGCCCGGCGAGTCGCCGCTCTACAGCAGCGGTGCGCGGCGAGTCACCGCTCTGAAGCAGGGACATGCCCGCCCCCGACGAGCTCCCTCTGCACCCGCCCCTCCGACTTCGACGCCCCGGCAGCGGCGCTGGTGGCCATGCCTACCCCTCCGATGAGCTCCCTTCGGCTTGGTGGGTGGCAGATCCGGTGTGTGGATCCGGCGAGCAGGTGGCGGATCCGGTGAGGGGGTGGCAGATCGGGTGTCCGCATGGCAGATCTGGCGAGCTGGTGGCATGGATCCGGCGAGCGGGCCTCTCCAGCGGCTCTACGCGTGGTCCGCGCGCCCCGGCGGATCCAGCGATGGCGGTGGTTCACGGCGCTCCTGCGAAGGCCGGATCTGGTGGCGTGGAGGCTGGATCCGGTGGTGGGAGGACAGATCCAGCTAGCGGCGATAGCGCGTGGATGGGCTCGGTGGGCCTATCCATGGGTTTTCCCTACCAGGACTTAGAAGCACTCTCAACAACAGCAATACTACGGACCTGCTCACACAGTAATAACAAGATAAAAAGCCAGAAATCCTTGTTGTCACAGGCTTCAATGTAAGCTCGCTCTCCTACCAAAGCAGTTGTAGTTTCGTATCCTAACTAGGCAAGGTAAGGTAAGTGTTCTTCCAGAAACCAAGCAGCCTTACACCGCCTGACCGCCTAGTGCGTGAAGCTTGGAAAGATCCCCTAAACCACACAGATGTCCCACGCCCTGTCGAATGGCATGCTCGACATTCAATCTTGGAGCCTAGAACGATACATCCCCTCATGCCTCCTACTCCCAAACATATGCCTACTTTTTTTTTGTCACGCATCTCATTTTGCTACACTAGATCAACTTAACACACAGGACTTGATCTCTCGATCAGCCAGCAACCATTGTCTCTACACATACATATTCATGTGGCTAAAGAAATAGTACGTGTGACGACCTACCATGCTTTGCCTCTTTATATATACGGAGTATGTACCAACGTGTTGGAAAGCTTGGTTTCCAGCAGTCGAGACAAAGATAAACAACGATAGCCTTCACCCGGTCTAGAGCCCTAGGCGACGGAGAGAGTAATGAAAAGGTGGACCAAAACTTGACTAGGGTTGCATTAATGTCTCTCCCCTTTGTACAGAATTTCAGTCCTCCTTTTATAGGGCACTGTTTGCTAGAGATACTCTATATTTTCTATCCCTTGTCGGTTACAGTACATTTCCGGAATATTCCTATGCTAAAGCAAGCCCCCTAGGGTAGTTTGGGTATCTTCTTTTCGGCCTTTACCGCCTTTGACTGTTGGACCACCGTCGATGACCTGTCTTTGGCCCACGGCCCAGTAATGCCGCCGAGCGGGGCCTTTCCCTGGTTCTAGGGCTTCCGCCCGGGAAGCCTTCGCCGGAGCTTCCCGACCTTCGCTTGTGGCGTCCGAGCCACAGCCTTCACTCGTGCCATGAGATCCTCCGCCCCCGACCACGTCCTCGCACCTTCGCCGCATCTCCCTGGCCTTTGCCTCACGCGATCTCCCGAGCGAAGGCCTAGGCCTCCTTTCCCTGCACACTATTCATAAAACTCGTTAGTTGTTAGTTCTTATAGCTGTTGCGAACTTTGTCCTCCGCGCCTCATAACTGTGTCCCAACAGTTCCCCCCTTGAGGGCTTGGTCTGATGCAGGTGGGCCTTGCCCTCAAAACATAGTCATCAAGCTCTGAGGCGCGGAGGTTTCCCCACTGGTGGGCCTTGCCCTTGAAACCTAGTCCTCAAGTTCTGAGGCACGGAGGCTCTTTGCGCATGCATAGGCTTTGGCCCCTTTCCCCCCTAGACGTTGGGATCAGGCCGCTGTGTTGGTGACATGTCGTTATTTGATTCGCCATGGTGGCTGCGGAACCGACGTGTTTTTAAACGGACATGACCGTTGGCCTCGGAAGTCGAAGCGGCGTGGCGGGGGCTATATAAGGGTCGGTAGGTGAAGACTCCCCCCGACCCTATCTAAGCCATCGCTTTCGCTGCTGCTGCTTTCTACACTGTCCCTTTACGCCTGGTGTTTGCCTTCACTCCCTTTTGGGCTGTCACTGAGTCTTAGAAGTGGCCACGCCTATCAGTCCTCCTCTACGTCCTCCACGCCGGGCTTCCTTCTTTGGGCCGCACCGTCGCCTTCTCGGTGGGTGGTCTACGTGGTTTGAGGAATGTATGATTATCAGTGCAGAGGCATTAGGGCTTGAGGAGGATCTTTCTAGAGTTGAGGCCTCCATCGCTGATTTGATAACCGCTGAAGAGGTAGGAGACATGGTTGGCTCAATCAGGGCGTGGGATTTTGGACCTTCGCTTATGACGAAGGACATGATCGAGGAGTTGCAGCAGTTGGGCTGCTTTGGTGATGCTAAGGTGAAGCCTTCGGAGGGAGACAATTCCTAAGCCGAAGGCCGCTGATGCTGTGGTTTTTAGGGATTTCTTCCTTTGCGGCCTTCGCTTCCTGGCAGCGTGCTTCCTTCGCCAAGTCTTGGAAGCGTTCGAGGTACAACTTCACCATCTTACCCCCAATGGTATTGTTACCCTGAGTAAGTTCTACTGGGCCTACTTGTCTTATGGCGCAGAGCCAAACATTGGTACTTTCTACGAGTACTACGAGCTCCAGCGCCAGCCTAAACGAGTTAGCAAAGGCCAGTTGGTGGCGCAGTATGGAAGCTGCGCTTTTATTTCACTGAGGAACCAAAAGGGTGAGAAGTTGGAGATCTCCTTCGCTCAGAAGAATAAGTGGTCAAAGGATTGGATGCAATATTGGTTCTACGTGAGGACCGGTGGCATGGCGTCTACCAGCTCAAATGGGAAGAAGAATATCCACTATCCGTTGGCTTTAGTGATGACTCCAATGAGGCCTTTGACTCAAGGGACCCCAGGTCTGGGGACTGATGAGGGTCGCGAAGCCTCTGACAAGACTTTTGCTCTGGCCTACTGGTACTCTAGAGGTCGTGATTTGGTTGAATAGATGGTGCCAGCTAACTACAAGCCCCTTCGTAGGAACAGGCCTGCCATGACCATTGAGATGGTTAGTCTGCCTATTTTTGGCAAAGGTGTTGGTTTCCATTTCCCCGCTTTGGCTTTGAAAAGAAGGAGGGTCGGGCTGCTGAGAAATTGGTGAAGTCCGCCGAGGCAGGGGTGCGTGAGATACTCGGCGAAGTGTCTGATCGGGAGTATCTAGCGTGCCGAGCCATCACTGGTACAATGCCTCAGCTAAACAGAGTTTTTGAGGAGTTCGGGATCCACCACGAGGAACATGACGTTCCTACGAAGGTGCATAAGTCCATAGAGGACAAGGCAAGGAAGGCCGCTACCAAAAAATGACTGCTGCGGTGGAGACGAAAAAAAGAAAGGGGCTGTTGTGCCCAAGGTCATCACATAAAGGCATAATACTATGGCTGCTTCTGTTGCTCCCTCCTCTAATGCATCCACGGACACCTCCTCCAATGATGATGAGGAGGTTGCCAAAAGTGTTGGTGGAGGCTCTGGCTCCATTGCTGTCGAAATGGGGGGCGAATGCTCTACTGCCTCCTTGGATCTTGGTGGCGATGACTTAGTCGACACTGCCCTCCAAGGAGTGGGTGGCGGCCTTACTACTGAACCCTCTGTTGTGGCGCCTATGCCTGGCGTTTTGGGTGATGAGTCTTCTGGCTCTGAGAGCGAAGGTGCTGGTAGTGGTGATGCTTCTCCGTTGAGAGAAGGGGAGTCCGCTAGTACTGGCCTTTGCCGTCCTGTGGCCGATCTCGTAGAGGTGTCCAAGGATGAGGTGGAGGCAAGCTCTCTAGTTGCTCCGTTTCAAAACGTGAGGTTTTAGGCCATCGACCATCACGCCGAGGATGCTGGTGGCTCAAACGTTGCCCCGAGTACTTTGCATCTGGGTAAGTTGCCTCTTAGCTTTGTTTTTCCTTTGTTGTTTGTATTTTCCTATTTTATCAGGACTTATTTTATTTTTCTAGGGGTTTGATGAAGGCCCTTATGCAAACTGATGAGAACCCTAACGATCCTTTGGGTGTGGACCTCGCCCAAATTGGCTTGGGAGCACCTCCGAGGCCTCCACTTGGGGGCGTGACTCCTCGTCCATCTGGTCCTGGCTTGGATGGCGGCAAAGGTTGCTTTTTGCTTCTTGTTTTCCATTTCTGCATTATATTTTGTTTTAGTCTTGCTGATTTTTTGTTACTGTTCTAGGTGCCTCCGACAGCACAATAAGTGGGTGGGCAGATGTCCTTGAAGTTATTTACAATGATATAGAGGTTGTTCTTCCTACATCTTTTGTTTTCTTGTTTTTGTCATACGTTTCTTACGCTTGATTTGATGTTAGGCCGCCTTCGCCACCACTTGAAGAATGTTGACTACTTCAAGTTGCTGTGGATGAACTTGGAGCAGCAATGTGTGGTATGTTTCTTTTCTCATTTTCTTAGATATTACTCTACTATGCTTGTGGCTGACGTTCATCTTGACAGAGCCACTTTCTCTTAGAGGCCATCGAGGAGCGTGGCACATGGGAGGTTGTCGACCGCAACCTGGCCATCGAGGCCTTGAAGAAAGAGGTGGAAAATCTTGAGGCCGAGAAGACTCGGCTTGTAGGGGAGGTTGGTGGCCTCCGCACTGCCCAAGCTGAGCTAGAGGAGCTGTAGAAGAAGGTTGATTTGCTGAACAAGGAGGCTAATGGTGCGAAGGCTACCGAGCAATTGGTTGCTGAGCGCGCCCTAAAGGCCACTGAGACAACCAATAGCCTTCATAAGGAGGTTGATGCTGAAAGGGAGTGCCGTGCTCCTTTGAAGGCGCAAGTGGACATGTTGTCTAAGCGCCTTGAAGACGTTAAGTCCATTGGACAGGCCGCAGCTAAGCTTTATGTGGGTGCGCTTGAGCAGTTCGGAGGCTCTACGCCGCCGCTGCCCTCTAAGCCTTCGGCATTCAACATCTTCTCTTAGATGAAGGCTAACTTCATGAAGTTCCTTGACTTCGTTTGCGATGCTATCGACTTTGGAGCCTTGGCCTCCGCCATGAACCTTTCGAAGATGCTGATGCAGGATGGCTGCCCGCATACCAAAGACGTGAAGGAGAGAGATCTTGAGGGCCCGGTCGATCTTGGAACGACTTTGCGAGATGTCAGAAGATCAGTCCACCACTTTTTGAAGTTGTTCCGGGTGAAGTTTGGCCGGGCAGAAGCTCGCTCGATGGCGGAGGCATGTCGAGCTGAGGTTGTTTTTTCCCTCGTAGCTTATTGTTTTTTTTATTTTCTGCTACTTTTTTTGCAATTTTTATAATCTTGGTATTTTTTTGCAGGAGTTGCAGAAGAAAGAGGCTACACGTGGTGCTGCTAGGGCGCAATCTTTACCGGCTACGGAGGTGCCGGCTCTGAAGGCTCCATCTCCGGCTGCTGAGGTCCCAAAGCCCCAGGAACCTACGCCTGCTCCTGCTGACCCGGAGGTATAGTGTAGGTTCTAGTTAGTTTTCTCGGCTTGGTCGAAGGCAATATGCTGCAGACGCCCATCCTTTTGTATATATTTCGGTCTAACTTGTGAACTTGTCCTGCGCATGTCTCCTTCGCTGGGACTGTGCAGGACATGCCTCCTATTACTATGTTAGTGGTGAACTATGGCAATATTGGTGGGAAGCTTTTCCCATCGTTCTGTTCACGACATGTTTGCTTTTGTGAATTATGATATTGATAATGAACGTACAAAGTTTACTAGGTCGTTAGCCTGGCGAGGGCCTCAAAATTAGTTTTTAACTGATTTGTTTGGCTGGCCTTCGCGCCTTTGTAGCTGTTACTTGGAAAGCCTTAACGCCTCCTCTCTTTTTTCTTTGCCTTGTTGTTGCCTTCGGGCTTTTGTACTATTGCGCTTCTAATGCACTAATGTTGTAATCATATCTGCTTTGTAATAAACTTTTCCTTAACTATTTATTTGTGTGGTTCTTTTTACAAAGGTTTGTTACTATGACTTTTGGCTAGGCCGAAGGATTACATTTCTTGTGCCTACTTTCTCTTTTGCCTCTCCTTCTGTCTTCTCTGGCCAACGTTGAATACGAGTCTATGCTCTTACGTGGAGGAGTTGAGTTGTTGGTCTTTGGCCTTGGGCGCCTTGCTGAGGCTTTGGTGCTTATTTTGCCGCTCTGGCCTCCCTCTTTGTGCTTGCTTGAAGTTGACAAGGAAGTTCTAGCACATCGCGATGGAGAAACTGAGGTGCTCGTTTTTTATCTTGTTGGTGTTACAAAAGCTTTGGCACAATTTGAGCATTCATCGGAGGTGCTAATCTTTATTTTTGATGCTTCTCTAGAGGCCACAGAGCAATTTGAGCAAGCAACGGAGGTCAAAGAAGCATTTCTTGGACATTGCCTCCGCTTGGGTCTGGATTTTTTTTTGTTTTTGCCTTCGGCTATGCTGGAGCAGTTGGGCTCCCATTGAACATGGTTGAAGTCGGGTTGCACCAGATGGTGTCTTCGGTTGCGGAGGGATGTTACGAGCCTTCGTGCGATACCCTCCCGCAACCTCTGACACTGACTGTTTGCTGCCAAACTTAGGTCATTCAATGCCTCACGGAGGCTGTATGACACTAGGTGGATGATGCGTACAACCTGAACCTGGCCTTCGTCGGGCTGTGCGAGTTGCTGGATTTATGAGTCTTCGCAAGATACCTCCTGGTCTCTCATTTCTAAGGAAACTCCGGCTTTTATTTTTCTCTGGGTTGGCTCTATAGTGCATTGGATTTTGATTGGTTTGGCTTCCCCCCTGGCACTCTTCTGGAGGTAGGAGTATGAAAATGCATTGACTGGGGCTATTGCTGTGGCGGGGCACCGGATTTTATAGCCTACTACTTGTACGTTTTAATAAATCTTGGTGGTTGGCCGGTGTTTATTACTTAGATATGTTTTTAAGTGGTGATGAGCATCAGATTTTTCTATACCTGGCATATCTTCTGGCCTTTATTGCTGTTATACCTTAGCTATTAATTCCTGATAGTTATCTAAAGCTTGATAATGACAAGCCTTTTCCTGATGCCTACGCCGAAGGCAGGTCTTTGTCGGGTTTGCTTTGGCCTTTTTGGCCGTTTTGATAAATCCTTGAAGCCTGAATGTGGATAGGGCTTTCTAAAGGTTACAAGCTAATTTATCCGAGGAGCTCATTCCATGCTTTAGAGCCTTCGTCCAAAGCATTGGAGGGTTCTCTTTGTCGTAATGTTGTTGTCGAATATTATGGCTCCATTGCTAGCCACTTTCGACCTTCACTTTTCATGGTATTCTTGGGGAGATTCCTCTTTATATTTTTAGAGGTTTTTCCATTGAACCTACCTCATTAAAAACCTCACCTCCGCTAGGAGCCCCTTTGTGAGGAAAAGAGTGCAGGCTCTTTTGCATGAAATGTAGAAAAATACGAAAACTAGGAGAAGCCCGGTGACCTTCGCTTATAGTTCCATGGAGGACACACTTTTTACATTTAATTGTAAAACCTACGCAGTCTGTCGATGTTCTAGGTGTGGGTTGTTGTTTTGCCTTCACCGTTAGTCAGGTAGAATGACCCGAGTCTTCCGGCAGCCTTCGCCACGTATGGGTCTTCCCATTTGGGTTCAAGCTTTCCAACATTTTTAGCATTAGGTTTCCTTCTGATGACTAGGTCTCCATCTTTTTTTAGTTTTCTAATCACTTTGTTGTCTCTCCACTTTTTAGTTTGGTCTTGGTACTTTGTAATATTTTCTACTACTTCCAATCTTGTGCCCTCGATTGTTTCCTTGGAGTACTCTTCATCTTCTGCCAATGCCTGTTTTATGACGTGAAGGCTCTCATGCCTGGCTTCTTCGGGCAGCATTGCTTCTTCACCATACAAGAGTTTGAACGGTGTAAAGCCTGTTGTTCTAGAGGTTGTAGTGTTATGGGACCACACTACCCTTGGCAGTTCCTGTACCACTTGCCTTTATGAACGTTGAATAGAGTCTTTGCTATTATTGAGAATATTACTCTATTAGCTCTTTCCACTGCTCCGTTTCATTCTGGGTGGTAGACTGAGGCAAAGGCAACCTTGGTACCTATACTCTTGTAGAATTCTTTGAAGTTGTCCGAGTCGAATTGCTTTCCATTGTCAACTGTTAGGGTTCTTGGTACTCCGAATCTACAAATTATGTTCTGCCAAAAGAATTTTTTACTATCTCTGATGTGATTGTTGCGAGTGGTTTGGCTTCAATCCATCTTGGGAAATATTCTATGTCTACTACTGCAAACTTGTTCTCCCCTTGTGATGGTGGTAGCAGCACAACCAGGTCCATGCCCCATCTTTGCAGGGGCCAAGTGGGTGGGATGAGTTGTACAGCAGCCGAAGGTTTTGACTGGTGTGGAGAGGTATTTTGGCATGCTTGGCATGTCTTGACAATCTCTTATGCGTCTTTGATGTGCGTAGGCCAATAGAATCCTTGTCTGATGGCCTTCGTAGATAGTGCCCTTGGACCAATGTGTGAACTACATAAACCTGAGTGGATTTCCTGCAGAAGGTTTTTGCCTTCGCTCTGAGGTATGAACTTGAGCAGCGGTTGGACAACCCCTTTCTTGTACATTATTCCATCTATCAGTGTATAGCTTCTTGCTCTCGCTGTCATTCTTGTTGTGCTCGCTTCATCCTCTATGTGATGCATGTTGTTTAGGCAATCTATGATCAGCTGCCTCCAGTCTTCAGACTCAGTTACTAAGACTATTTTGAATGCCTTCGCTGTGACCTATGTTGTAGGTGCTTGCAGCACTTGATAAAAGGCTCCATTTGGTACTGGCAAGTTGTTTGTTGCTGCCTTTGCTAGCTCATCCGCTTCTGCATTTTCTGCTCTTGGTATGTACTGTAGGGTGAATCCTTGGAACCTCTGCTCAAGAGCCCTTACTGTGGCTAGGTATTTGACTAGTTCTGGTTTCCGTGCCATGTATTCTTTTTCGACCTATCCTGCTATGACTTGGGAATCTGTTTTTACCAATAGTGTTTTTATTTCGAGTACCTTTGCCTTGTTGAGGCCTAGTATGAGGCCTTCGTATTCTGCTATATTGTTTGTTGCCTTGAATTCTAACCTTGCTGCTAGATGGTGCTATCAAAACAGTGGAGGCCCCAGCGCCCAGATGTCCCCAAGCCCCGTCTATGTAGAGTGTCTAGATTTGGGGCTAAGGCTGCAGGGCTTGATGTGCCGAAGGTGTCCAATCTGCCATAAAATCTGCTAGTGCCTATGATTTGATTGATGTTCTTGATACATAGTTGAGTTCAAACTAGGATAGCTCTGTCGCCCATTTTCCTATTCTTCCGAAATCTTCTTTGTTGATGAGTATGTCCCTGAGTGGTTGCGAAGAGGGTACTATTATTTCGTGTGCCTGGAAGTAGTGCTTCAATTTCCTTGAAGAGATCAACACTGCATATGCTATTTTTTCTATCTCTGTGTAGTTCAACTTTGCTCTTGACAGGGCTTCTAAGATGTAGTAGACCGGCTTTTGAATTACCTTCGACTCTTCTTCTTTCTCTTGGACGGGCACCCCACTGACCGCATGGTCGGAGGGTGCAACATATAACGGCAATGGAGCCTCCGTATCCGGCACTGTCACCATGAGTCTGGTAGCTAAATAATTTTTGAGTTGTTGGAAGGCCTTTGACTATTTTGGCCCCCATTCCACCTTATCTCTGCCTCTCAAAGCTTTGAAGAATGGGAAGTTGCGTTCTGCTGACTTTGAGATGAATTTGTTCAGCGCTTTTATTCTTCTGGTGAGTTTTTAGACTTCTTTTTTGGTTGATGGTTCCATCGTTGAAATTATGGCCTTTGTTTTGTCTAGGTTGGCTCTTATGCCTTCGGGTCCTATGATGTACCCAAGTATTTTACTTTTGCTTATGTCGAAGACACACTTTTTTGGATTGAGTTTTAGCCCCGCTTCTCTTAGATTGGCGAATGTTTCCTTTAAATCTGCTATGTGGTCTCCTTCATTCTTTCTCATTACCACAATATAATCAACATAAGCTATAATATTTTTTCTACAGTTATGGGCCGAGGACCGCCTTTGTCATTCTGGCTAAGGTTGATCTTGTGTTTTTTAATCCTTCGGGCATTCTTGTGTAACAATAAGTTCTGAAGGGGGTAGTGAAACTTGTCTTCTCCTCATCTTCTTTGTTGAGCCAGATCTGGTGATATCCTGAGAAACAATCCAGGAGAGAGAAGCGCTTGCATCATGCTGCCTTATCGATGGAGGTGTCTATTCTTAGCAATGGAAATGGATCTTTCTTGAATGCTTTGTTTAGATCTGTGAAGTCTATGCACATTCTCATCTTCCCATTTTTCTTTGGCACTAGTACTACATTTGCCAGTCATTCTGAGTACTTGACTTCTCTAGTGACGTTTGTGTTTAACACCTTTGAACTTCGGCTTTTGTTGCTAAAATTCTCTCCTCCGACATTTTCCTTTGTCATTGTTTCTTTGGCTTTATTCTAGGATTGATGTCAAGGGAGTGTTGTATAATGTCCCTGTTGATCCCTTTCAGGTCAGAGGCTGACCAAGCGAAGACGTCTTTGTTTTTGGTTAAGGTTTCTATGAGTTCTACTTCCTCTTCTTTCGATAGGTTTCCTCCGATCGTGACCTTTCTATCTAGGACTACATCTTCTAATGGGACTGTCTTTGTTTCTTCTTAATCCTTGAGATCTATTTTTCCCTTCGGCATGTCCAGAGGCTCTAGTGAGTTGGTTTTGGCTGCTTCAACGGAGTTGATATTGCACTGCGATTTGTAGATGACTCTTTCTATGTTTCTTGTCTCCTTCTGACTGTCATGGACTGTAATGATTCCATGCAAGGCTGGCATTTTCATACACAGGTAGCCCATATGGATGGCTGCATTGAATTTGTTTATGAACCCTCTTCCAAAGATGGCATTGTAGGGATAGTAGATCTAGTACGTCGAAGGTTACATATGCTGTTCTTGCGTTTTCTTGACCTCCGAAGGAGACTGGCAGGGATATTTTTCCTAATGCATCGATCCTCTTCCCTCCAAAACCAATTAATGGTGAGTCTGAAGGTTACAACTGACTCCTTCTTAGCTTCATCTGGTTGAAGGCATTGACAAAGATAATATATGTAGAGCTTCCAGAGTCTATGAGAACCCTATTGATTTCCCATCCTACAATGTTAGCCTTGATTACCATGGCATCAGTACGAGGGTAGCTTTCTAGCTACAAATCTTGTTCTGAGAAGGTGATTGGTGTCTTCGACCAATCTGTGTAGCGTACTAGGCCTTGAATTGCTATATTGTTGATCAACCTAAGGTGATCCTTCTTCTGCTTCTTTGTCTGGAACTCCATCGAGGAGCCTCCGGTTATAGGCAGTATCATGCCGATGGTGGATAGGGGTGTGTGAGGGTTGAGTTGGTTTTCCAGGTTGGGTTCGTTTTTGGGTGTTGCCAGCTATGTTGTTGGAGGCGGAGGCAATGCCTCTAGCTGCCTATTGTGCACTTGGGATGGCTAGTTGGTCTCAATGAATGTTATGTGCGGAGGCCTCGGGTTTATGTAGGTGAGGTTGGCTTCTGCCCATTGGTTGTTAGTCAGCCCCTGCTATTGAGTACTTGGTCTCTATGCGGGTAGGAAGTTTGGGTAGTAGGCAGCGGCTAAAGTGAACGGGTGAATTTGGGTAGAGTTTAGGCTTGGGTAAATTGGGCAGTATTGCTGCTGAGATGCTGCAAAGGTATGGTTCACCTCTTTTGCGGGTTGTTGTGGTGGAGGTGGCAGATTTGCTCTGCTTTTGATCCTTTCTTGGGTCTCCTTGGCATTTGGGCAATCCCTGGTGATGTGCCTCTTGTTTTCTCCATGGAAGAAACAATATTGTCTTCGCTGTCTTTGGTTTTGGTTTCTATTTCAGTTCTTGCCTTGGCTATTTCCCTTGCCTTCAGATTGTTTCTAGGGCGCGCTATTTGGGCCTGCCTTCGTCGGTTGGTTCACCTCTCTTGCGGGTTGTTGTGGCGGAGGTGGCGGATTTGCTTTGCTTTTAATCCTTTCTTGGGTCTCCTTGGCATTTGGGCAATCCCTGGTGATGTGCCCCTAGTTTTCTCCATGAAAGAAACAATACTGCCTTCGCTGCCTTTGGTTTTGGTTTCTATTCTAGTTCCTGCCTTGGCTATTTCCCTTGCCTTCAGATTGTTTCTAGGGCGCGCTGTTTGGGCCTGCCTTTGCCGGTTGCTGCCCCTGCTGGCTATTTCCTTGCAGTTCTATGTTGAAGACTTGCTGGCTTTGCGCTTGTTGTGGCAGCGGCTAACCTTGGCTTCTGTTGCCCTTCTAGGCATTTCTGTTGTTGCCCTAGAACAGCTTGCTCTGGTTTTGTTCTAGTCTTCTATGGAGGTCATTGTCAGATCTATAATACTTCTCAAATTTGTTGTAAATGTCTTCGATGGACCATGGCTTTTCCCTGGCTAGATAAGCTGTGAAGGGTCCTATGCGAAGGCCTTTGATTGCTACTTCAATAGCAACGTCATCCAGTACATTGGGTGCTTTTGCTTTCATTTGCACGAATTTCTAGAAGTAGTCTTTTTAAGGCTTCTCCTTGATTCTTCTTGCATTGAAATAGATCCATGGAAGCCAAGGATTCACTTGTGAACCTCTTGAAATTTGCTAAGATCTTGTCACGAAGGTCTTCCCATTAATAGACAGAACTTGGCTTTAGCATTGAATACCAGGCTAGCGCGTCGCCTTCAGCTGCGATGATGAAAGATTTGGCTAGCACCGCTTCATTTCCACCAGCGGAAACTACTACTGCCTCAAAGCTCATGATGAATTATTGTGGGTCTGATCTTCTATTGAATTTGGGCAAGGAGGGAGGCCAGGGTGAGCTCTAGATGCCTTCGGATAGTGGTGATTTGGAATCGATGGTTCTTTGGGTTTGTGGCGAAGTGTAGGGTGTGCCAAAGGTTGGTTGGGCTGTGGTATGTGGTGGGGGTTTGGGTTGGCTTTGATTTGCTGAGTGGAGCTGGTTGGACGTATTGAAGTTGGATAGCGAAGGTTGCATACTTTGTATCTCGGCCTGTAGAACGGCTAGCTGCTGCTTGATCTCCGCTGCCCGAGGTGATGTTTGGGCTACCCGTTGATTTGTGACAAAGGCTGCTACGATCCTATCTCTTTCTTGTTGCATGCTCTGCGGCTGAGCCTGTAGTTGTGTTCCGGAGTGGGACTTGGGGCTTGCTGCTCCTCGGGTGCCGGAGGCTGGTCTTCGACCATGGGCTCTTCTTCAACTTGATCTTTTGGGGCGCTAGCGTAGGTGCTGCAGGCACTACGCCTTGGTCGTCCTCTCATCGAGGGCTTTGCGGGAATCCTAGCGGGGGCTGCTCTCTTTCTTGCCATCGCGGGTCTTGCTTGGCGCCAATGTTGGAAAGTTTGGTTTCCAGCAGTCGAGACAAAGAAAAACAACGATAGCCTTTGCCAGGTCTGGTGCCCTGGGCGAAGGAGAGAGTAATGAAAAGGTGGACCCAAACTTGACTAGGGTTTGCTAGAGCTACTATCTACATTTTCTACCCCTTGTCGGTTTCAATGTATTCCCATAATGTTCCTATGCTAATGCAAGCCCCCTGGGGCAGTTTGGGTATCTTCTTTTCTTTACCGCCTTTGCCTGTTGGGCCACCGTCGACGACCCATCATCAGCCCATAGCCCAGTAATGCCACCGAGCGGGGGCTTTCCCTAGTTTCGGGGCCTTCGCCCGGGAAGCCTTCGCCGGAGCTTCCCGACCTTTGCTTCTGGTGTCCGAGCCACAACCTTCGTTCATGCCGCGAGAGCCTCCGCCCCCGACCGCGTCCTGGCGCCTTCGCCGCATCTCCCCGGCCTTCACCTCACGTGATCTCTTGAGCGAAGGCCTAGGCTTCCTTTCCCTACACAATGTTCATAAAACTCGTTAGCTGTTAGTTCTTATAGCTGTTGCGAACTTTGTCCTCCACGTCTCGTAACCGTGTCCCAACACAACGTTTATATGCCTCCTCTCTTGTTGGCAACTTGGCATACAAATGTATAGTTCATCACGTATATATGCACACATACATGCCTGTACTAGTTAGTCATGTCCAAATCTAGCTAACACCCTACACTTAAGTGTAGATTAAGCATTGTGGTGATCTCTCCAGTTATTCGTTACAATCGTACGCACTGTATATTACATTTAGTGAAATTTTCTCTAAAGCATACGACCCAATAAGGCACGAACCAGTAAGGCTGGGTCGTGCCATGCCGCCCAGTTAGCTTAACCCACAGTCCAAGCACAGAACGGCCCCACAAAGCCTTTACCTTGCCGTGCCACCAATCACAGCATATGGTCATCCAAGGTAAAATTCACAACAAAAATTCGATTCGTCAACACAGAGGACACAGCTAGATCTAAGGGCACAACGTTGATTTTAGGAGTTGGAGCTCCCACAGTCACACTTATAAATCTCGTCGAGACATCAAGGAAGCAGCAGTGGCAAGAGGCCAGTCAAGTGGCATTGCTACATCCGGAGAGAGTAGTGGCTGCAAGACCGGGGCACGACAAGAGGATGGCACGCAAGCAACCAAGGGGTGCTTGAGCACCTCGCACGAGCGTGGTTCGCCGGTGCCAACTAACGCATGCGTCGTGCTGGCATGTGGAGAGGGAGCAAAGCAATGAGAGTGAACAGTAGGAGAGTGGTGGTCAGCACTAGGAAGTAGAAACTAAGAAAGGGAAACTAGTTTTGGGAGGGGAACTTTTGCCTTGTATATATGCTTTGTAACAGGCCGGTGTTGATAGGCCCACTTTTTAAAGGTTGCTCCTTCAGGCCGACATGACACTATAGAGGCTATATCAGCCTGCTCGGCTGCACTTCATGCAGCGTTACGGCTGCGGCTGTTTACTCCAGCGCTGCAAGAAGTGCTAGGCTGAAATTTTATCATGACATGTTTAGAACTAGGCTAAAATTATAGGCCTCATGCTAGCCGTAATGCATATGCACACTTCTTTTAGTGTGTGTCAATCTTTGCTACAATACTCCTAAGAGATAATTAAATAAGTATAGGTTTATATTTAACAAATAAAATATCTTTCTATTAGGATAAATAGGGATGACTGACCCTACTAGGCTATCCATACCATCGACACGATGCCCAGCCCAACGCATTCGGCCATGCCCTCCTGTTGGCTCTCTGGTCTCTGCATTCCTTCTCGCTCTCTGCATGTCCGCCCAATTGACATTTGTGATGAGCTTGATCAGTGACTCCTCTCGAGCGTACCGGCCGTGAAATGCACGGCGAGGGTGAGGTCAGTCGTCGTTGTCGGCTAAGTGAGGAACGTTAACACTTCTTTTCTAAAGTACATATTACTCGACATGTGGTACACGCCACATAGGCTCACAAAGTCACAAGGTAAGTCCATGATGTTTTTTTTTCTTTTTCCTTTTTTTTAAAAAAAAGCGCCAAAATTTATTCAAAAAAATAAAATGCATCGAAATAGTTGTGGGGTCTTGCAATGGGCATCCGAAGTTGTTGTTGTTCTATAAAGTGCCTAAAATAGCTGTAGGTGTTTAAAATTTACTTTAGATCGAAATTGTAAAAGTTATTGATAATATGCACAAAAATATGTTTTTTGGAGGTTATTTTATTTCACTTGGATGCCGCCCACTTGAAACTTCCAGCTTTACTTGCACAACTTCCACATGATCAAGAAAATGTGTACTACCCAAATTGATGGCATTGTACTGCAGCACAAACATGTGGGAGGCAACAGAATTCATTGCTGCAGGTTTCATTTTCATGACAGAAGTTTGGTGAACTTGTATTACTGACATTGGATTAACCATTTCAGGCTATATTCCAGTTTGTCTTTAAGAAAACTACGTTCTCTGTTTTGTGAAAGTTTTATATTGTAGGATGTATTTGTCTCCATGACCTGAGCTGAGTACCTTATGAATTTGAGAGAAAATAGAGCCGAATATCATTTTTTTGCCAAGACAGATCTTCTTTTCTGAGGTGCCAGTGATGCATGGAAGTCATACTAGTCAACCGTTTGAAGGAAGGACACTGCCGGTGCTTAAGCATCCATCGGGTATGAGACAACAAGGAAAACAAATTAAATTTTACATATTGTTGGTGTTTGAATTCTTCAAAGGCAGCTACTACTTATTAGATGCCTGATTTTTTTATTTTTTTCAGTTGATAAACAGTAACACCATTGTGCGATCCAACCATCTACATACCAGTACTATACTGTCACACCCGATTTTCAAAACAAAACCAGATTCGTGGTATGTGTGCCCAAGAAGTCCACACATACAACAACAGAATGAACAGTATTAGAAACAATGTTATTAAATATCGTATACATAGCTATATTAACACTTACATCAGAGTATCGCGGAACGGTAACTAATCTTCTCTCCAGGCTCCGTTCTTCACAGGGACGGCTGACTAGGGCCTCCGTACGCCAATCACTCTTGACAGTATTCTAGAAACTCCTCGGCATGTTCATTAATCTTCTCAGCAGCTGCTACTAAAGTCTGGGGGTGTGGGGGAATAGCAAGGGTGACCACATGTCGTACTCAACAAGTACAGGCGGAAATAAATGACATGCAAGGCTTTGAACAAAGGATAGTCTGACTTGGTTTGACTGCAGTAAGCATTTTAGTTGGTCAAATTTTATTAGCACCTGATTACTACGGATCAGTGTAAGATCCCAAACCATTAATTAGGAGCAAGAAACATCGTTATTATCACTATCTTAAACCGAGGTAGCAACCTCCATCATGAGAAACCATCTTCTGTCCAACTGGTCAATTTCTAATCATGTGAGGGTCCAGGTCACTCATAACCGTGAACACGGCTGATATATCAGTTTTACACTCTATAGAGGTTGTATACTTTCACCTCGAGTCGTGATCCCCATATGCCCGGGTTAATTACTCCAAAAAAAACTTCCAAGCTAAGCAGGTAGGGTTTCACTACGAGGCCTTTACAAAGATTCATCTAGCGAGCGATAATCTCCTAAGGTTCCATTAGAGACGAAGCAACCATAGGACCCCCTAGGACCATGCCACATCTCGGGACATCCTTCGTGGAGCCGCCCGATTAACACTGCACTGAATCCTCTAATTAATTAGCCAAGGCTAGAGCCATGTAACTCTCGAGGTTGTACTATTATCCTAGGTGGTCGCTCCATGAACCAGTCCTTAAGAAGGACCCGGGCATCAAACATAGGCCACCAACCAAACTTACCATAAACATCATCACCTGCATAACCACCAAGACATACCATGTGCCTGAGTCCCTAAGTAGTTCCATGTTGCTAAAAAGCCAACATTTTACCATAGTTCAATATCCATTAAGTCATCATTAACATTTCATCCTCATGTGACATTGGTATAAAAGTAAAGTTGCTAAGCATAGCATGGCTACCCATTATACAACCCAGGTAACAAGGAAGATATGGAATTCTAGGATATCCTTAGGGTACTCATATTTAGACACATGCATGCATAAGGTGTGATTAAAGGTGAATAGGTAAAAAAAAAACATGGTCAAAGGAGCCTGCACTTGCCTTTTCCCAAGAGTTTAGCTGCTCAGAAGTCTTTAGCTTCTATCTTCTGGTCTTCAGCTTTTGATTCACCTGTCGGTCCTTAGCGCTCACGAACTGCTTCTCTTCTACTCATAGCAACCAAGCAACACAAACAGACACGACTAAGAACAACACGGCAATCAAAGGAGAAAATTTGAAAAGATCGTACTTAATGGCACGGCTTGTTTCCACGAACGCGAGAGCGCAAGAACGACGGAGAACCGAGCTATTGTTGTAACGAAAAGACTACCACTGATTTAAGTTATCAAAAGCACGCTATATGCTTGATTTATTTTAATTTAATAAAAGCATGCAGAGGATATTTCCAAGAGAAACATCCCTAAGTTATATTAAGCAAGGTTAAATTGAATTTATAAAGTAGGGGTAAAACCTTAATCATATTTTATTCACAAATATTTCATATCAGTTATGTCATTCAACATCTAATTTAGAAACTTAAAAGCAAGTGGGAGCATCTAAGCGAATCACTATATGTTTCGTGTTTAACTAAACAAATTACAATTAACAAAGGCACACTCAAGTTGGTGTTAATCAAGTTAACATTTGATTTATGAAAGATCGAAGTATAAACCTAAGTTGCTTTTAATTTAAAAATACATTGAATAAATATTAATAAAATTAGTATTAAAATTAATAAACAAGTTTCATGATAAACTTTAGCACTACTGCATAGAACGCGATGTTATGAAACTAACGCAACTCGAACGAACCGAATCGGAGTTAGGATGATTAAACAGCAAAGGATTAACGATTAGTGGCAAACTTGTAATTACAATCGTCTTCAACCGTGATCCATTTTCTACATCTGGACGTGACCATGGAGATGGCCTGCTGCTGCTCGCACGCGGAGGGAAGGAAGGGGCGCCGCCCACGAGGCCTGCGACGGCGGTGGCTGCCGAGCAGCAGGTGAAGGGTGGCTGCGCCGGCCCTTGCTGCTCGCGTGAGCAGCGCACGAGGGGCAGGGGAGCGGGTCTGGGGCGCAGGTCACGACGAGGCTGACAGCGCGGTGGAGATGGTCGTCCGGTGGTGCTCACGGGAGGCCGGCCAGAGGAGAACGAGGTACCGACTATGGAACTTCTCACCGAGGAAGATGGGTTAGGGAAACGATGAAACGATGGCAGAGAGCGTGCTGGTGTAGATAGGAGATCGTGACGAACCTTGGAGTGGTTACAGTTTTCACAGCGGATGCCGGAGATGGCCGGAAAACTTCGCCGAAGGTTCGCTGAAGCTATAGGGTTCCAAAACTTCGGCGGTAGATCTGGTTGGCTACGGGTGGCGGCTCGTGAAAAGGTTAAAACCAGCACGTCGAGGGCTACGCCAGCATATATATAGGTCTAGGGTTCAAGGTCGGGGAAAAACGAGGTACTTTTGTAAATTTTGGATTTTCATAAAATCATTTTCAGTTAAAAACAATTTTAGAAAAAGCTAAAATCATTTTAAATCTCTAAAAAATATTTTTAAAATTCCAAAAATGGAAGAAAACTTCGAGAGATAGATTAAGAGATAATGAACCCAAATAAAGTATTTGGAGCCCATGAAAAGGGATTCTAGAGCCTCCAAAAATTGGATTAAGCTCTAGGAAAAATGGGGAAAAGTTTTGAAAAAGTCTAGAAAATTACCGGGAGGACCGAATAACGTCTAAACGCGTTTTTAAAACTTAGTGCACTCAAAAGCACAAAACTCAAGCAACTGGCAAGCACCACATCAACAAAAGCCTAGCTAACTAATTCCAAACTATTCGAAAAAGCACAATTTTCTTTAATAAAGATATATGAAAACTTAAACTAATGTTGACAAATTTTATCTAAACATTAAAATCCTTTGTTTTATTTAGTGTTTTATATTCACAACCCAAAATAGAAATTTTGTGGTGTGACATATACTTTTTCTCCATCTTACCTCAATCTATCTCACACATATGCTCTCCCGCTTACTGCCCTCCTCTAATCATCCTTGGCGGCTTACTCAACCCTTTTCTAAGGCGGTCCCTAGTGGCCGCCTCCTCTGCCACACCAACCTACCACCCCAAGGCCGCCCCTTTTAAGGCCACCAGGCACCCACAACCTCGCTCCCGAATCTGAAGAACGTTCGCTAGCGTGTGGAGAAATTGTTCCATGTTTGAGTAAAAAAAAGGTTTCAAATTGAAATAAAAATATCATCATCCTTAATGACATATAAAAATGCTCTATTTGCTTATTTCGAATGCACCAATAGATATTATTGTTTCACTTCTTTGAAACCAATATTTTAGTGGCCATTTATGGTGTCCCAAGATAAATATGAAATAAGAAGCATAAAAAGTAAAGGAGAAAAAAAAAGAAAAACTAAAAGAAATCTAGTTGGTTGGCTTGCCATTTTTTATCTATTTCTAGAGATGGACATTATAATTTATAACCGTCTCTGAAAAAGCTGATTAACAGTGACCATGATCCAGAGGCGGTAGTCTGCGGCCTCTGGAAACGTTTTTCGACTGCCTCTGAAAAGACTTATTGCACTAGTGTTAGTGAATCATCTAGTTGCTTTTCCTTCCTCTCGTGGAGGGGTTCATTGTTTTCTTTCTTTCTCTCTTTTGGTGTAAGCGGTGGATTGAATATGGTTGTGTGCGCACCCTAACAAGCACTGGCAGAGCCAAGTGCAGGCCATACTAGGCTCCGGCGCCCCCTTGCTATCCAAGATTAATTAAGGTTTACTCCGTATATGTATATAATTGCAAGTCTAAACTGTCCATCTTGAGAGCTAAATATTCTAAGCTTGCCTTCTTTGCAAAGTGCGCATATAAATTAGTAGATGTTTCATCTATCTTTAGCAAGTACTAGCTGATCGACCATAAAAAAAATGATCAGTCTGACCAATTTGCCCCCCCCCCCCCCCCCCCCCCCCCCCCCCCCCCCCACCCCACCCCACCCACCCACCCATTGTGATTCTGGCTCCGTCAGTGCTAAGAAGGATGATTGTAATCTGAAGCTGTATATGTTTTTCTTTTTCTTCTGCTAATATAAATTCAGTAAATCTCTTCCTCCCGACCTCTCGAAGAAAATAAAAAAATCAAGGAGTATGTAACGGAGTTTGGCCTCTTATATAACCAAGGACGATAGAATCAAAGACTTAGATGGGTCCATTGCTGTTGAGTTAATTGACGTGGCTAACAGGCACCTACCAGAAACAAGATTCAAAGCCTAAAGCGATGCACAGTTTAGTTGTTTTGTTGATTCATTCAGATCAGTTCAGTCTTCAGACAGCAAGGCTTGAGTGCTCGGTGGAACAAACTCCACGTGCACCTCCAGGTCTTCCTCCGCCAGGAGTCGGATGCGCTCTTGTCAATGGCAGCGAGACTGCACTGCCGGACCGCCTGGTGCGTGAAGCTTGGAAAGACTACACAGACGTCCAACACCTTGATGAATGGCCCACTCGGCGTATAATCTTCAGTGAGCATGCCATGCTAGCCCTGAATGATACTTCCCCAGATGCCTCCTACTCCCAAACATATGCCTACGTTTTGTCACACATCTCATTGTTATTTGCTGCACTAGATAAACTTATCAAATCACAAGATTCTTTTGTCACACATCTCATTGTAATTTGTCACACATCATGTGCCTCACCAAAACAAATGTAGCTCATCATGTATATATACACACGTACATGTCTGTACTAGTTAGTCATGTGTGCATCTAGCTAACTTAGCCCCCTATACTTTTGTATAGAGCATTGTGATCTCTCTCCAGTTGTTCGTTAGAACCCGTACACATTATAGTCTATATCTAAGTTTTATATAGGTGTTTGCTTTAAGGAATGAAATAGTCCATCATCTTCTCACTATTTATTTCTTAGCTTAGTTTGCAGAATGGAATGAGTTGATGCATCAAAGCAACCTTGTTTCTCACAAATTAAAAATTTGTACTAGTATTTGGAATTGAATCATCCTACCAATAAATTTGAGGGGTTGCTCAAACCAAATTAAACGCAGTGTTAGAACTTGAGTGGTTGGAATAATAAGAATCATCTATCAAGCGAAATCTAACAGTCTAAAAATAGGAGGCCAGTGCCAAAATAGGCAGAGCTAGATCTGCATTTTTATTATTTCTTTATATTCGATTGGGGATGAAAAGGGAATTTTAATATATTCGAACATGGTAGAACTGGAATTTCCCATTATTGTGCCTTCCTCCTTTGTTCACCTGTGTGATGACGAGCGCTGCCCGTGGTCGTGGCCACTGTCATTCACTCAGCTAGCCAGCTGCAGCAGGATGACTAGCCAGATTCAGGAGATCGTTAGCTCGTATCTCCTGTTGGAACCGATGGTGACCACTGAGTTCACGATCTTGGAGCTGGCTTACAGCCGGCCTGGCTCGTTACCACGAGCCTGCGCTCCCACAGGTCCCAGGTCCACCGGAGCTAACAACATATAAGGCCTTTGGGCCTTACTCAACCCAAAAGTCTAGCCTGATAGGTGAGGGTTCTTCCGCCTTATATGTTGTGCTCCCCCACCATCGCTACACGATGTGGGACTAAACCCCAACAATCTCCCCCTTAGTCACACATCGCCAACAATCTCCCCCTTAGTCACACATCGGGGTACCCCCGTCATATGTGATGCTCGAGATTTTTTTTATCGGGTTTAGTTTTTTTTCTGACCATGGTCTCATGATACCAATTTTTGGAACCGGTGGTGACCACCGAGTTCACGATCTTAGAGCTGGCTTGCAGCCGGCCCAGCTCGTTAACAATCTCCCCCTTAGTCACACATCGGGGTGCCCCCGGCTGTAACGATGTGGGACTAAACCCTAACAATCTCCCCTTACAGCCGGCCTGGCTCGTTACCACGAGCATGCGCTCCCACAGGTCCCAGGTCCACCGGAGCTAACAACATATAAGGCCTTTGGGCCTTACTCAACCCAAAAGTCTAACCTGATAGGTGAGGGTTCTTCCGCCTTATATGTTGTGCTCCCCCACCATCGCTACACGATGTGGGACTAAACCCCAATATCTCCAGCGTCCCTGCACGAACACGTAGGGCAACACCATTGCCCAGGGTACAAAGGAAAAAAAATGGCTGGTCTGATCGATCAATCCATTGGTCGAATGAATCCCGCATCTGTCATAGATCATATGGACCAATTTGACCTACTTTCAAGACAAGAACAAGGCCATACATCCAGCTCTGCAATCGGCATGCTCTGTCGCAAGCTCGTAGCACAAGGATCGAGTGGCATGCCCATGCCCATGCATGCTTGTTTCCAAAAATTTGTGCAGGGCGATATGTATCTGTGAAATTCGCATCAAGTTGATGCGTGCATCTTGTCGTGCAGAAATGCGGTAGTATCAGTCGGAGAGCATACTGATCCATATCATCATCATCAGTGTTCGTGCAATGTGTACGCGCGTGGCAAGCCAGCAGTCTTGAAAGACGATGACAGGCAATGAGAAGTAACAATATGGGTACACTATAGAGTGCGCGAGGATATGATAAGCTAGGACAATTACTGATATACCCTCAACAACAAACATTAACTTTTATAAATAATCTTTCTCAAATAGAGGGAAGGCAAACAAAGAAAATAAAAGTACTTGGAAATGCCAGTGGTACCTTTCCAACCATAGTAGAAAGGCTCATTTCTCTTAGAACTTATATGAACTAGGGTAGCGTGCCGTGCGTTGCTACGGGATAACTAACATTTTATACTAAAAACACACGGATCGCATGATAAGATAACAATACTGTAAAAATTAAATACCAACGTTAAAGTGACATTTAATCCAAAAAGCAAAGTTTATGAATTTAACACAGTCACGGAGTGCGCGGCGTCGTAGGCTCACAAACTCTACTTTATAGACATTTCCATGATGCGGTTAAGATAATGTTTTATATTGGTAGGAAGAAATCTCTGATATCCATTTCTTTCGCGCTCACAAACTAATGACCATGGTGCAACAATGGAAAATACAAAGGAGCTATCCTCGTGAATGAGTGGAACCAACACCGCTACGATCGTGCCATCCCACGACCACTGGTATGGTGTTGTTTAGCACTATTGTTCACCATTATCGCTAACTTGCTTCGTTGGTTTTATTCAAGTAATTTATGTTTGTAATTATGCAGGTGCTAATTTGGTTGATCCCACATTGGCACATGAGAAAAGTGGGGAAAGTCGACAAAACTCATGGTTTTGAGAACATACACATGTAATAGTTATGAATGGTTGCAAAACAAAATATTATGAACAAAACACTGAAAGTGTCATTTTTATAACAATAATATAACACATGTTCCATTTTCATTATGCCATCACAAAAGTGTATATACAACATCTCCGTGTAGAGTCTGATAAACCATTTAAAAATACCTAGGAACAGCAACAAATATGGCATTAGTGAGATATTATTTGTACAATATAAATTGAATGAAAAAAAATACATTGTATGCGTTAATAATGTCCTGTTACCTCGCCTATGGCGTTAGAACCTTCTTAAATACAATATTCTTCGTGAAAGTTCCATCCGCTATTGGGATCTTCTTATCCTTATCTTTTTTATTTGATGCATTCTTATTTTTCCCCTCGGCATTCTTTTTAGCATTTTTCTTCTCTATCTTTTTGGCCTCCTCCTCTTGTGCCTCCGCATCAGGCGGGAGGGCAAGGATCTTAATATTGGTTCTTGACGTGGCTCTAGACATCGCAACGTATAACTGACCATGAGAGAACACCGGTGCGGGTAGGTACACACCCATGTTCGGGATAGTTTGGCCCTGTGACTTGTTGACCATCATGGCAAAGCTCAGCCTGATAGGAAACTGCTTCCTCTTAAACTGGAACGGGAACATCTCGTCATCAGACGGGCATAGCAGTATTCGAGGAAGGAATACCCACTTCCTAGCATGCTGCCCCACCACGATTTCAGCGTTGATTGTATTTCTTCGGAACCCCCGCACCACCAGCCTTGTACCATTGCATAGCCCATTGGTATGGTCAATATTCCTAAGCAATATGACAGGACGCCCGAGCTTTGAGCTTCGAGACGTGGGGAGGCAGCCCGTTGGGGGTCAAACTGTTAAGGAACTCCGATGGATAGTAGTTATGTGGATCATCTACCGCGAAGTCAAAACTATGATACACCGTCTCGCCACCCTGGAACATATCAATCATTTTCATATTGATCATGTCCACCCAATTGTTACGTGTAGATAAAATCGCTCTGGTGGTGATGTAGTCTTTGTCCACCATGTTTGCATTTAGATCTAGAAAGATAATGTCGATCAATGTATGAAGATCTTTCTCAGCATCTCCAGAGTACGGGACACATATCTCGTCTGGAATACGTACATTGCCATCTCCGTTAACCTCTTCCGTTCCACCACCAATGCGCAATAGATAATTTGCAAACCACGGGTCACTCTGAGCCCTCATGTTGCGGACAAGCTTTAGGTGGTGCATGGATTCCCAAAGATACGACCTTCGTAGAGAAGCACCGACTATTTGAGCTCTGGATCCTTTCCGCACAACAGGGAGGACCTGTCTGAAATCCCCACCAAGGACAATAGTCTTTCCACCAAACAGTAGGTTTGACCGGCCCATTATATCCCGTAGGCTATTGTCTAGTGCTTCCACATTTTGCCTCTGTCATAGATTCCTCATCCCAAATTATGAGAGCTGCTTGCTGCAGCAACTTGGCAGTACCACCCTAATTCGTGAAGCTACAGCAACCGCCCTCTTGAAGAGTGAGGGGTATCTTGAAACGTGAGTGGGTCGTCCTCCCGCTTGGCATTATGGCTGCTACGACTCCAGATGTAGCTGTAGCCACGGCAAGCTTGTCCTGGCTGCGTAGTTTTGCGAGAAGTGCCCTATATAAAAATGTCTTTCCTGTCCTGCCAGGTCCATCCACAAGGAACAACCCGCCTTGTTTGCTGCAGATAGCGGCCATTATCTCATCATAGGTAGACCTTTGCTCGGCGTTGAGTGAGTCGCACAATAGCACATCTTTGGGATTCTGCTCGACGCTAGCTTCCTCAAATATCTCACGAGGAATATGGCTGGCATCGTCATATGAGTGATCAATATCTGGAAGAGGAAATGACCTTATGTCCTTCCCCATAGACTGCAGCATGTTTCTAATGTCTATCAAAACCATTTGTTGCACCAGATCCAGGGATGGATGATTGCATCGTAGTGTTTTTTCCACAACCCCATCACATCATGCGGCTCACAGAATACCAATATTATTGCAAATAGCCTCCGCAGAGAGGAAGGCATCTGGAATAAAGTAGCTTCAGTTAGACATTCATCCAGTGTATTGTCTTCTTCGATTAGACCCCTCCTTTTTGTAGCTTCACGGAACAAAGGTAGTAGCACGCCATCAACTGTCCTCAGATGTTCGTATGATGTAGCACCAGCAACATTGTTCAAGAGAACACGAAGAAAGTAACGTTCTCCCTCAGCAGGATGAGCCGAGATGACTCTTCCAACTTGAAAAATGGAGTTTTTCCTTTTCTGCCAGAATTTACCATCAGACTGTCAGGTAAAATGCTCCGGGAAGTCCCGATACAAGATTCTACGGGCTTCCTCATGATACATGTTTGCATCGAAGTATGTTGTCAGCATTGACTCTTCTACACCTAGCCTATTAACGATCCGTTCGACCTTATCCCGTTTATGAAATGCCACCATGTGCATGTTGGGTAGATGAAGTTGCAGTTGCTGTACTGGTGGATGGTTCTTGCTCAAGTCAAAGCCATATATCCTCCATAGTGCTTCTGGAGGCGTCACCCACCGGGCATCTCTATATTGCTTGATCTCATCAATGTTCCCTTTCTCGTCTGCTTTGTCGGTCTCCCTCATCACCATCGATGCCCTATCATGTCCCTTGTATATGTATTTGAATAGATATTTTATTGATTTAATGCTCCCACAGGCCTCAACATTGATATGACAATTGAAGGTACGTAGCAGGCAAGGGTTGTAAGGCACGACCCATTGATTGTCTAGGTAATGGCCTCAAACTTTTAGCGTGCGGCCATCATTGCGTCGCTGATAGATGGGGTATGAATCCTTTCCCTGTGATGTTGCCTCACAGAATGGGCGCGGGTAACAGTTCTTGCATGACCCGCGGCCCACCGTGCACGGATAGTATGGATTTAGCGTCCCGCAGGGACCATGCATCATATGCTTCATCACCATCTTGTAGAGCGCAGGGACCATCATGTGCAATCAGATGGAACATGTAGCATGAGACTGATTAATCTCCAGAGACCCTTTATGGTACTACTTGCTAAAAATCACATGTGCTAAAAATTCTCGACGCAGATCCTTCTCCTTCTCGACGTAGGTCCATCTACGAGGACATAGCCACCAAGGTTTGCTAGCATGGAGACACATTTTGTCGAACATGTTGCCCGCGTTACATTCCCCACTTAGGTGTCCGCTTTTTCGCACAGAAGGGAGAGCAGGGAAGGGGTGGGCATACCCTGGTTGACCACCTGCGCCGCCGGGATGCCGCGCACGGACGCGTGCGCCAACTCCAGCACCGGGACGCCGTGCCACCTCACGGTGGTCGGCTTTGGTGGCGCTGATGAGCTGGAAGGCGAGCCCGGTGTCCTGGCCGAGGATATGGTGGATGCTGTCGAGGAGCGACGCCTGGAAGTGGCCCAAGCGGAGCGCGTCCTTCTTCACTAGCACCATGGTGCCCCTGATCCGGCCCTCTAGCACCATGGACGCCGCGCCACCTCACGGTGGTCAAAGGCGTGCAGCACGGCCAAGCGGGGAGTCACGGAGGGGAGAGGAGCGATGCCGCGATCACAAGGGGAGCGACGAGCAGGGAGGAGACCGAGGCAGATGGAACACGTGAGCGTGAAACCAAATAAAAGGAGGAAAAAGTTGTCCCTTTTGCAAATGTAAAGAGTGGAAGTAATTAAATGTAGGTAGATTTAGCAAGGTTCTCAGAAATGCAAAAAGGTTCCTTTTGTCTTAATTCTCTTTCCTTCTGTGTTAATTCTCTTTCCTTTTGCTCGTTGCCATATATGCTGCTGCATGCAAACATGCAATGTGTATATGGATAGCACAATAATTTTCTACTTCCTATTTTGTCGTGATTTCTCTATCACATGACAGGCAATATTCATTCAAGGAGATGTCGTGGGATCGCAAGCGTGGGCAGACGGACGAACCAAAACAAATGTCGCACAAAAAATGTCCACACTTTGTTCTTTTTAGTTGTAGGAGATATCACCGCATGATTCTCCAACAATCTTGCCATGCTTTCACCTCTGGTACTTCTAGGCATTGCAAAATTTGTACATTGGTGAGGACACGGTGTGGACAGTTGTATGGTTGATGAGTGAAGGCTAAATAGTAAAGTGAGACTGGACGTACAATCTAAGTAATCATCTTAGTCCATTGTAAACTAGTTACCTGATTAGATTGCCTTTGCGTTGAGCTTGCTGGAACTTGGGGAAATTCAAAACCTGCACTCAAGATTTGTGTTCTTGTTCTCCTGGTTTATTGCTTACAATTGTTTTTATATTAAATGCCTAAAATAATGATACATCCATCCATGGTGGTTCGCCTTGTAAAACGATTTCAGGAAATTGCCTAATAAGGAAGTCTAAAAAATGGCTGTGGTTAACATATATACAGCAGTCCAATACCTGTGTAAATTGATTAAAAGAGGTCGGTCTCTTACTACCGTGCAAGAGGATCCAGCAAAGAGAAAAAAGTGCTTCGATCTATTGCAACGACAAGGCATACAACAGTGACGGGGTTATCTCATCCAGCGAAAAAAAATCATGCATAAGTTCGTTGTTTCACGAAACAACGGCTTGACACACTCCCTCCCCTCTGTCTCTCTTCCAAATCAGCAAAAGTCCTGTGTGATTCTGTATGAGACAGATGATGTGAACCAATGTACCTGCTCTAAACTACATGTGCCGCCGGTTCTTGTTTTCTAGTTGTGTAAAGCCAGTACTTGCTTGTACTTGTATACTGGCGTTCAAGCCAAAAGGGCCATGGCCACCACAACCCCCACCACCACACACTCGCGCACGCACGCACACCAAGCTTGCATTTTCCATTAGGATTTTGTACTTAATCATTCTTAAATGTTGCTAATCTGTCGATTGTAATGCTATTGGTCCCTCTAATATTCATGCAAAGCACTGCCACTAGACTTGTACATTGCTCACAAGAACTGCACTAAGCGTTTAGCTAGAATCCCCATCCTCCAGTGTATCCAATTTTCCATCCCCAGTATTATTGTTTGGTCGCTCAAGGCCAAAGGGACTATATATATGGCTCTATGCAATCAATAAGTATATGTTTGAGATCTGTGCAATTTTTAGAAAGAGGAGTACCGGAGCAGTTATCATAATGGAGTTCAACATCTTATACCTATACATAATCAAGGAGGATAGGATCAACACCTAGGGCTTGTTTGATTGATCCCCAATGTGAAGGGATTAAATACAGGGGATTATTGAGGGGATTTTCACTTGTAGATGATAAAATTCCTCTCAATTCCTTTCAATTCCCTCTAGTATCAAGCAAACCAAAGAAGAGCTTACATGGGTTGGTATTTATTCCATTGCTATACTATCTTTCACACTGATGAATCACATACGTGCACCATGATCAACGCCAAAGACTCGTTGGCTTGCTCGTGTGAACTAAATCCACACTGCACATACGTGCACCATGATCCAACCTCGAGCCAGGAATCTGTATACACTCAAGTCAACGGCAGCAACTTGCAGTACAGAATCATGCATCAAGCTTGGAAACAGCAACCTAACAACTGCACAGTCGTCCCACGCCCTGATGAATGGTGCGCATGGCGTTTAATCTTCAGCAAGCATGTGTTGCTCGCGATGCTCGGAATGATACCTCCCCTGATGCCTCCTACTCCCAAACATTTATAGAATTTTTGTCATGCATCTCATTTTGCTGCATTGGATAAACTCATCACATCACAAGACTCTTGCTCTGTCCACAACCATCTGCACTCTCTGTGATGATGGAACTGCGCTTTGCCTCTGTATATATGCACCCACGTTTATATGCCTCTTCTCTTGTTGGCATACATGTAGTTCATCAGGTATATATATATATATATATATATATATATATAGAGAGAGAGAGAGAGAGAGACACACACACACACCTACATGCCTGCACTACTACTTAATCTGTTGTGTGCATCTAGCTACCCCCCCCCCCCCCCCCCCCCCCCCATACTTATACTTTTGTGTAGATAAGCATTGATCTCTCCGGTTGCTCGCATTTGTAGCTATTCGGACGAGTTTTACTGGCATTTGGTTTCAGGAATGAAGTGCTCCATTAAGTTCTCACTCTTTACTTTGTTGATTGGTTTGTAGAATGGAATGAGTTGATGTATCATCGCCGCCTCATTCCTCACGTGTTAATAATAAGTGTGTGCTAGTAAGAGAAACAGATTCATTTGGCTGCTATACTATCAAAACTTTCGTGCACCGTGATCCCTCTGCCAGGAATCAGTACAATCAAGTAAATGGAAGCAACATTATTGCACTGCTTGACCGCCGGATGCATCAAGCTGCTTGGCTAGCAACTGCACACACGTCCCACTCCCTGATGAATGAATGGTGCGCATGGCGTTTCATCTCCAGTGAGCGTGTGGTACTTTTGAAGCTCTGAATGATACCTCCCCTAATGCTTCCCACTCCCAAACATATATATGCAGACTTTTTGTCACAGACCTCATTTTGCTGCGCTGGATAGACTCATCAAATCCCACAAGACTCTTGATCTGTCCACGCATTCTCTGTGATGATGGCACCTAGCTTTGCTTCTGTATATATGTACACACATTATATTTACATGATAATTGCTATGGTTAGACCATTATTCTTTTAGTTTGATTTAGATCGTTCATTAATTTGATCAGAAAGGATGGATTTGAACAAGGTGATACCTTTATTATATTTAGTTTTATTATTTTTTTAATAAAAAATGTGATAAATAGGGAAATAATCTGCAAATCAATTAGATGTATCTTGCCTAACGTGATCCAGATGTCGAGGCTATTTAATAGATCGTTTGTTTGGTTGGCCATATCAGGATATATTGTATTAAAATTGAAATAAAACGAGCATTGGGTAGTGTGGATGACTGTCGGTACGTACCTACTGAAGCACTACTGAACAATCAATTAGCAGAAGCTTGTGGGGACTGCGAAGAGTAGCTCGGCTCTCAGAAACATTTACGGCTTGTTTAGTTCCACTCCAAATTCCCAAAAAGTGCTACAGTACCTATCACATTAAATGTTTGCGGTCCGTGCATGGAGCATTAAATGTAGACGAAAAAAAACTAATTGCACAGTTTGGTGGGAAATTGCGAGACGAACGTTTTGAGCCTAATTAGTCCATGATTGAACACTAATTGCCAAATAAAAACGAAAGTGCTACAGTAGCCCCAAATTCCAACTTCCTGAAACTAAACACGCGCTTACTCTGAATAATTTTAGGCAGTACCCAATTGGAACTGATGAACCATGGAGCAAGCATCCTAAACTTTTGCTAATTAATAAGCATCCACGTGCATATACTCTGAACTTTTAGAGAAAGATGGCTCACTAGCTAGTACTGCACCACACCGTGCCCTCCAGGTATATGTGCTTTGCGCGACATGCATGCATGCGAGGGACAGATATGGTCGAGCTAGAACGCCTTAGGCATGTGCAGCAGGCTGGCAGTAGAGTGGAAGGGAGAGGACAGCTGACTCAGGACTTGTTTGGGTGTAGTTGGATTCGCATCAATCCACGTATGTCGGAGTGGATTTAAGTGGAACTTGAAATAAATTCCACCCCAATCCACGTCAACACATACGGATTGATGTGAATTCGATAACATCAAAAAAAAAAAACCTAAGTGGGCTGGTGCTCTAGCTATAGTGAGTAGCAAGCCACAGGGCACATATGACCATTTAGAGACTCGTATTAACTTAACATGACTTTGATATAAGGATCTACACCAGTGACGGGTCGTAATACAGTGTCCCTGACACAGGTCAACAATGAGAGACACTGGAAAACTTCTTCACCCGTCACAAAATACACCAAGGTTTGCGTGCTCGTTTGAATAAACTCCACGTGCACCTCCTGGTCTTCCCCTGCCAGGACTCAGAACGCTCTCGTCAATGGCAGCAACACTACGGGCCTGCTTGGTTTCAGGCTAGTTTGATTTCCGTCGCTCGTGGTAACAAGATAAAAAAGCCTGAAATCCTTGCTGTCACAGGCTTCGATGCAAGCTCGCTCTCCTACTGACAAGCTGCTAGCTTCGTATATATCCTGACTCGGAAAGCTGAGGCAAGCGTTCTTCCATGAACCAAGCAGATCATACAGTTCGGTTCAATGGCGTGCTCGCCATTCAATCTTCAACGAGCATGTGTGGTGCTCTTGGAGACCTGAACGATACTTCCCCTGATGCCTCCTACTCCCAAACATATGCTTACTTTTTTGTCACGCACGCATTTGCTGCACTAGATAGACCTAACACACAGGACTCTCTGGATCAGGTAGCAACCATTCTCTCTCTCTCTTTATATATATATATATATATATATATATATATATATATATATAGCTAAAGAAATAGTACGTCTGACGACCTACCATGCTTTGCCTCTTTATATATTTATTTATTTACCAACATTTATATGACTCCTCTCTTTATAGGAGAAATCATAGTTTGTTTAAAAACTAAGGGAAATCAAAACTTACATTTACCATATCAGTCGCAAATCCACCAAATCCCCTGAACAAGAACTACGAACACAAGGTTGATATGTGCTTTTGTGGTTCGTTTTGTGATGAGTGATTGCCAACGTGAGTTGGGTTGTGCAACATGTCTTTTAGCTTGTGGTGCGCAGATGTGGAGCTCGGAGGCGGTGATCGATGGCGAGGTGAAGGTCAAGTAGGGATGTGCCGTACCGATGGACTGGGAGCAGTGAAGGATGGACGTGAGGCTTGGACCAAGGGACCAAGAGGCCGGGTGACCAACCGTGGTGACCGGGGACACCGACAAGTGCAAGTGTACATGGGAGTGACCGTGTTGACCGAGTCAAGACGACGGTCGAGCAAGTCGAGCGGAGGCTTTGGAAGACTTAGTGGCCGGGCAGTCAAGGACGGCGGTAGCACGCGTCGAGTGGCGGAGGACGCGTATGGAGTACGTTACTCATGAGCGATTTGGTGTGTTGAGCCTCAAAACCACCAGGTGGACGGTTTCCAGATTTTTGTTTGTGTGAGTTCTTTTTTATTCCTCATTTTCGTGCTAGTCTACGATCTAATTTTTCTAGAGTTTGGGTTAATCTCAAACGATGATTTTTTGGGATAGACTCGTGATAAGCTGAATTTCATCTGTGCAAAGTTTGGGTTCGTTTCGTTGCGATTTGGTCGAGTTCTCTTTGATTTTTGGAGCTCGCGGTTGCTCTGTTCTTAGCGCTTGGGAGCGTTCGTGTTCTTGTTTGTCGTACGCGTGCTTCAGGTTGAGGCCCGAGCGCTTGCAGGTGCGTGCGGGCCTAGCGTCCACGGCCGAGCACAAACACTCCCGCATCTGCATCACCAAGCCCTGCGCGTTCCAATCGTTTCTCACCGTGATGCTTTTCCTCGGTGCTGTGTCCAGGTCTGGCCCGAGCGGCTTTGCTGTGCGTTGTTCATCGTAGAGGACAAGCAGCGGGAGTAGCACATCACGTGAATTGTTTTCTCAAACCTTTGGAGATGTCTCAATCAAGCAATAGTGATTGGGATATTGAATTTCCTCTCTAAGCTAATCTTTGCTTGATCTTTTATTTCCTATTGCTTGAGATGCTCCCTGCTGATTGGATCTCTCTGCAGAGCATGGTGGAGAGCAGCGCCCACCCCCACCACCACCACACACACCTGCGTCACTCTCTTTCAGTATCTGTGCTGAAGATTCCAGTCCCGAATTTCCAGGCCGTGTGCCTAGAATTTCCAGTCTCTAAATTCCATGCTCGCTATTTTGTCCACCGTTTGCACGTTCGAGCTCCTATTCGCGTCCCATCTATTGCATTGGCTTTCCATCGATCCAAGGAACCTATCTACGTACTCTCGTCACTGGTTGGCTTAAGTATTTTAGGTTCGAGGATGTTTGTCGTGTCTTGTTCTTGGTGGTGAATTTAGGACAACGGCTGAATATTTCGAAAGAAATTTTATGGCTCCCAGAACAAGAAAACTTCCATAAGTTTACAAATTATTTAGAAATAGCTTCAAAAAATACATTGTTCCCGTTGCAAGCTTAGACGATATAATAACAGATGGTCTTACTATATGGAGGCTGCTCTTCTCTACCTATTTTTTATATTAAATGCATTACTTGATCATTAAAGATAACATTAATCTTTCTGTCTCCTTAGGGCCTGTCCCCCCTTTCTTTGATTTTTCGTAACATATGTAAACTCTTTTTTCTATCTTAAATGAAAGGTAGAGCTCGTGCCATCTCTTAAAAAAAATCTTTCTGTCTCCCATTAGTGCCATAGATATAAGAACAGCTTATATCCGGACAAATTTGATTAATAGGCAAGAGGGAACTCTCTAGTACCCCTAAAATTTCGTAGTACCTGCAGGGGAGGAGGGTTGCTAGTGGCTCTGGTAGGAGAATTTGACAGGCAACTCATTGCCTAGCAGATTGAAATGTCGCTGAATCCTTCCATTGGAAAAAAGACCACAACTACAAATGTATCATGAGCTGATATATAATTCTAATGTAAGACCAAACAGTGAGCTTACATACCTCTGTAACATATATATATAAGTAAATTACAAATACTCTGTATTGAGATAATTTCGTAATATATACACTGACTCAGAATATTAGGAGTGAGTAGATTACAAATACAATAGGTGCAGATATGAGCTAAGCTCCAAACACCCACCCCCCACCACACACACACCTGCGTCACTCTCTTTCAGTATCTGTGCTGAAGATTCCAGTCCCGAATTTCCAGGCCGTGTGCCTAGAATTTCCGGTCTCTAATTTCCATGCTCGCTATTTTGTCCACCGTTTGCACATTCGAGCTCCGATTCGCGTCCCATCTATTGCATTGGCTTTCCATCGATCCAAGGAACCTATCTACGTACTCTCATCGCCAGTTAGCTTGAGTATTTTAGGTTCGAGGATGTTTGTCGTGTCTTGTTCTTGGTGGTGAATTTGGGACAGCGGCTGAATATTTCGAAAGAAATTTTATGGCTCAGAACAAGAAAACTTCCATAAGTTTACAAATTATTTAGAAATAGCTTCAAAAAAATATATTGTTCCCGTTGCAAAGCTTAGACGATAGAATAACAGATGGTCTTACTATATGGAGGCTGCTCTTCTCTAGCTATTTTTTTATATTAAATGCATTACTTGATCATTAAAGATAGCATTAATCTTTCTGTCTCCTTAGGGCCTGTCCCCCCTTTCTTTGATTTTTCGTAACATATGTAAACTCTTTTTCTATCTTAAATGAAAGGTAGAGCTCGTACCATCTCTTAAAAAAAATCTTTCTGTCTCCCATTAGTGCCATAGATATAATAACAGCTTATATCCGGACAAATTTGATTAATAGGCAAGAGGGAACTCTCTAGTACCCCTAAAATTTCATAGTACCTGCAGGGAAGGAGGGTTGCTAGTGGCTCTGGTAGGAGAATTTGACAGGCATCTCATTGCCTAGCAGATTGAAATGTCGCTGAATCCTTCCATTGGAAAAAAGACCACAACTACAAATGTATCATGAGCTGACATATAATTCTAATGTAAGACCAAACAGTGAGCTTACATACCTCTGTAACATATATATATAAGTAAATTACAAATACTCTGTATTGAGATAATTTCGTAATATATACACTGACTCAGAATATTAGGAGTGAGTAGATTACAAATACAATAGGTGCAGATATGAAACACCCACCCCCCCACCCCCCCCCCCCCCACCACCACACACACACCTGTGTCACTCTCTTTCAGTATCTGTGCTGAAGATTCCAGTCCCGAATTTCCAGGCCGTGTGCCTAGAATTTCCGGTCTCTAATTTCCATGCTCGCTATTTTGTCCACCGTTTGCACATTCGAGCTCCGATTCGCGTCCCATCTATTGCATTGGCTTTCCATCGATCCAAGGAACCTATCTACGTACTCTCGTCGCCAGTTAGCTTGAGTATTTTAGGTTCGAGGATGTTTGTCATGTCTTGTTCTTGGTGGTGAATTTGGGACAGCGGCTGAATATTTCGAAAGAAATTTTATGGCTCAGAACAAGAAAACTTCCATAAGTTTACAAATTATTTAGAAA
Source organism: Miscanthus floridulus (assembly GCF_019320115.1). Taxonomy (NCBI): domain Eukaryota; kingdom Viridiplantae; phylum Streptophyta; class Magnoliopsida; order Poales; family Poaceae; genus Miscanthus; species Miscanthus floridulus. Next base: position 12,262,991 of record NC_089583.1, on the reverse strand, counting down.
TAGCTTCAAAAAAATATATTGTTCCCGTTGCAAAGCCTAGACGATAGAATAACAGATGGTCTTACTATATGGAGGCTGCTCTTCTCTAGCTATTTTTTTATATTAAATGCATTACTTGATCATTAAAGATAGCATTAATCTTTCTGTCTCCTTAGGGCCTATCCCCCCTTTCTTTGATTTTTTGTAACATATGTAAACTCTTTTTTCTATCTTAAATGAAAGGTAGAGCTCGTACCATCTCTTAAAAAAATCTTTCTGTCTCCCATTAGTGCCATAGATATAATAACAGCTTATATCCGGACAAATTTGATTAATAGGCAAGAGGGAACTCTCTAGTACCCCTAAAATTTCATAGTACCTGCGGGGAAGGAGGGTTGCTAGTGGCTCTGGTAGGAGAATTTGACAGGCATCTCATTGCCTAGCAGATTGAAATGTCGCTGAATCCTTCCATTGGAAAAAAGACCACAACTACAAATGTATCATGAGCTGACATATAATTCTAATGTAAGACCAAACAGTGAGCTTACATACCTCTGTAACATATATATATAAGTAAATTACAAATACTCTGTATTGAGATAATTTCGTAATATATACACTGACTCAGAATATTAGGAGTGAGTAGATTACAAATACAATAGGTGCTGATATGAGCTAAGCTGCCAACAAGAAGGCAACTTTCCTCTCTATGGAAAATCTAATCTCAGTGTCGAAGCATTAATTTCGCTTTAGCATATCACTACTTGCAGGTAAGCACAATTTAGAATAGCCCTATCTATTTGCAGGAGTGTGGACAAGCCTCTCAGATGCAAGTTTAGTTTACCATTTGGCGAGGAATTGCTTCAAGAAAAAAATAAACGACAGGTATATATAGGTACAGTCGTACAGAGGTCTCCAACTACATATTGAACACCGTTGTCATTGATAATAGGAATTAGGAAAACTTGGCAGATACAGGCTCAAGTGCAGTTGTCTATGTTAGATTGATCTCTAATTCCAAACTGGGCCCAACGGCCTAGTTGGGCCTTTGATCCGTGCTCTGATCGGGGGCGCCCAGCCCACTATGGCTGGAGGGCCCCTGTCACACTGCGCAATAAATAGAGGTGGGGGCTGGCGGCTCTGAGTACGAGGTTGACCGAGCTACAGTTCTCCACCGAAATCCCTAATCCGATCTAGAGGGTGCGCAACCAGTGACGGGAAGCTCCACTGCCTCGCCGCCACCGAACTGCACCACCGGACTACGTCACCGGACTCCACTGCCTTCACCGACCCGCCGCCACCGGACCGTGTCATCTACGACCACTACACGGCACCACTGCCTTCACCGACTCCATGGCAGACGCGAGCGGATCCTCCTCCAAGGGCACAGACGGTCAGCCATTTCCATCCATTCCTCTCCCTCTAGATCTAGTAGTTCAAAGTTCTAGGGTGTGTTCATCATGTTTATAGTAAGATGTACCCGCTAGATCTACGGCTAAGGTCATGTTCTTTCCAACAATGGTACCAGAGCCGGGTTGCCAGTGTGTAGATCTAGTATGGGGTAGAGAATTAAAAAGAAATCGAAGAGACAGAGGGTCATCGAATCCCTAAAACTAGTTTTCATCCGAAATTTCTAACCCTAACCGGGTAAAAGAAAATGAAAAGAGACCGGGGGTGGCGGGCGGCACTCAACTACCGGTCACCACAGCCAACGTGCGAGGAAAGGTGCTGCACCGCCGTCTTCGTCGGCGCGTAGCAAGAAAAGAACAGAAAATCCTAACCCCAACTTGACTTAACCCTAACCCTAATCCCCAATCGGATGAAATCTGAGAAGAAAATCCAAAAGCAGATGAAGGAAATGAGAAAGGGGAAGAGGGGAAGGGGCCCACCTCGCCGTGCACCGCGCTGCCTCGCCGATGCGCGGGAAGACGGCCGAGCCGTGCAAGCTCCGGCCAAGGGCGCCGCCGCTAGTCCGCTCGACAGCGGCGCGCTCACCCGCATGGGGAGCACGCGCGCCGGCGAGGGGGCCGACAACGGCGCCATAGTCACTTTTGTTTTTGCTCGGTTACTCGCTGCGGCTGCGCTGAGGAAAGAACGGAGCGAGGCAAAGAGAGAGAAAGAACAGAAGAGAATGGCTAGGGTTTCAGCGGGTCGCCGCGGCGTCGGCTCTTATATCTCCGATCCACGCGCGCGGTCGTCCGATGCGATCTGACGGTCCAGATTCATTGGACCGACTTTCGGCCCAGGCGGGCGAGCGCGGTGGGCCACTTTCGCGGCCTGGGCGCGGGGGAGGTGCCGCGAGCGCGGCTGCGCGCTGGGCCGTGGGCCGCATTTATGCTCTGCTAGGCCGAAATGGCCACAAACACAGTGAAACAAAATTTTCTTTTGTTTTATTTTTCCAGAAACTTTTTTATACATATTTGATGAATTTCAATTGAATTTTGATATCCAACTCTGCACAATTTTGATCCAACAATAATTTTGTTCAGAGAAAAGTACAGTACTATAAAGTTTCTGGAAAAATAATAATGAGAATATTTACGCTTTCCGCTACGTATTTAAAGTTGTTATTTTTATTATTAAATTCAAACCAACGGGAGAATTAATTTTGAAAAATAGATATGTTTTTAGTTTATTATAATACTGTTATTATTCTGACCAATGTTGATTAATGGCAATATTATGATGTTATTTATGAGTTTTGTCATGCATTAATTCTATTTCTGTCCAACAATGATGTAAAATTAGTGTAGTGGACAATTGTATGTTTTAATTTTGACTAACGTTAGAACTAAGGCATGCAATTGTTATTATTATGTTTATGTTCTCACTCAATATGAATTGTATTTTCAGACGGATACAACTTGATGGGTTGTATCAAAGAGATTCCCACTCTCAAAGGTGACCACTATACAGAGTGGAAGAAAAAGATTGACCTGGTCTTCATCTTGGCTGAGGTGGACTGGGTAGTCATCTCACCGTGTCCCACTGAGCCTGTGACACCAGTGAGAGAGACAAACGAGGCTAATCCCGCTTGGACAACTAGAGCGAGGGATTTTGCATCCCAAAAGATGTCCTATGACCTTGAGCATAGGAAGTGGGTCACTGCCAACAAAAAATGTTTGGCTGTGATAAAGAACACGATTGAGCCTGCAATTGTGGGCTCGATCCCAGAGTATGACATGGTCATCAAGTACCTCGATAGAATAAAGAGTCAGTTCACTGGCTCTTCAAAGACATGCTACCCAGCTGATAAAATAGCTGGTGATGGAGAGGTACTCTAAAAATGGTGGCATAAGAGAGCACATACTAAGGATGAGCAATTTGACATCCAAGCTAAAACTAATGGATCTGGCTCTCAAGGAAGAGTTTCTTATCCATCTGATTTTTGCTTCCTTGCCAAAGGAATTTGACACTTTTATTGTCAATTATAACATACAGCCCGAGAAGTGGGACTTAGAGAGGATCATGGCTATGTGTGTGCAAGAGGAGAGAATGAAAGCCGCCAATAGTGGCACTATCAATTATGTGAAAGACAACAAGAAAAAGAATAATAATGCTAACTCCTCAGAGTCAAAGAGAAAGGGTCCCATGCTGCATCAGCCTCAGCAGAACAAGTTCACAGTAGAGAAATACCAGTGTCTCTATTACAAGAAGATAGGACATTATAAGAAAATTTGTCCTGATTACTTAAAGATGATCATGGAAAAGAAAGGTGAGAACATTATTACGTTCATAAATGAATCCATATATGTACAGTATTCGAAATCTACTTGGTAGATTGACTCAGGTGCAACTGTTCATGTTGCTAATTCCTTACAGAGATTTTGTTCGACGAGGACTACGCAAAGAAGAGAAAGACACGTTAAAGTTACAAATGGAGTCCAAGCAGATGTTGAAGCCGTTGGCGATCTTTCTCTAGAGCTTGCTGATGGCTTCACACTTTTATTTAGAGATGTACTTTATGTTCCCTCTTTACAGGGAAACTTGATTAGTGTTTCATGCTTAGACAATGATGGATATGATTACCATTTTGGAAATGACAAATGTAAGATAACATTTAATAATGCATGTGTTGGTCTTACTATCTTACAAAATGAGCTTTATTTGTTATCGCTACGTGATGATGTAAATGTTGTATGTGATGATGGGAACGTTGCGTGCGACAATGAGAATGTATCCTCATCTGCGGATGTAAACAGAAAATGAAAGAGAGCTCACGATACGTCATCGAAATTATGGCACTGTCGTTTAGGCCATATTTTGAGAGGGGAGAATAGAAAGACTAGTTAAAAATGATATTCTTCCTCCATTAGAGTTCTCAGATTTAGAACAATGCAGAGAATGCATAAAAGGAAAGTATGTAAAAAAATTAAGAAAGATGTCAAACAAAGCGTAGGAATTTTACAGATTATTCACACAGACATCTGTGGTCCATTTCCTATAAAGAGTGTGGATGGTTATGATTCGTTCATAACATTCACAAATGATTACTCATCTTATGGCTACATTTATCCAATCAAAGAAAGAACAGAAGCATTAGATAAATTTAAGATATTTAAGGCAGAAGTTGAAAACCAACATAATTTAAAGATTAAGATAGTCAGGTCCGACCATGGGGGAGAGTACTACGGTCGGCATACCCCATATGGCCAAGTTCCTGGACCTTTTGTAAGATTCTTACAGGAGAATGGCATAGTAGCCCGATATTCTACACCGGGCGAATCTCAGTAGAATGGAGTAGCTGAAAGACGTAATCGTACCCTGATAGATATGGTGCGCAGTATGATAAGTTACTCCACCTTATCGTTGAGCTTGTGGATGGAGGCGTTAAAAACCGCCATTGATATTCTCAATAGAGTACCAAGTAAGTCGGTGCCCAAAACACCGTATGAGTTGTGGATAGGAAGAGTACCCTCACTAAACCACTTATGTGTGGGGGGAGTCCTGCTGAGGCTAAAGTATTTAACCCAAACATTGAGAAGCTAGATCCCAAAATAGTAAGTTGACATTTCATTGGCTACCCAGAAAAGTCAAAAGATTTTTGTTTCTACTGTCCAGACAGACATACAAAGTTTGTGAAAACGAGACACGCTATCTTCCTAGAGGATTAAAGGATGAGGGGGAGCATGGTAGCGAGAAATTGACCTTGAAGAGAAGTGGGTGTATGCGCCCACTCCGATGATTCATGAGCCATTTTTCTCACTACCTATTGTCGCTGCATCGACAGTGAAAGATACTGTGGTGCCAGCACCTGTTGTTATTCCGCCTGTGGCAACAATGAATGACGATGAGGAACCTGTTCTTTAGGATCCTGTAGAACCTATTGCCACACATGAGGGGGAGCAACAATAGCCTCAAACAGAAGATGTGCAAAATGTGGAGGCCCCTAAAAAGTCTCAAAGAGTTAGAAAATCAGCTATTCCTGCTGACTATGAAGTATACAACACTGAGGAATTTCAAATGGAGGATGATCCCACCTCATTTGAAGAAGCCATGAGAAGTGATAATTCATCAAAGTGGCTTGAGGCCATGGAAGATGAAATGAAATCTATGAATGCCAATAAAGTTTGGGACTTGGAAATAATTCCTAAAGGAGCCAAACCAGCAGGTTGTAAATGGATCTATAAAACAAAACTTGACTCTCAAGGAAATATAGAGAGATATAAAGCGTGACTTGTGGCAAAAGGCTTTACGCAAAGAGAATGGATTGATTATAATGAGACCTTTTCTCTAGTCTCATGTAAGGATTCCTTCAGAATTATAATGGCATTAGTGGCACATTACGATTTAGAATTACATCAGATGGATGTAAAGACGACATTTCTCAACGGGGACTTGGAGGAAAATGTTTATATGGCACAACCGAAAAGTTTTGTTATGGAAGAAAAAGAACGAATGGGATGCCGTCTAAAGAAATTCATTTATGGATTAAAACAAGCTTCAAGACAGTGATACTTGAAGTTTGATCAGACAATAAGGAATTTTGGGTTTAAAGAGAATGTAGAGGACAATTGTGTCTATGCAAAGTTTAAGAATGGGAAGTTTATCTTCCTTGTCCTGTATGTAGATGATATCTTACTTGCTAGTAGTGATGTTAGTCTACTACTGGAGACAAAGAAGTTTTTGTCCTCAAAATTTGATATGAAAGATTTTGGTGAAACTTCGTTCGTTCTAGGGATCGAGATTCACCGAGATAGAAGTAAAGAGGTATTAGGACAGTCACAAAAGGCATACATAGAAAAGATCTTAAAGAAATTCAATATGCACAAATGTAGTCCCTCACCTGCTCCTATAGTCAATGGCGATAAATATGGGGATTTTCAATGCCCTAGGAATCAGTATGAGATCGATCAAATGAAAATGGTTCCATATGCTTCAGCTGTCGAAAGCTTGCAATATGCTCAAGTATGTATGTGCCCTGATTTGGTATTTGTTACCGGGTTACTTGACAGATTCCAGAGCAATCCTAGAACAGAACACTAGAAATTAGTAAAGAAAGTCTTACGTTATTTGTAAGAAACGAAAAGCCTCATGATAACGTATAGAAGATCAGATTCACTCCATATAGTGGGATATTCAGATTCTGATTATGCGGGAGATGATAGAAAATCCATGTCTGGATATGTATTCACTCTCGTAGGAGGAGCTATTTCATGAAAAGCTCAAAGCAAACCGTCACTACATCGTCCACAATGTATGCCGAGTTTGTAACGTGTTATAAGGCAACGGGGCAGGTGAACTGGCTAAAGAAGTTCATACCCGGTTTGAAGGTGGTTGACGACATCTATAGACCACTTAAGTTATACTGCGATAATAATCCGGCACTACTTTATGCTCACAACAATAAGTCAAGTGGTGCTGTCAAACACATTGACATAAAGTATTATGTTGTGAAAAATAAAGTCCGGGATCATGTCATAAGTCTTGAGCATATAAGTACCGAAAAGATGCTCACGGATCCACTTACAAAAGGCTTACCACTCAACGTGTTCAGAGAACATGTAGCCGGCATGGGTTTAAGAGAAAGCCTATAATTTCTGGATAAAAGAAGGCCCAAAGTTAAGTATCTATTTCAGAACAGAGTGGTGTGTTGTAGTTGTTAAATCTATCGGCAATTGACTGTGACGATAAAACATGCTCTATGCGCTAATCTGTAATGGAATGAACAAAAGTAAATGATATGAAATTGAAAGATGGTAGAAGATCAAGGGGGAGATTGTTAGATTGATCTCTAATCTCAAATTGGGCCCAACGGCCCAGTTGGGCATTTGATCTGCTCCCTGATCGGGGGCGCCCAGCCCACTATGGCTGGAGGGCCCCTATCACACTGCGCAATAAATAGAGGTGGGGGCCGGTGGCTCTGAGTACGAGGTTGATCGAGCTACAGTTCCCCACCGAAATCTCTAATCCGATCTAGAGGGTGCGCAACCAGTGACGGGAAGCTCCACTGCCTCGCCGCCACCGAACTGCGCCACCGGACCGCGCCACCGGACCGTGTCATCTACGCCACTACACGGCACCACTGCCTTCACCGACTCCATGGCGGACGCGAGCAGATCCTCCTCCAAGGGCACATACGGTCAGCCCTTTCCATCCCTTCCTCTCCCTCTAGATCTAGTAGTTTAAAGTTTTAGGGTGTGTTCATCATATTTATAGTAAGATGTCCCCGCTAGATCTACGGCTAAGGTCATGTTCTTTCCAACAGTCTACTGTTTTTTGACTTTGCAGTCCAGCAAGGAGAAAAAAAACAGGGAGACTCAAGCCCAAATCTTCAGGTTCCACTCTCTCGACCCCAAGAAGGGCAGCAGGCAGCGTTCTGAAATGAATACCCATCTCCAGTAGAATCATCCTCTTTACCAGTGAATCATATGTTACAAGTAGTACTAATGTCAGAACTTGGTTCTGCACCACTCCATCAATAAAATTCAGAAATCACCTCCCAATCCACGTTTTGTCAACCGCCTAGAATATAGTATTACACAGAGTTGAAGTTGAACATCTGGTGTGAACTTCTGGTGTGACGACCACTCATCAGTGTAGAGTTGAGTTCATGAATGTGATGAATGTCATATTTCTCTTCTCAGACTGTCAGACAGCCTCGCTGTTAGTGTCAGCTGCTTCAATCAACACAAGCACGTCAGTTGAATTGAAAGTGTATGGACTTGTGAACGACAAAGGACTACACAAGCAATAGCAGCAGATGGACACGGACTGAAATCATCATCGGCAGCAGCAAACAACCTGAGAAGAGAAATTTGATCATTTGCACGTGTACTAATTTCAGAACAACATGCTGCCTTTCTTGAGTGGAGGTTTAAGAAGAATCATGAATGTTATGTCCTCTGGATCCCAGCATCAAGTTAGAGTCCCCTTTGGTCCTATGGGTTTACCTCTCTTTAATTGTATAATACAAGGACAATTACCTTCATCCTTCCCACCATTTCAGCATCAACTGATATTTCTCACACTTAAATGGCAGCTCTCGCAGCAACAAGCCAACAAAGGACTACTCCAAGAGCAGTAGGCTAACTGTTAGAAACATAGTGTGGTGGTAGCTAACTATTTAAAAGTTAACAAATGAGAAAACCTCCACTCAGTCATATGCTTGCTGAAATTTGTTTAGGTGTGACATTTCATCGAACAGCATGTGAGCGCGGTTTTAGGTGAGACATTTAATCAAATAGGATGCCCAAAAAATTGGTTTTGCAGTTTATGTGGACCAAAAATTGTAGGATTTGCACTTCGATCAATTGTCTATTCAATCTCAGAACCGACTACCAGATCACTTAAAATGTTGAGGCGGATCTCTTGGTGGAGGCATCTGTCAACCGGCATCCACCGCCACTGAACACATCTCGTGCAAACAAGCACAGCTACAGCCACGAGGCACAACCACAGGTCGCCGTTGTAGTAGCAGACAGAAGGCCAAAGCCTCGTGCATTCCTGTGACATGGTGTGCCACGGCCCGGATAATCCAACAGCTCGACCTAACACCAGCAGACGAGCTGATTGGAGATGAAGCATTGGAGGCTTTCTTCAACAGTTATCAAAGGGGCCGTGCTCGAAGGGGCGCCGCCCATCGCAGCCAGAGCGCATTGACGTGTGTTTCTAATGGTGTGGCTGTGGAGGTGTCGAGGTGAAGGCTGCACTGCCAGACCGCCTGGTGCGTGAAGCTTGGAAAGATCAACCCCTAAACCACACAGATGTCCCATGCCCTGTTGAATGGCGTGCTCGCTGGTGCCACGAACGATACTTCCCCTGATGCCTCCTACTCCCAAACATATGTCTACTTTTTTTTGTCACGCACGCATCTCATTTTGCTGCACTAGATAAACTTAACACACAGGACTCTCTCAATCAGCCAGCAACGATCGACTCTATATATATATTCAATTCAGGTGGCTAAAGAAATAGTGTGACACTGCGACGACCGAGACCACACTTTGCCTCTTTATAGAGAGAGAGAGAGAGAGAGTCGATCGTTGCTGGCTGATTGAGAGAGTCCTGTGTGTTAAGTTTATCTAGTGCAGCAAAATAGCAAAATACATATATGTATATATGGAAACAGGAGGGGGTGTCCCCCTACTGTGCTTTTATTGAATTTAAAATAAAGTCAGTTCTTACAAAGAGTGTTCAGGAAACGAAAAAGGAAATAAAGAAAATTGATACAATTACACATAAGCTTCTAGCCATTGAGTGAGTAGAGGTGCTATTCTACTTTTTGCTCTAAGAATAACTTGAGCAAATTCCCTTCTGAAGATGGCTTTGCAATTCTGAACTGTAGGTTGCACATTTCTGAAAATTGCATCATTTCTCACTGTCCAAATAGACCAGCACATTGTGACTATGATTTCCATGAAGAAGGGTTGATGAAGTTGTTGCCTGAAGGATTCTAGAGTACCAAAAGGGTCTGAGGATTGCTGAATGATCAAACCAAGGGTTGCCCAGCAGGATTCTGAAAAAGAACAGTCCAGGAATAGATGGACAAGAGTTTCCTCAGTAGACACATTGCATAGTACACAGTTATAGTCATCCAAGTGCATTGATTTTCTTCTTAGTAGCTCTCTTGTACTCAACCTATCCTTAAGTAGAAGCCAGAAGAAGAACTTTCTTTTGTTCTGACAGCAGGATTTCCAAAGCCAAGAATAAATAGGGTGGACATGCCTGGAGCCAATTAGCTGAACATAAGCACGCTTAGAGGAGAAAATGTTGGAATTCCAAATATAGGACCATGAATCAGCAGTATCTTGAAGGACCAGTGAGTGCACAAGAACAGTAAGCTGAGTAAATTGCTGAACAGCCTCTTCAGACAAAGGTAAATGGAAGAGATCATGAAGATGAGTGGCCTAACAAACTCTTTGGACAGTTATATTTTTGTTCTTGAGAAAGGAGAAGAGCTCTGGTAAACTTGTGCTGAGAGAGAAACCATTCCAAGAATCAAGCCAGAAGAAACATGGTGACCCATTTCCCACTGTGGCCATAGACATACCTTTAAAAGTTGGTAAGAGTTTCTGGATGTCACGCCACCAAAAAGAGCCTTTCCTAGTTCTAGTTGGGGGCCTCCCATTGGAATATCTTGCTGCCCAAACCAAATGCACCTATGGTATGTCCAACCTGTTAAAAAACTTATGCAAATTCTTGAGAAGTAGACTCTGATTATGTGTATGTAAATTCAGGATACCCAATCCTCCACTTTCCTTAGGGATACAAGCCATAGGCCAAGCTGCTTTGGGTGGTTTCCTATTGTTGACATCAGAGCCACGCCATAAACAATGCTTGCAAAATTTGTCAATTTGCTTAATGATTGTTTTGGGGAGTAAATAAGTTGACATTGCAAAAGTAGGGAGAGCACTAAAAACAGCATTAGTTAACTGTAACCTCCCAGCTTGACTCAGAAAACTTGAGATGCTTACCAATCTTCTCTTACACCTTGAAACTAATGGCCAATAATCTGCTACTGTTGGTCTAGTGAGGCTGAGTGGCAGCCCTAAGTAAGTGAAAGGTAGAGACCCTTTAGAGCAACCCAGGGTTCTAGCTAAAATTTCAAGCTTGTCATTAGCAACACTTATAGGGACCATCATGGATTTATCAGAATTGACTTTTAAACCAGTAGATTCAGCAAATGAGTTAAGCATAGCTTTCAGGAAAAAAGAGCTCTCTTGCATCATCCTTCATGAAAATAAGTGTGTCATTAGCAACACTTATAGGGACCATCATGGATTTATCAGAATTGACTTTTAAACCAGTAGATTCAGCAAATGAGTTAAGCATAGCTTTCAGGAAAAAAGAGCTCTCTTGCATCATCCTTCATGAAAATAAGTGTGTCATCAGCATACTGTAGAATAGGGAAATCTTGACAGTGGGGGAGAGCAATTGGCAAAGATAGGAGACCATGATCTTTAGCAGAGTTGAGGAGATCCTGTAAAAATCAGCGGCCAGCACAAAAAGAAGGGGTGAAAGGGGATCACCCTATCTTACTCCTCTCTTACAATGAAAAGTTTTACCCTTAACCCCATTGAGCAAAACAGCAGAAGTCCTAGAGTTGAAGATGAGCTACATCCATTGTAACCATTTATCAGGGAAGCCTTTGTGTTCCATAACCTTAATCATCAAATTATGCTCTACCTTATCAAAGGCTTTTTCAAAATCCAATTTGAGAATGATGATCTCCTTTGTAGATTGGTGACAGAGGTATAAGAATTCCAATGACCAAGCTAAGCAATCTTGTATACATCTGTGCTTTATGAAACCATACTGGTTTGTATGAATAAGCTGAGGAAGAAGCAATTGCAATATGTTGGCCAACAACTTTGTAATGATCTTGACTGAGGTGTTCAGGAGGGAAATAGGTCTAAAATCAGACACCCTGATGGCATTATCATGTTTAGGCACCAATGTGATCAGAAGCAGTGCATAGTCTATAGAAATCTTCACAAATTATGGCCCAGCATTTTTTGGTGAAATCTGTGTTAAAACTATCATGCCCTGGAGCTTTATCTGAGGGCAATGATCTGACCACCAGATCTATTTCTTGCTTACTAAAGGGTGCCACCAATGAACTTAGATCAATTGTTGTGGGCATGAGGGATTCTAAATTGAAATGAATTGCTGTGAAATCAGAGACACCTAGCCTGTCTTTAAATGTTGTCCAAATCATGTTAGCTTTCTGTTGATGATCAAAAATATGAATCCCAGAATTATTCTTCAGACATGTTATCAAATTTCTTCTGAATTTTATAGTAGCATTTGCATGGAAAAACTTGGTGCTTGCATCACAAGAGTTACCCATTTGATCTGCTCCCTCTGCTTCCAATATATTTTCCGCTGCTTCAAGAGGTTCTGTAATTTTAGTTCCAGAATATGTCTGAAATTCCATTCTAAAATAGACAGATCCCTGAATTCCTCAATTACCTGCAGAAAGTCTAGCACAATCTTTATATTACCAATAACAGTTTTCAGATTTGAAAGGGTAGCCTTCCAAGCTTTTAGAGCCACTCAAAGATTTTTTAATTTGGCTGTCAAGATCTTAGCTGCATCAATGATATGGACAGGAGCAGTCCAGTGCTGTTGGACAACGCTATAGAAGTCAGAATGTTCAAGCCAATGATTCTCAAAACAAAAAATAGAGCCTTTTGGGATTTTGGTGGAGATTGAAATAGCACAAGGAACATGGTCAGATGTCTCCATTGAAAGGGGATAAGCAAAAGTATTAGGGTAAGACAAGGTCCAAGAAGTAGAAGCGAAAAAACAATCAATCCTCTCAAGGAGCAGGGAGACTTGCTTATTGAACCATGTAAATTTTCTGCCTTTTAAAGAGATTTCAACAAGGCCAAGAAAGCTAATTGCCTCATTAAACAAATACATGTCCAGAAGATCACCACCAGGCTGATTTCTATCTTCAGGTGATCTGCAGAGGTTAAAATCACCAACAATAATCCAGTCTAGTTTCAGGCATGCTGATATTTTTGAACCACTGAATGAAATCTCTTTTCTCAGGATGGGAACAAGAAGCATATATGTTAGTAAGAATCCAGTGGGCATTGTCATGCATGGAAAAAAATTCAACAGACAAAGCATAAGAGTTTTGGAAAACAAGAATTCCCTGGAAAAAAAAAACAGATTTCCAGATAACTATAGAACCACCTGAAGCACCAATAGAATGTAGATAAATATATTTATCAAAAGAAGAGGGACAGATATTTCTGAGAAAAAGATCATCAAAGTGTTCTCTCTTGGTTTCTTGGAGACACACTACATCACAATTACTGTCCACAATTCTATCTCTAATTGCATTCTATTTCTTATCTGAGCTCACACCCCTTACATTCCAGCACAAAATGATCCAACTTCTATTATTCATGTTTCAACAAGAAAGAAGAGGGATGGGTCCCAGAGCATAACTAGGGACAAAAGATACTACTTCTCCCCATCCTTTGGGGGCTGACCAGCCTTCTTCTTTCCAGCTTTCTTGCTGACAGGCTTGGCTTTTGTTGGCTTCTTGTTGAGATTGTCATCAGTCAATTCCTCAGGATTGATGTTGCAGAAAGTGGCACCAGGGTCTCGTATGATTGAAGTAGAGACCTCTAGAGGAGTGGAGTTGCAGCCAAGACATGCCTTCTCCTTGCAGCTTAAGACTTTGAAGCCTTTATGTAATTTTTTTATTCTCAGACTCCTACGCACATCAGATTCAGAGAGAACAGGCTTCTTGCCCTTCTTGGCCCTTGGAGTCTTGTTGGCTTGATTTGAAGACTCAGGGATGTCATCATTCCCTAACACAGAGTCAGATTCAGAATTGATTTCTTCTATAATGACAGATGAGCTGTAGATTTGAAGATTACTAACAGGACATGTCTTTGGGAGATGAAAGACAGTTGAATTACCTGAAGAGGCAACAGTGAAGAAATCCCAAGCAGAAGATTGAAGAAAACTTTTGGCCCAATCAAAAGAAGGAGACTGCAGGAGAGTGAAAGTGAAAAAGTCCATCCAATTATCAGGAATAATGACAGTAGGCATAGGGCTAGATGAGTTTGAAAAATGTCTTACCCACTGCCTAATAGCTTCAGGGTTAGGCTTGAAAACAGGAGCTGGGTCAATCCATGAGCTAAAAGCCATTTCAGTTTCAGGTTGGAAAAGCTGAACAAGACCAACTTGAATATTATCCTGATGAAACTGATCAGGTTTATTTTTAGGTTCATGCAGATAGTCCAGGAGATCATTAGGGTGAATTTCCTTAGGCATTAGTGGCTGAAAATTCTGTAGGTTTGGAAAAGGCACAACTTCAATAGGTTCAGCTGGCAAAGGAGCATGTTCAGGCTCATAATCTGAAGTATCAGTCAATTCATCCATAGCCAACACTTGTTCTTCAGGCTGTTGTTCATTTGGTGGATTCTGAAGAAGATTGGCCTGACCAGCAAAGTTATTAATGACCTCTTCAGCCATGACCACTTCTTCAGCAATGGCTTCTTCAACAGCTTCAGCAATTTCAGGCTGCAAGGGGATAAGCTGTGGCACCTGGTCTTCATTAGCATTCAGATGACCATCCATCAGAGGTTGTTGATCAGCAGCATTGGGCCAAACTCCCCAGCCCATATCCTGCTCAAGGTGGGGGTTTGGGTTTGGAGCAGCAAAAGGGTTGAAAGGCTGGAAGGGTGCAGGAGGTGGCCCTTGTCCTAGTTGTCCAAAGCCAAAAAAAGCCAAAGTTGTTGGGCTGAAAGTTGTTATCATTGTCATCTGGCCCAGGTGGTATGTCCTCATCCTGTGGCAACCCACCAAGAAGATTGGCCTGGAAGACCTCACATTGGACTGTCCAACTATCAGATGTTGGGTCCAAACCTTCTGTAAATGTAAAGAACCAAGGTATAGATGTTAGTTGATCTCCACCAATAGGCCCAACGGTCTATTGGGCCCTTATCTCTACTCCCTGATCGGGGGAGCCCAACCCTAACTGGTTGGTGGGCCCCTGTCGCACAGCACATACAAATAGAGAAGGTGGGGATCGGGGCTCGTCCCACGAGGTTAAACGGAGCCGCCATCCCACCTAAAGATAACCCTAATCCGATCTAAAGACCATGCTGTCAGCGACGGGATGTGCCCCACCACCGCCGTCGCACCTCTGCAGGGCCACCGGACCACTGCAGTACCACTGGACATCACCTCCTCGCCACTACGGTCACCACAGCGTCACTGGATCTTCACCGGCCCGCTGGTGATCGTCTCCACGGCGCTGGACGCCTACTGCACCGACGGCATCGGTGTCTACGCTTGCCGATGCGCTGAACAGAGAAGGTGAGGAGCCTTCCCACCTCTACGGGTTACACAGAGGTATGAATCTACATTCCTAACAATGGCATCAGAGCAGGTTGCCTCTGTGTATCCCTAACCCTAACCGGGTAAAAGAAGAAAGAAAAACCACCGCCACCGCGTGGGGGGGGGGGAAGATGATAGCACCGTTGTTCTACACCGGCGCACGGCAAGAATAGAAGAGATCCGTGTTTGGATCAGAGAAGAAGAAAAGAAAACAAGATCCATTCGGATCAGAGAAGGGGTTCACTAACCCTAACCCGAGCAGAAAGCTCAGGAAAGAAGAAGAGTGGGTTCGGATTTGGCCGAACCCTAAGATCTAACCCTAACTCGCGACTAGGAAGGGGAAAAGAGGGATTCGGTACAAATCAAAGAAAAGAAAGGAAATCCAAAGAAGGGAACAAAGAAAAGGGGTCGGCACACGAACCCTAACCCCAATCGGTCAAACAAAGAGAAGCAGACAAGATCTAGATCCGATTGGGGAAGAAGAAGAGAAAAAGAAGGGTGAGAACCCTAACCCTAACCCTAGTTTCCCATTCGGATGAACTCGAAAAGAAAAAGAAGAAGAACAATACAAATCCAAAGGGGGAAGGGGTGGATCTACCTCGCGCGTGCGTTGGGATGTCCCTTCGCCTGCGCGGGAGAAGAAGAGCCGAGCCGGCCCTTCGCCGGCGTGGGAGAAGAAGACCGAGCCGGGCTTGGCAAAGGGGTCACCGCGGCCAGGCCGCTCGACGGCGACGCGCTCACCCGCTGGGGAGCGCGCACGCCGGCGAGGGGGCCGGCGGCGGTGCCATGGGCGCCTTCGCTCGCTCTCGCTCGCTCGGTTGTGCTCGGCTGAGAAGAGAGAGCAAGGTAGAGAGAGGAGAGAGCGGCGAAGAAGAGAGAGGAAGCAAACGCCAAAATGAGCTAGGGTTTCGGGCACCGGCGCGCGTTGGTTTTTATATCGCCCGAAACGAACGCGCAGCCGTCGGATGTAGAACGAACAGCGCAGATCAACCAGGCCGCCTTTCGGCCCAGGCGGGCGAGGGCGTGAGGCCACTTTCCCGGCCCAGGCCCAGGTTGCGGCCTGGGCGAGGGTGAGCGCGCGGGAAGGGCACGTGCGGCTGTGGGCCGTGGGCCGTTTCAGGCCGAAACAGTAAAGAGCAAGAGCCCAGTTTCGTTTTTTTTATTTTTTCTGGAAAATTGAATATGCAAATTGGCTCAAAACAAAAATAGAAAAGTAATTTTTCTCTGTGGGTAAAATTCAAGAAATTAAGTAAGTGCATTCTTCAGTGATTTTGAACAGACGTCATATTTAACTGGAGAAAAGGAAAGTTTTTCCAGTAAATGTTTATTTCCTGGAAATTGATTAATGGATTAAAGGAAATAAAAAATCAATTTTTTCCGTGGGTAAAATTCAAGGAAAAGAGAGTTTTTCCACAGCTAAAGAAATTGTTTATTCTCCAGTTAATTTGTACCAACGTGATATTTAATTGGAGAAAAGAAAGTTTTTCCGCTGCTAAAGAAATTATTCATTCTCCAGTTATTTCGAACCAATGCGGTATTTAATTGGAGAAAAGAGTTTTGATATGATTATGATGTTGTTATTTTCTGACCAACGTTGTTAATAACAATATCGTAATTTTAATGATTTATGCATTGATTCTATTTCTGCCCAACGGTGATGTAGAATTAGTGTATAAGAACATATGTTAATTTTAATGATTTATGCATTAATTCTACTTCTGCCCAACGGTGATGTAGAATTAGTGTGTAAGAACAGTTGTAAAAGTTAAAGATTTATACATTAATTCTATTTCTGCCCAACAGTGATATAGAATTAGTGTATAAGAATAATTGCATGTTTTGATTTTGACCAACGTTGGAATCAAGACATGCAAATGATGTTATTTTTATGTTAAGAAAAGATTTGACCTAGTTTTCATCTTGGCTGAGGTGGACTGGGTAGTCACCTCACCGTGTCCCACTGAGTCTGTGGTACCGGTGAGGGAGACAAAAGAGAATGATGCCGATTAGGCAACTAAAGAAAGGGATTTTGAATCTCAAAAGATGTCCTATGACTTTGAGCATAGGAAATGGGTCACTGCCAACATGAAATGTTTGGCTATGATAAAGAACACGATTGAGCCTGTAATTGTGGGCTCAATCACAGAGTGTGACACGGTCACCGAGTACCTCGATAGCATAAAGAGTCAATTCACTAGCTCTTCAAAGACATATGCTACCCAGCTGATAAAGCAGCTGGTGACAGAGTGTTACTCTGGAAATGGTGGCATAAGAGAGCTCACGATGTGTTGTTGAAATTATGGCACTATCGTTCAGGCCATATTTCGAGGGGGAGAATAGAAAGACTAGGTAAGAATGATATTCTTCCTCCATTAGAGCTCTCAGATTTAGAACAATGTAGAGAATGCATAAAAGGAAAGTATGTAAAGAAGATTAAGAAAGATGTTAAATGAAGTGCAGGAATTTTATAGATTATCCACACTGACATCTGTGGTCGGTTTTCCTATAAAGAGTGTGGATGGTTATGATTCATTCATAACATTTACAGATGATTACTCCCATTATGGCTATATTTATCCAATCAAAGAAAGAAAAGATGTATTGGATAAATTTAAGATATTAAAGATTAAGATAGTCAGGTCTGACCGTGGAGGAGTACTACGGTCAGCATACCCTAAAAAATGTCATAGTAGCCCAGTATTCTACACTGGGTGAACCTCAGCAGAATAGAGTAACTAAAAGAATCAATCGTACCCTGATGGATATGGTGGGCAGTATGATAAGTTACTCCACCTTACAGTTGAGCCTGTGGATGGAGACGTTAAAATCCCCATTCATACTCTCAAAGAGTACCAAGTAAGTCGGTGCCCAAAACACCGTATGAGTTATGGACAGAAAGAATGCTCTCACTAAACCACTTGCGCGTGTGTGGGGGAGCCCTGCTGAGGCTAAAGTAGTTAACCCAAACATTAGGAAGTTAGATCCCAAAACAGTAAGTTGTCATTTCATTGGCTACACAGAAAAGTCAAAAGGTTTTCGTTTTCTTCTGTCTAGAGAGACATACAAAATTTGTAGAAACGAGACACACTGTCTTCCTAGAGGATGAATTGATGAGGGGGAGCATGGTAGCTCGATAAATTGACCTTGAAGTGAAGCAGATGTATGCGCCCACTCCAATGATTCATGAGCCAATTTTCTCACTACCTGCTGTCGCTGCACCGACAGTGCTAGATACTGTGGTGCCAGCACCTGTTGTTATCCCACCTATGGCAACAATGAATGACGATGAGGAACCTGTTCTTCAGGATTCTATAGAACCTATTGCCACACATGAGGGAGAGCAACAACAGCCTCAAATAGAAGATGTGCCAAATGTGAAGGCCCCTAGTAGGTCTCAAAGAGTTAGAAAATCAGCTATTTCTACTGATTATGAAGTGTATAACACTAAGGAATTTCAAATGGAGGATGATCCCACCTCATTTGAAGAAGCCATGAGAAGTGATCATTCATCAAAGTGGCTTGAGGCCATGGAAGATGAAATGAAATCGATGAATGTCAATAAAGTTTGGGATTTGGAAATAATTCCTAAAGGAGTCAAAATAGTAGGCTGTAAATGGGTCTACAAGACTAAACATGACTCTCAAGGGAATATAGAGACATATAAAGTGTAACTTGTGGCAAAAGGCTTTATGCAAAGAGAAGGGATTGATTACAATGAGACCTTTTCTGCAGTCTTATGTAAAGTTTCCTTCAGAATCATAATGGCATTAGTGGCACATTATGATTAAGAATTACATCATATGGATATAAAGACGGCATTTCTCAACAGAGACTTGGAGAAAAATATTTACATGGCACAACCGAAAGGTTTTGTCATGGAAGGAAAAGAACGAATGGGATGCCGCCTAAAGAAATTCATTTATGGATTAAAACAAGCTTTAAGATAGTGGTACTTGAAGTTTGATCAGACAATAAAGAATTTTAGGTTTAAAGAGAATATAGAGGACAATTGTGTCAATACAAAGTTTAAGAATGGGAAGTTTATCTTCCTTGTTCTGTATATAGATGATATCTTACTTGCTAGTAGTGATGTCAGTCTACTACTGGAGACAAAGAAATTTGATATGAAAGATCTTGGCGAAGCCTCATTCGTTCTAGGGATCGAGATTCACCAAGATAGAAGAAAAATGGTATAAGGACTGTCACAAAAGGCATACATAGAAAAGATCTTAAAGAAATTTAGTATGTACAAATGTAGTTCCTCACCTGCTCCTATAGTCAAGGGCGACAGATATGGGGATTTTCAATGCCCTAGGAACCAATATGAGCTCAATCGATAAAGTAAAAGTGGTTCCATATGCTTCAGCTGTCGGAAGCTTGCAACATGCTTAAGTATGTACGCGCCCTGACTTGGCATTTGTTATCGGGTTTTACTTGGCAGATTCCAGAGAAATTCTGGAATAGAACACTAAAATTAGTAAAGAAAGTCTTGCATTTTTTGCAAGGAACGAAAGGCCTCATGATGACATATAGAAGATCTGATTCACTCCACATGGTGGGATATTTAGATTCTGATTATGCGATAGTGAATGCATATCCAGACGTGGATTTTCTATCATCTCGCAAAGGGGAGCTATTTCATGGAAAAGCTCAAAGCAAACTGTCACTACATCGTCCACAATGTATGGCAGTTTGTAGCGTGTTATGAGGCAACGGGCAGGTGAACTAACTAACGAAGTTCATACCCAGTTTGAAGGTGGTTGACAACATCTATAGACCACTTAAGTTATACTGCGATTATAATCTGGCAGTACAGTGTGCTCAAAACATAAGTCAAGTAGTGCTGCCAAACACATTGACATAGAGTATTATGTTATGAAAGATAAAGTCCAGGATCAAGTCATAAGTCTTGAGCATATAAGTACAGAAAGGATGCTCGCGGATCCGCTTACAAAAGGCTTACCACCCAACATGTTCAGAGAACATGGTGTTCAGAGAACATGTAGCTAGCATGGGTTTAAGGGAAAGCCTAAAATTTCTGGATAAAAGAAGGCCCAAAGATAAGTATCTATTTCAGAACAGAGTAGTGAGTTGTAGCACACTGAGCTAATCTGTAATGAAATGAACAAAAGTAAAAGAAATTGAAAGATGGTAGTGAGATCAAGGGGGAGAATGTTAGTTGATCTCCACCAATAGGCCCAACGGCCTATTGGGCCCTTGTCTCTACTCCCTGATCGGGGGAGCCTAACCCTAACTGGTTGGTGGGCCCCTGTCGCACAGCACATACAAATAGAGAAGGTGGGGATCGGGGCTCGTCCCACGAGGTTGAACGAAGCCGCCATCCCACCTAAAGATAACCCTAATCCGATCTAAAGGCCGTGCTGCCAGCGATGGGATGTGCCCCACCACCGCCGTCGCACCTCTGCAGGGCCACCGGACCACTGCAGTACCACTGGACATCACCTCCTCGCCACTACGGTCACCACAGCGTCACTGGATCTTCACCGGCCTGCTGGTGATCGTCTCCACGGCGTTGGACGCCTACTGCACCGATGGCATCGGCGTCTACGCTTGCCGATGCGCTGAACAGAGAAGGTGAGGAGCCTTCCCACCTCTACGGGTTACACAGAGGTACGAATCTACGTTCCTAACAATATAATCTAGCCCACTAACACGTGCTCTGACAAACACCCTTGACATGTTCTGATAATCCTCTTCCCAAACTATCAGTTTTCCAAACTCAGAGACAGCCTTGTCAACTAGAGCATGAGACCATAGATCAAGATTTAATCTAATCAGAACCATCCAAACGTCATGAGTCATCATTGCAGTTCCATTGTTCCATGCTCTATCATGAGGAATGAAAGTTATAGAGCCATTACCATATGGAATAGGACTGTTCTAAATCAGCAAATCTCTCTGATGCATGTAGGTGAACTTAACATAAGCTTGTCCAAAAGGATAAGGTTGAATAGCTTCATATGGGAAGGCATGCTGCAATGTAAGAAAATCAACTAGCACATTTCTGATACTGTCAAAATCAAGTTGTTCTTGAGGCAAAGGATTGAAAGTAACTATGGCCAAATCATTATGCTGCCTCTGTACTCTACCAGTGACCACATGCTCCATCAAAGGACGGCCCTGAATCATCATCCGCTGGCAGGAAAGGTTGTGGATCGACGAAACGAAAATCCATCTTGTCCTAAAGATTAGGGGAAGAAAAGGCTACAGTGACTGGGGTTTTTAGGTTCTAGGCAACGTGAACAGTGGCAAGCAAGCTCACCAAACAAAGAGAAGATAGGTGGCTGGGATGGCGCGGTAACAGTCAATGCCGACCCTTCGTCGATGTCTTCGAACTCCGGCGCCGCGATTCTCCAAGAACGGCTCCATAGAACAATGAGGGGAGGAGGGGGTGAGAGACCGAGGCGAAACTTAGCATATTCGGAGAAGGTGGTAAAAAGGATGTCCTTGTAGCCGATAAGAGATGCACTCGGCAGTGATTGCGCATTCAACTGATCACCGGAAGCGGAAGCAGCATTACCGGCGGGGCGCGCCATCTGAGGCGGGGGGCGACACCTTCTAGAGTGATGGCCAACACTCCCACAAGACTGACAGATGGGGATAGCCGACGGAGCAGCATTTGGGCGAATTTGACGGACCGGGCCTGGAGAGTTAATGCCCATTTGTCAACGCGTTGGATGCGGGCCAAGAATTCCTTTAAGGGCTTTAAGGGCCGGATTAATAGCAGGAGTAAGAGCAGGCTTAATGCGAGTAAAGACAGATTGATGGGCCTGCTTAACGGCTCCTGAATTTTGAATACTCGGGCGTAGAACACGCCTTGTTCTAAGCTGAACCGAATTAGCACCAGTTAGTGGTAGAGATTTAGATGATTTCGTGACCACATCAGTCCATTCAGCAGCTTGTTCACGCATCCAAAGATTATATTCATACTGAAAATTAGGTCCACCATGACCCCAAAGATGAAAAAAGATCTTGAACGATTGACATTCATAAGAACGAAGTCGATAAATATGGAAACCCACTTCTTGAGAGGAAACAGAGAAACGAAACACACGATCACTTAGCAAATGGACTCGGAAAGCAGCAGGGACACCTCCAATCACAAATTGAAGGATCAAAGCAACAGAGATCTCGGATAGATGAAACTTGCATCGCCCAACAGAGAGGACGAGGAAGAATTCGCACGAAGAGAAGTGAGGATCAAAACTGACCGGAGCATTGTAGCGACGCAGAATTTCCGATTGGACAACACGGCCAGATCGGCAATCCAAGCGAGAGGGATCCATGGGGAGGAGGATCACTGGGAGTCGCCATGGTCACCGAGAGAGGAGAGAGCCAGGAGAGCCATTTCCGTTCGTATTTCTTGACTTGAACTTGCGATTTCAAAGATTTCCTATGCCAATGTCTTACTTCGATTGGATTGGATGAGCACTAGTAGGACAGAACAAAATGTTTCCAGCAGTCCACAGAGAGAGAGAGAGAGTCTGTTGGGATCAGGAATCAGAGAAGACCTTTTTCTTCTCCTTCAGTCGCCTACCGCTACCGTCGTCTCTCTCTGTCACTCTCTGCCATGTTTATATGCTTCCTCTTGTTGGCAACTTGCATACATGTATTCATCACGTATATATGCACACATACATACCCGTATGAGTTAGTCATGTGCGCATCTAGCTAACCCCATATACTGCTTTTGTGTAGACGCATTCTGATCTCTCCGGGGTAATGCTATCTTGGGGACATCCGGACGGACGGACACGGTTTCCTAGTGGCCCAGCGGGTCAACGTCTGTACACGTGCAGGCCCTGCAGCACCCTCTGGCCCACGTGAAAGAACGACGCGCGAACCGTGCTACGTGCGCATGCGCGCCCCTGCAACGTAGTCGCGAGGCCCCACGCTGGCCAGCGAGTACAGTTGTTTTGCTCGCCCCTGCACAGTGCATGCTCGCTCTGCCCGCAGGGTCCATGCGCAGGCCCACACTACACCAGCCGTAGGACCATGTCCTACTCGCCGGGGGTGCTAGCGGCCTCCTGCATATGCTCCCCAGGCCGCCGAGCAGGTGCTCGCCCAGAGTCGCATAGTGCTCGCCACTCTGCCGGCGCACTGTTGAGCTGCATGCGCTGTCGCCGACCTCTGCACTGGTGAGCTCCACGACGAGCCTTTTCACTCATCCAACCACTAAGGTGACATTACGCTAAAAGCGCAAGTTACAAGCGTATGTTTCAAGTATTTTATGTATTTCATGTAGATGTTACATGTGTTTTATTTGGATGTTGCAAAAGTAGGTTGTGATGTTACACATGTTGCGATAGCTATACACGTATGTTGCAAGTATATGTTCTAAATATTTTCAATTGTTTTTATAAGCATGTTGCAAGTGTGTGTTCCAAATGCTTCAGTTGTGTTCATCGGGATGTTGCATATGATGTAATGACTATACACGTATGCTGCAAGTCTATGTTCTAAATGTTTTATCTGTTTTGGTATGTTGGAGTGGCTATACACATATATTGCAAGGGCATGTTTGCAATGTTTTCTCCTTGTTTCAGACGTATGTTGCAACAAGTATTGCTCCCCACACGCTCTGACTCACAGGCATGTGCGCGCTGCACGCATGCACCCAGCCAGCGCTGTCTATCTCTGTTGTGCCAGCTTCAATAGTCGAAGGTGCACGCAACAGGCGGTTAGTGCCCAAATGGCCGAGCACTCCCTGGTCAAAAGCGCAAGCTGAACGCCAGAGCAGGCCAGCACCAAATGGACGCAAAACCAGACACTCCTACATCACCAGGCGTGGCCCCCCAAGTTACAGCATGCAGCCGGGTCAACATGGGTACACACGCTGTGCTCCCACCCTCTCTCTCGTATGCAGCTGGGCAGGCCTCACGCACATGCTCTCTCGTACAGGCACAACATCAGCACGCGCGAACCCAGCAGCAGCAGCAGGCGTGGGGCACGAAGCACACAGGTAGACGCAGTAGCAGTAGCACGCTCGGGGCGCAACAAGCCAGTAGGCGCAGCAGCGGCACGTGCAGACACAGTAGCAGCAAGCACATGTGCAAATCACGCGGGCAAGCGTAGCAAGGCAGCAGGCGCAGCAGCATGCAGGTGCGCGGGCGTCCGGACGTTCGAGCGCTAACATGACCTTATTCATTATAATTGTGCGCATTATACTAAATACCGAAATTTCTCTAAAGCACACGACCTGATAAGGCATGACCGTAAAGCTGATGTGCCGTTCAATTAACTTACCCCACAATCCGAGCACGGAACGACACAACAAAGCCTTTACCTTGTCGTACCACCCATCACAGCATATGGTCATCCAAGGCAATAAAACACACACAACAAAAGATCCATTCGTCAACAAAGAGAACATGACTAGATCTAAGGGCGCAACATTGATTTTTTGGGAGTTGGAGCTCCCACAATCACACTTATAAATCTTGACGAGACGCCAGGAAGTGGCAAGCGGCCAGTTAAGTGGCACTGCTACACCCGGAGGGCTCGGAGTAGTGACTGCAAGCCGGTGGGACGACAACATAGGACAGCATGCAAGCGATCAAGGGATGCTTGAGCGCCTCGCACGAGCACAGTCCACCAATGACACATAATGCACGCACAGTGTTGGCATGTGGGAAGGGAGCAATGCAAGGAGAGTGAGAATGGTAGGAGGGGTGATGAGCACTAGGAAGTAGGAACTATGAAAGGGAAACTAGGTTTTGGTAGGGGAGTTTTTGCCTTTTCTACTTTTGCAACTCGTGTTGATAGGCCGCTTTTGGCTGCTCCCTAAGCCCGAAATGGCACTACGGGGGTTGTCGTAGGGGTGATTGATCCTCGGGATTAGGCTTTAGGCCATATCACATCGGATGTTTAGATGTCAATTAGAAGGATTATATATGAGCTAATTATAAAATTAATTATATAAGTTGTGGCTAACTCACGAGACGAATCCATTAAGCCTAATTAATCAATCTTTAGCCCATGTGATGCTACAGTAACCATATGATTCCATAGATTCAGGCAGAAAAAACACGATCCCTTTCCCGTTTCGATTCCGCGAACTCCCATCCACTAACCCGTCCCATTTCCGGATTTTTCCGAAAATACGAAATCGGACAGATCAAATGTAGAAAAAGAGGCAGGACAGGGTGGAAAATTTTCTATCCGTTTTTAACCCTATAGCAGCAGGGTTGGGCGTCCTAGCAATTGTGTAAACTCCACCTCCACATCTACCATACTAGGCTTCTGTACCATCGACATGTGATGCCCAGCCCAACCCATGTCTCCCAGTTGGCTGCTCTGCTGGCCTTCTCACTCTCTGGCTGCCCAATTGCGATGAGCTCGGTGACTCCTCTCGACCGGACCGGGCCGCCGTGTTGTGGGTTTTTGCAATGGCCATCACAAGTTGTTGTTTCCTATAAAGTGCTTAAAATAGTTGTAGGTTTTTAAATTTATTACTTTAGAAACTGTAAGTTATTGATAATATTATACACAAAAATATGTTTTTGGAGGTTCTTTTTATTTCCCTTGGATGCCAACCACTTGAACTTCCAGCTTTACTTGCACAACTTCCACATGATAAGAAAATGTATACCGCCCACCATCATCCAAATTGATGGCATTGTACTGCAGCACAAACATGTGGGAGGCAACCAAATTCATTGCTGCAGGTTCCATTTTCATGACAGAAGTTTGATGAACTTGTATTACTAACGTTGGATTAACCATTTCACTCCGGCTATATTTCAGGCTGTCTTTATAAAAACTACCTTTCGTGCCATGCGAAAATTCTATATTGTAGGGTGTATTTGTTTCCATGGCCTGAGTTGAGTACCTGATGATTGTGAGAGAAAATAGAGTACCTTATTTGTCTCCAGTGATGCATGGAAGTCACATCTGTTGTGTTCATTTTTTTTCCTCCACAAATGGGCAAAATGGACGCTCCCAGAAAATAGAGTGCAATATCATTGTTTGAGTAGTCAATGCTTGGCCAACTGCTAGCAAACAGGAGAGGTGCCCATCAAGGTTGGCGGTGCTCGACAAGCATCCATCAGGTATGATACAACAGGAAAAACAAATTAAATTTTATTGTTGGTGTTTGAATTCTTGAAAGGGAGCTTTTTTTTTTCAGATGCTTTGATTTTTTGCAGCTGATGAACAGTACCATTAAACCTTAATCCAACTATCTACGTACTACTACTTATGCTTCTTTTCTTTCTCTTACCTCAATTTTTCCCCTGTACGCATGCTCTCCACCCGCCTACCGCCCTCCTCCGGTCATCCCCGATAGCTTACTCACCTCCTTTCTAAGGCCATCAACAACGCTCGCCTCCTTTACCGGGCCAACCTGACATCCCAAAACTCCTTTCTAAGACCGCCGAACACCCACAAGCTCCCTCCTAAACCCGAAGAGTGCTCGCCGGCGTGCAGAGAGTTTGTTCATAAAATTGTTCTATGTTTGAGTAAAAAAAGGTTTCAAATTAAAAAAAACTCTGCTTGTCCTTAATGAAATATAAAGATATTCCATTTGTTTATTTGCAATGGATTAATAAATACTCTCTTCGTTCCAAATTATAAGTCGCTTTGACTTTTTTGGTACATTCATTTTGCCATGCATCCTTATAATTTAGAACGGAAAGAATATTAATATTTTCACTTATTTGAAACCAAAAATATTTCAGTGGACATTGATGGTGTGCCGCGTAGAGGATAAATAGGAAACAAAAAGAATAAAAAGTAAATAAAAGAGAGGGAAAAAAGAAACTAAAAAAGTCATGACAACAGAGAAGGCCCGTTAACCCGTCACATGCGTACAGGGCTACAGGCGCGTCTCAGTTTGAAAGGAGAAGGCCCGTTAAAGGCCCAACTCCAACCAACCAGGAGGAAGAAATATATACTGCGAAGTAACCCTAACAGCCACCAGTCCGCCTCATCTCCTCCCTCCCAGAGTCCAGCCGCCGTCCGTTCGGCTCTCTCCCCCTCTGTCTGCGACGACTGCGTGTGCTACCGCCGCACCGCCGCCGCGGCCGATCTCTTCGCCGGCGAAGAGCGCCCACCAGGTATCCCCCACCCCCTCCGCTCCCCTGTATGCTGCGCGAAACCGAGTTCCCAAACTCTAACCTCAGGCTATCTGGCTGTTCGATGTCCACTGAACCCCTAGCATTTCGCGAAAAGACGTCGACTTTACTAGATCCGCACCTGCGCTGGATGGTTTGACGCCATGTATGCTGTTGCAATCGTTTCAGGCTCCGGCCAAGGGCGTCATGGCGGCTGTGGGGAGCTTGCAGCCGGGGATGGAGGCTCTACATGTGCAGGGGGACTACAAGGACGCGCCTCCGGCCAAGGCCGACGTGTTGGCCGCGGTAGAGAGCCTCCAGCCGGCGATGGAGAGTCTACATGCGCAGGATTACAAGGACCCTGCTCCGGCCAAGGGCGTGGCCGCCGCCGCCGCCGTAGGGAGCTTTCAGCCCGGGGTGGACAACCTGCTGGCGCAGGATTACAAGGACGCTAGCATGTACTATGGTGCCTACCCGACTTATGCCTATGGAGGTAATGGTCTGTTCGGCTCGGTTCTGAGTGTTCGGTGCTTGAATTTGTGCCAGCGGTTTATTCAAAGTTCTTGTTTTTTTACAATCTGCAGCCTATGGTGGCTGGGGGGAGTACTCCACATACGTGACCCATGATGGAGCACGGTCACCAACTGCTGTGAGTGATTCTTCTCTGTTTGATATATATTGTTCTCCTTATTTTAGTTTGTTACAACTTTGAGGTTGTATTCAATCGAATAATTGTTCTAATCCTCATTATTTGGACATAAAAATGTATTGGTACTAAATGGTCTTCATGATTTTCATGTGTCTTGAGTGTCTGTTTTTGATTGACTGATAATAATTCTTTATTCATGTATGGTTCAGGGTGCCTATGCTGACATGTACTATGGCTACGCTCCCTATGGTGTTGCAACCTTGGGGTCTGATGGTCAGATTTATGGGTCTCAGAATTATGATTACCAGTACCCATCGACATACAACAAGCAACAGAATTCGACTGCCAAGCTGTCGTCCAATGGTAAAAGTGAGAAATTGGCTGCGGTGCCGCAAGGGGATGTCTCCACTGCTGGTGTCGATGAGGTGAAAGGTCTGAAAAATTCAAACTCAACCCTGAAGGCAGACCGGAATATGCCAAGTTCCAATGGTTCGTATGGCCGGTCTAGTGCGCATTCTGGTAGCTATCAGAACCAGACTAGTTGGTCACACTATCCATATTACAGCAGTGAGATGTTCTCCGACAAGCAGCAAAAGTTCACCAGCAACTGCAATTCGACTGCTTCCAATGCTAAAACCAAGGGGCAGTCGAGGAATCAAAACACGAGGCAGTATCCTCATCTCATGGTAAGCCTTTCTGCTCTTGATGTTTACTCAATTGTTTTAGTTAAGTCCATCCAGGATTGAGTTCTTGTTGTGCCATATGCTTGACTTTTAGTTTGGTTCAAATGTTTGTTGGTATATTTCTTGTTAGATCTTACTCATGAGCTTCACTGTTGCTTGGTAAAGGACCTGTTTATTTTTTGGGGTGGAAAATTCTCGCCCTTCATCCCAAAATAAGTGCATTGAGGGTTTAGTTATCACTGTGGGGCTGGCATTGCATGGAGTCACATTTAGGTTCTGTTGTTGTGGTTCCCCACCCCAAGCAACCGTGTGAGGATTTACTGTATTGGACTTTTCGCCTTTCTAACCATGATATTTTTTTTCTTGATGAAGGGTCTGCAAACACCGACTTCCCCATCAGTTTACTCAGCTAATGGAATATATGGGTATGATGGGAGCTATGGAGCTGGCCTGTGGTATGGATCACACATGTATAGTTCTGGGTTATATGGTGGGTGGAATTCACTGTATGATGGAAAGTACAGAACCAGAGGAAGAGGTAATAATGGGTATTATGTTTATGGAAATGGAAGCCTAGATGGCTTCAATGAGCTGAAAAGAGGACCAAGAAGTGGTATGTACAAAAACCAGCTGGGGCTTGGAGCTACTACTGAAGTACCAGCAAAAGAGCAGGACACTTTGTCTGCTAATGGTTCACATCCTGCCATGAACAACAACAACAACAACAACAAAGCCTTTAAGTCCCAATATAATCAGGCTGACTTTGCAGAAACATACTCAGACGCTAAATTCTTCATTATTAAATCATATAGTGAAGATGATGTTCACAAGAGTGTTAAGTACAATGTGTGGGCTAGCACTCCCAATGGCAATAAGAAACTTGATGCTGCCTACCAAGAGGCTAAAGAGAAATCAAGCGAAACTCCTGTTTTCCTTCTATTCTCTGTAAGTTTTGTGTTTGTTCATTATGATTATTATTGATGCTCCTCAATTTGAAATCATTCACCATGCTTATGGCCTTATGCTGGTAATATATTCTCTTTTTGAAGGTGAATGCAAGTGGCCAGTTTGTTGGCCTTGCTGAGATGGTTGGTCGTGTTGATTTTGACAAAACACTAGAGCATTGGCAACAGGACAAGTGGACTGGTTGTTTCCCTGTCAAGTGGCACATTGTGAAGGATGTTCCAAACAGCTTGCTGAAGCACATCATTCTTGAGAACAATGAAAACAAGCCAGTCACAAACAGCAGAGATACACATGAGGTGACCAATTGTTTTGTTTTCATACCCCAATCTGTGGCTTATCATACAGTGGAGCACAGTGCCATAAGATCATCATAGAACCGGTGTAGGACGACCGCTATTTACATGTTGATGCTTCTTACATATTGGACTATTAGCACTACACTGCAATGACATGATTGATGCTTCTTATTTACATTTACATGTTTAACTATTTGATTGAATGACATATTGAGTTCTATGTATGTTTTCTGTTGGTCACAGGTGAAGCTTGAGCAAGGCCTTCAAGTGCTCAAGATTTTCAAGGATCATGTCTGCAAGACATCCATACTGGATGACTTTGGCTTTTACGATAATCGTGAGAAGTTGATGCAAGAGAGGAAAGCAAAGCAGCAGCAGTCACTGAAAAAGGTATGGAGTATATTGTCCTGCTTTGATTGTAGTTTTTTTTTCCTGAAATTGCATTATGAGAGAATCTTACTATAAATTTCATGTAACTGCACAAGCTCATTTGCGTTATTGACATACTATTCAATTGCATATGTGCTACTAAGAGTACAAATACGAGCATACAAGTTATCTTGCTTTCTTGTAATATGAAAAATAGTAACTTTCAATACATATTACTGATTAGTTCATTTTTAAAATGGATTGATCAATTATAACTCGAATATAATTGTTCTAGCTGACACTAGTGAATGCTACTTCAGGTCATCGATGTGAAGCTGCCTAATGCCACTGGCACGGAGAAAAGTCTCAAAGGAGAGACTGGATCAATGCAACTCACTGAGGCTGAGGCTGACGTCTTGAACAAAGAGCTTTCATTAGACAAAGCAGGAGAGAAAAATGGCGAGAAAGGAAATGATGTTGCCCCACAGGACCTGCAATCACCAACTGACAAGTTGGCTGGTCCAAATGGTTATTAATTTTTTTTCATTAGCTCAGCCATTGACAGTGGTATGGGGGTGGAACCTAAGGCTGTGGGTTGTTTGAGGAAATTCTGAGATCCCATTAAGCTTGTTTCTTGTCCCTGTTTCCTAAAGTTCATAGGAGCTAGAGGATTAGCTAGTTGCTTGTGTTTGGTGATAGGTATGGTATGTGTTCTGGCATGTCAGGTATTTAGGAATAGAAGGATGATTAACTGGGTTTTCCAATGATGGATGGATCATGGGTTTGAAGGTGTATTTTCATTTATTTGCCTCTTTTTTTTTTCTCTCTATCTAAATTCTAGTTCCTCCCTCTCTAGATTCTGGACAAGTGTAGTGCTTATTTAATGTTGGCTGGTTTAAGAACCTGAAATGAACATGGGAATTCAATCAAGCATTTACAAACGTTATTTCCACAGTGCATTATGTGTTTATATGTGAACAGCGAATGTCTTGCTTTCAAACTTTCTGTTGTGATCCTAAGTACTTTGTTGAGAAGATCTATATTTATGTGACCTGCATGTAATTTTTTTTATATGGGGTGTACTGAGCTAAATGCTTCGCAAATTTCCATGTGAATGTGCACCTACGGATAAATGCATCACGTACCATTGTCACTGTTTTAGATTTGAGTTGTTAGGCTGGTTTCTGCACCAGCTTATTACATCAATTCTTATTTCTTCCCTGATACTATTTCCATGTACAGAGCTTTGAACAGAATGGGCATGTATTTCAGAGTCAGTATGATAGGATCTGCAGAGTCAGTATGATAGGATCTGCAGTATTTGGCTGTGCGCAGCATAGTATAATATTAATATACACTGAGATTGCTGGCCCGTAGGATCAGGCGGCTCTTGGTCATGGAGATGGCCTGGAAAGGTACTGCAGCCACACTTCAGGGAGGCCATGGTTCCTCTTGAGCGTTCTGAATACAGATTTTGTCAAGGGCACAGCCATTATATCGTACTCCTTGGGCGCCTGCAGTGCAATTCAGCAATAACCGTGTGATTGCTCCTGATCAGAAACAACCATGTTGCAGCAATCAGGATTCGGTCAAGAAGACAGAAACAGCCACATAACATACCCTGGGGATCTTGCGCAGCTTCATGTTTGCCTGCTCTAGTGTCTTCTGACCCTTCCTGGAGTTGCATCTTGCACAGGCAGTCACCTGCGCAAATTCAATTTAAAGATGGACATAGCTAAGACTAACAAACTCGGAACGCCCAGTTTACAAAATGAGTAGATGGAATATAAAATGGGTAGAAGCACTAGAACTGCGTACCAAATTCTCCCATTCCCATTTACCGCCACGCGAAATCGGAATAACATGGTCAATTGTCAAGTTGTCCCCAGAAGAACAATATCTGCAGGTGATGAAAAATGAGAACTGTAAGAACAATAACCTAGTCTCTCCATAAAAATATGAGGAAAAAAAAAGAGGATTTTCCAAACATGCCAAGAGAAACAAAGACAATTCAAATTAAAACTTGAGCAGTAAGTAATGCAGTACTTACTGACAGGTGAAATCATCCCTGTAAAGAATGTTTTTCGGCTGAGGCTCTGCTTGACTCTTCTTCTCTTTACTACCTGCAGCAACTGTGGAACCTGAACAACACTAGAGGAGGAACAGCACAGTGAGAAAGATGATGCCACTTCAATACTGTAATAACTCAACAAAGAGAATCCAACATATATGTCACATATGTACCCTTAAAACTGCAGGAATGTAGAAGGATCCGCTAGGCGAAGAGACGGTCTGATCATAGTACTCCAACACATCGGCCTGCATATCTAAAACGATCATCACATTACGTGTTGAAAAATGCAAGCAACTTCAGAGTTTCATTAGCACAGCTCACTGCTCACAGCTGACGAACTCCAAAGAAAGATGAAAGCCTTTGGTTGGTATCAGGTATGCTAACCTTCCCAATGAATTACAGGCAGATGGCGCGCTTCCAGCACACGACATTGACAGGCCTGAATGCAGAGTACAGTTGCAGTTCAGCACACTTGACTTGAGGATCAAATTCCAGCAAGTGCATCGAAATCTGATGACAAAAGTGCCTTGTGGAAACATAAATTCCATGCAAAATTTCTGTGATTGATCATACTCGAAAATAGGGGCAAATAAAAATGCTGGGCTGTACATCAGTATAGCTGTTAGTGATACTGGAACAAGAAGAAGGCCCTCAGAGGCTCAAGGTTAGCATGCAACTGACCACCAGTTCAAAAACTGTAACTCTGCAAGTAATGTTAAACCATGCATGTTGCTGCTTGATACATGTGCAAAACATTCCACAATTCTGATCTGATTCTCTACCTATGATAAGTGAAAACTTTAAATGATTTTTAAGCCTTTTAAAGTTTCTTTGTGTGCTGAAACTGAAGTATATGAGATCCGCATGTCTCTGATACGTGGTCCCAGATGCTGCTACTCCTACATGTGATTGTGATCTCACCTGTAAGAGAGATCAAGAACCAGGCCCCTGAACCCGGACAGCTCGTCGGAGGCGAACTCCTCCTCGTCCCCTGCGTCGACGATCACCACATCGGCGACCTCCTCCTCGTCCTCCTCCGCCGCCTCGTCCTTGGTCGCGCCCCGCCCGCCGGCGCCGCCGCCGAACCTGTTCCTCCCGCGCGCCCGCGCCGCGAGCACCCTGCTGCCGCCGGCGCCGCCGCTCCAGTACAGCAGCCCCGGCATCCCGGTCCCGGTCCGGCAGCCGCCCGGAGGAGGCCGGCCGAGCGGGCCACGCACGTCGCGGCGGAACGCGAGCGGCGCCGAAGCCACCTTGGCCGCCATTGATCGGTCGCGCGCTCGCTCGAGTCGACTAGTGTGATCGCGGGATCGGAGGCGACTGGCGAGTGCGTCGTCGAGTGAGCGGAGCTCGTGTGATCTTCGTTGCTGTTTCGTTTTTGTTTGCTGGTTGGAATGGAGTGTGCGGAAGGTAGAATGCGCAGAGCCACTGGTTCTTACGACTTGCATGCAAGAAATATCTCTCTTTCCTTTTTTTTTGCCTATTTTATTTATGCTATTTTCTCATCAAAACGAAAAGGTGTGTGTTGATGTCGGAAGTGATCCGAATCAAACACTAAGAGGGCCTTGGACGTCCGGGCCGCTACGGACCGAAGAACGCAACGAGGATGTCACTCTTTCATGGTGAAGAACGGAGAGGTTTAAGTAAACCACCAAAGGATAAGCAATGTGCTTACGTGACGAAGAACCGACTAGTTTTCAGACAAACTAGCAAATAAACCGTCGAAGCTCTCGCCCGGGAGGGACCCCGTCAGGGCAAAGACGTCGCCAGGTTGCCCTAGGTCGACCGGCAAGCCTAGGGCGTCATCCTTGGTCGTCGGATCAAAGGATGAACAGCATGGGGGTTGGAGAAGAGGGTAAAAGAGTTGGGGTAGAGATAATAGATTGATTTGTTTGTCGATTGGATAGGTGGGAACTCAATCGGCCATGATCCTCTCATATATATAGAGGGGGTGGTCTTATCCCAATAAAAAATCTCTCAAAGTCTTATTTTCCAAGTTTCCTATGAGTTTGGAACAGTTTGGATCGGAATCCAAAAGGCCAGATCTAAATAGGATTTTCTGTTAGGTATGTCGGAACTCCCGACAGTCGGAACTTCCAACTTTTGTCGGAACTCCCGACATAGGGATAACCCTAAACATCCGAGCAGATTTCTTCAGGCTTCCCGTAAGTCCCGACACGCGTCGGAACTTCCGACCGTCGGAAGTCCCGACTTGGGTCGGAACTCCCGACAACGAGGCATCTTTCCGAGGACATAACTTCTTTATCCGGACTTTAAATTAGACGTTCCATATATGTTTTTGACCGTCTCGACGAGAGGAACGCAATGGTGAAGTCCGTTTCTCATTTTGACAACTTCACAAAATGGACATTTTTGTTGTCAACATATGCCCCCTATTTTTAGGTGAATGATGCATAAACCTAAAAACACTTAATCAAATAAATTAAAACCAAACAGCGATGATACCCATCTTATCGGCTGCTCAGTGGCTAAGGACGATGTATACATCGGTCATTTTTTCTAAGGGCGATACATATATCGGTTATTTTTTGGTGAGTACTTAGGCTTCTTGTCAAACACTTGGAAAGTACCTTTTCAAGTACCTTCTGTTGAATGCTCTCGTGAGACGTTCATCTTGCAATGTCTCTAGCACATATGAATTTCCGAATATAACTTTGACCACTTTGTAAGGACCTTCCCAATTCGGTGACCACTTGCCAAACTGATTGCTCTTCGATCCAATTAGTAGTATGGTTTTCCACACCAATTCTCCTACTTGAAAGGATTTGCTCCTGACTTTCTTGTTGTATGCTTTGGCAACTCGAGCTTTATCTTTCTCTATTTTCTTGAGACCTTTTAATCTCACATCAGTCACCTCATCGATATTATCCATCATCAAATCATGATACACAACAGCTGATAAATCATTTTATTTAGCAAGCCTGTATGCATCCAAATTCACTTCGACAGGCAACACGGTCTCTTGGTCATATACTAACTCAAAAGGAGTAACCTTTGTAGCACCATGCCTTGAAATACGATGTGCCTATAGAGCTGTGAGGTCGAGATAGCGGACTAGAGGGGAGGGTGAATAGTCCTTTCTAAAAATAATCGCGTCGGCTAACTGAAACAAGTACGGAATTAAAACTATCGGTCTAGCCAAGACTACACCCCTCTATTTATGTTCTCTAGCACCTTCCAAAGATACTAATTAAGCAACAAAGGTGCCAGGCTAGCTAGAGCTCACCTAACCAATTCTAGAAGCAAGGTCACACAAACCTATGCCACTAGTACTTCAAGCAACAAGGGAGCTCCTACACAAGCTAGTAAGCAAAAGCACAAAGCCACCTACGCTCACTAGCAATGCTCAATAACAAGGCAACCAATGCCAAATTAGAGAGCGCAATTACTTAGCTATACAAACTAAGTAATGTGACTAACAAGGTTATACAAACTAAATTAGCCATGCAAGGGAGCTACTTCTATACTACACAAGCAAGAAGGTAACTAGTAAGCTACACAAGCTAACTAATTACAAGAGCAACTACACAAACACAATGTATATGAAATATAAATACAAGCTTGTGAAAGGGGATTGCAAACTAATGGGAAGAACAAGGTTGACACGGTGATTTTTCTCCTGAGGTTCACGTGCTTGCCAACACGCTAGTCCTCGTTGTGTTGACCGCTCACTTAGTGGTTCGGCGGCTAATTGGCATCATCCGCCAAGCACGCACGTCGGGCACCGCAAGAACCTACCCCGAAAGTGAGGGTCGCTCAATGACACGCTCAACTAGAGTTGCTCTTCGCAGCTCCTGCGGGGCGAGCACAATGCCCCTCACAAAGCTCTTCTTCGGAGCACCGCACAAGCTTCTTGCGGGCTTCAACGGAGACCACCACCAAGCCGTCTAGGAGGTGGCAACCTCCAAGAGTAACAAGCACCACCAGCTTACAACTCGATCACCTAATGCCACTCGATGCAACCTCACGATGCAATCACACTAGAATCGCTCTCTCACACAATCGGATGATCACTATCAAGCATATGTGAGATGGAGGGCTCCCAAGCACTACTACACAAGCCACCAAGGCTCTAGTGTGCTCAGCTACCGGCCCAAGGCCGAGACCCCTTCTATTTATAGCCCCATGGGCTAAACTAGCCGTTACCCCTTCACTAGGCAAAACTCGGGATGACCGGACACTCCGGTCGTATTGACCGGACGCAGGATCTCAGCGTCCGGTCAACGAATGCTCGCCATGTGTCACCTCCATTCAACCTCAGTCACTTGATCTCAACGGTCAAGTGATGACCGGACGCAGCTGCACAAACTGACCGAACGCAGCAACCCTAGCATCTGGTCATTTCTAGTAAGGTACCAGTCGCGACCGAACACGTCTGGTCGGTCACGATCGGACGCAGCGTCAGCATCCAGTCCTTCTCCAACTTTTCTATGTCGCCTACGTCACTGTACGTCAGCCTGACCGGACACCCTGCCAGCGTCCGGTCACTTTCAGCGCCAGCGTTCGATCGAAGACCGATGCCTGCATGCTCTTGGCCACCACTGACTGGACGCAGGACCTAGCGTTCGGTCACCACGTGACCAGCGTCCGGTCCACTCTGTGAGACCCTGTCTTTTTGGTATAGGGCGCCGGTGGCACCGGTGGAGTGTCCGCCCATAGAGTGCGGACAGTTCGAGTTGATCCACATCAACTCCAACTTCATCTCCTTTATAAATGTGCCAACACCACCAAGTTGATCCACATCAACTCCAACTTCATCTCCTTTATAAATGTGCCAACACCACCAAGTATACACCACCATGTGTGTTAGCATTTTCACAATCATTTTCCAAAGGATTAGCCACTCAACTTGCCACGCCACTCAATCCTAGCGATGATGCAAAGTTAGATCACTCGAATGGCACTAGATGACCGATATGCAAACAAGTTTGCTCCTCTTGATAGTACGGCCATCTATCCTAAACCCGGTCATCAACTTCTCTACACACCTATGACCGGTGAAATGAAATGCCCTAAGTTATACCTTTGCCTTGCGCATTTCATTTCATCTCCTCCAATGTCGATGCAACACATGCACCAACACAATCAACAATGATATGATCCACTTCATATCATCACATGATCATATTGGTTCATCGATCTTGACTTCACTTGCTTTTCACCGTTGCCTTCATCCATCGGCACCAAGTCTTGCTCAAGCTTCATCATCACGCGGTCCATCACTCCAAAGCCTTCGACTTGTCCTTCACGCTTGCAACCGGTCCATCAAGCCAAGTCTTGTCTTGATCTTCTTCACCTTGATCATATGACTCAATGTCATGTCTCATGTGCAATAAGCTCCTTCAACATCACATGTGTGAGCTTTGCAACATCTCCAAACCATTTTCACCTTCACGACATATGTTGCTCATACACATGTACTTGTGAACTAATCACCTGTGTATCTCACATAAACACAATTAGTCCACCTAGGGTTGTCACTCAATTACCAAAACCACACAAGGACCTTTCAATCTCTCCCTTTTTGGTACTTGATGACAACTCTACAAAGATATGGAAATTAAGCTCTTTTGGATTCATGTTGGTTGCCCAAGCAATTTTACCATGTGTAAATGATTTTGGACAAGTACCACAAACCCGAAATGGTAGTATTAGCTCCCCCTACATATGTGCTAGAGTGTTTGATTTGAAGCTCGCACATATGCATAGATTAAAATTGTGGGAGAGTAATTACTACTAAATGATGCTAAGGTGTATAGAATAAACCTTTGAAGCGTGATACCAATCAAAGTTGCACCTTTAAGTTCATCCTTAGCACCATGGTTAGCTAGATATCACTTGAAAATAAAATCACTAGATACCTCGTGAGATCAACATTAAAACCAAGGTACTAGCATTACTTGAAAAGCATACCAAGTGTCTAGCTATCGTCCTATGCATGCTAGTTTTCATTTCATCAATCAAATTCTACAACTAGCATACCTCACACAAGCATGCATATTAAATTTAAGAACTTATACAATGCAAGCAAGCACATGAATATACACATATCAAATGCAATCAATCAAAGTTCATGAGCTTGCTCCCCCTATTTGTGTACTTCTCTTGTCCAAGAATTTTGATCTATCTCTTTTCTTCAATGTTGCTCTCTATTTGTCCATATTCATATCCAATCTCTACTTCTTTGTTTCAATCTCTCCCAAAGCTTTCATATCTTATCTCTCCCCCTTGTACAATCTTAATCTTAAAGCTTTCATATCTTTGTACAATCTCTCCCCCTTTGTCATCAATTTCTATAAAAGTTGTGCATCTTATTAATGCAAAGGTATGCATTTGGGGTAGATGGTTGAGACTTGAATCTTGTATTTTTTTGGACATCACTTGATTGTTGGAATGACACCACTTGTAGATACCACTTATAACTTGTACCACTTGTATCTTGTGTAGGGCTTCTTAAGATACCACACATAGGATCTTTGATCTTGATATCAATTTGTGTGACACCTCCCCCTATGTGATAGCATGGGTCATCCATTTGATACACTTGAGCTCTTGTAGGTGAGGGATGCATTCTTCATTTGATGATCACTTAAAGTTGAGGATCACTTGTGGAACCATCGTCTTGCATGATTAATACCATGTGTAGATGTGATACCACTTGAAAGAATCTTCTAGTATAGAACCACTTTATTGGATTTATCAATAAAAACCATTTCTTGAACATTTGCTATCTTCATGAGTACCACTTATAGGATATTACTTGTGAGTTGATCTAGACATCACTTGTAGATTCTTGATGAAATACTTGAGTCTAGATACCACTTGTAACAAACAAACTAGATATCCATTTGCATTGTTGTCTTATGCTTGTACTCTTATCACTATCATGAGCTTCTATGGTTGACTTGAACTAAATTGATTTGCTTAAGCTTCCAAGTCCGGTTTGAACCAATGACAAGCTTCTTCACACCTCTTGCAAGGGTTATCTTGCCAATGTTGTACTTGTCACTTATTAGCAATCCAAATTAAGTCAAGTAATTGGGTTTACTAGCTTATGAACAAATTCATATACTAATCACTAGATCAATTTATCATTCAAGCAATAGTGGTAGGCTATAAACATTTCATTTGTTATGCATGATCCTATGAAGCATGTACTATATGCACTAACCGCATACTAGTAAGGGATGAAATGATCATGCACATTACAATGATACCTTTGCTATGTTGGAGTAGGGGATAGTCACATAGATTCCAATTCATTACTCTAATAGCAATGTGAAGTCCAATTATAAGCTTGGTGAAGACCAATAGATATCACTTTGAATTCCATTCTTTACCCACATGAAATGAATACCACTTATGATCAAGTGCACTTTCTTGTTGTGGTTGTCTTGCTTCATCTTTTGATCAATGCTTGCATTGAGAGCATCAACGTGAGAATATCACTTGAAATATCATGATTATCTCTCTTTTGGGTGTTGCTTGCTTTTCTTGATCAATCCTTTTGATTGCTTCAACTAAGCATCTCAAATGTTTCTTGGATCACCACTTCCATGTTAGCCTTCCAAGTACCACACTTGGTTTACCTACTCACAGGCGGCAAGCCCCTACACTAGGGAGAAGTGACCTCTCTCAAAGAACTATTCTTGATACTCACTTGAAATGACCTGATTGATTGATCCAAGTGATGGACTTAACTTGATGAGTAACCTTGATTCATTATTTAAGTTCTTTTCTTTCTACTTGTTTAAGTCATTTTTTTCTACCAAATGATTTCCAATAGTTACTAGAACTTAAAC
Organism: Miscanthus floridulus; assembly: GCF_019320115.1. NCBI lineage: Eukaryota > Viridiplantae > Streptophyta > Magnoliopsida > Poales > Poaceae > Miscanthus > Miscanthus floridulus. The sequence goes on along the minus strand of NC_089583.1, from coordinate 12,222,772 downwards.
TTCATCTTCATCTTAAGTTTGATCTCGATCTTCCAAGTTGAGTACCGAATGTGTGCAAAGTACACTCCACAATCAAATAGCCTTGTACTCTTTGATTGTCATGCTTAAAGATCATCTTAATACCAAACTTAGGTGCCTTAATTACTTATAAACATGTTTCCAACTTGAGGACCTTTCAATCAAAGTGACTCTAGATCAATCCAACATTTGTCACTTTTCTAGTAGATTTTGTACTCTTCAAATAAAAATGCATATGTCCCAAAGTTCAAATCCAAATGCCACAAAATTTGGTGGAGATGTGATTAACTAAGTTATCTAGCAGCTGTAAAAATTTGAGCTTCATTTGACTTCTAGATTGCTACCAGATTTTAATTCTTCCATCACTGCTATATGCTGAAAACTGCTGCACTATAGCCGACAAGATTCACTACAAAACTAAAACATCTATTATCCAATTCTCATGAAATTTATACAGCATCTTATACCATAAGTCTAGAGCATGTACACCAATTTGATGCCAATCCAATAAGTTTTGATCACTCAAACATAGCTAAGATCACAGCTAGCTCAAATTTTGCAATATAGGACAGATTTCAATCACTTGAGCTATACTTCAAATGTGAATCAAACTTGAAATCAACTTGTTTGAATACTTTCACAAGACATAAATCCATTCAATCCACTTACTATATGTCATCATATGAACTTATCCAACACAAATCAATCCAAACTTGATTACTAATCAATTTATCCATTCAAACATCTTATAGAAAGCAACATTGCATATTTATCTAATTTAATCAACTCATATGCACCCAAATGAAATGATCAACAAGATATATACCTTGGTTACCTCATGATCATCCAATTTGCAAGCTTTAACTCAAGTATTTTTGCAAGCCATCAAATAATCCAATAAATCACCACAACTTGATCATGACACTTGTATGTTGAAGCACATTTAGACTTCACTAATTCTTGGCTTGGCATTGGGATAGAATTCCATTAAGCTTCAATGCTTGATTCAACATATGGTGATTAATATGAAAACAATTGAATCAAGCCTCTAATGCCATGGTACCTACATACATTCATTCACTTTTTGATGGTACCCAAATAATTTTAGGTCCTCCCAAGCACCAAAACCATGATTGGACGCATCAGGTGCACGCGACCGGATGCGCCCCCCGCGTCAGGTCTTCAACGCGCTCACACAGCTGCTTACGTCATCGTACGTCACACCCGACCAGACTCGCCAACTATGGGTCAGGTCACATTTTGACCCAGCGTCCGGTCACTGGCTGAGAGCAGTCCAAGCGCGCCTCTTTTGTTTATAACTAACTGGACTCACCAGGCCCTTGTCCGGGCAACCCGAAGGTTGCGTCTGGTCACTGATTTTCTGTGATAACCAACTTCTGTACTTCACCAACTTCACCACCCTTGCCCAAATGTGGCAACCACCAAGTGTTTCACCTTGTGCCCGTGTGTTAGCATATTTTCACAAACATTTTCAAGGGTGTTAGCACTCCACTAGATCTACATGCATATGCAATGAGTTAGAGCATCTAGTGGCACTTTGATAACCATATTTCGATACGAGTTTCACCCCTCTTAATAGTACGGCCATTGATCCTAAATGTGATCACACTCGCTAAGTGTCTCGATCACCAAACCAAAAAGCTCTATCAATTTTCACCTTTTCCTTGAGCTTTTTATTTTTCTCTTTCTTCTTTTCCAAGTCCAAGTACTTAATCATCACCATGGTCACGCCATCATCATGATCTTCACCATTGCTCCACCACTTGGAATAGTGCTACCTATCTTATGATCACTTTGATAAACTAGGTTAGCACTTAGGGTTTCATCAATTCACCAAAACCAAACTAGAGCTTTCAATCTCCCCATTTTTGGTAATTGATGACAATGCTTTCATAAAGATATGAATTGAAATTCATTTGAATCCATGTTGCTTGCCCAAGCATATTTACCATGTGTAAAAGGATATAGACAAGTTTTGTGAACCCCATTGGTAGCATTTGTTCTCCCTATATATGTGCTAAGAGTTTGGATTGAAGCTTGCACATATGCATGGATTTGAGTTGTGGGAGAGTAATGTCTACCAAATGATGTTAAGGTACAAGAGATGGACCTTTGAATCGTGATACCAATCAGAGTGCACCAAATAGACCATCCTTAGCATCATTAGTAACTGAGATCAACATTAGAAGCAAGGGTCTAGTTTACACAAAATAAGCAAAAGTCTAGTTACCAGACCTATGCATGCTAGTTCTTCATTTCATCATTCAAGCCTACAACTAACATACATCACACAAGCATGGAATTTTAAATTAAAACTTGTGTCATGCAAGCAAACATATGAAATGCACATTCAAATGCAGCATACAAGTTTATGAGCTTGCTCCCCCTACTTGTGTACTCAAATTTTAATTGATCCCCTTACTTTCATATTTCTCCCCCTATGCTAAAGTTTTCTACCTTTGTTATCTTTTCACTATCTTTGTGCACTATTTCTCCCCATTTGTCATCAATGACCACAAAGGTTCAATTTTAGATAGGTTAAGATTATCAATATCAATCAATGGGGTGAGGATCATTTTCCCAAATTTAGTTTAGTCTAGATCATTTGCCAAAGATATTTAACTTGGTTTGATCCAAGGATAAGTTTCTTCACACCTCCAAATAAGGGTTATCTTATACCATGTTGAGTTAAACACTTATAGCTCATTTCTAGATCAAACACTAGGTTCACAAACCCATAAACATGTCATATGCTACCACTAGATCAAGTCAAGCATAGAAGCAATAGTGGTACCATACAAGCATTAAATTCATTTGATTTTCATGAATGAGCCTAAGACATGAGAAATGACTAGATGCACTAAATAAGTCCTTAGCAAAGGATGTATGCATGCCAATTAATTTTTACCTTGGATTGCTCAAAGTAGAGGCATGTCATATAAGTGGGGGGTGCATCAACATATATTTGAGAAATCTAATATGTTCAACTCATTTCTTAGCTTGCAAAACCTTTTCTCATTCAATGGCTTGGTGAATATGTCAGTAAGTTGATCTTCAGTGCCTACACTCTCAATGCAAATTGTAGGATCTACAGGAAGATAAAGGAGGCCTAGAGGGGGGGATGAATATGCCTGTAAAAATTCAACTCAAAACTCTATCAGAACAGAGGGCGACACTGCCGCTCTTTGAAAATAAATCTAACACAGCTGAGATTTTACAGAGATGAGCCTAACCCCATTAGCTGCTTAACCTGCAATAGAAAGATAAGATCTAGTTCAAAGACTGAATACCACAAAAAATCCACACAAGAGTGGATCAAGCAACCAAACCCTAACACCAGCTACCAAAGAGTTAAACCAGCAAGTAAACAAGATGAAACACATGAGATACAAGATTTATCCCGTGGTTCAGCTCACCACAAAGGTTTATCTAAGTCCACATTGTTGAGGAAGCCACAAAAGGCTTGGGCTTGCCATAAAGGCTTGCCTTACCCTCATTCTCAAATCAAGAGGATGAACTCTTGAAGTGAGAGGTGATTTCTTAGCTCTGAGAATGAGGTTACAAATCTCCCAAGACTGTCACACGAGTTGGCAAGCCCAAGGGCGACGCCTAGCCGGCTAGGAGCAAGCACCAAGAGTAACAAACTCTAGAACCGCCAGCCAAACATGAACCAAATGCTCTTAGACTTTGGGAATCAGTGGATCTACTCTCCAATCGAGTTTTGTTGCCTTTTCTCTCAAGTTTTGATGGTTGGAATTAAGGATTTGCTTGAGGGATGAAGGAGCAACGATGGAGGAGAGAGGGTGAGCTTTGGTTCTGTTCTATTTTGAGCAGAATGATTGAGTGAAGTGAATGACCGTTGTGGGCTGGGCCTGAAGGGTATAAATACCTCTTGGGTCCAACGGTCAGTTAAGGGTGGCACTGCCGCTCTTAACAGGGCGGCACTGCCGCCCTAGCCAAAATAGGTAAGTTGAGGTGAAATTTGGCTGGCTATTTTGACTAGGTGAGAGGATGTAAATCTGAGAATTTGAGCATCTGGTTCAACAGTTGACCAACTGTCCTAAAATTCCTCTTAATAGTACGGCTTTCCCTAAACTCAATTTCAAAACATAAAAGAATTTAAACCTCCTTTGAGCTAGGTCTAGCCACCTTTTGTAATTAGGACACCTGCAACCTGTACATCATCCTTATTTTTTGATTCCCTACTTGTCATATCGATAAATCTCATTAGTCCTATAATTTGATGGTCATCAATGCCAAAACCCACAATAGAACTTGATTGCACTTACACAAATGTCCCCTTTTTATTGATGATCTCTTATGAAGTGGTGGCGGACATCAATGTGCTTTGTTCTTACATGTTGAACCGGATTGTTGGTGAACTTGATTGCACTCTCATTGTCACATGGTAATTGCACTTTCTTGAACTTGATTCCAAAGTCATTCAATGTGGCCTTCATCTAAAGAATTTGTGCACAACAACTACCAGTGGATATGTATTTGGCTTCGGCGGTTGATAATGCAACACTATTTTGCTTCTTTGATGACCATGAAACAATAGGACTTGATTGCACTTATAATCTTCCCCTTTTTGGTGATTGATGACAACCGAATTAGAGCTTACAAAAGATTTGAAATCTAAACTGAGATTTTTGAACTATGAGTGTAGGAGCCTCCCCCTAAATATGTGAATAGAGATTTGAATTCTCAATTTGGCATGAAAGGCCACGATTTACATTTTAGGTGTGATGGGAACCTCCCCCTACATCCATGCCTGCTGTGGGGTGATGAACAAGGTGTCATAGGAATAAACATGATGCATATGATAGGTTATATCAGTTCAAGCACACAAGACCCTGGCTGATATAGCATAGGGCGGCACTGCCGGCCTCAGAGGGCGGCACTACCGTCCTGACTATATCGGTCAGGTAGCAATCAGGTTTCTACAGCAGATTATATGAATATAAAACAATCTAAACTCAGAATATGACAAGCTAAAACAATAACCATGAATACATGTCCATATCCGAAGCAAATTAAGTCATAAAGTAGCTTAATTTCATAAAATAGAGTTTTGAGCGACTCTCAAACTCACAACCTAACAACTACTCTCATAGGATCTAGACATAAAGCGCAGCTATAGAGAACTCATGGCATGCGTCGAAAATCTGTTGACCCCCTCTAATTTTCTCCCCCTTTGGCATCAAGTACCAAAAAAAGGAAGAAAAAGAAGAAAAGTCACTCGTCATAGTCGAAGTCAACGCGGGCACGTCCTGCGACGTGGGTGTGTGAAGTGAAGCATGCTGAACGTCGTGGATGAGATGCCCTAGCTGAAGTAAAAGGACCTGGCTGATCCGTCGAAGGACACGGTCTCTTGGAATATGTGTGAAACAAGGCTGTCTGAACCTATGGATCAGCCTCTATGGAGTGAATTTCTGCACCAAGGTCCTGCTGCCTTGGGGGTTGCTCAAAATGCTGCCCCTATGGGTACCCGTAGTACTGACTAAACAACTCATATGAGTGCCCATACTGCTGATCATCTGGCTATTCATAATGGTGCTTATGTGGCTGATCCTGCTCCTCATCATAGGAAGAAAGGCGAGGCAAGTTAGGAAACTGAGGTGGTGACTGCATTGGTGGAAGGGGTGGCAGCCCCGCCATTTCCCTAGCATGCCTCACTGCTTCCCTGTTTTCCATTCTATCCTCATAAGCAGTCTGTGAAGCATATGCACAATGAGCAAAGATTGCCTTCATCCATGCACTCATCTTCCCCCACTTTGACTTCTTCTTTTATTCCCTAGCCTTGGATGGCTCAGGAATATCTCTATGTGAAGCTCCAGAAGAGTGAAAGCCTGCTACCCCACTATCTCCATGTCCTCCAGAACAAGTGCGCTGAGTAGCTGACCCAAGTCCCCCTAAGCCACCATAGGTCTTTTTGATCTTGTAAATAGTGTGCTCACAATCCTTAGGGAACCACATGCCAGTCACTCTCTCAATCACAAACATGAGGTACGAAGCATAGGGCAAAGATCTCCTCCCATCATCCATGGCATATGCTAGCTCAACCCAAATAAACCTTGGAACATTAAACTTTTCACTACTAGGAAACCTAGACAATACATTAGTAATGTAGCCATTCAAATCTGTTGCGTTGTCTTTGGGGTTAAGAGTGATCCTAAAAAGATTGTTCATGATGTAATAGAAGTTCTTGAGCTTGGTCCTTGACCAATCAGGAACTGCAAGATTTTGATTCTCCCACATGAAGCTTACTTCCATTGGCTCAAGACGATGTTCATTATGAATCCTCTCATATCCCCTGTGGATGTGTCCAAAACCAAGAATACGACAGAAGGTGACAAAATCAATGCGATAATGTCGCCCATCAGTCATCCAATGAAGCTCATCCACTTCCCTATTCCAATAGTAAGTGGCATGGAACTATGCAAGAATCTCCATGTTCTAATCATGCCTGAAACTCATGATATCTGTCATCTCAAAGCGGTCACAGGTCTTGATGGCTGCAGCAAACCCATGATCATCCTTGCTCTCCAAGTCACCAAAATTAATGTACTGCATCTTGCTGATCTTGCCCTTTGGCTTAGACAGGATGGCTGTGGCATAAAAATTAGATTGGAAAGCATTCCAAAATCTATAATCAATGCCACTGGACCTGTTAGAGGAGTAAGGATCAATCTCTCTAGCTTCACCTATCTTCTTCCAGCTCATGGAATAATCAAGAACTGTATGATTGTCACTGTTTTGGGGAGGATTGATTTTGAACCCATTAGTGTTTTCTCTCATGTAGCTGCTATCAAACTCTGAAATGTGCAGAGGAGAATCAGGCCACACATGAATGGTCATTCCCATGCTCTAAATTCTTTCTTCTTCAGTAAGGTCTTCATCAAGATTTCTATCACTAGGAATATAGCTTGCCTGTCCCCTGCCTCTCTTGACCTTTTACTTAGTTGACATCACCTTCCTTTTTTCTCGGTCCATCTATGCAATTAAATGAGACTTGATAAAAAACTATATAAGATAATGAGTTAGAAACAGTTGCAAGCAGGTTTTAATAAGAAAAAGAATTTTGAAAATGACACAGGAAGCTTTGCTAGATTTGGAATCAGCAAGGTAGGGCGGCACTGCCGCCCCTTGAGGCCGGCACTGCCTCCCTCAGTTGCTTCACTAGTTCATTTTCAACTTTCTCGTTCTAGTTAAATTCTACTTCCAACAATGTCTATCCATCATCATAATTTCATAATCACAGTCTAAAAATAGATATATGAAACCCTAGCCATGGATTTGAAAGATTGAGTATGAAAAACTTTGGAAACAATTTTGATAAATGAATCCAATCCATTCTGAACTTCATCATTTTAATGAGATTGAGTATAATAGTTAGAATATGCTAGGGGTGCCATTAATGGTCCCATGGGCGGCATTACCGCTCTCCCCAAAATCATCCAACCGGTGAAATTCAAAATCACTTCGATTTAATCATCAAAATCCTTTCTAAACCCTTCATACCCCCCCTAGAAACAAAAATCCATGACTAAAACCTTCACATTGCATAGATCGAATGGGGTTAGAGTTTCACCTTGCTTCCAAAATGATGGAATGGAGGGAGAAGAGGAGAAGGGGCTCGGCTAGGAGCTTCCTGCAGGGGGCCAGCGATGAGGAGACTTGGCCGGCTACAGGGGCGACACTACCGGGGTGGCAGACCACAAGGAACGGCGATAGTGCGTGCTTGAGAGAGAAAGAGAGAGAAGCACAGGCATCGGCGTCGGCTGGGAGAGAAGGAAAGAGTTGGGTCGGGGGCCAGAGAATGGAATAGATAGAAGAAAACAAGCCCCACAACCTAGTCAAAATTAGAAAACGGCCCAGTTTTCAGAGGGCGGCACTGCCGGCCATTATGGGTGGCACTGCCGCCCTGCCAATTTTGTAGGGATTATGCTGAAACTTTATGACCTCCTTTACCTCAGATATGGATATATATTATCTAAATATCATGACTAGTAAGCAATCAATAATACTGACAATGGTCATGACACTTTGTTGGCCTTTTGAAATGGTTTTGAAACATAATATAATATATTTTAAATCATTTTCCTATGTCGCTAGGTTGTCAAACCAAGGTGTGCCATATTTCAAATCACGTTACGAAAATCAAGTATATTTAGCTCACTATGTAAAGCACAAAACCTTGACTCATCGAGAGGCTTAGTGAAGATATCGGCTAGTTGTTTTTCGGTGCTCACATGATGAATTTCGATATCTCCTTTGGTTTCGTGGTCTCTCAGGAAGTGATGTCGGATGTCTATATGTTTGGTTCTTGAGTGGCTTATGAGATTGTTTGCAAGCTTTATGGCACTTTCATTGTCACACAAGAGTGGGATTTTGGTGAATTGATATCTGAAATCATGAAGGGTTTGCCTCATCCAAAGTAGTTGAGCACAACATGCACCGGCTACAACATACTCGGCCTCGGTGGTGGAAAGAGCTACACAATTTTGCTTCTTTGAACTCCAAGACACTAGGGACCATCCAAGGAATTGACATGTCCCTGAAGTGCTTTTTCTATCTACCTTGCAACCGGCATAATCGAAATCCAAATATCCAAGTAGATTGAACTTGGAGCCCTTGGGATACCACAAGCCAAGGTTAGGAGTGTGTACTAAATATCTCAAGATTCTTTTAACAGCCACTAAATGACACTATTTTGGGTTGGCTTGAAATCTAGAACACATGCACACACTAAGCATTATGTCCGGCCTAGATGCACATAAGTAAAGTAGAGAGCCAATCATGGAGTGATATACCTTGATGTCCATGACTTTCCCTTCTTCATTTAGATCAAGATGTCCATTGGTTGGCATGGGTGTTTTGATAGGCTTAGCATTCACCATGTCGAACCTTTTTAGCATATCATGGGTGTACTTGGTTTGGCTAATGAAGGTCCCTTCCTTCATTTGCTTGATTTGAAATCCAAGAAAGAACTTCAGCTCACCCATCATGGACATCTCAAATCTCTTAGCCATGATCCTACTAAACTCCTCACAATACACATGGTTAGTACTACCAAATATTATGTCATCGACATATATTTGGCACACAAATATATCATTTCCAACTTTGTGAGTAAAGAGTGTAGGGTTAGCTTTGCCTATTTCAAAGCCTTGTTTGAGCAAGAATTCCTTAAGGCATTCATACCATGCTCTTGGTGCTTGCTTAAGCCCATAGAGTGCCTTTTGGAGTTTATAGACATGGTTGGGGAACTTGGGATCTTCAAACCCCTGTGGCTGCTCCACATACACCAACTCTTGTATTGGGCCATTGAGGAATGCACTCTTGACATCCATTTGGTGCAGCTTGAAGTCATGATGGGCAGCAAAGGCTAGAAGCATTCGAATTGCTTCAAGTCTTGCCACCGGTGCATATGTTTCTTCAAAGTCCAAGCCCTCTACTTGAGTGAAGCCTTGGGCCACCAATCTTGCCTTGTTCCTTGTCACCATGCCATTTTCATCTTGCTTGTTGTGGAAGACCCACTTGGTACCAATGACATTGGTATTGGGCCTTTCCACCAAGTTCTACACTTGATTTCTCTCGAAGTTGTTGAGCTCTTCTTGCATGGCCATGACCCAATTTGGATCTCTAAGTGCTTGTTCTACCTTGAGAGGTTCCAAAGAGGAAACAAATGAGTAACATTGACAAAAATTTACTAAATGTGAATGAGTTGTTACTCCCTTTCGAATGCTCCCAAGGATGTTGTCAACGGGGTGATCCCGTTGTATAGTTTGACGTAGCCTTGGATGCTCAACACCTCCTTGTTCTTCTTCTGGACCTTTGGCTTCTTCTTGTTCAAAGATAGGATCCAAGTTGAGTCCTTGAAGTGGTGGAGTAGGAGTTAAAGGAGCTGCTGCTGAGGTGGATGGGGTAGCACTGCCGCCCTCAGGGGCGGCACTGCCGCCCTACTAATTTTCAGCAGGTGAGTGCTGCCCTTGTCGATGGAGTACATCAGTGGAAATTTATGCAGCAACAGCCTAGGGATCCTCATCATCAGTGGCTCAATCTTCTTGTGGCCTAATGTCGCCTATAGTCATTTGCTTGATTGCCTCACATGGTGGATCCTCCTTTTCTACAACACTTGAATCAACTTGCTCTACTTGAGAGCCATTAGATTCATCAAATGTCACATCTACTGTGACTTCAACTCTACCCTTAGTTTTGTTGAAGACACAATAGGCATGCTCATTTGATCCATAACTAAGAAGAATGCCTTCATCAACTTTAGGTGCAAATTTAGAGGTTTTGGGTCTTTTGTCAAGTATAAAACACTTGCACCCAAACACTCTAAAGTATGACACTTTTGGTTTATTACTGGTTAGAAGCTCATATGAAGTCTTCTTGAGTTTCTTATGTAAGTAGATGCGACTGATGGCATGACAAGCGGTGTTAACGGCATCACTCCAAAAGAGGTCCGACGTCTTGTACTCATCTAGCATTGTCCTTGCTATATCAAAAAGTGTATGGTTCTTCCTCTCTACTACACCATTTTGTTGAGGGGTGTAAGGAGTTGAAAACTCATGCTTGATGCCCTCATCGTCAAGAAACTCTTCAACTAGAATGTTCTTGAATTCAGTCACATTGTCACTTCTCATCTTCTTGATAGGAAGACCAAACTCCCTTTGTGCCCTTCTCACAAATATCTTGACTTTCTCTTGCACCTGGGACTTATCATAAACAAAGAACACCCAAGTAAAACGGGAATAATCATCAACAATAACTAGACCATATTTGTTACCCCCGATGCTCAGGTAGGCGATCGGTCCAAAGAGATCATGTGAATCAACTCCAACGGTTGTGTGGTGGTCATGATGCTCTTTGGTGGGTGAGGTACACCTACTTGCCTTTTGGCTTGGCAAGCACTACAAATCCTATTTTTCTCAAATTGAATATTGGTTAGTCCAAGGATGTGGTTGTCTTTTAGGAGTTTGGCCAAGTTCCTCATCCCAACATGAGCTAGTCGGCGATGCCATAGCCAACCCATGCTAGATTTTGCCACTAAATAGGTCTCAAGCTTAGCTTTACTTTTGCTAAAATCAACTAGGTAAAGCTTGTTCTTGAGGTGACCCGTAAAGATAATAGAGGAATCCTCCCTCTTAGAGACTTCCACACCCTTATCCGTGAAGAGACAATTGTAGCCCATCTCACACAATTGAGAGACGGACAACATATTGTACTTCAAGGAATCAACATGTAAGACATTTGTAATTGAATGATCAAGTGTAATAGCTACTTTACCAAGTCCAATCACACCCCCTTTTGAATTGTCACCAAGTATGATATTCTCATCTGAGTTTGTAGTTGGGGAGTATGATGAGAACATACTCCTTTCTCCGGTCATATGATTTGTATAGCCGCTGTCAAGTACCCAACTTGACCCATCAAAGGAGTATGCCTGCAACACAAGTTTAGTTCCAAGTTTTAGGTCCCCAAATATTCTTGGGGCCTTGCACGTTAGTCACAAGAACTTTAGGAACCCAAATGAAAGCATTAAGATAAACATTTTGACCATTGCCAACAAACTTGGCAAACACTTCCCCCTTGCTGTTGTGCTGTAAAACAAAGTTAGAATTCAAACATTGTTGATGTGTTTTTGCCTTTGGTTGATAAGCATATCTATTTGGAGTGACCTAGATAGATTTCTTTGGTTTCTGGACAACCTGCTCAGGATGAGATATCTTCTTCTTGGGCTTGACATGAGCAGAGGAGGAGGAGGTGGTCTTCCCTTTTCTGTGGGGGCGGCACTGCCGCACTTCACAGCGGCACTACCGCCCATAGGCTGCGGTGCTGCTCTAGGTTGGCCTTGTGCCACCATCTATACAGACCTATCTATACCTTTCTGCCCTTTGCTCATGAACTAAACACACTCATATCCATTGATTACCTTTCTTCCATTGGTTTTACCTCCATGAGTGTGCCCAAGCCCATCCTTGATGTGTGGATTTCTTCCATCTTTGTATTGCGGCCTCTTTGGTTGTTCAACTTTGCCACCAGCAGATTTCTTGCCTTCCTTGCACCTTTTGCCTAACATAGCATTGAGCCTCGCAATCTCCTTTTTCATAACCTCCATGTTTGCAAGGTTAGTGGAATAAACATTTAAGTCAAGATTATAGCATTTTCCACACCCTTGGCTAGTGGAGGGAATAGAAATGACATTTGTGTTAGAGGGTAGTGGGGTGCTCTCCTATAGAAGATTATATTGCTCCTCAAGTTTGTTGTGCTTTTCAACTAAGACACAATACTTGTCATTGAGTGCAATATTTGCCTTCTTTATGAGAGCATGTTCTCTTTGTTCTTCGGCCAAGGCCTTATTCAAAGAGTCCACCTCACTCCTCTCTAACTCAAGAGCTTCCTTGCAGCTAATATACATCTTTTCGGTTTCCTCAAGATTTTCATCTCTATTGGCTAGCTCGGCTTTGACACTTTCTAATTCCTCCATTAGATTTGTGATGAAGAGCTTGGTCTTATAATCCAAATTTTTAGTCAATTTAGCATATTTCTCAACATCACTAGTTTCATCATCACTAGAATTACTAAGTTCACTACTAGAGATATCACTAGGAGGTGGAGGAGATTTGGCTCTTCGTTTTACCTTCTCACCCTTTGCCATAAGACAAATGTGAGTGGAGTGGTGGTCATCATCATCGGACATGTTGTTGAAGAGCCTTGGTGTAGAGGATGGCTTTTGAATGGCCACGGTTGCAACCTTCACATCCTCATCACTTGACTCTTTAGTTGAGTCCCATTCATGCCCAATGTGTGCCTCTCTCATTTGCTTATATCTCTTTTTGTGTTCATGCTTGCCTTCATTATTGTCCCTCTTGTATTTGTTGTCTTTCTTCTCATAGGGACACTTAGCAATAAAATGCTCGGTGCTGCCATAATTGTAGCAAGTCCTCTTCTTGTTTGGAAACCTTCTTTGCACTATTTTATACCCATTCCTTTTTAGCCCCTTGTGATAGTTCTTCATGAACAAAGCCATGTCATCAATCTTCATGTAATCAGCCCCATCATCTTCATCTTCACTTGAGGATGAACTTGGATCATCATTTTGTGGAGTTGACTTGATTTCCTTGGGCTGACTTGTTGATGTTTGCTTGCTGCCCTTTGCCTTGTTGGAGGTGCCTTGATTGCTTGATTTATTAGCCTTGAGAGCTACTTCCTTGATTTTCATGCCTTCTAGCTTGGCTTGCAACTCACCAAGTCTTCTCCTCTCATTGGCTTCTTCTCTTTGCATGTCAAATGTCAATAATCTTCCAAGCACATCATTTGGTGTGAAGTGCTCAAACTTCTTATCTCTAATCAAGGTAACTACGGTCTCATTTCTTGGTGAGTAGGCTTCCAACATAACCTTCACCACTTTATGATCGTCAAGCTCATCACATCCATAGCCTCTAATCTTGCCCACCAAGGTCATCAATCTATCAAACATCTCTTGTGGCCCCTCTCCATCAACAATCATGAACCTATTGAGCTTAGCCATCAACAAATCAATCTTTGCTTTCCTCACTTTATCAACACCTTCATGTGCTAGATGCAAAGTGTCCCAAATCTACTTTGCAACATTGACATTCATCACTCGGTTGTACTCATTTCCATCCAAGGCACTAAGAAAAATGCTAGTGGCTTGGCCATTGAGATGGACAGCAGCTAACTCCTCATTTGTTGGCTCTTTGGGATCTTCCGGTGGCTGTAATCCATTCACCACAATCTCCCAAAGACCGGGGTGAAGACCTATAAGATAGGCACTCATCAAGTGCTTCCACTTGGCAAAGTTTGTCCCATCAAAATGAGGCAACTTTCCCATGGGTACATTGATAAAGGACCTTTTATTATGGTTAGACAAATAAGAATAATTAAAGGATACGGCGGTATATTTATTCTTGTTGTTGTTGCTGCCCTTGTCATCGCTATCCTTCTTCTTGTCCTTGCTCTTCACCTTCTTGCTATCTTTTGAAGCATGGTATGACACATCATCATCTCCATCATCTGAGTTACTAGAGAGCTCACTAGATGATGCATCATACTTATTCTTCTCTTGCTCTTGAGCTCTTGCTGCCCTTCTCTTGACTCTTGCCTCTCTTGTGATTCTTCTAGCTTCTTTTTTCTTCTTGTCCTTAAGCCGCTACTCTTCATTCTTCTTTTCTCTAGCTTCTCTTGTTGCGATCTTGGCGGCTTTTCTCTCTTTTCTTGCCTTTCTTCTTTCGGCATCGGTGGTCTTGGCTTCTTTGATGGTGGCATCACTTGTTGTCGACATGGACAGCTCGCTGCTGCTGCCGACATCCTCGATGTGCACACCACTTGTGTTTGCATCGCGAACGGTCCTCGAACCTCCTCCTTCTTCCATACTTCACACGGTGAAGCGTATACAAAGCAACCTCACTCTGATACCACTTGTAGGATCTACAGGAAGATAAAGGAGGCCTAGAGGGGGGTGAATAGGCATATAAAAATTCAACTCAAAACTCTATCAGAACAGAGGGCAGCACTACCGGCCTGTAGGGTGACACTGCCGCTCTTCAAAAATAAATCTAACACAGCTGAGATTTTACAGAGATGAACTTGACCCTATGAGCTGCTTAATCCTGCAATAGAAAGATAAGATCTAGTTTGAAGACTGAATACCATAGAAACTCCACACAAGAGTGGATCAAGCAACCAAACCCTAACACTAGCTACCAAAGAGCTAAACTAGCAAGTAAACAAGATGAAGCACGCGAGACACAAGATTTATCCTATGGTTTAGCTCACCATAAAGGTTTGCCTAAGTCCATATTGTTGAGGAAGCCACAAAAGGCTTGGGCTTGCCACAAAGGCTTGCCTTACCCTCGTTCTCAAATCAAGAGGATGAACTCTTGAAGTGAGAGGTGATTTCTTAGCTCTGAGAATGAGGTTGCAAACCTCCCAAGGCTACCACATGAGTTGGCAAGCCCAAGGGCGACGCCTAGCCGGATAGGAGCAAGCTCCAAGAGTAACAAACTCTAGAACCGCCAGCCAAACATGAACCAAATGCTCTTAGACTTTGGAAATCAGTGGATCTACTCTCCAATCAAGTTTTCCTACCTTTTCTCTCAAGTTTTGATGGTTGGAATTAAGGATTTGCTTGAGGGATGAAGGAGCAACAATGGAGGAGAGAGGGTGAGCTTTGGTTCTGTTCTATTTCGAGCAAAATGACTAAGTGAAGTGGATGACCGTTGTGGGCTGGGTACCCCTTGGGTCCAATGGTCAGTTAAGGGCGGCACTGTCGCTCTTAACAGGGCGGCACTGCCGCCCTAGCCAAAATAGGTAAGTTGAGGTGAAATTTGGCTGGCTATTTTGAATAGGTGAGAGGATATAAATCTGAGAATTTGAGCATCTGGCTCAATAGTTGACCAACTGTCCTAAAATCCCTCTTAATAGTACGACTTTCCCTAAACTCAATTTCAAAACATAAAAGAATTTAAACCTCCTTTGAGCTAGGTCTAGCCACCTTTTGTAATTAGGACACCTGCAACCTGCACATCATCCTTATTTTTCGATTTCCTGCTTGTCATCTTGATAAATCTCATTAGTCCTATAATTTGGTGGTCATCAACGCCAAAATCCACAATAAGACTTGATTGCACCTACACAAATGTCCCCTTTTTGTTGATGATCTCTTATGAAGTGGTGGTGGACATCAATGTGCTTTATTCTTGCATGTTGAACCAGATTGTTGGTGAACTTGATTGCACTCTCATTGTCACATGGCAATGGCACTTTCTTGAACTTGATTCCAAAGTCATTCAAGGTGGCCTTCATCCAAAGAATTTGTGCACAACAACTACCAGCGGATATGTATTCGGCTTCGGTGGTTGATAATACAACACTATTTTGCTTCTTTGTTGACCATGAAACAAGTGATATTCCCAACAATTGGCATATGCCCGAGGTGATCTTCCTTTCAATCTTGCATCCTGCATAGTCAGAGTCTAAATATCCAACAAGTTCAAACTTTACTCCTTTAGGATATCATAAACCAATATTTTGTGTATGCTTCAAGTACCTCAATATTCTCTTTGTAGCCTTCAAATGACTTTCTCTTGGTGAGGCTTGAAATCTTACACACATCACACACTAAACATGACATCCGACCTTGATGCGGTCACATAGAGTACGCTTCTAATCATAGACCGATACAACTTTTGATCCATCATGTTTCCACTTGCATCACTATCCAAATTGTCATTTGTTCCCATTGGTGTGCTAATGGCTTTGCTCTCATTCATGCCAAACTTCTTGAGCATGTCTTTGATGTATTTGTCTTGACTCACAAATGTACCATTCTTCAATTGCTTGATTTGAAGACCAAGAAAGTAACTCAACTCTCCAATCATGGACATCGCAAACTCATTAGCCATCATCTTCCCAAACTCTTCACAAAAGTCTTAATTGGTTAATCCAAAGATAATATCATCAACATAGATTTGCAACACAAACAAGTCCTTTCCAATCTTCTTAGTGAAAAGAGTTGTGTCAACCTTGCCCATCATAAACCCTTTAGAGAGTAGAAAGTCCCTCAACCTCTCATACCATGCTCTAGGTACTTGTTTCAAGCCATACAATGCCTTCTTCAACTTGTACACATGGTTGGGCTTTTTGTCATCTTCAAAATCGGGAGGTTGCTCAATAAAAACTTCTTCATTGGTGTAGCCATTGAGAAATACACTTTTTATATCCATTTGATAGAGCTTGATGTTGTGGGCACAAGCATAGGCTAGCAAGATTCTAATTGCTTCCAATCTAGCAACCGGGGCATATGTTTCTCCAAAGTCAAGACCTTCCACTTGAGTGTATCCTTGTGCTATCAATCTTGCTTTGTTCCTCACTACTATCCCATATTGATCTTGCTTGTTTCTATAGACCCATTTGGTTCCAATCACATTGTGTCCCTTTGGTCTCTCCACTAAATTCCATACTTGATTTTTTGTGAAGTTGTTCAATTCCATGCATTGCATTCACCCAATCAACATCCTTTAAAGCTTCATCTATCTTCTTTGGTTCAATGGATGACACAAATGAGAAATGCTCACAAAATCAAGCCAATCTTGATCTAGTTTGCACACCTCTAGAAATATCTCCAATTATAGTGTCCAATGGATGATCTCTTGTAATATTGGTTGGTTGGAGTATTGGAACTTGATTGCTTGCACTTGCTTGCTCATTGGATTAAGATGATGTATTAGCCACTTGATCTTGCACATTGTCATGAGAGCCACTTGTACTTGCTTAATTAGTGTCAACTTGCACATTTGAGTTAGAGAGCACTTGCATTTGATCATCTTCATCATCATTCACTTGCCTGGGCCTCAATTTACCAATATCCATATTCTTCATGGTATTTGAAAGTTGAATGCCTCTTGCATCTTCCAAGTTCTCATTCTCATCTTGGGAACCTTTGGTCTCATCAAATTCAACATCATGAACTTCTTTAAGAGTACCACTAGCCAAATTCCAAACTCTATATGCTTTGCTTGTAGTGGAGTATCCAAGTAAGAATCCTTCATCACACTTCTTGTCAAACTTGCTCAATCTAGTATATTTCTTCAAGATGTAGCATTTGCAACCAAATACTCAAAAATATGCAGTATTAGTCTTTCTACCATTCAAGAGCTCATATGGTGTCTTCCCTTTCAATGAGATTCACTAGCATTGAAATCAACCAAGTATAGATTCTCATATCTAAAGCCTTTGAAGATCAAGTTAGAGCCATCTACACTTATGATCTCTACATCATCTACTCCAAATATGCATTTGAATCCAAGATCACACAATTGAGCCACGTATAGCAAATTGAAATTTAAGCTCTCAACAAGCAACACATTGGAAATGCTCATGCCATTGGATATTGCAATCTTACCAAGCCCTTTGACCTTGCCTTTGCTATTGTCACCAAATGTGATACTATCATAACCATCATTGCCATTGGTATTGATTGAGTTGAACATTCTTGTATCACCGGTCATGTGTTGAGTGCACCCACTATCAAGAACTCAATTCCTTCCTCTGGCTTTGTAGTTGACCTACAAAAGAAGATCAATTCTTTTTATGTACCCAAACTTGTTTGGGTCCTTGAAGGTTAGTGACCAAGCTCTTTGGCATCCAAATGGCTTTCTTCTTTGAGCACATCCATGGTGCACCAATGAACTTAGCCTTTACACCATTTGTACCCTTGGTAAGCAAATATAAAGAATCAAGCTTAATTGAGGATACATTAGCTTGAGACTTCTTGTTCATGTATGTTTTCTCTACATGACCTACTTGCTTGCAACTAGTGCAAAACCAACTATTGTTCTTCACAAAAACTAGTCTTATGAGAAGCAAAGGCCGCCTTGCCTTTCTTAGGGGTATAGCCTAATCTCTCTTTGTAGAGAGAAGCTCTTTGGCTACCCAAGCATATAAGCAAGCGGCCCTCACCACCATAGGCTTTGCCTAAGGCGTGACCCATTGACCTCTTTCTTGAGGGTCTCATTCTCAACCATTAGTGAGTCATCACAAGTGAAACCATCACTACTAGATGAGGTAGGAGTGGGAGTGCTACAAGAAGAGTTAGTGGGAGCAACAATTATAGGCTTATAGAATGATTCATCAATTATATCACAAGTTAAGCCTTTGTCACATGTTATGTTACAACATGCTCCTTCTCATTTTGCTCATTAAGTAGAGAGGAATGAGCTTTTTCAAGCTTCTTATGAGCCTTGCCAAGCTTCTTATGGGCTTCCTCTAGCCTCTCATGACTCATGAGATGCATTGAGCTCATCAAAGGCTTGCTTAAGGGCTTTTAGTTCCTTATGTAAGTCTTTGCATTCCCTTCTCTTAATGTCAAAATACTTAGCATCATCTAACATGTCAAGTAGTTCATATTTAGTTGGTTGTGGGGGGTATGACCCCGGATACCCATGATAGACCACATGGGCTATGCCTCCAGGGGTGTCCTAACCCACAAGATGAAGCCTTGTGGGGGCACGACTCTGCTCGGTGCCTCCCGCAAGATACTAGGAAGATATCCTAAAGATGCTACGAGATCTGTTAGGATACATATAATCCCATGATTCTTGTAATATGTTATTACTTTTCGGTTATCTCTTAGATCTAACAGACTTGTAACCCTACCCTTGGGCTATATAAGGCGAGCAGGGACCCTCCAAACTCATGCAATATCATATGATAGCCAATACAAACCAACAGACCATAGGAGTAAGGTATTACATCATACTGACGACATGGATGTGTCTAACTCATGTGTCTCTGTTGCCTTCTTGTTATTGATTATATGCCTCTCTGCCGATCAATCTACCTTCGTGGGATACCCCTCGGAGGACTGCAGATGATATTCTGTCGATAGTTGGTGTGCTAGGCAAGGGTGTATGTGTTGTTTCCTTATTGAACAAGATGGCTTTTTCACAGGCTCTTCGTCCCTCCCACAGCCCGACCAGATCTTCACGGTCAGATCAATCTCGTGGATCATCAATGCTGACAGAGTTAGAGAGCTCCTCGAGCTAGTATAGATCAATTCTGCGTCGATCACCCCCCGCACCTACGACTATAGATCCAATCTCGGAACCACCTCTGAGGTTGCCTTCATCAACGACTCGCCGCCCGCTTCCTCGCTACCAGAGGGAGTAGATCAACAATGATGATCTGATCGCATCCATTGATCTGGTTGGTCTGAAGCTTGTGATTGCCTCTCCATCACTGAATCGGCTCTAGACACTATCATTCAGCACCGACCACCCTCTGATCTAGATCTATCGGAGGATGCTCGGGAAGCTCCAGGGGTTATGGCCCTACCCTTTGGTTTCACCAACATCGCTACCACCTACCAAGCAACCCTAAGGGGCAAAATTCATCGACCAGGTTGGAGATGTCCATCCTCTCACTGACCAGATCACTGACCAGCCTCCGCTGGCTATCAACATGTTGCATGTCGGCCGATGCCCTGAAGCATCCCTCCAAACCATCTTGGAGGAGAATTCGGACTCTAAGTCCTAGGGCTCTATGGAGACCCTCGCCAAAACCACTATCGAGCAACTTCCTCTCCCACCCTTCCATAGAGGTAGAATCTTCAATGTTAACATCGACAACCCCCTCAGGACGACAAAACCGAGGAGGAACACACCACTCATGAGAATCGGAATGTCAACCGTGCGCAGCACTGAGCAAACGAGATTGCCCTTGCAAAGGTCGAGCAGCAGCTTGACTCACAAGGAAGACCACTCCAACACAACCTTGATGATGAGTTTGTCTGTGTTGATGGCCACGATGTCTACAAGACCCCAAGCGGCAACCTGGCCATGGCTGCCAATGAGCTCGCCTGGCTCCCACAAACACCGGAGGTCGCCAAGGTCGCCGCAATACTTAAAGTGTCACACTGCCAAGTCAATGAGATCTGCCAGGATCAGAGACCTTCATACTCCACAACCTCGACTCATCGATCAGCCGCCACAAGATCCGATCGCCGCCCAAGTCGCTTCACTGACCAGCACTGCGACAACAAGCAACCCCTCTAGGGTGGAGCTTGGGGCAACCGTATTGAACATCACCGCCAACCCGACCAGGAGGTCGACCAAGACGTCCGAGTGCACCTCAACAATCTCTGAGATGCACGATGACGTATTGATGAACACCGCTTCAGTCGCCATGAAGAAGAAGTACACCACCGCCAGCAGTACGCACAAGAGTACGATAACTCGGACTCAGCTCTTGAGCTGCTCGCCGCCAGCAACGCTGCAGATGATGGCACCGACAACCCCGAAGGGCCCCTAGCATTCACAAGGGCGCTTCAAACACTTCAGTGGCCCCATGGTTTTAAAATCACTAGGGTCGAGCCCTACGAAGGAAGGATGAACCCAGCACAGTGGCTACAGGCTTACGCCACTACTGTCCATGCCACCGAAGGAGACACCAGTGTCATGGTGAACTATCTTCCCATCATGCTCACACCAACCACCATGAACTGGTTCACAAGCCTTGCCCCAGACTCCATCGAATCCCGGGAAGAGCTAAAAAAGTCTTCACTGGCAATTATATGGCTACGTGTACTCAACCGGGCACCAAACATGATCTCAACCGCATCAACCAGAAGTCATTCGAGCTCCTCTGTAGCTACATCTGGCGCTTTCCAAGATGAGGAATTATATTCCCAACATCATGGAAGCGGAGGTCATCACCGCCTTCATCCGAGGACTCCATCACCGCAAGCTTCGCTCCAAGTTCAACCACAAGCCACCCATAGGGATTGGCGAGATGATCATGACTGCCAACCAGTACGCCGACGCCGAGGAAGCCGAGGTGCACTTCAATGACGATGCAGCACTCATCGCCCAACATGTCGCTACCACGACCGCCTTGATAACCGACGCCACAACGACCACCGCTACGACGACCACGATTACCATCGTGATAATGGCCGTGATCGGCTAGAAGGACCCAAGTCTGGTCAAAATCGCCACCACTAGCCAGACCACATCATCGCCGCCGTTAATGAACCTTGCGCCAAGCGCAACTACGATGAGCAATACAAGAAGATCCTCGACGGCCTATGCCCTCTCCACAAAAACGCTAGCCACAAGATGAAGGACTACCTCGGTTTGGCTAAGGAGTTCCAGGACAAAAAGCTAGACGATGACACCAACAATGGAGCTGGAGGCCGCCGACCACCTAGGGGCAACAATAATGCCTTCCAGGACCACGACAAGGTGGTCACCACCATCTTTGGGGGCCTTGCCTCCATCGAGAACAGAAGAGAACGAAAGCTCACCGCCCGGTGGGTGCTTGCCATCACTACGGAAGACAACGTCACCAACCCTAGCTATCGCCCATTGTCTGAGATCCCCATCACCTTCAGTTGGGCCGACCAGTGGGCGAACATCCCCTACATAGGGTGTTTCCCCCTCATCCTCGATGCAACCATCTAGAAGGTGCTTTTTTAGAAAAGTTCTTGTCGACGATGGGAGCGCTCTGAATCTCCTCTTCACCGGAGCCCTAAAGGAGTTGGGCCTCGGGATAACAGATCTCATACCCTCAGACTCCTCCTTCTAGGTGTGGTACCTGGCAGGGCATCCAAACCACTTAGAGAGATCACCCTACCAGTACAGTTTGGCACGACAAGCAACTACCATGTCGAGCACATCAACTTCTACATCGCCGACTTCAACACCGCCTACCATGCCATACTTGGTCGGCCAGCTCTGGCCAAGTTCATGGCTGTACCGCACTATGCTTATCTAGTGCTGAAGATGCCTTCGCCTGCTAGAGTCCTGGCCCTATGGGCCAACCTCTCCATCGCCTATGCCTGCGAGGCAGAGAGTCTCACCCTTGCCAAAGCCACCGGCCTCTCCATCCAGATGGCCAGTGTGGTCACCGATGCCAAAACGGTGCCCGCTGACGACCTAGAGATCCCATCGCTAGAGCCTCCTCGCACCTCTGCCAAGTCCAAGGAAACCAAAGAGGTCGTCCTTGGCCTCGACGACCCCTCTAAGACCGTGAAGATTGGGGCTCACCTCAACCCCAAATAGGAAAGCGCGCTCATCTCCTTCCTATGTGCCAACGCCGATGTCTTTGCTTGGAAACCTGCAGACATGCCGGGGGTACCATAGGAGAAGATCGAGCACTCCTTGAATATCTCGCCGACCACCAAACCGATCAAACAGAAACTCCGCCAATTCACGCCAGACAAGAAGGAGGCTATTAGGGTAGAAATAAAATGGCTCCTAGCTGCTGGATTCATAAAAGAAGTGTATCATCCTGAGTGGATAGCAAACCCTGTTCTCGTTTAAAAAAAGAATAAAGAATGGAGAATATGTGTTGATTACACTAATCTTAACAAACACTGCCCTAAAAGACCCCTTCGGTCTGCCTCGGATAGATGAGGTTGTAGACTCCACCGCCGGCTATGAACTGCTCTCCTTCCTTGACTGTTACTCCGGCTATCACCAGATCTCCCTCAAGGAAGAAGACTAGATCAAGACATCGTTCATCATGCCTTTCGGTACGTACTGCTACACCACCATGTCCTTTAGACTCAAGAACGACGAGGTGACCTATCAAACGGCCATCTAGATGTGCCTCAACCAATAGATTGGCCACAACATCGAAGCTTATGTGGTCGTCAAGTCCAAGACCACTGATGATCTTATCGCCGACCTCGAAGAAACCTTCGCCAACTTGAAAAGGTACTGATGGAAGTTGAACCCTTCAAAGTGCATCTTTGGAGTTCCATCCGGTATATTGCTGGGCTACATCATCAGCGCACGTGGCATCTAGCCCAACCCTAACAAGGTCTCTGCCATCACCAACATGAAACGACCAACATGCGTCAAGGATATACAGAAGCTTACAGGCTACAGGCTGCTTTAAGCCGCTTTATATTGCACCTCGGCAAAAAAGGGCTACCATTCTTCAAACTCCTCAAGGCCTCTAAGCGCTTTTCCTGGTCGTAGGAGGCAGACACAGCTTTTGAGTAGCTCAAGTTGTTCTTAACAAAGCCTCCGATCATGACGGTGCCATGGTCAGACAAAACTCTCCTGATCTACATCGCCGCCACTTCTCGTGTCGTCAGCACAGCTATCATCGTCGAACGCGAGGAGGCCAAGCATGCCTATAAGGTGCAACATCCAGTCTACTTCATTAGCAAGGTTCTTAACAAGCCCAAGACTCATTATCCTTAGGTCCAAAAGTTGCTATACGCCATTCTGATTACGTCGCGCAAGCTCTGCCACTACTTCAAGTATTACAAGATCACCATGGTCACCGAGTTCCCTCTAGGGGACATTCTCCGCAACAAAGAGGCCAACGGCTACATCATGAAGTGGGTTGTCGAGCTCGGCACTTACTCCTTCAAATTCAGAAGCAGACCTAACACTAAGTCTCAGGCACTTGCCGATTTCATCGCTGAGTAGACCGAGATCTAATAGCCCTTCGCCGCTACTTGCCCCAAGCACTGGGTGATGTATTTTGACGATGCTCTCAACATCAATGGGGCTAGTGTGGGCATTCTATTCATTTCACCAACCAAGGACAAGCTCCGATACATTCTATGGATACATTTTTCGGCCTCCAACAACGCCGCCGAATATGAAGCATGTCTCCACAGACTCTGTATAGCCGTTGAGCTCGGTGTTAAACGCATCATGGTATACGGGGACTCCGTGCTGGTCATCAACCAGCTCAATAAAGATTGGTCCTATTCTAGTGAGAAGATGGATGCATATTGCGCTAAAATTAGGAAGCTTGAAGGGAAGTTCTACAGTATCGAGTACCACCACATGGTACGCGATCAAAATTAGCTCACCGACCACCTATCCAAGTTGGGCTCCTCTCGCGCCGCGATTCTGTTGGGGGTCTTCATTCAAGATCTTCTAGCGCCATCCATTAAGGAAGATAAGGAAGTTTCCCCCACCGAGTAGCTGGTACTTACAGTACCTTCGTCGGCCGTCGATTGGAGGGAACAGTTCATCAAGTACCTCACCAGCGCTGAAGTACCCACCGATAAGACTAAAACCGAACGCCTAATCCATCAAAGCAAGCATTACGTGCTGGTGGATGGCCACTTAATGAGGAAAAGTGCCAAGGAAGGGATACTGCAGAAATGCATGACCTAAGAAGAGGGAGTGAAGCTACTTCTCAAAATTCACTCTGGTTCCTACGGCAACCACGTGGCCTCGAGAAACCTGGTCGGCAAAGCTTTTCGAGCTAGTTTTTACTGGCCCATGGCCATCTCCAGTGCAGAAGACCTCATCTGACAATGTGAAGGATGCCAATTTTTTGCCAAGCAAACACACATGCCGGCACAAGAGCTGTAGACTATCCTAGCTTCCTGGCCCTTCGCATGCTGGGGACTGGATATGATTGGGCCTTTCAAGCCAGCGCTAGGTGGTTTCTGGTACGTATACATCGCCATCGACAAGTTCTCTAAGTGGATCGAGTATAAACCGCTCGTCTCGGCTACTGCAAAGAAAATAGTCGAGCTCTTCAAAGATATCATCCACAGATTCGGTCTCCCTAACAGCATTATCACCGACCTCGGAACCACATTTACTGGTCATCATTTTTGGGATTTCTACGAAGACCGATGCATCTCCGTCAAATATGTCTCTATTGTCCATCCTAGAGCCAACGACCAGGTCGAATGGGCGAACGACATGATCCTTGATGCCATCAAAAAGAGGCTATATCAGAAAGAAGAAAAGCATCTGGGTAGATGGCTCAAAGAGCTACCAGCTGTGGTCCGGGGACTACGCACTCAAGCTAGTCACAGCACCGGTGTGTCTCCATATTTCTTGGTCTATGGCTTAGAAGCCGTACTACCAGCGAATGTTGCCTTCCGAGCACCTAGGGTGGAAAATTATGATGAAGACCAAGCTGTAGCTGTTCGGACAGAGGATGTCGACAGGGCCAAGAAGGAACGCCTAATCACCTATGTCCACACAGCCAAATACCTAGAAGGCTTGTGGAGGTACTACAATCGCAACATCAAAGGTTATTCATTTGCTGTCAGCGACCTCATTCTCCATAGAAAACAAAAAACTGAAGGGATGCACAATCTCTCCTCCCCATGGGAAGGGCCTTACGTCGTTAAAGAGGTTACCCGACCAGGGTCTTATCACCTATGTGACTTAGATGGAATTGATGTCCCCAACTCATGGCACATCGAGCACCTTATACGTTTCTATCCTTGAAATGCTCCAGATATGTATTCTCCACTTCATGATGAATAAAGTTTTGGTTGCCATAATTTGTCTTCATTATTTTCTCCATTATGATTTAATCTCCACTTACGATTGCCGAAGCTCTAAGCTACTCCTTAATGAGCTCCATTACAGGATCGCCATAACTGCTCCACTGCGTTTCTCTGAATCTCCAATGTTTTTGCCAAATAGGTTTCTCCAAATCGCCGAACACATTTCTCCAAATCTCCAACGTATTTTGCCGAACAGGTTTCTCCAAGTCACCGATCACGTTTCTCCAAATCTCTAACATATTTTGCCGAATAGGTTTCTCCAAATCGCCAACCACATTTCTTCAAATCTCCAACGTATTTCGCCAAACAGGTTTCTCCAAATCGTCGACCACGTTTCTCCAAATCTCTAAAATGTTTCGTCGACCAACGAGCAGCACACGTTCTGTTCTATTCTCTATGGAAAAGACACGGTCTCTGATCTCTCACTACACGTGCTATGGGCTCCACGCTCTATGTTATGGGTGGTCGGCTATGATTTCTTGATCACGCCTGTTCCTCCTACACGTGCACGGGCTCTGTGCTCGATGTTATGGACTATTGGGCTAGCCAAGGCCAAGACTCAGTAAGGAACTAACTGCTCGGACACCACTTATACTACGTTTATCTCTAAGTTATTTTGCCAGCCGCCGAGCAGCACACGTTCCGCTCTGCGCTCTATGGAGAAGACCCAGTCTCTAACGTCTCCCTACACGTGCTACGGGCTCCACACTCCACGTTATGGGTGGTCGGCTGTGGTTCCTTGGTGACGCCTTTTCCTCCTACACATGCACGAGCTCCGCGCTCGATGTTATGGACTATGGGCTAGCTAGGGCCAAAGAGTTTAGTAACGAACTAACTGCTCAGATGCTATTTATACTACCTATAATTGTGTTAGGGTTATTACTACAATGATTCTTCACCAAAATACCAGCAAACTACATAAACATGCACTTTATAACATTTATACAAATACATAAATGTTTTATGCGCTCTCGCATGCTCTAACTACCATCTCCAGATGTTACAGACAACATTCTTTGAGCAGATCACCAAGCTTCACCATCGCCGTCCATCTCGCCGAACAGGTCGATGTCGCTGGCCAGCTTTTTCGCCGTGTCCTCCACCTTGTCCTCCAGCTGCTGGTGCTTCGCCTCGCTCATCCCTTTGGTGAATCCGGCTCCTATTGCCTGAAGGTCCATGGTTGAGTAGTGGGACCAGACCACCGCAAGGGCATGGGTAATGGCGGTAACAACGGTGTCGTGGTTGAAGCTCTTGAAGTTCTCCCACACCGCCTTACACCTCTTGATGACAGTGTTCAAACATGGCGGCCTACCGTTGGGCTAAGGAGCCACCTCTAGATCGATGCAGTCGAGTACCGGTTTGACTCCGGCAACTATGACATTGAACTTCTCCCTTTGGGTCCTAGCTCCCTTTGGGTCCTTCGACGATAGTCTGGAAGCATTACAAGGTTCCATCAAGCAAGGAACTACTTCAGTAGTAACTCCGACTAGGAAATACTCATTGTTCAGCTCCTTGGCCAGTTTGTCTGCTCACCCTGTCTCCTTCGCCTTCTCCTCATGGAGTTGCTTGAGGGCCTAGCGTAGCTGGCCAAGCTCCATGTCTTGTTCTATAAGCACAACAGTCATCACAAAAAATATGGTTGTTCAGCAATACAATAGCACATTTGCCGATACGCCATACCTGCTTTCTGCTCAGATACGCTTCTGAGCTGCTCAGACTTCTACTTTAGTTGGGTGGAAGCATTCACTAGTTGCTCGGACTTGCCCCGTAGCTGCTCGGACGCAGCCGCCAGCTGCTCGGACAGGACCCCCTTTTGGTATTCCAGGTCCCATGCATTGGACTCAGCAAGGTCTCGCTCGCACTGGGCCCTTTGGATGTTTCTCTCCATCAGCTTCATCGCCTCTTTGAGTTTTTTGTTCTCCTCGGTGAGGGGCTCCATCCTCTTGATCAGCTGGTGTCGCTGCTCAGTAGTCCGAGTTATCCTTTGCAAACGCACAACGACAATGATGAACTTTGATCTCCAACATCAAAGACGAGCACTCCAGATACAGTACTGACCTTAATTTGTTTCATCACTCTAGCAAGGGCGGACTTCAATCTCCTCATCTCCCTAGTGGTGTCCTCCTCAACGACCACACCTTGTCATCGTAATTGTGGAGGATTCGGATAGACTGGGGTCAAGGTTCATCACACTCAATTTCTTCCACCTTGTTCTCCTTCGCTACAGCTAGAGGCACCACCTGGGGGCTTGGTGGCCGGATAGCATGTCCGATGACACCCGCCGACGCCTCAGGCAACGCTGTCTGTTCCTCTGGCACCATAGGATTCTCCGCTCCAAATTCCGGCGTGACACCGGCAACTCTAGCCTCTGCTCCCAAGGACCCGGTAGTTCCCGTCGTTGCCTCGGGTGTTGCCGCCGACCCATCCGCCATCAACGCTAACCATTCATCACCACCAAGTCCAGCAGAAGGGTGGGCTGACTCCTCCATAGGCTACTGAGCACCCGGGGACTCCGGGATGGGGTCCACCGGCATCTCCTCCACCCTAGGGCCAACCTTTGGCTACTTGTCATCCACTCTGGGGCTAGCCTTCGGCTGCTCGCTAGTCTGAACGGGTGGGGCTGGATCCTCCGTACGCCTCGCTCTACATCAGATCAGCTCATCAATCACCAAAAAAGAATAAGGAAAGACAACAATCTAACTCCAAGGCAAGGATACTTATGGTTTGGTCTGTCGATACAATTTCTTGAACCGGCGCTGTCTACCCGAGCCCCCAAGCGTGGCTGTGGGGTCAACTCCCACGCTCTGGGGTAGAGGTCCCGCCTTCTCCACCATCGGCCTCTCCTTCTCCCGTCACTCTGGAACTTCCTCCGCTTGTCGCTCTGGGACTCCCTCCGCCTGCCACTCAGGGGCTCCCATTGCCTACTGCTCGGGGACTCCCCTCACCCGCTGCTTGGGGACTTCTTCGCCTCTCTTCGAGCATACTTCCACGTACGTGTTGCATGGAGGCGTTTTAGTGTTCGATGGAGGAGCTGGGGCCTCGTCATCATCCGACCACTTAGACATCGCTGTGCTATGTGTCCGAGTAGGTCGGTCTTCACCAAGTGAAATGCTGCCCGGTTTAAGGGGAGCGACACATGCTATCTTTCTCTTTTTCTAGGTTGGCTCGTCTATTGCCGTCCTCTTCCCACGGACTTTCTTTGACACCAGGGATGGACTCTCTGAAGAGATGCTGATGGCTCCCTCCTTAGGCTGTGTCGGTGGCCGAGCATCTACTCCCCGTGGCCAATCGCCCCTTGGCACGCCTAAGAAGTACACTGCTCTTTCCTATGAATGGATCTTCGCATAAGTGAATCAGTCCACTGCTCGGCAACTATAGAAAATAAAAAGCATCAGGAACACACAACTGAGATATTTACCTAAGGAGGTAGATTCTTACAGTTAAAGGGCCTCGTATACCCTAACATATTGAATGAGGCAAACGGAGCGAATAGCTCTACAGCTCGCTCTTGCACTACGTCCCTCGACATCATCTCCGGCCTCTCCTGGGTACCATCGGTCTCCCCTTGAACTCAAAGGCGGGGTGGGCCCTCTCTTTACAAGGCTGGACGCGGTGCACTATGAAGCTCGCCACCACCAATCCACCATTGGTCTTCACGCCCTTAATTAAGCCAAGGAGCTTCCTCACTTGCTCCATATCAGCGCTGCTTGGCATATCTAACCAGCTCTTCTGGCTCTTTGGGACGTGGTCGGCATCGCAGTGGACGGCAAGGTGGATATGGTTCATATAAAACCACATGCCGTTCCACCCCTTCAGCGACGTGTTTAGCGGCACAGTAAGATACTCACCCGCCATTCCATCGCACAGTTGAAGGTACACTCCACCAACCACCTTAGAACCACTACTGCCTCTCTTCTTCAGCCAGAATAGGTGGCAGAATAGGTTGAAGTGGGGAAGGATTCTGAGATACGCCTCACAGAAATGAATGAAGATTGAGATATGCAAAATGGTATTTGGGTGGAGATTGCATAGACTAACCACCTAGAACTCCAACAAATCCCTCAGAAAAGGATGAACAGGAAATCCCAATCCTTGCCAAAAGTAATCCTCAAACACCACTGCTTCATCAGTATGGGGCATTGGGAAGGGCTCACTGAGGGTCGGCCGCCATCCAGCGGTAACGCGGTTAGGAAGAACTCCCACCTCCACCAATCTATTAAGCTCTGCCTCTCCCATGCGTGATGACACCCACTCTTCATCATGCCTGACTTTGGCACTCGTCTTCTTAGGGCTCGTCTTCTTTGGCTTCATAGCTCCCTTCTTCGGTGCCACCTCTTAGATCTGGTTAGGGTTTGGCGGTGGAAGCAAATATGGATGTGAATCTAGAAGAGTGAGGGCTGAGGAGGAAGATGAAATGGCACAGTGGCAAAGGTGGGAGCGCGGGGTACGGTGGCACAGTTATAAAGCACTTCCCCTACCTTTTCGCATTCGAGGATTTTTGGGAAACTGTTCCCATGATTGGCGCTTCTCCGAATTCTCCACAATAGCAAGCTGGGCTGTTACCTAGGCTTTCACGCAAACATGGCCCATATTGCCCATTTATCTCCACAAATTGTTACGGCTCGTCGAATATTTGTCGACGTCTCCGTTGACCGTTACGGCTCAGTAATTACTACTGTACAGCCATTACTCCGGTATTTTCTCCACGACTTCTTTTCTCTAAGATTTTCCTCTTATGGCCTGGGGACTGCGTCAGCACTATGTCTCGGTTCCTCACCGCATTAGGGGACTTTTTTCTTTAGTTGACTGTTGTTTCTGACCCTGGCACCACGTGACCACGTCATTTACTGTCAGGCTTGGAGACTAAGTGGGCACACTTCATCTTGCGGTGAATGTGTTTTTTTTCCTCATTTTAGGGCTATGCCTGAGGACTAGCTACCTGCTCGGCTGGTCTTCTACTTTACTTCTACTTTGGACCCTGGCACCACATGACTATGTCATCTACTGGCAGGCTCGAGGACTAAGTGGACACACTTCATCTCGCGGTGAGTGTGTTTGCTTTATTCTAGAAGACTCCGCGCCTCTTGAAGCTAAAGAAGGCTATCTCTCTTTCTCATGGTCGGACTCTAAGTGGGCACACTTGGTCCACTGTGAAGAAATTTTCGTTTCTGAACTTAAGCTCCTTACAACCTTATGGCAAGCCGTACTTGGGTTACACTGCTCGGCGATGGTTCACGCTGCTCGGCAACGGTTCACGCTGCTTGGCAACTGTTCACAACTACTCGGCAACTCATCACGGTGGTCGGACCGTGGGTTTGACTGCTCGGCTTCGTTCGCACTTGCTCGGACAAGCTTAAGACGACATTGCACAATGGGTACAAGGCGCTCGGGGACTAGCTATGGGGGGTATGACCCCGGATACCCATGGCAGACCACATGGGCTACACCCCTAGGGGTGGCCCAGCCCACAAGATGAAGCCTTGCGGGGCACGACTTTGCTTGGCGCCTCCCGCAAGATACTAGGAAGATATCCTGAAGATGCTACGAGATCTGTTAGGATACGTATGATCCCATGATTCTTGTAATCTGTTATTACTTTTTGGTTATCTCTTAGATCTAACCGACTTGTAACCCTGTCCCTAGACTATATAAGGCGGACAGGGATCCCCTCCAAACTCACGTAATATCATACGATAGTCAATACAAACCAACAGATCACAGGAGTAAGGTATTACGTCATACTGATGACCTGAACCTATCTAACTCGTGTGTCTCTGTTACCTTCTTGTTCTTGATTACACGCCTCTCTGCTAATCAATCTACCTTCATGGGATACCCCTCGGAGGACTACCGATGATATTCTATCGACATCTTTAGTTGGTTCATCATCATCACTTTCACTTTTATTTTTATTATCATGTTCGTTATCACATCCATCATCACAAGTTTGTACCTTAGTGACCTAAGCCATGAAGCATGATGGAGTATCGAAGAGAGAAGACTTCTCATTGATAGCAATACTTGCAAGAGTCTTCTTCTTGGTGGTCTTGTCATCATCACTTGAGGAAGCATCACTGTCCCAAGTGACCACATATGAACTATCCTTGTTCTTCTTGAAGGCCATCTTCTCCTTCTTCTCTTTCTTGTCCTTCTTGTCCTTCTTCTTGCTCTTCTTGTCATCATCGTCATTGTCGCTGTTGTATGGGCATTGAGCAACAAGATGATCCTTGCTTCTACACTTGAAGCACCTTCTTGACTCTTTCTTATTCTTGGATGAAGACTTCTTTCTTCTAGCACGGTAGCCCTTCTTCATCATGAACTTGCCAAATCTTTTCACAAAGAGAGCCATCTTCTCATCATCCATCTCATCAAAGCTCAAGTCTTCATCTTCACTTGATGATTCTTGCTTTGCCTTGCCCTTGGATGATGTGGCCTTGAATGCCACACTCTTCTTCTTCACATACTTCTTCTCCTTCTTTTCTTTTTTTCATCATCATCTCTATATGTGTCATCGATCATCACATCTCCCAACACTTGTTTGGTGTCATGGTGTCCAAACCACTCCTCACTAGAATAGTGACCAATATGTCAAATCTTGAGGGTAAGCATCTCAAGAACTTATAGGAGAAGTCCTTCTCCAAATGCTTTGAGATCATTGACAAGCACTTGAAGCCTATGAAACATCTCCGCACATTCTCATCCTCCTTCATCTTGAAGCTTGCAAACTTCTCCTTGAGAATATATGCCTTTGCACCCTTCATGGCTTGAGTGCCCTCAAATGACTCTTCCAACTTCTTCCATGCCTCATGAGCCCTCTCAATATTCTTGATTTGCTCACATGTTCTCTCATCCAAAGCATCATGAATGGCACTAAGAGCAATGTCATTGTTTTGGAGTAGCACCTCTTCGGCGGCGGTGGGAGCCTCCTCATTGGTAATCTCAATCTTGGCTTCCACCACCATCCAAACCATTCTATTGATTGACTTGATGTATGTTGTCATCTTCGCCTTCTAATAAGGATAATTTGAGCCATCAAATTGGGGTAGCTTCTTGGTGTTGTTGATTTGAGCCATCTTGACACCGAAGGTTGTTAAGCCTCAAATCATGGTGACCACGGCTCTGATACCACTTGAAAGGTCCTAATGGCTAGAGAGAGGGTGAATAGCCTATAAAAAATTTACAACAACACTTAACATCCGCTCCCTTTGGTCACTCTAAGCACCTCTGAAGCAACCTTCCGAACGCATATTGCCATCTTCTCCCACATGCTGTTTGCATCGCCTTCATCATTCTAAGGGCTCTCTTCAATGACATTTTCCTTAAGAACCTTTTATGCCTCCCCTTCTAATTTCCACCACTTCGTTCTAGCAACCCTAGCTTGTTTGTTCCCACGAGCTTGCACCAGAAAGCGGAAGTCAGCCACCACCAGCTTGTGTTGAGCAACCACACATTCTTTAGGTATCACCTTATAGTCCACGCATGTTCGTTTATCCCTTCTTCTTGTAAGGACAAAGTCAATTTGACTAGAGTACTGGCCGCTACTAAAGGTCACTAAATGAGACTGTCTCTTCCGGAAGAAAGTGTTAGCTATCATCAGATCAAAAGCTATGGCAAAGTCTAAGACTTTCTCTCCCTCGTGGTTCCTACTACCATATCCGAAACCCCAATGAACCACCTCGAAACCTGCACTTGATGTACCTACATGACCATTAAGATCACCTCCTATAAAGAGCTTCTCGCTACTAGGGACAACTATAACCAAGCGATCTAAGTCTTTCCAGAAAAGCTGCTTAGCACTCTCATCATGACCTAATTGGGGGGCATACGCACTAATTACATTTAAGACCATATCACTAATGACAAGTCACTAATGACAAGTTTAACTAAGATGATCATATCCCCTTCTCACCTCTACCACACCATCCTTGAGGCTCTTATCAATCAAAACTCCTCCATTTTTGTTTGAAGTTGTCCCTGTGTACCAGAGCTTGAAGTCGATATTGTCCACCTTCTTCGCATTCTGCCCCTTCCATTTAGTCTCTTGGACGCAGAAGATATTTACACGCCTCCTAACCGCTGTGTCCACTAACTTTCTTAACTTACCTGTAAGGGACCCTACATTCCAGCTACCTAAATAGATCCTAGTTGGCTCGACTAGCTTTCTTACCCTTCGCACTCGCCGAGGTAGGTGTGAAGACCCTTGCTCATTTTGCACCACACCCGGGCGCTGATGTGGCGCGCCACTAAGGATGCGACGACCCGATCCTTGCTCACTTGACACCGTGTCCAGATCACAATACGGCGCATCACGGGGGTGACGACCCGGCCCTTGCTCATTTAACACCATACCCGGGTTCCGACATGGCGCGTCACTAAGAGGGTTATGCCCCAACAGGATTCTTTTGGGTTTCATTTCCATTAAAGTTGTTAAGTTTTTACATTGGCTCGCCACGCCTAACACAACCCTTCTTCTTTACCTGGGCTTGAGACCTGCTATGCTGGGACACCAAAGGCGCAGTGAGTATTGCACCAGATGAACATATAGTTAAATGCATATTGCTTACATAGAAAGACAGATTTTATTCTTAAAGTACTAATTTAGATTAAAAAAAGAACCTCAAACTAAAATTGTCACTAGAACTGGCCATCATGACATATTGATGTTGCCAGCATCATTTCTGTTTATCCATATCACATAATGACATGATTTTTGAAAAAAAAAAACAGTGACAGTTAATAGCAAGTGATACATGTATTGTCCTCGTAGCTTGATTGTTTCTATAAATTTTGATATCCATCTCCCTGTGATGTTCCTCAGTATTCCCTAGACTACATCGGACGCTACTATATGTCAGGATGGGGTATCTTGTGAGCTCATTGACCTAAAAACGCTTGTACCATGGGACAAGGAAACAGTAGAGTCCTCGGTCAAGAATACTGGAAAGCTCCTTGTATGCAGCTCTTCTCACATGTCTATTCACATCAACTTATTGTCATCTCTGCATTGTCTCTATGAGATGCTACCATTCCTCAGACAATTCTGTAACAGGTTAGCCATGAGGCTCCAATCACCGGGGGGTTCGGCACAGAGATTGCTGCATCCATCACCGAGCGCTGCTTCCAGAGGGTAGTGAACCTTCCAGCCTTTCTTACTGAATGGATTATCTATAGAACATGTAAAATCAATCATGTGTCGCCTCGTCTTGATGCTCCTCTGATCACATTCATTCCTAATTTGATCTGTTCCAGTTAGAAGCACCTGTAGCAAGTATGCGGCCTCGACACTCCCTTTCCTCTCGTTTACGAACCATTTTACATGCCCACCAAGAACAAGGTATGATCCTGACCACTTACCAGTTGGAGTTCCACCATTTGCTATGCAGCTGTAGTGTGATTTCTAACCCAAGTCTATTGCAGGTCTTGGACGCTATAAAAGCAACTGTAAATTACTGAACTGTTGGTCTGTTGGACCTGCCGGACATGTTCCTTGATCAAGACAGTAGTTACACAACCTATAGATAGATGTGCACTGTTTGCACTGCTGGTCTGTAACCTGAGAATGAATATCCACAAACCAGCTTATTTATTCAATAATACAGCGATAAATAAAGTTGCAAGGTGCAAATTGTGGAATAATACATATATCGAAGTGTCTCCCTGCGAAATTCCTACGTAATTGTTGCTTTGATCAAGGGTATCTTCCATCGGAGGTGAAAGCTTGATGCCACCGCACTTGACAGGACAGGAACTGGACAGCACCAGGCTCACGAGACGTCGCGGTCCCCGTCGCCGCCCCGTCGTGCTCTGGACGCAACCGCCGAACGGCCGGGCCCGGCGAGACGTGGATGGCGCGGGTGCCGCACACGAGTGGTTAACACTGGACGCACCCGCGCGTGCGAGACCCAAGAAACCCCAGAGCCGCCGATAGGTACAATGGCAGACGCTGGTGACGTCTCCGCCGTAGCCACCGCCGCCGCCGAGGCCTCGGTGCGACCGGCGGGCAACGCCCAGCCGCTGGCGGGGCGCGTGGCGATCGTGACGGGCGCGTCGCGGGGCATCGGCCGCGCCATCGCGGCGCACCTGTCGTCCCTGGGCGCGAGCCTGGTGCTCGGGTACGCGTCGCGCGCCGACGAGGCGGACGCGCTGGCGGCGTCGCTCCCGCGCGCGGTGGCCGTGCGCGCGGACGTCTCGGACGAGGCCGGCGCGCGGTCACTCTTCGACGCGGCGGAGTCGGCGTTCGGCGGTGGCGCGCACATCCTGGTGGCCAACGCCGGGGTGATGGACGATACGTACCCCGCCGTGGCCGACACCACCACCGAGGCCTTCGACCGCGTCCTCGCGGTCAACCTGCGCGGCGCGTTCCTGTGCCTCCGGGAGGCGGCCAACCGCCTGCGCCGCGGCGGCGGCGGGCGGATCGTGGCCGTGACGTCGTCCGTGGTGGGCAGCCTCCCGCCGCGGTACGCGGCGTACACAGCGTCCAAGGCGGCCGTGGAGGCGCTGGTGCGGACGATGGCCAAGGAGCTCAGGGGCACCCGCGTCACGGCCAACTGCGTCGCGCCGGGGGCCACGGCCTCGGACATGTTCTTCAAGGGCAAGAGCGAGGACATGGTGCGGCGCGCCGTGGAGATTTGCCCGATGGAGAGGCTCGGCGAGCCCGGCGACATCGCGCCGGTGGTCGGGTTCCTCTGCACCGACGCCGCCGAGTGGGTCAACGGCCAGGTCATCCGCGCCAACGGCGGCTATGTGTGATGTGGGAGATCTTTAGCTTTTACAGCTTCTTGGTGTCGATCATCATCTTCTTCTTGTGTCACGCACTGTTTCACCATCTTGTTATCGAGAAGTTTAGCCTAATCGTTCTAGCACAAATCGGAATGCTTTCTCGCGTCCAGAAATTGAAGCCCTGTGCTCTCCTTTCGAGGATCGTGGGGCGGCGGCGTCCGGCTTGACCTCGGGTCGAGGTCGAGGTCGAGGTCGAGGTCATTGCCAAGTCAGCCGGCAATCGTCACAGGAACACATAGCCAGCCCATGGAGGATCTAACCCGGGGCTGCTGTTTTTGTGATGAACTCTTTCATGATAAAAACTAGTCTATGGTCGTTAAGATCTCCTGTGCATGCTCTCTCCTGCAACAACTAGCGCCCTGTTCGCTTAGGCTAGTTTGGCTGATAAGTCATGGCTGAAAGTATAATTGACTGATTTGGTGTGAGAGAAAAATAATATTCGTTGGCCGAAAAAGTACGGTTTATAAGCCAAACAAGCCCAAACGAACAGGGTGTAGGGTTCAACCCTAGTCGGTGCTTTCCCCACCCAGGCAGTGTACTGGTTTCAAAATTCGAATTTTATTATTCTTGAAAGTAATTAGTTACCTATATGAGTTTGTTTTCTACATGTAGTTTGGTTATTGAAAAGTGGTAGAATACTGTTAAGTTAAAATGTGCATTTTATTAAAAATAGAAAGCCAACTAAACGCTTTCTAGATTTGAGCTATTCTTTTAGTATATCTCAAGATCTATCAGACCAGCTTTTGAGAGATGCTCATAGGGGTCTTGCAAAAATAAAGGGTAACAAAATGTTGGATCCAGTGATTTTTCATGCAAATCCGTTGGTGTTAAAGTACATTAAGTTCAGGTACAATATCAATACAGTTCATGGACAGTTTCATCCTAAGAACTATGGGAATTTGGTATGGATGGGCCTGAGGATGGCGAACGTGTAAGTTTCCCTCTCAAGGAACAAATCTGAACACAAAGACTGGACTCTGTAAGTCGACAAACTTGTAAGATCCTTCAAGTGAGTTCAAATATATTGCTTCTCGGGGCTCCTCGCTTACTCCACTCTGCATGGCGTAGTCCAGTGCCATTTCATAGTCGAGCTGGGGAACAATAAAAAAATTAAACAGATGATTGAAATAAAACTTTTGATGGCCTAATTTATCGGCACTCCAGACGTTAAGCAGTTTTGTAATAGGAAAAAAACAATAACCAATATGACATGATTGTATTCCACATCAGCAACGAATTTATTCAATATATCATATATGACTTCTGAAAAGTAATGCAGACACTGATGGGATAAGTCTCATGTGTGGGCTGGTCTTTGTGGGGCTGTGCTGGTCACATGGTCCTTGTGGCTGCATGGTCTGTTTTTAGGACAGCATCTTAGACTAGAGGACAGCATCTTAGAGCACACCATCTTAGACTAGAGGACAACATCTTAGAGGACAGCATCTTAGAATAGCATCTTGGCATATGTTTGGCTGGCTAACAGCCTATAAATATGTACCCCCAACCCCTCAGATTGACATGGCATTTGAAAATAAACCAGAAAATTGCCCCAACTCCTAGTGTCATCTTCTCTCGATGAGAGTAAGAATTCTGCTACTACCAAGAGTAAGAATTCAGCGACTAACAGACACATCTTGAAACAGAGCACACAAGAAAATGTGTCACAGACTCAGATTTATCTTTATTTTGTTTCTATATAAGTTTTTTCTTACCTGTTCAACATGCTGAGTCAAGCAGTTTCTAAATGTCATCTCTGTCACCTCCTGAGAATCTACCTTCTCAAGGAGTTCCTCATCTTCCTTATCATAGCGTGGCCTTTTTGGGGGAGATTGATCTGCAATTTCTACCAGAGTTTCCATAATCGCTCTTGCAACATCAGGAATATATCTGCAAATATAAAATAGTAAAATAAGATAAAAATGCATACAATTTGGGAGAACTTTGTGTCAGTGTGAAGCAGCATGTGAGTCATTTTGTTCATAATAAATTCATTATCACAGAATGTAGCTTTTTCTACAAATAGTGGTAAGGATTAGAGAAGACCAGTTTTAGTCCCAGGAGTTTACGTTGTCAGCCTGAATGCCAGTAGTGACACTATATATCAACCAATATCAGCATTCAACAAGTATTATGGAATGTGTGGTTCAGTACAGCTTCAAAAACAGGAGCTTTGCCATAATTCTAATTATTATATACAATACTCTGACCCCCAAAGTAGAAAGTAGAAACTACCTGTTCAGGTTCCTTTTCCTGTCCTGCCGCTCACGAGCCTGAAGTTTCTTCACAATCTTAGACTTCAGTTGAAGACAGCACTGCTTCAGGGCTGACTGAAGGTGCGAGAGGATGATTAATATGTGGCCTTACAGACACAGTTAATCAGGGAAGTTCGAATGTAGCATAACAGCAGATGATATTTCAGTTATGTCATCCCCAATGTACTCCTTTCCAGTTCCTTTGAAAGGTATCTTTGTACTTACAATGCTCACAAAGACACCAACCTTATCTTGCTGTTGATTAATTTTGTAGCTGCCCCAACTAAAAAGAAGGATGGGAAAAGCTATAGAATAGGTAGAACATCAGATACTAATGATACACTAACCATGCTAAAAAAAAACAAACTCGATCCTTTTTTGAGCAGTTCTTGTGATGACATCAGCACCTTGTTCAAAAAGAAGCGGTATTCTGTTTGCAAACCTAAAAATATTTAGACCCTGAATGAAACAAAGATAACAATATAAGAATTTTAATCCCAGTAGAATCATGTAGTGATATCTTGTCAGTTTCTCCCTCCGTCCATAAATAGAAGGCGCAACTCCTCCAGTACCAGCGAGAGAGAGAGAGCATGCATGCTCTGTGAGTAACGGTCTGTGCATGCGGCGAGGGAGGAAGCGAGGACGTTAGCAGGCACAGCAGTAAATGTTGCATGCGCGTGAATGGTGCCAGGACTCAGCCACCTTGTATACTTGGACTATAGAAAAAAGTGGTTACGCCTTCTATTCACGGACAGAGGGGGTAAAAAGCAAAGGATGGAAAGAACATTCCCCATAGTTGGAGCTCAATGTAATACTGACAAACAATTATGTTTGCTCCTTAAAAGTTTCGCCATCAAATCAATGAAGTGGAAGAACTCAGTGAATCTAAAACGCGCAAGCAGCTATTAGTGTTTAAATCAGATATGCCCAGGTCTCAACATATAGCCAAAATTGCGAGTTCTCATTCTTCCAATTTTGAGTGGTTAAATTCATAAATTCTTTCAAAAATAATATTTTTCTTTTTTACAGGACAGGCCATTCTAGGAGTTTAAATCAGTATAGTATCTCAGACAAAAAGAAATTACCCTGGGAAATTTAAAAATGTTAGCATCAAATAAAACAGCAAATCAAATAGGAATAATCAACTATCATGATCTTTACAATAACTACCATCACACATTGAATGTTAGGAATAATCCTGTGTCTAGGTTCATACTTCATAGCCTTAACTTTAGCTTAATTTCAGCATGAAGTAATAACAGTAATAGAGGCTAATTGTGTAATATTCTGCATTAATTACAAGGCTATCACAGCCTAAAATGAAGCTCACGGCAGCCTATATATATTGGAGAGAAAATCAGAAAGACTAAGTCATTCCAGCCACCAAACCCACTGTTTTCCTGTGTATGAGAGTTCCTGGTGATCTGTTTGGGGGGCTATTTGCCTATCATTGAAAATTGCTGGAACCACAAAGGACAAACAAAATACATGTTTCTACAATCTTTTTTAACACAATAAATAAAAGCATAAATGTTGCTTTACAGAGTAAAACTTGAAGTGTTTCCTTACTTGTTTAACATCTTTTCCACCAATGCTTATCCCAGCTTCAACAATAAATGGGTGACCTTCAAAAACCTGAGGGCTGAATGGAGGACAACATTTAAGATATTAGTTTGTTCAAATATGCAGTATTGAAATGCCTTCTGGAATTCAATCTGGTTAAAATGATATACCTGCTTGCATGTGTTGCAACCATATCAGGGTGCAACTCTTTTATGATACCCAGGCGTAAATTATATTCACCTGCAGGACTAAGACACTATAGAATTGGTTGATTTTGATACCACGATGACCAGTTGCACATATGAAAGCAGCCAAAGAATAGCTGAGAAATAAAGGAGGTAGGGAATGCATACACTGCCGCTGGGATCATCAAACTTAGCCTGCCTAAATAATTGATGTATTCGAACTAATTGCTGAGAAGTAAGGCTCTTAACTGTCATTTTTGGACTGAAATCAGGTCCCATCTCTCCTACCAAATCAAAAATATGTTATATTAAAACATAGAACTGATAACAAGAATAGTAAAGCCTAGATACAGAGTAATACAAAAGTACATAACAAAAATACAACTACATTTTTAGCCCAAAACAGGTTATAATAGGATTTGTAGATAATTTTAGTGGAGAGTAGAATACTTTGAAAAAGCAACATTAGAAACATAACTGAAACTCAGAACCATAAACAGCAAGGCAAGATCAAACTGTCAAAGGAAGCTCTTCACGATCGCAAAAGATTCTATTCTAGAAAATTGGACTATAGTGGTCCATGATGTGTTGAAAACAGATAGAAACTATATTGACTTAGTTATTTTTTTAGTTTACAATAACCAGGTCAGCCACAATGCATATCATACAACTCACCAATTAAACGTTCAGCGTGTGGTTTGCTTATATTCACGAACTCGTGTTGTAGAAACCGTAAAAGATTTTGCTTTGTAGTTTCTGCAACTAAGCGTTTTATCAGTAACAAATCGACCGCAGATGGGTGATGCTTTGTTTGAAGTGGAACAGGAGGCATAACATCTGTCCGCCGTGCAAACTTTATTGTTAAGTTTTTGCTGCAGGAAACAAATTCATTCATGAAAAAATGGCAACAGCTTTTGCACAACATAAATAACCATAAATGAAATGCTTACTCTGCTGCATCAGATAGAAATCTAAAAAGGAACTGAGCATATGGCGTGATGACTGCCATCTGACGCATATAATGGAGGATCTTTGACTGCACGAAAGAGATCACTTGATTAGCTTTACAGCATAATTCCTTGTTTCAAATGTTCCAAAAATGTGCTACTCACACGATGAGTTGTCCAATTTCCCTCAATTATAACTTCAATCTCTGCCCCATGCCAGTGAGTTTTGTTCTCTCTTTTCTCATGTAAATGGACATGAGGGATATTTCTGAGAAGTGGGAATACACCAAAATGGGTCATGGTAAAGGTAAACTGCAGAAGTTACCAAACTGACATAAATAGAGACAAAAAGCAATATCAAGTCAGTACGTGTGTTGAACAGACACATGAACCAACAAGCTGTACTTATGAATATCTATGTCCAGGCGACAGAAGGAAGTATAGTTCTGGCCTTTCATCGATGACTTAATTTCAATAGGAAGTCCTGTGCTCATCTTTGACCATATAAGTGCCTGTTCTAATCCACAATTATAATGTAAACAGAACATTAGAGCCAGTAAAAAAAAAATCCATGAGAATAGGTCACATGTTTATTGTCACAAGCTATTTTACAGAGGCAAAACACCATGAGTATCTCTTAGACATGGGATAGATTAAGCAAAAGAATACCATCAAATTTGAAACAACAAACAAGAGAACAAACTAATAATAGATCACTTAAAAGGTATAATCAAAGTGAAAGAAAAGGATGATTATGCCAACTGCAAACAAGTTGCTATTATGATTGTAATAACATTTTACATTAGTTACGATGCAAGTTTTACATGGCTATGTAGAAATGAAATAAAAGTATCATGACAAACAGCATAAGATGAACAATACTTGGTTGTACACTTGCACTATCCAATCCAAACTCAAAGATAGTCATGCCCAAGCAAAAGAAAGAAAACAATTTCAACATTTCATGATAATGCAGAACTCAACTAACTGTTTGCATTCATTCTTATCTATCAAACAGATACAAAACAATAGTTCACAGCAGCATACAATTTAGAAAGCTTCTTCTCAACAGCGTACACAAAAAACTTTACCATTTTAGCACCGAGTCCAAATTTTCCACGTGTTTGCCTCAAACCATACTTTGTGCCTGACAAAACTGCACCAAATGTAAATAACTCCAATGATATTGGGCATCATGGTACTATCTCCTCTCCAAGCAAGAAAGGATCAAATTGTTTGGATTCAGCATTTATGGATTAAAGATACCATTAAAAACCTACCTCTCCCAAGCATATTTGGGATATCATCATGTGGCATACCTCTTACCATTATCCTGCATCCACAGGGGGGAGGGGGGTGGATTAGTCAAGATCAAAAGTAAGAAAATATATTTTCACCGGATATATCACATTGTCACGGCAATACCTTGCAAGTCACTTTGAAAAGTGCAGCCTCGCCCCGACCTTTTCCTCGAACAGATGGAGCCTCCTCAACTTTCTTCCCAAGTGCAGCGTGTTTAGCTTGAGTTTCTTGGAAACGTGCCTCCTTGGCCAGGCGTTTCTAAGTATTGCGAAATCATAAATAATACAAAGAGGCAAGTTTGTGAAGTCCACAACGCCTCTCAATACATCCACAATGTTCAAACTAATACAAACCTAGGTGCTCATCTTACCTCACGATCCTTTTCTGACTAGAAATCATCATATAGTGCCTCGTCAACATGCTGTCGTTCCACTAGCCCTATCATTGTGTTGAACTTGGTCCTTGTGATCTCTTCTCTGACAAGGATATGGCAAAACAAAGTTATGGGGCACTGTCCCATACTGCAAAATAGAAAAGACAACAAAGAATACATTTGGGGATTACTTACATTGTAATCTCTATATCAGGGAGCTCTGATATGGATTCGGCAGAATCAAGGGCATTCTCTCAACTAGCTCCCGCAACGTAGTGTACAGGGATTTACCAGGCTGACCAGCACCATTACATCGGTATCTATGTGAAATAATGATTACGATAGCATCTGATAGATTTCCTCCCCAAAAGTGCACTACAACTAGAATGAGTAATATCCGTGAATCAAAACAATGGTTGATAGTTTCTGCTTGTTCCCCATTGTCAGATGTGGTCTAAGTTTAATTTCTAGATTACATTGCGCTTGAACCAGGAGGAAAATAAAGAAATGATACTGTCTGTCGACAAGATAATAGAGCATCTGCATGACTGCGTCTAGCTAAATTTCGCAAACGCACGAAATCTAGCTGTTGCACCCAAATCGGCTAAAAGTCCTTAGAGAACAACTCACATTGTCAAATCCGGCAATGTTCTTGTTCTCCGCAAAGAATTCGGCGGGCGATTCTGCAGTAGAAACCCCAGAAAAGATACAAAATGCATAAGATAAACCGACCGAAAACCCCGAAATTCTTAATGAGAAAGGGGATCGGGGAGGGAGCTCACTGTGCTTGAGGAGACTGCTCTCCTTGGCCGACGACTTGGGGCCGGCAGCCACCTTCCCCTTCCCCGTCGCCTTCCCCTTGGCCGCCGCTGCCTTGGGTGTCTTCTTCTTGGTCTCGGCAGCGCAGTGGCCTCGTCGTCGGAGGTGTCCATGGCGACTTGGCGAGGTCGGATCGAATTGGGCAGGGAGCTAGGGTTTGGGGTTTGGGGTTTGGGGTTTGGGTACAAAATTGGAGAGCGCGAGCACTCAAAAGTCTGAGCCAAATGTGGGTCCGGTTTGGGACTTTGGGGTTTGGGCAGGGACTGTCGTACCAGGACCAAACCGAGGAGGGGACGACGCGAGGAACACACCGGAACGCCCGGGACCACGGACGGGCCGAGGGAGACCGGAGGAGCCACCCTAGGGGCGGGGTGGGGCGGCCACCCCAGCTACCGGCGAGCTCGCCTTATAACCCCGGAACCCCCGTTCTTCCCTAACACCGGCAGCGAGAAGCGCTGGAGCGGCAAGCCGGCGAGCCGCGAGCACGAGCAGGCAAGGCAACGCTGCGGCGCTGGAACCTGGAGGAAGAATGGGCCTTTTCTTTTGCTTTTTTCAGCCCAGCAGAGGTGAGAGGCCCATATTGAAAGCCCACTGTCGCATACTCCTCTATTCCCTAGCCCAACCGGTGGATCCCCAAATTCCCAATCGTCGATTCCCTGGTCACTTGATTGCTTCGGCTGGATTTTAACTCTAGCCTACTATAATTTATTTAGGATTTAAAGGCTTTGTTGTTGTTGTCGACGATTCCCTAGTCAAGGAGAGGAGGACGTCGCTGCCCGCCTCCAGCCGGCCACGGTGGCGCCGTGCGCCCGCGCTGTTGCCCGTCGTCGACGCCGCATCGGCCGTG
The DNA here is from genome assembly GCF_019320115.1 of Miscanthus floridulus. Taxonomy (NCBI): domain Eukaryota; kingdom Viridiplantae; phylum Streptophyta; class Magnoliopsida; order Poales; family Poaceae; genus Miscanthus; species Miscanthus floridulus. The sequence continues at coordinate 12,177,844 of NC_089583.1, read as the reverse complement.
GCCGGACCTTCGCACTCATGCGGTCGCGCCCCTGCACAGCGGCCCGCATCAGGCCTCCCACCGCTGCACGCGCACGCCTCACCGGGCGGCGAGCAACAAGCAAGCGTGTTGATAATGATATTACGCTGTCTCGAGACCCGTTGCGAAACTCAAATTCAAAATAGGTGTCTAACACAATACCTATAACCTTCAACAGAGTATCTATATGAAAGACCTATTTTAGGTGCTAAGAGAGGATTAACCTAAATCTGAGTATCTTCTTTCCTAGAGACCCATTTACATAAAGGTTTATCTTTTGGGGTCTTGTTGTTAGAGAAGATCAAAAATAAGTATTGAACCATTTGCCTATAACGCTACCCAAAGAACGAATGAGTCTTGTATTTTGAGTCGCGATTGTTGAAGACAGTCTTAGAGTCTTTCACCCGAAATGGTTTAAGGATAGCGATTGTATTTCTCATCTACTTTTCGCCATAATATGGGTGACTTATGATTGCAGCGTTTTTGCCATAATTTATGTGATTATAATATGTGGATGCGGTGCCTTTTGGTTCATTTTCTCGTTGCAATTCGCCCCGGCTATGATTTTTTTCTGGCTTCGTCATTTCTGGAGCCATGCCGGCCGACCACAGGAGGTCGCGCGGAGGGGGCGGCCGCGGCCGCTGTGCCCACCCGAGCCGGGCTGTCGCGCAGGGCCCACGCCACCCGCGTGGAGGGGTGCGAGGAAGGGAGGGGGCCAGCCACAGCAGGCGCAGGTGCTACCACCCTGCGCCTGTTGTCAGGAGGGAAGGAGAGAGAGAGGGTGTCACACCCAATTCTCATGTGTGCCCAGGGATCAGTCACACACACAAGTTGACAAATTATAAAAAGTATCATCACAGTGTATCTTACATCACGATTAATAACAATACATAGTCTTACACAACACAGTGGAAGATAAAATGATAACTCTCTCGTGGAACTCCATCACAGGGAAGATCAACTGGTTGACCATAAGCCTAATAATCCTCAGGAAACTCCTCATACCCGTTGTCATCTGTTACCCATTCGGGATGTTTATCCAAATATAGAAAGTAAAGCGTAAGTACTTCCCGTACTTAACAAGATAACATGGGATTATGAAGCTCAAACAGGATGACACAGGTTTACTGCAGTTAGCACTTTTAGTAAGTCCAGATTTTATTATCAAGTATAATCAAGTTATGCTTAAGCTCCCATTTAAACCCACATAAGCAGATATCATCAAATTATCATCGTATACCATCATAAATGAACCACAATAAGTAACCAATTATTCTGTGAGTTTTCTGGGCCACTCGTGACCGTGAGCATGGCTGTTATAACAGTTTGTAACCCTCTGCAGAGGTGGTGCACATTCACCGCGAGTCATGATTCCCATACGCCCAGGTTAATTACTCCCATGTCACTGCCAAGGTGAGCGGGCAGGGTACACTATGAAAGCCATTTTATAGGTTTCTCTAACAAGTTAGGGCCGCTAGGTTTCCTTGGCAGGCAGATGTAGGAACCCCCTTTCCTATGGCACATATCCATCGCGGCTATACACATAGGAACAGAGGCAACCCTATACCCAATGTGGCAAGCCCCTTTTGCGCCATAAAGGTAACCTCTAACAAGCTAGAAAAGGTCCTATTACTGAGCTAAAGTCAGAGCCATATGACTCTCGCGGTTGCACTGTTAGTCTTAGCTTTTGTAGACAGATAAGTCCTTATGGAGGGCCGAGAGCAACATGATTGAAAGTCATTTGCTCCTTCGCCCTATGGATCAGTTGTTATAAAGCATGTTTTACCTTTAGTTCTATAGAACCATTAACCATTGTATAGATCATGTTGAGTTAGAGCACTAGCAATCTACCCAAGTGCAATCAACCCAAAGGAATCAAGGGAACATGTCATCAAATAACTAGGATGTCCTTATGGTTATCAAAGTTAGACACATGCACATGAGTGAATGATTAAAGTTAATAGGACATCAAGGTAGGCCCATGCTATACTTGCCTTGGTTAGCAAACTCCTGCTGATCCTGCTGGTCGTCAAAGTACTCCTGGTCACCAACGTTCTCCTCACCGTCTGAACACGACCAACACAGCAACATATAACATTCCAGGAGCATTCATACAAAGCAAACAATACTACAGTTAGAACAGTACACCAGCAGTATAGAAAACAAATTAAAATGTTTATGAAAAGAATCTACATCTCGCTACGATCACGGTAACGCGAAGTTCACAAAAAACGGAGCTAATACGCGAAAGTTATGATTTAAACGAGATTTCTTATAGCAATTTATTTAATTAAATCTAACCATAAAATTTAAAAGTTGCAAACATGATTAACAGTGGTACTAACATGTAGATTATGAAATTATGAAACTAACGCAATTTGAACGGGTAAATTCGGAGCTAAAACGAAGTTTTTAAGAGCAAAACAAATCTAGTGTTATTTCTGTAAATACTAAAAACGTATTTTGGACTAAAACAATATACTTTACGTTTTCAAAACGAGAAAGCGTACTCTGGAAACGTGCTTTGGGATGCGGGTTAGGACTTAGAAAAACTCAGGGTCTCTTAAGTAAAACTGCCACGCGAAGGGGTATCGGCCTTTCTGGGCCGTCGATCAAGCAAGGGACGGCCTGGATTAGATCTGGGGAAGAGAGAGAAGAAGTCCGACCGGGCACAGTGACACCGACGGCAAGGCTCCATTGCCGGCGGCAAGAAACATGTCGGCGAGCGTGGAACTCGGCCTACGGGCCACGGTTCGAAGAACCAAAGGCACCGGGGGAGATAGGGGGCGAAGGGGAACTCGCCAAGGCCGATAAGGCGGCCGGAAGAGAGAGCCGAGGCGGCGGTCTCCATGGCCGGCGATGAGAGCTCACGGGCGCATGCAAAACGGGCTTTAGAAGCCATGAAACAAGAAATAAACTGCACAGGGAGAAAGAGGGGAGAACGGCGAAGCTCACAGCGGGGAAAATGAGGATGGAGACGGCTCGGGGACGGCTGTCCGCGCGAAGGGGCGGATGGCAGAACTCGGCGCCTTCGGTGCAGCGGTTGTAGCTTCCTCGTGCACGAGTGAACGGGAAAATGGAGCGGGGAGGTAGCAGGGAGGGGCGGTGACGGGCTCGGTGCCGATTTATAGAGGCCGGGCGCGGGGAGACGCTCCCACGTCGTGAGTGGGTGCGGCGGCAGTTGCGCTTGACCGGCGCTGCGGTTGCGGGAGGAGAGGGAAGGCACTGACGGGCGGGGCCGGGTGATCAACGGCTGAGAGGGAAGGAGGTGCGTGGGCCGTTGCCGTGCGGTGCTAGGCCAAGGGAGCGGCAGTTGCGAGCGTGCGGGAGAGAGCAGGCATGGGTTGGGGGCGGCTCTAACGGGCGAGGCCGGGTTGGTAGCGGCCGATGCGCGGGGAAGGGGTGCGGCAGCGGTTGTGCCCGAGCCGGGCCGACGCGTTTGCTAGGCCATGCGAGGCTGGCTGGCGCGGTGAGCAATGGAGAAGGGCAGGCTGGGGCGGCCCAGGAAGGAGAATGGGAGGAGGGGGAGGAAGGGAGATGAGCGGGCCGTCGGGGAGCTGGGCCAGCAGGCCGAAATGAGAGAGGGGAGGGAGTGAGAAGGATTTTGCCTTTTTTCCCAAATAGATTTCCAAAAGCACTTTCAAATAGATTTTGAATTCATTTGAACTTTGAATCAAGACCAATCATCATAAAAATAAATTGCAGCAGCATGTATGCATAAAAAGGTTACTAACCTTATATTCGATTTTAATTTCCCAAAAATTATTAATTTCTTATATTTGAATGCTCACATAATAACATAATTAAATCAAATTTTCTTATTTCAAAAGATTGAAATTTTTGGGTGTTACAGAGGGGAAGGGGAGAGAAACAGAGGGAGAGAGATGCGAGGGAGGAGAGTGGAGGCAGAGAGAGATAAGGCGCTATTTTGTGTGGATGGCATTTTTTAGGCGACGTGGACAAACGAGGGCCACGAGGAGGAATTTCGGGCAAAATTTGGGCGACGTGGATACGCCGAACGATTTTGAAGCGACGTGGCCCTGGCTCCCCTGCAGCGGCCAACCTTGGCTTTAACGGGGAGAGTATATAATGCATTTGAGGCCCTGAAAATTTTCAGTCATAATCTATGAGGCACATTTTGATTGCCCAGCCCACTATGTTAATTTGTGTGCAATCCCATTCTCGAGGCACAATTGATTGGATGTAACAGTAGTATTTTACATAAAGTTTGGTAAAATATATTTTCAGCCTTCAGGTTGCACATAGGTCTAATTTTCAAACCTCCTTAACTATAAAACTGGGTAACAGCAGTGAAAAACAAGGCGACATTCCGCGGTCGCCTAGGCGCGACTAGATGCTGGGCGGAGGCCTCCTGTGGGGCCTAGGGGGTGAGGCGGACATCTAGGCGGTGGGCGAAGAGGACTGGTGGGAAAGGGACGCGTGGGGGCGGCGCGGAGGTCGGGAGACGATGGGGGAGGAGCTAACGTGAGGCAGCGGCGGCCGGTGGGTGAAGAGGCAGCGTCAGGCGGTGGCGGCGGGCAGATCCGCCAAAGCAGGGACGCGTGGGGGCGGCGCGGACGTCAGGCGGCGTTGGGTGAGGAGGTAACGTCGGCGGGGGCGGCAACGACTGGTGGGGAAGGAGGCGACGTCGGGCGTCGGGCGATGGCGGCGGCGCGGGGCAAGCGACGGAAGCGAGCGCGAGCAGAGGAGGCTGGGAGGGTGAGAGACGGGGCTAGGAGGGGAGGGGATAAGACTTGGGCGTGGGAGACTTGGGCCATTATTGGGCCTCTCCTCTTTCTCCCCATTCTATGACCATTAATCTGCTATTTTTTCCTTTTCTTTTACGTATTTATGCATATATTAGCTACCGCCTAGAAAAACGCCTTGAAACGCCTAATCCCGCCTAGGCGCGCCTAGGCTCTAGGCGGTGGGTCACCGCCTAGAGAGCGCCTAGCGCCTAGAAAAACATTGGGTAACAGACATCCTCATTGTTCAAATTGGATAAATTTAGTCCTCTGACCAGGTTCAAATGTGGTGTTCTATTTGTAATAAATGATAATAAAAACCTGGATTGATCTCTATAAGTCCATAATTAATTTATTTTAAACCATAAAAATATGAAAGTAGTTTCAGAATTCTTCTAAAATTGTTATATATCTACTGATACTCTAATTAGAGTTATTTGCAAAGCATGTCTACAAGCACTAAAGCAACAAAAACAAAAATAATCCAGTTTTTAGAAATATGTAGACAAGATTTTTACAAAAACATTGATACCATCCGTGCGTGTTGCAAGATCATCCGTCAGTGCATGGTGACAACTCCGGAGTTCAATCTCGAGCCCTCTAAGGTTGGATCGAGTTGGGGGATTTGTGTGAGGATTGTTTTAGGGTGTTCCTAGAGACTTTTGGTATGCCCACCCGAGCCAGGCCACCGCGCAGGGCCCACACCACCCGCGTGGAGGGGTACGAGGAAGGGAGGGGGCCAGCCACAGCAGGCGCAGGTGCTACTGCCCCACGCCCGTCGTCGGGAGGGAAGGAGAGAGAGAGAGAGAGAGAGAGAGAGAGAGAGAGAGAGAGAGAGAGAGAGAGAGAGAGAGAGAGAGAGGAAGGGGAGAGAAACGGAGGGAGAGAGATGCGAGGGTGGAGAGTGGAGGCAGAGAGAGATAAGGCACTATTTTGTGTGGACAACATTTTTTAGGCGACGTGGACAAACGGGGGCCACGAGGAGGAATTTCGGGCAAATTTTGGGTGACGTGGATACGCCGAACTATTTTGAAGCGACGTGGCCCGACTCCCCTGCCGCGGCCAACCTTGGCTTTAATGGGGAGAGTATATAATGCATTTGAGGCCCTGAAAATTTTCAGTCATAATCTATGAGGCACATTCTGATTGCCCGGCCCACTATGTTAATTTGTGTGCAAGCCCATTCTCGAGGCACAATTGATTGGATGTAACAGTAGTATTTTACATAAAGTTTGGTAAAATATATTTTTCAGCCTTCAGGTTGCACATAGGTCTGATTTTCAAACCTCCTTAACTATAAAACCGGGTAACAAACATCCTCATTGTTCAAATTGGATAAATTTAGTCCTCTGACCGGGTTCAAATGTGGTGTTCTATTTGTAATAAATGATAATAAAAACCTGGATTGGTCTCTATAAGTTCATAATTAATTTATTTTAAACCATAAAAATATGAAAGTAGTTTCAGAATTCTTCTAAAATTATTATATATCTACTGATACTCTAATTAGAGTTATTTGCAAAGCATGTCTACAAGCACTAAAGCAACAGAAACAAAAATAATCGAGTTTTTAGAAATATGTAGACAAGATTTTTACAAAAAATTGATACCATCCGTGCGTGTTGCAAGATCATCCGTCTGTGCATGGTGACAACTCCGGAGTTCAATCTCGAGCCCTCTAAGGTTGGATCGGGTTGGGGGATTTGTGTGAGGATTGTTTTAGGGTGTTCCTAGAGACTTTTGGTACTCATCTCCCAAGGTACTTTGGCTTGGATGTTCTCATGAGAATCTCTAGGTCATCAATTACTAGGTTGCCAATGGTAGGTGTTTCTTGGGTGTGTTATAGGGATCAAATGGAGAATATAGAGCAAGAACTCACTAATCCATGGGCAAGATCTTGTAGAGGTGACCTAGGTTGGTGTAGAGGTTGATTTGAACCTTATTCCCTTGTCCTCCTTTTTTCTCCTTGCTTTACCCTAGCAATAAAGATGAACTCCAAGCTTGTTGCTGCTCGGGGGAGTTCATCCCTGCCTTCTTCTTGGTATCTGCCGATTAAAGATGCTCGGTAGTCCACCGAAGGGTATGCCCACGATGGTAGATTGATTGGTAGAGGTACGCATAATCAACAACTAGATGGTAACAGAGATACAAGACACATGATTTATACAGGTTCAGGCCGTCAAGATGACGTAAAACTCTACGTCCTGTGCTATGTTGGTTTGTCTTGATGAGAGAACCCTAGACGAAGCCCAGGATCTATATCGGCATTGTCCTGCCCATTAAGAAACCCCTGCCTCTCCTTATATACTTTGGAGGGGTAGGGTTACAAGGAAAGTATACTAGTCGGTTATATGATAGGATTACAATATCTATAGTATTCGATCAGATCTTCTAGATGCCTTGCGATGTACGCCGAGCAGTGTCGTACGCCGCAAGTCTTGAATCTTGTGGCTAGACCATCCCTGACCGTGCGGCCCATGTCCCTTGCCGTGGGTACCTGAGGTTATACCCCCCACAGTTAGTCCCCGAGTGCCTTGTATCCTGTGAGCAACACCGTCTGAAATAAGTCTGAGCAGTTTGACGTGAATGAAGATGAAGAATGAATCTTGTAGCAGGGTCTAAGAAAATAAGTTTTAAAGCTTGCCAACGTCATCTGTCACGTGCGTATCAAGACCTTAGACGTGTTGCCCAAGATCAGCACCCTGATCCGAACAGCATGAAGCAACTTGATAGTACACCGATGAGATGTAGCATGATCCGACCGCCAAGGGAGTCCCTAGCTTAGAGGGCAACTCTTGCATGAAGAATCCGAATGCCAAGGAGTCTCCAGCTTAGCTAGCGAGCCCCCAACGTAGCTGACGATGAAGCCCAAACGACGAGCAATCCGATTAGCTGGTCGGCGAAGAAGCGAGCACCGAGTAGCCCAACCAACTAGTCGGTGGTGAAGTGAGTGCCGAGTAGAAGTGAGCGCCGAACAGTCCGACCAAATGGTCGGTGACGAAGTCCTTGAACCTAGACTAGTTGATCGGTAGAGAAATCCGACTACTAGGTGGTGCGACCACGCGAACCATGATCCTCTTGTCCTTACTGACTGATTCTGTCCCCGAGCGTAAAAATAAGCTCGTTGACTGAACTGGGCCCTGCAATACAAATATGTAGGATGGGTAGTATATGATGTAAAAATATATGAACTCTGAAGAAAAATCAGTAGTGATGAAATAGCATATGCAGCTCGGTGATCAGTTGTAGATAAACATTATGTTTATTTAGAGTTTGTTCATATTTTAAATATGAGTAATTCTCTTCCAGTTGGTTCTATATCGCGTCACCAGCCCTAAGTAGCCCAAACTCTATAGCGCGGAGTGGCCGACACCCGTGTACGCGTAAGAGAGAGAGCGTTGTCAAGGAGCCACCGCTGACTGCCTACAACGCAGAGCGTGGATCGTGCACGTGTACGAGCGAAGTCGAGGTCAGGGCCGTTTCTGGATGCCACGAGTAAGAACGTGGCTGGTCGGCGAGTCGAGTGGAGAATATCTTTAAGATATTACGCATGGAGAATTGGCGGAGTATCTTAAGCTTGGAGAAATAGGTGGAGAAATCAAGTGGAGAATATCTTTAAGATATTACGCATGGAGAATTGGCGGAGTATCTTAAGCTTGGAGAAATAGGTGGAGAAACGTGGAGAAATTAATTGTGGAGAACGACGGGAGAAATAATAATTGGGGAGACATGACGAAAGCTTTATTAAATATGAAGGAGTACTTATCTTTAATGAGAACGTCTGATCAGCGGCGTATGACGTTATCTGGTCGGCAGCAATGAAATGGCCTGGCCCTCGAGCTTTCCGGCCTGTTGTCATGGCAGCAGTTGCGATCGTCATAGCACCGTTCATCATGGAGATCATTATGGCTACGCGGCCTGGCTTGCTTGATGGCTCGGGCTGCTCGCTTAGTGGCTCGTTTGGTGGGTGCGCGGAGTCGTAGTCGAACGAGCGTAGTCGGAGCCTGTCAGCGTCAATCCGCGTGGGGAGACGAAGCCCTCAGGGGTGTCCGACAGAGACGAGGCGCAGTTGGAGATCTTCCTTGCATGTCTGACCGTATGCGAAAGCTATAATTAGCTTGTATGGTGGTGTAGATCATCACGGTCGTGCCTGGCTTTGCTAGCCGCTCGTGCATGCAGCCGTGCGTTGTGATGTATGCGTATTGATCTCATCTGAAGTTGGCTTCTTCCGAGTAGCTCTAAGTTGGAGCCGAGTAATTTGTACAGGAAAGCATCCAATTAGCTATTGACTTGTGAAGGCATCCAGCAAGTCTACGTTAAAAGCCTGTAGGGTTGGTCAGAGTTCGTCGTTAGCCGATGCAGCACCACGGAGAATTCCCAATTCTCAGCCATGCACCACAATCTGACAACGTCTAGCAGCTTCGTCTCTGGCCTCGTGTCACAGCGCGGCGTCAGATGTAAGAGTTGAAGGATGCTGTGAAGACAGCACGTGTGATATCTGCCGCCGGGGCAACAGCCTGGGGTGAAGCGTATGGAGGACGGAAAGCAGGACTGCCTTGTGATCTAGTCGAACCGGACGTGGCAGCGACGGGGAACCGACATCCTGCCCGTGTTCGGACGGAAGCCTCGGGTGCCGCTCTTGGGGCTCGTCGTCGAGGCTGAGAAGCCAACCCCCGGAGCTGATCTGTTCGGGACCGATTTCGCCACGAGCCCGACTAATTAGATCGGATTTTCCTGGCGTATCGGCAGCTGTTGCTTGTTAGGCCGACTTGCGCCGGACGAAGACGACGAGGAAAGCCCACATCTTGATCGGACGTCGCGGTGGTGCTTGCTGGGTGTAGGTGCACCTTCCCAACGGCGGCCTGTGCGAGCGGTTGGATGCACGAGGCCAGCGTCGAGAACGTGTTGTTGATTTTGAGGTACGTCGTCTAGTTCGTTATGGGATCAGCGAGCACACCCCTAAAGATGGTCAACTGTCGAATAAAGATGCTCGACAGTCCACCGAGGGGTATGCCCACGATAGTAGATTGATTGATAGAGGTACGCGTGATCAGCAAATAAATAATAATAGAGACACAAGACATAAGATTTATACAGGTTCAGACCGTCAAGATAACGTAAAACCCTACGTCACGTGCTCTATTGATTTGTATTGATGAGAGAACCTTAGGCGAAGCCCAGGATCCGTATTATCCTGCCGATTAGGAAATCCCTGCCCCCCCCCTCCCCCTTATATATTCTGAAGGAGTAGGGTTATAAAAAAAAGTATCCTAGTCGGTTATATGGTAGGATTACAATATCTATATTATCAGATCAGATCTTCTAGATGTATTACGGTGTACGTCGAGCAGTGTTGTGCGCCGTAAGTCTTGAATCTTGTGGGCTGAACCGTCTCTAACCGTACGGCTCATATCCCTTGCCGTGGGTATCTAGGGTTATTCCCCCACGCTATCTTTCCTCTTATTCTTCCTTCAAAAGTTGTTGGCTTAGAGAGAGAGAATAAGAGGAAGAGGTAGTGGAGCGAGAGGGACTATGTCAGTGGTGTTTCGTGCGTGCTGGTGCTCCACATTTGTTGACGGATGGGGCCAAGAAAGCTAAGAGCTAGAAAACTTAATTATGCATGTCATGTTTTGGCAGACCGCCCGGTGTCTCTATCATACTGTCCGTCGGTACATGGCTCTGATAGACTACAATAGGTTTTACACAGACAGACTGTCTAGTGGCAACATTCGAATTGTCCGCACTGCACAACATCGCTATACTCAGTAATACTTAACACCTAGTTTTGCAATTAAGGTTTTTATGATGCAATCATCATTAATTCATGATGCTACTTGGCAACATATGCACATGGTTATTTCATCCCTGGACCATTCGGCCTGGACATTTGAAAAATGTTTCTTAGTCACTGTATCACCGGACCTCATTGATTTTTGTCCGATGCTCCCACTGCTATGAGATGCAGACTATTCATGAAGTCTTGTTTCGCTATTTTCTTGATTATTCCCAAAAACTACACTCGATGTAATCAAAACTCACACTTACTGAATTTGGCATACAACTTGTGTTCCCTTAATTAAGTCAGTACTATCCAAAGATGTTGTGCATGCTCTTCTTCGTTCTTAGAGTATATCAAAATGTCATCAATGAACACTACTATAATCTTATACAACTTCGACATGAAGACTGAATTCATGAGATACGTAAAGAATGCAGAAGCATTGATGAGACCAAAGGACGTGACTAGATATTCATACAAACCATACCTAGTAGAGAAAAGTTGTTTTTGGTATATCTTGTGGCCGGATCTTAATTTGGTGATACCCAGAACGAAGATCAATCTTTGAAAACACCCTGACACCAGCCAACTGATCGAACAAAGTATCAATACGAGGTAAAGGATACTTGTTCTTAATGGTTACCGCATTGAGAGGGCGGTAATCCACACACATCCGCAGAGTACCGTCCTTCTTCTTCACAAAAATAGCTGGGCAATCCCATGGTGAAGAGTTAGGACAGATAAAGCCCTTCTCCAATAATTCCTCTAACTACTTCTTCATTTCTGCTAGTTCTTTAGGAGCCATGCGGTAGGGGCGACGACGCCGGGCGTGTGAGCGGGCTATGGCGGCAGCGGGTGCCCTCCTCCTCCTCCTCCTCCTCCTCCTCCTTCTCCTCCTCCCTCCTTCACCTGCCTTTGACCTCTGTTTCTCCCTCACCTTCCTCTCTCTCTCCCTCTCTCTCCCTTTCCCTCCCGATGCGGTGGCGGGCGCGACGCTAGGGTGCGCCCCGTGCGGGCGGCGCTCCTGCTCGGGTGGGGCTCGATGGCCCCCTACCTCTCCCCCATCCTCCGCACATGTGCTTCGCTCCTCCATGAAACCCTAGCTTCGTTTTTTTGCGGGGTTGATTTCATCTTCCTTCATTCTCTTCCCTAGGGTTCCTGCGTTGTTCATGTCCTCCGTTTATCTACGTGATTGATTCCAGCTTCACAGATAAGTGTGCGTCATCTCGAACCCCAGCACCCTTTATGTTTTGTTATATTTTGTAATTGATCTTAATCTCATGTCTCACATTAAATTGTTCAACAACAAAATAAAATTAATTGCTAAACTATTCCCAGATGATTGTCTTGTACCTCAATCAATCAGCTACCAGTATTGCATCTCATATATAGAGTACTTCAGGATATGATTGTGCTCTGTAATGATACACAGAAAATGTTCTAGTCATGTTTCAGGTCATAGATAGATTGTCATGTGTCTTAATCAATCAGCTACATGTATTGCATCTTATATCTAGAGTAGCTGAGGATATACAGTCTTGCTGTTGCCATCTAGATCATAATATTTCTATTTTCCATTAGAAATACATGTTCCCATCTTTGTTTCACCTTTTTGAAACTGATCGTAGAGCTTAATATTTTCTATTTTCCATTGGAAATACACGTGCTCATCTTTGTTTCACCTTTTTTGCCCTGATCTTTGTTTATCAAAATGGAATATGGGGTCATGGTCTCATGGATCAAGAATATTAAAACACATGCCGCTACAAAGACAAATCAAACTTTTTATCCATTCATTTCTCCTTTCTCACAGTGCTATTCTGTACTGGTCATTTGTTACTCATTGCATCAAATATTTCAGATATTTCACATTCTTGGTGGCCTCAAAATGGTCCCATCTACTCACTGCTTACCTTGCATTATATTCCTTCCTTTCTTTTATAATACTTAATTTGATTTTTCGCACAACAAAAGATTGAGAGAAACTTATATGGATACCTTATGACGTCAATGGTTTGCAGTGGCAGTAGACTCATCTGTAAGTTTTTTCCTTCAATTTTTGTAGGATTGATTGATATGGACATACGGCGATGTCGTATTACTACATGTCTTCCTTGCTGCGAATAATTATTTTCGTTCTAATACTATAAGTCACCTTAGTTGATTATTCATGAGTTTGAGACATCCATGTCACCTTAGTTGGTTATTTCTATTGTCACCCTTATCATTCACTAAGATGAATCCTTTATTGGGATGCAGTATAATGAACAAACAGTAAATATATTTTTTATGGGATTCCCTGGTTTCCATGGCTCCATGTCAGATTTTGTGTCACCAGATGCATTTATATGTATGCTCTCTGTCACTACATGTCCCTTTTAATTAGGTTGTTGGTCACAGGTAATTTTGAGTGCTGGACTTTCCTTTCTTGATTTATGCACCATAAGTGTTCCATGAAGTGCCATGATTTTGTAGCATCCACGACCCTGCTATTTATTTGTTACTGATAAAAAAATTTATAGATTTTTTTAGACTGGCATCCACAACTTCGCTATATATTTGCTACTGATAAATGTTTTCTCCTCGGCTGTTTTTTTTCAAATCTTCATGGTAGAAATACTTGGAATTATATATCTTCACATCCTGTACTTGCATGGATCTATCAATAAAACTGATGTCAGACTGTTAGCAAAGGTACATTTCCTTTTAGAGTTTCGATTAGAGAACTATGAGTTCGTATCGTCGATTTTTTAATCTGTTTTTCAGCCCTATGTACCTTGTTTTGGATTTCAGGAACCTGCTCATGCGGCAAGACATTGATGGGTTACTTGCGTCACTCCCGCCTGTATCTGCTTATAGTCTAATGTTTTCCTTTTTAAAATTCCTCCTCCTAACACACGCCACTGTTTGTTACCTGAAACACATGCCTATTATATGCCTGTGATGAAAATTCTGTATCCATTACTCAGAGATATGATATGATGTTCGTTCGCCTATGAGGTACTGGGCATGGCCTGTCACCTATATTAAAATGAGAAAGCTAAAACATTGAAATTAGAAAATGAAAACTCATTTCTAAAGAACTCTTGTGAAGAACATAAGAAATTACTTGATGCTTTTAAATCTTCACATGATGAGCTAAACTTGAATCATGAGACACTACTTGCATCTCATGATGAATTATTAGAACAACATGCTTCTCTCATTAAAATGTTTACAAAGAAACTTAAAAATAATGAGAGTTCATCACATGGGTCAATTAATCAATCACATATTGTTGCTAACCCTTGTGATGTAGGCAAGAAGCATGTATCCACTTCTTGTGATGATTTATTAGAAATGTCATGCTCTTCGCATATAGATGCTTGTTCTACTTCTATGTCTTGTGAGACTAACCTTTTGAAGGAGAACAATGAGCTCAATGAACGAGTGAAGAAATTGAGCAACAAGTTAGAGAGGTGCTACAACTCTCAAGTCACCTTTGAGCATATGTTGAAGACTCAAAGAAACTTTGGTGACAAGAGTGGAGTCGGCTTCAAGACTAGCAAAGTCAATCATCAAGAAAGCCGCAATGACACAAGTGGCATTGGCTTCAACAAGAGCAAGATCAAGGGCAAAAGATGGGACAAGAGAAGATATGAAAGAGAAATGAAGAAGCAAGAACAAGAGAATCTCTCTCATTTCATGTGCTTCAAGTGCCATGAAGTGGGACATCTTGCAAATGGTTGCCCCAATAAAGAAATGGTCAAGTTGAAGAAAGAAGAAGAGAGTCTAAGGCATGTTAAGTGCTTCAAGTGCCGCACTTAGGGTCATCTTACCTCAATGTGCCCAACTAAGCAATTGGTGAAGCAACAAGTAAAGCCTCCACCAAAGTCATAAGTTGAGCAAGAGAAGACATCCCAAGAGCAAATCAAGATCAACCATGAAGATGGTGATGATTTGATGATAAAGAAGAAGAAAACAAGAAGGGGTGGAAAGGCAAGGCATACAATGCAAACTCAAGATGCCAAGATGATGAGCAAGAATGAAGATGAGAAGAAAGTCTATGCTCACATCAAGTGCTTCAAGTGTGGAAGTACGGGACACTTTGCCTCTAAGTATCCTACCAAGCTTGAGAAGAAGGCTCAAGCAATCCATGAGAGGCAAGGCAATGAGAAGCACCACATGGGCAAAGAAGAGAAGGCTCAAGCAAAGAGAAAGTGCTACTCATGCCGGGAAAGGGGACACATGGCACATTCATGTCCTCTAGGTGACATTTCTAAGCCTATTTCAATAGTTGATAATAATGTGCTTAGAAATAATGGTAATGGTACCTCTATGGTTGCTATTGCAAAACATCCCGCTACTCATACTAAGGCGTTGCCTAAGTATGTTGCTCCTAACTTGAGAGGACCCAAACTTGTTTGGGTACCATCAAAAAGTGGATGATTGATTGTAGGTACCATCGACATTGGAGACTTGATTCAATTGATTTCATATTGATCATCATATGTTGAGTCAAGATATGAAGCCTAGTGCACATCCAAACCCAATGCCAAGTGAAAATTGAGTGAAGTCCAAAGTGCTATCAACATACAAGTGTTATAATTCAAGTTGTTGATAATTCATTGGATATATTTGATGACTCAAATTGAAAGATCAAGATCAAACTCAAGATGAAGTTGAAGTTTAAGTTCTAGTGACTATTGGAAATCATTTGGTAGAAAGAAAAGGACTTAAACAAGAAGAAAGAAAATGACTTAAAGAAGGAATCAAGGTTACTCATCAAATTAAGTCCATCACTTGGATCAATCAATCAAGCGATTTCAAGTGAGTATCAAGAATGGTTCTTTGGAGAAAGGTCACTTCTCCCTAGTGTAGGGGCTTGCCGCCTATGAGTAGGTAAACCAAGTGTGGTACTTGGAAGGCTAACATGGAAGTGGTGATTCGATGGACATTTGAGATGCTTAGTTGAAGCAATCAAAAGGTTTGCTCAAGAAAAGCAAGCAACACCCAAAAGAGAGCTAGTCATAATATTTCAAGTGGTATTCTAAATAGTTCTCTCATGTAAGCAAAGATCAAAAGATGAAGCAAGCCAACCACAACAAGAAAGTGCACTTGATCATAAGTGGTATTCATTTCATATGGGTGAAGAGTGGAATTCAAAATGATGTTTATTGGTCTTCACCAAGCTTATAATTGGACTTCACATTGCTATTGGAGTAATGAATTGGAATCTATGTGACTATCCTCTACTCCAACATAGCAAAGGTATCATTGTAATGTGCATGATCATTTCATCCCTTACTAGTATGCGGTTAGTGCATATTGTTTACACCAAAATTTTGGAGAAGAACGCGGGAACTCGTAGGCTTCCAGAATTATGTCAATCAAGGAGTCGATGGAGTAAAGATTGATATCTGCTGGATCGAATGTGATACTGGATCGATTCTTTCCGAATGACGTCAGCATATAACAATGACATGATATGATTGGCATCGAGAAGATACATGTCGGACTCTACAAAAGGGGAAAGATTAGAGTCCAAGTTATCTTAAAATAGGAATATTTCCTTCGTACCAAAGATTGTATTAAGTCGTACTCGAGTAGGATTCGTCTTAGGCTCCAGGTATAAATACCAAACCCCGACTATTGTAAAAAACAACCAATCAATCAAATACAAGTCAATTACTTTTTTTTGGCTCCGGCCACCCCTTAGGAGTAGGAGTAGAGTAGATCTCGGCGAGTTCTTCGGCAAGTATGGCTGCATCGATCCGGTCGACCTCCACTACTTGTTGTAAGTACCATCATAGTTTATACCTCTGTTCGTATGGTTGCATCGATCCTGTCGACCCCCACTGCGGCTCTGGTATAAGCTAGTTATCGACTCTTGTCTAATTCAAGTATGGCCTGTGTGATTCTGCCTCACACCCCACTGCTTGAATTAGATCAAGGTCAAGTTATCGGCTCTATCTTAGAGTGGCAGTCTTTGGTAGATTCATTAAGTTACCGATATTGCTTATTACTTTCATTGTTTATCTAATTACAGTAATATCACTCTGCCCGATTGAGATTGATCTAGATCGGCCTCATATCTTGTTTAACTCATTGTTTGCTAATCTAGAACTGATCTAATCTGCATCTTAAGCGATGAGTTATGTTTTATCGGCTGTTTTGCGTCAATCTTAATCGTGCATAGCATGCGGTTAAGGCATGTTCGATCTTGAGTAGATCTATCGGTTAGCGAGAACCGTTTCATGGCCTGTCATCATAGCCTGTGGGATTCTGCCTCTCACCCCACTATTGGCACCATGGAGTGGGGATCGTTGGTTGATAGACCTGTTCCTGAGAAGACATGACCTTAACTGTGCGCTATGCCTGAATCAGCTGTTTAGCCGATATCGAATGCTTTCACAAACAGTTCACATCACGAGATCATTGAAGTAGGGATAAGTTGAAAGATGTGTTAGCCCCATGATCTTATTATTGGATTATAGCCTGCATGATTCTGCCTCATGCCCCACTGATATTAGTAATGAGTTAGGGTCGTCGAGTCTATTGTTGTTTCTACGGCCTACATGATTCTGCCTCATGCCCACTGGTCATAGTGATAGATGAGATCTAACATGTTTATTAGATTTATCTTTATTAAATGATTAAGTGATGTTGAATTGTTTCTTTATAAGAAGGAGTTCGGTTACTCATAATCATTGGCTCAGTATGGACCAATCATCATTGATATCTTATTGCCATTGATTAATATTCGTTTAAATGATGTTTATCCTGAATGATAACCGATTCTCTTCACACGACCCCATAAACTCTAACTGGCTTATTCTCATGAATATACTAGAATCAGCTATTTAGCCAATTTCCTCTCATATCGGCTCTCACAGCCGTACATTCGAAACTGTCTGGCAACACCAGCAAGTTCCGCCCTTAATTACTGATGAATTTTCTCTCCTTGTCAATTGCAGGGTCAAATTGACTGGCACGCCTCAGGAGGATTGCGTAGGATCGACCACCCCTACGATGGAGCTAGGCGGATCTGCTCTATCGAGCAGACCCTTCTGGCTTACGGCGTGTGTCCTCGGCATGGGACAAAATTTTGTGTCGACACATATAGTACATGCTTCATAGGATCATGCATAACAAATGAAATGTTTAAATTCATAGCCTACCACTATTGCTTGAATGATTACTTGATCTAGTGGTTAGTATATGAATTTGTTCATGAGCTAGTGAACCCAATTACTTGACTTAATTTGGATTGCTAACAAGTAACAAGTACAATATTGGCAAGATAACCCTTGCAAGAGGTGTGAAGAAGCTTGTCATTGGTTCAAACCAGACTTGAAAGCTTAGGCAAATCAATTTAATTCAAGTCAACTATAGAAACTCATGATAGTGATAAGAGTACAAGCACAAAACAACAATGCAAATGGATATCTAGTTTGTTTGTTATAAGTGGTATCTAGACTCAAATATTTTATCAAGAATCTACAAGTGATGTCTATATCAACTCACAAGTAATATCCTATAAGTGGTACTCATGAAGATAGCAAATGTTCAAGAAATGGTTTTTATTGATAAATCCAACAAGTGGTTCCATGCTAGAAGATTCTTTCAAGTGATATTATATCTACACATGGTATCAATCATGTAAAACGATGGCTCCACAAGTGATCCTCAACTTTAAGTGATCATCAAATGAAGAATGCATCCTTCACCTACAAGAGCTCAAGTGTATCAAATGGATGACCCATGCTATCACATAGGGAGAGGTGTCCCACAAATTGATCTCAAGATCAAAAATCTTATGTGTGGTATCTCAAGAAGACCTACACAAGATACAAGCGGTACAAGTTACAAGTGGTATTTACAAATGGTGTCATTCCAATAATCAAGTGATGTCCATAAAAAATGCAAGATTTAAGCCTCAACCATCTACCCCAAATGCATACCTTTGCATCAATGAGAAGCACACCTTTTATAGAAATTGATGACAAAGGGAGAGAGATTGTACAAAGATATAAAAGCTTTGAGATTGAGATTGTACAAGGGGGAGAGATAAGATATAAATGCTCAAAGAAGTAGAGGTTGGACATGGACATGGACAAAGAGGGAGCAACATTAAAGAAAAGAGATGGATCAAAATTCTTGGACAAGAGAAGCACACAAGTAGGGGGAGCAAGCTCATGAACTTTGATTGATTGCATTTGATATGTGCATATTCATGTGCGTGCTTGCATTGCATAAGCTTTCAAATTCAATATGCATGCTTGTGTGGTGTATGCTAGTTGTAGAACTTGAATTATGATTTGATAACTAGCATACATAGGATGATAGCTAGACACTTGGTATGCTTTTCAAGTAATGCTAGTACCTTGCTTTTAATGTTGATCTCATAAGGTATCTAGTGTTTTTATTTCCAAGTGATATCTAGCTAACCATGGTGCTAAGGATGAACTTAAAGGTGTAACTCCGATTGGTACATGCTTCAAAGGTTCATTCTATACACCTTAGCATCATTTTATAGTAATTACTCTCCCACAATTTTAATCTATGCATATGTGCGAGCTTCAAATCAAACACTCTAGCACATATGTAGCGGGAGCTAATACTACCATCTCGGGTTTGTGGTACTTGTCCAAAATCATTTTCACATGGTAAAATTGCTTGGGCAAGCAACATGAATCCAAAAGAGCTTAATTTCCATATTTTTGTAGAGTTGTCATCAATTACCAAAAAGGGGGAGATTGAAAGGTCCTTGTGTGGTTTTGGTAATTGAGTGACAACCTAGGTGGACTAATTGTGTTTATGTGAGATACACAGGTGATTAGTCCACAGGTACATATGTGTGAGCAACATATGCCATGAAGGTGAAAATGGCTTGGAGATGTTGCAAAGCTCACACATGTGATGATGAAGGAGCTCATCGCACATGAGACATGACATTGAGTCATGTGATCAAGGTGGAGAAGATCAAGACAAGACTTGGCTTGATGGATCGGTTGCAAGCATGAAGGGCAAGTTAGAGGCTTTAGAGCGATGGACCGCATGGCGGTGAAGCTTGAGCAAGACTTGGCGCCAATGGATGAAGGCAACAGTGAAAAGCAAATGAAGTCAAGATCGATGAACCAATATGATCACGTGATGATATGGAGTGGATCATATCATTGTTGATCTTGTTGGTGCATGTGTTGCATCAACATTGGAGGAGATAAAATGGAATGCGCAAGGAAAAGGTATAACCTAGGACATTTCATTTCACCGGTCATAGGTGTGTAGAGAAGTTGATGACCGAGTTTAGGATAGATGGCCGTACTATCAGGAGGGGCAAACTTGTTTGCATATCGGTCATCTAGTGCCACTCGAGTGATCTAACTTTGCATCGTCGCTAGGATTGAGTGGCTAATCCTTTAAAAAATGATTGTGAAAATGCTAACACACATACACATAGTGGTGTACACTTGGTGGTGTTGGCACATTTATAAAGGAGATGAAGTTGGAGCTGATGTGGATCAACTCGACGATGGAATGGAGGTGAGAAGGGTTCAAAACTCCATCGACGGAGTGTTCACCCATAGAGTGCGGATAGTCCAACAGTGCCACTGGCGCCATATACAGAAAAGACAGGGTCTCACAGAGTGCACCGGACGCTGGTCATGTAGTGACCGGACGCTAGGGTCCTGCGTCCGGTCAGTGGCTGCAGAGAGCATGCAGGCACCGATCTTCGACCGGACGCTGGCGCTGGAAGTGACCGGACGCTGACAGGGTGCGTCCAGTTAGGGTGACATGTGATGACGTAGGTAGAGCAAAGAAGCTAGAAGTGACCGGATGCTAGTGCTGTGTCCAATCGTGACCGACCGGACGTGTCCGGTCATGTCCGGTACCTTACTGGAAATGACCGGACGCTAGGGTTGCTGCGTCCGATCAGTTCAAGCTAGAACGTCCGGTCGTCAGATGACCTTTGAGATCGGATGAACAGTGTTTGAAGAAGGGGACACATGGCGTGCATTGCACGACCGGACATTGAGGTCCAGCGTCTGGTCGATCAGACCGGAGCGTTCGGTCGTCCTAACATTTGCCCAGTGAAGGGGTAACAGCTAATTTAGCCCGTGGGGCTATAAATAGAAGGTGGCCTTGGCCATGGCTGGTGCTGAGCACCTTGGGGGACTTTGTGTCCATGCTTGAGAGTGCTTGGGAGCCCTCCATCTCACATATACTTGATAGTGATCATTCGATTGTGTGAGAGAGCGATTCTAGTGTGATTGCATCGTGAGGTTTCATCGAGTGGCACTAGGTGATCGAGTTGCAAGCCAGTGGTGCTTGTTACTCTTGGAGGTTGCCACCTCCTAGACGTCTTGTTGGTGGTCTCCGTTGAAGCCCGCAAGAAGCTTATGCGGTGCTCCGGAGAAGAGCTTTGTGAGGGGCATTGTGCTCGCCCAGTGAGAGCCACGAAGAGCAACTCTAGTTGAGCATATCATTGAGCTACCCTCACTTTTGGGGTAGGTTCTTGCGGTGCTCGATGTGCGGGCTTGGCGGGTGATGCCAATTAGCCGCCGAACCACCAAGTGAGCGGTTGACACAACGGGGACTAGCGTGTTGGCAAACACATGAACCTCGGGAGAAAAATCACCGTGTCAACCTTGTTCTTCCCATTGGTTTGCATCCTCATTACACAAGCTTGTAATTACTTTTATATACATTGTGCTTGTGTAGTTGCTCTTGTAATTAGTTAGCTTGTGTAAGCTCACTAGTTACCTTCTGTTTACACCAAAATTTGGAAAGAAGGTCGCGGTGACTCAAGCTCCCAAGATCATGTTGTCAAGGAATCAATTACATGCAGATCAGAACTAGCCAATTCAGATGCAAGAATTATAATTGGCTTTCTTCAGATAGTGCTAGCAGATAAGGACAAAGGCTACAATCAACGCTAGGATGGAATGTAATGGACTCTACAAAAAGGGAAATATTAGAGTCCAAGTTATCTTAAATTAGGAATGTTTTCATTATGCCAAAGATTGTATTAAGTCATACTCGAATAGGGTTCGTTTTAGGCTCCAGGTATAAATACCAAACCCCGGCTATTGTAGAAAGGAACAAATCAATCAAATACAAGTCAATTACTTTTTTTGGCTTCGGCCACCCCTTAGGAGTAGGAGTAGAGTAGATCTCGGTGAGTTCTTCAGCAAGTACGGTTGCATCGATCCGATCGACCTCCACTGCTTGTTGTAAGTACCGTCATGGTTTATACCTCTGTTCGTATGGCTGCATCGATTCGGTCGACCCCCACTGCGGCTCTGGTATAAGCTAGTTATCGACTCTTGCCTAATTCAAGTATGGCATGTGTGATTCTGCCTCCACCCCACTGCTTGAATTGGATCAAGGTCAAGTTATCGGCTCTATCTTAGAATGGCAGTCTTTGGTAGATTCATTAAGTTACCGATATTGCTTATTGCTTTCATTGCTTATCTAATTACAGCAATATCACTCTGCCCGATTGAGATTGATCTGGATCGGCCTTATATCTTGTTTAACTTTTCATTTGCTAATCTAAAACTGATCTAATCTATATTTTAAGCGATGAGTTATGTTTTTATCGGTTGTTTTGCATCAATCTTAATCGTGCATAGCGTGCGGTTAAGGCATGTTTGATCTTGAGTAGATCTATCGGTTAGCGAGAAACGTTTCATGGCCCATCATCATGGCCTGTGAGATTCTGCCTCTCACCCCACTGTTGGCACCGTGGAGCGGGGATCGTTGGTTGATAGACCCGTTCCTAAGAAGACATGACCTTAACTGTGCGCTATGCCTGAATCGGCTGTTTAGCCGATATCGAATGCTTTCACGAACAGTTCACATCACGAGACCGTTGAAGTAGAGATAAGTTGAAAGATGTGTTAGACCCATGATCTTGTTATTGTATTATGGCCTACATGATTCTGCCTCATGCCCCACTGATATTAGTAATGAGTTAGGGTCATCGAGTCTATTGTTGTTTCTATGGCCTGCATGATTCTGTCTCATGCCCCACTAGTCATGGCGATAGGTGAGATCTAACATGTTCATTAGATTTATCTTTATTAAATGATTAAGTGGTGCTGAATTGTTTCTTTACATGAAAAAGAGCCTCAGTATGGACCGATCATCATTGATATCTTATTACCATTGATTAATATTCGTTTAAATGATGTTTATCCTAAATAATAACCGATTCTCTTCACACGACCCCATGAGCTCTAACTGACTTATTCTTGAGAATATACTGGAATCGGCTATTTAGCCGATTTCTTTTCATATTGGCTCTCATAGCCGTACATTCGGGACTGTCTAGCAACACCAGCAAGTTTTGCCCTTAACTACTGATGAAATTTCTCTCCTTGTCAATTGCAGGGTCAAATTGACTGGCACGCCTCGGGAGGATTGCGCAGGATCGACCACCCCTGTGCGGAAGCTAGGTGGATCTGCTCCATCGAGCGGACCCTTCCGACTTGCTGCGTGTGTGCTCGGCACGGGACGAAATTCTGTGTTGACACCTTCTTGATTGTGTAGCATAGAAGTAGCTCCCTTGCGTGGCTAATTTGGTTTGTGTAACCTTGTTAGTCACATTGCTTAGTTTGTGTAGCTAAGTAATTGCGCTCTCTAATTTGGCATTGATTGCCTTGTTATTGAGCATTGTTAGTGAGCATTAGGTGGCTTTATGCTTTTGCTTACTAGCATATGTAGGAGCTCTCCTGTTGCTTAAAGTACTAGGGCATAGGTTTGTGTGACCTTGCTTCTAGAATTGGTTAGGTGAGCTCTAGCTAGCCCGACACCTTTGTTGCTTAATTAGTATCTTTGGAAGGTGCTAGAGAACATAGATTGAGGGGTGTAGTCTTGGCTAGACCGATAGTCTTAATTCCGCACTTGTTTCGATTAGCCGACACAATTAATTTTAGAAAAGAACTATTCACCCCCCTCTAGTCTGCCATCTCGACCCTACAGCGGGCGATGCGGGCTGCGCGGTGGCGCTCCTCCTCCTCTACCTCTATGTCAACTCTGGCGGCGGCATGGAGGCTAGATCCGGTGGTGTGGAGGCCGGATCTGGCCTCCCCACGGCGGTGCTCCTCCTCCTCCACCTCTACGTCAACTCCGGCGACGTGGGCCTCCCCGCATCAGGTGCTCCTCCTCCTCCACCTCTACATCAACTCCGGCTACAGTGAGGAGGCTAGATCCGATGGCGTGGAGGTTGGATCTAGCGACCCTACGGTGGCGCTCCAACTCTAGCATCAGCTCCCTAGGCGGCGGCCCTCCTCCTTCACCTCTGTGTCAACTCCAGCTGCTGGGAGGCCAGATCTGGCTACGGGAAGGCTGGATCTGGCTTGACGGTGGAGGACGCACCCCGATGGCGGACCCAACGAGCGACGACGGCGGTGGTGTCACACCCAATTTTAAGGATAAAATTGAATGCACTAAACTCATGTGTGCCCAGGGATCAATCACACACACAAGTTGACAAATTATAAAAAGTATCATCACGGTGTATCTTACATCATGATTAATAACATCACATAGTCTTACACAACACAGCGGAAGATAAAAAGATAACTCTCTCGTGGAACTCCATCACAGGGATGGTCAACTGGTTGACCACAAGCCTAACAGTCCTCAGGAAACTCCTCATACACGTTGTCATCTATTACCCATCTAGGATTTTTATCCAAATATAGAAAGTAAACAAGCGTAAGTACTTCCCGTACTTAACAAGATAACATGGGTTATGTAGCTCAAAAAGGATGACACTGGTTTACTGCAGTTAGCACTTTTAGTAAGTCAAGATTTTATTATCAAGTTATGCTTAAGCTCCCATTTAAACCCACATAATCATATATCTGAATCATTTAGATCATATTATCATCGTATAACATCATAACTGAACAACAATAAGTAACCAGTTATTCTATGAGTTTTTCGGGCCGCTCATGACCTGAGCACGGCTGTTATAACAGTTTGTAATCCTCTGCAGAGGTTGTGCACATTCACCGCGAGTCATGATTCCCATAAGCCTGGGTTAATTACTCCCATATCACTGCCAAGGTAAGCGGGCAGGGTACACTATGAAGCCATTTCATAGGTTTATCTAACAAGTTAGGGCCGCTAGGTTTCCTTGGCAGACAGATGTAGGAACCCCCCTTTCCTATGGCACATATCCATCACGGCTATACACATAGGAACAGAGGCAGACCTATACCCAACATGGCAAGCCCCTTTTGCGCCATAAAGGTAACCTCTAACAAGCTAGAAAAAGTCCTATTACTGGGCTAAAGTCAGAGCCATGTGACTCTCCCGGTTGCACTGTCAGTCCCAACTTTTGCCGATAGATAAGTCCTTATGGAGGGCCGAGAGCAACATGATCGAAAGTCATTTGCTCCTTCACCCTATGGATCAGTTGTTATAAAGCATGTTTTACCTTTAGTTCCATAGAACCATTAACCATTGTGTAGACCATGTTCAGTTAGAGCGCTAGCAATCTACCCATATGCAATTAACCCAAAGGAGTCAAGGGAACATGTCATCAAATAATTAGGATGTCCTTATGGTTATCAAAGTTAGACACATGCACATGAGTGAATGATTAAAGTGAATAGAACATCAAGGTAGGCCCATGCTATACTTGCCTTGGTTAGGAAACTCCCGCTGGTCCTGCTGGTCGTCGAAGAACTCTTGGTCTCCAATGTTCTTCTCACCGTCTGAACGCGACCAACACGGCAACATACAACATTCCAAAGGCATTCATGCAAAGCAAACAATCCTACAATTAGAACAGTACACCAGGAGTATAGAAAACAAGATAAAATGTTTATGAAAAGATTCTATGTCTCGCTACGATCACGTCAACGCGAAGTTCACGAAAAATGGAGCTAAAACGCGAAAGTAATGATTTAAACAAGATTTCCTATAGCAATTTATTTAACTAAATCTAATCTCAAAATTTAAATGTTGCAAACAGGATTAACAGTGGTATTAACAAGTAGAGAACTTAATTGCGAACCTAATGCAATTTGAACGGGTCGATTCAGAGCTAAAACGACGATTCTATGAGCAAAATAGTGCAATGACATTTCTGTAAATACTGAAAACGTATTTTGGACTAAAACAATATATTTTACGTTTTCAAAAGGAGAAAGCGTACTTTGGAAATGTGTTTTGGACTGCGGGTTATATTTGGCCGAACTTGGGGGTCGCTTTAGCAAAACTGCCACGCGAAGGGGTATCTGCTAATGTGAGTCGTTGGATCAAGAATGAACGGCTTAGAATAGATGGGAGGGAGAGAGAGAAGGCAGTGGTGGCCGGAACAGTGCGGCCACGGCGGTGCAGCCATTGCCGGCGGCGAGGAGCATGCCGGCGCGATCGGTATGGGGGCTACGGGCCACGGTTCGAAGAACCGAGGGCACCAGGAGATGGCGGGGGTTCATGCGACCTCGACCATGCCGAGAAGGCGGCCAGAGGAGAGGTCCGAGGCGGCGGTCGCCATGGCCGGCGATGCAGAGCTTGTCGGTGCACGCAAAACGGACCCTAGAAACCGTGAAACAAGAAAACAACGGCACGGGGAGAAAGAGGGGAGCACGGCGAAGCTCACCGCGGTGAAAAACGGGGTCGGAATCGGCTCGGGGACGGCAATCCGCGCAGAGGGGCGGTCGGCGAATCACGGCGTTTCTCCAATGCGGCAGTTGTGGCTTCCTCGGCTCGAGCAAGTACGAAAAGGGAGCGGGGAAGCAGTAGGGGGAGCGGGAAAGGCTCGGCTCGCATTTGTAGAGGCCGAGCGCGGGGGAGGGGCGCTCCCACGACGCGGACGTGGGCGCGGAGCGGCGGCGGTTGCGGCTTGACCGGTTAGATCGGGCGCGGGGCGAGCGGAAGAAGGGGGAAGGCGCCGATAGGCGGGCCCGGGCTGGCAGCGGCTGAGGCACGGGGAAGGGCGCTGCGGCTGTTGCTGGCGCACGGTGCTGGGCCGCGCGAAGCCAGGCTAGCGCGGAGGCAGTTGCCAGCTCGCCCGAGTGGGCCGGCCTAGGAAGGAAGCGGGAAGGGGGGGAAAAGGAGGGGGCGCGCGGGCCGGCGGAAGAAAGGGCCGGCGGGCCGAAACTGAGGAAGGGAGGGAAGAGAAAGTAATTTTCTTTTTCTTTTTATTTTCTAGAGTTTTAGCAAACCATTTTCAAATCAATTTTGTATCCAAATTCAAATTTGATAAAAACCAATCATTGCAAAAATAAAGGTGCAACATCATGTATGCGTCAAGAGGTTACTAACCTTATATTTGATTTTAATTTCCCAAAATTATTAATTTCCTATATTTGAATGCACACATAATAACTTAATTAAATCAAATTTACTTATTTTAAAAAAATATGAAATCTTTGGGTGTTACAGGTGGCACGTGGACGGGCTCGGCGGCCCCGTGGATGGGCTCACTGGGCTTGTCCTCGGGGTTTCTTATTTTTTTTGTTTTTTTATTTGATTAACCGAGGCCGAGAGGCCAACCGCCTCCATTAAGGCTAGATTAACCATGACCTTTTGGCAGAGGAGGACGGCTTGCCCGCCTCGGTTAATCGAGAATGCTCGACTCGGTTAATTTTTACGTAGTAGTGTGCCAGGCATGCCGAATCCATCCTGAGCTGTAACCTTGGATTCCTCTCGTCCTGCCCCTCTGTTGCATCTGTCAGGCACTTGGAGAAGAAAGGCTTCCACCACACTTGGGGAGGGAGAGCACAGAGAGGTAGGAGAGAGAAAGAGCAAGAACAGGTGGGGTAGGTGGGAAAAGGACATGTGTTTCACCCGATGTGTCCGGACATAAGCTGCGTCCGAATGCCCTAACCAAAGCATTATCGAAAATTATTGGTCTTGTAAAAAACTGGTATAAATCTTCAGGGCTTCGGCCTAAAAAGAAACTACAATATTCTTCTGAAAAGTGCTAGAGAGATATTTTCTAAAAATAATGTCGGTTAAGTAAAGAGGCATCAAGATGTATATGCTGCAAACAAACTTGGACTGCCATATAAAAGGAATCTAGTTAGATTGAAAGTCTTAAACCTGATTTACTAAAGAGATAGACTTTAGATTGGTTTGTTTCAGAGATGTTGGAAACCTAAACAATGTGACAATTTGTATCAATACGGCACCAAAATAAATGACCTAATCCATCAGTATTTGCATGGGGGAAAATCGTACCACGTCAAACTTGTTAATTTAAAATGACTTTTCGAGTTATCAAAACTTTGGTGGTTTCTGGGCTACTATATTACATATTCAGCTAAGAAACCATATGAGCCTGTTCGCTACATATAGATTTAAGCCATAGCAGCTGTTGGCGCTGAGAAGAAAAATAGCAAAGACTGCACCATCTCTTATTTTCTTCTTCGTTTATCTATTGCCACCAAGCTATTAGCCTAGTTAAATGTTTCCATCCAGGATCCTACATGAATTTACATGAATCAATTCACTTTTGATAGGAAAAACATAACAAACACGAAAAGTTCCCACATTCTAAAGGGGGCCTAACATGCAAACATCAAAATCCAAACCTAATCCCCACCATAACCACCAAAAAACCACGACCCCTACAATCTTGCCAGAGAAAGAGAAAGGGGTTAATTTCGATGGAGTTGGAGTGAAGAGTGAAGATTGACGTTTGAAAGAAAAATCCAGACATAGAAGAGGTAAGAAAACATCCGAATATTATATAGTAAGTACTCCCTCCATCAGTAAGCAAAGTTGTCCTATGTCAAACTTTTATGAAAATTAACCAATTTTATAAGATAAAATATTAACATGTATAGCATTAAATGAGTACGCTATGAAAATATATTTATGATCTATCTAATGATACTAATTTTGTGTCATGAATATTAATGTTATTTTTTATATAGATTTAGTCAAACTTACCAAAGAAATTGACCTAGTACAACTCTAGAAGTTGATTTATAAGCCTTCATATCCCTTTTGCAGTTTGTACCTACATAGGAGTATATATGTTTAGCAGGAACATATAGTCGGCATGTTCGCTGGTTGGTTTCTGGGCTGATAAGTCCGGCTGGTGTTGGTTTGTTGTGAGAGAAAGCATCGTTGGCTGGCTGATAAGCCCTGACTGAAACCAACCAGCGAACATGCTGAGTAAAAGCAGCCATGCATGAAATCAATCCATCAAGGTCATTAGACGATCTTTTCATCTCGGACCACAGGCAAATTAACACGTTGCCACGGTGAGCTACACTCACGCTGTGCCATCACATGACTAACATTGGCATGCAAGGCATACACTCATTCTACACCACCAACGATTGGCTATATATCATCGCCATAACACACGCATGAAAGATTAGCTAAAACTGCAAAGCTTATTCCACCATTTACACAAACAATCATCATCAATTTATTTATGCGTCCATGCATGGATGCATCGCTGGACATTATTTTTGCTAGGTGCTGCCTACGGCTAGAGATGAATCGATCGATCACTTGCCCTCCTGTCCGCCATGGCCATCGCCGGCGCGACCTCCCGTGGCGATCCACGACACGAAGGCGTCCATGGTGCTCGCGTCCGACCGGTAGTGCTTCTGCGTGAACTCGAGGAACTCGCGCCACGTGAAGTCCGGGAACGCACGCGGGCGGCGGCCCTTCTCCAGCTGGAGAAGGAGTGCGTCCGGCGGGCGGACGACGCGCTCCAGCGGCGGGTTGAGGAAGAAGGCGAGCGACCTGCGTGCGCGGTCACCGCTCACCACGGCGCGGTGGAGGCAGCTGGCGTGGCGCCCGTCGGTGAGCGCGGCGAAGGTGTCGCCGATGTTGACCACGAACGCGTCCGCGCGGGGCCGCACGGCGCGCCACGCCCCGTCGCCGTCGCGCACCTGCAGGCCGCCCACGTCGTCCTGGTGCAGCAGCGTGAGCGACGTCGGGTCCCGGTGTGGGCCCGTCCCCAGCGTCAGGTGCGGCTGCCGGCACGCCGGGTAGTGGTTCAGCCTCATGATGGAGTCGCCGCCCGCGAAGACGCCGCGCAGAGCGCCGCGGCGCAGCCCTAGCGCCGCCGCCAGCACCTCCGTCACGTCCAGCGCCAGCCGCGCCATCTCGTCGCAGTACCCCTGGTACACCTCCCTGCATGCATGTGTTTCGATTCGTGCGCCCTTGTAACAAGTACGTACACTATGGCTATATATGCACGGGTTTTGACACGATTGTAAGTACCCCATGTGGCGGTAGTCCTCGCCGAGGACGTCGACGAAGTAGTCGACGACGGCGCCGGTGCGCTCGTTCCCGGCGGCGGCGGCGGGGCAGTTGAAGGAGAGCGTCTCCTTCCACGGCAGGCAGCAGCGGAAGCGGCCCGTGAAGCTGCTGGCGTAGCCGTGGGACTCGCCGGGGCGGCGCTGCGCGCGCTGCTTGTCGGCGAGCGGGCGCGCGTAGAAGGCGTCGAGGCAGCGGTAGGCGTCGGCGAGCAGCGCGGCGCGCACGCCGTGGTTCACCACCTGGAAGAAGCCGTGGCGCTCGCACGCCTCCGCCACGCCGCCCGGCAGCTCCCCGTCCCCGCGGCGGAGGAACCCGCCCAGGTCGACCACGGGGATGGCGATCTCCTCCACGCCGTCCGCCGGCGCCCGCTCCTGGGCGGACCACACGAACTGCGCCGGGATGCGCTCCTCCCGGCTCAGCACCTCCGCGTCGAACACCACGGCCGCCGCCGCCGCCGCCATGCCGGGAAATCCGATAGCGTGCAACGAAAGCCAGAGGTTTTATCCCCGCATTGCAAGAACCAACCAACAGGCTGCACTGGCGGCTCGTCGGCGACGGCCGGTGCGGCCATATATAGCGGCGACGTCACGTTTCGGAGCGGGGGGCGGTCATTTGTTTTGGAACGGGTTAAAAAAAAAAGTTGGTGCTGTCAGCTAATTACGGGAGCCAGGTCACCGTAATCTGCTCCTCCAGCGTGTTTCGGATAAACACTGCATTAATCGTACGTGTTCATCGTGAGCCTGTTCGGCAACCTGTATCTAGCTTATAAGTCTTGGCTTATCAGATACCAAACCAGCCAGCAGTACTTTCAGCCATGGCTTAGAAGCCAATCCAGCCGAAACAAACAGGCTCATGTCATTATCTCGTTATCTCGTCTGTTTTTCTTTTTTTTTTTCTTTTTGAATGGATTTGAATTTGAAGAGCTGGTGGGTGAGTGGTAACGCTTGCCAGCTCTGATTTGGACGTTGTGTGACTCATTTGGCTGGAGTTAGAACAAGCATTCATGGGAAGTGTGAGCCTAGTAATATATGGAGGATTGATGATAAGCTCGTATTTAATCACTGTGAATGCTGGATTGTGAATTCTGCAAGTATTTACTTACTGTGTATGAAATATATGGAGGGCTAGCTTTAATTTCACGTGATCAAATCAAATCAAAAGGAGAAAGATTGGATTGAATAGATTTTTTTTAGCAAATATTGGATTGAATAGATGACCACCACTGGACGGAATTGGGTGCCCGGACTTGTTGGGCCAGGATGTGAAGGCCCATGGAGTGTGCTGTTGGTTAAAAAAAAAAGACATTTTGTGCTCCAATAACTTTGCTCGAAGTTTGATCTGATTGTCCTTCATCAGCAATTAGAAAATCGGATGCCTGTGTTATAAAACACGTTGTTGACGTCGGATCGCTCTCAATAGTATCGTAAACACAGAAGTGAACACAAAAAAAAAAACAATTGTGGACTATTATTTATTGCTTTCTGGATATCGATAATTACAATGGATAATCACCCACATATATATAGTCTGAATATGTCCTAGAGTTTGGTAAGCGCTCACACGACAAACGGACTAGCATTAGGATTTCTCCTTCTCCTCTTTCTATATTTCAAAGTCTGTATGTTTTACAACACTCCCCCTTGGGCGATTACCACGATATTATGCCTCGCTAAAAACTCCATCCGAAAATTCAGTGGAAAAAACGGTTCATGGAAAAAAGAGTACTTATATACCGTTCTTGTTAATTGCACATATGTTGCCTCGGGTTAAAACCTTTATGAGAAACTTTAGGAAAACTCATAATAGGAAAAAGAGTACAATAATAATCTTCAACATTTTATTGAACATTTTTTTAGAATGGTCACTGTGTCTCCTAGACATAACAATCAGGATTATTTAATCAAGGAGTTCTCCACCTGATTCTTGTATTTCTCTTAGTCTCTTCATGCAAGCTCACGTATGCACTTTTCAAAAATTGGTGGAGTTAAAACCTTTGTGAATATGATTATCACAAGATTTGACATGAGTTACCATAATTTTTCCATTCTTTTGCAATTCATGCGTGTAGAAAAATTTAGGCAAAATATGCTTCGTGACATTTGATTTAATATAACCCGATTGAACTTGTGCAAGACAAGCTGAATTATCTTCATAGATAATAGTAGGGGTAGGTGCAATATTAATTCCACATGTATTCTATACATGCTGATGAACACGCCTAAGCCAAATGCTCTATTTGGCTGCTTCATATAATGCAACGATTTCAGAGTGGTTAGTGGATGTTGCTACCATAGTCTGCTTAGATGACTTCTATGAGATTGTTGTTCCACCACTAAGAAATACATACCCAGTCTGTGATAACCCGTTATGGGGATCGGATAAATATCCTGCATCCGTATACCCAATTATGCTAAGATCTTGTTTCTTCCGAAAATATAATTCAAGATCAATAGTACCTCTAAGGTACCTAAGAATTCTTTTTATGCCACTCACTATGTCACACAGGGTTTGTAGGGGCGGTTCAAGACCATTTGTAGGGACAGTTTGACCAGCCGCTCCTACCAAACCGTCCCTACAAATCATGTATTTGTAGGGGCGGTTCCCAGACCGCCCCTACAAATCGATTTGTAGGGGCGGCTGTAGTACCAGCCGCCCCTATAATACCTGTTTGTAGGGGCGGTTCAGTCTAGAACCGTCTCTACAGTATATTTTTCTGCAAAAAATTTCAAATTTATAATTTCAATTCGACCAGAACATACATATGGCCCTGTTTGTTTCCGCATTCGCGGGTAGAGTGTATTTTCCATTAGCCTCAGGTACCGGGTGAAGCTATGGCATCACGTTTAGCTGAACCATGTCTTTCCATGATTTCAGACCATCCTTTGACTTGCCTATGTCCATCAAGGTAGCAATAAGACTCTCAAAGACATTCTTCTGCACGTGCATAACATCAATGGCATGGGGACCTCCAAGTCTGACCAATAAGGCAGATACTGAAAAAAGATCGATTGTTTCTTGAAAGGTACGCCTTTGACAGGAGGTGTGCTTCTATCTCTGTTCGTCCCATCTGGATTCTTCTTTCCATAGACGACGCGTATGTTTTTCACCATTCTATACACGTGTTCTCCGTTATGACGTCTCTCTAGAGGGGGTTCAATCTCTGGGGTGTCGTCATAAAATCTAAAGAATAATTTGCTGCGGTACTTGTGACTTGTCTTTAAGAAGTGTCGGTTTCTTAGGTAAACTATCTTCTTGGATGCATCTAGGTACACCCATGTAGTACCATCTAAGCAAACTAAGCATCCCGTCTTCCCTTTGATCTGTCCAGACAAAGCAAACAACGCGGGATAATCATTGGTAGTAACAAATATTATTGCTCTACATATGAAGTCCTCCTTTCGGAACACATCATACATTGGCTTCTCATGCCTCCATAGCCTCTCCATTTCTTGCGTCAAAGGCTCGAGGAACACGTCTATATCAATGCCTGGTTGTTTAGGGCCAGAAATAAGAATAGTGAGGAGAAGGTACTTTCTCTTCTAACACAACCACGTTGGGATATTGTATATGGTCAAGATCACTGGCCAAGCGTTGTGGTCGCTCATGCTCTCATTGAAGGGATTCATTCCATCGGTGCTCAAGCCAGACCGTATATTCCTTGGGTCATCGCTGAATTCTTTGTGCTTCTCATCGAACCTTTGCCATTGACTACAATCAGTCGGGTGTGCAATCTTATTATCATCCACCTTGCGCTCATCATCCCACCATGTCATGAGTGCGGCTTCTTTAGGGTTTAGGAAGATATGTCTCAAGCGGTTGGTCACTGGCAGGTACCATATTATCAAGGCAGGAATTCTTCTCTACTTTACATCGTTGCCTAACGGAGTGTCCTCTGGGGGCTGAGATTCTTGTACCACCTTTTTTGTACCCTTTTTATTTCTCTTTTTCCCCGTGGAGGCTTCATCCCCACCATAAAGTTCATTGTTCTTGTACCGGCTGGCCCCACACTAGGGACATTTATCTAGTGACTTAAACGTTTCGCCACGAAAAAATATACAGTGGTTGGGGCATGCATGAATTTTTTCAAACCCTAGTCCAATTTTACCAAACATAAATTTACAAAAACAAAATTAATAAAAAAACCAAACCCTAGATCTAGATCTACATGCACATGAAATATCCATAAAACTAATTAATTATTCACTAAAATCAAGAAACATGGACCAAATAAGGGTATGATCTTTATCATCTACCTAATTTACCCAAGTACATTCAAAACTTGGGTCTAATTTGCTTCATAAGTAGCTCAAGCACCATAGAAGAGAGAGAAAAGTAAAACTCTAATTACTCACTAACCAACCATTAAAACTTCAAAAAAAGTGTAGAATAGCATTTTCTTATCTTCTACAACCTCTCCATCAAAGGATTTGAGACTAAAACCTTTCCCCTTAGTAGAGCAATTTTTGGGAGGTGCCCAAGGCCTCCCCACATTTCTTTCATGGGTTGAAGTGAGTGACCCGAGGAGGAAGAATGTGCTGCAGTTTTTTTATATGTGGGTCATTTGTAGGGGCGGCTGGTGATTAAGCCACCCCTATAAATCAAAGGTATTTATACATGGGGCATTTGTAGGGACGGCTCACTCACCAGCCACTCCTACAAATAGCAACACCGAGGGCGGCTGGTGAGTGAGCCGCCCCTACCAATCTGACCCATTTGTAGGGGTGGCTCGTATCACCAGTGTGGCAGAACCACCTAATCTAACGCCTCATAGGAGTGCTCGTCTTCCATTAGACACTAAGCACCCGAGGGAGAACACTAAATTACTCGGTTCCATCGGGCACACCCCAGGGGAGAGCCCAAAAATCCACATTTTTGCCACCAGGATCACAAATGAGAGAATAAAGCTTACATCATTCTTAACCATTTCTTTCATCACTTTACATGTACATCAGAATATAACATTTATTAATATAATAGTGGAATGAAATCATATTATCAGAGTTATAAATAATTTAATTGAATAGCGGAATAGAAACATGTGAACAGAGTTACAGCGGAAATAAACATCTACTAATGACATGATGAAGTGTTGATATATAGACTACGACAACAGATTATGAAACTTTCATTTATAAAAGTATTTGGTGAGAGTTATAAATAACAACTACGATCGCAACATAAAGGAAATCCTCTCTGAGCCCACTAGGAGGAATCCACACACAAAGGTCAGCTCAAGCCTCCACCTGTTACCTGCAACAGGGGGAATAAAACCCTAAGTACTCAATTGTACTCAGCAAGACTTACCCGATAGGAGAAATGCAAAGACTCCAAGGATATGCAAGGTTACCTGGCCTGTGGGTTTATTGTATTGCAGGAAGCATTATTAAGCATGAGTCCTTACATTTGATTTTGATTAATAGCCACATTGGTTCATTAACTAACCATTGTATGTAAGCACCTGAGCTACTTTCAAGCAGGTGGTAAGCAATCAGATTTCCTTTTTTTCCATCTTCCATATTTCATCTTTAGTTCTTACTACGATGCTAAACCGCAGACAAGTCGTATCGGATAGCCCGGCGATTCGTGAATCAATGCCCCCAGCTAGGTACCCCAAAAACACACGCCCCGCTTGTACCCCGGGCACAAGCAGGACCAATCCATCACTCTCCTGTCCCGAGTGTCCAGGTCCCCGTCCAAACTAAGACTCCAAGCCCCTGCCCCTGAGTCTCGGACTCAGTGCGGTGCAAGGACCTCCTCCACCAAAACAAAACCCTGACAGTCGGTCCGAAAAGAGCCGGATCCACAACAAGAGAGCAACAAGTCTTCCAAGCGCCCATAGACAAGTATGTGCTCGGGATAATAAGTCTGTGACCTGCCCAGAGTCATATGCAACGATCGGTCCTTAACCGACCAGACAGGGAAAAACGGTGTAACCAAGCTATGACCCGCCTCCGCGGTGACACAACTTCTTACACCCACCAATACCCAAACCACATCCCTGTCCGGTCACCATTTTCCTTTCCACCATTTTATATATTCCAAGTGATAATCATATAGTAACATATTTCCTATATCTCGTGAGTGACAGGCAATCACTCGACTTCTACCGAAGTCCTGTAGCATAGCAATCTACACGATCCTGTCATACTAGTAAGACTCATAGGATGAAGATATATATATATATATATATGCAGGTGGGTTTCATTCAACTCCTTAAAACTTAATGCACAACTATAATTTAAACTGCAGAAAGTAGGGGTTATGCACCGGGGCTTGCCTGGGAAAAATATAATCAGAAGTTAGCTTTCCATCATGGCGACATGATCTTCAAAAGCACCATTCCTCTAGCAACTCCCGATGACTCCATGATCCACCGACGTCCCTATTATGATATGCAATGTAATGCCATGCCAAGATATAATTAATTGACTGCAATCATGACTCATATAAATACGCTTTACGCCTCTCAAGTTAGCGGGCTAGTTCTAATGATGACCGTACTTAGCTACGTATCCATGTTGTCGAACAAGGCATTATTTCTCAACAATTCTTTTAGTTATATAAACCAAGATGTTTCTTTACTTTATTCTATCGATTTAACCTTTATTCGCAATGAGTCATCATTATCTACTTAGCAAACTAATTAATACGAAGATACAAAAAATTATGGTGAGTACCTAATATTGCTAGGAACCTACTGTAGAAATTTTCAGATTCAACAATATTACCAACTTATCATACCGATTCCTACAAGTTTACCTTTTCGTAATATTAATTACCTCTTATTAATTATATAGCTTCCTAAGAATATTATCCACTATGTGAACAAATCATACTAGCAGGTAGATCACGATTTTAGGAGACTAACAAAACTGGTTTCACAATTTCTGGACACCTACATAATTTTATTTTAAGTTTACAAATTTACCTTGTAAGCTAAATTAGAAACTGCTCTACAAATAGAAAAGGCCGGCATCAACGAACTGGCCCAGCACCATGGCAGCCCAGTTGGCACCAATCCGGCCTAGCCGGACGGCGCACGGCGGCCCCAAGCACAACGTGCCCACACGGCCCAGCCCAGGGCGAGCGGCCCAGGCGCAAGCGGCACCAGGCCGACCCAAGTGGGGACGCGACCGACGGCCCATCGCGCGGCCCGCGGCGAGCTGGCCCAGGCAGTGCGCCCGGCCGGCGGCCCAGCCGAGGCCAGTGGCCCAACAGGCGCACGCCAGCAGCGCCAGCGGCCCAGACGGCAAGTAGCGTGACACCTTTGCGAAAAGGCCCCTGATCTTTCCTTGATTTAACCCACGGTACGAAAATACTATTCATGCGAGTCACTGACTTTGCAATGAGAACCCCGTATTCGTTTCTATTCCCTTTCTCACCTTCCCAGGAGCAGAGCACGGACGGGAAAAATCATCCGCCGGCGGCGGGACAGCGCAGCCATGCGTGTGGCCGCGCAATGGCGGCGCGAGTGCGCGGGGAAGGAGTGCGTGGCCGAGCGGCTGGCGACCACGGTGCAGCAAGCTCCACGGCACCGGCGGCAAGGCGTGCTCGCGCGCGTGGTGGAAGCGGACGACGGTGGAGCCACCGCGGGACCGCAGTCCGGCGTGGGGACGCAGCGCGGGACACGGGGCGCGGCGCTGCGGTGGTGGTGGGCTCGGCACGGCACTACGGAGCGCAGCCGAGGAGCTCCGCGGGGCTCGGCGTGGTGCTGCTCGGCGCAGCACTATGTGGTGGTGCGGGGTAGAGAGCCACATGCAAACACGTGCGGGCAAGCCGAGGGAGAGGGAGCGCGGATGCGCCGGGCACGAGCACGCGAAGACAGGGGCAATGCCGACGACGGAGACGCTGCGGCTACGAGATGGAGCGGTCCAGTGTGGCCAGGGCCGAGGGGCGCACGCGCTGAGCAGGGGAAAAGGAGGGAGGAGCAGCGCTGGGACGGCATCCAACGCGTCCGCGGGGAAAAACAACCTTGCAGCTGCGAAGACAGCACACGCAAGCAGAGCGGGTGGAAACCGAGCGATTGAGTGGGGAGGGAAATCAGAGCTGGGTGCCTCCTCTCGGTTGAAGAAAAAGAAAGGGGAGGGAAATGTACAACGCACGCCCGAGGACAACGGAGACAAGAAAGGACGAGGCAAGGCCAATGGCGTGGCAAAATAAATTAGAGACAGATAGACAAGACCGAGAGGCAGGCGGAGGCAGCGAAAGGATAGGGCGTGGCGGAGCAGAGAACGAGGTGGCCAGCGCCGACCGGTCGGACCGGACCAGGGGAAAAACAATAACAATTTACAACGCACAGTGATGCTTAGAGCCGGATCCCATTTTTATATCGATGACGTTGACATCGCTCTCACTGGAGCCATTACATTGGCATGTGCATCCGTCGGTCATATATAACGGTTGCGCTATATATATAAGTATATCGTTCTACTTATTAATGGATTCTATTTTTATTTATAAAAGTTGCTTTTTCCTGCTTAATCTACGAGAACACACCGTTCGCTATTTAATTACTTTGCTCACTATCGTTTGCTAAAAATGGCATTTTAAACACGAGCGCAATATTTAAATTTTTTAAAAATCCGAGAAACTTATTTAGGAAATTTTTCTTAGGCCTAAATCGCAGTGCTAAACGAGATCGTAACACCGGGGTGTTACAACCAGCCGCCCCTATTGTGTTATTTGTAGGGGCGGCTGGTCTAGTGGCTTCCGAGCACGCCACTGTAGGGGCGCCTCCATCACCAGCCGCCCCTACAAAAAATTTGTTCCGTTGCTACAAACCATTTTTCACATAGTTACTCCAGTGCCTTTTGGTCGGAGCCAAACTAAACCTTGCCAATAGGTTAACAATAAATGCAATATCTGGCCTTGTACCATTTGCAAGGTACATTAACGCACCAATGGCACTTAAATTGGGATACCTAGATCCTAATATTTTTTCTCCTTGTTCTTTGGGTCTAAAAGGATCTTTCTCTACATCAAGGGATCTCCCCATCATGGGTGTACGTTCGGGATGTGCATTTGCATCATGAAAATTTTCTAATACCTTCTTGGTATATGCAGACTGGTGCACTAAAATCCCTTCGTGGGTATGTTCAAGCTGCAAGGCTAAGCAAAATTTAGTTTTGCCTAAATCTTTCATTTCAAATTTAGATTTTAGGTAAGTACTTGTTTCTTCGATGTCTTTTGTAGTTCCAATGATATTCAAGTCATCTACATAGACTGATGCTATACAAAATCCTTTATCAGATTTTTGTATAAATACACAAGCACAATCTTCATTCTTCAGGAATCTCTTCTCTTCAAGAAAATCGCTATGATGATTATACCACATTCTTCTAGATTGTTTTAAGCCATAAAGTGATCGTTGCAATTTTACACTATACATGTTACGTTCGGCATGTTTAGGGATGGTAATTCCTTTAGGGACTTTCATATAAATTTCAGCATCTAATGACCCATATAAATATGTGGTCACGACATCCATTAATTTCATCTGCAAGTTTATACTTGCTGCCATTGATATCAAATACCAGAATGTGATTCCATCCATTATAGGAGAATAAGTCTCATCGAAATCGATGATGGGTCTATGTGTAAATCCTTGTGCTACTAGTCTTGCTTTATATCTTACCACCTCATTATTTTCGTTCCTCTTCCGAACGAAAACCCATTTGTGTCTTACGGGGAATATACCTTCAGGGGTTCGACATACAGGGCCAACTACTTTCCTTTTATTTAGCGAGAGTAACTCAGCTACGATTGGTCCTTTCCACTTAGGCCAATCAGAACGCTTCTTGCATTCTACCAATGTTTTTGGCTCAGGATCTAGATCAATTTTAGCAATCTTCTTAGCAAAATATATGTCGACATTAGCAATCTTTCTATCATATACTCCTCCTGTTTCAACATAATTTGTTGAATTCTCTATTATTCTTTCACATTCGTCCTGATTAACTGGTATATTTAAATTAGGAATTTCCGGTCTACCATCGTGCACTACCGGAGACAGCTTCTTTACTGAGTGTCCCAGACTTTGCCAAGTGCTTTTTATCGGGCACTCAGCAAAGAGGTTGTTTGCCGAGTGCCAGAGAGAAAGCACTTGGCAAACAAATGGCACTCAGCAAAGAGGTTGTTTGCCGAGTGCCGAGCACTCGGCAAACAATAACACTCGACAAAGAGGTGGTTTGCCAAGTGTCAGGATGAGACACTCGGCAAAGGGCCGCCTCCGTTAACGACCGACAGGCGCCGTTAATCCTTTGCCGAGTGTCTTATCCTGACACTCGGCAAAGAGGCTCATTTGCCGAGTGTCATTTTTTGACACTCGGCAAACCATTTTTTTCACTTTTGACCTCCAAACTTTTTCTGCAGTTCTCATACAATACCTGGTACTCAATGTTCCAATGTGGCACATTTCTTGGACTTTTTCTATATTTCTTTAATTTATTTCATTTAATTGAATTTTCTTGGATAATTCAAATTATAACTGCTAGTCATTCAAATAATGAAAAAAATGAATGGAAAAATGATATTCATGTTATTTAGTATAATGTGAGGCCGTATCCACGAACAGACCATCAATTTCGAACATCTTGTTCATGAAACATGACCACGAACTTGCGGTCGAGTTATTTTTAAATTCTATAAAAAGCAAACGAAGTCCAAAAATCATAAAACTTGTCAAGATGTCATGATATCATATGTGGAGGCTGTGATAAAAAATTGAGAAGGTTTTGCGCAAGTTGTCACGTACGATGCTTGCAAACCGAAGAATCTTCGAAGAAGTTTCATGATTTTGTGAAGAGGCTGACGGGGTGGTAAGCATCGCATGTGACAAACTTGCGCGAAACCTCCTCAATTTTTATCATGTGCCGCTGGAGGAGGAGGAGAAAGAGAGGAGGAGGAGGAGAGGAGGAGAGGAGGAGAGGAGGAAGGAGGAAGAGAAGGAGGCCACCGAAGCAACTCTAAGGTTTAGCATGGTTGGATTGTGGATGCATGGATTGATGTTTGCCATAAATTAATATAGCTTATGGAATATATTAGTAATGGGATACAGATCCTGAATTTGTAATCCCTGATCCTTGCTTATCTTGATTATGTTGCTAGGTGTTCCTTACATAATCTTGTGCATGTCAGCCATCGTGTCGTTCATATATATGTGATGTCGGCCACCGTGCCATTGGTTTTCTTGCAGGTTTTAGAAACCTCACCGTGCAGGGGAGGTGCTGCCAAAATTTTATATTGACAGTTTTATGTTTCTTTTTTTGCAGAGAATAGCCCATTGGAGTAGAGCCGGAGTACCTAGGTGACCCCGATCGCCTTCCTCGCCACTGCGGGTCTGCCTACACCACGTCGCCTCGCCACTACACCGACCCGCCATGGCCCTGCTAGCCTGACTCCACCGCCACCCTAGGTATAACCCCTCTTTCCATATCATGGTCGTAGATCACGTAACCTAGTTAGGCGTCTCCCGTTCGAAAGAGATACGGTTGGAAATATGCCGATATTTCCATATCTAAACCGTATCTGTTTTGAATTATCCACGTTTTTTGGATAGCCTGCGGATGCGTAGGTGGGGTTAGTTTCCATGGTCTGCTCCGATCCGAGACAGAGTTTCGGCATCATCTCTCTTTTGTTCTCCGAATACACACTCTCTCTAGCAGGACATGTATTTGGAGAACAACGGGGAGGTGCTGCCGAAATTCTATCTCGGATAGGAATAGAGCATGGAAACTAACCTCATCTATGGATCCTCGCATGGGATTAGGACCTATCCTCACCTATTAGATAGTAGGAACGTCGTGTAAATGCAATTGATGTTTATATTACTCGTCGCTATATATGTTAGAGGATGGAGGACCGTGAGTGGATGTACATGGGCCATGCAAGTCAGAGTCAGGTCACCAATGAATGGATCGACAAGACCGATGCTTTCTTGGAATGGGCATTTGGCATGGCTGCTAAAGGCGGTGAACTTTACAACAACATATTATGGTGACAACCTCCCTAGCGTGCATAATCCAACCCCTTGTTACAATGCTGGCGAAAATGAATCGAACCTCAGCCTTTTCTGAGGGCAACTCAGAAGCGCAAATGCATCGACCCCCAAGACCTTGAATCATGAAGAGTGGTGCCATATCATGCTATACGTGTTGACCAACCTTGACGAAGTGGCACCGTACATGTAGTAAGTTCTCAACGAACTTGTTAAATACGCCGTCACTATTCTGCATCCAACCCCTTGTTTCTCGTTGGTACAGGGAATTTCTTCATGAATTCTAGCATCAATCAAGGGATCCTACCGCACAGCAGCTAGATACCCTTCTTAGACAAGGTGCGGGAAATGGAATGCCTGATTTCATTTCTTGGTTCAAACGGAAGGTACCGTCCAATTTAGCTCGTACTTAGTTTGACATTCTAAGTTACTTGTACGTGCAAATAATATAAACGATATATCCTGCTTGAGCTTGTAGGGCCAGAGGGATGCGTCTATGCGTGCCGAGTTGAGATAGGTTGCCGATGGCTTTGCCTATAGGGTTAGGTCATTTTCTAGTTATGACGTGAATGGATATCGCTTTCGCACAACAAGCTACGAGCAGAATCGGCCCAATCGAAGAACCACAAGTTCTAGAGTTTTTACACCCGGCGTTGATGAGGTCGAGTATTATGGAAGAATTGAAGAAATATACCAACTCAAGTTTCATGGTTCCAAACCTTTTAATCCCATCATATTCAAATGACATTGGTTTGATCCTGAAGGAGACGGACATATTGTAATCTTGGTCTAGTCAAAATTCGACAGGATTCCATCTTACCAGGAGAAGATGTCTATATTGTGGCCCAATAGGCCACGCAAGTTTATTATCTCCCATATGCGTGTCAAACCAAAAGGCATCTTAAGGGTTGGGATATTGTGCATAGGGTATCGCCACACGGTAAAGTGCCTGTCCCAAACGATGAAGATTACAACTTAGATCCAAACACATATGACGGAGAGTTCTTTCAAGAAGAGGGACTAGAAGGGAGGTTTGAGATAGACTTAACCGAAGCAATCGGAATAGAAGTAGACAATGAAACGGTTATTGAAGAGGACGCTGGAGATAAGGTGCAAAATGTGAAGGACTTACAAATGCTTGAGCGATTACATTTAGACAATGACAATGGCAACATTGCTCATTCGGATAGTGTTGATTATTTCAACATGATTGATAGTGATGATGAGACTTATGATGCAGCTAATCCCGATCATGAAGATTATTTCTAATACATGTAATACTATTTTATTTTGTAATTATGTTTTGTTTATTTTGCATCTCTTTCTAAGTACTTCTTGTTTATCTATGCTTATTGGTTTACTCTTTTTAATTGCAGGTGATTGAACAAAGATGATGGAGCACTTGGATTACTTGTGAACTTATTTGTGATATATTGTGAGACATGTGACGTTTGTGATATATATGTGATGTTTGTGATATATATGTGGTGTTGGTGATATATATGTGATGTTGATGATATATATGTGATGTTGGTGATGTTTGTTATATATATCTTCTATTTGTTTGGATGGAATGTTAAAAACAAATAAAAAGGTTGTTTTCAGTCACTTTGCCGAGTGCAATGGCCATGACACTCGGCAAAGCTACTACCTGGGAACATGCTTTGCCGAGTGCAATGACCATTGCACTCGGCAAACATCACATATTTGCCGAGTGCCATGGGCCAGGCACTCGGCGAAGGTCGCCTATTTACCGAGTGTCTTGTCGACGGCACTCGGCAAAGTGGCCACCTTTGTCGAGTGTCTAAGTCAACGGCGCTCAGCAAAGCGGGTACCTTTGCTAAGTGCTTGACCTTGACACTCAGCAAAGCCGCCGTCATGGTGGCGCTCGCCATCACTTTTCTTTGCCGAGTGTCGGATTGGCACTCGGCAAAGCCGTTGTCGAGTGCCCGATAAAGTGCACTCGGTAAAGAGGTCTTTGCCGATAAACTATTTACCGAGCGCCCTTTGCCGAGTGTAACACTCGGCAAAGGCTTTGTCGAGTGTATATCAGCCTTTGCCGAGTGCCTCAGGCACTCGGCAAAGAAGCCGCCTCCGGTAGTGGTGAGTTTTTTAATGTGCACATTCTCACTGGGTTCATCTTCAAGATGCATCACTACTGGTGTACCTTCACTTTTATTCTTATTTTCTTTCTACCCAGTCTTAAGCTTCTTAGGACATCTCCATGTAGCTATAGACTGAATAGTTGCACCTTTTTCTTTATTAGTATTTCTACTTTGTCTGCCCCTCTTCAGAGTACGTGGAGTCAGTGTAGATTTTACTTGGAATTCCAATTCATCCATTTCATGTGGTATTTCTATTCTTTCAGGTGCGTTTACTGCAGGTACGTGGGATTTCATAATCCCTTTTGTATTAGTGAAGGCTTCAGACAGTTCGTTTGCAATTCTTTGTAAATCTATTATATTCTGGACTTCAAGTTCATTTTATTTAGTGTGAGGATCCATTCCAAGGACCCAAGTGCTTTCCCATGTTATTTCTCGGCATTTGTCCCTAGCAAGGTACTTTCCTCCCCCTAATGTCGGGAAATGATCTTCATTAAAAATACTATCAGCAAACCAAGCCATATGCAAATCTCAAGTTGATGGCTCTAAATATTTTATTATTGATGGGCTTTCAAATCCTATGTAGATTCCTAGACTACGCCGAGGCCACATCGTTGTTCACTGAGGTGGTGGTATAGGAATGTATATAGCACATTCAAATTTATGCAGATGAGAAATATTTGGTTTTATTTTTCGCACAAATTGTATCGGTGATACATCGTGGT
Source organism: Miscanthus floridulus (assembly GCF_019320115.1). Taxonomy (NCBI): domain Eukaryota; kingdom Viridiplantae; phylum Streptophyta; class Magnoliopsida; order Poales; family Poaceae; genus Miscanthus; species Miscanthus floridulus. Next base: position 12,133,247 of record NC_089583.1, on the reverse strand, counting down.
ATGCAGATGGTCTAAGTTGAATTAATGCTGCTGCATGCAACACAGCATGCCCCCAACAAGTGGATGGTAGCTGATTGTTCTGTATCAATGGTCTTGCAATTAACTTGATCCTCTTAATTAATGATTCTGCTAGACCACTTTGTGTATGCACATGTGGCACAGAGTGCTCAACTTTAATTCCTAGAGACATACAATAATCATTAAATACCTTCGAGGTAAATTCTCTAGCATTATCCATTCTGATGGATTTAATTCTTGAGTCTAGAAAATTGGCTCGTAATTGAATTATTTGGGACATTAATCGTGCAAAAGCATGGTTTCTAGTAGAGAGAAGGCATACGTGGCTCCACTTCGTAGAAGCATCAATTAACACCATGAAGTACCAAAATGGCCCTATCAGGGGACTAATAAGACCACAAATATCACCCTGAATTCTTTCTAGAAATGATGGTGATTCATCTCTCACTTTTAAAATAGAGGGTCGAGTTATTAATTTCCCGTTGGCACATGCAACACACACAAAATCTTCATGATTAGGGAAATCGTTCTTCTTTAAATTATGACCATTTGAATTATTAGTAATTCTTTTTATCATGCTTAGACTAGGATGTCCCAAACGATCATGCCATATTCTGTATGACTCATTATTTCTTAGGATCATTTGCATTGTAACATGTTTTTGAGTTGGCTTAATATATGTGTAGTACAATGCTTAACACATGGAAGGAAAAATTTCGACAATCTTCTTGTTGTCTCCTATTGACTTAGTCATAATTAAGCGTTCTTCGCCTTCATCATCATTTGTTTCTAAATGATAATTATTTGCACATATATCCTTAAATGAAAGCAACGTTCTAGTTGATTCAGGATAAAGTAATGCTTCTTGGATTACTAGTTCCGTTCCATTAGGGACAATTATAGTGGCTCTTCCAACACCAACTATATGCGTATCACTTCCAGTGATAGTAGTAATGTTTTCATTATTCTTTCTAATAGTCTGAAAATATCGTGTATCCCTAGGGATTGTATCGGTTGTGCAACTATAAATTAAACATAATTCCTCTTCCATAGCCATTTGTACTCCACGGGTTCTATAATAAAGCAATTAAATTTATTCAGCATGCAACTAAAATAAGCTTTAAAATAGAACAATAATATAACTAAGAATTTATTTAACATAAAACCGTCTGCAAGACTCTTATTACATTAGGCTCTACATGAGCCGACTCCAAACCACAATATTCATGCAAGGATTAAAATACTTAATGTAGACTATTATTTTATTACTATACTACGGGATAGCTAAATAAGAGCTCAAATAGAGTCTCCATGCACATCTTCCTCTTCATCTTGAATATCATCAGTTTCCATGTCAGTGCCCATGCCTTCAAGGTTCTTCATAATGACATCCCAACTGTCATTGGGCGTGATGTCTGCTGGCACATCTTTAGTCTTCTCAGGAGCTTCAATCTCTTCTTTTTCTTCAGGTTTAGAAGATTTTTGCTCCCTGTCCTTGGACTTGGAACATTCTCCAATTTCCAACTTCTTAGTCGAGACAAAGTGAGCTTCATGCTTAGCTTCATGCAGATTATTCTTGAGCTAAGCCTTCAATTCTTGATAGAGTTTCACTATATGCTTAGGCGTGCAACAAATTCTAGACCAATGGCCTTTCATCCCACACCTATAGGATTCTTGGTCCTGCTTGCCATATTCTCCCCTTGGTGGAATCTTCTTTGATTTCCATCGTTCCTTCTTCTTAAAATTATGAACCTTCTGGTTCTTTCCCTTCCATGGTGCCTTCTGTGGCCCCTTCCCTTTTCCTTCATTCTTCTTCTGAGATAAGGAAACAACATGTGCTTCAGGCTTACTTAAGCTGCCAGTAGGACGAGTTAGATGGTTCTGCATCAACTCTTCATCTTCACCTTGGTCTTGCTGTAAAGCATTACTAAGGTCAACGTACTTCTTGAACTTTTCTTTCTTGCACTGGCGACTTAAATAGGTGAGTTTAGGGTGAAAGGTTGATAGGGTTTTTTCTACGAGGTCTGATTCAGTCAGATCAATGCCACATAGCTTCATGCGTGTGACAATCCCATAGAGCTTGTCATTGTAATCCTCAACAGTCTTGTAGTCTTGGTAGCGAAGATTCTGCCATTCGTGTTTCACCCGAGGAAGAAGTACAGTCTCCATATTTTCAAAGCGTTCAAGCAACGCATTCCACAAGACTTGAGGATCACGTTCAATCATATACTCATTCTTCAGTGATGAGCTTATGTTATGCCTGAGAAAGTGTAGAGCTTGCGCCCTTTCAGCACTTGTTGTGTTCTTGACATTGGTGGTTTTGATAGCATGCAAAAGATTATTTCCATCCAAGACAATCTAAGCATCTAAGGACCAAGAGAGATAGTTGCTTTGTACTTTTCTTTCTTGCACTGACGACTTAAATAGGTGAGTTTAGGGTGAAAGGTTGATAGGTTTTTTTTCTACGAGGTCTGATTCAGTCAGATCAATGCCACATAGCTTCATGCGTGTGACAATCCCATAGAGCTTGGCATTGTAATCCTCAACAGTCTTGTAGTCTTGGTAGCAAAGATTCTGCCATTCGCGTTTCACCCAAGGAAGAAGTACAGTCTCCATCTTTTCAAAGCGTTCATGCAATGCATTCCACAAGACTTGAGGATCACGTTCAATCATATACTCATTCTTCAGTGATGAGCTTATGTTATGCCTGAGAAAATGTAGAGCTTACGCCCTTTCAGCACTTGTTGCATTCTTGTCATTGGTGGTTTTGATAGCATGCAAAAGATTCATTCCATCCAAGACAATCTTAGCATCTAAGGACCAAGAGAGATAGTTGCTTTGTACTTTTCTTTCTTGCACTGATGACTTAAATAGGTGAGTTTAGGGTGAAAGGTTGATAGGTTTTTTTTCTATGAGGTCTGATTCAGTCAGATCAATGCCACATAGCTTCATGCATGTGGCAATCCCATAGAGCTTGGCATTGTAATCATCAATAGTCTTTTAGTCTTGGTAGCGAAGATTTTGCCATTCGCGTTACACCCGAGGAAGAAGTACAGTCTCCATCTTTCCAAAGCGTTCATGCAACTCATTTCGCAAGACTTGAGGATCACATTCAATCATATACTCATTCTTCAGTGATGAGCTTATGTTATGCCTAAGAAAGTGTAGAGCTTATGCCCTTTCAGCACTTGTTGCGTTCTTGTCATTGGTGGTTTTGATAGCATGCAAAAGATTCTTTCCATCCAAGACAATCTCAACATCTAAGGACCAAGAGAGATAGTTGCTTTGTACTTTTCTTTCTTGCACTAACGACTTAAATAGGTGAGTTTAGGGTGAAAGGTTGATAGGGTTTTTTTCTACAAGGTCTGATTCGGTCAGATCAATGCCACATAGCTTCATGCGTGTGACAATCCCATAGAGCTTGTCATTGTAATCCTCAACAGTCTTGTAGTCTTGGTAGCGAAGATTCTGCCATTCGCGTTTCACCCGAGGAAGAAGTATAGTCTCCATCTTTTCAAAGCGTTCATGCAACGCATTCCACAAGACTTGAGGATCACGTTCAATCATATACTCATTCTTCAGTGATGAGCTTATGTTATGCCTGAGAAAGTGTAGAGCTTACGCCCTTTCAGCACTTGTTGTGTTCTTGTCATTAGTGGTTTTGATAGCATGCAAAAGATTCTTTCCATCCATGACAATCTCAGCATCTAAGGACCAAGAGAGATAGTTGCTTTGTACTTTTCTTTCTTGCACTGATGACTTAAATAGGTGAGTTTAGGGTGAAAGGTTGATAGGGTTTTTTTCTATGAGGTCTGATTCAGTCAGATCAATGCCACATAGCTTCATGCATGTGGCAATCCCATAGAGCTTGGCCTTGTAATCATCAATAGTCTTGTAGTCTTGGTAGTGAAGATTATGCCATTTGCGTTTCACCCGAGGAAGAAGTACAGTCTCCATCTTTTCAAAGCGTTCATGCAACACATTTCGCAAGACTTGAGGATCACATTCAATCATATACTCATTCTTCAGTGATGAGCTTATGTTATGCCTAAGAAAGTGTAGAGCTTGCGCCCTTTCAGCACTTGTTGGGTTCTTGTCATTGGTGGTTTTGATAGCATGCAAAACATTCTTTCCATCCAAGACAATCTAAGCATCTAAGGACCAAGAGAGATAGTTGCTTTGTACTTTTCTTTCTTGCACTGATGACTTAAAGAGGTGAGTTCAGGGTGAAAGGTTGATAGGTTTTTTTCTACGAGGTCTGATTCAGTCAGATCAATGCCACATAGCTTCATGCGTGTGACAATCCCATAGAGCTTGTCATTGTAATCATCAACGGTCTTGTAGTCTTGGTAGCGAAGATTCTGCCATTCGCGTTTCACCTAAGGAAGAAGTATAGTCTCCATCTTTTCAAAGCGTTCATGCAACACATTCCGCAAGACTTGAGGATCACATTCAATCATATACTCATTCTTTAGTGATGAGCTTATGTTATGCCTAAGAAAGTGTAGAGCTTATGCCCTTTCAGCACTTGTTGCATTCTTGTCATTGGTCGTTTTGATAGCATGCAAAAGATTCTTTCCATCCAAGACAATCTCAGCATCTAAGGACCCAGAGAGATAGTTGCTTTGTACTTTTCTTTCTTGCACTGATGACTTAAATAGGTGAGTTTAGGGTGAAAGGTTGATAGGGTTTTTTTCTACGAGGTCTGATTCAGTCAGATCAATGCCACATAGCTTCATGCGTGTGACAATCCCATAGAGCTTGTCATTGTAATCCTCAATAGTCTTGTAGTCTTGGTAGCGAAGATTCTACCATTTGCGTTTCACCCGAGGAAGAACTACAGTCTCCATCTTTTCAAAGCGTTCATGCAACGCATTCCACAAGACTTGAGGGTCATGTTCAATCATATACTCATTCTTCAGTGATGAGCTTATGTTATGCCTGAGAAAATGTAGAGCTTACGCCCTTTTAGTACTTGTTGCATTCTTGTCATTGGTGGTTTTGATAGCATGCAAAAGATTCTTTCCATCCAAGACAATCTTAGCATCTAAGGACCAAGAGAGATAGTTGCTTTGTACTTTTCTTTCTTGCACTGACGACTTAAATAGGTGAGTTTAGGGTGAAAGGTTGATAGGTTTTTTTTCTATGAGGTCTGATTCAGTCAGATCAATGCCACATAGCTTCATGCATGTGGCAATCCCATAGAGCTTGGCATTGTAATCATCAACAGTCTTGTAGTCTTGGTAGCGAAGATTCTGCCATTCGCGTTTCACCCGAGGAAGAAGTACAGTCTCCATCTTTCCAAAGCGTTCATGCAACTCATTTCGTAAGACTTGAGGATCACATTCAATCATATACTCATTCTTTAGTGATGAGCTTATGTTATGCCTAAGAAAGTGTAGAGCTTATGCCCTTTCAGCACTTGTTGTGTTCTTGTCATTGGTGGTTTTTATAGCATGCAAAAGATTCTTTACATCCAAGACAATCTCGACATCTAAGGACCAAGACAGATAGTTGCTTTGTACTTTTATTTCTTGCCCTGACAAATTAAATAGGTGAGTTTAGGGTGAAAGGTTGATAGGGTTTTTTTTCTACGAGGCCTGATTCAGTCAGATCAATGCCACAGAGCTTCATGCGTGTGACAATCCCATAGAGCTTGTCATTGTAATCCTCAACAGTCTTGTAGTCTTGGTAGCGAAGATTCTACCATTCATGTTTCACCTGAGGAAGAAGTATAGTCTCCATCTTTTCAAAGTGTTCATGCAACGCCTTCCGCAAGACTTGAGGATCACATTCAATCATATACTCATTCTTTAGTGATGAGCTTATGTTATGCCTAAGAAAGTGTAGAGCTTATGCCCTTTCAGCACTTGTTGCATTCTTGTCATTGGTGGTTTTGATAGCATGCAAAAGATTCTTTCCATCCAAGACAATCTCAGTATCTAAGGACCAAGAGATATAGTTGCTTTGTACTTTTCTATCTTGCACTGATGACTTAAATAGGTGAGTTTAGGGTGAAAGGTTGATAGGGTTTTTTTCTATGAGGTCTGATTCAGTCAGATCAATGCCACATAGCTTCATGCATGTGACAATCCCATAGAGCTTGTCATTGTAGTCCTCAACAGTCTTGTAGTCTTGGTAGCGAAGATTCTGCCATTCACGTTTCACCCAAGGAAGAAGTACAGTCTCCATCTTTTCAAAGAGTTCATGCAACGCATTCCGCAAGACTTGAGGATCACATTCAATCATATACTCATTCTTCAGTGATGAGCTTATGTTATGCCTGAGAAAATGTAGAGCTTACGCCCTTTCAGCACTTGTTGCATTCTTGTCATTGGTGCTTTTGATAGCATGCAAAAGATTCTTTCCATCCAACACAATCTTAGCATTTAAGGACCAAGAGAGATAGTTGCTTTGTACTTTTCTTTCTTGCACTGACGACTTAAATAGGTGAGTTTAGGGTGAAAGGTTGATAGGGTTTTTTCTATGAGGTCTGATTTAGCAAATCAATGCCACATAGCTTCATGCATGTGGCAATCCCATAGAGCTTGGCCCTGTAATCATCAACAGTCTTGTAGTCTTGGTAGCGAAGATTCTACCATTTGCGTTTCACCCGAGGAAGAAGTACAGTCTCCATCTTTTCAAAGTGTTCGTGCAACACATTCTGTAAGACTTGAGGATCACATTCAATCATATACTCATTCTTCAGTGATGAGCTTATGTTATGCCTAAGAAAGTGTAGAGCTTATGCCCTTTTAGCACTTGTTGCGTTCTTGTCATTGGTGGTTTTGATAGCATGCAAAAGATTCTTTCCATCCAAGACAATCTAAGCATCTAAGGACCAAGAGAGATAGTTGCTTTGTACTTTTCTTTCTTGCACTGACGACTTAAATAGGTGAGTTTAGGGTGAAAGGTTGATAGCCATTTTTTTCTACGAGGTCTGATTCAGTAAGATCAATGCCACATAGCTTCATGCGTGTGACAATCCCATAGAGCTTGTCATTGTAATCCTCAACAGTCTTATAGTCTTGGTAGCGAAGATTCTGCCATTTGCGTTTCACCTGAGGAAGAAGTACAGTCTCCATCTTTTCAAAGCGTTCATGCAACACATTCCATAAGACTTCAGGATCACATTCAATCATATACACAATCTTTAGTGATGAGCTTATGTTATGCCTAAGAAAGTGTTGAGCTTATGCCCTTTCAGCACTTGTTGCATTCTTGTCATTGGTGGTTTTGATAGCATGCAAAAGATTCTTTCCATCCAAGACAATCTCAGCATCTAAGGACCAAGAGAGATAGTTGCTTTGTACTTTTCTTTCTTGCACAGACGACTTAAATAGGTGAGTTTAGGGTGAAAGGTTGATAGGGTTTTTTTTCTACGAGGTCTGATTCAGTCAGATCAATGCCACATAGCTTCATGCGTGTGGCAATCCCATAGAGCTTGGCATTGTAATCATCAACAATCTTGTAGTCTTGGTAGCGAAGATTCTGCCATTCGCATTTCACACGAGGAAGAAGTACAGTCTCCATCTTTCCAAAGCGTTCATGCAACTCATTTCGTAAGACTTGAGGATCACATTCAATCATATACTCATTCTTTAGTGATGAGCTTATGTTATGCCTAAGAAAGTGTAGAGCTTATGCCCTTTCAGCACTTGTTGCGTTCTTGTCATTGGTGGTTTTTATAGCATGCAAAAGATTCTTTCCATCCAAGACAATCTCAACATCTAAGGACCAAGAGAGATAGTTGCTTCGTACTTTTCTTTCTTTTACTGATGACTTAAATAGGTGAGTTTAGGGTGAATGGTTGATAGGGTTTTTTTTCTACGAGGTCTGATTCAGTCAGATCAATGCCACATAGCTTAATGCGTGTGACAATCCCATAGAGCTTGTCATTGTAATCCTCAACAGTCTTGTAGTCTTGGTAGCGAATATTCTGCCATTCGCGTTTCACCCGAGGAAGAAGTACAGTCTCCATCTTTTCAAAGCATTCATGCAATGCATTCCACAAGACTTGAGGATCACGTTCAATCATATACTCATTCTTCAGTGATGAGCTTATGTTATGCCTGAGAAAGTGTAGAGCTTACGCCCATTAGCACTTGTTGCGTTCTTGTCATTAGTGGTTTTGATAGCATGCAAAACATTATTTCCATCCAAGACAATCTCAGCATCTAAGGACCAAGAGAGATAGTTGCTTTGTACTTTTCTTTCTTGCACTGATGACTTAAATAGGTGAGTTTAGGGTGAAAGGTTGATAGGGTTTTTTTCTATGAGGTCTGATTCAGTCAGATCAATGCCACATAGCTTCATGCATGTGGCAATCCCATAGAGCTTGGCATTGTAATCATCAATAGTCTTGTAGTCTTGGTAGCGAAGATTCGGCAATTTGCGTTTCAGCCAAGGAAGAAGTACAGTCTCCATCTTTTCAAAGCGTTCAAGCAAAACATTCCGCAAGACTTGAGGATCACATTCAATCATATACTCATTTTTTAGTGATGAGCTTATGTTATGCATAAGAAAGTGTAGAGCTTACGCCCTTTCAGCACTTGTTGCGTTCTTGTCATTGGTGGTTTTGATAGCATGCAAAAGATTATTTCCATCTGAGACAATCTAAGCATCTAAGGACCAAGAGAGATAGTTGCTTTGTAGTTTTCTTTCTTGCACTGATGACTTAAATAGGTGAGGTTAGGGTGAAAGGTTGATAGTTTTTTTCTACGAGGTCTGATTCAGTCAGATCAATGCCACATAGCTTCATGCATGTGACAATCCCATAGAGCTTGGCGTTGTAATCCTCAACAGTCTTGTAGTCTTGGTAGCGAATATTCTGCCATTCGCGTTTCACCCGAGGAAGAAGTATAGTCTCCACCTTTTCAAAGCGTTCATGCAACGCATTCCACAAGACTTGAGGATCACGTTCAATCATATACTCATTCTTCAGTGATGAGCTTATGTTATGCCTAAGAAAGTGTAGAGCTTGTGCCCTTTCAACACTTGTTGCGTTCTTGTCATTGGTGGTTTTTATAGCATGCAAAATATTCTTTCCATCCAAGATAATCTCAACATCTAAGGACCAAGAGAGATAGTTGCTTTGTACTTTTCTTTCTTGCACTGACGACTTAAATTGGTGAGTTTAGGGTGAAAGGTTGATAGGGTTTTTTTCTATGAGGTCTGATTCAGTCAGATCAATGCCACATAGCTTCATGTGTGTGACGATCCCATAGAGCTTGTCATTGTAATCCTCAACAGTCTTGTAGTCTTGGTAGCGAAGATTCTGCCATTCGCGTTTCACCCGAGGAAGAAGTACAGTCTCCATCTTTTCAAAGCGTTCATGCAACGCATTCCACAAGACTTGAGGATCACGTTCAATCATATACTCATTCTTCAGTGATGAGCTTATGTTATGCCTGAGAAAGTGTAGAGCTTACGCCCTTTCAGCACTTGTTGCGTTCTTGTCATTGGTGGTTTTGATACCATGCAAAACATTATTTCCATCCAAGACAATTTCAGCATCTAAGGACCAAGAGAGATAGTTGCTGCCATTCGGGGCCAGCTCAGTGATCTCTCTCTTCACGAGGCCAGACATGTCTACGTGATAAAATAATGTGCATATAAGTTTACTGCTAGTAAACATATAGTATATAAAAGTAATGTGGATGAGGAAAATTCTTAGTAATATAATTTATAGCATCTTCAGGAATTAATTGTCTATATAATTTTCAGAATTATTCATCAATTAGACATGCTAAACAAATTTGGGATATGAGTCTCATAGGGGGCTTCAAGAACGGAGAACTCATATATATACTAAATTGCTGTAATTATGCAAAACAGTAATAAATCAATGCAAAATGTAATTTCTAGAGATTGCAAATTATAATATTCTAAAAAAATCTCCGTGCAATCTTCTCTACAGAAAAGATTTAATAGTTACTTCTAATTATAGGAGAGAGAGCACTAGCAGTACTACTCGGCTTAGAATCCTTAAACGCTATCCGTCCATGCTGTGAACTCTACCGTAGAATCCTTCTCTCTCTCCACTCCTAGTCTTTTCTTTTCTTTTCTTTTCTCGCTCCGTTCACCCACGGCTGCGCATCTGCTGGCAGCACAGGCGAGTGGTGAGCCACGAGTGTTCGTGCAATTGCTAAGGTAGTGTTTAGTTTTCAAAATTTTGCAAAATTTTTTAAGATTTTTCATCACATCGAATCTTTAGACGCATATATGAAGCATTAAATATAAATAAAAAATAAAACTAATTACACAGTTTAGACGAAATTCACGAGATGAATCTTTTAAGCCTAATTAGACTATGATCGGACACTAATTGCCAAATAACAACGAAAGTGCTACAGTACCATTTTCCAAAAAAATTCAACCCAAACTATCATATCGAATCTTGCGGCACATGCATGGAGTATTAAATATAGACGAAAAAATTAATTGCACAGTTTGGTTGGAAATCACGAGACGAATGTTTTAAGACTAATTAGTCTATGATTAGCCATAAGTGCTACAGTACTAACACGCGTTAATGATGGATTAATTAGGCTTAATAAATTCGTCTCGCATTTTCCAGGCGAGCTATGTAATTAGTTTTTTTATTAGTATCCGAAAACCCCTTACGATATCCCCGAAACATCCGATGTGACATCCAAAAATTTTCATTTCGTGAACTAAACACAGCCTAATACTCGCGTGCGGGCGAGCAGGATCTTGCGTGCAGCCCTGCTGTAGCTCACGTGCTGACGAGCAATAGCCGGGAGGTGAGACACATGCGGGCGTCATCGTCTAGTGCCGGTCTACGGCGGCGCGCGTGAAACGGCAGGGCAGGCGGCGACGCAGCAAGGCGGCCAAGCGGTATGCGACTTGCGTGCAAGCGCGTCGCGGTGAAGAGTGGTAAGTAGGGATGCTTTTTCTTGTAGATCTAGATAGGCACGGCTCATCTAAAACGGCTTCATCGGTGAAGCCAAAGCCGGTGAAGACAGAAAAACTAGTTTTTCCCGACTTCTAGTTCATTTTAACCCCGACTTACAAAATGGTTTCACGCTACAGTGCCTCGATTTACGTAAAATAGATAAAGCCGAAGCCGGCATAAGCTATGCCAAAAAGGCCCTTAGTCTTCCTGCTGCTCAGATTGGGGCTTATTTGATTTCGACTAATCAGCTTGTGTGCTGACTTGTGGTCGTCAGACTTCGTGCTGGCGATATGTACCCTATTAATCCGTTGTTATTCAATGCCGGTGGATTTTCTTCTTCTTTCTAGATCTATCTATGGTCGGATCTGGCCTTCAAGGCTAGTACTGAGGTTACGAGTTTTCCTCATCTAGTAGATTAGAACGCATTCAATCTAATCTACTAAAGAAAATTCTTTTGTACATTCTGTACTTGGGTTCTTGAGTTCGAGAAGTGAAGGCTGTCGCGTAGGACAGTTCGGCTAGGCCGCGATGACCTGCCGGTGTGACGATGAGTCGATGCAGATCGGTTCGTCAACAACGTCGATGTTCTCGACGTCGTCTAAGTGACTTTGATAGACCGGCCTCCGTAGATGTACAGTTGAAGGAGCTCCGTAGATGTACGGTTGCAGGCTTAGAGTCAACTCCTGCGATGTCGATGCAGAGCGGTCGTGCTGATAACGTGTTGGAAAACACGTTGTTGACGTCGGATCGACTCGCGCTCTCAATGGTAACGCAAACATAGAAGTGAACACAAGAAAACAATTGTGGGACTATTCTTTATTGCTTTCTGGATATTGATAATTACAGTAGAGGATCTCCCACGTATATATAGTTCGAATATGTCCTAGAGTTTGGTAAACGCCCACATAACAAACGAGCTAGGATTAAGATTCCTTCTTCTCCACTTTCTATATTTCAAAGCCCGTATGTTTTATAACAGCTTGATCTTCTCCGACTTTTAAAATTGGTTATAAAAACTATTAGAAATATTTTTTAAAAAATATGTCTGACTATTTTTTTTCTAGAAAATAAATGCAATTAAAATAATAAAAATTGACTTAGTCTTAGGCTGTCTCTAATAGGAGACCCAAACTTAAAATATGTCTCCAACAGAATACCTATAGCCTCCAACAGAGTACCTATATAGAAGACCCATTTTGGGTATTAGGAGAGGTATAATCCAAATCTGAGTATCCTCTCCCCTAAAGACCTATTTGTAGAAAGGATTCTCTTTTGGGTCTTGTTGTTGGAAAAGATAAAAAATAGGTATTTAACCATTTACCTGTAGCACTATTCAAACGTGGAATAGGTCTTGTATTTTGGATAGTGGTTGTTGGAGACAGTCTTAGAAGTTTTATTTTAGCTCATAAACGTATGAAACGAGTTTTAGTTTTTTTATAAAAAAATCATAATATATCTTATTGTGCCTAGCTTTAAAAAATAGAAAATTGGGTCTGATCTTCTATTTTTGCTAGCTAAAACAAAGTTTCTAAGATTTAATTAGATTTAGGATTTTAATTACATAATTTTTAAGAAAAAATATTTGAATATTATAGATTTTTTTTCTTTTGACCATCTTAAGCTATTAACATAATCTGATTTACCACTTGTAACTAGCGTGGAACCACATAGGATATCATTGCTGAAGCCAATCAGAATATAAAATCAACAGGTTTCAAAAGTGGGAAAGTCAAGCAAGCAGCTTTCCGATTAAGGGCTCGTTTGGTTATGGGCAGAACGACGCCTAGATTTATTCCGGTTAATAAAAGCTTACATAAATTAAGTAACAATTCTGGCTAGAAATTCTTCCTGGGTGTCATTCTAGAAAAAACGAACGGGGCCTAAAGGAAGAGAATAGAACTTTAAGCAAAGTTGGAGGAGGTGAAAAGGAGTTTTTTTACCTTTTTGCTCGGACTTTAAAGAAAAAATTCTTCGTAACGTTGTTGTTGGAGGGTTTCTTCACCGACTTAATCACTAAACGCGTGTATACAAGAACGGGGTTTATAAAGGGAAAACCAAACAGAAAATGATAAAACCGAAGCTATTTTTGTCCAGAAATTAAACCAACAAAAGATAGCTCTTTTTTTTCTGAGCTCCTCGCTTTTTTAAAAGCCCAAATGCTGCCCAATAATACTAGTTCAATCGGACAAAACCACAGGGAGTCAGGGTCAAAGCTGCAGTTGACTTTGACCTCCACGCGATCGTGCGGCGGAGAAGCCGGCTGCATTCCCGGTCTGCACCCGTGGGCCCCGCCGGCGCTTGGTTTGCTTTGCCGGCGGTGTACCTCCTAGCTACTACTCCGTTCGTCATGTCTGACAACGATGTCAGTGCGAATTTGGAAATTCATCGAAAATCAAACGAGCGGCAACCTTATTTCCGTTGGGAAAAGTAGTTTCATAGCACTTAAAGATCGCAAGAATCGGAAAATATCACTGAAAAAAGGCCATTACGTAAAATACTATCGAAAAATAGGACTGTTATCTAAAAATAGCATTCCGTCCCTCCCGGAGGCAACGGTGTCGGCACCGTGGATCTCCGTCAATATAATAAACGCAAAAAATAAAGAAGAAACAAAAACAAATCCACTCGATCCATCACTCCGACGCTGCAAAGGAGGGCTGCGCATGCGCCGGCGGCCCGCGACCACGATGCCGAGCTCCGCTGCGCCAGCACCCTGCCTCCACCCATGCTAGCTGGCGCGTGCGCTCCACCCTGCCTCCGCCCACGATGGCTGGCGTGCTCCGTTCCGTCGGGCCTCGCCGGTGACGACGCATCTCCCCGTCCGTGCTAGTCGGCAACCGGGCAATCTCTCCACGTGCGGGGGCCATGCCCGAGGGCGGCGGCGGAAGCAACACTACCTGGCCTCGTCGATGACAACACCTCTGCGCGCCCATGCTGGTTGGTGACAACGCCATCTCCCTCAGCGCAGGGGCCATGCCCGGCAGCGGTGGCGGATGCGTCGCCCTCACAGGGGCTGCGCTCGGCAACAGTGATAGCGCCATCTTCCCAGTGCAGTGGTCACACCCGGCGGCGGCGGAGGGCGACTGCTGCCTCGCCCTTGCACGGGCCGCGCTCGGCAACGACGACAACGCCATCTCCCCAACGTAGTGGCCACGCCCGGCGGCAGCTGCCTCACCCCCACGGGAGCCGTGCTCTGTAACGGCGGCAGCAACTGGCCGCGCACCATGGTGGCAGGTCCGGACCTCGCCACAACGCTTCACTCATTCCGCATGGGAAGGAGAAAGAAGCAGCTAGACTGTATGGATTTACGTCGTTAGCTCAAACCGTGACAGAATGCCAGTTTCAGGTAACAGAGTGATCTTTCAATAGTATTTCACGTGACCTAGGTCTTTCCGTGGTATTTTCCGATTCTCGTGATCTTTCTGTGCTATGAAACTAATTTTCCCATTTCCGTTTCAGAGTTGCATATCATCGTCTTCAATATATACAAAGCAATTTGTTATAAAACACACACACGCGAAGCCAATCTCTTGCCACTTTGGCAGCCAAACCGGCACTAGCAGGCAGCTCTCTCTGGTGACCGGTGTGTGTGAAGGCTGCAGAGCACGACATGGACACAGACGACGATGTCAAGCAGGTGACGACGCGCGAGTACATGTGCATCAGATCTTGAAGGCCTTCTCGACGCTCTCCCTGCGCGCGCCGACGGTCTTGTACACCCTCAAGAACTCCCGGAACGTCACGGCGCGGTACCGCGCGCCGCCGCCGCCGCCCCCGGCGAGCTCCGCGGTGGGGGCGACGAGGCAGTCGTCGGTGGGCATGATGAACGTCGCCACCGACGTGCGCGGCACCGCCGCGTTGGCCGCCGCACGGTGCTCCACGCTCTCCAGCAGCCCGTTCGTCGCGATCTGCACGCACGCACGCGCCACCCCATCGTCATCAAACAACTCAATCAATCGCATCTCGCCACGTCTCGCAAGAAGAGAAAAAGAAATCGTGGACCTCGAGCTGGTGGCCGAAGCTGACGACGAAGGCGCCGGGCACGGGCTGGACGCGGATCCAGTCGCCGCGGTAGGAGACCTGGAGGCCGGCGACGCTCCCCTGGAGGAGCAGCGTGATGAGGTTGCGGTCGCAGTGCGGCGGCAGGCCCAGCGTGCGCGCCGGGTCCGGGCACGGCGGGTAGTGGTTGACGTTCACGACCACGTCGCCGGTGCTGAGGTCCCCCTCGAAGTAGTCCGGGCAGAGCCCCACGCCCTCGCACAGCAGTCGCAGCAGCGCCATGCCCAGCGCCCGCGTCGGCGCCACGAACCTCTCCGTCGCCTCCCTGAGGCCGTCGGGCTTGTCGGGCCAGGCACTCTTGGCGTCGGCGGCGACGGGGAAGCTGCCGCAGGCGAGGCGGAGGCAGTCCCGCCAGTACCTCTCGCCGCCGGTGCCGTAGGTGGTGCTGGTGAAGAGGCGGTTCGGCCTGTCCGTGTCCTCGGAGTAGAAGGCCGCCTTGTCCTCCGCGGGCAGGCGGAAGAACTCCTCGCAGCAGGTCCGAATTTTTTACAATTTAACTTTTTTTTTTTTTTGAAAGTTTCTCACAATAGACCCCTGGCGAAAAGAATTCAAGAAATAGACTCTTACCTCGGCGCCACCGTCTCTGACGCCGAGCTCCTGGGCACGGTCGGTGCCCTACCAGGGGGCTTGGCGTCAGAGTGACTGGCGCCGAGCTCGGAAATATCTACCCCGCGCCGGTCCTCTCTCTTCTTCCTCTCGCGCCCTAGCCCTGCTGACGCCGACGCCCTTGCCCGCGCCGCGCCCGCGCCCACGCCTCGCCGCCGAGCCCGCGCCGCCGCGCCGCGCCGAGCCCGCGCCGAGGCCGCCCCCGCCCCACGCCGCGCCCCTCGCCGCTCCGAGGCCGCGCCTGCTCCCGCGCCCGCGTTCGTGCCCCCCCCCCCCCCCGCCCCGTGCCGCGCCGAGGCCCCCCACCCCCCACGCCGTGCCCCTCACCGCGCTGTCTCCCATGGTTGGCTGTCGCGCCGCGCCTTTCCCTCCACCGTCGGCCCTAGGCCGCGCCCGTCGAGCCGGACTTGTCGTGCGTAGCCCCGGGCATCCCGCGCTCGCCGCGCGCCACCGCTGTCTTCTGCCGCGCCACCGCCGTCGTCTATCTTCGGTCTAACCCACGCCCATCGTCTGCCGGCCCGGACAGATAAAAATTATGAATATGCAATGTACCTACTTAGTTGGTATTTGTTATTTATTAGTTAATGTGATGACTCAGATAATTAACTTAGTTAGTGATCTAGTGAGATATATATGTAGATAGATAGAAACATAGACACATAGGCACATAGATATAGTTAGATAGCAACTTAGATATGTAGTTATATTTTTAGTCATCTACCTATGATCTAGCTATTTAGTGAGTACATTATAAATATATTCGTAGTTATTATCTTGATTACTTAGTTTGTAGTTAGAAAGTACTTGTTAGGTATTATCTATCGTCTAATTTGGACTAAAGGAAATGTGTTTCGTTACTTGTTTGAAATAGATGGATAACCTAGTGATCATATATCATGGAGGCACCGTTGAAAGCGATCGATATAGATATGTTGAGTTTCTTGACATGCAAAGCGTGCTTGTGCTATTCAATGATAAGCCTTCATTTAGTGACATGGTTGCAAGGGCTCGGGAGGAGCTACATTGCCTTGGAGATGATGGCATTGCAGTTGATGGTGTACTGCACCTAGGTTGTCCTCCGAACATCTTCAGGCGAATGATCTCAATTGGTTGTGCGGATCAGTGAGAGAACTATGTAAGATCGGCTATGAAGAGCCAGCTGTAATGTTTGGACGTGGTTGTGCGTCGGGTGTTAGTTGATCCCATCCCTCATGGGTTTACCCCAACAATGGATCATCAGGCATACATCGACCCTCCCGTTCCGGAACTTTACCTGCATGTGCAGATTGCACCTATGGTTCTCGATGCTCAATCTGCCCCCAATGCGGTATTTGGAGATGGTTGTCAGACTTATTTTTTCGTGGTAGATCCTCCTTATGAGATCCCTTTGACACAGAATCATCCGAGTAAGTGTCTTAACCGCATGGTTTTTTGGGAGCTTACCCCGTTCCTTATATCTATTTCTTTCATTATTTCCTCATTTCTGTAATGATGTTGCAGGAGACATTCCTGAGAATGTGGATGTGCCCCCTCTTGCTGCGCAAGTGCAATTTGGAGATGGATTCCGTGGGTCAAATAGTATTGAAATTATGCATGATTCGAAGCCATATGAGATGGCTAGGGCTCTTGATTCTGATGATGATCGCCCTGTTGGAGAGCTAACGGAGAGCGACGTTGAGATGATGAGGCGTATCTTTCCCGATCGCCGTGATCCTAGAGTTCACGAGAGCTCCTAGAAGCTCCTGAGGCCGGTCCTAACATGGTAATTGAGAATGGGAGGGTGTTCAATGACCTCCCTACTTTGAAGAGGTGGTTGCAGGCTTTTGCAGTGATACGAAAGAGGCCTTACAGGGTATTGCATTCATATGTGGAGCGCCGTTACACAGTTGTGTGTGACAAGGAACGCTGCCCATGGAGGGTTTGTGCAAGGAAGCAACAGGTAACTAGAAAATGAAAGATCACAAAAGTTGTTGGGCCACACAATTGTGCTGACCATGAGCTGACACTGAGGCATCGGCAGTTGACATCTACCCTCATTACCAAGCGGTTGATGGGAATTTTGTAGGGAGAACCCAACATGAAGGTGAGGACAATTATCAGGACCGTTGAAGCGTTATATGAAGGATATGTGATAACTTATGGTAAAGCATGGAGGGCTAAGCAGCGAGCGTAGAAGATGATATATGGGACTGGGAGAATGGGTATGAGCAGCTACCAGTTCTTTCCAATGCAATCAAAGCGATGAATCCTGGCATGTATTATGAGTACATCCCAAAACCTAATGCATGGAAGGATAGGAGGCAGATATTCTTCCTTGCCTTCTGGTGCTTCCCTCATTCCTTGCCCTCTTCTTCTCTAACGTCATTCGCCTCTCTAATCCCCATTTGTTAAGCCCAACATCGATCGGGTTACAAATACCGCGCTATCTAGCAAACTCACGCATCTTTTTCTTTGTGATGTTTAACGAATAGGTTGACGTAGTCAGGTCCATATCCCCTCTTCCGTGCAATTAGTTGCCTCTTCTTCAGTTCATCCAAGAACTTAGCTTGACCATCATAACATTCTCAACTGCATTTCCTAGTGCTCTGTTCAAAAGAAATATTATATCATATATGTCTTAGCAAAACAAACAAAACACAATTTCATGTTTACCAGAAAAATAACGAACCTCATCATACTCAATCATATGGCCACAATAATGGCCTATTCCAAGCTCCGAAGGGACTAGGCCATAGTTGGATTTTACACCACATTCGCACATGACAGGAGGTGCTTTGTAGATTACCCTTTCTTTCTTCTTTTCTTTAACCCTCCGCGGTTCTTCCGGCCATTGGTTCTTAGGACCATACAACCACTCCTTGAAACGACACTTCGCCGTTGAAAACACCTAAATAATGAGACATTAGTACATGAACACATATAGCTCAAGATTTTAACACATACACTTTGCACTTACTTCATGCTTGTTTGGACACACAAACTCTAACGTATTCTCAGGGTTTATCACAGCTCGATCTGAGGTTCCTCGAGTCGTCTAACCGCGGCTAGGTGCTACTCCTTAGCCGTCATTGCCGGAGGGTTAGGGGGGTGGAACCCACCGCTTAAAGTGCTCACATGGATGTCTCCCTCTAAACCAATCGTCGAAAAAGAGTACCTATGATCAAACTTGTCTGCACCATCGATCCACTGAAAGAAAAGGCACATCTCATGGTCCTACACAATGAGATTCCAACAAAATATTAGTAGCATACTTAAATAAATAAAGAAAAAGGATAGTGCAAACAATTTCTTACATTAAACTGACTACATGTGTAGAAGCAACGCGCGGCTGTGTCCGGATGTTTCGATTGAAAAACATGGGCCGGGAAACCACAGTCACAGTTAGGGATAGGAAGGTCAGGAGGGACGGGGGCATCTTTGCTAGACGCGTCGGGGTATAGTTCTCGAGGACAACCCCGTTTTAGCCAAAACTCCTCCCGAAACATTTCTTGCATCTAACAAAACGGATGTAATTTAACAAACATAAATCAAAACATCACAAATAAATATCATTGAGAACCATAACTATAATACAACCAATTTCGTTCTAAGAATCGAAAGAAGTTAACATTATACCCTAAGCCTAGGGTTTCTCATTTGATCCACAACAATGAACCCATAACATAACTACATGCGCCTAGGTTTGCTAGCTTTTTTCACGCCTTGGAATCAACCTACGGTTGTATAATACATATATTGAGGGATACAATGAAACCCTAAATGATGACGATTCTTAGGTTCAAAAATCCGACTAATATATACCGAATCGATGCGAAAAAAACAAGGAGGTGAGCGAGGATACCTTGCTTTCGAAGATATACGGATCAAATCAAGGTTTTCAAGGTCCAATATGTTGATTCGTGAGGTAGGGTGAAGTGGGGAGAGAAAAACCCGAGAGGGAGGAGAAAGAAGAGGAAGAACGCTCGGGCAAGAAGGTTGGGCTGGGGTTAAATGCAGAGACCTCGGCGCCAGTCACGCTGGCGCCGAGCCCCCTGGCAGGGCACCGACCGTGGCCAAGAACTCGGCGTCAGAGACGGTGGCGCTGAGCTCGACGCTAGCATAAATGGCGCCGAGCTAAGGGTCCATTTCATGAATTCTTTCCGTCAGGGGTCTATTTGTGAGAAACTTTCAAAAAAGGCTAAATTGTAAAAAATTTGGGCAGCAGGTCTCCATGTCCCGTACCGCCTGCTCCGGCACGCCGTGGTTCACCACCTGGAAGAAGCCTAGCTCCTTGCCAGCTTCAAGAACGGCTCGCCGGACCTCGTCGTGGGGGGCGGAGAGGTCAATGACGGAGAGCGTGACGGCGGCGGACGACACCGGCGGGCGCTGCTCGGCCGGGAAGACGAAGCTGTCCGGGAGTGTCTCCTGAGCCCTGAGGGGAGTGGACGGATCGGGGAGCAACGCCAGCGAGATCGGGGGAGGAAGTCAAGAGAAGGCAGCACTGCAGCTAAGCAGCACGAGCCACGAGGTGCACGAGGAACAAGAAGGGCCCATTTGGCTTTATCGTGTTCAATTGGTAGATGCGTCGGTAACTTACTCATTTTAAAACATAGTTTCGTGATCTTTTGCTCCCCTGTTCGTGGCGATTAATAACTAACACTACCTTTCTTGTAAGAGTGTAAAGACTACCAAATAAGTGCATGCATATATTTTCAAGATCATATGAAGAAGTTTCATTTCGGATGCTCGTACTTAAGCACATGGGAGTCAACTTTAGTCTCCTTTCAAGGTGAATAATATTTAAATTTATACCTTTATATGCAATTTTAACAAAAACCTTAATTTCATATATTGTTCATATAGAGAATTTAATTGTACTTTTTTTACAATAATATACATTTTTGTGAATTTAAATGTATTTGTACCTAATTATCGGAATTACTTCATGTTTGAACTACAAAGAAATAGATATATGAGTACAAACCTATATTTCAAGATTGTTTGTGAATTTGGAATAAAAATAAACCCAAATGTTTCTATACTGTTTGAACATGAATTATGGTTACTGTTTGTTCCCATTACATGTTCATTTCATAACACATGCTTTTCTTCTGAAGTTCTAAAATTTGTTTTGGGACCAAAATTTATCCTTATAGAATTCAAATGTTTGGATAGTTTACACCTTGTTTCTCTCATTATTTTATATTTTTTGAAACAAAATTATTTTTTTTAGCAATAATACACCTTCTAACAATTTATATTTTATACTTTTATTAAAACAAGGAAACATTAGTGTTTGTAACACTTTAGATTTGGCCCACTCACAGATTGGGAGCCCAGAATGTGCCCCTTTTAATTTGGACTGTTGGATGAAACCAACAGCCAAGATCACATATAGGGTCAAATAAAACCCTCGAAACCCTACCCTCCCTTCCATTCATGTCCTCCCCCGCACCTCCATCCCCCTCATAGATTGGCGGCGGGCCCTTTCATTATATATCCTCCTCCATTGCCTCTCCTCCTTCCTCTCAGATCTGTGCCACCGAGCATGAGCGTAACCTAGCTACCCTCCGTATGCTCATCGCCTCCCTGCTCGTAGTCGTAGGCTTCTCTAAGGAGGAGGATCCGAACCCTGGATCCATCTGGGACTCGGTCAAGGTCACCGGCCAAGGGAAGAAGCACTATGCCGCCTTGGAATACCAGGGCAACACCATCGAGCTGGTAAGCTGCTGCCTCGCTCCGCCATCACTCGCTTTCGCATTTTGTTGTGTGCCTCTAATCATTCACAATAACAGCTTGTAAATCTTGTATGCACCCAATTCTTGCTATATAATGACTAAGAGCAGCTCTAAGAGTCTAAGTAAAACGTTATGTGATGGCGTGAAGCTAGATATGGATATTATTGGCCAAAAAACGTCTCCAACAGATTGTGCAAGTTCCTCTCCAAATTTAGTTGCTCCTCATCCCAAAAACTTCGGCGGTTACACTTGGATAGCTAGTTTTGCTCTCCATTGGGGCTTCCTATGTGCTCGGCTGCCCCTTCCCACGCACATGAACTGTCTTGCCGTGCATGCTTGAGTGATTTTTTTTGCCTGTTCCTAGGTCCCCTGCTCAGGTCTAGCCAGTCTTTTGTTTGTCCTCTCTTCTTCAACTTTACAAAATACTTATTTTTATCCAGACCCAATTCCACCTAGTTTTGTACGGCGTCGATGTGATAGTGGTTTAATTGATTTTTTTTTACAAGTTTACATTGGTCCCACAATTTCCCTTTATTTTTCTCTCTTTTCCTTTTAGGCCCTGTTTGGAACACGGTATTTTTTTTTTCTGTTTGTGTGTTTTATCTGTGAAATTGAACTAATTTCTGTAAAGTTCATGTGCAAATCTAATGAAATTCATATGTTCCAAATATGCCTTATTTGGAGCAACAATCATGTGTTCTAGCCATTTCATTGAATAAGTTGAGTGCAAGGCCAGGCTTACCGGTCTTGCCCGATGCCCTCGTAGTCCTCCGATCTCAACTAACATCTTAGCAAAGACAACGATGTGGTCAGGCTTCCATGTTCCAGTTCTAGCCACTGACGATCTGGAGGAGAGGAGCAGATCGACCCCATGGGGTTTAATTTCTTCATCTCTTGGGTGTGGATGGATACGACGACCACGAGGAGGGGCTAATAAGGACGCTGCTCTGGCGACGACGTGTGGGTGCGAACAACCAGGATGTAGAAACAATAGTGTCATCGTCCTCCTCTCCACTAGACCAACCAGGATGTAGAACCCGTGTGCAAACAAAATTCGAGAGGGACGTGCGGGTGGCGCGCGAGCTCCGGCCACGGCACTGGTCGACGGCGAGGTTCTTCAGTGGGCATGGCGAGGCTCTGTAGGCGGCCCACGAGGTCTGACGGTAGCGCAGGAAGCAGGTGAGGTCCTACGTCGGCCCCCGCAAGGCTTTGCGGCCGATGCACCAGGTCTCGTGGCAGCGAGGTCCCACGGCGATGTTGGTCGACGGCGAGTTTCAGGTGCACGGGGGATTCCGCAGGTACCCATGGAAACGACAGACACCTCCCCAACATGCCGCGAGTTGGTTTTATCAACTTCGTGATGCATGAAGACTCGATTTCTAGTTTAGCAATGGTTTCTTTTTTCTCCCCTCCTCATTAACTCCGCTTGCTATGTCAGCAAAATGCCTATATGGCAGGATAATTAATATGCATAGAAACTATGATAGTTTCTGCATTGTGATTGCTCTCTCTCTCCCAATGCAGAAATCAGCATGGTTTTTATCCCTATTAGTAACATTGCCATGTAGACATTTTGTTGATGTATCAAATAATTTATTTATTGAGAAAAGAGTAAAAATTAAAGAAACAGTTTGTAAACAAGAAACTGTGTCTTCACGTGAAATGATAGAAAAAACTAAGGGTGTCGTATCGTGTGGGAAATAGCAGGGCCAAACTGCTGAACTCTAAGGACAATAAAAAAATAATTGGTAATTTAATTCTACCTTAATTACGTTGTCTAGTAACAAATGAAAACAAAAAACCTCTTGTGTCGCAGCCCTCCGTACGTGGAGATCAACGATGCACAGCGCCGCTTCTGGCCCCACCAGAGTCGTCTAACGGAGACGTCATATATGGACGGAACGGTGACTTTTGGCCACACATTAATCCACGAACAAAAAAAAATTATCAAAAAAACGTTCGTGCCAAAGAATATAATCCAAACCATGCAAAGCACTACACACCTTCCCAGTTTGCTTCGCTCCTTGTTGGATTTCCTTGTTTTATCTACTGCTTGGCATGCAAGCATTTTGTTAATGCTTCTCGGATTTCATTGACGCATTCCCTTATTTGAGCATATCGTTCCTCTCTCAGTGACCACTAGAACGTGATCTTGGACTAGATAAGTTCCTAGAATCCGGATCAAGATCACATTTTAGCGACGCTGAGAGACGAATGACATGACGGATGAGTCAAATAAATAAGGGGGAAGAGACACTAAAATCCAAGAAGCATCAACAAAATGTTTGTATGCAAAACAGTAGAAAACCAGGATTTCCAACCGGGAGCCAAGCAAAGTGGGAATTGGGAAATGTGGTTAGTGCTTTGCATGACGGATTCTTTGTCACTGACTTTTTTATGATATTTTTGGAGTCGATTAATTGCTGTACCCAAAAGTCATAGGTCCATCGAGGATGATGACGTCCATCGTGCGCAACAACCCACAAATGAGAGTCGTCTACAAAAGCCTCGAATCTGACGTACGGACAACTAACTGTTTCATTAACTGCAAGCTGTTTAATGCATGGAATGTAGGCAAGATCATTCATGAATACCATTTTGTATACCATTGCGTTGCTATATGATACAAAATGGATCAACCATAAATAAGATGAACATGATTGCGATATTTAAAAAAAACCATCAATATAAACCATGCTCACAACATTTTGAGAACTGCAGGAGCATGCAGTTTTCTATGTAGCATTGAACTGCCCTCTGCTGTCAACGTCAAAGTATCCTGAACATCCAAACAATGAAACAACCCCCTCAGCCAAGTTAAAAGTTGGATGCACCCCAACTGCAGCCCAAACGTCCAATGCTACAATTTTACAAACTCTCTGAAACTGAGAGAAAAAAATTAGATTAAAGAACGAAAAAGTATTCCGGTCTCTCTGAAACTGAGAAATATCCCCTTGATGTTAGTATTAGCATAAATTTTCCTGCAAAAACTGCCTAAAAACTCTCTGAACCTCTGAATGTCACTATATCTAAAGTCTAAACTATCTGAATGTTGCTACACTTGCAAAATAGTGTTACTCTCAAGAAGATTGGCTCTCCTGCTCGTTATCTGAACCTCTGAATGTTGCTACCCAAATCTGGCACTCATCACAACAAAGCCAGTTTCCACCATCTGTGTGGTGTTAAATGTTCTTCCATATGCCACAATATTGTTTCGACTGCAATAGCTTTTCACAGTGCCTACAAAGCACCTGCTCGTTGCCTTGCTTCTTTTTCTTTGAAACCTTGGGTGGTAGTGGTAGGCGATTACCACAGTTATCACAACACAGTACTGATTTACCAACAAGATGAGAGTCTGTACCAAATTTACAGTGTCTGAGCAAACTTTAGAATTTTTTCATCTCTCAAACGGTTGTCAGTTTGATCTATGTACTTAAACAACAATTATAGAGCTCTGAAACAGGAACAACTTTTCTTAAAGCCAACTAGGTTAATTATATTCGGAATTTTGAGAACCGGATCGATGAAAAGGGATCTGAAACCTGAACTTGGCACCGGCAGCAGCTTGCCTGCTTCCCGACGAGTCGACGCCGCCGACCGCCACACGTAGCTACTTGCAGTTACCGCCGGGACGCCGCTGCTTAACGCTGCCGCGCCCTTGGATGGCGACGCCGCCATCGTGGCCGTCGTTGGGGAGCTGTGTTCGGTCGGGTGGGCGCCCTCCAAAACCAGGATCTGCACATGCCCGCACGGGATCCGCGTGCGCTATCGAGACGAGGCGACAAGCCATACAACGCTGCTCTAGGTGGTGATTGGGCCTCGGAGCACGGGCCCTTGCCGTCGTCTCGCGAGGCGACGGGGCCATCGTCTCCAAGCGGAGCCAAGGTGCTTTTTTTTTTTGCAAAAGAACGAAGACACAAACGAGGCTAGAGGACGCGTTGTACGTGCCCTTACGCTGTATGCAGGGCCAAAGCTATATAAAATGTAACCCCTCCCTAAACATATAAAATAGTGACTTTAATTGAAATTTTACCATAACTTATTCTGTAGCCACTTTGAGTTACGATAATTACTACGTTAATTTACAAAATTATAGTAACTTTACTGAGTGGTTTACTATAACGTTATGGTAAATATCCTCACGTGTTATAGTAACCCAACTATCATAAATATATATTGACATTACCGTAAATTAGTATATAAAATTATCGTAAATGGAGGTGGCTACAGAATAACTTATTTTGTAGCTGGCTACTGAATATACTCTCCCCATATATATATATATATACTATATATATATATATATATATATATATATATATATATATATATATATATATATATATATGCACCCACACACGACCGGTGCACTTTTCTTTAATTTACTCTAACTTCGCTACTGGTCGTAGAGTAGGGTCCATGAAAGCAAGACCATGCACTGTTAATCTTGTGATGGAGGGCTGCAACAGAAGGACCATAATTGGTGGCGATGGATTATTAGACAATGTTAGGTGCAATTGCTCTTTATTGTCCATTTTAGAATTTAGTAGTTGGACCTGTGTTTTACCACACGATACATATAGCATGAAATTATAAAAGTATATACTTTTCGAATTTCATGAAAGTGCTTTGTTTGATCCCATCCTGGAGATAATAGAGCCATCATTGTCATCAGACTCAAGCCTTATGAGCTTGCTTTGGCTAACCAACGGGCCTAGGAAAACTCTGTACCAGGATTCCCTCCCTCGCTAGCTAATCCCCATAGCTCGTCTACCTTTCCTTCCAAAGAAAGCAAGAACGCCAGTAACAAATGGCAGATGGTACCCACGACGGTGGATCTCAAGCACTGCAAATGCAAGTGATCAAGTTGAACAAGCTCATCATTGTCCACCTAGCCAGTGATGTGGTCTACATGTCCGTGTCCGTGTTGTCGAATCCCTAGCACAGCCTATCCAAGTTTGTCCCCAACCTCGACATCGACCTCAACAGTGTACGCTCCTCTTAGAGTCTTTCACCAGATTCGTTGAACAAGATAGCTCCTTTTGATCCGAATAGATCTCAGATTTAGATTTAGGAACTGTCAGAGGATAACTTGGCCCTTGATCGCTTGAATTGAAACGAAATGCAATGCCATGTTCTGATACAAGGGTGTGCCTCTGCTTTTATGGGCAGAGAGCAGCATCTACTTTCTAGCTGCTTCAGCATATTTTCTAATCACTAAAGTGGATGTTGAGCATATTCCTATTACAAAGGTTTGGAAGGAAAAATAAAATGCAGAAAAGTAAGATACAAGTGTTGCCGAGCACTAGGCTTATCTGTCATTCTTCCCCTAAGCCTTATGCCGAGCATTGGAAGCGATCTGCTATAACCCAATCCTCTCCCTCAACTCTTGAAACTTAGACTTCCCTAGCGACTTGGTGAGAATATCAGCCAGCTGATCAATAGTGGCAATGTGGCTGGCCTTGATGCTCCCGTCCTCAAGCAATCTCTGATGAACTGGTACTTGATGCAGATGTGCTTGCTTTTCTTATGAAAGACAGGGTTCTTGGCCAAAGCTACAGCAGACTTGCTGTCCACCTTTAGCTCAACCGCATCTACCTTTCTACCAAGGAGCTTTGCCATCATCCTTGACAGCCATAGTGCCTGAGTTGCTATAGTGGTGGCGGCGATGCACTCTACTTCTTAGCTTGAGAGGGCCACCACATTCTGCTTGACGGCATGTCACCTAACCAAGCAATCACCAAGGAAGAACATCGTCCCGGTTGTGCTCTTGCTGGTATCCACATCGCCGGCGAGGTCGCTATCGCAGTAGCCGACGAACCACGCCGTGTCGGGAGCCCTTCTGTAGTGGAGACCGTAGTCGAGAGGGGCCGCCACATGGCGCAAGATTCGCTTGACAGCCTGCAGATGCTTCAATGTCGGCCACTCCATGAACCAGCTCATGCACCCGACGACGAACGCGTTGTTCGACCGGGTATGGACCAGGTAGCGCAAGCTCCCGATCAGCCATCAGTAATGAGTTGAATCGACCTCCTCCGCCATGCTCTCCTGACTCAGCTTGAACTTCTCCTCCATCGGGGTGTGGGCCAGATTGCAGCCTGTCATGCCACCGAGCTTGAGGATGCGCTTGGCGTAGTGGGTTTGACGGAGGGCGATCCCGTTGGCGTCCTGGCGCACTTCGATGCTGAGGTAGAAGCAGAAGAGACTGAGGTCACTCATGTCAAACGCCTTCTTCATCTACGCCTTGAACACCTCCACCTTCTGCTCTTTAGCGCCGGTGATGATGAGGTCATCGACGTAGACACCGACAAGTAGAATGTTGTGTCTGCTGCCCGCCGGTACACCACCACCTCATGTGTGCTATGCTTGAAGCCCATCTTCTTGAGTGTGGCGTTGAGCTTCGCGTTCCAGGTGCGCGGTGCCTGGCATAGGCCATAGAGTGCCTTACACAGGCAATACACCTTCTCTTCTCTGATGATGGCGTAGCCAGGTGGCTGGCGCACGTAGACCTCCTTCTTAAGGCCGCCATTGAGGAAAGCGGACTTCACGTCCATGTGGTGGACTTGCCATCCCTCTTGAGCCGCCAGCACGAGGACACGGACTGACTCCATGCGCGCCACGGGGGCGAAGGCGTCGTGAAAGTGCATTTGCCCCCTATGTGGGTTTTGATGTATTGATGACATCCAAATTAGGGATTAATGTGATCTTAATGAGATAAGTCGTAGTTATTAGTCCCATGAAAGATTCAAAAACTTGATAAAGATGAAATAACGTCCCTCAATTTCTTCAAGTACAAATGGCGGACGAACTCATAATGCTCTTCAAGTTTACTTTTCTCGTTTTTGGGTTTAGGTTCGTCATACTATAAAGGGGATGCAAGTTTAGGTGGTCTAAGAAAGATAGAGTGCTCAAGTATAAAAATAAAATCAAAAGAGAGACACTCTAGTAGTTCACGAGCACATAGAATATTTTTTTCGGATACTTTTGGTGTCGGAAGTCCCAACGTAAGTCAGAACTCCCGACTCAGGTCAAAAGTCCCAACGCCCAGTCACTTAGTCTGTACGGTGATTGTGGTCGTCGGAAGTCCTGACGTGAGTCGAAACTCCCGACAGTCGAAAGTCCTAACTCTGGTTGGGAGTCCCGACACCTAGACACTGGTCGGAAGTCCCGACGTACACCAGGAGTTTCAACGTTGACCTGCTCGTAGTGACTTTGACCTTGCTATGAACAATGTTTTCTACAGAGGTTGAAAGTCCTGAGATCTGCGTCGGAACTCCCGACATAGATCTGAACAGTTAGATTTCTACTATGAGTATAAATAGCTCTCTCCTCTCTTCTAACCATCACACACTCATTCACTGCTACCAACCTTCGTCCAAAACAGCTCACAAGCATTCAAGGCTCCCCTCTCCTCTCCCCTTTGCTCATAACTTCGATTCCCCCAAGGATTTGAGGGATAGAAGAGTGGATTGAGTGAGAAAATTACTTTGGCAAGCTTGAGCACTTGATTTCTTCATCAATATATCCATTTTTTCTGGCCAATTATGCTAAGCAACTAAATGGGCACAACCTCAGTATATATGACAAAATCTCCTTATATTATAGTCTATAAAAGAGCAAACATTATGTAAGGGCAATTTTTTGACTCATACTATCTAGGAAATACCAGCCCTGCACATCTTATCACCCTTCAGCACCTTGCCCCATCCCACAACTTCATCTTCAATTTGCCAAAAGAACGGCCGAGGTCCCATAGTTGTGGTCTACAGTACTCTTCAAGGTCTACCAAATCAGGTTCCTTTCTTGCAGTCTGTCCACTATAAATAATCACATTAAGATAGGAAATTCAAGTATGCAAAAAACCAATTATGCATGTATGTTAATAATGTAGTACAGAACTACTTTCCCAATGCCTTATTATTTGAGAATTTCCACACAGAATATATCAAAGACCTATCATTACTTTGACAAGTGGCGACTTAATTATTAAAAGAAAGGAAAATAAAATTTGTATTAAAAGA
This sequence comes from Miscanthus floridulus, assembly GCF_019320115.1. Taxonomy (NCBI): domain Eukaryota; kingdom Viridiplantae; phylum Streptophyta; class Magnoliopsida; order Poales; family Poaceae; genus Miscanthus; species Miscanthus floridulus. The sequence continues at coordinate 12,103,908 of NC_089583.1, read as the reverse complement.
AAAAAAGCTTATACGAAATGATTTTACCTTTTAAATAGTCGAGATTATGTAGTGCTACAGAAACCTCATGCCACACACACAGGAACCATGAAGTTCAGAAATACACATGCAAAAATGCCATGGCCTTCAAGAATCATTAAGCATCTAATTGAACATGCAAAGCTAACTGAACCATGCGATGCAAACTGAAGATAAAAGCATCCTATGAACAAGACTTACTAACATCCAATACACAATACGGTAATACAAGTACAAAAATTAACAAGAAAAATAACCAATAGTGTTTGCACATATATTTAAAAGTTCTCACAGTATCTTATTCAGCATAATAATAAGTTCAAAACAAGTTATGATTTAGTCCTCCTGGAGGCTCGAGCTGATTACAGGAAGGCTACTAGTCCAGTCATTTCAATCCTATATGGATGACACATTAGTTGGGTTGGGTCTGCCCATCAGAAACAAGTTCCTGATGTTTGAACTCTATTGACATCTTTTACAGCTGCTATTATGAGATTGTTTTTTTAGTTTTAACCTGAAAGCCCATTCCTATCTGATTGGGGCCTTGTTTAGATTGAGGTTAGGAATCAGTATCTGGCACTGTAGCACTTTCGTTTGTATTTGACAATTATTGTCCAATCATGGCCTAACTAGGCTCAAAAGATTCGTCTCGTAATTTACAATCAAACTGTGTAATTAGTTAATTTTTATCTACATTTAATACTCCATGCATGTGTCCAAAGATTTGATGTGATGAAGAGAGAGTGAAAAAACTTGCAATCTAAACAAGGGCTGGTTCTGCAGGCTAGACCCTTGATTTCACAGGTTGCCATCAGCCAATCATTACATGATGATGACAATGGTGGAGCGCGCTGCATCCGCTGTGTGCCAATAAGAACAGGATTAACACCGCACCTAAACTTTTCATGTGAAACACAGAATAAAGTTGAGGTAGGTAAACTACCTGATAAGTTTACAACAGTAGCCAAAAAAAAAATCTGACAACAGTCTGGGTGAACTGAGCCAGAGACTTGAAATTTGGACATGAAATTGAGTCCAATATGAATCATAGCGCATGACATTGTAAGGATTTGATCTCTATTGCACTGAGATTGATAAAATTGACACGACAGCCTCTGATTTTGAACGAAACTAGGAGTTTAAGGGAGGGGTGAAATTCGACCTCACTGCTGCGGTAGCACACGAGCGCAGGGTCAGTACACACACAAGATAATACTTGCATAAAGTTCGAAGTTAGCTGGCATCCAATAGCTGAACAGGCGAATAGCTTGAAGTTAAGGGTTTGGGGGCTCGGTTTCGCACAGAGGGAAGGGCACAGAAGGGGTGGGAATACCTGGTGTCGGTGCAGAAAGTGATCAACACGTAAATATTTATAGTTTTGCCGTACGTTGTGATCGGATGTAGCCTAGCACTCAATGACACAGGGTTTATACTGGTTCAAGCAACGTGCCCTACGTCCAGTTTGAGTCGGTCGGTGACTTTATTCCTGAGGCCAGGTGCTCAAAGTTTGTTGTGGGGTTACAAACGAGAGAGAGTAAGATGGGGGTGCAAGAGGTCCGGTCGGATTCTTGACCGAAGGGCCGAGAGAGACGGGAGCTCCTACGTGCGCTAAGTATTTAAGCATGTGCTCTGCTGGAATTGTTCGAATCGTAGGTTGTTCAATCCGCTGGTGGTTGAATCGTCTGTGGATCCTTCGATCGTCGGAGAGTCGTCGTTATTGGGAGAGAGCGCATCCCTTTTTATAGATGAAGGGGACGGCCTTACAAGTGAGAGAGGGGGAGTTTGTATGCTACTAAGTCTTGTTACCCATGCTGTCGGGTACGGGATGATGGTAGGCGCCCATAATACTATTTATGTCAGACGCATGTGGGAGGTTTTTACCGCATTCACCATGTATGGCAAATGACGGCGCCCATAACACTGTTGATGCCTAGGGGCATGTGGAGGGTCTTACCGTGTTTACTAGGTATGTGGATTGATGGCGCCCATAACACTGTAGGGCAAAATATCGGCGCCCACAACACTGCTTGGGTTCTGACATACCTGGAAGGTTGCAGGGCACCCTTCTGACATGTCATGTCGGTACTGCAGGTGTACAAGGTACGGTCCTTGGTATTGCGGTTGACTTGAGTGCCCTGCCTTACTTGCTCTGTCCGTTTCCTAGGTCTTCACCGAGCGGGCACCCCCGGTCGGTTGGTCCCAGTCGACTCCGACTGTGCCAGTTGGAGAAGAGCTGTAAGCAGAGGTTCGGTGCATCCCCGGTCGGAGAGGCGGGTCGGAAGCGGAAGCAGGCATCTCGGCCAGGACTTCCGGTCGGAGAGGCGGGCCGGAGTTGGAAGCGAGCATTGTTCCTTCTCGGCCAGGCCTTCCGGTCGGAGAGGCGGGCCGGAGTCGGAAGCGGGTGACGTTCCTCTTGGCCAGGCCTTCCGGTCGGAGAGTGGATCGTCCTTTTGGCCTGTTGTTAGGTATTTGGGCCGGCCCAGGAGTTGCGCGTCGTTCGCAACATCGTCTGCTGGGCCGAGCTTTTGCTGGGAAGCAGGTCCATGAGGGACCCTGGGTTTATGAACCCGACACCTGGTGTGTGCTCTTCTCCGGCGAAGAGACCGATAAAAGCCTCGGCACCTGCCGTAGAGCGGCGGCGGCGGTAGCTGAGAGCGAGCGACAGAGAGCGCGCCGCGCACGGGGTGGCGGCGGAGGCGGTAGCTCTGAGGTCTGAGCAAGCGAGAGAGAGGACGTGCACGTGGGGTGGGCGGCGGGTGCTAGCGGCCCGGGGTTGTTTGGCCCAGCCTAACAGGGGAGGGCACCCATGATGAGGACATCGCCATGCTGGACACATCGACGCCATGGTCTTCCCCAAGTTGCAATTTGTTTCCAACTCAGCTGCCACGTCGTCCTCGGATTCAGCAGACACGTCGTCACTGTTTCGGTCATAACTTCCTCATACGACATCAAAACGGGCCGTTCTTGGATGCGTTGGAAAGGGGACGACGATGCCATCGTTTTGGATCTGGTCCCAGCTCTAGAAGGTCCGTGGATCATTCTGTGTGACCACGGCAAGGTGCTGCGTCACCTATTTGGGCCAACTTGGCCATGTATCGTGTCGGGCCTTAAGCCCAAGTTGTGGGCGCCCAACCCCTGGCCGTCCCCAACCCTAGGTCGAGTCTTAGACTATAAACACAGCCGCCGCCACTGCTACACAATTGGGTTTTGTTTAGAGTTTAGTTTTCCATCGAAAAACTGAATCGTTCATTGTAACTGTGGTGACAAATCCTTTTACAATGATCCAGGGCCCCCGTTCTTGATCTCCTCCACTGTGTCGATTAGTCCTTTGGAACCGAGTTCTTGAATCCTCTATTGATATCCGCGTCATTCATATTTGCAATTTCAGATTGCGTGTTTTACCTTCTTGCTTGTGCTCTTTGATTCGCTTGCAGGAAAAGCCTTCTTGGCGAGGTCAATCAAGTTGTGCTTGGTTGATAACCAACGGAGCAGTGGTGTAACGGTTGCAGGGTTCGAATCGTGTCTGATTTGAAGCCGGATCGCCAACATCGAGATCTCCACAAATCGAACTTACCGGCTACCTCTCGGAAGATCGGGCCTGTACTCATCAATTGGTATCAGATATTTCAGGTTTACCGCGAGGTATAATCTCGTTTGCCTTAGATTCATATTTGTTCATTACCTAGAGTCCACAAAAAGCCCAAAAATATTTCAATTTCCGCTGTCCTATCGCCCTTTGTGCCTTTGCAATTTCGTTTCAGATTCGTGTTGTTGAGTTTGTGTCCGTGGTCGAGTCTTGTTGCTGGTTTAGGATTGTGTTCGTGGTCGTAGTTCAATCGCCCGTTGCTGTGATTTTGTTTTCCGCCGCTATCCCATCCACCGTTCCCAAACAACAAGTCGAAGCCACCACATTACTCGACTTGCCCCGCTAGCCGCCTTGTGTAACTTCTCGCCGCCGCACAAACCCTAGATAGGTTGTCAGCCGCTCTTATTTTGCCTGTATCGCAGCCCTCCTTACATCATCAGGCGAATACCTACTGCTGTGATCGGTGTTAGAGTTTAGGGACGCTTTGCCCTAACTGTCGCCGCCGTGTTGTGCCTCCTGGAAAACATACCTTGAGATACCTTCGGTAAAACAGGCATAACTTTTCGCTCGTTTATCAGAAAAATCTAAAATTTTTTGTGCAGCTTCTTGACACCATTGGGACCCGACCCAAACTCGGCTTTGCCCTGTTTGGTTTCATCAGAATTGCCAAAAAAATTCGGGAAAATATAGAAAAAAAATTGTCAAAGTTTTTGCACGTTTTTCAGAGAACGTGCTGAATTTCTGTAGACCACATCTCACCTCAGTTGTAGGTGCCAATTTTTGTGGTTGCATCTTTTGTGATCCTTGTTCAGAGAAAAGTATAAAAAAATAGTAAAAAAAAAGTTTGTTTCCTACTAGTGTCTTTTGGAAAAATCCGGGAAAAATTCAGGAAAAAGGAGATATCTGGGCTATTTGCTTGTTCTGTGAGTTCTTTCGATCGTCCTTTGTTTTCACCTTGTTGCGCTATGTCTTGACACGTCTTAGCCAGCACCTGTGATTTGTACTTTGGATCCATATTGAACAATCGTTACTCTGCACTCGTTAATTGCTAATCCTTGCTGTCATATTGTGTGCCTACCCATAGCTCCACATATTTTGCATTCCACTTTCACCACCATCACCACCACTTGTTTCCTTTTAGTTGATAGGGATAATACTTTGGTGTTGTCTTTTTCTATCTTCTAACCATGGCAGGAACTCCGATGGACTTCAATGAGTGCGTGTCCAAGGGCGAGCTTGCAACGTTCATGACTGAACAACGCAATCTTATGACCGAGCTGACGCGCAACGTGAACAATCTGGTCACCCACATTGAACAGCTTAAGCAACGCCCTCCATCTTATCGTGCTGATGATGAAGATGCGGATGCTTTTGGTGATGAAGATGCGTATGTTGACGGTGGTGCCCGTCGCCGCCTCAACTTCAATCGTCGCGGTATGGCAGGTAATAATCATGGTCATAATGATCCTTTTGCTAAAATTAAATTTAGTCTACCTCCTTTTGCTGGTAATGTTGATCCAGAGGCATATTTAGATTGGGAGCTTGCTGTTCAACAAAAATTTGATTCTCATAATGTTCCTGCTGAGCATAGAGTTAGACTTGCTACTAGTGAGTTTACTAATTTTGCTTTGTTCTGGTGGAGTGATCTTTGCAATGCCAATAATGCTGCTACTGTGCCTCAAACTTGGAATGTTTTAAAGCAACGTATGAAATCTCGTTTTGTTCCTCCTTATTACCAACGTGATTTACGTTTGAAACTACAAACTTTAAAACAAGGTGATAAAGGAGTAGAAGCATACTATCAAGAATTGCTTATTGGTTTAGCACGTTGTGGTATAAATGAAGATGATGATGATGCTAGTGCTAGATTTTTTGGTGGTTTAAACCATGATATACAGAATATACTTGATTACAAAGAATGGCGCAATTTTTCCCAATTGTATCATCTTGCTATTAAGGCCGAACGAGAAGTACAGGGACGCAAACAACACCAGCCTTTCAGGTCTAACAATGGGAGGAATTTTTAGCAGCGTTCCGAGCCGAAGACACCCAAGCTTCCTATTGCACCACAGCCATCTACACCTCCATTTTATTCCGGGGTAAGTAAATTGTCTAATGTGCAGTTTCCACAGCTGAAGAAAGGTGGCACTCCGGGTGCTTCTACTAGCTCCTCCTCGTCCAGCTCTAAAATCATTTGCCACCGATGCAAAGGTATGGGACATGTCATGAAGGAATGCCCCAGTCGTCGCGCTTTCATTGCTACCAAGGATGGATATGTAAGTGCTAGTGATGTTGAAGATGATTTAGTCCTTGCTGCTAACATTGATGCAGATCCCACCGAGGGCGATCATGACAAGGAGGCCATCACCATTGACTCTGTGGCTGCTGCCGTGGACTACCCTAGCCTTCTTGTGCAGCGTGTGTTGAGTACACGTGTGGGTCACGAAGAAGAGATGAAGATCCAACGCCACAATTTGTTCCACATGTATCTCATTGTGCAGGGTTGTCGTGTTCTCACTATCATTGATAGCGGGAGTTGCAACAACTTGATGAGTTCAGATTTGGTTGACAAGCTTGGCTTGACCACACGACAACATTCGTATCCATATAAACTTCAATGGTTCAATAATAGTGGTAAGACTAAGGTAACTAAATCAGCACGCATTAGCTTTTTCACAGGCTCTTATCATGATACTGCTGATTTTGATGTTGTCCCTATGCAAGCTTGTTCCATTTTGTTAGGTCGCCCATGGGAATTTGATAATGATGCTTTACACCATGGTAGAACTAATACATACACTATCATACATAAGGACAAGAAAATTACATTGCTGCCTTTGTCTCCTACGGATATTATTAAACATGCTAATGAGATCAAAAATAAACCTCCAACAGACATTGCTAAAAATAATGGGATTAAGTTAAAAGGAGGTGCTTTTCTTGCTACAACTCCTGCTACTGCTGAGTTATGTGATAATCCTGATGCACCATGTTATACTATGTTTTGTCAACCTTTTATGTCTGGTGCATTGCCTGCTGCCACTAACCTTTTGTAGGAGTTCGCTGATGATGGGATGGAGTCGAGGACGACTCCAATTCTACAAGGAGGGGATGATGAGGACATCGCCAAGATGGAGTCGAGGACGACTCCAATTTGAGAAGGGGAGGATGATGAGGACATCGCCACGCTGGACACATCGACGCCATGGTCTTCCCCAAGTTGCAATTCGTTTCCAACTCAGCTGCCACGTCGTCCTCGGATTCAGTAGACACGTCGTCACTGTTTCGGTCATAACTTCCTCATACGACATCGAAACGGGCCGTTCTTGGATGCGTTGGAAAGGGGACGACGATGCCGTCGTTTTGGATCTAGTCCCAGCTCCAGAAGGTCCATGGATCATTCTGTGTGACCACGGCAAGGTGCTGCGTCACCTATTTGGGCCAACTTGGCCATGTATCGTGTCGGGCCTTAAGCCCAAGTTGTGGGCGCCCAACCCCTGGCCGTCCCCAACCCTAGGTCGAGTCTTAGACTATAAACACAGCCGCCGCCGCTGCTACACAATTGGGTTTTGTTTAGAGTTTAGTTTTTCATCGAGAAACTGAATCGTTCATTGTAACTGTGGTGACAAATCCTTTTACAGTGATCCAGGGCCCCCGTTCTTGATCTCCTCCACTGTGTCGATTAGTCCTTTGGAACCGAGTTCTTGAATCCTCTATTGATATCCGCGTCATTCATATTTGCAATTTCAGATTGCGTGTGTTTACCTTCTTGCTTGTGCTCTTCGATTCGCTTGCAGGAAAAGCCTTCTTGGCGAGGTCAATCAAGTTGTGCTTGGTTGATAACCAACGGAGCAGTGGTGTAACGGTTGCAGGGTTCGAATCGTGTCTGATTTGAAGCCGGATCGCCAACGTCGAGATCTCCACAAATCGAACTTACCGGCTACCTCTCGGAAGATCGGGCCTGTACTCATCAACCCACACGGGCCTTTTCCTGGGCCATTCACTTTCACGCGTTTCTTTTACATAGTTTTTTCTCTGTTTTTTATTTATTATTATTATTGTTCCTGATTTCATATTTATTTTATTTATACTAACAGTGAAACTGCCAACAGACCGTGGAACATTGGTTCAAACAAGTAAAATAGTAGTAATGATATCTATTAATACATTGCAAATAAGCAAGACATTTTTTCTATTAAAGGTAGAACCTTTTCAACTCGAACCTACAACAATTTCGGGAACATGTAACACTTATCTCTCAAAGTAGAAAGAATTTTATCTTTAACATGTGACAAATTCCAAATGAACTTGGAATAAAACTATCGTTCTCTCATTATTTTACTATATACTTTTTTATTATAAACATGTGACGAATTTCAAATGAATCTGAAGTATTGATTGGTTCATGAACAAAATTAATTTTTCAAGTTTGAGGTGTAGTTTTTAAAAGCATTGTTCTCTCATTGTTTTGCTATATTTTGTACCTTTACCATGCATGTTTGTGTTCTTTTTTCGCTTTTGGTCTACCTTGCATCTAAAGTTCGCTCTACTATATAGAATAGCTAAAGTTCGCCACACCTATGATTTTTTCTAGGTCCGTCACTGCCCCCGGTTACCCATGGTGGTTGTACATATCCATAGTGGTATTATATTTATCTTTCCTTTTAATTTAATATTTTTTCTAGGGTTGTACATATCCATAATGGTATTATATTTATCTTTCCTTTTGATTTAATATAAAACTAGTAAACATGCGCTTGTGTTGTATCATAATGCACAGCTTGTTGTTTGGTTACATGGAGAACTTATGACTCGATATGCAACAATCATGGCGTCATTCCAATATGTCATAATTGGATTTCGAACCACGGCAAGATATACCTTTTCTCCAACTCATATAAGCACAGACAATGAGTTCGGGTCATGGTCGGAAAAGAGAAACATATAAGAGCATTATTACGGGAAAGTAAAATACGACACACTCCGTATCTAATAATCTTTTTATTTTAATTTTAGATGTATACACATAAAGATATAGATAATTGATAAGGCAGGTTAGTAAGAAAGAAGATTGTAACAACTCTTCCATTTAGATTCGCTCTCGCATCCAAAAAAAACACATCATTTTTTTATATCATAACAGTGATGAAAAGACCATCGGAACAATTTCTGCAGATCATGTTTATCATCTCACACTGAACGTAGTACTGGTACCAGCAATCGATTGAAACGTGGAGCCCAATCAAAAAAAGAAGAAGTGCCGAATATACTATTTCCCTCCGTTTAGGTTTACTTATCAACAATCTTTTACTGTAGTAAATTTGATCATCTGTTTTTTCTTCTAAAAAATCTTAGATACTTCAATGTATATAACACTAATAAAGTATGTTCAATAAAAAATTATATATGTGAAAACTTGATGTATCTAAAAATCTTTTACAAAAAAAATATATAGTCAAAATTACTACAGTAAAAATTCGGAGACAAGTAAACGAACACTTAGTTGTACTAGCTCACTCAGCACTCAGCAGTCCACGTTGCTGTAAAGTTACTTACACACGTACGATCCCATGTGGACCCGGATCGGCCACGTCGTCCCCCACCCGCCAAACCAAAAGCGAGAGAACCCACCAGGCCACACCACGGGCAAGTGGCCTGTGGCCCCCAGAGTGCCAGTCTTTTCCCCGCATGGTCCACCCCGACCAACGAACGCCCTGCACGGCTGCACCCCGCCCCCGCTGGCACGCGGGCCCCGCCAACACCGCCACGGCCCCACACCCGCAGCCCCACCACGGATGCCGTGCCGGCCGTCTCCGCCCCCCGTCTAGCAGGGTCCACACACTAACCACCCAGTTTAATATGCGTGACATTTTTTTAATCTAATCTAATCTGACGCGTAATCGCAGCGGCGAGGAGGCCTGCGAAACGGGCTGGCCTTTATAAGCGCACGCCAACCCCGGAATAACACTCCTTCGCCTCTCTTGAGTCTCGATGCCAGAACAGAAGAAAAAAGGAAAAGAACAAAAAAAAAAGGGAAATTCTCCGCGGGGGAAAAGGTCGCGTGCCGTCTCGCCCACAGGTTGGTGCCGCCGCTCGCCGCTCGCCGCCTCTCCTCCTCCTCCTCCACGGCCCCAGATCTGATCCCTCGCGGTTTTCCGCGCCGGCCGGCGGATCCGTGGCGCGCGCGTCTCCGTCTCAGCCTCTCAGGCCCGTCGCTGGCGGGTTCGTGTCGTGTCGAGATGTATGTATGTTTTTTTTTGTTTCCTTAGAATTTTCGAGGCGGCTGGCTGATTCGTTGGTTGCCTGGTGTTGAGATTGGATCGACGAGTGGCGATTCGCTTGGATCTGCGTGGCGGATTGGGTTGACCGCTGTGGTTGGTGCCGTCGTCGTGCAGTTTTGGAGGACAGAATTTGTGTGGGGCTCGATTTTGGATTTGTTTCCCCTTTATTAATTCTTCCCGAATCATTTGTGCCGTGGATTGTTTCTAGGCTGGGAGGGGGAGTGAATCGGTGAAGCGTGTCGGTCGGTCGAGCTATGCTTGGTGGTGAACTTGGTGCTTGCCTGGTTGGTCGCCGGCGGTTGAGGAAAGTTCATCCGTGCCCGCGCTGGGTGCATGCTACGGTTGATTTGCGGGCGGGCGCATGGTTTGCTTCTGTGAACATGGTGCCGAATCATGGAGCACGTCAGGAGGCATACGCTGATCAGGAAGCTCTCTCGGATTATCCCATGCCCTTGCTTGGATTAAGCGGCAGGCTTCCTTGCCGTGCCTGGCACATCCATGACTGCGGGTGGATTGCGGCAAGAGGTCTTGTGGTGACCATGGCAACTGGCAAGGGCAATTGCTTGGGCATATGGCTGGAAATGCTGTGATTAAGTTTGACTGTGTGAATTGTTTGTGCATCTGGGTGATTGGGATTCCAGGGTCCAGGCATAGGTTGCTTCACCCGGTCGCTGCCAGTTGTCTGCCTTTTGTTGGTGGTGCATAAGCAATCTTTACTTGCGGAGCAACCAAAAGCGATTGTGTGAGGCGGTTGATTAGCCATGGGTGCAGAGCTTCAGTTGTTTATATAGGATGACCAATAAGGATGGGATAGTGCTCAAGGCTCAAGCACAATTAGATCAGCTAACACAGAAGACCTGCGGTGCGTGTTGCTGGCTCACAATACCATTTGCTGTTCTGCAGGTTCAATGTGCTTGTCTTTATTTTGTTGTGATTGATAAGCTGACAGATACGATAATGTTCCTTACTGTTTTCAGTAACCTGGGCACCTGGTGGTATGTGCTAGTAATAATTAGTCTTATCAGGAAGAAAGAATCATGGTAGCTACTGTTGATGTTTCAATCAATCAATTCAAAATGGACTGCGGATAGAAGCATATACATTAACTTTTGATGTTTGAAACAGCTTGAGACTGGGTGCTGAACTGCTGATTGCTAACATGTCCTTTGCCTGCAGCTGCTGCTTATCTGAATAATCTGGGCTGTGTTTTCAGTTAACTAGAACTATTTGAAAGACCTTGCAGAATGACCCATTGGGATAAAATCGACATGAACATTGATAGCCTGGGATTGTTTATTTGTGCCCTTTTGCAATTCAGATTTGTTTTTTAGCTGATGGTCTGAAACAGCTGCATTCCATAACGGAAACAATGATTGAAATTTGCTGCCCTCTTTTTCATGATTCAATCCAGCACTGTTAATTTCCTCTCAGTTTCTGTCTGCACAACCTTTATAGTTCCAACTGTTGGACATTGGGTCGTATTTCTTTCTGAACCCAAATCATGTGTTTCTGTCTGTTTGTCACTTGCTTGCTGATTTTGTGCTCTTATTTGCCATCTAATGAAATCTGAACTTTTGTCCCTGCAGCCTGTTGATAGCAATGGCACAAGAGAGCTGGAAACAAGAGTCCGAGGAGACTGGAGTCCACGCCCCTGAGGCCCCAATTTTGTGCATAAACAATTGTGGCTTCTTCGGCAGCAGCATGACAAACAATATGTGCTCAAAGTGCTATAGGGACTTCATCAAGTTGATGGAAAACCCTGCGGTGGAGAAGAAGTTGATCATAGGGCCATCATCCTCTGCGGTGCCTCCACTAGAGGCAGCAAAGCGAGACGATGCGACCGCCGCCGCTGCTGCTGCCGAAGCCGTAGCTGTAGACAACAGGCAAGCAGCACAGGAGGAGCCCCCAAAGCCGCCGAGCAACCGGTGCCTGACCTGCCGCAAGAAGGTCGGGTTGACTGGCTTCCAGTGCCGCTGCGGCGGGACCTTCTGCTCCATGCACCGCTACACGGACTCTCACCAGTGCACCTTCGACTACAAGACGGCGGGCAGGGAGCAGATCGCCAAGCAGAACCCCGTCGTGATGGCCGAGAAGATCAACAAGATCTGATGTTGGGCGGTCATCGTCGAGGGATCTCCGGATTCGTTCGTGTCCCGTGCCTGGGTTCATCAGTCAAGTTCGCTCCAATCGATAGGTTCCTTCAGGTCGTCAGGTGGGGTGGGGGTCTGGGTTAGTAGTAGTGTGTTAGTTGTGGGGGGTGGGCGGTCTCTCAATTGTGTCTATCCTTCTTCCTTTTATCATGGTTCATTCTCACGATTGTGTAATAATGTAAATATATGCCCTATTCAAACTGTAATTTAATCCTATTGCTTCCTAATTACTACTATCGATTGCCGGTTTGATTTATATCGTTGAATATATCAAGTGCCGTCCAGTCTTTGTTCATTGCAGATATCCAGAAAAAATTCAACAATTCGAGTTGGAGGAACGCAGGGTGATTGGATCCTCAGCTAGCTGAATTGTAAGGATGGCAGCTTGTGCTGTCGCATTTTAGCCGTATAGTTTGTGCTGAAAGGATGCCGTGGTTTTGCGCCGTCGCTTCAGCTGGAAGTTTTCTGAGGCGCGCATTCTGACCTGAAAGCCCGCAAGTGGTGTATTGCCCATGTCATCTCTATTGTACGTTATCACTTGGGGTGCTGGAAGCCTGGAAGTCGCAGCAAGCCTGAAGCTTATCTCATCCTCCTACTACCACCAAGGTATCGTTTAGTTCCACTTCATTTTGTAAAATTTTTCAAGATTTCCCGTCACATCGAATCTTTGGACGCATGCATGAAGCATTAAATATAAAAAAACTAATTACATAGTTTAGACGAAATTCACGAGACGAATCTTTTAAGCCTAATTAGACTATGATTGGACACTAATTGCCAAATAACAGCGAAAGTACTACAGTATCATTTCCCAAAAAAAATCGCAACTAAACGAGGCCCAAGTAATATATGTGATGAGATAAAGGTAGTACGTAAAGATAAGCCTATATAGATGCCAAGTCCGTTTCTTGTGACGTTCCCTTGTGAGAGCTGTGTCTGAATCATGGATGTCCACATGCAACTGCCTTCATTCTTTGCCGTACTCATGATCAGTGCGTCTGTTGGAAAGCAACGCTTGTTGAGAGTTGGATTGAGTACATGTCAAATGGGATTCATGGGAGTATCATCCATCAGACTATGTGGGTATAGTTGCTTGGAGAGGAAAACACTGCCGGAACTGAAGGAGGGGTTGAGTGTCAAATGGCAATGCTCCCTGCTGTTTGCCTTTTCGTGGTGTCAGCCGCTTATAGCTTCGCTTTGTGCTGGTTCCCTATCTCGGTCACGGTAGAAAGGGAAATCGCGAGATAGCCAGGCAAATGATGGTGACACCATCTTGACTTGTGAAATTGAAGGGGGGCTGTCAGACTCAGAGGCAACAATTGTGCAGAGCCTCCATGTTTGGCAAAATTCTGATGGGATGGGTCATGGGTGGGTGTTTGTCTGATGTCTGCCCAGCTCAGACGTCAGACCCCCTGCTCGCATGCAGAGTCTACAGAGTCAGATCACGGAAACGGAAATGGTTTCTGGGTTTCTGAGTGCAGATTTCTCGTTCCGAATTGGAAGGCACCTTGTTCGCCTGCGTGTTTGGATCGAGATACTGACTATGCCCTGTCGGCCCTGTCCGTGCATTTAAATTCGGTTTGATTCGCTTCTTTTTTCATCCGAAACAGTGTTTTCCTCTCACAAATTCCTCCAGAATTTTTTCAAACCATCCAAATTCCTCCAGAACCATACCATCCGAACAGGGCCTATACTCCCTCTGTCCTAAATAAATATCGTTTTCGTTTATCAAGAAAAACTATATATATATATATATATATATATATATATATATATATATATATATATATATATATATATATAACTATTACTACGTAGCTAGCTACAAAAATAACTAATTCTGTAGCCGAACCCAACACGGCTATCCCGACCCCGACACGAGGCACCGAATCAACACGACACATGCACTCCGGCTCCCGTGATTCCCGCTCGGCTGGCGCCTGTAGCCGAAGCCAATTGATAGACTGCCATTCATTTGTTCCGTATATAATCGCTACAAACCATTTCTTTAATATTTTCTCCACCACTCATTTCCTCTCCATCCGGATCACAGGCAGAGTAGCAACGGCGGCGCCTCCTCCTCCTTCCCCACCGGCGACGGCGCCTCCTCCCTCATGACGGCCGCGGCTAGTTCTCCCCCACGGCGGCGGCAGCTCCTCCTTCCAACCGGTGGCCGCGGCTGCTCCTCCCCCGTGTGCCCCTGCCTCGTGCAGATGCGGTCCGGCATCTGCGCGGCTCGACCCGCGCGCACGGGGCTCCCCGGCGGCGACGCGGCCCGCCTCGCTCGGATGGCGGCCCCGGCGGAGGAGCGACCGCCTCGCGTGGATGCCGGCCCCGACTGTGAAGCGACTCACCTCGCGTGGATTGGTCGGTACGAGGTGGCGGCCCTCTCTCTGGTAGTGGTGGCGGAGCCCGTCTCCATGCTGGTGCCGCCCTCCCCGCGGTGGCGAACATGAAGATAGGCGGCGGATCTGGCATCTCAGCGTGCGGATCCGGATTCCTCTTTACTGCAGTCTCCTACCACGGCCTCCTGATTAGTGCAGTCCGCTGCTGTTCTTGGCTGCTGGAGAGGCCCCAATCCTCCATCGGAAGTGGCTGCTGGAGAGGCCCCAATCATCCACGCCGGGGAGCTGCATGCTCGTGTCTCTGCTTGCTGCTGGGAAGTTGCCTGCTCGTGTGTACCCTACACATCCCCATCAGGCTAGCAGAGACTGGCTACGGAGGTGATTTATCTTATCCATGTGTGTTTGTTAATGTCAATTTTACTCTGTACATACTTGGTTCACTGATGCCCACTACAACTATTGCCTCCATGAACAATTGTTTATTTTTCTTTATGTTCGCCTTCTTAGTCCCTGTTTACCAGGCTGCATGAGTTTCTATGATTCTAGCAAATTTAAGTAGTAATTGATGTTCCTGCTTTCAACCAAAATAGTTGAATGTCAGGTCTCTTGTAAATTATCTGTTTTCCTACTTCAAAACTCTTGTACTTATTTCTATCCAGTAAATCATCCATATGCATGTTTTCTAATTTCAGAATGTTTCTTTTGGTGAGGAGGTTAGTTAGACATGGAAGAATGAGTTACTCTCGTAGGTGATTAGCCTATTATAGTAAATCCTTATATTCATGTTACACAATTCTAGTATGAAAACAGTAGTAATTTACACATAACGATCAATGGATTCTCATAATATTTCCTTCTAGTATATTTTCAGTAATACCTATCTTTCTGTATGTTATATTGTCGTAACCAATCATACAACTTATTTACTATAATAGTTTGTCATCTATTTATGATCACACCATTGTGGTAAGTTCAACTGTGGGAATTTGATCGAGACGCCATCCTCAATAGGAGCTTAGATATGAGATATGTCTGCTGGTTACTGTTCTATATCTTTGTCGACAAAGATCATATATATTTGGATTATTGTAGTACTAGTCTACTTATCAAATATCGATTACTAATGTGTTACACGAAAGCAATGCTTATGTCTCTTATTGTTAGCTAAAGCTCTCTTTAACTGATCTTTTTTGCCATAGTCATGGGATTATTGTAAATCTGCATCCTAAGTATTTTTTATCCTTAGATGACAAATTTTTGCTCTTTTCAGCATGATTGTTTTTAGTTCAAGATTGTACAGTTCCAGATTTTATTGCTTGCTAAATGATCATATTATTTACTACTGCTACTGTTTCAGTTTCAGGTGATGATACTATAGGGGAAATTACCAGGCAACATCTGTGTTTTTTAGTTTAGAGAGCTGCCTTTGGCATGGTTGGTTGATCTTGTCCCTAATATGACTATCCTCAGGCTCCATTTTGTGTTGCCTTAACATATTTTTTTTTTGTTCACGTAAATAAAAACAGATCAATCTTGAGCTAGTAACCAATTATCGTAAATAACATATCGATCTTCCAGTAACCAATTCTCTGTCATGGTAACTATGTCCACCAATTGACGAGCCTGCATGTACATGGTTCAACTATCCTCAATTTTTCTTGCTCCTGCAGATTGAAGCAATTACTTATTTTGCCAGTGACACCTCCATTCTCACAGTGATGTTTTCTACTTTTCACCCTTACAGATTGAAATCGATTTGATCTAGAAACCAGAACTGAACTACAGGAATTAATTCTGGTGTTTACTTAGGCCAAGGTTACAGTATACTCATTTGTTCTTGTTAATGATTTATCATGTATCTTGGTTAGCTTATAATGTAAATCACGGATGTGTTATTCGTTCTAATGTTCATTCACCACAGGTGCACGAGAAGGGGCCCAAGTTTGGATTAGACCTGCACTTCGACATGCTTTTACCACCCACTGAACGTTGACGAAGCTTCCAGCCGGACCGGAGGCTCACATGGCATGATCTTGATCGTCCCAGAGTCAATTCAAAATGAGTGGAGACCTAGTATCATTCTGGTGGGAAATCAATGTAAACATTATAGCTATTTTATGATAAATCAGTGTAAACATTATAGTAACTAGTTATTTGAGACTACTTGACGTATATTTGCCTTGGCTCTCTTCTGTTTATATGTATACCCAATACATTTTAGTATTTGCATATATTCTAGAAAATAATTCTGCAAAAAAATCTAGTAAATATATTATCGTAACTACACTTGGTGTGGAAAAGCATAGCTTCTAGTAAATAATTATGTAAAATTCTAGTAAAGATTGTTGCAAAAATTTAGTAATCATTACTTTAACTACTAAGGGTAGAAAGGCATAGATTCTAGTAATCAATTTGCGAGTCAAGTAAATAGATTATCGTAACTAATAAAACGAGGCAGCATAGATTCTAAACAATTTACTTCCTGGACGAATCCACTTTCCATGTGCTCTAATAAAAAAGTAATTTGGAGCAAGAATTACCATAAACGAGGAAGCTTGCCATATCCGTGCAAATGCTGCATCCTCGAAACTTGCATGCGTTGACTTGTGAATTCAGTAATCAGCGACCATGAAAATTGCCTCTCCGGTCGGATAGTGATTACAGTAATTAGCGATATTAATTTGCATGCAGCTCCAGCTGTCAGCTCTGCTCAAGAAGCCAACCAGGCAGTGCAAACCGGACGGAACGCTGGCTGCATGGACCGGCCTGGCTACAGAATAAGGTATTCTGTAGCTGGCTACAGAGTATTATGAAACTCCTTTAGTATTGGTAATTGGGATTATTTATGACAGTGTTTAGCATACAAGGAGTAATTAATTAGGATGTATTTTTCCTTATGTGTCCTTATTAAATAGGGTTGCAGATATGTCACGTACAACAAATGTTTGTAGCAGGAGTGGTAAGCGTGCCGCAGCCCGAGACACGAGGTGCACGGTATGATTCTTCTCACGTGCGGTATTTTTGTAGAGCTCGTGATTTTTGCCCGGCACTGTGCGGCTCGTTTGGGCGCGTTTTTTTTTTTTGCCGTTCGCGCTCGCGTTTGGGCGCATTTTTTGACAAGTTTTTTTCTCAAATACGCAAAAGACTTGCACATCTTCGTAATTAAGGTTGAAAAGTTTGATACAAACAATGTGCTCTTGCCAAGCGCCCTAGGAGGTCTACATGATTACAGCTGATAGCAGGACCATCCTAGCAAACAAATACAGATTTTGATATTACACAAATGATAGACAACCAGGATAAGGGCAGTGACGCAACCTAGGAAGAGAGCTTGCGCTTCCGCTGCTTCCGGCGTGACTCATTCCCAACGTCGTGGAAGAGCGCTTCCCGCGCTTCGACGTTGTAATCATCGGATCCAGCCTCGTAGAGCTCCTCGTAGGTCTTCATCATTGATGCGCTTGGTGTTGACAGGCTCGTGACCAAACCTAATCGCTGCATGATTAAGATCTCACCTCGTTTGGAAGCAGGTACCTGAGAGAGGCTTTGAGCCGCTAGACGCTCGCATCACCATGGCAGCACTGCCTTTGCAAGCGGCGGCTTGGGCGGCTCACAGATCAGCGGTGAGGCCCTCTTACGTGTGACTTTGTTGATGAAGTTCTTGAGGCGTCGCATGGCGGAGGCGTCGTTGTCCACGGACTGGTGGTTATCCACCGGCGGCGTATTTGGGGGGGGGGGGGGGGGGGGGGGGGCTAGCATCCGCTGTGAGGTCGGCCGAACCGAAGCCTAGCAGGTAGCCCTCCTCGTGCTCCGTGGATGCATTGACATGTGGGTGTCCCTGCTCAGGCCACACCGGTGGCGAGACCGCCTGAGTGGGGCGCGGTGGTGGTGTCTGTAGCACCAAGTCAGCATGCTGGGACGCCGTCTGTTGCCTTCTTGGAAGGCCACTGGAGCAGCCACAGTAGAGCATCACCAGAGCCTCACCCTCTAGCTGGGCGGTCGTCGGAGCTGCAGCCAGGCTCCTTTCGCTGGTGGCGACTGAGGCTACAAACTCCTCCAGCATTGGGTCCTTCGTGGCGTTGCGACTAGCGGTCATGTCCCAAGGCCACAAGGTAAGAACAAGTGGGTCAGGCACAAGAAGGCGCCTCTTATTAGATCAAATCAAATGTGTCTCTTATTAGTTTCCTTTGTCATATTCAATCATCTCTCGTATCGTTGTTTTCTTTTTATATTCAATCATTTCTTATTAGTTTCCTTTTGGATAGGATTTGATTTGAACTTGCCACCAGGAGATGAGAAATGGTATTCTTATATTCTTACTAGATTAATAATAACCTTTGGTTCTTCCGAGAGCAACATTCCTAAAATAATGTTTTTGTGTGCCCGCTCGGCCAAGATTTGATGAAAGGGTGCACTCATTTTTAACGGAAAGATTGGATGCTTTCCTCTGGTTACTTTTGAGAGTACTAAGAGGAATAGTGTTCACCGGCCAACTGGGACAATGGAGGCGAAGCCGATAGCAACAATTACAAGAGATGTAATTAGAGAATTTCTAGTGCTTCATCTGTGTGTTTACTGATTAGTAATCTGGCACCTCGATTAGTACTCTGAACTTTACCGATGTGTTCTAATGCTCCATCTTGGCATCTTTCTTTTTCATCTATGTGAATGTGTGTATGGGATGGAGGCAGTACGGGATGGTGAGAGGTTCTTGTTTAGTTTTGGTAATTGAGTGACAATTTAGGTGGACTAATATGTGTTTATATGAGATATACAGGTGATTAGTCCATATGTACACTAGTGTGAACAACACATGCTATGGATGTGAAAATAGCTTGGATATGTTGCAAAGCTCACATATGTGATGAAGGAGCTCATTGCATATGAGACATGACATGCAGTCATGTGACTAGGTGGAGAAAATCAAGACAAAGGCTTGGCTTGACGGACTGGTTGCAAGCATGAAGGGCAAGTAGAAGGTTTTGAAGTGACAAACGGTGTGGCGGAAAAGCTTGAGCAAAGACTTGGCGTCGATAAATCAAGACAACGGTGAAGAGCAAGTGAGGTCAAGATCAATGAACCAATAAGGTCACATGATGATATGAAGTGGATCATATCATTTGTTGATCGAGGTTGATGCTTGTGTAGCATCAACATTGGAGGAGATTAAATGGAATGCGCAAGACAAAGGTATATTTGTAGGGCATTTTATTTCACCGGTCATAGTCATAGGTGTGTAGATAAGTTTATGACCAAATTTAGGATAGATGGCCGTACTATCGATCAAGAGGGGTAAATTTGTTTGCATATCGGTCATCTAGTGTCACGTGAGCGATCTAACTTTGCATGCGTGCTAGGATCGAGTGGCGTGGTGAAAAGAGCGGAAAATCCATTGAAAAGATGTGACTTTCACATAAGTTAAAGTACAAGCAGTGGTTCTACCTACCGCATCTAGAAATATATATGTTGACCACCTCAAAAGGTCAAAAATGCAGTAGTGGTAGTTGATTGTCTACAAAGTGCATTTCAATTAGGTTCAAATTTAGGAATGGAATCAGAGAATGTGAATAGCACTATACAAAACCAATGTAGCTCCAAATACAACTAAACAAACATTGCCTAGGACTAATAAGCATATAACAAGATTGATCTTCTACATGTTTCCCTACCAAACAACAACAAGCAAAGCAATGAGTAACCTCCCAAACATGAAAGAATAGAATTCAGTTCATCCTCATAAGTAGAATATAATCTTTTGGTTTATGAAGTAAAGCACACAACTTTAATTGATCTTCTAAAAATTTCTTCTTGAAAATAGCAATGCATACTTGGAAGCTTCTCGAATGTTGTGGAAATTCTAAGAGAAGAGGTATTTGCCATGAAAGATTCTTGAATTTTTTTCATGAAAAATGAAGATAACTAACAATGCTTCATGGTAATTTCTTTTGCCATGGCCAAACTATCTAGAAACTAGTAAGAATGAGAAAATTCTTGAGTATAGATATTTTGTTAGGAAAAATTGTGTAATGTGCCACATGGCACAATCCTAAAGGTCATCTAACACTACAAAAAGGTACTCTTCGTCCAAAAGAATTATACCACCATATTTGAAAGGCCAATGCAGGTAGAAGGTATTTTCAAATAATGTAGATAGAAACCATAAAGATTAAGAAACATTTATGACAAATAGCTAAGGTGAAGGTATCACACAACAATCCAATGTGAAAACAAAGATACCATATGTATCGTCTGAGAATTATATATAGGTTCTATTAAAAAATGACCTGTAAATGAGTTATTTGCCATTCGTTAGATATTAGATTAGTATAAGCGACTTGTGCGCATTAACATCACTCAGGGGCGCTTCATAATGACATAGAGGGTGCCTAGTGCTAGTGCCACCAGCCTGCATAAAAGTGGTATGGATGCGCCCACACCACCACAACGACCAAGCTGTCTCGCGACGCTCCTCCCACCATGCCATCTGCTACCTCGGCATCGCCTACCGCTACTCCCGTCGCACGGACGACCAATACGACTGGCGACATTCCTGCCACCACGCCCTCTGCTCCCTCGGCTCCGCCAACCGCTGCTCCTGCCGCACCGATGAAAGCCAGCTGGTGATGCTCTTGCCACCACGCCCAAGCCGCTCATCCCACCGTGAGCTTTGCTGCTGCCTTGGCACGAGCGTCTGTTGCTGCCTCGATAAAGCCTATTTGTATCTTTGTAAGGACTAGGAAGCCATCAACCCCTACTGCTAGTATGACCAGGTTTTACGAGAGGCTTATGACGGCTTTGCACACTGGTGCTCCTTAGCTTGCAAACATGCCTAAGGTGACTGGTACAACAGTCAGCGCAATGACACCAGCAACAAGAGCAGTGACACCAGAAGCACCTTTTTTCTCCCGCGTCTGCCATTGGTGAGGCAATCGTCAAGATGCTTTTTAATATGAATTATGACCACCTCACATATTCTGGTGCGGTTCTCATGGGAGTTTACTCTAGGCTCAATGAGATCGCATCTAGTTGGATGGCAGTCTTTAAGATTCTCTCTGTCATTCTCAAGAAACAAAAAAAATACCATCGCTTCACTAGACTAGGCGACATAGAGAGGAGAACATGGATAAGGAGGTTACTCACTCAAGCAAACACGACGCTTTCTTGAACTCCTTCCTGAGCTCGGCATTGGAGAGCGTTCGCCTCTTGGGCGCTAAGGCTTCCACCTCCGAGATACACTTGTACAGATGCATCTTGGCGTCGGTGAGAGTGCTCGCAGGAGGGGACAGAGTGGATAACTCATGGCAATGGGCAAGAGGAACTGAGTTTGGCTACATGAGCCAACCATGACAAAAGACGCAATAGGTCACTGAAACTACAGTATGACCAAACGTACTTAGTCTTCTAGATGAGTAGCTCAAGCACAAAATGTAGCATCGTCCAGTGTATCGAACAACCCTTCTCAACACCATACAAACTCTCCTTTGCTCCTTTTTTACCGTTTCTAAATTTTCTAGACCCTTCACACTCTTAAGTATCACCTCTGGTCCAATGGCCCTAAGCATTTCCTCCAAATAATCCCCATCGACTTCATCCCCCTCACATACTCCACCATCATTGCCACCAGCTTCGTCCCCCACACATCCTCGACCATCATTGACACCAACTTTGTCCTCACCAGCCCGACCACCACAACCACCGCCACCACAACCTTGTTCATGGGCACTCGGCACTTCATCAAGCTCAGCTATAAATTTGTCAATATATAAGTTTGGTCTTCTTCTTCCATATTTTCTTCTTGGGGCCCGACGACGTTAAAGGGTGTTTCACCATGGTGGACTCAAACTGCGTGGTGCTTCACAAAACCTCGCACAATCAAGTCTGATCTAATGATAGTCACATCACTCCATACAAGAACGTTCTTGCAATCGCTACAAGGACAAAGAATTTTGATTCTATTCTTTGTCTCCACAGAATGCTTCTCTACAGCTACAATAAATGTATCGACTTATTGTTGAAAACCAGGCTTCCAACGTAACGAACCATATATCCATAAGTTCCTATACTCCATCTTTTCCTACACCAATCAATGAGAAACAAAAAAAAACAAAAAGACTAAGTTATAAAAGATTCATTAATAATCCGAAAGAATATAATTAGTATATAATAGTAACATAATTATGAAAGGGGTCATTCTTATTCAAAATACACATATAAGTACTACATATTCTTCATGCAAGGGATTAAAACAACCTAGTTAACAAACTAGTGGACCAACTATTTTTTTTAGTTTTGTTAATTGAAATAAATGAGTTAAATTAAAATAATTAGCACAAAGTAATATTTCACCCGTTATTGTTCATGCATGTAAACTTAATCCATCATACTAAATAAAAAAGAATACGAATGTTGAAACTTAAAAAAAACTAATCTCAAACCCTAGTTTCGGATCTAGATCTAGATGCAAAACTAATATTTCCCTAAAAACTGTTAAATGGACCACTAAAACGAAGACATGGCCGCTAAATTATGGTAGAATCTTGTTCCCCTACTCAATTATTACCTTAGCGCCGTCAAAGATTTGATATAAATCCACCCATAATGCCTCAACCACCATGGAAGCGAGGGAAAATGAGAACACTAATTACGCACTAAGCTACAACTAAAACTTCAAGAAAAGGACTTGGGTTAGCATGTACTTACCTTTTAAAGTCTCCTCTGCCAAAGGATTCAAAATCAAACCCCCCTAGATTAGCAATTTTAAAAGATAGCCCAAGGCCCCTCTTCCTTCCTCCTTGGGTTACCGTAGAAATCCCAATGAGGAAGAAAGAATATGCTACTTATTCACTGGAATATTTGAGGCGGTTGTTATTACTAGCCGCCTCTGAAGATTGTTATATTTTTATAGGCAGCTGTAATAACAGCCACCTCTAAAGATGCGTTCTTGTTGAGGCAGCTCAGTCAAATGCCGCCTCTACAAATATATATCTTCAAATACGGCTTCTGATTAAGCCGCATCTTTCAAAAAAAAAAAAAAAAGTGGCTGTTGCACATCGATCTGTTGGTTGTTGTTGTGTCAGCGTCAGGGGTCCAAGTAGCACAGCTAAAACGGCAAATGAAACTGACACTTACGTCCATCAGATATATATGCTGCACGTACAATTTCAATCGGCCACCCGGCTGAAGCTGCATGCAGTGTCCAAGTCCGTGTAGGCATGCTACGCTGTAGGCTGTGTAGCTCGATATATCGTCGATCGGCCCAGTAAGTTTCAAAACTGGCCGTTAATACTCCGAGTCAACATCGAACTACTGTTCGGCTGGTATTAAAGTCGGATGATAAGCCGGCTGAAACTGTTTTGTTATGAGAAAAAAAAATACTGTAGATTTTAGCTGATAAGCCGACTAATAAGTTGAAGCGAACAGACCTCCCTCGGGTGCCCTGAAGACGACCCCGACGTGGATGTCTGCCTGTCGGCTCAGCTAGCCGCAACAGGTACGCACTGCCTCTGGTGGCATCGGTCGTCTCTGCCGCTCCAGATACTAGACGGTCTGATCAAATCATATCCTGGCACAAGAACATGCCCATGCCTCCGTCGTGTCACCCGTGGAATATATGAAACCGATCGAGCTGATGCTTTCTCTGATCTTGTCGTGCCTGGGATGCATCGTGGGGTTTTCACATACACGTTTCCTAGGAGGCTCTTCTGGCTGAAGGCGTTGGTCGAGTGTAATAAGTGCATAACGGTCGAAAGAGAAGGGAAGAATTATATATAGGCGTAGCTAAAAAATGACCGTTTTGAGGTCTGTCGGAACTTCCGGTGATCTGAGTGGGAACTTTCGACAGCTAGGGATTTTGTATAGGTAACGGTATGGACAGGTCAACAAGGTTGCGCGCACAAGATTTGTCGGAACTTCCGACGGTCGGAAGTTTAAAACCAACTGCCGACAGCCTTGCAAGCTGTACTGCACACGAGTTCGTTAGAACTTCCGACAGTCAGAAGTTGAGAAACAACTTCGTACAGCTTCTAATAGCTAAAGGACAGGCAGCTAAGGATAAGGTGAGAGTTTCAAAGCCTAGCGGGGACTTTCACGACAAACACTCACGAACTAGCCCCTAAGTGTCAATGCAGTGAAAGAGTGTCTCTCAGTAGATTTTAGTTAGGTATTTGAGCACTCTATCTTCTTCATACCACTTAGAATTGCATCCTCTTTATAGTACGACACGACCTAAACTCAAATTCAAAAGTAATACTGATTTTAAACTGCTTGAGTTTGGTCACCTTTCACGCCTCAGAAATTGAGGGGTGCCATTTCATTTTAAGTCATCCTTTAATTCTTTCAAGGGACTAAAAGTTGTAATATCACTTAGACAATTTCTTTAGTCCATAATTTGGATGTCATTAATATACCAAAACCCACAACAGGGGGGCAAATGCACTTACAAACTCTCTCTTTTTGTTGATGACAACCAATTTAGGTTTGCATATATTTGAAAGAATTTAAAGCTTTTGAGCCCTAAAAATTACAAGGAGCTCCCCTTTAATATATGTAATGGATTTAAATTTCAAACATGACCTTTAATCATCATTTGCATATACTAGATAAAAGAAGCTCCCCCTAAATCATTTGCATATCGTAGTCCTCATCGCCGTCATCACTGTCACTAGAGTCATCATCCTCATTCACTACCGGACTCCTTTAGTTTGCCGAGTGTTCGAAACACTCGGCAAAATACATAAAACACTCGGCAAATTGTTCGCCGAGTGTAACACTCGGCGAATAGCACTCGCTATAAACAGTTCCGGCAAAGCCAACTTTGCCGAGTGCCATTTATCGGGCACTCGGCAAACATTTTGCCGTGTGCAGTTTGGCTCTCGGCAAAAAGAAACGGTCATAACGCCAGACCCGCCGTTAACAGTGACTTCGCCGAGTGTCAAACGACAAGGCACTCGGCAACTATTTTTTTTTAAATATTTTTGGTTTTTAGAATTCCTTGTCGCCGAGTGCTGCACTCGGCAAATGATAAACATATGCCGAGTGTTGAACTGTCAGACACTCGGCAAACATTTTTCAAACAGTATTTGGTTTTTAAAAAAAATATCTTTTCGCCGAGTGTCTTGGTGATAACACTCGGCAAATTGTGTTTGATTTGCCGAGTGTCTTGGTCATAACACTCGGCAAAGCCTCAGAAATTTGATTTTTTTTGTTTTTGCATTACATTTCACAGCACATATATATATCACAGCACAGATATGTTTCACAGCACAGATATATTACACAGCACATATATCACATATATATATCATCTCCACACACCACATATCACATACATCACAATAATCCACAATGGTACACAAATGTCATACCACAATTCCAACATAAGGTTCAAGTTTAAAGTATCCACCACAAGTGCATTACAAGCATAAGTGCAACACAAGGAATAAGTTCAACACATGAAAAGAAGCAAATCACCAATTAGACCACGGCGACTGCCGCGGTGGGTCATGAGGTACATCGTTTGATGCCGCCGATTGACCCTGCACAAAGAATAGATAAGATTACTTGATAGCTGCAAAAGGAATTGTTGAGACATATATAGCTAGTAGCATTGCAATTCAAAAGGCAATACAACAAATACAACTGTGTGTGTGAGTGTGTGAGTATATAGCTAGTAGCATCGCTGGAGCCACCCGTGGTATCGCGGCGGACGCAAGGGCCGGATCAGAAAAAACTGGCCACCGTCCGCTCTGTTTTTGCTGGTGACTGGTGAGCACCGCCACCGAGCACGGTCTCGTTTCCCCCGGGGACAAGATTAGCACCCGTCCGGTCCGGTCTACATTTCCTGGCTTCAGGATTCAGCAATGTCCGGCCCGGCGTGTCCGCTGGCTTTGAGTGCGACCCACCAATTCGACGCCGTACCTCTGTCTGTCCTTGAACTTGAATCACAGCAGGCCACGCAGCTGCTGGCTTATTTGTTGGTGCAACAAGCCGCAAAGGGCTAGTGCGTCTGCAGGGCCATTGGCGTAGCCGTAGTGGTATACTCCTGTCTGTGCTTCCATTGCTTTGAATTTCTTCCCACATTCCAATTGCACGTACAACCAATCATCTGGACTACGCGGCCGGGTAGAGCAGCATCCACGAAAGTCGTCTCCCTTATATCACATTTTAGTTATATCACATTCCAATTTAGTTATAGCACATTTTTCTTTTGTAATGATGACTAAATTAGATTGCTTATATCAGGCAGCCAGGTCCTATACGGTCCTATAGCAGGCAGCCATACATGTTATAATTTCATCCAGTGCAACTTTTCACTATTCTTGGACATTTATTTCCAGTACAATTTTGTGGTTTATGAGCTAGGACTGTCATGGGATGTTCTTTTAGATAATTCTTGTGTTTCAAGATGCAGGAAAGATGTATAAAAGTCTTGCATTTGAATCAATAACTGTTATGTACGAGTATAGGAACTTAGGAAGGCATAGGTCGTAGGAAGTAGTGGTGAGAGGAGGGTGTGTCCTAGGACCAGTGTGGCCCAACTGGAGGAGGAATAAAAGTCCTGCAGTTTTCTTTATCTCATGAGTGCATTGCTATCGATATGTATTTGCAGATTTCAATGCACTGATGCCTGAGGTGAGATCATTGATATATTCATGTACAGATTTGTTTTAATACCTCTGATCTTATTATCATTTATTTTAAGTGTTGATGCAGTTTAGGGGGTCATTCCCTGCTTCCATTAGTGCATTTGTTTGTTGTCTTTCTGTTCTAGCCATTTTTATTGAGTGCATTCTTTGAGGCTCATACTCATGTGGCTCAATCTGGGGCTCAATCAGGATACAGGCCCATTTGATCAATCTTAAGCTTCAAATTAGCCAAGTTAATTGAGTAAGCATATAAACCCTCAAAGAGCCCACGGTTTTGTACCAGTGCTGTCGGCTTTTGTGAGATAATATAAGAACATCCATGGTCCCATGGACGGATCCAGCGGTGGGGCTAGGGGGGCTTCAGCCCCCCCTACCCATCCTAAGCACGTGGAGTTTCTCTAAGCCATCTCTTAAAATTTTATGCATACATGTATTAGGTAGGAGGGGCTAAGGTTAAGAGAAGATAAAAAAAACCTCTATTCTTTTGTTCAGCCCTTCCTAAATTTTTTCCTGGCTTCGTCACTGCATGGTCCCACCTGATACCATGCGAAACATGCATGCACTCAAATTGGTTCCTTGCCCAGCCTAGCTTGGTTTGCACAAGGGGCACCAGGCCTTTGCTGATCCGGATTTGTGCATCCACAGGAGTCCAATTGGCTGCCATATGCACACGGGGAGAAGGTGATTGGTTGGACAGCCCGTGCGCATGCTTGCTCTCTCACGTCGCACAGCCCGCACATGTGTGTGTGTGAGTGAGTGTGTGTGCTGGTGTGTGTGTGAGTGTGTGTGTGCTGGTGTGTGTGTGAGTGAGTGGACATGGGGATAGATGTACTCACAGGAGTATCTTCAGGAGGACGAGGAGGAAGGAATAGTGCTTGCGGCAGAGGTTCACCCATCTTCGCGCCGAGATTTTGCATCCACTGAAACATCTGCTCCTGCCTCTGCCGATCAGCGTCAATCTTCGCCTCCAACGCTATTCTCTGCCTCCTCTCTTCTTCTAGCTCGGCCTACAAAATTTCACCCCAATGTTACAATGGAAATCAAAGGTATGTAAGAAACAATGAACGACGAATAAAAGAGTAATAACCTGCAAAGTCTGCATGGCGTGCTGTGTACTGGTCGGCCGTGGGCGTATGGGCGGCGTCTGGCCCGTGTCGCTTGCTCGGATCTGGGAGAGAGTGGGAGTAGTGGCCGTGCCGACGACGCTGTCGCCAAGCCAGTACCTGCCATGCTTCTTGCCTCCTCCACCCTCATGACAAGGTCTCCTTCGAAATCCTGGGTGCTCGGATCGTACTCCGGCCCATGGACCGCCTTGGCCGCCGTTGTGTACTCGGCGAGACGGCTGTGGATGGAGGGATTGCTGTACGCCGAGGGGGGGTCCTCCGGGTTGAAGTCGACGGCGGACGTCGCCTTGCCCTTGTGGGCCATAGCCCATGCCTTCACCTGGGAGCAAGGTGCGCCACCATGTGACGCCGACTGTGAAACAAATAGTAAGATCAATAGAAACTATGCAGAAGCAAGCGTTGGAATACATAAATGAAGTCATGTACCCATCTCTCCGCGTACTTGGCAAGCGTAAGGTTCCCCTGATGGTGTGGTGCACCTGTCATCATCAAACGCCGCTCCCGGCAAGCGGCGTGTATCTCCGACCACTCCGGGGAGCATCACTTGTCCACCATCCTCCTCCAGCACTCGCCTTTACCGGCCACCCAATTTGGAGGCACCTACACGTCAACAAGCATTTGTCATATAAGAACACAGTAAGTGTACTTAATCTCAGGAAGAAACAGTATTTACCAACATGTATTGCTCTTTAGTCAGCGTTAAGGTTCTTGCGAGGTCTTTGTCGATCTTCACTTCCTCGAAGACAGCATTGTATTGCTGTACAGCCAGGATACGCGCCTTGTAGTGCATGTCCTTCATGAGCTTGTAGCAGGCTTTGTGAGCGTGCCTCTCGGCCCTCTCCTCATATCCCTTGTCACATCTGTAGAAATCCTGCATATAAACATTATGTATGTAGTCATTATTTCAAGGATGTGATAGGAATGCGATGTATTGGGCAAGATAGTGCGGGGAAGGCTTACCCACAGCTCTTTCACAACCCGCTGCGCCTTGTTGTCGAATTTCCTGCCTTCCCGATCTCGTGCATCGGGGGCAGACGCATAGTGCTCGAACGTGTAGGCCGGCTCCACCCCTCCTGCCCAGTCCACCAGGCCGGGGAAGTGTTCCCTACACAAAAGACCCAGTATTCCACCGGGAAGGCGTTTGTGATCACCTGCAGCCACAACCTTCCATCCCCTGTCCAAGTGATTAACGAAAAAATATTAGTTTGTATTTTGCCATGTTAAACATATCAAAAGAAGTAGCGATAACATCTTAAGATACTTACCTTGGCCCATTGGGGCGAATCACCGGCTATTTCGTGAAAGGTATAGGCTGTTCCGGGAGGCGTGAAGGGCCTCGCAACCAGATCTTTGAAGCAGAGGAAGAGGCACCCCCCGCCGAGGGCTCCTCCTCTACCTCGTGCTCGACCTCCCCCTCCTCGTGCTCGCCCTCCTCCTGCTCGGCCTGCTCCTCGTGCTCCTCATGCTCGTGCTGCTCCTCCTCCGCCTACTCCTGAGGCGAGGGAGGTACAGGCGACGGAGGCCGAGTCGCTGCACGCGCCTGCCAACCCTAGCCTCTCGGCTGACCCCTGCGCCTCCGCGGCGGCTCCTAAACCTCAGCTGCAGGAGCCTCCTCAGCTGGAGCGGATGCCGAGCTCCGGTAAAACGACCCGACGGACCTCATACCGCCCACCATCTTTTGTGAATCACCTGCAATTAAAAAGAGTAAACCAATAAGCACATATAAACAGGACAACCTGAAAAAGAAATGCAAATTAAATGAAACATAATTAGAAAATGATAGTATTACTTGTATTAGAAATAGGCATCATGATCGGGATCAGCCGGATCATAACTCTCATCATCACTATCACACATGTCGAAATAATCAACACTATCCAAAGGACCAATGTTGTCATCGTCGGCATTGCCTATACACACTCGCTCAAGTAATTCTAAGTCTTGCACATTTTCCACCTCATCTCCATCGTCCTCTTCATCAACCCTTTCATTATCTACTTCCATTTCGATCGCACCGGTTAAGTCTATCTCAAAACTCCCTTCTAGCCCCTCCTCTTGATAGAACTCCCCGTCATATGTGTTTGGGTCTAAGTTGTAATCTTGATCATTTGAGAGAGGTAGTCTACCATGTGGCGATGTCTTCTGCACAATATACCAACCCTTAAGACGATCATCGTTTGGGCACGCGTATGGCAGATAATAAACTTGCGTCGCCTGTTGACCAACAACATAGACATCTTCCCCTGGATAGACGGAATCCTGACGAATTTCGACCAGCCCAAGATTAGGGGTCCGTCTCGTTACTGCAGGATCAAACCAATGACATTTGAATATGACAGGCTTAAGGGGTTTGGAACCATGAAATTTGACTTCGTAGATTTCTTCGATTCTCCCATAATAATCGGCCCCATCAGTGCCGGGCGTAAGAACTCCAGTATTTGTGGTTCTTTGATTGGGCCGACTTTCCTCATGTGCTGTCGTGTGAAAGCGATATCCATTCACGTCATAAGCGGCAAATGACCTAACCCTATACAGAAAGCCACTAGACACCTGTGCTAACTCGGGATCCATAGACTCATCGGTTTGGCCCTGCAAGCTCAAGCAGGATATATCGTTAAACTAAGTACGAGCAACTTATAATGTCAAACTAAGTACGAGCAAAGTTGGACAATACCTTCTGTGCGAACCAAGAAATGAAATCGAGCATTCCATTTCCCGCACCCTGTTTAAGAAGGGTATCACATTCCTACGGGGTAGGTTCCCTTGATAGATGCTAGTAGTGATCAAGAAATTCCCTATAACAATGAGAAACAAGAGAGTTGGATACCGAATAGTGACAACATATTTAACAAGTTCGTTGTGAACTTACTGCATGTACGGCTCCACTTTGGAAAGGTTGGTCAACACATAGTGCATGATAGTGCGCCACTCTTCATGTCTCAATGTCTTGGGTTTCCAATCACTTGCACTTCCGAGCTGCCCTTGGAAAAGGCTGAGGTTCGATTCATTTTCGCCAGCATTGTAGCGAGGGGGTGGATTATGCACGCTGCGAAGGTTGTCACTATAGTAACTTGTTGTGAAGTTTGACACCTCCTCCAGAATGTATGCCTCTGCAACGGAAGCCTCAATTTTGCCTTTATTCTTATATTTACTTCGAACAACCTTTAGACATCTCTCGATTGGATAGCACCAACGGCCCTGCACGCCCCCCCCCCCATTCGTGCCTCATACGGGAGGTGCAAGATCAAATGCTGCATCGGAACAAAGAAGCCGGGTGGAAATATCTTCTCCAACTTACAGAGAAGCACCGGCGCCATTCTTTCCAAGTCCTCAACTACTTTTTGAGACAACTCCTTGGCACAAAGCTAACGGAAGAAATAGCTCAACTCTGCCAACACTAGCCAGACATGCTCAGGGACATAGCCACGAACCATCACTGGAAGAAGCCGCTCAATCCATATGTGGAAGTCATGGCTCTTCATCCTTTTGACTCGCAGAGTAGATAAGTTCACTCCCCTCCTCAGATTCGCTGCATACCCATCAGGGAACATCAATGTTTGCATCCATTCAAGTACTTGCCTTCTTTGGGGCCTGGTCAAGATGAAATCAGCCTTAGGCTTGCTCCATGTCTTGCCGCCTCTAGGAGGCTTCATTTCTTGCTTTGGTCTATCGCATAACGTTGCTAGGTCCACTCTAGCCTTAACGTTGTCCTTTGACTTTTCAGTGTCCATGAGTGTTCCCCAAAGTGCCTTAGCTATATTCTTTTCAGTGTGCATCACATCAATGTTATGTGGAAGAAGGAGGTCATCATAATAGGGGAGCCTCTCCAAGCCCGACTTATGAGTCCACATATGTTGACAACCATATCCCACAAAACCATCGCCTTGTGGGTTGACGACGAGAGCATCTATCTGAGCACGAACCTCGGCACCAGTCATGATCTGCGGTGCGGGGTCTGTCACTACCACACCTTTCATAAAGTTCTTGATGTCTCGTCTGAATGCATGCTCAATAGGGAGGAACTGTCAATGCTTGTCGAACAAAGAATACTTGCCACCCTTCTTTAACCAAATGAACTCCACAGCTGTCTTGCATAATGGGCATGGGAACCTCCCGTGAACACACCAGGCGCAGAATATCCCATACGCTAAGAAGTCGTGCAGGGAGTAGTGGTACCAGACATGCATTCTGAAGTTCCTCTTCGTAGCTCGGTCATATGTCAACACCCCTTCCTCCCAAGCACGGACCAGCTCATCAATCAGAGGCTCCATGAACACACCCATCTTACTCCCCGGGTGTCCAGGAATTATCAATGACAAGAATATATTTTGTCGTCGAAACACGACACTGGGGGGGGGGGAGATTAAGGGGGGTAACGAAGATTGGCCAACAAGTGTATGGGGCAGCCATCAGTCCATAAGGATTGAACCCATCTGTTGCCAGCGCAACACGTACATTACGAGCCTCAAGAGCTTTCTCACGATGAATCCCATCAAAGTGGGTCCATGCTTCACCATCAGATGGATGTACCATCTTCTCAGGACTGTATCGAGTGCCATTTTTGTGCCACGTCATCTGTTTCGTGGTTTCCTCGGTCATGTATAGCCGTTGGATCCTCGGTAAGAATGGAAGGTACCGTAGGATCTTCACGGGGATCTCAAGCTGCCTCTTCTGACCATCACCAGACTCTACCTCCAGGTACCAAGAGGATTGACACTTTGGACAGTACTTTGCTTTCTCGTGTTCTTTCCTAAATAGGACGCACCCCTTCGGACAAGCATGTATCTGCTCATATGGCATCTTGAGTGCACGAAGGAGTTTCTATGACTCGTACATACTCTTTGGCATAATGTGAGCTTCTGGAAGCAAGCTGCCAATAACTGCCAACGTAGCATCGTAACAATCTCGGCTCATGCTAAACTGAGCCTTTAAGGCCATTATCCGTCCAATGGCATCCAATTGAGAAACCTCTGTGTGGCCGTGAAGGGGTTTCTGTGCCGAAGACAACATGTCATAATACGCCTTTGCGGTTGCCTCTGGCTCCTCCTCCCCACCTTCTTCACCTACGTGTGCTTCGTGAAAGTCATTTAGCCAGTCATCTACCCTGGCATCAGCATCAAAATCTTCGACGCGTGCTCTCACGACCTCCTCTCTCATCCGATCGGCTTCACCGTGGTAGATCCACCGAGTATAATCTGCCGTGAATCCATTCTTGCAAAGATGAGTAGACATGACATCCTTTGGTTGCCGACGCCTGTTTGCACATCTACTGCACGGACACCAAATGGCTGACGCTCCTGGAACTAGGGCAAATGCTCTATCTATGAAAGCCTCCGTCTTCTCAATCCATTCATCAGTCAAAGCACGCTTACTTAGGCGGCCCGTGTACATCCACTCACGGTCATCCATCCTCTGACATATATATATATACACATACCAGCGAGACATTAACAATCAATTGCATGTACATGATGTTCCTACCATCTAATAGGTCAGGATAGGTCCTAATCCCACCCAAGGATGCGTAGCTGGGGTTAGTCTCTATGGTCTACTCCGATCCGAGACAGAATTTTGGTAGCACCTCCCCGCTGTTCTCCAAATACACGTCTGGGTAGGAAGATTGTGTATCCGGAGAACAACAGGGAGATGCTATCGAAACTCTACCTCGGAACGGAGTAGACCACGGAGACTAACCCCATCTACGCATCCTAGGGCTGTCCAAAAAACGTGGACAATTCGAAACAGATATGGTTATCGATATGCAAAGAGCTGCATATTTCCAACCGTATCTCTTTCGAACGGGAGACGCCTAACCGGGTTACGTGCTCTACAAACATGCATGATACGGAAAAGAGGGGTGTTTTATGCCTCACCTCACGTCCCGCAAACAGGAGAAGCCTCAACCGCTACAAGGTCCACGGAACACCAACAAACAGTCAGAAGCCTCAGTCCTCCCTAAAAGAATAAGTCATTTCACACGAGTAAGTAATTACCTTTATATCACCATAAACAAAGTAAAAAGAAACAAGATCTAGACTTTTCATCGAATAGAAGCTAGCTAGCTAGGTTCCCAAAAACAAAGTAAAAAAAACAAGATCTGGACTTTTCAGAAAATAATCTGCTACCGGAAGCAAGCAAACTGAATCGGTCTCATGTCTTAATTTCATTTGTTCATTCTCACGAGATTGCAACCAGGGGAACAGAATCAGGGCTACACGTAGTCAGTTGGTGTGTAAATCATACAAAAAAAAACTAAAACCAGTTCTTATTTGCTACCACATCCAGTCCAGATGGCAGAGTATCTATATATTGCATAGTAATCACCATGCAATTTAGAACAAGGGTTGGCAAGCAAATGCAGAGAATACTGCTGGCTAGGCCTTTTATAGTTAGCAGGAAATTATCTTTCGGAAAAAAGATGCATAAAACGAAATCTGAACTCATTCATACCAAACTACTTCCTGAAACTATCT
Source organism: Miscanthus floridulus (assembly GCF_019320115.1). Lineage (NCBI taxonomy): Eukaryota > Viridiplantae > Streptophyta > Magnoliopsida > Poales > Poaceae > Miscanthus > Miscanthus floridulus. Next base: position 12,069,290 of record NC_089583.1, on the reverse strand, counting down.
AGAAAACAAAACTCAGTTATAGAATGCTCCATGCCCCACTTGGAGATCTATATCAACATAGATGGACCTCCCACTAAACAATCCACTCAGCTTAATTAACAGCATAGAGATTTTGAGGGTTAATGCAAGTGGAGTTAAGTATAAGGTACCCAGTCTGGACTTTGGTCTAAAAATGAGGACACCAACAGTAACTAGAAACAAAAGGTGGCGACTGACAAATATTGTAGTAATAAAGAAGAAACTAAACGTGTACCCTACCGATGTCATAAGTACAGATCAACTACATGAAATGATATCTTCTGTACATATGAGTTAATGCAACTTCAAAAGGTTATTTAAGTCATGTTTGATCAATAATCAACTGTACGACAATGGAGCAACCCCACCCCTGAATTCGTTGACACTTTGTTAAATTTATTTATTTATTTTTCAGACTTCATAATCCTGTAGACGCATGCTGTTGGTTCTTAACGTACCTGCAGCATCACCTGAGGTGTGGCGTGGGATTGTTGAGTTGGAACCATGCATGCATCTGCCAGCTCATTTTATTTCTTGTAATAATTATTAGCTAGTTGAAACAAGTATACTGTGCTTCCAGTAAAACTTTATACCTCTGTTTGTGAGAATGCTCTATTTTTCTGTCAAGAATGCTTCGTTACATTGGTGGGGCTAGCTAGGCCTATTCCTGGCCCTGGTTGTCGCCTAAGCTGTCCGCTTCTTGGATTATATACACTTAATATACTATTTCAAAAGTTAAATCATGCCACATCACTAATTCCAGTTAAGTAACAGATCAAGCACATAAATCAGCTGGAAGCTCGTCGCACCTCACGGGAATCTGACTGACTGCTGAGATATACATATACATGCACCAGTATCAAAGACATGATCACATTCGAGTCATCAAAGACAAAGAAAACCAAAAGTCTTCAAAGCAAGCAAAACCAGCCGACCTTTGGTGATTACTCAGTTTGCAGAAAGAGTTACCATCAATCAACTAACATGGTAGATAGTTTCGAGTTTTGGTGAATTTCGTACATTTGAGTGAAGTGCCCGGCCGTTACATGTAGCATCCATTATAGCAAAATGCACCAACAAGGCAGGGCAAGTCAGCAAAACATATATAGTCAGGTGAAGAGGAAATTCTCCTAAGAAGCCATCCGCTCCCCCCGCTAGTCCCGCCGGTGGCCACTCCGGCCCTGGCGTCCACCTTCCAAAACGCCGGTGGTCACTCCGGCATTTTGTAGTAGCCAACTGGTTTTGACCAAATTAACAAGCATTTATTCTATAAGTTCAGGTTCTGTATACTCAAACCTCCATGTTCCATTGGTTGGCAGATAACAGACCACTTAGCAAGTATATTTTTTCAGTTGATCATAGTACCAATAAAATCAAAATCTAAAATACTCTATTTTCTTTATATTAGAACACCTCTTGGGATGTCAAAGAAAGAAATCATGAACATGGGTAGGCTAAATAAGGCTGAACTAATCTGGACTAATGCTCCACCCAACGACAGTAATTTTCCTTTGCAGCTACTTTGTGGGATTTGTTGGAAAATGAATTTGGCATCCAAATACTCCAGCACATAAACATTTTAAGACTAGGAACAATGTGTTCTTCAAATCAACAACAAAATTATGGCGTCTCCTATGGACTATGCTGGTACTTCACAAGACTGTCATGCTTATCAAGACATGGAAGCCACTTCTGAAACCGAAATCAAAACTGAAACGAGTCCCAAATCGGAAGCAACCGAGCAGGGCGACTTTGAGTTACCTGGGTCGTCGGAGAGGCGGCCGCGCTGTAGAAGCCGCCCAGGAGGTCGTCGGAGTGGCGTCGAGCAAGGGGCTCCCTGCGGGTGGGCACCGAGGTGGCGCAGGGACTCGCTGGGGCAGGCGGGCGGGGTCGTGCTCGCGCTCAGTTTCGCGGCGGGGACAGGGGCGTGGGCCAGCCGGTGGCTGTGGCAGACCGGCCGGGCGGGGTGGAGGTCGACGGCGGAGGCGGGTGGGGTGGGGAGGGAGGGGGCGGCGGAGGGGTTGCGGTCGGCGGCGCGTGGGGAGGGAGCTCGATGGCGGCGAGCGTGGGGAGCACGATGGAGTGGGCAGGGAGGAGGGTGCGTGGGGGGGGGGAGCTCGACGGCGGCGCGAGGGGAGGGAGGTCGACGACGGCGGCGCGAGGGGATAGAATGGAGAAATGGCCAGAGCCGGCCAGCGGCCTAGATATTTTGCGGCCTGTTTGCCGAGTGTCGGCCCGATACGACACTCGGCAACGTTTTTTAAAAAAAATCCCATCAGTTTGCCGAGTGTCGGCCGATGGCGCACTCGGTAAACTACTTAAAAAACCCTAAACGCCTAGTTGCCGAGTGCCATGACGATTGGACACTCGGCAAACATTTTTTTTAAAAAAGTGCCCTCCTATTTTCCCTATTTTAAAAAATCCCTGTTCTCCCTTAACAAGAAATTTTAAAAAAAGTTTATTACATTTTTGCCGAGTGCCACCTATGCAGCACTCGGCAAACTTATTTCTATATTTCATGCTGCTCTTTCCTTTCCTCTACTTAATTACTTTCCTCTATTTCATGTTTCACTAATTTCATGAAATGAACTTGCATTACACTTTGTTAGGTGCACTCACAAATGTATATTTCAAGCTTGTACAAAAATTGGACTATTATTTCATGTGTTTGTATATCACGCATCTAAAATTCAATAATTGCGACGAAAGAATTAAAATTACGAAATGGCTCCGAAAAATTGCCAAAAATTCACAAGAAGAGATATTTGTTCTCTATTGTATATACAAAAAATTTTGAAGTGAAACTCTAAATCGACATTCAAATTGTCTCCTCATCTTATTGGATCTTTCTCAAATCTCAGAAACTTCTCCAGAGATGATCTGATTTGTAAGCACAGCGTACGTGTCAACTTTGCCGAAACACTCTCAATTTTTTACCATAGCCTCCACGTATGATATCATGACAACTCGACGAATTTCGTGATTTTCAGACTTCGTTTGCTTTTTATAGAATTTTCAGACTTTTCCGCCACGCGTTTCTGCTCATGTTTCGCGAACACAATGTTCGAAATTTCTGGTCTGGCCCTGGATAAGGTCTCAAAACAGACTCAGTGACAAGAATATCATTTTTTATTCACTTTTTCAGATATTCGAAGCACTTGCAGTTCAAATAAAAAAAATTATCGAAAATTCATTTGACTAAAATAAATTGACGAAATTTAGTAAAATAACTCAGAAATGTACAAAACTTCAACACAGAGCAACAGGTATTGTAAGACAATAGTACAAAAAGTTTGGGAGGCAAAATCAAAAAAAAAAAAAATGTTTGCCGAGTGTCATATGCTGACACTCGGCATATAGTAGGATTTGCCGAGTGTTGTATTTTGACACTCGGCATATAAGTTGGTTTGCCGTGTGTTAACGGGTGGCATTCGGCAAAATGATAACGGAGGTCGACGGTGTTACCCCGGACATGAAGTTGCCGTGTGTCTGTTGTTTGCCGAGTGGCAGCACTCGGCGTAAATTGTTATGCCGTGAGTTTTGTTTTTGCCGAGTGTCGTCCTTGGGACACTCGGTAAACACCATGTTTGCCGAGTGCCCGAAATCTTGCCCACGGCAAAGGTGGGGACACTCGGCAACTTAGGTGTTTCCGGTAGTGATTGGTGACTGCAGCAGCTTGAGCACAGGGAGCTTTCCTCTTGCCATGAGGATCCGAAGATGGTCCAGCCTCAGCAGCCCGCATAGTAACCATAGCTTCATCATAAAGCTCAAAAGGGTCGCGAAGCTCTTCCAAAGAAGAGGCGGATCGTCCTCAATGCCCAACTTCTACTCTATCTTGTACATTCACTCTAGAATCTTCTGTTCATGCTTGGCACTAGAGTAGCAGGCACCAAAAAGATGGTACAAGATGAATTTGACCTTATTTCCGGGGCCATGGCGCTCATTGAAGGATGGAGAAGGAGGCTCAACACTAGCAGCACGACGCGACCATGTGAGTCACAAGCTAAGCAGTGAGTTTGGACTTAAAGATATGTCAAGTGGTGATCCTGTGCTCCAGTTAAAAAAAAAACTTGCAAGTGGTGATAAAGGTGTTGAGTTCAAATCTTTCAAAATAGGACCCAACTTAAGCTTTAAGAACAAAAGCAAAACTCTCGTGCTTAATGTTGATCTTTTCAATAATATGGGTGAGTAATGTTAATCATGCCTCTTTCTTGTGCATCACATAAGCATAAGCATAGCCTTAAGTTTGATGCATTTGTTTGACCATGTGATGCTTTGATTTGTATGCAACCTTTTGTGGTGATGCTTGGTATGTAACCCAGTGTTGCTTGATCACCTAAACAACCTAGAACAACTTAGGATCAGAAATGAAAGTAGGGTTCATGTTGATAAACTTCCCTAAAATTGCTTCTAAAGGTTGGATAAATAATTAGCACCTTTTTCATGTTCCTGCTTTTATCAACATAGAACATTAGTTTCTGCTACAGTTACGAAGTTTGACCTTTAATGAAAGTTATAGTTTTGTTTGTGTGCTTCAAACTTTTTTTTTTACCAAGGCCTAAATCGACTTCTAAAATAGCTAAACAAGGCCACCAGAATCCACCCAGCACTGCTTGTACCCCTTAAAAATCTGGCTTGACTGAACTCCTCTTCGTTGGCGCCCTGGATATCGCAAACCCGGCTGAACGAGCCATGATTCCTGTAAGAAAACTTGGAGATGTCGCGTAGTTCTGGATCCTTGACCCTTTTTCTTTGAGCTTTCGTCGCTCGGGTCGGGTGCCAGAGAGGAGAGAAAATGCGAGTTTCAGTCGATCGCCGGCCGTTTGAATCGGCTGACCACGCGTGACCGACCGGGAGCAGAAGCCGCGCGCCGCGTGGCCCTCGACCCTCGTGCTTGCTCGCATGCCCGCCACCTCGCCTCCACGAACAGGAAAAAACGGAGCCCAACTCTCTCCTTTCTCTCGGCGCCCCTCTCTGCTCTCCCCCTCTCGCACAGTTGCACTCGCTCTTTCTTCCTCCCGCTCGGCGCGTACAGGCGCGGACGCCATTGCCGGCGACCGAAGCACCACCACAGCCGCTCCCTGCTGCACTGACCTCGCCGCCGGATCCTCCATATACGCGCGCACGGGCCGCCTCCGCATCCCGCTCACTAGGCCGGCCACTGCAGCAGCACCCCGCCGGCACAGCTCCATGGCCGCCGCGAGCTCCCTTCGGCTGGGCCGAGGCCACCTGGGGTGAGGCCTGACACGGAAGACCTGGGGTGTGTGTTGCTGGCTAACAATACCGTTGCTGCTCTGCAGGTTCGATGTGCTTGTCTTTACTTTGTTCTGCTTGATATAAGCTGACAGATAAGATAGTGTTTCTTACTGTTTTCAGTATTGCAGCTTAATCTGCAACCTGGTGGTATGTGCTAATTAGTCTTGTCAGGAATAAAGAATCATGGTAGCAACTTTTGATGTTTCAATCAGTCAACTTACATTGGACTGAGGATAGAATCATGGACACTGACTTTTGATGTTTGAATTGACTTTTGATGCTAGTTGCTGATTGCTAACATGCCCTTTGCCTGCAGCTGCTGCTTATCTGAATACTCTGGGCTGTGTGTTTATCAGATAACAATTTGAAAGACCTTGGAGAATGACACGTTGGGATAAAAATTGACATAAACATCGTTAGCCTGGGATTATTCATATGTGCCCCTTTGCAATTCAGATTTGGTTTTTTTTAGCTGATGGTGTGAAACAGTTGCATTCTTTAAAGGAAACAATGATTGTAATTTGCTGCAATCCTTTATATGAATTCAATCCAGCGCTGGTAATTTCCTCTTAGTTTCTGTCTACACAACATTTATAGTTCCAACCGACATTGGGTTGTATTTTTTTCTGAACCTGAATCATGTATTTCTGTCTTCCTGTCACTCTTTGCTTTCTGCTATTACTTATTTGCCTTCTTATTTCTGCATACCCATTTCTTGCTAATGAACTGTGAACTTTTGTCCCTGCAGCCTGTTGGTAGCAATGGCACACGAGAGCTGGAAACAAGAGTCTGAGGAGACTGGAGAGGCCCCAATTCTGTGCATAAACAATTGTGCCTTCTTCGGCAGCAGCATGACAAACAATATGTGCTCGAAGTGCTATAGGGACTTCATCAAATTGATGGAAAACCCTGCGGTGGAGAAGAAGTTGATCGGGCTGACTGGCTTCCAGTGCCGCTGCGGCGGGACCTTCTGCTCCATGCACCGCTACACGGACTCCCACCAGTGCACCTTCGACTACAAGACGGCGGCCAGGGAGCAGATCGCCAAGCAGAACCCCGTCGTGATGGCCGAGAAGATCAACAAGATCTGATGTTGGGCGGTCATCGTCGTTGGGTGATTGGATCTTCAAGCTGAAAGGATGGCAGCTTGTGCTTTCGCTTTATTAGCCGTATAGTTTGTGCTGAAAGGATGCCTTGGTTTTGCGTCGTCGTCGCTTCAGCTGGAAGGTTTTTTTGAGACGCGCATTCTGCTGACCTGAAGGCTCGCGAGTGCTGTAATGACTGGACCTGCTGCTTGGGTATGACCAAGCCCAGTGTTGACATCGAAAGTGATCCGAATCAAACATCAATAGGGCCTTGACGCCCGGGCCGCTATGGATCGAAGAACGCAGCGAGGATATCACTCTTTCGTGGTGAAGAACAGAGAGGTTTACAAGCAAACCACCAAAGAATAACCAACGTGCTTACGTGACGAAGAATCGGCTAGTTTTCAGGCAAACTAGCAAAGAAACCGTCGAAGCTCTCGCCCGGGAGGGACCCCGTCAGGGCAAGGACGTCGTCGGGTTACCCTAGGTCGGCCGGCAAGCCTAGGGCGCCATCCTTGGTCGTCGGATCAAGGGATGAACAGCATGGGGGTTGGAGAAGAGGGTAAAAAGGGTTGGAGTAGAGGTAGTAGATTGATTTGTTTGACGATTGGATAGATGGTAACTCAATCGGCCATGATCCTCTCATATATATAGATGGGGTGGTCTTATCCCAGTAGGAAACATCTCCAAGCCTTATTTTCTAAGTTTCCCACGAGTTTGGAATAGTTCGGATCGGAATCCAAAAGGCCAGATCCGAACAGGATTTTCTGTCAGGTATGTCGGAAGTCCAGTCGGAAGTCCCGACTTGGGTCGAAAGTCCCAACTTGGGTCAGAACTCCCGACAGTCGAAACTTTCGACTTTTGTCGGAACTCCCAACGTAGGGATAACGCCAGACACCCGAGCATATTTCTTTAGGCTTCCCGGAAGTCCCGACACACGTCGGAACTTCTGACAGTCGGAAGTCCCGACTTGGGTCGGAACTCCCGACACCGAGGCATCTTTCCGAGGGTATAACTTCTTCATCCGGACTCCAAATTAGACATTCCATATATGTTTCTTGGCCGTCTCGACGAGAGGAACACAATGGTGAAGTCCGTTTCACATTTTGACAACTTCACAAAATAAACATTTTTTGTTGTCAACATATGCCCCCTGTTTTCAGGTGAATGATGCATAAACCTGAAAACACTTAATCAAATAAATTAAAACCAAACAACGGTGATTCCCATCTCATCAGCTGCTCAGCGGCTAAGAGCGATGTATACATCGGCCATTTTTCTAAGGGCGATACATGTATCGGCCATTGTTTGGTGAGCACTTAGGCTTCTTGCCAAACACTTGGAAAGTACCCTTTCAAGTACCTCCCGTTGATTGCTCTCGTGAGACGTTCTCCTTGCAATGTCTCTAGCATATATGAATTTCTGAATATAACTTTGACCACTTTGTAAGGACTTTCCCAATTCGGTGACCACTTGCCAAACTGATTGCTCTTCGATCCAATTGGTAGTATAGTTTTCCACACCAATTCTCCCACTTGGAAGGATTTGCTTCTGACTTTCTTGTTGTATGCTTTGGCAATTCGAGCTTTATCTTTCTCTATTTCCTTGAGAGCTTTTAATCTCATATCAGTCACCTCATCGATATTATCCATCATCAAATCATGATACACAATAGCTGATAAATCATTTTGTTTAGCAAGCCTGTATGCATCCAAATTCACTTCGACGGGCAACACGACCTCTTGGCCATATACTAACTCAAAAGGAGTAACCTTTGTAGCACCATGCCTTGAAATGCGATGTGCCCATAGAGCCTCAGACAAAACTTTATGCCATCTCCTTGGATTCTCCTCAATTTTCTTTTTGATGAGCTTGATCAAAGTCTTATTACTAGACTCAGCTTAGCCATTGGCTTGAGCATAGTATGGAGATGAATTGAGCAACTTGATCTTATATAATTCGGCAAATTCCCTCACCTCTTTAGACACAAACGATGTCCCTTGATCTGTAGTTAATGTTTGAGGGATGCCGAATCTATGAATAATATGCTCAGTAATGAACTCAATTACTTCCTTGTGTGTCATATTCTTCAAAGGAACTCCCTCAGTCCACTTAGTAAAGTAATCTGTAGCAACTAACACAAATCGGTGTCCCTTCGAAGATGGGGGATATATTTGGCCAATGAAGTCTAACCCCCAACCACGAAAAGGCCATGGTTTGATGATAGGATGAAGCACAGCAGCAGGCACAAGCTGAATATTTCCAAACTTCTGGCACTCTTCGCAACCTTTATAGTAGCGAAAACAATCGGCCATCATAGTAGGCCAATAGAAACCGACTCTACGCAATAACCACTTCATCTTCGGGCCGATTGATGCATACCACAGATGCCTTCATGGACTTCTCCCATAGCCACTCTTGCCTGATCTGATCCCAAGCACTTAAGCAACAAATCTTCGGTGGTTCTTCGATAGAGCTCATCATTATGCAATACATATTTAAAAGCACTCCGCCAAACACTTTTATCAATTTTGGCACTTGAATCACGTAGATATCTCAACAAGGGAGTCCTCTAATCTTCTAAATTGGCCCCAACATCACTGGAAGTTATATCGGGTCGATTTGATAGCTTCTCAGGCGAATTCATCGGGCTGGTCACAGGAGAGTCGGCTGAACCAACTGGGCCGGTAGGCTTAGCCGATTTAGAGGTGTCGACTTGGCCAACTAGGGTAGTCGGTTTAGCCGACTTGGCCACAGCAGGAGAGTAGTCGGCTGAGCCAACTTGGTCAGTCGGCTTAGCCGACTGGTCTGTACCGACACAGGAAAAATTGAAATCTTCATGCATCGGCTATTTTTGAATATGGAAATTATGTCCGCTGACATCATAGCCAGATGCTTGCTGAGTTAACATGTTGGCCTTTTGATTTTCATGCCTCAGAATATGCCGAATTTGAAATTCGGCAAAATAATCAATAACATCAAGGCAAGCATCAAGACAAGCTCTTAGTGATCCTTCTAAACATTGAAATTCACTAGCAACTTATTGTACCACCAGCAAGGAATCACCATAGGCTTCAACATGTTATACCCCATGGATTGCAATATAGCCAAGCCGAATAAGAAAACTTCACATTCGGCTCAAATGTTGGTGCAGATATAATTTTAATCGGCTTGATGTCTCCAATAGCACCATTGTGAGAAATAATGATTATGCCAACACCTTGGACTTATTTGCAAGCCGACTAATCATATTGTCACATCCATGAAGTAAATCAAAATGCATATATCATGCCCCCCGGCCCTTAAGGCCATCAAAGTAAAATCCATGGGGGCTTTCTAATAGCACGATGGTCGCAAGCATTCATCGGCTATATTTTTACACTAAGGGCGATATCAAAATATCAGCCATATGAATTCATCCACAAGAGCATGCATAACCGAAATAAATATTTCGGCTCCTGATCATCGATAAGTAAAATAATTTGGCAACCCTCCATAACATAAAGATCCACACCAAGGATCAAAATAAGAAGCTAAAGGATAACCATGCAAACCGGGGAATGAATTCCACATAGGCATAGGCAAAGAATATGGATGATGCCATGACCAATAATTTTGATGATTTGGTGCAAACCTCCAACTTGGCAATTGTTTCTTGAATCTCCTTCTCTCCTTTGCTTTTGTTGCACCACTTGCTTGAACATCATCCTTCTGAGCTTGAATACTTGCTTTGGAAACCCATGCCAAGCCTTTTTCTTTTAGCTTCTCTGTACTAAGCTTTTGTAGCTTGTTTTCTTGCCACTTTGGTAAACAGATTGAGTATATCAGTTTTATGTCTGTTTTGGACAGCGCTAAATCTTTCTTGATTTTGGGCACTCCCACCTTCTTTTGTTCAGATGTGGCACCTAGAATATTAATAGATGACTTCCTCACTTCTTTGCCATCAATAGCTAGATTTTTCAGCATTGTAATTGGCTTTTCGATTGTTAAATTCAGATCTGAACTTTTCTTCTTTCGGCCATCATACTTCACGCGGTAAACTTGCTTTACCACTTTCTTCTTTGGTTGAGCTCCAGACCGGTTTTGATCAAACTGGTCTTTACAAGATGATGATCTCTCTGAATGTCTAGGAGCTGCATACTCTATATATTGTGGCCTAAAATATGGTGAAACATGTGCCTCTTGATCAAACCAGCCCCAAGATGAATAAGGATGAAAATATACGGGTTGTGGTCCATATGACATGGTAATTGGCTGCTCAAAAGGAGAATATGTTGTTGCTGCATGAGATCTATCTCCTTGCCAATTCCACTCTTGAGACTTGTGCTTTGGAGGCAATTTTGATAATTGGGGTTTCTTTGGCCGATTGGTGACATTTGTTTTTGCTATCTTCTCATATTTAGCTAGAAGTTTCTTGAAGCTAAGCTTCGGCCTTCTACTTCTTTGTTTGTCATGACCTTTACCTCCATTAGCTTTACGAGCATCCTCCTTCTCCCCATCTTGACAGGCATGCTCCAAAGGAGGATTCTTAGCCGATTCCCCTTGCTCAACGAGATCAATCGGCTTTTGCTTTGGTTGGAGAGATTTCAGCTGCCCCCCAGTGTCTTTCTAGAACTATGATAACTTTGTTGTCCTCTGGAATATCTTCTATTCGCAATTCATCAACAACAACCTTGCCTTCACTTGAGGGCTCCACATCTCTCTCTTGGGCGTTCAAGTTTTGAGCTTTGAGTGAATCGGCTAATAAAAGCCGATTCAAAACCTGTTTGCCATCAAGACTAATTGAATCCAATTGGTCTATGTGTTGAGCTTCAGAAAATCTCAATCGTCCTTTATCAATGGCTGATTGGAGGACTCGACGAAACACATTGCAATCAGAAGTATTATGATCAGATGAATTATGCCATTTGCAATATGCAAGCTCTTCTAAGTTTTGAATAGATGGCAAAGCATTGTGATCAATAATTCTAATAAAATTATTCATAAGTAGGATATCAAAGATATGATCACAAAAAGTAAAGTCAAAGGTGTACTTTGATTTCTTGAGACAATTCTTTTGTGGAGTCGGCTTTAAAGCTAGGCAAACGAATGGATCGGATTTATTATCAATCCATTCAGCCACACCTTTGCAATTGCTTATAGGAAGCTTTAGCTTTGACAAACTACCACTATCGGCATTGCCATATGGAACAATGTCTTGGCCGATAGAATCTGAATTTATTTTATTATCAACAAATAAATTGCTATTCTCAATCGGTCTATTACAATAATTAGCAAGGATATCTCTAATAGATGCAGAAATTGAAATAGTATGATCAGATTGGAATTTGAGCAAAATATTTGTGTTCTCTACCTTGTTGATCATGTTGGAAATGTGCATGTCCTTGATTTGCATGATGTTGCTCTTCATCTCCAGAGAATGATCAACAATAGGTGCCAAATCATCTGAAGATACATCGGCAACTGTCGAGACTGAGAAAGTCGGTTTAGCCGACTGGAAGTCGGTTAGGCCGACTTGGGCACTAGCAGGGACAGTCGGCTTAGCTGACTCAGGGCAGGCAACAATCGACTCAGCTGACTTTGAAGTCGGCTCAGCCAATTCTGAGTAGGCAGGCAGCCCTCCTTTGTTGCTTGTAGGGGCTTCATCTCCATCACTGATGCGGTAATCACTAGATAAGTGTACAACCCCTTTAACTCCTGAAAAATCAAGTCTAGCTGGTTTCTGGCGTTTTCCATGCTTTTCTATAGCAAGACTTGTTTTGGGGGATGTGATTGATTTGGAAAGGATATTGTATTGTTCGGCTTTTGTAGCCGAACCTTTGCTTACATCCAAATCAATTATTTCTTTCATGCCCACTAGCAATCCTCTTTTAGCCAATGACTCAACTGTGATTGACCTTTTCTCATTAGTCTTTCCAAAATATTCATAGAATTGCTCCTCTAATTGAGACCACGAACCAATAGTACATCGTGTCAAAGATGTAAACCATGCAAAGGCAATACCGGTGAGAGATAAAGAAAAATTTCAAACTCTTATATAGTCTTCTTTACCGGCAAAACCCAGCTATGAGAGATATATACTAATATGTTCCATAGTGGTTTTATCATCTTCACCACTAAATTCATAAAAATCAGGTACCCACCAACCATTAGGAGCTTTCAAGTAATCATAGCATAATGGGGTACGGTCTATGATAAGTGGGCACCTTCCATTTAGAGGAACTATATGGATTCCTAGAATGGGCTAAATCTTTATCGATTCGGCTTGATTTGAGAGCAACAAATAAAGTCGAATCATGATTGTTTGCAAGTGCACACATTGCTGAATTTTCATTGATTCGGCTACAATTATAAGCAATATGTGGAGCCGAATCACGAGTTTTAGCACTTGAATGCCTTGCTGAAATTTCACTAATTCGGCTATGGTCATGAGTGAAATACAAAGTCGAATTGTGAGCATTGATCTTTGCATAAGGTGCTAAATTTTCGTTGATTCGGCTATGGTTACTAGTAACACGTGAAGCCGAATCATAAGTATTAGCACTTAAACACCTTGCTGAATTTTCATTAATTCAGCTCGAGTTGGGAGTAACATATGAAGCCGAATTATGAATATGAGCATTGACATATGGTGCTGAATTTTCAGAGCAATTGGCTAAATAATTAGCATTGTTATAGCCAATTCTCTCATTCATCGGCATGTCTTGTGGTGGAACCACATATTGTGAACTTATAGCCGATGAATAACAATTTACGTATTGTATGTTGCTAGTAGCATCAAAACTCGAAGAATTTACAACATGCATTGGCTCTTGACCATAATATTCATAATTATGATATGTATGATGAGGAGCATTAACAAAAGTATTAGCCGATGTAACATATCTAGTATCATTACAGCTAGCAACACCAACAGGAGAGCTCATAGAACTTGCAAAATAACTATTAGGATCATAAGATGCATTTGCATGTTGTACCTCAGGGTGATTCTAGTAATAATATGATGCATAACCTTGGTACTTCATGATTTATAACTTGACCGCCTTGCTGAATTTTTTGATAAGCAGCGCAACTTGTTGCAAAATCGCAAACAAGATCACAAGAGGTCAAAACCAGATGCGATTGGCCTTTTGGGCCAGATGCAACGATAACGGCGAGCTCAAGAAGATATATCAACAAGGAGTAAGGCTAGGTCAGAGAGATCAGCTATAAGCGATAGCCGAACCAATCGTCCCCAGTGGAGTCGCCAAAAAGTGTGTTGACATCGAAAGTGATCTGAATCAAACACCAATAGGGCCTTGGACGCCCGGGCCGCTATGGACCGAAGAACGCAGCGAGGATATCACTCTTTCGTGGTGAAGAACAGAGAGGTTTACAAGCAAACCACCAAAGAATAACCAACGTGCTTACGTGATGAAGAACCGGCTAGTTTTTAGGCAAACTAGCAAAGAAACCGTCGAAGCTCTCGCCCGGGAGGGACCCTGTCAGGGCAAGGACGTCGTCGAGTTACCCTAGGTCGGTCGGCAAGCCTAGGGCGCCATCCTTGGTCGTCGGATCAAGGGATGAACAGCATGGGGGTTGGAGAAGAGGGTAAAAAGGGTTGGAGTAGAGGTAGTAGATTGATTTGTTTGACGATTGGATAGATGGTAACTCAATCGGCCATGATCCTCTCATATATATAGAGGGGTAGTCTTATCCCAGTAGGAAACATCTCCAAGCCTTATTTTTAAGTTTCCCATGAGTTTGGAACAGTTCGGATCGGAATCCAAAATGCCAGATCCGAACAGGATTTTCTGTCGGGTATGTCGGAAGTCCAGTCGGAAGTCCCGACTTGGGTCGGAAGTCCCAACTTGGGTCAGAACTCCCGACAGTCGGGACTTCTGACTTTTGTCGAAACTCCCGACGTAGGGATAACCACAGACACCCGAGCAAATTTCTTTAGGCTTCCTGGAAGTCCCGACACATGTTGAAACTTCTGACAGTCGAAAGTCCCGACTTGGGTCGGAACTCCCGACACCGAGGCATCTTTCCGAGGGCATAACTTTTTCATCCGGACTCCGAATTAGACATTCCATATATGTTTCTTGACCGTCTCGACGAGAGGAACGCAATGGTGAAGTCTATTTCACATTTTGACAACTTCACAAAATGAACATTTTTTGTTGTCAGCACCCAGACATTGTATTAAGAAGACTTTCTCACCTAGGTTTAGAAAATCTCTGAACCCTACCTCATTCTTACACAGTGACACCGTCGCCTTATGAGAACGGGCCAGTCCTTAGACCTGTGCTTTGGTGTGGGACAGGCGAGACGATTTTTTTAACCTCAGCCTGAAATTCGCTCCCACGAAGAGTCACAGCAAGCCCTGAAGGCTGAAGCTTATCTGATCCTCCTACCAAGTAGTACTAGTCTATGTGATGAGATAAAGGTAGTACTGAAAGATAAGCCTATAGATAGATGCCAATTCCGTTTCTTGTGTCGTTCCTTGTAAGGTTTGTGAATCATGGATGTCCACATGCAATTTCTTTCGCCATTCTTTGCTGTACTCATGATCAGTGCGTCCGTTGGAAAGCAACGCTTGTTGAGAGTTGGATTGAGTACATGGGATTCATCAGATCAGAATCAGACCATGGGGTATAGTTGCTTTGAGAGGTAAACACTGCCGGAATGGAAGGAGGGGTTGACTGGCAATGGTCCCTGCTGTTCGCCTTTTTTCAGAGCAAAGAGAGAAGGCATCGGCAACTTACAATCGGCATGATGGAAGGACAGAGCACACGCAGGCACTTGTCCAAGCCAGGCCGCAGAATGTTTACAACGTCTAGCTAAAGAAGCTAAAGCATTTGCTACTTGATTGCACTCTCTTTACTTGGGAACACTTCTGGTCAATCATCAAACGAGTGAAGACTCTCGCCTCCCCTATAAGACCAGTCTCGGTGGCAATTTCATCCAAGTTTTATCCGTATTTAATGAGCTGTCATGTAGGCATTTTTTATGATGTGGCACCTTATTTATGAGGGGAGAGAAGAAATAAATTTTATGGGGATGAAACTCTCTGGGCACAGTTACTAACTCGCTATGAGTCATGGAATTAAATGTCAATAAAACTATAGAATGAAACTATGTATTGAGAGTGATTGTTTCGTTTAAGTTTCATGGCATTCTATATTTGTGCTGTTCGCCTTTTCATGGTGTCAGCCGCTTGTTTGCTTCGATTTGTGCTGGGTCTCTATCACGGTAGAGTAGATACTAGAAAGGGAAATCTCGAGAGCGAGGCAAATGATGGTGACACCATCGTGACTTGTAGTTGTAGAGGATTATTAAGCGAGTCAATGAAATTCAGTAGCGAGGTTCTTGTCCTGAATGAAGGGACTGTGAGAGGCAACATAGCAGAGGCAACATATGATACGTGCACTCATCGTCGTGTTTGGAAATTCAACTTAAATTTCAAGGCATTCACTCATCTTTATTCCATAGATTAGAAGGCCTTGCTCGCTTGAATGTTCAGAAACTCAACTTCAATTTCAAAGCATTCGTCTCAGTTTATTCCATAATTGGGAAGGCCATGTTTGCTTGAATGTTCAGAAAATCAAATTAAGTTGCACAACAAATTAGTCTGGCTTATCAACCATGGTACAATATTTTTTTTTCTCACAACAAATTAGCCAACTATACTTTTTTAGTCTGACTTTTTTGCGAAGCGAACAGAGTATGTTGGTTATGTGGAATCTTAGAATCCTACAAGCATTGTCTCCTGATATTGTGGCTAAACTGGCTATAACAAGTCCAGTACGGCAGTACATCATGTCGGTTGGTGATCATCAGGATCATGGAGCTCTTGCCCATCAAGACTCAAGAGTAGCAAATATATTTTAGCCATTCAATAACACATGTATACATCATAAACTTTGAAACATTTTCATGATGGTTTGACCTGGTAATTTCAATTCTTTCGTAGGCTGCAAGTGCAAATCTAAGGGAAAACAGATTGGTTTTCTTCATCCTGGCTCTCCTTTACCTTTATATATAAACAACTTTACCAATTTGCAGTTTTTTTTTAATTTTGGAAATTGACTCTGTTTCTCTTCTGGATGGATTTCGTAGAGTTATTGGCGTCCACAATGTTAATCAGATGAGTAAGACTGATTACAGAGGGTGTAAGGAGAAATTACTGGAAAAGGAAGAACAAAGTAGCGAACGGCGCGATGGTCGGATTTCTCAGAAGCAGAGTTTAGTTTTCTCTCTATCATCCATACCCTCTCCTCTCTCCTTGCGTCTACTTAATACATGGACTAGACTTGCCACATCGGGCCAATGATTCTTGTACTAGGCCGACGCAGTCTCTTGGGCCGGACAGCCAGAGTAGCCTCCTCTTCAGCTCTAGGCATGACTTCTTCACCTGTCACGGGCATAGGCAGGGGCAGGCTGCTAACATTCCCCCCATCTTCAGAACCAGCATGTCCCCATGCTGGTGCTCGTGGGAACTATTAGCGAAGTTGCTCGAGCGGCTCCCAAGTAGACAGCTCCGAAGGTGAATGAGACCACTGGATAAGGCCTTGCGCCACAGGCCGAGCCTCGGATGTCCAGCGGCGTTGCAGCACCCGAAGTCGAAACTGAAACTGCTGCAAGTCAGAAGGTAGTGATGGTGATACCTGCTGATTGCCTGGAGAAGAACGTAGCTGCGAGATGTGGAAGACCGGATGGACAGCAGCGCTTGGTGGAAGTGGCAGCTTGTATGCAGCTGGACCAACCTTTTGAATGACTTGAAATGGCCCAAAGAACTTGAAAGATAATTTGTTGTTGGAGCGGTGGAACAGTGATGACTCAACATAGGGTTGGAGCTTCAAGAACACCATGTCGCCCACAGAGAATTGACGCTCAGAATGACCTTTATCAGCTTGGAGTTTCATGCGAGCCTGGGCATGGAGCAAGTGCTGCTTGACAACAGTATGCATGAGCTCTCGATCAGCCATCCATTTGTGAAGTTTAGGCACTGGAGCCACCTCATCCAAGTTCACCGACAATAGGAGTGGAGGAAAACCAAATAAGACCTCAAAGAGGGAACATCCCAGCGCTGAATGTGTAGATGTATTATACCAGAATTCAGCGAGTGGCAACCAACGACTCCACTGAGCTGGGCAAGTGTGCACAAAGCAGCGAAGAAATGTCTCGACGCACTGGTTGACACGCTCTGTCTGACCGTCCGTCTAAGGATGGTAGGCGGAGTTGAACTGAAGCTCGGAGCCTACTGCCTTGAATAGAGATTTCCAAAAGTTACTGGTAAATATGCGGTCGTGGTCGAAGACAATAGCTCGAGGAAGACCGTGAAGGTGATACACTTGGTCCATAAAAATCTTGGCAACAGAGGCTGCTGTAAAAGGATGGCGCAGTGGAATGAAGTGTGAAAACTTAGAGAACTTATCCATCACTACTAAGATTGTATTGAACGAGCCAGACTGTGGCAACCCTTCGATGAAATCCATCGAGACAACTTCCCAAGAAGCAGATGGTACTAGAAGTGGCTGCAAGAGGCCTGGATAACGGGATCGGTCAGGCTTGGCTTACAAACACACAGCACATGACTGAACATAAGCCCAAATGTCAGATTTCATACCAGGCCAGAAGAACAAGGCTTTAATATTACTGTATGTCGCTGGTGCTCCTGAGTGGCCACCCAATGGACTGCTATGTAGTGTTGTCATAATTTTAAGCTGCATGAACTTATTAGAACCCAGCCACATGTGGTTCTTGTATCTGATGACTCCTTGGATTAAAGAAAATGGAGGGCGGCTATCGGGGCTGGCAGCCAGCTGAGACAACAGATCCATAGTAGCTTGGTCAGAATAGTATCCTTAGACAACTTCATCGAGCCAATTGTGGGAGACTGAAGATATAGCATAGCTCATGGTTGGGTGCACTCGGCGAGACAGCGCATCTGCAGCGCCATTTTCAGAGCCTTTCTTGTAGAGAATCTTATACAGTAACCCAAGCAATTTGGAGAATACTTTCTGTTGCCATGCAGTATGTAGCCATTGTTCATTTAGATGGACTAAACTGCGATGATCAGTGTGAATAAAGAACTCGCCTTGAAGCAAGTAGTGACGCCACTGTTCGACAGCCATCAATATAGCGAGATATTCCTTCTCGTAGACTGACAACCCTTGATTCCTAGGACTTAAAGCTTTGCTAATGAATGCTATGGGGTGCCCATTCTGCTCTAAAACTGCTCCAATTCCTGACCTAGAAGCATCAGTTTCAATGTGTAAGGGCAAGCTGAAATCCGGCAATGCCAAGACAGGGGCAGTACAGAGAGCTTGTTTCAGCACAGAGAAGGCAGACTCATGGTTTGAGGTCCATATGAACAACTGGTCTTTCTTCAGGAGATCTGTTAGAGGCTTGGCAATGATGCTAAAATGACGCACAAATTTCCTGTAATAGCCGGCAAGGCCCAGGAAACCTCGGAGCTCCCATACTGAAGATGGAATGGGCCATTCGAGCACTGCTTGCACCTTGGCTAGGTCCATGGAAAGGCCTTGGCTGCTGATGATATGACCCAAGTAGGAGATGGACTCCCTAGCGAAGGTACATTTCGAGAGCTCGAGCTTCCACTGATCAGCGCGTAACCATTGAAAAACTTGCCGTAGATGGTCGACATGGGCTTCAAAGGTGGGGCTGTAAACGAGAATATCATCGAAGAAAACCAACACAAAGCGACGTAAACCTGGAGCCAAAGTACCATTCATTGCACCCTGAAATGTGCCGGGTGAGCCAGTAAGGCCGAACGCCATCACTCTGAACTCGTACTGACCCAGGTGAGTCTAGAAAGAGGTCTTGAATTCTTCACCTTGCTGCAACAGTATTTGGTGAAAACCCACTCGAAGATCCAATGTTGAGAACCACTTAGCGTTTGCTTGCTCATCCATCAACTGGTCAAACACCGGCACAGGAAACTTAGACTTCCTTGTCATAGCATTGAGGTGCCTGAAGTCAACACAGAACCGGTAGGAGCCATCTTTCTTTTTGACAAGCAGTACCGGCGATGAGAAAGAGCTAGAGCTCGGCTAGATGAGTCCTTGTGACAACATCTCCTGAACCTGGGCTTCAATTTCATCTTTCAGTTTGGGTGGGTATCTATAGGGCCGAATGAAGACAGGTTGAGCACCTGGCAACAGAGGAATCTCATGGTTACAAGCGCGAGAAGGTGGAAGAGATGTTGGTGGCTGGAACAAGTCAGAATACTCCTCAATTAGCTGACTGATTGGAGCTGGAACACTGACGGCATCCTGATCTAAAGAAGGAGTGGGCACTGTATTTTCAATTTACAACAGCAACTGTTCTGGTTCATCAGGCAGTAACCCTTGCAACACCTGAGTCTTGCCAGCATATGGAATTGCCAACCACTTCAAGGCCTAATGAACTTGCATAGGACTATAGGCCTCTAACCAATCCATGCCCAAAATGGCATCGAAGTTACCCAAAGGCAACACGCGAAAATCAGTGCGAAAGGAACACGAGCCAACTGTCCACTAAACTTGGCGAAGCAGCAAGGAGCTCTGCAACACACCACCACCAGCAACTTGCACACAGCTAGACATAGAAATTGAATCTAGGTGTGTAACTTAGCAGCCATAGTGTTACTAATAAATGAAGAACTCCCTGAATCCACCAAAATATGCACTGGAATACCTGACATCGATCCCAACAACCGAATAGTACGAGCAGTAGGTAGCCCAGACACGGCGGACTTTGAGATGGCCAAAAACACTTGTTCAGTTGGGTGATCATCAGAGTGTTCTGCAGCAGGCACAACATCAGGGTCCAACGATTCCCAAAGAGCTTCGACCGCATGCAGGACTTCCAGTGCGCACCGGTGATCCTTACTCCACTTGGCGTTGCACTTGTAGCATAACCCCAATGCTCGACGGTACGCTTTGACAGCAGCCAAAGCACCAGTTGCTGAAAATGTTGTCGCGGGCTCGGCGACTGTAGGCTTCACCATGGGCTTCTCGACATGAGGCGAAGGTGGTGGTAGCGGCAGCACGGTCTGTGGTGTGGGCTTAGAAGACCACTCAATGGGTGCCGACGAACGGAACGAAGACTGGGCGCCCGATTGGCCAGCCACCTCCTCCTGCACAAGAGCCATGCAGATAGTAGCATCGAGTGTTTGTGGTCTAGAAACCAGTATCATAGCTTTGAGGTCGGGACGAAGGCCATCGATAAAGCGCATTGTATAAAATAGGGGATCAGTAGAAGCAGAATAAGATTTGAGGCGATCAATTAAAACTGAGAAACGCTCGACATATTCCGACATTGTAGAAGTTTGTTTGATGTGGAATAATTGATGAATTAATGCTTCCTTCTAATAGCGATCAAACCGATCGTGCAAGGCTTGATAGAAGGCTATCCAATTTGCAGTGGCTGGGGTGTTTTCGATGGATTCATACCAGCTAGCAACAGCGCCTTCCAAATACATGGTTGCGACGCTAACCCAAAATAAGGGATCTATGGCGTACATGGTGAAGTAGCGCTCGCAGCGAGAACGCCAGAGGTGTGGGTTTTCGCCATCGACTTTAGAGAATGAAAGTTTAGGGAGGCGTGATGTTGACTAGGCCCGATCTTCCAAAAGGTATGATAGCGTCGATTGGTGGAGACTCGACATTCACGATCTAGGCTTCGAACCAAGACTGATTCAGACCCCCGTAACCGTTACACCACTGCTCCATTGGTTATCAACCACGTGAACGTGATTAACCTCGCCGAGAAGGCTTTCCTGCAAGCGAATCGAGAACACAAGCAACAACGAGATAAAAACAATATAAAATTGCAAATAAATATGAGGCTTATGATAATAAGAAAGAGTTCAAGTCTTTATTCGAAAGGACTAATCGCCACAGGCGAACAAGATCAAGAACTGGGACCCTAGTTCATAGCAAGCAGCCTTGGCAGCACAGTTGCAGCAAAACGATGTCTGTTTCACGAGAAAATCAAGAACTAAACAAAACCCAAACCCTAAGGAGCGCGACGACTGCTATTTATAGTCTTGGGCGTCACCCCCCTAGACGTGCCCTCTAATGGACCCAAACACGATACACGGTCCAACGGACCAAAATACGGTATCGTAGCACCCTGGCAGATTCTGGACGCAGACTTATTTCAACGATCCCGTTGATTTCAAAGAGATTTTGACGTGAGACCACTTATATTGGCTTCCTTATCAAATTAGCTTTCCATCCATATGTGGATCATCGAAAACAGAGTCCGGATACGTCCTGGGTGACCAGTTTAAGGCAGACTAGTCCTAGAGCCCGAGCCAGAATCGAACTTGATTTGGGTCTCCATCTTGGAGACTCGAACCGGATGAGCTTCGGGCCTCCTCGGTTAGGACACCCTCGCTGATCTCCTTAGTCTCCATATGGTTCTCCAAGCATGGTCATATGTATGAAAGTCATGTCCTCAGCAAGACGTCCTTGGATGTTGGAGGTCATGGGTGTCGTGAGGAGTTGGGTGGCGAGGAGTCGAAAGTGGTGGACGAGGAGGTATGTAGAGCAGAGGGGGGCGCGATGGATGCAGAGGCAGGTGTGGAGAAGGGTACGGTGGAGCAGGTGGTCGGTGCGGAAGCTATGGTGTCGAGCGCGGATGAAGGCAAGGAGGAGGAGGGGGAGGCAGGTCGGATGGCGTACCCATGACCGGGACATGAGTCCAGGCCATCCCAGTCCCGAACCCACCATCCCGATGAGACGATGCATCGCCGTGCCCACTGGGCGCAGATGAAGAAGAGGCGACGACGATAGGCCATTGAGGGAAAATGTCGAGTCGCGGCCTTAGGATAGCTTCTACATCTCGATTCGCAGGTCATCGATGAGCGCCTCCATCTCTGGGCGCCAAGTACCAAGGTTCGTGGTGGCCACCTCGCGGGCGGTGACACGATCGTCGCGCTCGTCTTGGAGTGGGTCAATGCGGACGGCCTCCAAATCGACAATGCGTCGGCCGATGGTGTACGCCGTCTCAGCGCCAGCAAGCTCGATGGAGTCGAGGCGTTTGTCGACGGCGGCGTCGCGGGCGGCGCGGCTAAGCTCGAGATCAGCAAATCACCGCTCCCACTGCTCATTGTGCTCGTTGAAACGACGCCCGAACTCCTCCTTCGACTTCTAGATCTCCTCCTGTACCAACTTGAGATTCGGTTCTATGGCTCCCAGAGAGCGTTGGAGACGGATAAAGTAGGTATGAGGGGGATCGGAGGCCAGGACTCGAACAGAAATATGATACCAATTGTAGAAGAAATTACTGGAAAAGGAAGAACAGAAAGAACAAAGTAGCGAACGACGCAATGACCGGATTTCTCAGAATCAGAGTTTAGTTTTCTCTCTATCATCCATACCGTCTCCTCTCTCCTTGCTCCTACTTAATACACTTGCCACATCGAGCCAACGATTCTTGTACTGGGCCGACGCAGTCTCTTGGGCCGGACAGCCAGACCAGACTCCTCTTCAGCTCCAGGAGCGACTTCTTCACCTGTCACGGGCACGGGCAAGGGCAGGCTGCTAAGTAACAGAGGGCCTCAGAGATCTTGGTGGTTCGCGATCATCAGGCGGGACTCTTGCCCCATCAAGAGTAGCAAATATTTTGATCACATCACCGGCCCCCACGATTTATCACCTACAGGTATCCATCTCCACAGGGGGGGAGGAAGAGAAGAAAAAACAAAGTGTCATCTGAGAAGTCAATGGCAGAGGCATCGCGGGTCAGAAGTAGCTGGTCAAGATCTCATCTTTCGCGTAGAAATCAATGGGAATCCGATTGATTTTCTTCGTCATCCTCGCCATCAACAGAACAACAAAAGGAAAAAAAAAAGAATCGCTTCCAAGAAAAAAAACCAATGGCAGCGGCATCGCGAGTCAGAAGTAGCTGGTTAAGATCTCATCTTTCCGTAGAAATCAATGGGAATCCGATTGATTTTCTTCGTCATCCTCTCCATTGCCATCGGTAGCCACCACATATCGGAAGCACCAAAGGGAAAAAAATAGGAAAAGAGAAGAAATTTGCCTGCTTTGTCACCGGCGAGCCCTGGGAGAAGGCAGGACGGCCGGAGCTTAAAAAGCAGGCGGAAGAGCTAGGAAAGCGCCCTCCCCTTGGGTTCATTCTCGCCTAAGGATAGATTGCCCGCCGCACCGGATGCAGCGCCGGACAATTGCAATGTTAGGCAAACCAAAACCAAACCAAAATCAAACGAAACAAGCCACGACGCAAACGAAGCAAGCCAGGGAAAACAGCGCGTATCGAGAGCTAGCGATTCGGGTATGGGGGCAGCGAGGTGAGACGGCGGCGACGGCGGCGGCGGAGTGATTGAATGAAGGCGTCTCCCAGCCTCGTGTATTTGTAGGCAGGCGCCGCAGCCGTCGTGTAGGGTTTAGGTCTCGGCTCGCTTACAACGGGCCGACGGCCCATGGCCCATGGGGCAAATGCTGTGCGGCCTATGCACAAGTTGGAGTGTTTGTCTGTTTGGAGATGAGCCGGCCATCTTTGGTTTCCAGGTAAAAATTCAGATTCCCCTAAAAAAAAGGTAAAATTTCAGATTTCGTTATAAGAGAGTGCAAATTCAGAATCATAATCATGTCTTAAAAATCGCAGAATTCGAATCCTCCTGCTGAATGGTCAAAGCAAAGATTGAGTGTTACTGTGATGGAAAGATGGCCAGTTTACCCCCTTTCAGGTTCTAGTTCACGTTCGATGTTATAAGACTATCCAAGAGTACATACCCAAACACAAGACTCATTCCATAGTTTGGATCACGTACGGCAAAAAGATCACGCGCCCAAATCTTATCTTCTCCAACAGCCAACCCAAAACTCGCCACCTCCTACCGACGGATCCACGCGAGGCCGTCGTTCCTCCGTCGGCGCCGCCATCCGAGCGAGGCGCACGGGTCAAGCTGCGCCGACGCCAGACCGCATCCGCGGGTCGAGGCTAGCGTCGCCGAGGACCGTGTCCAGGGTGCCGCGGCAGTCGGCGAGGAGGTCACAGTAGTTGAGGACGTAGCGGGTCATGGGGTGGATCTCCCCACCGTGGACGGGCTTCCGCGACGCCTCGCCATGGATGGCGTGGCTGAACTCCACAATGGTGTGGCACACGGTGAAGAATTCACGTGCGGCGTGCATGGCGGCGGCGGCGCGGGTGGAGCGACCGGATGTCGTGATGGCGTCGTCGACGGCGTAGAGGTAGTCAGCACTCATGCCGCCAGAGGACGGCGACAAGGAGTTCCCGCCGGATCGAAGGAGGAGTCGCCGCCACCGTGGGGAAGAAGCAGAAGCGACAGTCGGTGAGGGAGGAGGCACCGCTCCTAGCGTTGCCTTCGAGGATTTGCACTGCTTGGGAGTGAAAGGACCTAGGATGCCGCCTAGAGGGGGGTGAATAGGCGTTTCTGAAAATTAACACCTTTAAATGTGGAAACGATTAGTAAAGAGAGTTTCCAAAATGGAAACTCTAAATTAAGTGTAGTACCACCCCTCACAAGTTAGTCATAGAGTAAACAAGATATAAATAATATATATAGAAGTCACAACCCTGCAATACAAAGTTAGAACAGAGAATGAATATATTCAGCACAGGCAGGAAATACCGGACGTGTCCGGTAAATATACCAGACGTGTCTGGTATGCACGTGTTCTGCAGAACAGCCTGGCACAGTGATCAATATCGGACGTGTCCGGTAGCTTATATACGGTTTCAGTGGAACAACTCTAAACTTGCTCCTTTCGATTTCTAACTTCAAATCAAATTGCAGGTACCTACTAGATATGACAATATACACAGATAATCTGCACAAGAGCAAGAGTAACACAAATATCAAATGAAATGCAAATTGAGACATGATATTTGTTTTACCGAAGTTCGGACTCGTTCGAGTCCTACTCTCCGTTGAGGAGGCTGCGGATGACCTAGTAAAGGTCAGCCCTAGAGGGTACCACGAAGGTCACTCTAGCCGGAGTCTTTTCCAACTCCTTTTCCTCCTTCCACTAGTTGATTCCAAGGTGGAATCGACCGTTACAAACTTTCCGAGGCACACCACAATCTCTCGGGTGCTCTCCGGCGACGTCTAGCCGTCTAGGACCGAAGAGTCCAAGAGTAACAAATGTGAATCACGAGATTGACAATATTCACAAGTGCTCAAGTGGTTGGATGGCTCACTTTTTGAATTTCTCTCAACCCACTAATTGATTTGGTAATTTGGATCACACACTCATTAAGAGAGGGTTTTGGAGAGTTGGCAAGGCTCAAAAACGTGTATGTGTATCAGCAGAATCAGTAGCCTCCAAAGATGGAGGCTTGGGGGTATTTATAGCCCCCATGGAAAACTAGCCATTTTATAGTTGTTGCCATATCGGACACGGACACGTCCGGTATGACTTACATTGCGCCAACGGTAACTGAGTTACAGTAACGTTATGAGGCGTCGGAACTCCCGATGAATGCCGGAACTTCTGACCGTTGGAACTCCTGACTTACGTCGGAACTCCCAACCCTCAACACATTTGAAAACTAAGGTAACTGAGTTAAAGTATGTGAGGTGTCGGAACTCCCGACTCATGCCGAAACTTCCGACCGTCGGAACTCCTGACTCACGTCGAAACTCCCGACCCTCAAGGCATTTGAAAACTACCCGTTGGCTTCTAGCCATCCACACGTCCGGTATGACCACCACAGTGAACTCTCCTAAGTCAGTTAAGCACGAGACGTCGGAACTCCCGACCATTGTCGGAACTCCCGACGAACCAACCTGAGATCAACAATATTATCATTGCTGGGCAAATACTGGACACGTCCAGTATTGCTAGACCAGCAAAAATTAGTTAGCTTTTTTGTCTCACAAACACTCTACAAACTCATATGGGTTGGCTTGAGCACTTATAAAACATTATCTATCAACATGATGCATCTCTCTTAATAGTACGATATTCCTATTAACTCAAATTTAAAAGTATAACGAATTTAAATCTTTTGAGTTGATCTCTTTCAATCGAAGCCGTGTATTCCACTCTTCATCAAGTGAGGGTGCCAACATGTTGATATTGATCTTTTCACTTGAGCATAGCCATCTTGAGCATGAGACTTGATTCCATTCATCAAATTTGAATAATCCCAAATGTATCAAGTCACTTCCATCAAACACTCCAATAGTGATTTAATCCTTCACATTAACATGACCATCAAAGCTTGATTAGTACCTCAACTAAATGCAAGTACTTCCTTCTTCACCCTAGCTAGGTTCTTCAGCCGCCAAGCCGTCGCTTGCTCTTCACCCTTGCTTAGTACCTCAAAGCCTTTCCTTTCTATTTTCACCATCTCAAGCCATCAAGTCACATCTTGTGTTCAATCATCCATTCATTTGTATTGTTATCTTTTTATTTTAATTTAGCAAAGTTCAAATATGAGACCATTCCATATGCAATCCCTCATGTCTCGTTAATTAATTCTTACGAGCTTGCTTTCACACAGTACATGGAAACCCCACAATAAATAAGCATTTACATTGTTGTCTTGTGCTTGTACTAGATTGTTTATACAACAATACATTATTTTTGCTTTCATTAAGTACCTGTGAAATAACCTATTATTTGTCCACACTTAGCAAATGGGTTAGACCTTTAATCACATTATCATTCAATCAACCAAAACCCACTAAAGGGCTAGATGCACTTTCAATCTCTCCCTTTTTGGTGATTGATGATAACTTGATTAAATCTTACAAAAGAATATAAACATTTAAACTTTTGGGTTCAATGATTTATGAGAGGCTCCCCCTTAATATGTGCTTGTGATTAGAATCCACAAAATGATCTCAAATGTCAATTGCACATACCAAAACATATAGGAGACTCCCCCTAAATCATTGCATCCATGGGGTGCATGTGTGTGTGACAAGTAAAACCGTGATGCATATGACAAGATATATCACACAAGAATAAATATAAAGGCATCACATCAAATATTTTCATTCTAGCATGCATAGTTCTTATGAAAATAAATATAACACATGTATTTCACACATAGCACTCATTACACATTTTCTCAAGTCCACAAGCCACTAATATAATATAAATAAAGATCATGTATCAAGAGATACATAGATAAAAGCATAAGTAGTCTCATCTCAAACTCAAGATACATCAATGAAGCTTAGAAATTAAAAAGAAGCTCAAGAAACTACAACCTGCAATACATATCTTCAGGTACAAAGATAAGCAAATGAAACTATCCTAAAGCTTTAATCAGTCTCTCTTCCCTTTGTCATCTATCACCACAAAGGTCCAACAATGACATAATAAGGACAAAGGGCTTGTAAGCTATATCTAATCTCTGACATCACTCATCGCCATCACCATTGCCCTCATCGTCTGAGTGTGAAACACCGGGTGGGCGAGAAGAACTCTATCCTAGAGCACCAATACCCCTGCAGAGATCCTGGCCACCAAAGCCATAGTCACTAGTAGAGTACCTGGGGTCACTGCTGAAGATGTCCTGCCAGAAAGCAGAACCCATCTCCTCTCCCGCACTAGGGTGTGGCTGCTGCTGTGCCTACTCCTAAGGCTGCTCCTGCATAGGCTGCTATCACTAAAAGAACTCAGCAAACTGTCTGTCATATCTAGCCTACTGCTGCTCCTCAGTCTCTAGCTCACTAGCTGCTAAGACTGGTCCATCTGATAGAGGAGACCTAAGAGGATCAAGCTCAAGTCTGGTAGCTAACTACTTTAGAGTCCTGGTGTCATTCCTTCTAGCCTCCCTCTCCTTCCTCTGTCCATACTCAATGCCCCACTGCCTAACCTAAATGTCCCGGCACATCCCAAAGATGGAACTAAAAAACTTACGGATATGCGAGGGAGGACTGCCACGGCCTGAGGAAGAACATGAGTGAGAACCATGTGGCGGAAGGGAAGCTCCTCCTGCTGGTGCACCACCGGTAGGTGCATCTGCCATAGCTACAGTTGCTGCTTCCCCTGGACCTGTTGGAGGTATCCCTATCTTAGGCAAGTCTGCAATAATCTTCAGGGCCTTGTGAATCTTGTCATACTCGAACGTGTGCCCTGTGACCTGCTCAATTATATACATGATATAAGGAGCAAATCCACAGCCCTTGAGGGGCCTCTCACCTACACTCTAGATCTCACACCAGATAAAGTCAAAAACGCTGAAGGGCTGAGCATCTGGTGCCATCCTGTGGAGCAGGTTCCTAGAGTAATATGCGATGTTTCCCTTATCTCCACCCTTGCAATCAATGGTCTTCCTGAACATCCTGTCTAGGTATCTATAAGTAGGGTGAAGACCTAGAACCTGGCCCACTGCTCATCTCTCTCCTCCTGGTGGGTACATGTAGGCCAACTGCTCTGGAGGAAGTACCTGTTCTATGTGAATCTTATCCCTCTAGAGATCATCCTCTGAGAAGCTAAGCTGGATGGCGAATACATCATAATCAACACTATACCAATGGCCCTCAAGCATCCAGTACATCTGCCTCTCATCCTCCTCAACGAATAGAGTAGCATAAAACTGAGTTACCACCTCTGTGTTCCAGTCACGCTGAAACTCCATGATCTCATAAACTCCTGTGCGCTGGCAAATGGCAATAGCATGATCAACTAAGGCCTTCTACAACTCTCTAACGTACTACTAGTCTATCCACTGAGATTTGGCTACCATAGGGTTCCTGGTGAGAATCACACTAGAGTAGAAGTCCATGTGAAAGGCTGTCTGGAAGCGATGATCATACTGAACCTTAGGTAAGCCTCTCGGATCTACTCTTCTCTCATCTCTGGCTTTCCTGGTCATGCCCTTTCCCCTATAGTCAATTCTGGAAACATAAGAGGGCACATCAGGCAGACGTGTCTTAAGAAGACCAACCATAATGCATACCCTGACTAGGTTGGTGCTGAAATGGAGGTACTGGCTCCTCCTCCTCAATCTCCTACTCCTCATCTGAGAGGTCGCCATCTGATCCTCTATCAGTGCTCTTCCTCTTTCTATCTTCTCTAGGCTCCACTCTGAACTCATCAGTATCTGTGTTAGAGGAAGAACTGTTGTCTCCCTCTTTGTACTGTGGAGCACCCCTAGTAGCCCTAGAGAGTCCCCTGCTCCTACTAGCTAAATCTGGGATGCATTTCCTATCTTGCCTTCTTGTGTTTCTCCAAAGCTAGATCATGCCTATGCTTGGACCTAGGCTAATGTCTTTTGCTCATAGTTGTTGTCCTGTATCCAAAGATTTACAAGGAATTTTAGATACATGCCCACAGCTTAATCTCGAATTGCAATTAGATATAGATTCTTTTATCCATGGTTTTACAATCACCTCGACATACCATTGTCACTAGGTTTGCAAAACGTAGATACAAAAGAAACTAAGCCTAATATACAACTATTGAATTGGATTCAATCAAAGGGAAGTAGTGGTCTACTCTGCTGGCTCATATCGAACACGTCTGGTAGGTATATCGGACACGTCTACCGGACACGTCTGGTATGCGCGCTCAGCAACCCTAACCAGGGTCCCTGAATTCAACCCATCATGGATCAATTCCAAACTTTGGGCATTGCTTCTATATCACCAATGCAGCATATTAACCGAAGGAATTTCAAAACCATGCTTTAACCACATAGATCAGACGAGGTCTGGGATTAGGGTACCTTGAGAGAAGAGATGAGAAAACGATGTGAAATCCAAATCACCGGGCCTTCAACCTTGATGCAAGCCTTCTCCAATGCAATCTCCCTCTCTCCCTTTTCTTGGTGAAAGCCTCGGTCGCCCTAGGTGAGAAGAAGGGCGTCGGCTGGGTTGGTTGGAAAGAGATAAAACTGAATTGGCCGAAGGGGTACGCTCTGTCTTTTAGCCCCACTCATATCGGACACGTCCGATATACGCGGGCTGGCCCAAGTTGTTCCAAAAGGTGTTTTCTCTCTTCCAATCCCCTTCTATGTTATTTCTGAGTCCAAAAAGGTATGTAATCTTGATCCAAACTGAGTATCATCACTTTTCTTATCCAATGCCATGAATTGATTTTCTCTTTTCCAAATATTTGGCATAAACATGATTTTGCTTACTTGAGAGAGATATAGTGAGACATAGTAGAATGTGGACTTAAGAAAGCCATGTCATATGTAATTAGCCAATCAAACAATCAAGGAGAGCTATAATTATCACATGACAAGGCTAGGTCACAAAGACCAAGATCCAAATAGATTTTCCAAAATCACACTTCCTATGCATGCTAGTTAGGGATTTTTTTTGAAAAACTTCTAACCTATGTCACACAAATACACATTCTAACATATAAATGGCCTTAGATGCACTTACAATGCATGTATGTAAAAACATACATTTGCCTTGAGCCCACAAGAATACCACTAAGAAGATACATAGCATGATAATCTTTTTGTTGACCTTAATTGCCAAATAATCATGCTAGATACGAAATCAATTTTTCATCCAAAGGACTACAAAGAATGCTAGATAAATTTGTTAGTCTACAAGGTGCAAAATAGAAACTGAGCTCCCCCTAAATAAGTACTTTAAGTAATTTGAATGACTTTCAACTAGCACTTTATTCTATTAAGAATTTGGGAGTCAATTTTCTATTTTGAACCACAACCAAATAATTTGCCATGTTTAAATTTGAGTTCAAGAGATGCTCACAATCCACTTAGATTTGGTAAACCACAAGCTTCTGAGCAACTTGAGGATATATGAAAATATATGGATCAAAGACTCAGTTGTAATTCTTTTAGTGTTCTGGTTCCTGCAATACCGGATATGTCCGGTAGGTATACCGTACACGTTCGGAATATACAGAATAGAAACACTATCTTTCTGTCCTTGGCCATACCAGACACGTCCGATATTAATACCGGACATGTCCGATTGGTGCAGGACAAAAACACATAACCCGCTGCTTGTGATTCTACGTTTTAGCTATAGTATTTATTTTATGCCCTGCATCTCAACAAATGAATTGCTCTACTAGAGAGCTTTTAAAAGCATCATATGGCAAACATGATAATTATCTAGTAAAACTAATTAGCCACTTTCAATTTTCCACAAATATGCCTATTTGTGAGTCATTGAGCACAAAACAAATAAAGTGACTATCCTATAAGGTTTAGGTACTTGTTACCAATGGTGAGGATGAAATATATGATATATTCATTGAATTATCTTTGGGTCAACCATATAAGAGATTATTATGAGAATTGATTGATAGATTGAGTGAATATTTTCAATTTACTTGCTCAACCACCCCGAAGCCTTCATCTCATCACCAAGTACCTACATCATTAACTTAAGCACACTTTGGTACCCAACTCTTGTTGGGTCCTTTTGGGTTAGTTAACAAGTGCTTAGGCACTCAAATAGCTTTAGCACTAGTTTGTGGTGAACACATCACCTTGCTAGTGCTAACTCCATTTGTGGTCTTCCTAAGCATATCATTATAAACAAATGTGTTCGGCTTAGGAGCGTTACCATTTGGTCATTCATAGCTTAAATGACCCTTTCTCTTACAAGCATAGCATATGTGGCCTTTGTTTGCTCTATGCTTGTTTTGCTTATATGGACATCTATCAACCTTGCGGCCCGTCTCATTGCATCCATAGCATCTTCTTGTTGCACCTTAGGCTTCCTTTCTTGCCTCTTTGTACATTGGGCATTTCTTGGTAGGATGCCCCAATTTCTTGCTCATGAGACAAGTGCTTTGTCCATCACTTTTCTTTTGGTTGGCCAACTTGTTTGAGGCCTTTTGCTTGGCCACCTCACACTTTGTTGGCCCAACTCTTGTGTGGACACATAGCCCACTCATGTCCATATAATCCACAACCATAGCATAATATTTTTCCATGTTTCTTGCTCTTAGTTGTGTTGGCCTTACTTGAAATGTGATTCTTTTATTGGGCTATGAAGGAAGCAAGATTTGAACCCTTCTCAAGCTTCTTCACCATGTTATCATGGTTATCTTGAGAAGGTTGTGCTTTCTCCTTACCCTTAACCGAATCACATCTTTCATTAAACTTTTCACTTCTTCTTTGAGCTTTATGTTTTCTACAAGATTTAGCTCAATCGAAGATTGGCTTGCTTAAGGAGCACACTCATTAATACAAGAAATATTTAATTGAGATGGTGTACTAGTGAGTGAATGTGTAAGAGGTTGAGAAAATTTTACTGATGTGATCACAACCTCATGAGCTATCTCAAGCATGAAGCTTGATTCTACTACTTCATCATGAGAGCACTTTAGATGAACATAGTTTGCTTGTAGCACATTATACTTGCTTGATAGTTCATCTAGCCTCAAAGTTTTCCTTCTCTAGTTGTGAAACACTAGAAGAGGAGTTAGTAACTAAAGCATGCTCAATTGATAATTTTTCATACCTTTCACTTAGAGCCTTTAGTTCTTCTATCTTAGAGATGAGAAACAATTCTTGCTTTTGAAGTGATTACTCTTGCTTCTCAATCTCTTCTTCAAACTCATCATTCTTTTCAACTATCATCATGATGATGAACTTGTCTTTGCGGTTGAGATGATCAAGGCTGTAGTTGTCTTCAACTTCAACACCACTCTCATCTTGATCATCTACTTGTGCTTTCTCCTTTTCTTGATCTTTCTTGTTACTCTTCTTCTTGCTTTTCTTGGCCATGAGACACAAGTGATGAGTATCATGAGATACTGAGGTTGACTCATCGCTTGGCCACCATCGAGCTTGAGCATCGTTGCAAACAGCGGCTTGTTGCTCTGCTACCTCGGCCATACCGGACACGTTCGGTATTTGCAGGCAGACAGCAGGTCATGCGCTGCTTGCACTTCTTGCTCCGGCTCAGTGCTCTTGAGGTGTTGTGAGGCTTCTTCACTGCATGAAGACATAATAGACATACTTTCCATTGATTTGATCTCAAGTGCATCATCACATTTGGATTTTCCATATAAATCAAAAAGTCTAGTCCAAATGAGATGAGCACTCTCCGGAGGTGGTTGTCCATTGAAGATTGCCTCATCTTGAACCTCTACACTTAATGTACTCAAAATGACATTAATAGCTTGAGCATTGAGTTGCACACATATCTCTTCCTCTTTTGATAAATTTTTGTAGTTGCTCCAATCAACTATAGGAAGAGGTATGCTTGCATCCATAATATGCTCAACAAGAGGACTAATATCCCTAAAAGCTTTAAGTACATGAATTGACCAAGGTAGAAAGTTTGAACCATCATTTTGGAGAAGCACCAGCTCCAACTCGATAGGCGTCGATATCCTTTTCTCACGACGGTGAAGCTTTAGGTGAGAACCTTTCTCTGATACCAATTGAAAGGACCTAGGATGCCACCTAGAGGGGGTGAATAGGCGTTTCTAAAAATTAACACCTTTAAATGCAGAAACGATTAGTAAAGAGAGTTTCTAAAATGGAAACTCCAAATTAAGTGTAGTACCACCCCTCACAAGTTAGCCACAGAGTAAACAAGGTAGAGATAATATATATAGAAGTTACAACCCTGCAATACAAAGTTAGAACAGAGAATGAATATATTCAGCATAGATAGGAAATACCGAACGTGTCCGGTAGGTATACCGGACATGTCCGATAGGTACGTGTTCTGCAGAACAACTAGCACAGTGATCAATACCGGACGTGTCCGGTAGCTATACCGAACGTGTCTAGTATATACGGTTTCAGTGGAACAGCTCTAAACTTGCTCCTTTCGATTTCTAACTTCAAATCAAATTGCAGGTACCTACTAGATATGACAATATACACAGATAACCTGCACAAGAGCAAAAGCAACACAAATATCAAATGAAATGCGAATTAAGACATGATATTTGTTTTACCGAAGTTTGGACTCGTTCGAGTTCTACTCTCTATTGAGGAGGTTGCGGGCGACCCAGCGAAGGTCAACCCTAGAGGGTACCACGAAGGTCACTCTAGCCGGAGTCTTTTTCAACTCCTTTTCCTCCTTTCACTAGTTGATTTCGAGGTGGCAGAATCAACCGTTACAAACTTTTCGAAGCACACCATAATCTCTCGGGTGCTCTCCAGTGACGCCTAGCCATCTAGGACCGAAGAGTCCAAGAGTAACAAATGCGAATCACGAGATTGACAATATGCACAAGTGCTCAAGTGGTTGGATGGTTCTATTTTTGAATTTCTCTCAACCCACTAAGTGATTTGGCAATTTGGATCACACACTCACTAAGAGAGGGTTTTAGAGAGTTGGCAAGGCTAAAAAATGTATATGTGTATTAGCAGAATCAGCAGCCTCCAAAGGTGGAGGCTTGGGGGTATTTATAGCCTCCATGGAAAAAGTAGCCATTTTATAGCCATCGTCGGAACTCCCGATGAATACTGGAACTTCTGACCGTTGGAACTCCCGACTTATGTCGGAACTCCTGACCCTCAACACATTTGAAAACTAAGGTAACTGAGTTAAAGTATGTGAGGTGTCAGAACTCCCGACTCATGCTGGAACTTCCGACCGTTGGAACTCCCGACTCACGTCGGAACTCCCGACCCTCAAGGCATTTAAAAACTATCCGTTG
The DNA here is from genome assembly GCF_019320115.1 of Miscanthus floridulus. Lineage (NCBI taxonomy): Eukaryota > Viridiplantae > Streptophyta > Magnoliopsida > Poales > Poaceae > Miscanthus > Miscanthus floridulus. The sequence continues at coordinate 12,034,366 of NC_089583.1, read as the reverse complement.
GCTTTTGGCCGTCCATATCGGACACGTCCGGTATGACTACCATAGTGAACTCTCCTAAGTTAGTTAAGCACGAGACGTCGGAAGTCTCGACCGTTGAAACGTCCGACTCATGTCAGAACTCCCGATGAACCAACCCGAGATCAACAATATTATCATTGCTGGGCAAATACCGGACACATCCGATATCAATACCGGATACATCCGGTATTGCCTGACCAGCAAAAATTAGTTAGCTCTTTTGTCTCACAAACACTTTAAAAACTAACATGGGTTGGCTTGAGCACTTATGAAACATTATCTATCAACATGATGCATCCCTCTTAATAGTACGACATTCCTATTAACTCAAATTTAAAAGTATAACGAATTTAAACCTTTTGAGTTGATCTCTTTCAACCGAAGCCGTGTATTCCACTCTTCATCAAGTGAGGGTGCTAACATGTTGATATTGATCTTTTCACTTGAGCATAGTCATCTTGAGCATGTGACTTGATTCCATTAATCAAATTTGAATAATCCCAAATATATCAAGTCACTTCCATCAAACACTCCAATAGTGATTTGATCCTTCACATTAACATGACCATCAAAGCTTGATTTGTACCTCAACTAAATGCAAGTACTTCCTTCTTCACCCTAGCTAAGCCGTCGCTTGCCCTTCACCCTTGCTTAGTACCTCGAAACCTTTCCTTGCTATCTTCACCATCTCAAGCCATCAAGTCACATCTTTTGTTGAATCATCCATTCATTTGTATTGTTATCTTTTTTATTTCAATTTAGCAAACTTCAAATATGAGACCATTCCATATGCAATCCCTCATGTCTCATTAATTAATTTTTACGAGCTTGCTTTCACACAGTACATGGAAACCCCACAATAAATAAGCCTTTGCATGAATTTCATTTGCATTGTTGTGTTGTGCTTGAACTAGATTGTTTATACAGCAACACATCATTATGGCTTTCATTAAGTACCTGAGAGATAACCTATTATCTGTCCACACTTAGCAAATGGGTTAGACCTTTAATCATGTTGTCATTCAATCAACCAAAACCCACTAAAGGGCTAGATGCACTTTCAGGGAGAGCTCTGGTTCACTCCACCGCCGCGCATCTTATCGCCCGGTCTCGCTGCTGTGTGGGGCACGCCTAGCCCTGGCTCGGGGTCCGGCCACGCGCCGGCGCACCTCAGCATGCCACCCGGCTCGCCCGTCTTCTCCTCGCCGCTGCGCCCCGCAGCCGTGCCCTCCACGCTAGAGATTTGGGTCGTGCGTCGAGAGGATGCTTATTTGCCTTCCCTCTCTCCTCCCACGCAAAATGGGTACTCTGATTGCCTACTCTGTTGGAGGGTTTTTTTACTGTGCACCATGCATTTTGGGTTTGTGTGGCCTTATGCATAGGTTATTGGAGATCGTCTAAGTGTGATATATATGGAAACAAGAAAATTAGTTTTCATCTGCATAATATATATGGTGTTGATTGCTCCATAGGTAACTTTTGAATAGATTAATCCTTCCGGGCATGTCCGGTTGCAAGACACGTCCGGACGTAGCTCTCAGTCCTAGCTTGCACGTACGCAAGATTCACTCGCACATGCGGGACCGCCCTATGCCTCTCCATTGCCCGCACCGCTAATGTCGCTCCGTTCCCTATGCACTCCTTTCTCGAGCCTCGCCCGCTTCGCTTCCTGCGCACAAACGGGCCCGCCCACGTGTGCTCCGTTTCATGTGCGGGAGTCCATGTGCCTGCCTGTGGATGGGCGCCACAAATGCATCACGGTGACACACATCGCCGCTCCAGCAGTTTGCAGCAGGGCACCTACGGCAGGTGGGTCCCATTTGCAACATGTGCAACATCAGATCTACTTTTATAACATCCAGATAAAACGCTTGCAACATATGTCCGAAACACTCAAAACAAACATATGAAACACTTGCAAGACACCTGAATAATACTTGAAAAGCCATTACAAACATATGCAACATACACATCTATTTTTGCAGCAACCGGATGAAACACTAACAACATACGTATGAAACACTTGAACACTTGAAAACGTACGCTTGCAACATGCATTTTATGCAACATCTAGCTCTACTTCTGTGACATTCAGATGAAACACTTGAAACATACGTTTAAAACACTCGAAACATATTAAGCAACATGAAACATATATACACTCGCGGCATGCGTATATAGCCATTGCAACATATACAACATTCAAATGGAACACTTGAAAACATATATCTGAAACACTTAAAACACGACATCACCGGTGGGCACGGCTTACCTGGTGGGGAACTGCGATAGGCAGAAAGCGGCGTTCGAGTGTAGTGGAGAGGGAGGATGACGATAGGCGGTCAGCTGGGCACGGTGGAGAATGCCCCGACAGAGTTTGTGATGTTGCAGTACATGATATTATTATGTTGCACAAGATCATCTTTGATGACGTCGTAGGGAAACTCAATGTTTGCAGAGGAGATTGAACTTGAGGATGGTGATGGTGGTGCAACGGAGGACAGGAGCACATCAAGGGATGAGGGGCATTGCGGGGGATGGGGCATGGCGTCGCGCTGCGCCGACCCAGTTCATTTTAACTTATCAGTTATGATATAGTATTTTTCTTTTGCAACGAATCAGATACTTTCCAAACTGGCTGTTCAGCGAAGCGGACTAAAACGTGCGCGGAGGAAGACGCGCCGAAGGTTTAGCTCTTCCAATCGGACATCTGGAAAGTGCGTCCGGACTCCGGACGCAGCCAGGGACAAAAAAAAATGCGGACGCTAGCAGCGCCGTAATCCTTTTGCGCAAAGAAGAGGGACAAAGGGGAAAATCCAATTCTGAACAGATGAGTTAAATTATTCACATGTTAACCCTAGGAAGTAAACAAGCGTCTACTCCGGTCCAAACAAAAACATGTTTTGAATCGTAAAAAAAAATGCACAGAATCAAATCAACCGTATACCGCTGATCTTCTTCCCGGCAAGCAAGCGCACACAACCACTGCTACCACAGCAGCAAGAGCTGCAACAACGCCAGCACCAGCGCGGCCGCGCCAGCGCTCCGGCCGAGCGACGCCATGACCGCCGCCGGCGCCGCCGCCCCGGTCTGGATCTGTATGGTGAAGTTGCATGTCGCCGTAGACGGGTCGGTCTCCGTGGGCAACGCGAGGCCCTGGAAGTCGCAGGCCTCGTCCTTCTGGTTCTGCACCTGGTAGTAGGCGTTGAACGCGTACGACGCGTTGCCGGCGACGTCCATGCCGTTGCACGTGGACCCGAACCCCAGCGGCGTGCAGTCGGCGAACGTGCAGGCGTAGTCGATGTTAGCACCGAGCTTGCCGTGGTCTTTCGCGTTGGGGTTCAGCGCGCACCACGTCCTGGGGAGGTACCTCACCCCCCTCGCCGGCACCAGCATCGTGTTCCGGCCCTGGCCCGTCAGGTCCATGGCGAACTTGGGCTGCCCGTCGTACCGGAGCACGCCCCAGTGGCGCTCGAAGTTGCCCGGCGCCACGCTCTTGGCGTCCTCGTCGACGAGCCCGAACAGGTACACCTCCGTGTACTGGTTCGGCCGCGCCGGCGTGCCGGTGTTCGCCGCCAGCCGCTTCAGAAGCCCCGCGTAGAACCGCTGCGCGTACGAGGCCTTGGCGTGCTTGTCGCCGTCCGTGGGCCACCCGACCTCACCCACGACGATGGGCAGGTCCCCGTGGCCCACGGCCGCGAGCGCCGCCACCAGCGTGTCGAAGTTGGCGTCGAACACGTTGGTGTAGAGCACGCCGTTGTCGTTCACCGGCGTCGCCGTGCCGTCGAAGAAGGCGTAGTCCAACGGGAAGTTGTCGTTCAGGTACAGGCTCAGGAACGGGTAGATGTTCACGGTGAAGGGCGCGTTGTTCTTGGCAAGGAACCTGACGATGTCCGTCATCAGGCCCGAGATGTCGGACCGGAACCGCCCCGCCGACGGCACCTGGTTGTTCTTCGGGGAGTTGTACACGTCGGCGTTCAGCGGGACGGTGGCTTTGATCCGGTCGCCGATGCCGGCGTTGTTGAGAGCGTTCTGGATGTTCTCTAGCGCGGGGAATGTGACGTTGATGAAGGAGCCGTTGTACGACTCCAGGAACGGCTCGTTGCCGACGGCCACGTACCTGCAACATCAGTGGATGAATCACAACAAGCTTCTTAGTAGTTAACAAGCTTCTTAGTTAGCTCTGACATCTCTCATCTCTGGGCGCCCATGGCAATTGCCAAAGCTTGTAGCGTGAAGGAAGAAATGTGCTCTCTGGTTTTAATTTGTCGAAAATGCGCAGCTTAAAAAGACATCTTTCGTGATTTGCAATAATAATAACACTTTTCCTAATGGTCAGATGCCTGAGTCTCTAGCTTCTCTTCAGGCGTATCCACTCCTGCCTTGATTTGTCCTCCATCAAGCTCTATATTTTAGGCACTTAAAATATAGCAAGTTCCTAATAATAAAGGACTAAAAAATGCCAAACTGCGCTTAATTCTTGGTTCCAAACACTACCAGCATTAGTTCAGAACTTGAGATTCCAGCAGCCTTCGTGAGGACAATTTTGGTAAATTTCGTTTGGCAGCTGGGGAAACAGTAAATTTCACCTTACTACCTTGACCAAAAAAAAAATAGTTCTATCATCACAAGAAAAATTTACAGAGGAAATGAGAAGTGGACATTTGGGACATGACACATGAATGGCTTCTCCGGATCAGCAGGCAGCACTCACGCCGTGTTTAGTGGGGTGAAATTTGAAAATTTGACCACGGTATCACTTTCGTTTTTATTTAACAATTAGTATTTAATCATGGACTAATTATGCTCAAAACGTTCGTCTCGCGATTTCCAATCAAACTGTGCAATTAGTTTTTTTTCGTCTATATTTAATGCTCCATGCACGTATCGCAAAATTTGATGTGATGACTACTGTAGCATTTTTTGGAAAAATTTTTTGAGACTAATCAAGGCCTCACTGGCATTGCCACTGGTTGAGTGATCAGGTTAGGTAGTTGGTGCGCCTGCCTGATGGAAGACTGGACAACGAGTTGCAGGGTGTAAAGGGCGACCGGTTGGATTGTGGAGGATTAAAGTTCGATCAGTACACAGCAATTTGGGGTTCCTGCTGAGGGCTGGCAGCTTATGATTTTGTTGCACTGTTTCTAAGCAATATCCTAAAAACCAATGGAACCACCAAACCAAGTTTGACCATGCTTGGTAGTTGGTACTTAGGGCCTGTTTAGATTCCAAAAAAAATTTGCGCAGTACCTGTCACATCGAATCTTGCGACACATACATGGAGTACTAAATGTAGACGAAAAAAAATTAATTACACAGTTGGTCGAGAAATCGCGAGACGAAACTTTTAAACCTAATTAGTCCATAATTAGACACTAATTATTAAATACAAACGAAATGCTACAGTGAGCCAAAATCCAAAATTTTTTGATCTAAACGGGGCCTTACTGCTAGGTGCCAGTAGCACTCATCTGGACCCTGTTCGAACAGTCGAATGGATTCAATAACCTCCCCACAAATATTCAAACAAATTAGAGTGACAATCATCCTTGGCATTGCCCATGTTCCCACACAACAAATGCCATAAACAAATTGATTGAGTCATGATTGACCATGCTTTGCACAATTGCCCCACCACCTACCGTACCGATAAACTGTTATTGAAGCAAACCATCCTCTGACATTATCCAATGCTTGATCAAAAACGGCCCACAGAAAACAAGCAATTTCCCACGTTCCAAATGCGTATCCTAGACGACGAGTCGATCAAAAGAAGAGATAAGAGGTAAACTTTGGGGTGTGTTTAGTTCCCAAAATAAAAATTTTTGGGTGTCACATCAATATGTCGAAAGAATGTCAGAAGAGATTTTTGATACTAATAAAAAAACAAATTACAGAACCCATTAGAAAACTGCGAGACGAATCTAATGATACTAATCAATCGGTCATTAGCACATGTGGGTTACTGTAGTACTTAAGGCTTTACATGGACTAATTAGGCTTAAAAGATTCGTCTCGTGATTTTGCCGAGAACTATGCAATTAGTTTTTTTTCGTCTACATTTAGTACTGCATGTACCGCAAGATTCGATGTGACACTTTAGGTGAAAATTTTTAAAAACTAAACGGGGCCGTCAGTGAGTCACCGGATTATTTTATTCAATATAATAATGTGAATCAACTGATATTCAAAGAATAATAACAAGCATGTACTCCTATAGCATTATCATGTCCGGAAACGACCCATGGAGAGAAATGTCATGCCTTGCACGGCCAACCGAGGCCATTTTTGAAATGTGGGGAAAAAAATCTATATCATGCATTTTTCATGTAAAATAAACTAGTAATTCATATAAAATTCATACTCATTGGCCCATTCAAGGCCCGGTTTAGTTGCTGAAAATTTTGGCAAAACGACACTGTAGCATTTTCGTTGTTATTTGACAATTAGTGTTCAATTATAGTCTAATTAGACTTAAAAGATTCGTCTCGTGAATTTCGTCTATACTGTATAATTAGTTTTATTTTTTATTTATATTTAATGCTTCATGCATACGTCAAAGATTTGATGTGACGAGGAATCTTGAAAAATTTGGCGTTTTGAGAAAGAACTAAACATGCCCCAAATCTCAAAAAAAAAAAGTTGTTGCTGAAAAAATAAGTCGAATAGTATGGATTATAAGAAAGTGAACAGGACATTTACTGAAAATTCTGTGTGGCCCCTAGATTTGCCAACAACCCTCCTCCACTGACCGCTGTCCCCAGTCCCCACCATCCGACCAACCCCATCCAAAAAATCATCCTTGATGGTTGGGCGATGTTCTTCAGATTTGCTCATTTGCAAGACGATAGCTTGATGCCAAAAAGACACATGAATTTCGAAGCATATCGCTATCCGACTTTCTGTCGCAGATGATTTGGCGGGAGGGGATATATCATAATTTTGCGCCCACGAGTCGGAATAAGTCACTGTTGGAAGAGGTCACCGTGATGCTGATGCCAAGCTGACCGTGCTTGCGGTTTGCTAGAACAATGCGGAGGATAAAGAACGATAGCCATGGCGTGTGGCGGCGGCGGCGGGTGAGGTAGGGAGGGAGAAGAGAGTTGAGACTGACTTGATGGTGACGCCGCCGTCGAAGTCGTAGCGCCTGACGTTGCGCTTGACCCAGTCCTTGGCCTTTCCCGCGTCGTCGGCGAGGCCGGCCAGCATGTTGTTGGGGATGGCGACCATGACCTCGATGCCGGTGCCGGCGAGCGCGCTCATGGCGGCCGGGTCGGTGTCGAAGAGCTTCACCTTCTTGATGCCGTTGTCCTGCAGCACCTGCACCACGGCCTTGGGCGGCAGCGGGTGCGTCGCCTGCGTGCCCCAGTTCATCCCCAGCGCTGTTGCAGGCCCCGCCGCGCAGCACAGCACCGCGAGCACCGCCAGCGCCGCCGCGGCGATGAGCCTCGCCGCCATCGGACCGCAATGCGAGAGGCGCTGCCGCCCTTCGAGGTGGTGAAGAGCCAAAGCGCACAGTAGTAAACTTGGCAAGAGAGAACGCTAGTGGAATTTTGGGTCGGAGGCTCGGAGCTCCAACGGCTCCTAGAAGAAGTAGGGGGGAGGAAGGGAAGCTGTTGGAATCGGGCCGGTGAGACGCCGCGGATCGGGCTGGCCACAGGCGTGGCGGTCGGTGGCGGCCAAGAGCAGCAGAGACGACGGCGATGGAGTTGGGATCGATAGAGCGCGAAGAAAAGGTTCAAACTTTTGAATCCAGCGACAGCGAGCAGGGAACGCCGGTGCACGAGAATCGAGGAGGGAGGAAGGACGGAGAGGCAGACCGGCAGGCAGCGAGACACGAACTGGCGGTCAGAGCTCTTCGTCTCTCTCTCCCTCTGCACTCTGGCAAGCTTTATCGAGCAGAGGCACGGGAGTGGCCGACTGGGGCGTGGCGTTGGAGCGGAGGAAGGCTGGGAAGGAAGGAAGGGCGTTCCGGTCATTTGTGTGGAGCGTGCGCGTGAATTTTTCTTTTTGGTGGGGGAAAGATGACGTGCCACTCGTGCTGCTGACGCGGTGTCTTTTTTTTGTTCCGGATAAAGTTGAATTTTCGGGTGCCTTTTTTTTTTTGAGGAATTTTCAGCAACCGTAGCAATGGCACAGTAGGTTTCCTAAAGCACCTTGAATTTGATTCGATGTTTCGGGGTTTCTTTATTCTCCTGTCTACGGACATTCGCTCGTTTCACCGAAACTGGGAAAAACTATTATTTATTCATCGAAAAGTACGGTTAAAATAGTTCAGATAAACAGAGTCAGACTCCACCAACGCGACGACATACCCTGTGTTACCGGTAGGTGTACAGTATAATATAAGTATTATATATATGTATTTATATATATATATATATAAAGAAAAAATACTCACCTGGTCACGTCATCATGGATCAGCAAGTTAGACGGCCCAGAAAGCGGCCCACGCAGCAAGTACGTACACGTCTACACGATAGTTTATTTTTGGCTTTTGGTATTATATAATCTGGATTCGTTCATCGAGGCTGATTCACGAACTCACGACGCCACCGCCCTGACGATTGACGCCGATGCCGCTGCGGTGAGGCGTGACGGACGGCGACACCCTTCTGGTCCTGGTGGCCGGTGCCCTCGGGCCTCTGCCTTGACGCCTTCCGTTCTCCGATCACGCATCTACAGTTTGTAGTTTGCACGGTTGCGCAGTTATGGAGGCTCGCCGATTCGCTATTTGTGTTAGGTATATAAAATTTACACTCCGTTCGCGTGCCCTTAAACCCGGCTTGATTCATTTCTTTTTTTCATTCAGAATAGTGTTTTCCTCTCACAAATTCCTCCAGAATTCCTCCAAACCATCCAAATTCCTCCAGAACCATATCATCCGAACGGGGCCTTAATCTTCTGCTCTTCGTCTTTTTAGAAAATTATTGTCTAATTTTATAACTATTTGTTAACATCACAATATAACAAATTGTTTAATGTTTATATAGTTATGAAGAAAAACTCGGATATTGCATAACTTTTTTCGAAGCATCAAGCAAAAAAGGCAGCGGCAGCCGCTTCTGCTTCTAATCATTCCCCCGATCCGGTAAAACGTGTGGTGGAAGAGCAAACTCATGAGAGAATTGAGGAAATTGCAAATCCTATGCCACCGCCTCCGCCACTGCTACAACTTAGATATTTTTCAAGTTGATGAAGATGATATAATCAGGATATTTATGTCCCTTCGAAAGCGTCGAATAAAATAGTCAGAAAAGTAGCATTGTAAGTCCCCGGTTCTCTTTTATGCCTATATTTCAATTATCGGTATGACTTTTGAACTATTTATACTATATTTAGTTGATGGTTTGAACTTAATCCATGAATTTAAGCCTTATTGTGTTACTTAATGCATATATACCGAATTACGTTGTCAACTTTATAATTATTACCAAATTGGTAAAATGGATTTAGCGAATTGTATATGAAATTTTTTGAACGGTATACCCTAAGCTAAAATCCTAGATTCGCCACTGGCCTCCACCTCTTGAGAGCTGGTGTTAGCCACGTTGGTGAGGTGGGAGCCACAGAGAAGAAAGTGAAGAGCATGGTACGATTGTGTGTCTTACACCTCTGGAGAAAGATGAATTAGTTCTAGAATTTGATGGGTGATTTTGAGGCTATTGAGCATGTTCGCTGGTTGGTTTCTAGGCTGATAAGCTCGACTAGTACTGGTTTATTGTGAGACGAAAACACTGTTGGCTGACTGATAAGCCCTGACTGAAACCAATAAGCGAACATGCTGCTGTGTTCCTCGCCTCCACATGTATGATCGCCACAACAAATTTGTCTCCCGCTTGAATTTCGGCATCACAATTTATGTCCGTCGCACCTATGTTGCGGTAAATGAAGGCTGGCACCCAAGTATGTCCCTTTTGTATCCTACTAGGTAGGTAGGCGCGCTTCGCTGCGCCTGTATGCTTCTATTTGCTTGAGCATCTTGTGTAGGGCTACATTGACGTGTGGGCATGCCGTAGTTTTTTTATTGTCTTCTAAAACATTAAGATGGAGGTACTCCTAACAAACAGAAATTGCCAGGCACATGGTGCAAGGAACAAAACATAGTTATGTTAATCCATTTCGCGTATAAGGAGCAGCAGGCATACTAACTGAGAAATTCGGATGCATGACATAACATATACAATTAGTGGCAAGTTTAGCCAGGTAGCACACTGAGGGACAGAATGCTCCATCAATGAATATACAGTAAGTAGTCTAAACCAACTGGATGGTAAGAAGCAGATGGTCTAAGTCTTTGGTAAAGCTGATTGGAAGTGGACGTCAGCATCATTGGCCTTGATAGGACTCCTGAAAGCTATATCTTTATGAATACTCCATTAATGTACATATACAGTAAGTGTTCTGAATACTCCATAGAATCGCTAGGTGCTATCTGCATGTTATATCTGTATGAATACTCCATTAATGTACATATACAGTAAGTGTTCTGCATCAGCTGGATGCGAGAAACGGGTGGTCCAAGTCAATGGTAAAGCTGATCAGGAGTGGACAGTAGCATCATTAAAGCCGACCTAGCTAAAGCTGATCAGGAGTGGCCATGGTAATTTGTTTGATGGCAAATGAGCAGAAATATTCAAGAAAAAAATTAAGTAGAGTTTTGTCATGCCTAGTTATGTTTGGGAGAAACTGTATAAATGGGCTTTTTCCAGGTGAGATTCACCATGGCCATGTAATCCCTGCAAGGATTGGCATGCAAATGTGAATCCGTGATTAAAAAGGATGACATTTTGAATGTAGCCACTATCAGTTTAATTCAAGAATATGTAATGCCAATAGAAGGGGGCTATGAGAATATTTGATAGCCACAATCAGTTTAATTCAAGAGTATGTAATGCCTATAGAAAGCTATGAGAGACGATAGAGGCTATAAAATGAGCACATACGGTGCAAGTAGTAGTGATCAGTATGGATCCCCAAAGAAACAATTATAGCAAGAAAAGTGAGAATCAATATATTGGAAAGTAGGATGGTCTGGTTTGTTTAGAGATAGGTTGCATGAAGAACACGTACGTAAAGTCACAAAAAATAAAAACAGATGACAATGTCTGAGTATAAAGCAAAGTGGGTAATTATAGCACAACTTTTTTTAAGTTTCAAATGTAAAGTTGTCATGCAAAGTAGAAGGTGATAGTGGAGGGCAATTCTCTTTATAGCTACTTGAACAGTCCGGTGGAAATGAGACATATATAGTAAAGTATAATCATCTTCTTCGTTGTGCAATATGCTTAGTGTATGCCTGTTATGTTAGCTCTACAGATGACAAATTTGGGAATAACACGGTAGCAACAGGGGGCATGGGTTCAGTGGCATACCAGAGGCTTAGGTAGCCCTGAGCTGGTGATCATTGCATTGAAAAGAAACTGAAGCTTGACTCGGGCAACATTCAGGAATCTGACATTGTGTTCATATTTAAAGCTGTTCTCAAAGATTTGGGCTGTACAGAGTACAAAAAAAAAATTCAGACCGGGTTATCATTTAGTACCATATATTGCAAAAGTAAAAAAAACTTTTTAACACACTGTATGCATGCCTTGGCATATATACTTTGGCATTTGGACCTATAAAGGTGCATGGATCATGTTAATTCTGTTTTCAGTATTTTGTAAGCAACTGTGCATGTATGCAGATAAGCTGACCCAGAACATTCTATAATAAAAAAGGATCATTCGCAACAAAAGCAATTAAGGTCTAAGTAATATAATATCGCTAGAGGCTAAATAAATTAACTACAGAATTTTGCTGCAGGAAATTTTCAGTAAGGCTGCATCGTTTTCTTTTAAGATTTTCTTGAACAAAGTTTCCTTGTAAACATTAACATGGAATCTATTAAGCGAATGAAGGCAAAATTAACAGCTTGTAGCTTCAAATTGTACGGACAAAAAAGGAGGCATGAACATTATGTAGCATTGTAGCGTGATAAGTAAATAGAACAGCTCAAGCCGAAAGCAGGTGCAAATAAGCAATACTACATTCATTAGAACATCAACAATCCTTAACATTCCATAATGCCTTATTAGGCTTCTGTATTGATACAGCAGAACATATTTTTCATCTATATATTAAAGAATAAATTAGCAGCAGCAGCAGCTCCCAAACTAATGTGATAGCCTGAAAAATCAAAGATGTACCGAACAAAGTAATAAGGAAACAGCGAGGAAAATGTAAGGGGACTAATTTTACAAAAAGGGACAATAATAGCTGCGATTAATATAGAAGACACACAATTTGTGGGCAGAATATATATTCGAAGTCCTACAATTACAAATGTTTCAGACAATTATTTGCATATATGAATCGCATCTGATTAGAAACCACTATCCCTATGGTAATACAAAGTGGTCAGACTTCTCCAAATTATAGTTTATGATATTAATCAGTTGATCTTTCTAGGGTCAAGAATACTAATTTCACTGAAGCCAACAACTAAATTGGATACGAAGCTGAATAGGTAAAGAATAGAAGAATGGAGTGAGCAGAATACACATGCGGGAGTCTTCCCCTTTACTACTTGAATTCCTATAACTGTCAACGTACATGAATCAGGGAAGAGCAGGATGCACTTGACAGATAAGAACATATTTAAGTGGGTTTTCCTCTACAGAGATAAAATTTTATTATGCCATCATCACCAAGCAATACAAATCATGGGTACGTATTGGTATCAACAGCGAGACATCGAAGAGAACATACTTACATGAGCAGTGACAAATTTGTATTAGCACTAACCTATTTAGGGCAAGAGAAAAATTAATTGAATGGCAGTGCGATAAACATACATCGATGATAGTCTGTCTACAAAATACGTACACATGAATGAAGCTGTTTGAAACTTGAATTCGAATCATGTAACCCCAATTTTAGTAAACCACCATAAACTGAACTAATAGAACAAAATAAAGCGTAGCACTTACCTATGAGGGAACCATCAAACCTTGTAATTGCCTTTTCCTAAATGACATATGCATTGCCTTTTCCTAAATTCACATGGAGCGAAACAATTGAACTTTGTGTGCCATTAGAAGGAAAGGCGGTGATAGTGCATACTGCATACCCCTCATGTGTATCAGAAATAATGCCTTCGAAGCATCAGATCATCAGCCAGTAAATTCATCTGAGCAAGAAAGGTCCCTGCACCAGTGATATGGCACATTGCGTATGACCTGCACACATCACGATCAGAGACTCTAAGATCTGGGAACACATGTGACTTATATGAAAATAATGTGGACTGCATTTTGAACAATTGATCATCAAGAATATTAGGTGTAGTACGTACCCTTTAATATTTCACATTGGATAGCCCAACACTGAACTAAATAACGTTAAAAATCTAAAAATAGAGGCAGTGCATATAACAAAGATCAGCACACACCAGACATGAACAGTTCAGGCAATAGGAAAATAACCACGGCAAACTAAATTTACCCTTTAAAAACCAAATGAGGAAGTGAAGCTGTACCTGGAAATTCACAAAGGTCATGTTTGTTAGCCAATAAAAAATACTAAGCTCTGAAATTTTATGAAAGAGGGAGAACAAAGAAATTTAGCAGAGCTATATTTTGTGCAGGTACAACTGAACCTTAACTTTGACATTGCCAATACGCCTATGCAGATTAACGATCATAAATTGCAATTGATCGGACTCAAGAGGTAACTTTGTAGGCACTTGTTAACATTAGCTTCTCTAAGATCTAGCTCAATGAGAAACTAAATATCTATGTCCATGTTTTAATGGCCTTATTGTATCAAACGTTTTGACCTGAACCTAAAAAAATATGGAATGGGGCGTAGAGGGAATTTTTAAGCCTACAGTATACACAATCAAACGCAAACACTGTAGCAATCTATGTTTCATGAGGAAACTGGAACTTGGAAGCAAGTGTGAGCTAATTTTGCCCTTAGGGAGCAACACCTTTTTTTTTGGCTTTTGTGACCTCATCTTATAGTAAACATAAGCAAGCAATTCTACAATAGAAGTACATATTACCATATGAGTAATCCATGATCTTTTCATTTTAGAAAAACAAAACATGGAGACTACACATAAAAAGAAGCACACTCCTATTCCCATCATGGCAGGCCAGTTGCAGTGAACAACTGTAAATTGAAGCATATAATGGGAAAAAAGCAAGAGTAGGATAGCAAACCAAACACGGATGTTGGGGGCCTGAGATGAGCGCATCCTATCTGTGAGAAAGGAATCGCCAATTGGCGTGGGGATGTATACTGAGTAGATGAACAGCTGAATATCAGCCATCAAAGTCCAAACCCTACGATAGGAAACCAAGTCAATTTGAGGGAATCAAAGAGGCAGAGCAAAATTAGAAAATAAACAGAGGAAACTGGAGCACCTGGGCGAGACCGCTGTCCGCCATTCTTGCTCCCCTCGTGGCACCTGGGCGTCGTAGCAATCTATGTTTCATGAGGAAACTGGAACTTGGAAGCAAGTGTGAGCTAATTTTGCCCTTAGGGAGCAACACCTTTTTTTTTGGCTTTTGTGACCTCATCTTATAGTAAACATAAGCAAGCAATTCTACAACAGAAGTACATATTACCATCTGAGTAATCCATGATCTTTTCATTTTAGAAAAACAAAACATGGAGACTACACATAAAAAGAAGCACACTCCTATTTGCATCATGGCAGGCCAGAACAACCGTAAATTGAAGCATATAATAGGAAAAAAGCAAGAGTAGGATAACAAACCAAGCACGGGTGTTGGGGGCCTGAGATGAGCGCATCCTATCTGTGAGGAAGAAATCGCCAATTGGCGTGGGGATGTATACTGAGTAGACGAACAACTGAATATCAGCCATCAAAGTCCAAACCCTACGATAGGAAACCAAGTCAATTTGAGGGAATCAAAGAGGCAGAGCAAAATTAGAAAATAAACAGAGGAAACTGGAGCACCTGGGCGAGACCGTTGTCCGCCATTCTTGCTCCCCTCGTGGCACCTGGGCGTCGTCCACAGTTGGAACCTGATAGCGGTGGAGATGAAGATATGGGCGGACGGTAGATGGCGCCTCTGCCCCGGGTCTTCCCGCGCCCCAAGCGTCGTCGTTATCGCTGGCTCTCCGTCGTAGATCGGCTGGCGCAGCCGCCGCCGGGGATGTTCGCGGTATCCGTGTGCGGCGCAGCTGGAGGAGAGGAAGAGGTAAAGAATCCCCGCGCGTAGCCGGCGGCAAGGCCGGGCGCCACATCTGCGCGCGCCGCGGTCGAGGGAGAGGAGGGCGAAAGGGGCGAGGAAGCGAGGCGGAGAAGGCGAGGTGCGTCGCTGGACGGTTTTCGTTTTTTGTTTTTTTAGGCCGCTTAAGAGCAAGGCTAATAATACAGCCGGCTTGCTGGCTGTAAGGTTCTTTACAGCCTTCTCTCAGCCCACTCATATAGTGGTTGGCTCTTTACAGTTAATACATGGCCCACTTATCTCTCTCATAGACTTTCTTGGTTCTGGTGTCCAAGCCGGCTGTAAGCTTATAACCCGCTTCTCCTCTCTCTCCTCCTCTCTCTCCTCCACCTCAGCATTTAGTCGGCTTACAGCCTGCTATTATACTTGCTCTAATGGGGAGAGGCCAAAGCGATGGATGGACACGCACGAGCAACGTGGCTGTATACGATTGGTAAACAGTAACCCGAGCGCTCTCAGTGTGCGGATTCTAGGAACTTTATGGAGTTTCATATGTAGTATGCACCAAGTCGCCGCTACAGATGCTCTTAAGATCGATGATGACAATACAATAGACCGTGGAAATTGATTACATGCATGGAGCTCAATCAGTGGAGGGAGAAAACGACTATGTCCATGCGACGGGCGCTTGACAGTCAAGCGAGCTAGACTGAGAGGACATGTTCTACAAGAGTGGCGATAAAGTCACACGAACTACTGCTGCTGCTGCTACTGCTATGACTACTCCTACTACTGCTACTCCTACTGCTGCTACTAATACTACTACGACTACCGCTACTGCTACTGCTACTTGTCGGGTACCATAAAAAGGGGTCCCCTAAGCAAGAACCGGAAAAATCGCTTAGACCTTGTAAATATCGAAGCCAAGAGACAACCACCGGCGAACCCCCACCTTATCCGAGGCCCGGCTGGACCACCCGATCCACCTTGAACAATATTCGGACTCACCCAAAGCGAGCTCGGCCCAGAATGAAACCACGAGGCCTCGGACGAGGCACCGGTTCTCCGCCTCGCCCAAGGCCCCGCGCCACACGGCCTCGGATGAGGTACCGGTTCTCCGCCTCGCCCGAGGCACCACGCCACAAGGCCTCGGACGAGGTACCGGTTCTCCGCCTCGCCCGAGGCCCCGCGCCACAAGGCCTCGGACGAGGTACCGATTCTCCGATTCTCCCGAGGCCCCACGTCACGAGGCCTCGGATGAGCGCTCAGTTACTGACTTGCTCGAGGCTGGCTCGGCATCAACCCCATCACCGCCGCCTTGATCGACTTCTCTGACAGGACATCACGTCCAACCAACGCGTCCAACCACTCCCGTGACGTCAGCCGAACGGCGGCACGATACAACGAAGTGGCCGACGAGACGAGAGTCACATCGATGCCATGCCATCCAGGACAGGACGGGGCGGGGGTTACCGACCGCTGTGCTCGGAACTATGCCCACGGCTGACACCCCGTGCTGCACTGTGCTGCCTAACCCCTGCTGCAAGGATAGCGTGGCGTGGAAAGTCAAGTCCGGGTCTCTGTAGCCTCGGAATCAGCGTACAAGACCAACTGCTCCCACCGAGCCTCGCCTATCCGCTTCTGGGCTCCTGTAGCCTCGGGACTCGCGCCCGCCAAGCCCCCCCACAATGGTTCAACCTCTACATCGACTGGGCCTCGGCTCTCCATGTTGTCAGCACCCTGGGACTAGCACGTCGTCCGCAGTACGCGCCATGTCCTGCGTCAAGCCACAGGAGCTCCCACGTCGTGCATAGGGCCAAGCTCCTATATCCTCGGAGTCAGCACACCCGCGCCATCGCATCTACCTAGCCTCGGCTCTCCTCACCGGTCAAACATACAGTGACCGGCACGCCTCCAACAAAAGAAGGCGCGCATGCCACTACAGGAGCTCCCACGTCGCACAGGATCAGGCGTGACTGGCGCGTCGCTCCAGTGCATCGAGGACAAGGCCGCTCCACCGACCATGCCGCCACAGTGACGAGCTACAGGGCTCGGACATACCACCTCTGCTCACAAAATGCCACGTAGCAAATACATGTACCGCCCCTGTGCCTCCCTTCAATTATAAAAGGGAGTGACCAGGGCCGCTTCTAAAAAAGGGACACACATGGGCAAGCAATGCACAACGCTCTGTAACACACACGCACCCTCACTGCAAGAGATCAACATCTCAAGCAACCCACGTCACTCTACGCAGAGACCTAGGACTAGCTCCCTCTCTCGCTCAGCTTGTAAGCCCGTACTACAAGCACCTCGGTGCAAGGAATACAATATCATTCTCTCAGACTGGACGTAGGGCACCTATTGCCTGAACCAGTATAAACCTTGTGTCTCTTTGCATCACCATTCAGAATTAGGGGCACGCAGTACACTTTCACTAGTCGGTTGAGGATCCGCCGGACCAAAACACCGACACTACTGCTCCTCCTCCTCCTCCTCCTCCTCCTTCTCCCGCCGCCGCCGCCGCCACCGCCACCACTACTACTACCACCACTACTACTACTACCACTACTACTACCACCACTACTACTACTACCACTACCACCACTACTACCACCACCACCACCACCACTACTACCACGACTACCACGACTACCACTACTGCTACTACCACGACTACCACTACTGCTACCACCACCACCACCACCACTACTACCACCACCACCACCACCACCACTCACCACCACTACTACCACTACCACCACTACTACTACCACCACCACCACCACCACCACCACCACTACCACTACCACTACTACCACGACTACCACCACGACCACCACCACGACCACGACTACCACGACTACCACGACTACCACCACTACTACTACCACTACTACCACTACCACCACTAGCACCACTACCACTACTATTATTATTATTATCATCATTATTCAACGTTTGAAAGTCACGTTAATTTATCATTTTGATTTTTCTACGTTTGAACTTTGAACCGGCAGTGGGATAGGCTAGTGAAAAGTAAAGGTGTGACCATGACCAAGCATTTTCATAACCATAGACAAGTACTTCCATTTGTTCCACTAAGTTTGTAGTTCTAGTTTTATGCTAAAGCCAAATATTTGTATATATCTTTATTAACCATCAGTTTGTATTGATTCATATATATATTCTAACAACAAGTGACTTATATTATGAAAAAATAATCTCGTGGTAAATCTGAGAACATAATGCTTAGATGTTTAACTTACGAATTTCTAGAATATAGAACCGTTTGGCTTTGAATGACACTAAAACACATCAATCTTTGGATGGGTGAAATATATTGGAAGGCATATTGCCCTCCTTCGTGTAGAGGAACGGGTAGGCTGCGATAGCTATAACAATTTATTTCTACTGCGTTCATCCAGGAATAATTGGAGCAAGGGCTGGGGGGCATGGATCATTAACACTTGACGACGCAACGGGAGAATAGTTCGAGAAGTCTGATCCGACGTCGTGTGCGTCGATATAGTCGAAGTAGGTGTACTTCCTCATGCACCAGCAATAGCAACACGTTCGCCCGTCTTGTCCATTCGCCTCACGTTCATCGCTGATCAACACCGCAGCAACAGAAGCAGCCTATCCACGCGTGCGGAGATAGACCGTGGGGTGCCGGCATGCTAGCACCTGGCGCATGTCCTATATAGAGAGGGGCTCAGGCTTAGCCTTGGAAGGACCAACTCATGAGGTGTTGATATATATTTATATAGCGAGGAGAACTCTTTCAGTCTCTTCGCTCGTTGGTTTCAGTCAAGGCTTATCAGTCAGTTAACAGTATTTTTTCCTCATAATAAACCTACACTAGCTGGGCTTATCAGCCTAAAAACCAAACAGCGAACATGCCGTTTATCTCTACACCAACTAGCAGTGTGGTGTACTAATTGAGATCTTGCAGGTTCCACCTCCACTCATAGACATTAAACATTAAAATTTTCCCCTTATCAAAATCCCATTAGTTACTAATAGACAATTATCATGTTTTATCCCACTTATAAATCCAATTCATAATGGGTATGATTGCCTCTTACCCCACCAGCACACACATCTCCCTACGACACAATTGTGTGGCTAAATGGAAACATATACATAGAGATGAGATGATACAGAGCTTGGAAAGAAAATTAAAGGCATTAGTGTTATCCTAAATGCTAAACGGTAAAAAGTCACTTTGCTCGAATAATGGACTAAACGACAGGTGATTGACTATTTAGCGTTTAGAATAACACTGTGTAAAAGTCAAATATGCCAGAAAGTGTACATATTTATGCATGTAAAAAATAAGTACTCTGCCAAAATATTTTTTTGGAAGAAAATTAAATTCTACTCCATCTCATATACTTATGATGTCAATTAGTTGGGTGCCAAACGTGGTAGTTATAATTCTCTTATTGACTAAATGGTTGGTTAAATGGCCATTCAACTCATTTAATCATGTTTAACTCGAGTATGTCTAGACCGTTTAGACAGTTTTTAATAGTTTAAATGGGT
Source organism: Miscanthus floridulus (assembly GCF_019320115.1). Classification (NCBI taxonomy): domain Eukaryota; kingdom Viridiplantae; phylum Streptophyta; class Magnoliopsida; order Poales; family Poaceae; genus Miscanthus; species Miscanthus floridulus. Next base: position 12,014,612 of record NC_089583.1, on the reverse strand, counting down.
TTAAACGGTTAGTTTAATTCACCGTTTAGGGCATATTGCCCTCCTTTGTTTACGTTTGAAACTCTGTTTAGCCATTTAGGCGAACACTTGGCATGTGTGACAAGGAACAAATACATAGAAATGATATATATGTGTGTGTGCGCGAATGAAGTCATCAATATGGGCAGATCCAGCGTGATGCTATATGGGGGCTCAAGCCCCCTACACGCTAGAGCTCCATACACAATCTTGCCTCTAGAGCAAGACCACCCCAGCTGTTCTTCGAGTTTTTCTTGTTCTAATTCCGAACATGTACTTAGATGCCCCTTTAGATCGATCTATTGCTTTGTCTTGTTGGGAGCCTTTCTCCCTCAATTGTTAATATACCACGCTTCTTATAAAAAACATAGAGGGAGGAGAGAGAAAAAGAGGGAAGAAAAAGAAAGGTACGAAAATGAGGGGGGGGGGGGGGGGGGGGGGGGGGGGGGGGCGCTAGAGGAAGAAGGGAGACGAGCTCCTCCTTCCTGATAGGATCCATTTTTGTGTTTATTCCTGGTCACAACTCACAAATGCCTTTATGTTTTGACAATAGCACTAACCATCGATCATCACCCATGTGTTACTTCTGTGTATGTATTCCTTTAGGTGTTTAAGTGGTGTAAGGTAGTGTCTCGGCCATCGACATTCGTACAGTCACCAAGTACCTCCATCCATGCTTAAGAATAGATGTTGTCTTATCCCTTTCTATAGTCCAATCTCCTACGTTTGAACCAGTGCAAGCCGACATAAACAAACTTATCATGGATGATCTTACTAGCTACTTCCTCCGTTCCAATTTATAAGCCGTTTTGACTTTTCTAGATACTCTACTTTTTATCATGTATCTAGACATATTATATATTTAAGTGCATAGTAAAAGCTATATACAAAAAAAAAAACTAAAACACCCTATAATTTAGGACATAGGGTGGTACTGCAATTTTTTTCCAACTCAATATATAGGTGCCCGGACATGCTCACATGCATGAAGTGCTATGGCAATTGGGAATCCTATCTTTGTTCCATTGTGCCTTCAAGAGCAAATTTAACTTCCATAGTAGTATTGTATTGCGGTAACAAAAAGCCAGACAACTCAACTTAAAAATGTTTCAAACCGAGATATTCATCTTGCAATTATGTAACACCCTAAATTTTGATTTTTTGGAAATAGAGCTAAAATGATTTAATTTGGAATTTTGTGCTCATGAAAATATAGGAAAACAAAATTTTTCATTAAATTAAAATTCATCATAAGGTTTAGCAACATGTTTGAGCATACATGCCCTTGCATTTGGTTTATTTGGTTGAGTGGTTGAAAATTTAAAATGATTTGAATTGCGTTTGGAAAGAAATTAAAAATTGCTTCGAAGTAAAAGAAAATAGAATTAGAAAATAAAAGAATTTAAAAAGTTGTAAAATTTATTTTTGAAAACTTATCAAAATTTCTCATCTATGTTTGAATTGAAAAGGGTATTTGAAATCCTACTCAAATCGGATTTGGTTTACATTTGAATTTGGTCTTTTTTAAAAGAAATTAGAAAAAGATTTGGAAAAAAGAGAAAACCCCCCTCTCCTCTTCTCTCTCCCTTTTGGCCTGTTGGCCCAGTTTATTTTTTTCCCGCCGGCCTGTTCTCCTCTCCCACTTTCTCCATCGCGCGGCCCACCCCTCCTTTCCCCGCCTTGGCTTCGGCCCACGCTAGCGTGCAGCCTAGCCCGAAGCACCGCGCTGTGTGTCCGTGTCCGCTCACGCCGGCCCAGGTCTGCGCCGCGCCGCGCCCGCGCGTCTTGCCTCCATCCCGTTGCCATGCCTAGCCCCCATGTCAGACGCTCCTTCTTCCCCGTGCCGTCGTCGAGCCGAACTCGCCATCGCCCGGGAGTCCGTGCTCGCCCCGCCTCGCTTGGTTGCGTGCTTCCCAAGCCGCGCCAGCGCTATAAATAGCGAGCCCGTACCCGTCGCCTCCCTATTCCGCACCGACGCTGCAGCCGAGCAACCGCAGCCGCGCCGCCATCTAGCGTCGTCGTCTGCCGTCGCCCCGCCAAGCCACGTGCAGTCTCAGTGCCTCCTCCGCCGTCGAGAACCCTCTAGGTGCGTTCGCCATCTCCTTTTCCTTCTTCCCGTGCTCCCAGTTGGTTCTCTCGTTGCCCGTAGGCGTTTTCCCCTGCTCGCCGCCGAGTTCCTCAACGCCGGCAATGGCGCCACCGCCTGGAGCAGCACGCCGGCGACCTCCATCCCCCTCTCTTCGCTCTCGACCGTCCGATTTGAAATCAAGAGTCCAGATTAGAACGTACCCCTTCGCGTGGCCATCTTGCTAAAGAGTCCCTGTGTTTTTTCAATAATAGAACCCGCAGTCCAAAATATTTTTCTCGATTCCGTTTTCTTCTTTTGAAAGCGTATTTTGTTTCGGTTAAGTCTAAAATATGTTTTCAGTTATTTACAGATTTGCCACTGATTTTGTTTTAGCCATAACTTCTCTGTTTTAACTCCGACTTGATCCGTTCAACTTGCGTTAGGTTCGTAATTTTATAATCTACATATTCATACTACTGTTAGATATGTTTCAACTTTTAAAATTTAAGGTTAGATTTAATCTATTATCTTAATAAAGGAAATCTTGTTTAAATCATATCTTCTGTGTTTTAGATCCGTTTTGACCGATTCAAGTTGCGTTAGATTCGTAGCGACGAGATCTACGCATTAGTAACAATGTTTATCATATTACTATATCTAAAATTTCATGGTTTAAATCATATCTTGATTAATGATTATGCAACTAGATTTTATAAATAAAATATGATTTGTTTTACTTTAGTATTACAATTCAAACTTAAACTTAACTTAATTTATATTATCTATAAAATATATTATATATGTTTTTATATAATTAAAACACATGAAGTTAATAGTTTTATATTTTTATTTATAACTAGGTTTTTCGGTGGTTGTATCTTTTCAACCGTAGCTCCGATTAGCGTGCCTCGCGTCTGTGTGTTCGTAGCGATGCGTAGAATCGTGTTTCAAACTCCTTTACTTATTTTTCTATGATTGGTATACTGTTCTAATTTAGATCTATTGTTTGCTTTGTGTATGATTGTACGGATGTTTGTGTGGTGCTTTATGATTACGTCCAGTCGGTAAGATATATGTGGTGATCAAGAAGAAGAAGAAGAAGAAGAACGTTGAAGATTAAAGCTTATCGAAGGATCAGTATTTTAAGGCAAGTATAGCATGGGATCTTCCTTGTTACCTATTCACCTTTAATCATTTAATTCATACTGCATGTGTCCACCTTGACTAACACTAAGGATTTTCTAGTGCTTTGTTACCTTGTGCCTTGATACCTTTGGGTTATTGCATTGGGTAGTTTGATGCTAGTATTCAACTACAACCATGATCATGTAACTTGACTAATAGAATATGCAATAAACATTAAAAGATGCTTTTTAGCAACATGGAACAAGGGGGCTAGAGCATTGGGCTGTTTTATAGTACTCTAGATTCCTCTCCCTAAGGATTTATCTGTAAGTCATCCGGGACTTACAGTATAGCTGTGAGGGCTACTTGGCTCTGGCTTTAGCTCAGTATGAGAACTTTTTCTAGCTTGTTAGTGGTTACCTTTATTGGCGTAAGAATGACTTGATGAATCAGGTATAGTGGGGCCTCTGTCCCCTTGAGTATATGCTGCACGTCATTGTGCCATCGGGAAGGGGGCTCTATATCTGTTTGCCAAGTGAATCTAATGGCCTAACTTGTTAGACAAACCTTTGAAAGGCTTCATAGTGAACACTGCCGACCTTCCTTATTAGTGGGTCAAGAGGTTGACCGTCTCGGGCGAAAGGGTAAATCACGACTCACAGTGAAAGTGTACAATCTCTGCAGAGTGTAAAACTGGTATATCAGCCATACTCACGGTCACGAGCGGCCTTAGAACCCTTATGGAATAGATGATCATTAATGGTTAATGATGATGAACACTGATGATAAAGATGCTCCATAATGATTAATTGTTTATGCTATTCATTATTCATATTTACCTGATCATGTGTTTATATGGGTTTGAGATAAATTTGTTGCTACTCCTATGCTAAAATTGAGACCATTAAAAGCTAATCGCAGTTAAACCCGTGTCAGCCTTTTGAGCCTCATAAACCACATGCTATATTTGTTGAGTACGACATGTACTTACGCTTGCTTTACTTTTCAATTATTTGGATAAAAATTCCGAATGAGTACCAGATTGCTAGAGTTTGGAAGAATTAGGCTTGTGATCAACCCAGTCAGTTGTGCCTGTGGATTTGGAGTCTTCGCCTGAAGATCGGAGTTGTCTTGTTTGATATCTAAGGTTATATTCTGTATACTGAGTACATTATATATTGAGCATTATTTATTGATATTACTCTTATTTGTAGCTATATGTGAGATTTGATTTCCTGGACTCATATATGGTATGTATCTGATTTTTTTCTTAAAACCAGATGCTACAAATTACATTACAATGCCAACCGAGACAACACCAATGGTGCCACCCGAAAAGTTGGCACTTGTATTGCTTATGTGCTTTTTACAATGAATTGGTGGAAAAAATCAAAGAAGATGAGATGAGAACCATGAGATTGATTTTATGGACGAAAAGGGGTTTGCCCCCTTAAGAGGGAGAGAGTGCTGCAGTTTATATGGACATATTTAGATTGCAACTTAAGGCCTTCTATAGTGTTAGCTTGAAGTGGTGCTATAAATAGACCGAGAGTATTTTGCACACTATAACTATGGATACGCCATGCAGAAAAACTAAGAGCGATGAACGTACAAGGGCCTATGCCCACTTTCTAAACAAATCAATCAAAAAAAAACATGAACGTTCTTGGTCTCCTACCATTTCTTAAGCCATCAATTCTTTAGTTGTTTATTTGTTTCACTTGTATCGTGGGACCCAGTAGGTGACGTCAACCACTGCATCCCAGGAGAGTGACACCATTTTCTGTAATGGATGAGTATTTATTTCTGGCACCTTAGGGCAGTCCCAATGAAAGAAACTAATAGTTTCTATAACATAGGATACCGCACCAAAAAAAAGTACTGCTTTTCAACCCATGGTTTCTATGAGTAATAATTATTTTCTCTTTCTCTCTTCCAACTCTATCTTCTTTCTCCAATAGAAGTGCGACACGAGCTCCCTAGAAACTGGTGGTTTCTCCCCAATGGCGATTTCATGGTTTCTTGGTGCATTGGGTCAAGAGTAGACCTGATTTCTTCATGAAGAAACCATTTCTATGATTTTTGCTCTTTCTTCATTAATTACGTTGCCATGTCAGCGTTTTGCCTACGTAGCAAGTCATTTAATGAGGATAAAAACCATCATCAATGCACCATTGGGACTGCCCTTAACACACTGTGGAAGGTCTAAGGCCGTACAACTAAACTCTAGACAACCATGGTTTTCTTTGACAGTGTTCGGTTACTATCAGAACTTAGTCGGTCTAATTAACTTCTTAGCCACTTGTCCCACCTGCCATAGATTCAACTTTTGTCCCTAAGTTTGCCTAGCGTTAAATAGTGGATCTTCTTATATCACAAAAATGTGGCAAAACGAAACCTGGTAGCCTTTAGCCTATTCGTTTCGTCGTAAACGATCGTGGATTATTTACTGTTGATTGGTTTAGTGTGAAAGAAAAATACTCTTCCAACTTATAATTCACGCTCGTATAAGCCTAGCCGAATAGGCAGCTTATATATAGGTAAAAAAAATATGTGGCAAACATACTCCGTACGCACAGTAACCATGACCAACCAAATGTGTGCTTCGCTGCATGCGTCGCGAAATAGCGCTAGCCGCCGCTAGGGAGGGCCATCCAACGACCCCACTCGTGTAGTCGTGTCCTTGCACACTGTGCCCGCCCGTGGGCCCGTGAGATGGACCGTGCATCTGATCTACGGCCGTCTCCGAGGAGAGACCAGCTGCGAAATTCAAATCTAAAATAGATTTTTAATATAATATCTATAATTTTTAATGAAGTATTATTTTAATGTCAGGAGAGGTATAATCTAAATCTGAGTATCCTCTCTCCTGAAGATTAATTTATAAAAAGAGTTGTTTTTTAAGTCTTGTTATTGAAAAAGACAAAAATAAATATTAAATTCTTTGCCTATAACACTAGCAAACAACAAATAGATCTCGTATTTTTTTATCACGGTGGTTGGAGACCGTGTAGAGCCATCATCAGCAGTTCAGCACTCAGCAGCCTATCACCAGACAAACCACTGTCCGGTGGCATGGTACGTACGCGCAGCACTGCAGCAGGCCGGCAGCGGGAGGTGGTACACGCGCGTGTGACGTTGACGGCTGTGCTCGAGAGCGAGATTGTGCTGATCGCCAGACCCACCACGGTTGTTACCGCTCACTAATTTCGTGTCAGAAGAGGGAGTACATCAGAAGCTGCATTGTCAAAGAGGGAGTACTCCTACCTAGCAGTAGTATTTTAATTAGGACTCCCTTCAGGGAAAGGATCTGTTGCAACCTTTTTCGTTCCCTGTTGGAGAGAGAGTACTGAAGTGGCCGGTCATATCATATAGTGGTAATAGAAAGGAACATTGCATTGCTCGGTAATTTCGTGTTGTTTAACTGTAACTACTTTTTTCTCTCCCGGTCGACAGTTGAGTGCCCCAGCAGTCAGTCAGCACCGTGTAAGGAAGCAAAGGCAGAAGATGCCGTCCGTGCGTGCCAACCGAAACACAGACCTATTTCGTCGCAGTCGACACTCGACTCTCACAAGTCCGCGGAGTGGCCCTAGGTGTTGGGCTAGTCCAGCTCCACTACTATCAGTAGGTAAGACAGCACACATATTATTACACCCTCTATTTCACACAATAGAAAATGTACACACATCCGCGTGGAAATCGCCAATCACATGGTTCACGAAACTCCAGCCTTCCTGGTTCAAACCCACTTCTTTCACTTGTTTATATTTATTTACACATCCTGAGACTTACTTAATCTTAGGAAAACATTGTGATTTTTGTTCCTCCTATGAGGGAAAGCTAAACGTCTTGCACAGGCCCAGAAGTGTTGCTGCTCTTACTGTACTACCTTGGATTGGAACACATTTTTTTTTAACAAATTCACCGTGAATACAGGTAACGGTAGAGACCTTATTTAAGACGAACTAATTAAATTTTAGAATTTTTTTCTTTTGGCCATCCCAAAATTATCGGAATTCACAAAATGGGTAGAGTTGGGGTTTAAGTGTTGAGAATCCAACGAGAGAGGTTCGATTATGAGGGTTGTGGATCTAACAAACCCCTCACCGATCCTCTACTTAGAAAGAGTGAGTGACTCGATGGCGGTGGGAGTGCCACATAATGGAGTCCAGTGGCCAAGGACGATTAATGGGTAGAGTTGGTTGGAGGCATCTTGAAGATGGTTCTGTCAGAGACAAGTTAGCATTGCGGCCAATTCAATGGCTACGCTATTGGATTCATGGGAAAAAGGTGTCCGATATGATATGATTGTAATGAGAATAATTAAATAGTGATGGCAATGGGTAAATACCAATCATATCTTGGCACTCCATATTCATCCCTTTCACACACACACAAAATCCTGCGAGAATCTCCAAAGGCACCACAAGTAAAAATTTCACACATACTTAGGCCCCGTTTGGCAGGGCTTCACTTCACTAGTGAAGCCATTTTTTTTTTGGCTTCAGCTCCACGAACAGTTCCGCCGGTGGAGCTGAAGCGGTTTTGGTAAACCGTTTGGCAAAATGGCTTCTCTGTGAGAGCATGTTTTTAGGGGCCTGGAGGAGGAGCCGGGAGAAGCCACTTTTTTTGGCTCCATCCCACCCCAAATCACTATGAGAGCATGTTTTTAGGGGCTTCACAAGCGAAGCTATTTTACTTTACCCCATTTGATAGAAAATGCTCTAAACGGCTCCTGAAGCCGGTGGAGAAGCCCTACCAAACGGGGCCTAGCAACATGTACCATACATAGAATCGACATGACATGTATCTTAGCATCAAAACATACAGAGGCATTAAAGTAACACAATCATGCATTGAGATCGACAAATTATAGCATGATAGATTGTTTGGCAACTATTTTTTCACAAAAAATCTTCTAACAAGTCACAATTTATAAAAATACACATGCTCTCGGTGCAATATGTACCCATGAGTTAATGGGTATGGATACTACTAGCACATTTTAGTACCCGTATACCTCGATCTTTTGCCCGTTAAAGTATAGGTGGGTAATGTGCCACAGAGGCGTATTGGGGCCAACGTCGGCACCGATGACTTTGACTATGTCGTCGTCCCAAGAGGTCGGGCGGCGGAGCTACTAGTGACCCACGAAAGGGCTGTGGCGCTCATCATGGAGTTCGCGAACAAGGGGAAGGTGGTGGCAAGTGTGGCAGAACCGCCTGAGATAACACACTTTCGGAGACGCTTGTCTTCTACTAGACACTAAGTATCTCAAAAAGTAAGCTAAAACAGTCAGTTCCGTCGAGCACACCCTTAGAAAGAACTCGAAATAATCCACGTTTTACATTCAGAATCCAATAATGAGTATGAGCTTACAATACCTAGTCCATTTCATACAATATGAAGTCTTGGAAGATTATTTATTACAATACCAGAGTTTAGAGTGCGATAATTAAACAGCGAAATGTAGTAATCATCTAGCGGAAACGATACACGGATCTATCTGTGTCCACCAGAAGAATCCTCCACACAAGATTTAACTCTTCAAGCTGCACCTGCAACAGAGTAAAATAAACCCTGAGTATACAATGTACTCGCAAGACTTACCCGACTAGTGGGAATAATTTTTCCTGACCCTCAAGCAATATGGTTTGTTGTGTTTCTTGTGTTTGCGGAAAGCATTACTAATAGTGTGTCCTCAAGGTCAAGTTTTACTAGCAGTCATGATTACTTTATTAGCTAACCTTTCTAGGTAAGCACCTGTTCTACCTTCAAACAAGGATTGAGCTAATAGAACCATTTTACCATCTTTCATATTCTAGTTCTTACTATGGTGCTAGACCGTAGTCAAGTCATACCGTCTCACAGAAATGGTGATTCGTGAACCAATATATCCCAGCTGGGTATCCCAAAACACATGCCTCGCTTATACCCCAGGCACAAACGAGACCAACCCATTTCACTTCTGTCGAGGGGTCTAGGTCCCTGTCCAAACTTGGACTCCAAGCCTCCACACTTGAGACCTAGTCTTAGTGTGGTGCTTAGACCTCCACCTTTCTCCGCCTCCAATCAGTCGGTCTAGAAAGAGCTGAAACCCACAATAAGAGCGCAACGAGCCTTCCCGCTCCCATAAGCAAGTATGTGCTCAGGATAATAAGTCTGTGACCTGACTACCATCTACAGCAATGGACGGTCCTCAATCGACACAGACAGAAAAAACAGTGTAACCAAGCTAAGCCTCGTTGGTCGTGGGACACAACTTGTTACACCCACCATTTTCTTTCCATCATTTTATCAGGAGAATAATAATAATATTCCCTACTTATGAGTAACGATAGGTTACCCACGCTACCGACAGCCTAAGCATAGCAGCTACTCGAACCTACACTAGTAAGACTCTTAGGATAGATATATATGCATGTGGTTTCCATAAAAAGTTCCTACAACGTAAATGCACAACTCATATATATATATATATACGGTGGATATGAAAATAGAGATTATGCATCGGGACTTGCCTTAGGCAGGTGTGGTGTCAGCTGAATCAGTCAGTGGCAGCTCTAGGACCTCCTCCTCGATGATCTCCTCAAACTCGTTCTCACCGGTGGTCACGATCTCTGCCGACTCGTTCTCTATATGCATGCAATGATGATGATGCAACGGCCTAGTACTTAGGTAACAACAACTCTTAAAATAAGAACACATATGCCATACTAACAAGCTAGCTCTAATGACTAAGATATTAAACTAACCATCAGCTCTATCAAATCAAGTGTCAAGCTCACCCTAACGAGTGCTTTATTTCATAAATCAATATTATTCTTTTATTCATATTAAAGGTTTAATAGATATTTAGCTACCCTAATAAACAAGCTATCTTAGGGCTGTAGAATTTATAGTAAGCACATAATAATACAATAAAGCTACTGTAAAAATTTCAGGATCAAAGCTATCACCAATTTACCATAAAAATTCCTACAATAATTACCCTAATAATATTAAGTACTTTCAAACGATTTAATAGCTCTTAGTTCCAACACAGATATTATGAACTAACTATACCAATAGATAGACAATAATTTTAGGAACCTAACAACATTTGTTTCACAATTTTTGGGCACATACATGATTTTATATTAGTTAACAAAGATCAGCTTAGAAATTGAAATAGAAAGCTATCACTAATTCCCTAAGAAAAAGATAAATGGATTCCACCGCGTGGCCCACAAACATATGGCCCACGTAGGTGTGGCCCATGTGCGAGATGGCCCACAGTAGGGGAGCCCATGTGTGCTAGCCTTTTTTTTTGCAAAAGAGCCCTCGGACTTCTCACCGAATTACCCCTAAGTTCTAATAATATTCTTCCCTCTCTTAGACAATCTGACTTAACCCCTAGAGTTATCCCTAATTTCCCCACACGCGCCCCCAGCAACCTTGTGCATGGCGGCGCGATGGCCGTCTATGCCGGCCACCTAGGACCTGCGTGGACCCATCTAGCGATTCAATCGCCATCTCTGACCTAGACGACTGCGCTGGGTGGCGGGACTTACTGGTGAGGGCTGCAGCGACGCGTGGCCATCCATGTTGACGGCGCGACCATTCCAGTGAACTAGGACCACTACAGGCCTAACCAGTTAATGTGCGAGCATCAGGAGCTTACCGTGGACTCGATCGAAGTGACCCTTGGGATAGAGGATGACGGAGGAGGGCTAGCCGTGTGCGACTGAGCCGTGCGGTGGCGCACCATGGCGGACACAACCATGTCAGTTGCGCTGGGGTAGCGGTAGTGGTTTAGATGATGAGCGTATGGTGAATAGGGAGTCAAGGCGAAACTAATGGCATAGCTGGGCTGGCCTCTCACGGCTACGTTGGTGAGTTGCCCCCTGCACCGGCCAAGCATGGCCTTAATGGCCCGATGGTAGGGAAACAACCAAATTGAGGCTTGGCCAGGCTCAACTCAAGACATGATGGGGTCGGGCAGCTAGGTGGCTTAATGGCAAGGTCGCGGACGTGTTGAATTGGATTGAGGTGATCTCTCTCTAGCTGATTTTGTGGGCGCGGCTCAGTCGGTAGAGGCGGTAGGGAGAAGGGGTAGGTCCAAGCTCTGGCCATCCTCACCATGTTAGCAAGCGACCGGCCGGACCCAAGACATCACCTGCGCGCTCGCTATGAGACAACGCAGCCAGATAACGTGCGCGCGCATAGGTAGATGGGGAAGCATGACATGTGCGGCTGCAACGCCATTAAGGTGAGGCAACGGCGCGAAGCAACAGGGGCTAGCCCATGTGCACACAGTGATGAGGTGCTCATATTAGCACAGCATGGTGCCACAACGGTGGCAGCACCACACGATAGTGGCCAAAGGCGGCAGTGGTTGCGCCCCAGCAGCTCGGCAAGGCGGCAGCGGTGGTGACAGTAGCATGGCGGCCCGCAGCGGCCAAGCCGTAGACATACCACAATGAAAGGATCAAGATGCCCAAGAGGGGGGTGAGTTGGGTTAATTCTAATTTCTTTCAATAATTAAGCCCTACACTTAGCCAATTTCACTGCCTTGTGCCTAGAAATGTTTCTATTGTTCTATCGCACAAAGGGTTTTGCACCCTAGGTTCTAATCCTACTCTAACATGACAATTCTAAGAATGTAAAGACATAAATTGAATTGCTCAAATGTAAATGCTCTAAGTAAAGAGAGGAAAAGGAACACGTCGATGTTTTTCTGAGGTATCGAACAGTCGCCACTCCCCACTAGTCCTCATTGGAGCACCCGCACAAGGGTGTAGCTCCCTATAACACCTCTGGTGTTATGATCTTGTTTAGCACCGAGATTTAGGCCTAAAAATTTCCAAAACAAGTTTATTGGATTTTGATTTAAAACATACTTAAAGTGATAAGTGAATCCTATGTGACTCACTTTTGTGGACTCAAATAAGCGTCCAAGTTAAATTATTCATTGCGTAAATATATTTAGGAATGTCTGACAACAATTCTAGCAAATAAGTAGCGAATGGTTTGTTCTATGGGATTAAGCGTGAAAACAATTTTTATAAACCAAATAAAATATAGCTTGTATTTCATACTTAGATAAAAGTTTGAAGTGCAAGTTTAGTAGATAAAAATGCAACTTTTGTTTGGGTAAGTAAAAGTTGCCCAATAGTATATTTGATAGCATAGAAATTGAATCCACTCTTCATGGTTTAGTCGGCAAACAAACGATTTAAGTTTAAAAGTGCTATCTTTGGTAAATTATATAGTGGAACATAGTTAAATAGTGCTTTAATATTTTGTTCCTATGAGTTTGTACGAAATATGGATTAGGTCATGGTATGTTAGTTAGTTGAAATTAATAATGTTTTGACCTTTTAAAAATTCAATCAAAAGTGTTAGGGGAGGTTAGTACTAATCGAACATCAAATTCTTGTAAGTCTGAAATGATAATTGACAATGCTATTTTGTCATTTAATTTTTTACTAAAATGCCTAAACACTAGCTTCATGCAAGTGTACAGTTGATTGCATCAAGGTGAGTACTTGAGGATGGTATAGGTTGTGGTCACGATGGGAGTTGCGATGTGCCCACAAAAAAATGCCCAAATTCCCTAGAACGCACGGTGAATCATGTTTCAGTGCTTTGTTCACGAACGGGGTGTGACAAGCCCATGTTGGCATGCATATAACTCCTCCTCGAGCTACTCCCGGGCCTCAGCGATTGCTTTGCCAAATAGTTGGGACTATGGGTTTGAGGTTAGGGAAAGTAGTTGAGCTTCATCCAGGGTCGTTAGCGGTTTTTGGCTCGCTTTAAAAACCATGCGTGTTGCTGTTTTGGCCGTTTGGATTCTATGGCCACGGTCACCATGCACGCGCGTATGTGTGCCTTTATCGGGTGGGGGCCATGGCTGATTGGCCACCGCTGGTCAGCCCTCAGGCCATGCCGTGTGTCGCTGAGTGCACGTGACGTCTTATCGTCGCCTTGGTTGAGCCCCACGGGCTAGTCTGGAGGCCAGCCAGCGGCGCGTCAAGCCAAGCTTGGTCACCATCACCGTGCTGTGTGCAAGTGTGGTCAAGTCATGCACAGAGCTATGCTCTGTCCTCTCCTTTCGCCTTGTTCTGCCCTGTGGCGCCTTCACAGCCACTCAACTCACCTACTATGCTCCTACTCGCATTATCTTCGACTATGTCGCGATGGTGGGCTACCACCCGCATGTGTCCATGCATTGATGCATGGGCTCTGGCCTTAGGAGTCCCATCCAAGTGACATTTGAGGGACCATGGTGTCGCATTATTTCCCCTGCACGTACTCAGTCTCGCCTTAACTGGCTAAGAACTCCACTGCCTTCGCCCCTGCCATGGCCACGCCGAGCTCTGGTCAAGCCCACTGCCGCCATTCACGCTTTCCCAAATGCCTTAGCTCGATTCCTTGCAACCACAGTTGGCTTTGGAGGTTGGCTAGCCAGTCGACCCTCTTTGAGCCCACCGTTCCATTTTGCTAGCCGAATTTGTCATTTTCTAAGCCGACGGTCGTCTCGCCGCCATAGTAGAGCATGTTTGGGGGTAAGGCCATAAGGCTGGTAGAAGTTCAATTGCTTGTAGCCATGAACTCATCTTGACATTCTCTAGCTGGTGCTCGTGTTCTTCTATTCAGGGACCCCACTGGAGATGCGGTGATGCACCGATGTCCGCCTTGGAGCACCATCGCCCTGCTGTCTCACACGTGGCCAGATCACCTCGGACCTCCCCTACATCAACGGTCGCCATAGCGTACACCACGGTGATCTCCTGAAGCTTCTTCGCCGTGTCTATCTCTCTGTGAGCATGTAGGTTCGACGAAACACTCGCGCACGCCGCATAGATTGCCCCATCCTTGAGACTAGGTTAGGTAGTTCACCGCTGGGCTCATTCGCTGCCTCCAACCTATGTGTGTTGGTCTGTAGATTCATGTCGGCTCATTGGACGCATCGGTTTGACCTTCGGTAGGCCGACATGGCTGGGCCATGCTGGCCGAAGCTGCGCCATCGCACGTGGGGTTGCTGGGGACCTCTCCGTGGTGAAGTCAACAACATTCAGTTGCCAATTTGCAAAGATGATGATTTGGAGAATAGTGTGTAGGGAGGTTGTGCTATTACTAAGAAGAACATGGTCTCTTTTGCAAGATGGCGCGCACACGCGGGCTCCCCGCCTTGGGCCGCTTGCTATGCTATCTTGCCACGTGTGGTCGTGCCTCACGCTGGGTCGAGTGGGCCACGGTGCCCTTCTCGTTTTCCAGGGAATTAGAAAAGGTTTTCTAAAATAAATTCTGAGCTGATTTTCATGTTATTTAGATATAAAATCATTTAGGGATCCAAAAATAGTGAAACCAATTTTGTTAGGTTCCTAAAATCATGATCTATCTGTTAATGTATTTTGTTCATCTAGTTGGTGCTATTTTTAGGGTTGCTCTAATTATTTTAAAATGTTTAATATTGTTAAAATGTGAACTTGTGGGAATTTTTGTGAGAAAATGGTGATAGTGTCGACTCTGAAAATTTTATAGTAAATTCCTAATATTATTATCTACTCACTGTAATTTTTATAGCTCTAGAGTAGTTAGTTTGTTAGATAGATAATGATGCCCTATTTCGAATAGATATTAAATCGATAGAATGGATAAAGAAACAACTTGGGTTTGTATAGCTAAAACACTCATTGGAAAATAATGTCTGGTTCGACAACATGGATACATAGCCTAAGTATGGTCATTGTTAGAACTAGCTTGTTATCTTGAGAGGCGTAAATCGTATTTTACGAGTCATGGTTGCAGTTGGTTAATTACGTCTCTGCATTTCATCCACGTATACCCTAATAGGAACAATGAGGGATCATGGAGTCATCTGGAGTATCAAAAGGATGGTCTGGAGGATCATGCCACCACGATGGAATGCTAACTTTTGGTTATATCTTACCTAGGCAAGCCTCGGTGCATAACCCCTATTATTCTATACTTTAATTTATGCTTGTACATTAAGTTTAAGGAGTTGAATGAAACCTACTTGCATATATATATATCCTTATCCTATGAGTCTTACTATGTAGATTGCTATGCTACAGGACTCTAGTAGAAGTCGAGTGATGGCCTATCACTCGCGAGAGATTGGAAAGATATTATTATTGCTATTATATTATTATCACCTATAAAATATATATGAATAATAATTGAAGACCGGGCGGAATGGTACTTTGGATCTAGACTTGGTTTGGCATTCGAGCGAGGCTTGGATTGCACTTGTTCCGCATGTGTCGGTTAAGGACCAGTCATTGCATTAGGTTCTAGTCAGGTCACGAACTTATTACTCTCAGCACATACTTGTTTATGGGAGCAGAGAAGACTCATTGCTCTCTTATCATGGGTTTCGGCTCTTTCCAGACCGACTGATTGGAGGCGGGGATGGTGAAGGTCTAAGTACCACACTGAGTTCAGAACTCAGGTGTGGGGGCTTGGAGTCTAAGTTTGGATGGGGACCTGGACCCCTTGATAGGAGAGTAGTGGGTTGGTCCTACTTGTGCTTGAGGTACAAGCAAGGCGTGTGTTTCAAGGTACCCAACTGGGCACATTGATTCATGAATCGCCGGGTAATCCGGTATGACTTGTCTACAATCTCGCACCGTAGTAAGAAATGGAATATGAAAGATGGAATAATGGTTCTGATTGCTTACCACCTGCTTGAAAGTAGTATAGGTGCTTATATAGAATGGTTAGTTAATGAACTAATGGTGATTGCTAATGAAATCAAATATAAGGACACACTTTTATTAATGCTTCCTGCAGATGTAATAACCCATGAGTCAGATAGCCTTGCATATTATTGGAGTCTTTTCTTTCCTCCTGATGGGTAAGCCTTGCGGAGTACGATTGAGTACTCAGGGTTTATTCTACCCTATTGCAGGTGTCAGGAACATGTGGAGCTAACACTTGTGTGTGGAAACCTCCTGGTGGGCTCAGCGAGGATTTCCTTAATGTTGCAGACATAGAGTTTATTTGAAACTTTCTCCCAAAATGTTTTTTACAATGGAAAAACATATAACCTGTTGTGTTGTATATAACGGATCGTCATGTTAATGTTTATCTTATCATTAAATGATTTTATTTTTGCTGAAACTCTGATAACATGATTATATTCCATTGTTATAAACAATAAATATTATACTTTGATGTTGCATGAAAAGTGATGTAAGAAATGGCTAAAATGTTGTAAGCTTTATTCTCCCATTTATGATCCTGTTGAAAAATGTGGATTTTTGGGTTCTTCCATGGGGTGTGCTTGACAGAACTAACTGATATGGCTCACTTTTGGATTTCTTAGTGTATAGTGGAAGACAAGCACCTCCGTAAGTGTGTTATTTCAGGCGGTTCTGCCATAGGTGGTATCAGAGCATAAATGAGAAAGTAAAGCTTCAAAATCCTTTTCTAGACTAAAATTTTGACAACCTATTTTTGTAAAAAGTTAGGGCATTTAAATGCGAAGTTATATAAGTAGTCCTATTACTATGATTATGTATCCAGGATAGATGGCACTCTACTGACTTTGGTATGCATAATCAAGTTTTCTACAGGTACACTGACCCCGAGCATAGTCCGATAGTATCGACTAGTTACAGGGAGAGAACGATGTGCCAAAAATCTAAGAACGGTTTCCCTATATGTTGGCAATAGTAGAAGGATGTATAGGACATGCATTCGTGCATATCCTATTTGTGCATTGTAGTGCTTGTATTACTTACAGATACGCCATCTATAGGTGTCACGCGTGTTGTATTATGCATGACTGACCCATCCTTATTCTGGAGTTATTACTGCACTGTGACTTCGTGCTCCACGTTCGCCTGTGGTTCACGCCTATCGTGACCCATGTATCCCCATACTCTTTTCTACGCTCTTGTTGGACCTTTTCCCTACAGTCGTACTAGTCATTAATGGCCTTGGACATTGCTCGCCTTGAACGTGTAAAAAATTCGGTCAATTCGTTTGAAGTGGCCCACGTAGGAACCTTGGTGGACAGTGCTAGGACCATTGACTACTTTGCCATTATAATTAGGACCTAGCCTTGCCATTAGTACCATCACTCGGTGCACTTTAGCTCGCCTGGCTTTTTCTTTTGAGCAAGCTTTTTGCTCAGCCCTTTCTTGCAACCACCACTAGGGATGGCAGGAGCCTAGGGTAGTGGTTACTGCCTAAACACTAAGGGTTTTCCCAAAATCCTAAATTCCACCCTGCAAAGGCTCAGAGTCAAAGATCATCCCAAGTATGAGGGTCATGAGTATGAAAAGCATGGCACTGAGCGGTGTGAAGTTACCGTCTACATTGGGAAGAGTGAAGAGTTCCCCGACATCACTGGGTTTTGCTTTGTTGACACCTATCAGGTTGTGGCCCATAAAGCCTTATGATACCTTTGCCAGATCTATGAAGAGCCTATTGCCCGTACCCCCATGAGGTTCTTTCCACCTTTGGAAAAGAATCAATGGGCATGGAGGGCTCACATGGAGGCTTTGCAAGGGTGGGATGCGCAAGAAGATAATCCAACCATGGTGCACTTGACCACGTACCTGCTTGCTCTAGATGAGCAGTATGACTGGTAAGCTTTGGAGCTGAGGAAGTGCCTCCAGCGAGCCAAGGAAGCCGAGATCTTCTCTAGGATGCTCCAGGTGCAGCTTGCCAAAGCACATGCTAGTGCGGCAGCCATAGAGAGTTAAGAGACTGCCATGTCAGAAGCTCTAAAGGAGGGTAAAGATCGACATGCCCATTAGTTGGGAGAGGCCTACCTTGTCACCAGGGCTAAGCGGAGGACACTGGCTGCTGAATGGTAGGATCTCTTGATCATGTAGGGAATCCCTATCCACCCGCTAGAAAGGCGGAGAGCTGGTGCGGTAGTAGTGCCAGCACCCTCGTCTTCGGAAGTGTTAGAAGTAGTACCATTGCTTCCTCTCACTCAGTCACTACCAAGAGAGGAGGTAGATCTATAGCCAGGGTGGTAGAAGAATCTACTGAGCCAGGAATGAAGATGTGTGGTTTGACAAAATAGATTAGTTGCCTTGGGGAGAAGTACCCATAGTTAGCAGTGTCTTTCGTCATTGTCCTCTAGTATTGTAATCTTTCCATTGTATTTCGTCCATAGTTGTCGAGGAAGTCCGATTGTAGGGAAGGTGAATGATGTGTTGAGAATGGGAGAGTGAGTGCCTGTATGTTGTACCAGCGTAAGGACGTTCAGAATGTGCATTTTATTTATTTCGCTATGCTTATTGCGTCCATCTACCCTTAAGTCTTGTTAGATGTGCTTAGGGTTTTCAAGGGCGATGTTAAGTGGGTTATAAGAGAAGTTACCATTTAGATGCCAGTAGACCAGCCGTGAGTGGATAACATAGGACACTATATCGGCTAATTGTGGATGTCCTAGTAGAACACTTGAATCTTTTTAAATCAAATTCATGTTGGATTTGAATTCCTTGTCCCTTGTTGCGAAAGGAACCCTTGGTGTTTGAATCTTCCCTTGCAATACTCCTCTAATTCTGTGGTCTATGACCCCACCGTCTTCGTTGCGTGTAAGTTGGTAAAAGTTGCCTGGTTAATAGCTTATGGTGCCGTGACAAAACCGAGGGCCCCTGTGGAACAGCTGCCACATGGTGATGTTGCTCAACATGCGCTGGTATCGAGGTTGTTGACTAAGCACCTTTACCAAGTTACACCACTGTACCGCTTTTGATACAAAATATTCTTCTTGGAAATATTCAGGTGTTCAAACGGGAAGTCCACAATGAGTTGATGAAATAGTGTTCTCTCTAGTAAACAAGAGAAAGTAGTTTTGGAGGAAGCACATATATCGCAATCTCAGTTCATACAAAAGGTTGGCGCATATGGTGAACAAGGAAGGGAAGGAAAAAGAAGAGCAACAAGGAAAAAGTTAGCCTCAGGTATAGGGAGTGCTTGGAAAGTCTAAGTGGATGTCATGTCCCAAGCCCTATGTTTAGCTTGACCATGCTATGCACGACGGACACTATTGCTGCGTGCCCTACGGACGCTGTCTATGTCAGGCCCATTAGCACCCCGAATGCCACACTAGCCGTCCTTGTGCACTGTGCACTTCTTCTTTTCTTGGCATCCGGTTGGCTCTCGACCCCACACCCTCATCCCCGTATTAGACCCCCTTCCCCCTCCTTTTCTAGTTTTTGGGGACATGGCTGCCCACACGCCTTCCCCACTGAGCGAATCCCCTTCCGTTGCCCTTATCTTCCCTCCACCTGCTCACATAGGGAGCACACCATGGCCGACTTTATCCCCATAGCATGAACCATCAATGTATTCCACACCGTCTCCACTACCAGTGCACTACACCCACCTCCGTTCGCCACTATAAGATGCCCTTGGTCCTTGCTCTCCTCTTTCATCCCCATCCCCCTTGAATCCAAAGCAGAGCTATGAGATCCAGTCGTCATCCAAAGAACTAGGTTCATCAGTTAGGGGTGATTGTGTAATCCGAGGATAAGAAAGGATCTGGTTTTCAAAGAGTTCAAGTCTACCATTGGTTAGTTTGGTCTTAGGGTTCACGATGTTTGATTTCTCAGTCTCCTATTTCTGGATCTGTTGGACATACGCCATGTTTTGGATAATCATTTTCTTGTTGTTTCTCCATTGCCCTCATCTATCCTGACTTATAGATTAAGCCTTGGTTGTACTAGGTTGTTCTTAACCAGGTATCCCTAAATCCCCATGTGGTTTAGTGTTCAACGTTGTATAATCTTCCATGTAATTTTGGATCTACGAAATGTAATCGTGTTTCCCCTCCTCTGATTCTTGCTCTGAATCTTGGGACAAGATTCTTTTTAGGGGGGTTGGTTGTAACTCCTCTATTGTTATGATCTTGTTTAGCACCGAGATTTGGGCCTAAGAAAAATTTCCAAAATAAGTTTCTTGGATTTTGATTTAAAACATACTTCAAGTGATAAGTGAATCCTGTGTGACTCACTTTTGTGGACTCAAATAAGCATCCAAGTTAAATTATTTAGTGCGTAAAGATATTTAGGAATGTCTGACAACAATTCTAGTAAATAAGTAGCGAATGGTTTGTTCTATGGGATTATGCGTGAAAACAATTTTTATAAACCAAATAAAATATAGCTTGTATTTCATACTTAGATAAAAGTTTGAAGTGCAAGTTTCTTCTACAACTAAAAAGAACAAAGCGTGGACATTTTTTGGTGTGAGATTAGTTTTGGTTCGTCCGTCTGCCCATGCCTGCAACCCCGCACCCATTGCTCCCTCGGTCTGCCTTCCCCTGCGATCCCCTGCTGCTCGTTGCGCAACCGCGTCCATGCCACAGAAGGAAAGCCCGATCCGCACGATCACCGTGAGTCCACGCCGCACAAAAGGAAAATGCTCCTGTGAGTTAGCCTTGATCTTGTGATTCCTCTGCCCACCTCCCCATCATCACCCACCCACAGCTGGCCATGCCGCCACCACATCTGCCCGCAACTCACCGTGACACAGTCCGCGCCCGCCCGGAGCTAGCCGTGACGCCGGCCGTGCCCACCCACAAGTTGCCGCGCTAACATTGCCTACGCCCTCCTGTAGGTGCCCGCGATAGCCCTACGGACCACCTACCACCGCCGTAGTGTCTTCCTCCACCCGCCCTCAATTCACCTGGCGAGGCCACCTCTGTTGTTAGCGCCAGCACCGATGTCGGGTCAGCACGCTTCGCGTTGGCTTCAGCCCGCTCCGTCACCACCGTGTTTTTGTGTCCTAGCCCTCGATTCGCCTGCTTCTTCTCAGGCTCAGACGTCACGACAACCTCACCCGCATCTCCTGCTCCCCTGCCTTCATGTCGGCTCCAATCGTGCCCTAAAGGAGCAATTGGGGCCTGGTTCATGCGTTCTTGGGAGCATCAAAGTTTTCGGGTACGTTCTTGAGCGATTCCTATTTGGTTGTGATTTGGCCTTTGGGAGATCGAATCCTACCATTCTTGGGGATCTTGCGGGAGGATTTAGGGTACTGGAGTCTAAAGCTAAGAAATTGTATGCCATCCTAGAGTAGGGGTGGAATCGTTCAGCAGATGTTGGGGCCAAATTCTCTTTCTGGGTTGCTTAGAGTGGCAATGATCTTGCAGAGACTTTTGTAGGTGCTTGTTCTTGCGCTTTTTAATCGATTTCTATTCAATTTGATGTCATGCTTTCATTTAACCGTCAAATGTTAGGGCCACTCTATGTTTTTTTGAGATAGTATAAACCAATGTAGTTTATTTATATCATCGGCCGATTGCATGCATTGCTGCTTTTAAGTAGACTAACTATTAAATGCAATGCTTTTTCTTGCTACTAACTACTAATTAGGTAGCTTACCTAGATCTCTTGAGCCTTCCTGATGCAGAGTAGATTCACAACAGTACCAAATTGTCATTTGGAGTGCCTAAAAACCCTTCATGGCTTCATGTAAGAAGTACCAAATTGTCATTTGGAGTGCCTGGCGTATCACGGAGCCTTCAACTTTTCTTAAGCAAGCAAATTTACTTTCAGCCTTTTCAGCGTACTATATTAGAATTACATAAACAACTATGAGCCTGAACTAAAACTTCCTGCCAGTAACCTATATTGTAGGAACAAGAACAACCCCTTTTTTTTTCCTTCGATCACATGTTCCAAACATCAGACAGTATGGGCAGTGTCTTTAGTTCACTACCATTGTTAGATAAATCAAAATGCCTAATAAAAGTATATTTTCAGTGACCATTTTCAGTGAACAGATTTCTCCCTGCACTTTTGTATTTACATCTATGCATTGTAGAGAGATTATTTGCTTAGTATGGAGGAGGCTATACAAAACTACTAGCTGTGTTATAGCATCGACAATGCAAGGATAAATCTGCTCTTCTGGTGTTCTCTCTTCCAGTGGATTAGATTCTCAAGCGATTCAGGGGGTTTTGGTAAATTCAAGTTTGCAAGATCCTTCATTTTGACCCCTCCACTCTGCATTTACCTTTCCTACAAATGTTTTCTGCCAGTGTCGTTGAGTTAGTGCAACAAAATCAAACGTAAATACTATACACCTATAAAGAGATAAAGGTTGTTTGTACTAATTGGGTGTTAGTTAAAGACCAGACCTTGTGCTTTCCTTCACAGTGAGTATTTGTGTTTGTTAAGATCTTTTCGAATTTGAAACCATTGCTTTGCAAACCTACCTGTTGTCAGTCTTGCAGCAGCTCTGAACCTGCATGCTACCACTAATGGTTTTCAACATATAAATGAAAATGTGCACCGCGGAAATAGAAGCAACAAACTAGAATTACCATATTTTTTTGCTGTACGAATCAATAGATCCAGCTCAGGATGAAATGAACAGGCACGAACCTAGAGGAACACACTGACATACTTGATAAGCCACTTTGTACTGATTGCCATAGAAAAAGACTTTCAGACGACCTACTTGCTTTTTTGTACTGAACATTTTTTAAAGAATAGATTCATTGCACGCACGGGCATATATCAGTTAAGGTGTTACATAATTAGCAGTTGATATTAGGACCTAAAAACAATTAACATGTCAGGCAAATAACAAATTCTTTAGTCAAGCTTTAGATGATGGAGATATTTAGTCAAGGTTCTATGTGTGCTTGACTGTTTGTCATTGTATTTCTTTTTCTCTTGCTCTAAATTATTGCTTGGGTATGAGAATTTGAGAATAAGTAAGTTCATAAAAATAGTAGTACACTTGGTCTACTGCCACCTCTTTGCTTCTTGCAGCAAACTGCCATGCTGTACAAACTAGGTCTCTTTCAGAACTGCAACATGACATATGCCTTCACCCGGTTGTGTAGTTACTACTGCATTTTGCCTGGTGCAGCATGAATAAAATTCAAAAAAATTATAGTGCACTTAGTCTGCTACCACCTCTTTGCTTCTTCGGTCGTATCCTAAAAAATATGTAAGGGTATCGTCATCGCCTCTCCGTATCGCTCCGCTCGTTCCTCGGTCAAATTCCGTATCCTAAAAGAAAACCCCTATATCATGCCGTCTCTCCTTCCCCTTCCTTTACTTGTCCTCCATAGAGCATACCTCTCCTTCCCCTTCTTCCTTTACCTATCCTTCATCACCTTCCTCCGTAGATACGAGATCCACTAGAGCGACGCTTCGTAAACATCGGCACTGGCCGCTTCATTCATAAGAACCTGTCGCTGCTCCGCGCAGAGCGACTCGCGGCTCGTCGTCAACGTCGAAACCCGCTGCTTCATCCATACGGACCTACCGCTGCTCCGCAGGTACTTCCGCGGTGGCCATATGAAATTTTGATTGCTTCATTATTTCTTGCTTGTCCTGTTTAAAACATATTCAGAGTTGCATACTTGTTACAGCCGGTCTCTTGATTGGAGGCTTGGAGCCATTGCATTTGAGTATTTGACCACAGAAAACATGATTTGCAAGTACTCAAACTACCGAATTTCAGATTATGTAATGTAATGGTAAGCATATGCAATGGTTGTGCCTCAGAAGTCAGAACTTGCAACCATCCGTGAATTCTTTGCTAAGCTGTTGAGAGGATCCATCGCTGGGCAAGACATATATGGGTGGTGGCGACGTGCGTTGGTCGAGTCCGTGTCGACGACGATGGGCAAGCCCTGCAGGAACATAGCGCCGCGATGCACAAGGCCTGCATAGGCAAGCCCCAGCCCGCGTCGTCGTCCATCCACGGACAGTGTAGAGTTCATAAAAAAACTACACCACCTCGCTTTGGCTCTACTGCGGAGTCCGCGTTGAATGATACAGGTGATACAAATAGTATGGCAAAAAAGAGAGAAACTAATTTTATTAGCTTTGTATAAACTAATCTACATGACATAGGTCATAAAGGTCATGAGACGGGCTTTATATTTTTAAAATAAAATTAGATTTGTAAATTTCTATCATCTAAGCTATAAGCACATGCATCGTTATTAGTGTAGATAAAATTTACAGGATCCGTGCAACGTACTGACATTATTTGTAAAAATATATTGTTTTCACTCCTGTCTACTGTTCATGGTCCAGCAATTGTAACTAGGATTGGTTTGATAGTTGATTTTAATATTGATAGTTGATTTTCATATTCAAATCATTTAATTGTATGATTGGTTATTACTAATTACAAGTCTGGGTATCTCTAAATTTTAGATAAACAGCACAGGAACATAGATTGGATGGTTTAGAAGAGCAGAGAAGGTCTCGATGGATAGTTCAGATGCAAAGGTTTCGAAGGAAAATGGAGGCCACTTAGAAGATATTGTACCAATAGAAAATTCCAGTGAGCCTATGGATGATTCTAGATGGGTGCAAGAAAGCATGAGTACAGATGTTACCCACGAAGCTCTACCAGTTGACTAGGGCTTTAGCACGGCCCATGATGAAAAGGCCCTATCAACTTCTAAGGTGGATCCGATGGGAGAAAAAGGACTTTTGGAAATCATAATCGTACAAAATAAACCCAAAAAATCTATGTATTCACCGGTTGCCCCAGAAGATATTGATATTTTCTCTTTGATGGATTAATCTAGAAAAATTGCTAACTATTGTTGTATACTTAATTTAATCCTCTTTTTCATATTATCTTTGTACCGATACTGATAGAGCCATAATTGAATCTGTAAAAAAAATCCATCTTCACCTAGGAATGAGGAGCTTGTGCTCATAGATGATGTTCTGGTGTCGAGAAACCACATGGAATGTCTTTTTCAGCCATATGAATACTTGTCTGACGAGGTAACAGATGTAAGTCATAATACTCAATCAAACATTGCCAACTTCAATGCTCTCTCTCTAATGGCGAAATGTATGTAGGTCATAGATGCTTATATTAAACTGCTAAAGGCCCAGGAGGGTTTGAAAAAGAGGCCAGGAGGTACAGTCTATCTTGAAACTATGTGTTTAGTTGTAATCATGAAGCGGGATGGAGAAAAGGATCAGACCATTGAAGCCAATTACCCTAACCATAGCACTTCACAGCGTCTTGGTTTAGTTCAAAGGGTGCTAGCTTACTTGAAGCATGACATGGTAGCAATTTTTTAAACGATCTATTGGTCTTTCATTATCAAATTTTTATGCCTGGCAAAATGTTTATTGTTTGATTTGATAGGTGTTCCCTCCAATAAATGTTACAAATACACTTGCTGTTATAAACACTGACAAACGTGAGATTCTGGTGCTAGACTCTTTGGGCGAGATGTTCGGACATGTTGACCTCAATAAAATTGTGGGTATTTCCTAACACAGCTGTCAATAGAATATCGTCGGCAGTCCTCTGAGGGGTATCCCACGAAGGTAGATTGATCGGCAGATGAGTGTGAGATCAAGAATAAGAAGGCAATAGAGACACACGAGTTAGATAGGTTCAGGCCATCAGTATGACGTAATACCCTACTCCTATGGTCTGTTGGTTTGTATTAGCTATCGTATGATATGCCGTGATTTTAGAGGGGGTCCCTACCCACCTTATATACTCCGGGAGGCAAGGTTACAAGTCAGTTAGATCTGAGAGATAACCGGAAAGTAATAACTGATTACAGGAATCTTGGGATCATACATATCCTAACAGATCTCGTAGTATCTTCAGGATATCTTCCCGATGTCTTGCGGAAGGTGCCGAGCAGAGTCGTGCCCCGCAAGACTTCTTCTTGTGGGCTGGGCCACCCCTAGGGGCGCAACCCATGTGGTCTATCGTGGGTATATGGGGTTGTACACCCCACAGCTAGTCCCTGAGCGCCTTGTACCCATTGTGCAACGTTGTCTTGAGCTCATCCGAGCAGGTGCGAATAACGCCGAGTAGTCAAGCTCATGGTCCAACCACCATGCTGAACTACTGAGTAGCGTGAACTGTCGCTAAGCAGTGTGAACCATTGCCGAGCAGCATGACCTGTCGTCGAGCAGCATGACCTGTCGCCGAGCAGCGTGAACCATCGCCGAGCAGTGTGACCTGTCACTGAGTAGTGTGACCCAAGTACAGCTTGCCATAAGGGTGTAAGGAGCTCAAGTTCAGAATCAAAAATTTCTCCATAGTGGACCAAGTGTGCCCGCTTAGAGTCCGAACAAAGTTGTAGGAGTCAATCTTCCTCTATAGGCATGTAGTCTTCGAGAAAAAAATCCCGCACACTCACCGCGATGTGAAGTGTGCCCACTTAGTTCCTGAGCCTGACAGCAGATGATGTAGTCATGTGATGCCAGGGTCAGAAACTAGAAGAATAGTAGAAAACTAGCCAAGTAGGTAGCCAGTCCCCGGGCGTGGCCCAAAAAGAGACAAAGCACATTCATCGCAAGGTGAAGTGTGCCCACTTAGTCCTCGAGCCTGACAGTAGGTGACACAGTCATGTGGTGCTAGGGTCAGAAACAGGAAAACAATCAAAGACCAACGGAGCAGGCCGCCAGTCCCCAAGCTGTAGGTGGAGTCATCGGAGAAATCGAACCATGGAGAAAAAACTAGAGTAACAGCTGTATAGTGTTAGTTACTGAGCCTCAATAAATGGTGGAAAAGTCGGTGATATTTCGGCAAGGAACAACTAATGGTAGCGATAAATGAGCGACATGGGCTACGGTTGTGCTGAAGCCTAGGTAACGGCCCATATGCCGCATCAGAGAAATTGGAGCAGCATAGATCACGGGAACGGTTCCCAAAAAACCCTTGAATGTGAAACGATGAGGAAAATCCTATATAATAGTGCCGCTGCAGACCTCGTTCCCACCTTTTCCACTTCATCTTCCTCCTCATCTCTCGCGTCGCTGAATCTACAACCACATTTGCCTCCACCGCCAAACCCTAACCAAATATGAGAGATGGCGTTGAAGAGAGGAGCTGCAAAATCAAAGAAGACGAGTCCCAAGAAGGCAGATGCCGTGGCCCAACGCGACAAGGAGTGGGTGCCGTCATGAATAGGAGAAGCTGAGCTAAACCGATTGGTGGAAGCCAGCGTTCTCCTCGACCATGCTACCATCGGATGGTGGCCAGCCCTTGGTGAGTTCTTTCCCACGCCTCATACTGACGAAGTAGTGGTATTCGAAGACTATTTCTGGCGCGGGTTAGGTTTTCCTATTCACCCATTTTTGAGGGATCTGTTGGGGCTCTAGGGGTTACTCTATGTAATCTCCACCCCAATACCATTTTGCACATCTCAATCTTCATCCACTTTTGTGAGGCATACCTCAGAATCCTACCCCACTTCAATCTTTTCCGTCACCTATTCTGGCTGAAGAAGAGAGGTAGCGCTGGTTCTTAGGTGGTCGATGGGGTGTATCTCCAACTTCGGGATGGAATGGCGAGTGAATACCTTACCGTACCGCTGAACATGTCGCTGAAGGGGTGGAACACCAGATGGTTCTACATGAAACAAAGCCACCCAACGGTTTGTTGTAACACCGACCACATCCTAGAAAGCCAGAGGAGTTGGTCGGAGCTACTAAGCAACGATGACATGGAGCAAGTGAATGAACTCCTTGGCTTGATAAAGGGCATAAAGACCAATGGTAGATTGGTGGCGGTAAGTTTCATAGTGCGCCGCATACAGCCCTATAAAGAGAGGGTGCACCCAGGCTTTGGATTCAAAGGGGAGACCGACGGTACTCAAGAGATGCCAGAAATATTGTCTAGGAATGACATCGAAGAGCGGACTACCGAGCTGTTCGCTCCGCTAGCCTCCTTCAGGTTGTCAAGGTATACAAAGCCCTTCAATTGCAAGAATCTGCCTCCTCAGGTGAATATCCTGAATATCTATTTCTGAGAAGTTTTTTTTATACTGCCAAGCAATAAACGGATCCTACTCATGTGAAGATCCATTTGCAGGCCAGGGCGGTGTATTTCTCAGGTGTGTTGAGAAACGATTGGCTGCCATTTGTGGATGCACGACGACCAGTTCAAATTGAAGAAGGCTCCGTCGGTGTCTCCTCGGAATTCGGAGGTATGGATACTGGTCGGACAGAGAGCCCTCCCTCGGTGTCGGCAAAAATCCAATGGAAGAGGCCAACGGCAGATGAGCCAGCCCAAAAGAAGAGGAAAACAGCAGCTACCGCTCCCCATAAACAAGGTGGCATCTCTCTTGATGATGACCAGACCAATCGAACATGAAGAACCACGGTGTTCGATTGGTCTAACGACGATGATATTCTCACGAACCCTCCCCCGAGCACAAAAAGGCCTCCACGCAGCCCATGCACGGAGGAACAAACAAGGGTAGGCAAAGAAGTCTGTGAAGCGCCAACAAGGATAGTCCCTGAGCAGCGAGCGGAGGGAATTTCTACACAGCAGACGATGGAAGTCCCTGCGGGGCGAGCAACAAAAGTCCTCGAGCAACAAGCGGAAGCAAACCTAGAGCAGCAAGCGGGACCAAGATCGACCGAGGAAGAGCCGAGAATTCCCTCACTGAGCATGGGAGTCAACCCCGCTGCTACGCCTAGAGGCTCAGGCCGGCACCGCTGGTTCAAGAAATTGAATCGTCAGACCAAACCGTGGGTGTCCTTGTGCTGTAGTTAATTTGCTGTATTTTCTTTACTTCTGTTGTGACTGAATAACTAATTTGATACAGTGCCAGACGAACAACAGATCCATCCCCACCCACTCAGATTGAGCAGCAACCAGAAACTAGCCCTAGAGCAGTGGAGATGACGGTAGACCACATCCTGGAGTCCCTGAGTGCTCAGGAGCATGCGAGGGAGCCAATTGCTGCCCCTAGTGGGCTTGATGGCGGCGAGCGACTGTCTACAATGGTGAACGAGTCGATGACAGCACCTTCGGCAACGGTGGAATCGAGAGCGGAAAAGCTTTCGGCGCTAAAGGAGCAGACGACAGTCCCTGATGCTTCGGAGGGCATGGTTGGACCTACTATCTAACCACCGAGCCCCCAGGTGGTGTCCCTAGCTACAACAGAGGAGGACAAGGTGGAGGAGATCGTGCATGACAAACCTCGACCCCAAGCAGTCTAGATCCTTCAAAAGCGCAGTGATGAAATAGTGATTGTCGAAGAGGAGGACACCACCAAGGAGTTTAGGAGACTAGAGACTGCCCTTACCGGTGTGATGAAATAGATCAAGGTGAATACTTCGTCTAGAAAGGTTCGGGTTGTTTATTGGAATTGGTTAACGATACTGTCATTATGCATTGTGCAAGAAATATCTCGTGTTGCCGAGCAGCGTCGCTAGCTGATAAAGCGAATGAAGCCCCTTGCTGAGGAGAACGAAAAACTCAAAGAGGCCAGGAACCTCTCAGAGAAGAATATCCAGAGGGCCCATCGCAAACGAGACCTTG
This sequence comes from Miscanthus floridulus, assembly GCF_019320115.1. Lineage (NCBI taxonomy): Eukaryota > Viridiplantae > Streptophyta > Magnoliopsida > Poales > Poaceae > Miscanthus > Miscanthus floridulus. Next base: position 11,985,130 of record NC_089583.1, on the reverse strand, counting down.
TGGAGTCGAACGCGTGGGACCTAGAATACCAGAAGGGGGTCCTGACCGAAAAGCTGGTGGCTATGTCCAAGCAGACATGGAGCCAGTCTGAGCAGCTAGCCGCTGTCTCCGACCAACTAAAAAGTGCTTCCAAGCAGCTGGAGAGGAAAGCCAAATAGCTCAACAGTGTATCCAAACAGAAAGCAGGTACGGTACATCAACGAATGTAGTTTTGTATTGCTGAACAGTCATAGTTTCGTTGACAACTGTTGTGTTTGTAGAGCAAGACGCTAAGCTCGGCCAGATGCGCTAGGCCGTCGATCAACTTCGCTAGGAGAAGGCAAAGGAAGCAGAGCAGGAGAACAAACTTGCTGAGGAGCTGAAAGGTGAATTCCTCCTTGTCGAAATTACTATTGAAGTAGCTTCCTTGTATAATGGATCATTGTAACGCTTGCAGGCTATCGTCATAAAGCCAAAGCATAGTTTGACGTGCTAGTGTAGGAGGCCAAGGTCCAAAAGGAGAACTTCAACACAATAATTGCTGCAATTAAGCCGGTGCTTGACTGCGTTGACCTAGAACCGGCCGCTCAGCACGACGGCAGGCGGCAACGTTCCGACACCATAATCCAGAGGTGCAAGGCAGCCTGGGAGAACTTCAAGGCCTTCAACCGCGACGCCATTATGACCATCGCTACCCATGTCCTCGTGGTTGTTCAGTCCCATTACCCGACCATCGACCTTCAGTCGATAGGGGGTGGGTTCACCGAAGGACTAGACGATGCGGGACACAATAGCTAGAGCATGAAGTGGAGGACGCGGCGAAGATGCTGGCCGGCGATATAGACATGTTTGGTGAGACGGATGGTAATGACGAAGCTTAGTAATCTGCTCATAGATTATCATCTATAAAAGCTTGACAGTGTAATTAGAGCGCATGAAAGCACAAGAAATAATTATTCATTGAATAAATGTTATAATGTGCATGTATATGCAATATATGTAGTTTGCTTATAGTTCAGTGAAAAAATCTCCATAGTTGCAATCCTGACGCGATTATGTGTAGTTCAAATAACGTCCAAACAGTTGGTCCGCTACTGATCCCTATGGCCTTGGCCAGCCCATGGTCCATAATGTCGAGCGTGGAGCCCATGCACATGTAGGAGTAACAGATGTGACTCAGGAACCATAGCCGACCACCCATGACATAGAGCACAGAGCCCGTGGCATGTGTAGGAAAAAATCGGTGACTAGATCTTTTCCATAAAAACAGCGTGGAACATGTGCTGCTCGGCAGTTGTTATATGAACTTGGAGATAAAGGAAGAATAAGCAGCGTCTGAGCAATGTATTCTATGTTGAACTCTCGGCCTTGGCTGACCCATAGTCCATAACATCGAGCGTGGAGCCTATAGACATGTAGGACAAACAGGTGTGACTAGGGGACCGCAGTCGACCACCCATAATGCAGAGCGCAAAGCCTGTAGCACATGTAGGGAGGGATCGAAGAGAATAGAAAAGAAAGGATGTTGCTCTCCGATCAAGAAAAATGTTTGGCAATTTGGAGAAAACGTGCTACGGCAATTTGGAGAAATCGTGTTCGGCGATTTGGAGAAATCGTGTTCGGCGATTTTGGAGAAATGTGGTCGGCGCAGTTACGGCGATTACGTATTGGAGTTCGTCATGATGTAGCATAGAGCTCGAGGACCACAAGTGGGTGTTAAACCACAATAGAGACAAAACGGAGACAAGTTATGGAGACCAAAACTTTACTGAATATAAAATTGTAGAGTACATATCTACAGTGTTTCAAGGATAGAAACGTATAAGGTGTTCGATGTGCCATGAGTTGGGAACATTGACTCCTTCTAAGTCACTTAAGCGATAAGAACCTAGTTGAGTAACCTCTTTGATGACATAAGGCCCTTCCCAAGGGGAAGAGAGCTTGTGCAACCCGTTAGTTTTTTGTTTTCTGCGGAGAACGAGATTGCCGACAGCAAATGAACGACCTTTGATGTTTTGGTTGTAGTACCTTCGCAAGCCTTCTAAATATTTAGCTGTAAGGATGCAGGTGATTAGGCGTTCTTCCTTGGCCCTATCGACGTCCTCAGACCGACCAGCCTCGGTCTACTCTTCATTATAGTTTTCCACTCTAGGTGCTCGGAAAGTAACGTCTGCTGGTAGTATGGCTTTTGAGCCATAGACCAAAAAGTATGGAGTCACCCTGGTGCTACAACTAGCTTGAGTATGCAGTCCCCAGACTATAGCTGGAAGCTCCTTGAGCCATCTGCCCAGGTGCTTTTCTTCTTTCTGATACAGGCGCTTTTTGAGGGCATCAAGGATCATACCATTCGCTCGTTCGACCTGGCCGTTGGCTCTTGGATGGGCAATGGAGACATATTTGATGGAGATGCAACGGTCTTCGCAGAAGTCCTAGAAGTGATGGCCAGTAAACGTAGTCCTGAGATTGGTGATGATGCTGTTTGGTAGACCAAATCTATGGATGATATCTTTGAAGAGCTCAACTGCCTTCTTTTGCAGTAGCCGAGACGAGCGGTTTATATTCAATCCACTTGGAAAACTTGTTAATGGCGACATATACATACCGGAAACCACCTGGTGCTGGCTCAAAAGGCCCGATCATGTCCAGTCCCCAGCATGCGAAGGGCCAGGAAGCTAGGATGGTTTGCAGCTCTTGCGCCGGCACGTGTATTTGCTTAGCGAAGAATTAGCATCCTTCACAACGTCGGACGAGGTCTTCTACATCAGTGATGGCTATGGGCCAATAAAAACTAGCTCGAAAAGCCTTGCTGACTAGTGTTCTCGAGGCCGCGTGGTTGCCGCAGGAACCAGAGTGAATTTCGAGAAGTAGCTTTACTCCCTCCTCTTGGGTGATGCATTTCTGCAATATCCCTTCCTTGGCACTTTTCCTCATCAAGCTGCTGTCCACTAGCACATAAAGCTTGCTTTGACATACTAGGCATTTAGTTTTAGTCTTGTCTATGGGTACCTCAGTGCTGGTGAGGTACTTGATGAATTGCTCCCTCCAATCGGTGACCGGTGAAGGTACCGTGAGTACCAATTGCTCGGCAGGGGGAACCTCTTCGACTTCCTTATCTTCTTTGATGGATGGCGCCGAGAGATCTTGAAAGAAGACCCCTGGTGGGATCGCGACGTGAGATGAACCTAGCTTGGATAAGTGGTCGGTGAGTTGACTTTGGTCACGTACCACGTGGTGATACTCGATGCCGTAGAATTTTCCTTCAAGCTTCCTGATTTCAGCGCAGTAAGCATCCATCTTCTCACTAGAATAGGACCAGTCCTTATTGAGCTGGTTGATAACCAGCGTAGAGTCCCCATACACCATGAGGCATTTGACGCTAAGCTCAATGGCTCTACGAAGACCATGGAGACACGCTTCATATTCCATGGCGTTGTTGGAGGCTGAAAAGTGTATCCGGAGAACATAACATAGCTTATCCTTGGTCGGCGTAATAAACAGAATGCCTGCACTAGCACCATTGATGTTAAGGGCGCCGTCGAAGTACATCACCCAGTGTTCGGGGCAAGCAGCGGCGATGGGCTCTTGGATCTCAGTCCATTCAGCGACGAAGTCAGCAAGCGCCTATGACTTAATGGTAGGTTTGCTTCTAAATTCGATGGAATAGGTGCCAAGCTCAATAGCCCATTTAATGATGCGGCCATTGGCCTCTTTGTTGCAAAGAATGTCCCCTAGAGGGAACTCAGTGACCACGGCGATCTTGTAGTATTTGAAGTAGTGTTGGAGTTTGCGCGACGTAATAAGAATGGCGTATAACAGCTTTTGTACCTGAGGATAACGAGTTTTGGGCTCGTTAAGTACCTCGCTGATGAAGTAAACTAGACGTTGTACTTTATAAGCATGCCCGGCCTCCTCGTGTTTGACGACAATAGCTGTGCTCACGATGCGAGAAGTGGTGGTGATGTATATTTGTAGAGTCTCATCTAGTCTTGGCGCTGTCATGATCAGCGGCTTTGTTAAGAACACCTTGAGCTGCTCAAAAGCTGAGTCTACCTCTGATGACCAGGAGAAATGCTCGAAGGCTTTGAGGAGCTTAAAGAAAGGTAGCCCTTTTTCACCAAGGCATGATATGAAGCGGCTTAGAGCAGCCATGCAACCTATAAGCTTCTGTATATCCTTAACGCATGTTGGCTATTTTATATTGGTGATGGCAGAGACCTTGTCAGGATTAGGCTCGATGCCTCAAGCACTGATGATGTAGCCTAGCAGTATACCAGATGGAACTCCAAATACGCACTTTGAAGGGTTCAGCTTCCATCGGTACTTGTTCAGGTTGGCGAAGGTTTCTTTGAGGTCGGTGATAAGGTTGTCAGTTGTCTTGGTCTTGACAACCATGTCATCGATGTAGGCTTCGACATTATAGCCGATCTATTGGTCGAGGCACATCTAGATGGCCCTTTGATAGGTAGCCCCGGCGTTCTTAAGTCCAAAGGACATAGTTTTGTAGTAGTATGCACCGAAAGGCGTAATGAACGACGTCTTGATCTGGTCTTCTTCCTTGAGGGAGATCTGATGATAGCCAGAGTAATAGTCAAGGAAGGAGAGTAGTTCACAGCCGGCGGTAGAGTCTACAACCTTGTCTATCTGAGGTAAGCCGAAGGGGTCTTTAGGGTAGTGTTTGTTAAGATCAGTATAATCAATGCACATTCTCCATTCTTTATTATTTTTTTGAACGAGAATAGGGTTTGCTAACCAATCTGGATGATACACTTCTTTTATAAACCCGGCAGCTAAGAGCCGTTTTATTTCTACCCTAATAGCCTCCTTCTTGTCTGGCACGAATCGGTGGTTTCTGCTTGATCGGTTTGGCGGTCGGCAAGACATTCAAGGAGTGTTCGATCTTCTCCCTGGTACCCCCAGCATGTCTATAGGTTTCCAAGCAAACACATTGGCGTTGGCACGTAGGAAGGAGATGAGCGCGCTTTCCTATTTGGGGTCAAGGTGAGCCCCAATCTTCACGGTCTTGGAGACGTTGTCGAGGCCGAGGCCGACCTCCTTGATTTCCTTGGACTTGGTGGAGGCACGGGGAAGCTCTAGCTCTAGAATCTCCATGTCATCGACGGGCGCTGTCTTGGCTTCGGTGACCATGCTGGCCATCTGGATGGAGAGGTCGGTGGCTTCAGTGAGAGTGAGACTCTCTGTCTCACAGGCGTAGGCAACGAAGAGGTTGGCCCGTAGAGCCAAGACTCCTATAGGCGAAGGCATCTTCAACACCAGATACACATAGTGCGGTACAGCCATGAACTTGGCTAGAGCTGGCCGGCCAAGTATGGCGTGGTAGGTGGTGTCAAAGTCGGCAACATAGAAGTTGATATGCTCGACGCGGTAGTTGCTTGTTGTGCCGAACTGTACTGGTAGGGTGATCTCTCTAAGTGGTCTGGATGCCCTTCTAGGTACCACACCCTAGAAGGAGGAGTCTAAGGGTGTGAGATCTGATATCGTGAGGCCCAACTCCCTTAGGGCCCCAGCGAAGAGTAGGTTCAAAGCACTGCCACCGTCAACATGGACTTTTCTAAAGAGCACCTTTTGGACGGTTGCATCGAGGACGAGGGGGAAACACCCTATGTAGGGTATGTCTGCCCACTGGTTAGCCCTACTGAATGTGATGGGGACCTCGGACCATGGGCGATAGCTGGGGTCAGTGATGGTTTCCTCTAAAGTGACGGTGAGCACTCTTCGGGCGGCGAGCTTCTGTTCCCTTCTACTCTCAGTGGAGGCGAGGCCCCCGAAGATGGTGGCGACCACCTTATCATGGTCCTAAAAGGCATTGTTGTTGCCCCTAGGTGGTCGGCAACCTCCGGCTCCATTGTTGGCGTCATCATCGAGTCTCTTGTCCTAGAACTCCCTAGCTAGACCAATGTAGTCCTTCATCTTGTGTTTGGCGTTCTTGTGAAGAGGGCACAGGCCATCGAGGATCTTTTGGTACTATTCATCATAGTTGCGCTTGGTGCGAGGTTGACTGACGGTGGCGATGATGTGTTTTGGCCGACGGCGGTGATTTTGGCCAGGCCCATGTCCTCCTGTCCAATCACGGCCGCTATCGCAATGGTTGCTGTGGTCGTCGAGGTGGCGGTCACTGTGACGTCGGTTGTTAGGGCGATCGTCGTAATGGTGAGGCGGGCGCTAAGTGCCTGCATCCTTGTTGAAGCACACCTCGGCTTCCTCGGCATTGGCGTACTAGTTGGTGGTGGTTAACATTTCGCCGATACCGGTGGGCGGCTTCCGGTTGAATTTGGAGCGAAGCTCATGATGGTGGAGTCCTCGGATAAAGGCAGTGATGACTTTAGCTTCTGTGATGTTGGGAATAGAGTTCCTCATCTCAAAGAAATGTCAGATGTAGCTGCAGAGGAGCTTGGATGGCTTTTGGTTGATGTGGCTGAGATCATGCTGTCGGTGAAGACTTTCTTCAGCTCTTCCCATGATCCGATGGAGTCCAGTGCAAGGCTGGTAAACCAGCTCATGGTGGGTGGCATGAGCATGATGGGGAGATAATTTGCCATGACATTGGTGTCTCCTCCAACGGCATGGGCAGCAGTGGCATAAGCCTGCAGCCACTGAGTCGGGTTCATTCTTCCTTTGTAGGGCTCAACCCTGGTGATCTTAAAACCATGGGCCACCGAAGCATTTGGAGTGCCCTTGTGAAAGCTGGAGGCCCCTCAGGGTTGTTGACACCATCGTCTGTAGCGTTGTGGTCGGGGATAGGCTTAAGGGCTGAGTCTGGGTTGCTGTACTCCTTTTCGTACTCTTGGCGGCGATGCACTTCATCTTCATGGCGACCGAAGCAACGTTGCTCAATATGTCATCGTGCATCCTAGAGGTTGCTGAGATGCACTCGAGCGTCCTGTTCGACCTCCTTATCATGCTGGCGATGGTGTTTGGCGTGATGCCTCCTGAGTCCCCCTTGGAGGGGTAGTGACTGGTCGGCGAAACGGCTTTGACTGGGGCGACGATTGGATCTCGACGTAGCTGATCGATGAATCGTGCTCATAGAGCACGAAGGCCTCTGATCCTCACGAATCTCATTGACCTGATAGTGAGCCGCTTTAAGCATGGCGGCGATCTTGGCGAGCTCGGGCGTTTGAGGGAAACGAGCGAGCTCGTTGGCGGCTACTGCCAAATTGGCACTTGGAGTCTTGAAGACGGCGTGGCCATCAACGCAGAGGAATTCTTCATCGAGGTCATGGTGGAGCGGGAGCGGTCTTCCTTGAGAATTGAGCCAATTATTCTGAGCAGCCTCGGCCCTCATGATGGTGCCTCGTTCTCTCGCCACTACGCGTGGTTGATGTTCCAGTTTTCTCGAGCAATGCACTCCTCCTCGGTTTTGCTGTTCCGAGGAGGGCTGTCGATGCTAATGTTGAAGATTGCACCCCCCGGAAGGGTGGAAGGAGAAATTGCTCGGAGAAGGTTTCGATAAGGGTCTCCATAGAGCCCTGAGACTGAGAGCCCAGGGTTTCTTCTGGCATGGTCTAGAGGGGCACCCTGGGGCTTCGGCCTAAGTGTAGCGTGTTGACGGCTGGCGGAAACTAGATGGCAACCTGGTCAATGAGTAGACGGGCACAGTCTACCTAGTCGGTGAGTTTGCCCCTCAGGGCTTGTTGGTAAGCGGCGGCAGCGTTGTTGAACCCGAAGGGTAGGGCCGTAACCCCTATAGTTTTCCGAGCAGCCTCCAATAGATCTAGATCAGAGGGCGGTCGACGCTGAACTAGAGTGTCCAGAGCCGATTTGGTGATGGAGAGACAATCGATGAGCTTAAGTCCAACCCAATCGATGGATTTGATCAGATCATCATTATTGATCTGCCTCCTCTTGTAGCGAGGAAGCGGACGGCGAATCGTTGCTGAAGGAGACCTTAGAATCGGCTCTAAGATCAGATCTACAGTTGTTGGTGCGAGGGTGATCGACGTAGAACCGATCTGCCCCAGCTCAAGGAGCTCTTTAACTCTGTCAGCGTTGATGACCCACGAGATGCATTCGACCATGAAGATCTAGCCGGGCTGTAGAAGGGACGAAGATCCTGTGGAAAAAGCCATCTTGTTTGTCAAGGAAACAACATGCACACCCCTACCTAGCATGCCAACTGTCGATAGAATATCATCGATAGTCCTCCGAGGGGTATCCCATGAAGATAGATTAATTGGCAGAGGAGCGTGAGATCAAGAATAAGAAGGCAACAGAGACACATGAGTTAGACAGGTTCAGGCCGTCAGTATGACATAGTACCCTACTCCTGTGGTCTGTTGGTTTATATTAGCTATCGTGTGATATGCCGTAATTTTAGAGGGGGTCCCTGCCCGCCTTATATAGTCCGGGAGGCAAGGTTACAAGTCGGTTAGATCTAAGAGATAACCGGAAAGTAATAACTGATTACAAGAATCTTGGGATCATACATATCCTAACAGATCTCGTAGTATCTTTAGGATATGTTCTCGGTGTCTTGCGGAAGGCGCCGAGCAGAGTCGTGCCCTGCAAGGCTTCTTCTTGTGGGCTAGGCCACCCCTAGGGGCACAGCCCATGTGGTCTGCCATGGGTATCTGGGGTTGTACACCCCACAACAGCTATTTGTACACATTTTATATTTTAGAAATGCTGATTGATTCGTTCTTCTATGAACAAATAGCGAGGTGGATTGTAGAAACAGATAGATTTCATATTGGAGATAGGCCCGAAAGAGCACAAATGGCTAGATGTAGAGGTTGATACCTGACCAGTTAGGGAGATTTTCCATGGAAAATTATTACAAACAGATGGGTATGTCAGAAATAATGGCATGTCATATAAGTTGAATTTTATGTGTCTTTTCCTTTTTTATCTAATGTGAGCCTTAACCTCTATTAATGTTGTATGTAGTTTTTCATACGGTTTATTCTTAATAAACTTTATGGAGTATTAGACTAGGAATGATTTGTCAGACGAGTTCAATCAGGTAAACTATGCGTCTTACCATAAGTTATGAGTGTGCATTAGCTGTGGGTTTTTAATTAATAATTAATTAGGTTCATACTATCGTGCAGGATGATATGAAAGAATTTAGATTCAAGCTTGCGGTGATCTTGCTATCGTCAGAGTTAAACAAACGAAAGGGTGCTCCATATCTTGATAGGGATGAAAATATTGGAAGCCCAAGCGACTATGCCATAATAGAGAATCCAAAGATGGCTGATCAAGTGTCCACGAAAAAGAAAAAACATTATGAGGAGGCCAAAGGCTTAATGTTCAAACGGGCACCCCACAACACATACAAACTCAGAATAAATCACAAGTCCATGCCAACCAAGACCCTGATGAGTTTTGGACATTTGAGGCCATAAAAGACATGCCAATGAATAAGGAAGAGATGACTGAGTTACTGTGTGATTACGTCATGGCAATTTAGGATGAAGAGATGTTGAAGTAAGCTACATGCTTATTTTATTTACTTTGTTTACTAATAATAGTGTGCTATCTTATATGATGAAAACCATCATCTATGTCTAATGCTTTACAGGAAACCTTGGGTTAAAGGTTTTCATCCCTCCATGATTGCCCTAAGTGTCAAGGACCTACAAGAGTTGTTAATAAACAATTGAGACATCTCTGAGAACTATTTCAACTTAGGTGTTCGTTTTCAGGCAGCTCGAGAGTACAATACAATGAAAAAATAAAATAGTATTATGAAGCATCACATGGACCTGAGATTCTATGTAAACACATTTATAAAATTCTTATCGTGCTATATTATATTGTCTTATTTGTTGTTCTAATTGTATAAAGTAGGCCAAGTTATACTAATCCTGACTCTCGATATCCTTCTCTTCTAGAAAATGTGTGCTTTAACAAAAATGCTAGAATACCATAAAAATACACTAAGAAAGAAATGGTTGCTGCAATTGGTGTATGTGAGGATATGGAATACAACTTAGCACAATGCAGATATGTAAGTCGCTTGCTCCTGCTTTTATTACTTGTTTCCTATATACTATTCTAAACGCTACCATGTTTACAGTTTCTTTTGCCATGGCTACACGTTCGAAAGTATATGCTTTATGTTTTCGATTAGAAGGAGAAGATGCTTATCATGATTGATCCTAGACCTATTGAAGATAGGTGTAAAGACACACCAGTGCTGATGTATGCCAGGTACACTCTTGGATTTACCTTGCAGTACACGGACGCAGTGAATGTACATATTCCCGGATGGAATAAGGATGTCTTCAAATGGAAATTCAGACAGGAAGGAAACATTACAGAGGACATAGATGGGTAACTAACGCAGAGTCACTATAGCTTACAATAATAATACCTATGATTTAACTATTTCTATATATCACTGATCGTGAATTTTGCCACAAACACTTAGGTGGATATCTTATTCTACAGTATATATCTGCGTAGAATAGACCAAAAGCCACATATATTTATACGATGAGTATAACACTTTGTTTTAAGTTTTTGTGGAAGATTTTTCAAGAGATGCGGTATTACCCATGCGATAAGCACTAATATTGACATATACACTCGAGCCTGTGTACAGGATAGTATGGAGATACGACGAAACTTATTCGTGGATTTATTGGCGCATGAAAGAAATGGATATCGAAGATTTCTTCCTGCCGATATAAAAGATTATCTTAGGCATATCACGAAAAGGACTATAAAGTAGAGTGTCGTGCTCTTAGTGACTGTTAATTTCACAAACTTTGCTTTTTGGATTAAATATCAGTTTAATGTCTTACAGTATTGTTATCTTATCTGCGATCCGTGTGTTTTTAGTACAAAAGTTTAGTTGTCCCGTAGCAACGCACGGGCACTCTACCTAGTAGTAGATAAAAATGCAACTTTTGTTTGGGTAAGTAAAAGTTGCCCAATAGTATATTTGATAGCTCAGAAATCGAATCCACTCTTCACGGTTAAGTCGGCAAACAAATGATTAAAGTTTAAAAGTGCTATCTTTGGTAAATTATATAGTGGAACATACTTAAATAGTGCTTTAATATTTTGTTCCTACCAGTTAGTACGAAATATGGACTAGGTCATGGTATGTTAGTTAGTTGAAATTAACAATGTTTTGACATTTTAAAAATTCAATCAAAAATGTTAGGGGAGGTTAGTACTAATCGAACATCGAATTCTTGTAAGTCTGAAATGATAATTAACAATGCTATTTTGTCATTTAAATTTTTACCAAAATGCCTAAACACTAGCTACATATAAGTGTGCAATTGATTGGATCAAGGTGAGTACTTGAGGATGGTATAGGTTGTGGTCACGATGGGAGTCGCGATGTGCCCACAAAAAAATGCCCAAATTCCCTAGAACGCATGGTGAATCACGTTTTGGTGCTCTGTTCGTGAACGGGCGTTTGGCTTGATAAGCCCATGTTGGCATGCATATAACTCCTCCTCGAGCTACTCCCAAGCCTTGGCAATTGCTTTGCCAGTGTTTACACCAAAATTTAGGAAGAGGAATGTGGGAACTCGAAGTTTTCAAAATTATGTCGATCAAGGAATCGATTGCATAAGGATAGATATCAGCTGATTCAAATACGACACTAGAATCGGTTCTCTTTGAATGATGTTGTAACACCCTAAAAATTGTCTCTTTTGAAATAAAGTTAACATGATTTAAGTTGGAATTTTTGTGCACATGAAATATAGGAAATAAAATTTTTCATTAAATTCAAATACATTATAAGGTAGCAACATGTTTGATGCATACATGCTATTGCATTTAATTTTATTGGTTAAGTGGTTTTAATTGAAAAGTCAAAATGGTTAGAAATGGCTTTGAAATAAAAGAAAGGAAAGAAAAGAAAATTAGGAAATAAAAGAATTTAAAAAGTTGTATAAATTATTTTTGAAAACTTACTAAAATTTGCTCACTTTTATTGGAAATGAAAAGTATATTCAAAACTCTATTTGAATATGCAATTGGTTTACATTTGAATTTGGATTTGAAAACTAAAAATAGAAAAGGGATTTTTTTCTTGAAAAACTTCTTTTCTTCCCTTTTCAGCCCAGCATAGGAACCAGCCCGGCCCTTTCCCCTTTCTTCCCTTCCCGGCCGGCCTGCTGGCGGCCCAGTCCCACACACCTCTTTCCCCCCGCGCACTGGCCTGCTCGGCGGCCCACCCTACTCTCTTCCCTTCCTCCTTTACGTCTCTCAGCACGCGTGCGCGGCCCAGCCGGTAGCCCGCTCCGCTCGGCCTGCCCATAGTGCATGCCCACACGTGCTCGTCGGCTCCTCTTTCCCCCTCACTGCGCTCCTGGCCCCACGCCGTTAGACGCCCGCATGCTCCTGCAAGCCCCTTCTCCCTCGCTGCAAGCCGGGACCCGCCCGTCAGCGCCGCGTCCCGTTCCTTTCCTTCTTCCCCATGCTCCTTCCTTTCTCTCCCCCACCGTTGGCGCAGCCACAGATGCCAGAGTTCGTCCAGGGTATCCTACACCACCGGATCCTAGGTGAACGACCAAGATTAGAGCACTGATTGGATTAAGTGGCCAGTCCACAGCGGGCCATGAACTCGGTCCACCGCGCTACGTCAGCGAACACGCCCATGCCACGTGGTGCACCACGCCAACCGGAGCACGCCACGTGTCAGCCCAGTCAGCAGCCACGAGTCAACCCACAGTCAAAGCCCCACGTTTTGCAGTTAAGCCCTCCTATTTTAGTAGAATCAACCCTCAGTCCGGTGTCATTCAAAATAAATGCATATCAGTCCTGATTTTATTCACTTTAGACCCTGAGTTTCCTAGAAATAGTACGCCCAGTCCAAAATCCGTTTAAATTCAGATTTTTAATTATTTTAATTCAAATTTGAGTTCAAATATTTACAAAAATGCCACCGAATCTTATTTCATACGTAACTTTTGCGTTTTAAGTCTGATTTGACCCGTTCGATTTGTGTTAGGACCGTATTTACATTTTCTACATGTTTATACAACTGTTTGGTATGTTTTTAATATTTCAAATTTATGAGTAGATTTAATCTATTATTTAACTAAAGCAAAACTTATTTAAATCGTAACTTATTTATTTAAACTCTGAAATAGTCCGTTCAAGTTGTGTTTGTTTTGTAACGACGAGATCTACGTATTAGTAATGTTGTTTACTATATTACTATTTCATAAAAATCATAGTTTAAATCATATCTTGATTAAAGGTTATGCAACTAGGTTTTATACATAAAATATGATTTGTTTTACTTTTGTTTTATAATTTAAATCTAAAATTGACTTAATTCAATCCATATTGTTTATAAAATATATTTTATACATGAATTCATATAGTTAACATAAATAAAGCCTATAGTTTATTTTTCCATGTATAAGGCAAATCTCTCAGTAGTTGTAACTTTTCAACCGTAGCTTTGATTAGCGTGTCTCTCGCGACTGTGTGTTCGTATCGATGCGTAGAATCGTAATTCAATCTCTTTTACTTATTTTTCTATGATTGATGTACTGTTCTGATATAGATGCAATTGTATGCTATGCATGTATGTGTATGGATGTTTGTGTGGTGTTCTACGAATTACGTCCAGTCGGTGAGATATACGTGGTGATCCAGAAGAAGAAGGATGTGAAGAGTAAGGCTTACCGAAGGATCGGTGTGTAAGGCAAGTATAGCATGGGATTATCCTTGTTACCTATTCACATTTAATCACTAAATTCATATTGCATGTGTCTCCCTTGTTACCATTAAGGATATCCTAGATATTTGATATCTTGCACCTTGAAACCTTTGGGATATTGCATTGGGTAGTTTTTGCTAGTGCTTAATCAAAACCATGATCTTGTAACTTGACTAATGGTATATGCAATAAACATTAAAACTTGACTTTTTAGTAACATGGAAACAGGGGGCTGGAGTGTTTATACGCTTCAGATTCCTCTCCCTAAGGACTTATCTATAAGCGATCATCTGGGACTTACAGTATAGCTGTGAGGGCCATATGGCTCTAGCTTTAGCTTAGTATGAGGATCTTTTCTAGCTTGTTAGTGGTTACCTTTGAGGCACAGGGTATGTTTCCTTTGCTGCTGGGAAGTGTGTACCGTGCTGCGATGCCCACGCGTACCACTCCTAGAGATGGGCCACATACGCCTAGTGGCCCTAACTTGTTAGACGAATTCTTTGAAAGGCTTCATAGTGAACCCTGCTGACCTTCCTTGGAAGTGGGTCAAGAGATTAGCTACCTTGGGTAAAAGGGTAAATCATGACTCACAGTGAACGTGTACAACATCTATAGAGTATAAAACTGTTATAACAGCCGTGCTCATGGACACGAGCGGCCTTGGACCCTTATGGAATAGAGATGATCACTAATGGATAATGGTACTAACGACAACTATTTATGCTATACATTATCATGTTTACCTAATCATGTGTTTAAGGGAATGATAAATTCTTTGCTACTCAATTGCTTAAAAAGATGATCTATTAAAGCTAATCACAGTTAAACCAGTGTCAGCCTTTTGAGCCTCATGAACCCCATGATATAATTGTTAAGTATGACATGTACTTACGCTTGCTTTATGTTTCTATACTTTGGATAAAAATCCTGGATGGGTACCAGATTGCTGGTTTGGAGGAGTTAGGCTTATGGTCAACCAGTCAGTCGTCCCTGTGGATTTGGAGTCTTCGTCCAAAGATCAGAGTCAACTTTTCGCTGTCTTTACTCTAAGGTTATTTTCTTTTACTAATACGTTATGTAATAAGTATTGTCTCTTGATATTACCCTGATTTATGGCTATATGTAAGATTTGACTTCCTGGGCTCACATATAGTGTGTATCTGGTTTTGTTTTTAAAACCGGATGCTACAAAGTGGTATCAGAGCAATACTAATGGTAGGACACAAGCCTAGTTAGAACTAGACATTTTAGCATACTTTTATCTTGCTTAGTTCTTATTTTCTCTCCAACCTTGTTATTTGCTAAAATTTATGCTCACTTCTGCCTCTGTCTATTATGAAAACCTTGTCTCTATTCTCAATCCTCTATCTTTGTCTATATAGATGGATCATAATGAGGAGACCACTGGTATCAAAGGTTAGGAGGACCAAGCTACGTTGTCCTTGACTGCATTTGACAAGGAGAAGCTTGTAGCTATGCAACAACAAGCACCAGAAGGAATGACTCAACCTAGGAGATTTCAATAGTGCTTGCCACAAGGTCAAACCAACATACCAAAGGGACCAGTGAAGAGACAAGTAGTTGAAGCTTGGAAGAATATGAAGTCCAATGAAGATATTGGAAGGACAACACATGAATGCCAGGATCAACCACAGCAGAAGCAAGAACAGAAAGTCCAGAAGAAACATGAGCAAGGAAGTAAAGCAAAGAGAAACTACATCCAAGGAAGACTGAATAATGTGGATATGACTACCGCTCATGGAGCTAAGGAGGTTGTGAATGGTTTCATTCCAGTAAACTCAGCTTCCGCCATAGTGTTGTTTGATCCCAGAGCTTCACATTCATTTATCTCTAGTGCATACATAAAGAAACATAAGATAGCTATGCTTCCAATGAGGAGACCAATGATAGTTAAGTCCCCAGAAGGAGAAATGAAGGCAAACCACAAATGCCTAGGAGTTAGTCTTAACATCAAAGGAGTAAAATTTGAAGCAAACCTTATTGTATTAGAGATAGTGGACATTGATGTCATTCTTGGAATAGGATGGCTATCTGCTTGTAAAGGAGTGATCAAGTATGCCCAGCGTTCAGTGCTTCTAACCACACTGTTAGGAGAAAGAATTGAGTATGAAGGTACTCAGCCTGTACCTGAGGACAATGTGGATAAGAAGAGAAAGGAGATCTCACCAGAGTCAGAATTGGGAAGCAATCAACATTTGAGTTCTATTACATCGTCATATCCAACTCCAATCTCTAGTTAGTTAAACTCAGACTCTAAAGAATTAGAAGTTTCTCAAGCTAAGGTTACTCCAGTCTTTCCACATGAGGTATGCATAGATGGGTGGACAATCACCTACATGGAGTTTCAACCCTGAAAGATCAAGCGAGCTAAAAAGCGGTCTAGTCAAACAAAGATGAATTTACAGAGTCAGCAAGCTAACAATACTCTAAGCAACAATTCTGTGGAGTATGACATCACTAAAGATTCAGCTAAGAGAAAGTGTTATCATTGTCAGCAGGAAGGACATTATGTTAAATCTTGCCAACAGAAGGATCAACAATTATGCCTTGGAGGTAGCCAGAGTTAGGTCAATACAGGACTACCACCAGCAAGTGATGGTGACACACAATACAAAGGAAGCCCATGATGAAATTGATGTAGTGGATGATGTGTCACTCCCATGCGAGAGATGTCCCTGTAATCATGCCATTTTTAAGAATTAGGAATTTGTGCCCCTTATGTAATAAAAACGATAGTATCGCAAGTTGAGTCGATGAATGAGTTATGCATTTTTAAGTGCTTTGTCGAATTGTCATTATGTTTATGCTTGTTTTGCATCTTTGTAATGATTGTAATGATCTTGTTGGGTGTTCCCACAATTTCATTTAGTCTATAGGTTTAAGGTATAAGGATTAATGAAATAAATAGTTGGATTACGGTTTTCTTCTATTTTCCCTATCTTGTCTTCAAAGCAGCCTGTCTTTATCGGTTCATATCTCTAATTTTGGACGATCAAAAACCCTGAGGAAATCCTGAGCAACAGTAGACTTCAATCACAAGAGGATGCAAGCTATACTTTGGTGTCCCCTACTTTACCTTATCTTAAGGGGGGTAGTCAAGTGGAAGAATTGGTAAGATGAAGTATCATATGTTCGAGTCTGCACAGCGGAAATCAGAGTGCGCAGCGGAAGCGTGGTGGTACCCAAAGATGCAGAAGGAACTCAGAGTTTCAATGAGTTTTGGTTAGAAGTCCAAGAAAGGTCTATCCATGACCAGCAAGATGTTGATAAAGTTACTAGAGAAGCTTTTAAGTTAGTTGGACCAAGAGACTTTAGTCAAGTGTTTGAAGGAGTCCAAAAGGTCAAAGTAAAACCTGAGTATTAGCTTGTTAGATCTGGGCGAGAGCTTTGTATCTACAATAATGCATCTTGTGAAGGTGTAGGATGTGTTCTTATATGCGTTAGTTGAACTAACAGGTTATTTGGAGCTATCCATTATGGAGAATGGAAGTACCATCTTCTTGAAAGTAAAAGTGACATCTAGGAGGATCACAAGAATATATAGGACATCTTCACCAAGTTGGTCTTTAGCTTGTGATAACCTCATTGGAATGAGATTGACTACGACTCGGAAAAGTGCTATCACTTTGAGAAGCGAAGTCATGGCCGATGCCCTTAGCAACGGAGAATTGTGCTAAGAAGGTTCGAATGACACTAAGGATTAAGAGTTGTATTCCCAGTTCGAGCAACTTCACCAAGATCATCAATGTTTTGAAGATTGGTTGTAGATCATCTTTCAGACCAAGAACATAAGGAAGCTTTGTTGAAGGGTGAACATATGAGAAAAGAGAATTATGGCCTAGTGATCAGGGTTACCTGAGAGTTGTTCAAGGCACCTATCAAAGTTTTGGAAATTAGTTAGGCAAATTACTTGGAGTAAGGGCAACAGGTATGCAAAGTAAAGTGGATCTTTATCAAGACGATGGAACTACATGAGGAAGTAAAGAAGAATCCAAGGATGGAGTATTCCCATATCTTAGTCGACATCTTCTGAATCTCGAGGACGAGATTCATCTTAAGAGGGGTAGAATTGTAACACCCTAAAAATTGCCTCTTTTGAAATAGAGTTAACATGATTTAAGTTGGAATTTTTGTGCACATGAAATATAGGAAATAAAAATTTTCATTAAATTCAAATACATTATAAGGTAGCAACATGTTTGATGCATACATGCTATTGCATTTAATTTTATTGGTTAAGTGGTTTTAATTGAAAAGTCAAAATGGTTAAAAATGGCTTTGAAATAAAAGAAAGGAAATAAAAGAAAATTAGGAAATAAAAAAATTTAAAAAGTTGTATAAATTATTTTTGAAAACTTACTAAAATTTGCTCACTTTTATTGGAAATGAAAAGTATATTCAAAACTCTATTTGAATTTGCAATTGGTTTACATTTGAATTTGGATTTGAAAACTAAAAATAGAAAAGGGATTTTTACTTGAAAAACTTCTTTTCTTCCCTTTTCAGCCCAGCACAGGAACCAGCCCGGCCCTTTCCCCTTTCTTCCCTTCCTGGCCAGCTTGCTGGCGGCCCAGTCCCACACACCTCTTTCCCCCCATGCACTGGCCTGCTCGGCGGCCCACCCTGCTCTCTTCCCTTCCTCCTTTCCGCCTCTCAGCACGCGCGCGTGGCCCAGCCGGCAGCCCACTCTGCTCGGCCTGCCCACAGTGCATGCCCGCACACACCCATCGGTTCCTCTTTCCCCTCACTACACTCCTAGCCCCATGCCGTCAGACGCCCGCATGCGCCCGTAAGCCCCTTCTCCCTCGCTACAAGCCAGGACCTGCCCATCAGCGCCGTGTCCCGTTCCTTTCCTTCTTCCCCGTGCTCCTTCCTTTCTCTCCCCCACCGTTGGCGCAGCCACGGATGGCAAGCCGCCACCACCATCGTGCATGTAAGGCAAGTGCCCAAATCACCACACCCCGTTTCCCTTCCATCCACCACGCCTGCACGCCTATAAAGCCCGAGCCGAACCCCTCTCCTTCTCCCTTTTCCCGGCCGCGCTCGAAGCTCGCCACCGCCGCCCCGTAGCCGTTGCTCCCGTGACTCAATCAACGTCACCGACGTATCCCAAGGCTCCATCGTGATTCACCGCACCCGTTGGTACCTCCATATTTTGTTTTTGGTCACGTTTTGGTCGGATTCGCCCTCACCCGTGCCGTGCTCTCTCTCCAGCCATTACCGTCGCCATCGACACACCCCCTCGAGGTCTTCCCGGACGTCGCGCTCCCATCCAGACGACTCAAGGTGAGCTCCTCCGTCTTCCCATGCCCCTAGATTCTAAAATGGTGCCCTAAAACACCGTAGCAGCGAGTTGCCGACCCACCAGCCATGGTGCCGCCGTGGGCTCGGTACCCCGCCGCATTCCCTCACCTCAGTAGTGCCCCCAACGTGTTTGCGTGTGCTTGTAGATCATCCTGGTAGGATTGGTTTGCTCCGGGAAGGTTCAGAACGCCCCCTCCGATGCCCACCGCCGAGCTCGGTTCACCGCCGGCCATGTCAGCCTCGCCAGAGGTGCCATGTAGACGCCAAAGTTTGTCTAGGGTATCCTACGGGACTGGATCCTAGGTGAACGACCAAGATTAGAGCACTGATTGGATTAAGTGGCTAGTCCACAACGGGCCATGAACTCGGTCCACCGCGCTACGTCAGCGCACACGCCCACGCCGCGTGGTGCACCGCGCCAACCGGAGCGCGCCACATGTCAGCCCAGTCAGCAGCCACAAGTCAACCCGCAGTCAAAGCCCCATGTTTTGCAGTTAAGCCCTCCTATTTTAGTAGAATCAACCCTCAGTCCGGTGTCATTCAAAATAAATGCATATTAGTCCTGATTTTATTCACTTTAGACCCTGAGTTTCCTAGAAATAGTACGCCCAGTCCAAAATCCGTTTAAATTCAGATTTTTAATTATTTTAATTCAAATTTGACTTCAAATATTTACAAAAATGCCACCGAATCTTATTTCATACGTAACTTTTGCGTTTTAAGTCTGATTTGACCCGTTGGATTTGTGTTAGGACCGTATTTACATTTTCTACATGTTTATACAACTGTTTGGTATGTTTTTAATATTTCAAATTTATGAGTAGATTTAATCTATTATTTAACTAAAGCAAAACTTATTTAAATCGTAACTTATTTATTTAAACTCTGAAATAGTCCATTCAAGTTGTGTTTGTTTTGTAACGACGAGATTTACGTATTAGTAATGTTGTTTACTATATTACTATTTCATAAAAATCATAGTTTAAATCATATCTTGATTAAAGGTTATGCAACTAGGTTTTATACATAAAATATGATTTGTTTTACTTTTGTTTTATAATTTAAATCTAAAATTGACTTAATTCAATCCATATTGTTTATAAAATATATTTTGTACATGAATTCATATTGTTAAAATAAATAAAGCCTATAGTTTATTTTTCCACGTATAAGGCAAATCTCTCGGTAGTTGTAACTTTTCAACCGTAGCTTTGATTAGCGTGTCTCTCGTGACTGTGTGTTCGTATCGATGCGTAGAATCGTAATTCAATCTTTTTTACTTCTTTTTCTATGATTGATGTACTATTCTGATAGAGATGCAATTGTATGCTATACATGTATGTGTATGGATGTTTGTGTGGTGTTCTATGAATTACGTCCAGTCGGTGAGATATACGTGGTGATCCAGAAGAAGAAGGACATGAAGAGTAAGGCTTACCGAAGGATCGGTGTGTAAGGTAGGTATAGCATGGGATTATCCTTGTTACCTATTCACATTTAATCACTAAATTCATATTGCATGTGTCTCCCTTGTTACCATTAAGGATATCCTAGATATTTGATATCTTGCACCTTGAAACCTTTGGGATATTGCATTGGGTAGTTTTTGCTAGTGCTTAATCAAAACCATAATCTTATAACTTGACTAATGGTATATGCAATAAACATTAAAACTTGACTTTTTAGTAACATGGAAACATGGGGCTGGAGTGTTTATACACTTCAGATTCCTCTCCCTAAGGACTTATCTGTAAGCGATCATCTGGGACTTACAGTACAGCTGTGAGGGCCGTATGGCTCTAGCTTTAGCTCAGTATGAGGATCTTTTCTAGCTTGTTAGTGGTTACCTTTGAGGCGCAGGGTATGTTTCCTTTGCTGCTGGGAAGTGTGTACCGTGCTGTGATGCCCACGCATGCCACTCCTAGAGATGGGCCACATACGCCTAGCGGCCCTAACTTGTTAGATGAATTCTTTGAAAGGCTTTATAGTAAACCCTACCGACCTTCCTTGGAAGTGGGTCAAGAGATTAGCTACCTCGGGCAAAAGAGTAAATCACGACTCACAGTGAACGTGTACAACCTCTGCAGAGTATAAAACTGTTATAACAGCCGTGCTCACGGACATGAGCGGCCTTGGACCCTTATGGAATAGAGATGATCACTAATGGATAATGATACTAACGATCAACTATTTATGCTATACATTATCATGTTTACCTGATCATGTGTTTAAGGGAATGATAAATTCTTTGCCACTCAATTGCTTAAAAAGATAATCTATTAAAGCTAATCGCAGTTAAACCAGTGTTAACCTTTTGAGCCTCATGAACCCTATGATATAATTGTTAAGTATGACATGTACTTACGCTTGCTTTATTTTTCTATACTTTGGATAAAAATCCCGGATGGGTACCAGATTGCTGGTTTGGAGGAGTTAGGCTTGTGGTCAACCAGTCAGTCGTTCCTATGGATTTGGGGTCTTCGCCAAAAGATCGGAGTCAACTTTCCGCTGTCTTTACTCTGAGGTTATTTTCTTTTACTAATATGTTATGTAATAAGTATTGTCTCTTGATATTACCCTGATTTGTGGCTATATGTGAGATTTGACTTCCTGGGCTCACATATAGTATGTATCTGGTTTTGTTTTTAAAACTAGGTGCTACAGTGTAACACCTCTGGTGTTTTAACCTAGCACTAAAAATTTACATGACATCATATGCATTGCAAAGCATTCATATAGTATAAAGTTTGGAATGCATTCACTACATAAGGTTTATTTCATAATGTTGTTATTTCATGTGATGTGATTCAAAACCCTAAATAAAGATCATGACTACAAGGGTGAAAATTCATGTGATCATGTGAGGTCATGTGTCTTTTGACTCAAATAACCCTAATGGGCCATGTTACTGGTCAAAAATCAAAAATTTAAGTAAAAGGAAGACAAATCAAATTTGAATTCAAATTCAATTTATAAAAGTCCTTTTTGCCCCTTTTGGCTAATTCAAAATCCATGTGGAATTTGGGGTTGAGGCAAAAAGCAAAGTTAGAGATTATTTTATGTAGATCAACTTTGGTATTCAAAGTTTTTCAAGTTTACATATAAAATTTGGAGTAATTTTGAAATGATTCAAATGCTCAAATGCACCCCAAATTCAAATTTCAAAATGGAGGCAGAATTTAAAAATATTTCTAGAAGCAAAGTTGTAGAGTTTGAAAAATTGAATAACTTTTATTTTTGGAGATTTTCAACTTCTTTAGAAAATTTGTGAGTAATTTGAAAAATGGACATAGTGGCAGTTCTGTAATTATTTCAAAAATCAACGTCCACCTCTCTGCTTGCCGCCGGCGCCACACGGATGTCGCCGCCAATCAGATTTCCCCGCTTCCTCATGCCTTGACACGTAGCTAGTGCTGTGGCGGGTCTGTCCGTGCGCTGTCGACGTCGGGCAACCCCTTCCCGGCTATAAATAGCAGCCGCCGCCGTCGTCATTCCCGTTTTCCCCCTTCTGCTCTGCTTCGCCGCCAGCTTGCTCCGCCGCTCGTCGTAGCCTCCGTCGACCAGCATCCATTGTGCCCAGCTACGCCAAAGCGATCGTCTTAGTCTTACACTTCTCTACGACTTGATCACGCCGCTTGTGTTGGCCGGAGTCGCCCGGCGCAACAGCTTCTTCCCTAAGCCTGGCCGGAGCTCCGCCACCATCGCCTCGACGTGGCCAGGCCGTTCCAGACCGTCTCCGGCTTCACCGAACGTACCGGCGTGACCGTGGTGAGCTATTGAGCGCGATACTTACCTTGTTTTAGACTCTACTGTGCCATTGCCGGGGTTACACCGTGAGCCATCGTGCTCGAGCTGCCATGGCCAGTGTAGAGCCTTCTCCGGCGCGCCTTCTTCTGATCTGAGGGCTGGGATGAGTTCGTAGTAGTGTGTAGATCATTTGTGTGAGGTTGGTCTCGCCGGATCGTCACCGTCAACACATTTTGAGGCCGGCCAGTGAGGGCAGTGCCGCCATGACTTCTTTGAGTCACTGACAGTGGGGCCTGGCTGTTAGTGCGAGTGAGGAAGAAGAACAGTGAAAATTTTTATTTTCTGAATTTGTGAATACTGCTGTAACTTTGGGAATTTGTTGGAAATTCATGATAGCTCCAAAAATTCTAAAATTTTGTGTGTAGCTTCTGTACATGTTCTAGTATGATTTAAAATTTTGAAATTTGAATAAATTTTTAATGTTCAAATATTTAGTCCATTAATTGAAAAATGCAATTTCCATGATTTTTGTAGGTCACTGTATAATTTCAAATATTATGAAATTTGTTTTGGTACACTAATTTGTCATGAGGAAGCTTACATAAAATTTTCAGGTCATTTGGAACAAGTTCATTTTTGGGCATAATTCCAAATTAATTCAAAAATAAATAAAGACAAACCCTAAGTGTTTGATTAATGTTGGATCTTGTTTTGGTCATGTTTTGTGACTAGTAGGGTTTCAAGATCCATTTGGTCAAGTCACATGTGTGGTTCTTGATGGTAGGATTGCAAGTGCTTTTGTTGGCTTGCAACTGTACCGTGAAGGAAAATCATTTGCGGGGTGTTTTTACATTTCATGTACCATGAAAGCATCATGTTTACATTATCATCATGTTAAGGCATATGTTATCATTTCGTGTAGAACCCGAGAGTGAAATGATTCTAGTTGAGCAAGTTCTAGAAGAATCTCCAGTTGTTACGGGATTCGATACTTATGGTGCTGATCCAGAACCTGAGATCATCAACGAAGGCAAGCCCCGGTTTATGCATTAAACCCTTACCTTGTTTACTTTGAAAAGTTTTTCACTTATGTTACTTATTGCATTAAGTTGATTAATTCAAATGTTACCTACTTGATGCATTACCTACCTTGTTAATTGTTTACCATCCTTGAAGATGCTTTTATTTACAAAGGTGTAGAATGCTTAGTATGCTTTATGATAGGCTTTCAAAATAAAAGTTTTGATACAATCAAAGATGGCATACTGGCCAAAGAAAGAAAGAAGGTAGAATAAACTAGAGACTAGTCGGGTGACTTATCTTGAATGTTGGGTATTATTGCCGACTATGTCGCTTAAAGGCCACTCATTGTGGATCTTCTGAACGAGACACTTTGTAGTACTGGCCACAAACTCTGGTAAGCCTACTTCGGCTAATCCGATGCTAAGACGAATACCCATGCACTGGGAGTGGAGAGATGGCGGGAGTAGCATGTACCCTCATGGCTGGAATGTGGCTGGATTTGAGGTGTGTTGTGCTCTCGGGTGGCGTGGAGACGGCTTAGTATAGGAGGATCCAGTAGTAAGGTTGATATATGCAAGATTAAGTTCTACATATGTCGTGTGATAAGGAATCTCCAGCTGGGACTTGAATCAATTCAAATTGCCGGTGCTCCATGGATATGGAGACTCGATTCATTATAGAAGCAATGCAGGACTGGTGAATTACTAAAATATGAGAAAAGGAATGGAATGAGAAGAAATGGAATATGGGAAATATATATTTAGTTGAGATAATGAACTAAAAGGACTTAGGGGTAAAATTTGAGAATAGGATAAATATAGTAAGCTTTTGGCAAAGGACTTTGAATTTTGCTACATCCTTACCTTGTCCCAAACCCCTGCATCCCTAAAGTCTTACACCCGTTACGTCAGGTTAGTCTTGTTGAGTACTTTTGTACTCAGGGTTTGTTAACCCTTGTTGCAGGTGAGTCGCATGCGCAGGCTTGTTTTGGTCCCTGCTGCATGTCGGTGTTTGAAGTCAACGACGATGAGGAGTAATGAATGGCCTTTGGACAAGGCACTAGTTTGTATGATAAATAAAGTTAATGTAATATTATCCCGCTACTATGGTTGTATGACACTTATGGTATTGTAAGTTTGAAAACAACTGGTTTGTAACTATGTTATCTTAAGACTTCCGCTATCTTTTACTCTGGTATATATTTGAATAAACTATTGTAATCTGTAATGTCTGTGATTGGGATCCTATTTGAAAAGAGAATCGTGGATGATTTCGATTTCCTGAGGACACCCGACAGACCTGTTGAGTTGTTGGGAACTCATGTATGCTATCCGAGGTCTGTTAAGACAACGATAGGTGCACGTGGGCCCGATTCCTTAGGAGGTTCTGCCACATACAGATGTCGGCAGATAATGATAATGAGCTACGGTTGGCATCAGGAAATACATATCGGACTCTACAAAAAAGGAAAGATTAGGGTCCAAGTTATCTTAAGTTAGGAATGTTTTCTTTTATACCAAAGATTATAATGAGTCGTACTTGAGTAGGATTCATGTTTAAGCTCCGGGTATAAATATTGGACCCCGACCATTGTAAAAGATCATCCAATCAATCAAATGCAATTTACCTTTTTTTGGCTCCGGCCAACCCTTCGAAGTAGGAGTAGAGTAGATCTCGGTGAGTTCTTCAGCAAGCAGGGCTGCATTGGTTCGGTCGACCTCCGGTTTGTCTGTAAGTACCATCATGGCTTATACTTTGGTTTGTGCAGCTGCATTGGTCCAGTTGACCTCCACTGTAAACTCTAGTATAAGCTAGTTATCGACTCTTATCTAGTTCAAGTACGGCTGCATCGATCCGGTCGACCTCCACTGCTCGAACTAGATTAAGCTCAAGTTATCGGCTCTACCTAAGGATGGCATCCTTCGGGTAGATTCATTAAGTTACCGATCTTGCTGATGTTTTCGTTGTTATTAGTTTGCAGCAACATCAATCTGCCCGGTCAAGATCGATTTAGATCGGCCTTATATCCTTTCAATCCATCGTTCGCTTTATTACAACACGATGTTTCTTACTCTGAGTGACGGGTTATGTTTCATCAGCTATTCTACTTCGATCTTGATCGTGTATAGTACGCGGTTAAGGCATGTATAATCTTGAAGATGTTTGATGGTTAGTTAAATCTAGTTTATAGTTCGCCATTATGGCTGTAACGATCCGGTCGATCCCCACTGATGGCACTATAGATTAGAGGATGGTAGTTAGTAGATTTGTTCTTGATAGGGCGTGACCTTAGCTGTTTGCTATGCCTGTATTGGCTAAATAGCCGATCGCCTATGTGTTAACGCCTATAGTGTATGTCCATGATTCTGTTAAGCATGAATAGATCTGTGTACTTTAAGGGTTTAATTTGTTGTCCTTTTCATGGCTGCATCGATCTGGTCGAACCCCATTGTTAGAGATAGTAGGTTAAGTCTGATGAGTCCGTGGGTTTGTTCATGTGAAATACTCAATTGTTCACACGCTGTAGTCCCTTTTACCTGAATCAGCTATTTCCGCTGATTTGCCTAAGCCTTCACGTATAGCATGTCTTTTGGAAAGCCTGTCGAAGTATAGATGGTTCTATGGATTCTAAGGTTTTAGTTTGTTATTATTATTATAGCTGCCATCGATCCGGTCGAACCTCACTGTTGATGGTAACCGATGAGATTCAGAGTGTTTGTAGATCCATTGGTATTAGATAGTTGATTTATTTGCATGCTATATCTTTTCATAATTAGATTCATCGGCTCAACGATTCATACTAGTAATATCCACCTAGATGATGATCTTATTTATGTCTATGGGCATTGTACTTATCAACATAAAACCAATCACGATCCATAAGCTTTACTATCCATAACAGCCGATTTATGTGCGTATCGGCTATTTAGTCGATTTTTCCGTCTGGCTGCTCCTAAAGCAGCACACTTGGAACTGTCTGGGCAAAGACCAGCATGTTCCACCTTAAATTACTGATAGACTTTCTCTCCTTGTCAATTGTAGGGTCAAATTGACTAGCACGTCTTGGGAGGAATTTGTAGGATCGGTTACCCCTGCGTTGAAGCCAAGCGGATCTCTAGCTCCATCAAGCAGATCCTTCCCGCTTGCTATGTGTCGACACATTTTTCGTGTCGATAGCCAGATAGTTGGCACAATGGGTTTGAGGTTAGGGAAAGTAGTTGAGCTTCATCTAGGGTCGTTAGCGATTTTTGGCTCGCTTTAAAAATCGTGCGTGTCGCTGTTTTGGCCGTTTGGATTCTATGGCCTCGGTCACCATGCGCACCCGTATGTGTGCCGGTGTTGGGCGGGGCCATGGCCGGTTGGCCACTGGTGGTCCGCCCTTAGGTCATGCCGTGTCGCTGAGTGCGCATGACGTCTTATCGTCACCTTGGCCGAGCCTTGTGGGCCAGTCTAAAGGCCAGCCGGCGGCATGCCAAGCTAGGCTTGGTCACTATCACCATGCTATGCACACATGCAGCTGAGTCACACACAAGGCTATGCTCTGTCCTCTCCTTTCGCCTTGTTTCACCCTATGG
Source organism: Miscanthus floridulus (assembly GCF_019320115.1). Taxonomy (NCBI): domain Eukaryota; kingdom Viridiplantae; phylum Streptophyta; class Magnoliopsida; order Poales; family Poaceae; genus Miscanthus; species Miscanthus floridulus. Next base: position 11,957,821 of record NC_089583.1, on the reverse strand, counting down.
CGTGTTCATAGCCGCTCAACTCACCTACCGCGCTCCTACTCGCATTATCTTCGACTACATCATGACGGTGGGCTCCACCCGCACATGTCCATGCATTGACACATGGGCTTTGGCCTAAGGAGTCCCATCCAAGCACCATTTGAGGGACCATGGTGTTGCATTATTTCCCCTGCACGTACTTAGTCTTGTCTTAACTAGCTGAGAACTCCACTGCCTTCGCCCCCGCCACGGCCATGCTGAGCTCTGGTCGAGCCCGCTGCCGCCATTCATGCTTTCCCAAATGCCTTAGCTCGATTCCTTGCAACCATAGTTGACTTTGGAGGTTGGCTAGCCAGCCAACCCTCTTCGAGCCCTCTATTCCATTTTGCTGGCCGGATTCATCATTTTCTGAGCCGATGATCATCTCGCCGCCGTAGCAGAGCACGTGTGGGGGTAAGGCCGTAAGGCTGGTAGAAGTTCAATTGCTTGTAGCCATGAACTTGTCTTGACCTTCTCTAGCTGGTGCTTGCATTCTTCTATTCAGGGACCTCGATGGAGATGTGGTGATGCGCCGGTGTCCGCCTTAGAGCACCGTCGCCTCAATGGGTCGCACACTCACACGTGGCCAGATCACCTCGGACCTCCCCTACATCAACAGTCGCCATATCATACACCATAGTGATCTCCTAAAGCTTCTTCGTCGTGTCTATCTCTCTGTGAGCGCGTAGGTTCGCCGGAACGCTCATGCCGTCGCGTGGAATGCCCCATCATCGAGACTAGGTTATGTAGTTCACTGATGGGCTCATCTGCTACCTCCAACCTATGCGCATTGGTTCGTAGATTCATGTCAGCTCGTTGGACGCGTCGGTTTGACCTTCGGTAGGCCGGCATGGCCGGACTGTGTCAGCCGGAGCCACGCCGTCGCACGTGGGGTCGCCGGGGACCTCCCCGTGGTGAAGTCGGCAACATTTGGGGGCCCATTTGCAAACATGGTGACTAGGAGAATAGTGTGTAGGGAGGTTGTGCTATTACAAAGAAGAATAGGGTCTCTTTTGCAAGATGGCGTGGGCGCGCAGGCTCCCCGCCTTGGGCCGCTTGCTAGACCGGCTTGCCGCGCGTGGTCACGCCTCGCGCTGGGCCGAGTGGGCTACGGTGCCCTTCTCGTTTTCCAGGGAATTAGAAAAGGTTTTCTAAAATAAATTATGAGCTGATTTTCATGTTATTTAGATATAAAATCATTTAGGGATCCAAAAATAGTGAAACTAATTTTGTTAGGTTCCTAAAATCATAATCTATCTATTAATGTATTTTGTTCATCTAGTTGGTGCTGTTTTTAGGGTTGCTCTAACTATTTTAAAATGTTTAATATTGTTAAAATGTGAACCTGTGAGAATTTTTGTGAGAAAATAGTGATAGTGTTGACTCTAAAAATTTTATAGTAAATTCCTAATATTTTTGTCTGCTCACTGTTATTTTTGTAGCTCCAGAGTAGTTAGTTTGTTAGATAAATAATGATGCCCTATTTTGAATAGATATTAAATCGATAGAATAGAATAAAGAAACAACTTGGGTTTGTATAGGTAAAACACTCATTGGAAAATAACATCTGGTTCAGCAACGTGGATACATAGCCTAAGTATGGTCATCATTAGAACTAGCTTATTAGCTTGAGAGGTGTAAATCGTATTTTATGAGTCATTGTTGCAGTTGGTTAATTACGTCTCTGCATTTCATCCACATATACCCTAATAGGAACAATGAGGGATCATGGAGTCATCTGGAGTATCGAAAGGATGGTCTAGAGGATCATGCCACCATGATGGAATGCTAACTTTTGATTATATCTTACCCAGGCAAGCCTCAGTGCATAACCCCTATTATTCTACACTTTAATTTATGCTTGTGCATTAAGTTTAAGGAGTTGAATGAAACCCACTTGCATATATATATCCTTATCCTATGAATCTTACTAGTATGATAGGATCATGTAGATTGCTATGCTACAGGACTCTGGTAGAAGTCGAGTGATTGCCTATCACTCGCGAGAGATAGGAAAGATATTATTGTTGCTATTATATTATTATCACCTAGAAAATATATATGAATGATAATTGAAGACTAGGCAGAATGGTACTTTGGATCTGGACTTAGTTTGGCATTTGAGCGAGGCTCGGATTGCACTTGTTCTGCCTATGTCGGTTAAGGACCGGTCGTTGCATTGGGTTCTAGTCAGGTCACAGACTTATTATCCTGAGCACATACTTATTTATGGGAGCAGGGAAGACTCATTGCTCTCTTGTTGTGGGTTTTGACTCTTTTCGGACCGACTGATTGGAGGTGGGGAAGGTGGAGGTCTAAGCACCACACTGAGTTCAGAACTCAGGTGTAGGGGCTTGGAGTCTAAGTTTGGACGGGGACCTAGACCCCTTGATAGGAGAGTGGTGGGTTGGTCCTGCTTGTGCCTGAGGTACAAGCGGGGCATGTGTTTCGAGGTACCTAGCTGGGCACATTGATTCACGAATCGTCAAGTAATCCGGTATGACTTATCTACAATCTAGCACCGTAGTAAGAAATGTAATATGAAAGATGGAAAATGGTTCTGATTGCTTACCACCTGCTTGAAAGTAGCACATGTTCTTATATAGAATGGTTAGTTAATGAACTAATGGTGACTGCTAATGAAATCAAATATAAGGATGCACTTTTAGTAATGCTTCCTGCAGATGCAATAACCCATGAGTCAGATAGCCTTGCATATCCTTAGAGTCGTTTCTTTCCTCCTGACGGGTAAGCCTTAAGGAGTATGATTGAGTACTCAGGGTTTATTCTACCCTATTGCTGGTGACAGGAACATGTGGAGCTGACACTTGTCTGTGGAAACCTCTTGGTGGGCTCAGCGAGGATTTCCTTAACGTTGCAGACATAGAGTTTATTTGAAACTTTCTCCCAAAATGTTTTTTACAATGGAAAAACTTATAACTTGTTGTGTTGTATATAACGGATCATCATGTTAATGTTTATCTTATCATTAAATGATTTTATTTTCACTAAAACTCTAATAACATGATTATATTTTGTTGTTATAAATAATAAATATTATACTCTGATGTTGCATGAAAAGTGATGTAAGAAATGGCTAAAATGTTGTAAGCTTTATTCTCCCATTTATGATCCTGTTAAAAAATGTGGATTTTTAGGTTCTCCCATGGGGTGTGCTCGATGGAACTGCCTGATGTGGCTCACTTTCAGAGTGCTTAGTGTCTAGTGGAAGACAAGAGCCTTCGTAAGTGTGTTATTTTGGGCGGTTCTACCACACTCCCCATTGATCCGTGCAAGGATCAAGTGCTCTCTATGGGCTGATTCTTTGACACTCCATCACAGTGAGTCGCCCATAATCACTCACACCATGACTTGGGTCATCCATAAGCTCCATCGGATGATTACCAAGTTTACAATCACCTCTAAGCCATCTCGGTGATGGTGATCACTAAGAGTAATAAGCACAAACTCTCACTTGACTAAGACAAGACTAATGAGAAGGTTAGATGCACACTTGCTACTCCATATGCACTAATGAGGTTCTTAATCTTGGATTGACAAATCTCAATCACCCCACTAGGCTCTTGCTATCCTTTGCACTCCAAAGGTGTTTCTTAGTTAAACAAATGGGTAAGAGAGCTAAGTTGGATGAGTAGGGGAAGTATTTATACTCCCCACTTCAAAACATACCCGTTGGGGTCTAACTTAGCACATTTCGGGGTGATCGAACGCTCAGGTCAAAGTGACCGGACACATACAGTCAGTAGCCAATGGCTAGATGATGCTAGCATAATCATCATAGATCAGACTCTAACTAGCGTCCGATCACCAATCATCTAACACGTCCGGTCACCAATATCCTTCTCTAGATGCTTACTATTGTTGACCGGACGTGGCCTCTAGTGTGTCAGGCCATAGCGTCTGGTCCTTCATGAGTGCTACTCGCTCTACAGTTGTGCACACGTATGCGTCCGATCCTAACTAGGAGCCAGCGTTCAATCGATGAGCAAGCCCTAGCTACATGAGCTAAAGCTGACTAGACGTGGCACCTATGCGTCTGGTCTAGCATCCGATCATCATCCAAGTCTGCATTCACCTCAAATTCTACCAACTTTGTGAACGACATTGACTTCAACTGATCTATGGGCTATCCTTGAGCTACCTAGTGCTAAGTTTGATAAGTGTGCACCACACCTAAACCATTAGACTCACCTAGGTCAAGCTACTAGTTCATACCCCCTTAATAGTATGACCAAAGGAAACACAAAGTCCTAAACTACTCTAAGTGTCTCTCCAACGTTAAATCATACTTAGAACTAGTCCGTCCTTAACCTTGTCGTCCATCCTTTGAAAACTGAAATGATTTCCATCGATAGGGGCATGAAAACCATAATTGCCCAATCAATCACCATTACCATGACCTAACTCAAGTTGCCTCTAAAACACACATTAGTCACAGCAATCTTGTGTCATCATTAATCACCAAAACCAAACTAGGGGCCTAGATGCTTTCAATCTCTCCCTTTTTGGTGATTGGTGACAACACAACCTCGAGTATGTATAAAAGATGAGTGAGGTTTTCAATATGCTTGGCTCATATAAGCAATTGATAATAAGAACAAAGGAGGGTTAGACATGCTTATATGATCCAAGCCAACACAATGTACTTACAAGGTATGAAATAAGCATAAGTACACAAAGTAAAACTCATTTGTATCGGCTTGAAATGCGAAAGCAAAGCAAATGAACATAATCAAGTGACATGGCATATATATCAAGGTAGAGAGCACACATATCACATAAGTCTCACAATCACACATATTTTACATATAACATAATGCATGAGAGTAAACGTGAATGCATGATGTATCACATAGAAAAGAATGAGTCTATTTCATCTCATGCTCTCCCCCTAAATTTAACATACTTGCTCCCTCTACCCCTTTGGCATCAAGCACCAAAACCTAAGGGTTAGACGGTAGGGTAGCAACAGACGTGTCAGGCGCTGAGGTACGATGAGAGATCTAAAACTGAGCTACATCATCCTTAGACCCTAAACTCAAAGCAGTTAGACCCTCTGTCACTAGAAGTGGCGGTGAAGCGGTCTGGGTTTGCTCAGTGGACTCAATAGCTAGGGCAGCTCATGGTAACACTGAAGCTATGGTAGTAGCCTAACCCTATGGCTCAGAAGGTGTTAGTGGAGGAAGTGGAGCCACAACTGCCGCTGGCGCTATCGCTGAAACCTCAGGGGTGGGAGTGACTATTAGGGGCGGCTCAGATGAAGCAACAGAGGATGGGATCCTCTCAGTAGTCCCTGTGACTAGAGCAGCTGTGGTAGGAGCAAGAACTTAGAACTCGAACGATATAGGTTGTCCTATGAGCTCACTAAAAGTAGCACCCAGACTCCAAGAGACAAGGGTGTCTATCACAAGCACTAGCGTGGACTAAGTAGGAGTGAAGCCCGTGACTATAGGAGTGAAGTGCTGAGCCTACTCTGTCTTGGGTGAAGCAAACCACTAAGACACCTGCTTGGTGGGTGAGGCAAACTATACAACCGGCTGTCCCTAACTCTGAAGCCCACTAGGCTATATAGCTAGAGTCACTAGGGTAGTAGTAGCAGGCTGACCGAGCTGCAACATGGGCTAGTGAGGAGCTATCCCTATAGCCAAAAGGCATGCTACATGAAACCAAGAAGCTACTGCTGAATGACTAGTTGTTGTTGCTGCATGGCCTATTGCTACTGCTGGAACTGATCCTAATGGGTCTTTAGCTGAGTGAGAGCGACAGTTGTGGCCTATGCCTGGCGAGTCTACTCTTGCTGCATCCTGTCAAGTATGGCTAACAAAGTAGGGTGTGTCTGTGGTGGTGGGGGTGGAGATTAGCTAGAGCCACTGGCCTCGCTATCGTGAGCCCATAGGGGCATCCGTGGAATAGGCTGGTAGTCCTCATCTAAGCTATTAGTTGGGTCACTCTCAACCATGTCCTCATGTTGTACCTCTAGCTGCTCGAGCTCAGTCTCAGTAATGGCCCTAATGACCTCGTCCTACTCAGCTATAGTCTCTTGTACCTCTAGCCTCTGGTGATGGCTTGGTGTCGGTGTCCTACTCCTAGTATTGGAACCCATCAGCTAGCACATGTTGTACTCAGGGAACTCAGTAGTAGTGCCAATCAACTCAGACACTACCTTAGGAGGTATATGTGAATAGGCCTAGAGTATAAGAAAATAGATCCAATGGGCATATGGTAGCTGACGGTGGCCCTTGAATCCCTCTGCAAGAGTATCCTCCATCTCTGAAAGTAGCAAGTCCCAAATATCAAACGGTGTTAGAGAGATCAGGTGGTGGACTAGCCAAAGCTGAACACGAGTCAAACCCTCATAGTAGCCACCTCTTAGAAGCAAGGTCCTCCTCATAACAACGTCTAAAAGATGAGCCATAGGTGTAAGGGCACCGGGAGTCCGTCTCAAACCCTCACCGAATGGCTCTTGAAAGCAGACCCTGACTAGGTCGGTGGGTGGCACTGCTCCACCATGAGGACATCTCAGTGGCTGAGTCTATCCATAGCAAATTTGGTGAATCCTTAGTGTCTCTCGGACCCTATCACTGTACAACCTATGGTCACATCCTCTGAAGGTGAAGTGAATGAACCTGTGACCGAGGTCAATCCATAGAGAGGCATAGAACTCTCTAACACAACTAGCAACGTACTTGTCGGTCCACCACAAGAGATCTACCAATCCCGATAGGAAAGTGAGGTGGGGACAAACCTACTCTCCTCCAGCTGCCACTATAGCCTCTAACCGACACACCATATGATATCTGAAGGCTACACCACTATTTAGATATGCATTGTAGAAATTCTCCTAGAGCACAGTGTAGAAGCCCTCTAAAGCCCTCTTGTCATGCTGAGGTGGGAACCACTGCTCAACCTCCATAAAGTGAAGTTGTTGCACCTAGCGAGCTATGGCAACCCTCAAGTCCAAGTGCTCTACTGGCGGCGGGCCTCGTGGTCTGGGAGGTGGCCGAGAACCATGCCTCTGCCTCTTTGGCCTGGGTGTCACCTAAGGACAAGTATGACCTGAGCATCATAGTGGCTGCTCCTGCTGCTACTCTGCCTCCTCCTAGTGGTGCTCGGTCTCCTCCTAGGGCTCAATCTCCTCAACATGAGTGCCCTCTAGTGCATCCTCTAGAGATACACACTGATCTCCAAGCATGATAGTACCACATGGACTACCATGCCTGGCCTCAAGCTCCTCAACTATGACCCTCTGAGCCAATGACAATTGATTGCCAATGCAAATACCACTACCTCTGCAACCTCTCTCAGCATGCTCTACGGTGGTGGCCACTACTGCTGCTCCCTCTGCCTCTGTGTCACCATACTTGTGCTTCTTCTTTGTAATTGTCTTCCTTGTCCCCTTTTCCTTTCCCTGCTCTATCAAGCGAGGCGAATGCATCTCATCATCGCTGGGGCCACCCCAAACATTCTTACAATGAGCCATAACTAACACTGCAAAGAACTAAACTGACTAGCTAAGGACCACTGCCACTAACAAAAGACAACTATCATGGACTCCCCCTAGCACTGAGAATCACTGCTCAACTAACACTTGCTGAGGCTTGGCCTCAATCCTTACTCGTGGGCTTGGCCTCGAGTTTATATGTCACTACTCAACTTCCACTGACAAAATCACCTCAACCACTGACACTGCTGCATCAATGGATATAGCAAGGAATATATAAGCAATGTATTGCTAGAGGTGAGAATACCTAAGTGAAGCAAAGCGAGTTGGATAAGAATTAGAACAAAAAAGAGCTTTGCAACCTTTCAACTAACGATGAATTGTCCACAAATCAATAGAGATAAGTAGTTACGAGGGCCAGTGTGTCATTGCATCGAGAATTGATAGAAGAGAGTAAGCAAATCAACAAAGGGAGTCATTTGCAGCAATTTGTCAAACACATGCATGACAGCAGAGGTGTCCACCAAGGAAACCCTAGCAGCATGGGCTTGGTGGAGTGATGGGTGACAGTGGCCTAGGCATGGGCGTAGGCGAGGGAGACGCTGCAGGCGGTGGTGGCACAGCGAAGGAGGCACGGTGGGTGCAGGCATAGGCGAGGGAGGTGCAGGCGCATCGGCGAGAGAGATGCGCGATGGCAGATTAGGGATGCGGGTGCTAGCGAGAGAGGTGTGGGCGCATCGGCGAGAGAGAGGCACGACAATAGATTAGGGATGCGAGCGCCGGCGGTTGCTGAATGGAGGAGTTGGTGTGGGCCCCACATGACTGTTAGAGTTTGAAATAGATCGTGCGAGCACTGTTGTGACCGGACATGCCTTTGCATATGACCGGACGCTGCATCTCCTGAGTCCGATCAGGAACAGAGAGCTCTAGAAACGCTCTTAACGGGACCGAACACATCTAATCACTCACGACCAGATGCACCAGCTGAGTTTGGTTAATTTTTGAGAAGCACTTAACGATTGGACACAGCAATGAGCTACAGACTGGACATAGAAGAGATAATGTTCACACATGAGTTCACAAGAGTGCTGAACAACCGGACGCGATAGGCAGAACGATCAGATATGGCACGCGGTGACTCCGATCTAGTGTCTAATCCTTGTTCCACAGCAGTTCCTCCTTCTTTCTCCATGATGCTTTCTCCCAATCAAGTTCCAAACTTCGATAAGACCAAAATGAACACCAATTGGGACAGATATGAGAAACCTCTCTTAAATCCTCAAAAAAATAATTTGCCTTCGGCTATAGTTCTTTATAGAAAAATAAGTAACAAGAGAGTTCAAGAGCAACATGTGGCAATTCAATAGGGTTTATAACCAATAGGCGCTTCAAATGCTCTCCCTATTTGTTTATGAACACAGCGGATGCTCAAAAGATAACAAAAAAGAAATGACAAAGCAACACACATGCATATGCAATGCAATACTTGAAAGAAAATCTAGATGCTTGTCAAGTTTGATCCAAGGTTAAGCTTCTTCACATGCTTTTCGGTGGTTATCTTAACCATGTTAGACAAGCCCAAAGTGTATTGCTAAAAATTCAACTTGTTTTATATTACAATGCAATGCAAGGGACAACATAAGCTCATTTTTTTGTGAAGTTACTTAGATCAAGCACATTGAGCTCATTCCTCAACTGACAAAATGTAGCCTCATCTAGCGGTTTTGTAAAGATATCCGCCAGTTGATACTCAGTCCTTACACCTTCTAGTAATATCATTTTTAGCAACATGATCTCTAAGAAAGTGATGATGGATATCTATGTGCACCTCCATGATGATGTACGGTCCCTCCCATGGCGGAGAGAGCTTGTGGCAGTTCTTGTTACTCTAGACGAGGTAGAGCACTAGGTCCCTAACATTGAAGGCCTGATCCCACACTCGATGGTTGTGGTACTAGCGCAATGCTTGCTGGTACTTGGCTGAGCAGAGGAGGGCAATGTTGTGCGCTTCATCTAGCTGGTCCATGGCATCCTCGAGGGACGCCTTGGCTCCCTATTCGTCATATGCCCTGACCCTCGGTGCTCCATAATCGAGGTCGGTCAGGAGGATAGCCTCAGAACCATAGGCCATGAAGAATGGCATGTAGCCGATGGCCTGGCTAGGGGTTGTCCTCAGGCTCTAGAGCACTATGGGAACCTCTGCAACCCATCATCTGCCAAACTTATTCAACCGGTTGAAGATCCTAGGCTTGAGGCCTTGTAGGACCATGCCATTCGCGCGCTCAACCTGCACGTTCATGCGGGGGTGCGCCACGGCGGCCCAATCGACATGGATGTGGTATTCATCGCAGAATCAGAGGAACTTTTTCTCGGTGAACTGCATGTTGTTGTCCGTGATAATGGAGTTCGGGACTCCAAAGCGATGGATGATGTCAAGGAAGAACAACACGGCTTGCTCGGACTTGATCGCAATGATCGGTCGAGCCTCTATCCACTTTGTAAACTTATCTACGCCGACAAGCAAGTGCGTATAGCCCTTGGGAGCTCTCTTGAGAGGTCCAACTAGATCGAGCCCCTAGACCACGAATGGCCACATGATGGGGATCATTTGGAATGCTTGGACCAGTAGGTGGGTCTACCAAGTATAGTATTGACACCCTTCACAGGTGCGCACAATCTGTTTAGCATCGGCTACTATGGCCGACCAGTTGAAATCGTATCATAACGTGTTTCTGACTAGGGTCCTAGGTGTGGCATGGTGCCTGTAGACCCCACCATGGATATCACTTAGCAACTGCTTTCCTTGTTTGATGGAGATGTAGCGCTATAGGATCTCAGTGTGGCTTTACCTATAGAGCTCGCTCTCAATAACGACAAAGGACCTGGCATGACACGTGAGCCACCGAGCCTCTGTTTTGTCCATCGGTAGTGCCTCATGGAGGAGGTAGTTGAGGTAAGGCATCCTCTAGTTGGCTAGAGGGTCAGACTCTGTTGCTGAATCCTCACCAAGCTCCATGACTTTGGGAGTGGATGGAGCCACCAGCTGGTTAGCCCCTGAGCCCAGGGTAGGCAACACATCACCGGTCTATTTTGACTCCTCGTAGCGGACCAAGGGCTTATACTTATCGCTGGCAAAGACACCCATCAGCACTGGCTCTCGGTCGAATGCCATTTTTGCCAGCGTGTTGGCCACCTCCTTGAGATGCCTCGGGATGTGATTGAGCTTGAGACCATCGAACTTGTCCTCTAGCTAACAGACTTCTCGGCAATACGCAACCATCTTGGCGTTGTGGTAGCTTGATTCCTTCATTACTTGGTTGATGACTAGCTGGGAATTGCCCTAGACATCAAGCCATCGGATACCCAACTCGATGGCCATGCATAGGCCATTGATGAGTGCCTCATACTCAGCCACATTGTTGGAGGGGAACTGGATGCGAACCATGTACCTCATGCGTACCCTAAGGGGCAAAACAAAGACCAGCCCCGTGTTGGCGCCTTTTTTCATCAGTGATCCATCGAAGTACATCGTCTAGTACTCTTGGTTGACGACTGCTGGTAGCATTTGGATCTCGGTCCACTCTACAATGAAATTAGCCAGCACTTGGGACTTGATGACCGTCCGAGGAGCATATGAAATGCCTTGACCCATCAGCTCGAGTGCCCACTTCATGATTCTTCCTATGGCATCCTAGTTTTGGATGACCTCACCGAGAGGGAAGGACATCACAACCATCACCGGATGTGACTCAAAGTAGTGACGCAACTTCCTCTTGGCAATAAGGATGGCGTATAGGAGTTCCTAGATTTGGGGGTAGCGAGTCCTGGAATTGGACAAGATCTCGCTCTACCACTAGGGCGGCACTGACCACTTCCATGGTGGCCGCAATGTAGAGCAGAAGTGGTTCCCTATCGGTTGGGGGGACCAGGATTAGGGCCTTCGACAAAAGCTGCTTGACCTTGTCAAGTGACTCCTAGGCCTCGGGCGTCCATTCAAAGCGGATGGCCTTCTTTAGAAGCCGATAGAGAGGGAGGCCTCATTCGCTGAGGCATGAGATAAAGCAGCTGAGTGCCACGAGGGACCCTGTAACTTGCTATACCCCTTTATGTTCTGAATCAGGCCCATCCTTGTGATGGGCGAGATCTTCTCCGGGTTGGTTTCGATGCCGATCTTGGAGACTATAAAACCTAGCAGCATACCCTTGGGACCCTGAAAATGCACTTCTTGGGGTTGAGTTTGATACCGTTTGCTTAGAATTTCATGAAGGTCTGCTCTAGGTCAGCTATGACCTGGTAGTCGGTTTGGATTTCACCATGATGTCATCAATGTAGGCCTCGATGGTCTGCCCGATGAGATCCCTAAAACACTTGAGCATGAAACGTTGGTACGTAGCCCCTGTGTTCTTCAGGCCAAATGGCATTGTGACATAGCAAAAAGATCCGAATGGGGTGATGAAAGATGTCATGAGCTAGTCAAACTCTTTCATCGCAATTTGATGGTACCCAGAGTACGCATCAAGGAAGCAAAGGGTTTCGCACCCTGAGGTCGAGTCGACTACTTGGTCTATGCATGGCAAAGGAAATGGATCCTTTGGACACACTTTGTTGAGACCCTTGTAGTCAATACATATTCTTTATTTTCCACTCTTTTTTCATACAAGAATGGGATTGGCTAACCACTCAGGGTGGTATACTTGCTTGATGAACCCAACCACCAAAAGCTTCGCAATCTCCTCATCGATGGCCTAGCATTTCTCCTCATCGAAGCGACATAGTAGCTGCTTTACCAGCTTGGAGCCTAGCCTAATCTTCAAGGCATGCTCAGCGACTTCTCTTAGAATGCCTAGCATGTCCAAGGGTCTCCATGCAAAGATGTCTCTATTGGCATAGAGGAAGTCAGTGAGCGTGCTTTCTTATCTGGAGGAAAGCATGGTGCCGATGCACACCACTTTGCCCTCAGAGCCACTAGGGTCTATGAGGACCTCCTTGGTGCTGTCTATAGGCTTGAAAGACCTGGCCGATCGCTTGGGGTCGGGCGCTTCTTCAACAACCTCCTTTCTGATGGCTACAAGCTCTTTGGAGGCGACAATTGCCGAGGCATGTTCACAACACTCGACCTCACACTCATAGGCGCACTGGAAGGAGGTGCCGATGGTGATGACCGCATGGACTTGGCATCTTCAACTTCAGATAGGTGTAGTTGGGGACATCCATGAACTCATGGAACATGACCACCTCAAAGGTAAGGGTCTCCATCCTATAATTGGTTGGATTCCCAAAGCTAATGGGTAGATTGATCTGCCCAAGTGGCATGGCCTGCTTTCTAGGCACAATGCCATGGAAAGGCGACTCGATCAGCCAAATGCATGATCGATCGATGCCCATGGCATCGAGCATTTTAGCATACATGATGTTGAAGTTGCTTCCTCCATCCATCAGCACCTTGGCAAGCCACTTTGTGCCAATGATCGGGTCCACCACGAGCAGGTATCTTCCTAGCTATGGGATGCTTTCTGGGTGGTTGGTCCGATCAAAGGTTATGGTGGACTCTAACCATCGGAGGAAGGAAGATGTGCTTGGCTTAGCTATATAGACCTCACGGTGCGTAAGCTTCTAGTGATGCTTGGAGTCGTAGGCTGTTGACCCTCTGAAGATCATGAGGCAACCATCCAGCATTGGAAATCCACCGTCCTTCCCCTCGGCATCGTCTGCTGCTAGCTTGGGCTCCTTCCTATGCTCCCCCTTGTTGGAGCCTCCGGACAAGAACCGCTTCATGAGGACGTAGTCCTTGTATAGGTGCTTGATGGGGAAAGCATGGTTTGGGCATGACCCTTTGAGCAGCTTCTCAAAGTGGTCCAGGGTACCCTCAGTGGGCTTTTGACCCCCCCTTGCGATTAGTAGTGGCCACAAGCGAGCCCTCATGCTGCTGCTTGTTCTTCTTCTTGTTGGGGTGGTTGGAGGTGACTTTGCTGGTTTCCTTTTCCCCCTTTGCCTTGCCCTTGGGGTGGTCAAAAATCACCCTAACTGCCTCCTTGCCTGAGGCGTGGCTGGTGGTGATGTTAAGGAGCTCATTGGTTGTTCATAGGCCCTTATGTCCTAGCGTGTGAACCAAGGACTCGCAGGTGGTCTCAGACAAGAAAGCTCCTATGATGTCGGCGTCGATGACGTCGGGCAGCTCGTTGCACTACTGGGAGAAGCACTGGATGTACCCACAAAGAGTTTCCTAGGACTTCTATTTGTAGTTTTTGAGATCCCATGTGTTCTCAGGATGCGTGTATGTGCCCTAGAAGTTTTCCACAAAGATCTCTTTTAGGTCCGCCCAACTTTGGATTTGGTTGGATGGAAGGTGTTCCAACCACGTTTGCACATAATCGGCTAGGAACAATGGAAGGTTGCGGATAATGAAATTATCACTATCCGCTGCCCTAGCTTGGCAAGCAAGTCGATAATCCTTAAGTCATAATTCGGGGTTTGTTTCCCTGAAGTATTTTGGGATGTTGGTCGGCGGTCGGTACCACGGTGGGAAGACAGCGTTGAGGATGTGTCGGCCAAAGGCCTAAGGTCCTGGCAAGTCAGGGCTTGAGCTTCGGTCCTCACCATTGTCATAGCGTCCACCACGACGAGGGTGGTAGCCGTGGCTAACCTCCCCCCTCTCATCACTGTGGGCACGCCTATGGGCATCCAGGGTGTTGTGCGCATCACGATGGAGGCCAAGACACTCATGCACTAGGGCCATGGCATGTAGCCTGCCATCTCGCTGTTAGCTCGCTCTAAGGATGCACACTGGCTGGCGTTGAGCTCATGTCATTGGGATAGCGAGCTCTTGGCCTACTGTGCCACTACACATTCAAGTAGCATGCGAATCTCGCGATGGGTCAGACGATCCTCGGGTGTCACGGGCTCTGAAATCCAACGGAGCAAGGCCACCACAGCAGCAATGTTCTGGCTTGGCCAGGTGAAGTGGGGATGGCTTCATCATCCTCGATGATCCTCAAGTTCATGTCATGGGCCACGGCGCATGCACACCTACTATCTCCATGGTGCTCAATCTCTCGCTCAAGCTCTGCGCATTCCTGCTCGAGCTAGAGTCGTGCTTCTTCAAGCTCTTGGTGCTGCGCCCTCAGCTGCTCTACTCGTAGGCGAGGTGGGGCCCCTGCATCCCCCTTAACCGCATCATTGAGGTCATCTATTGGTGTAGCCCCTACATCATGGATGCTTTCAATGTATCTCTCTAGGGTACTTGCCATGAAACATTCTCGCGAGGGGTGATGGCTCCTCCTATAGGAGTCAGAGTTAGAGGGCGACTCTGATTCTCTCGTGAGAAGGTCATGGAAAGATTCCATGATGTATTTGGTTATCCCTGGGAACTTGTCATTCATAGGGGATGGGGGCATGCACTATGCCACAAGGTGGCTAATGGTCCCTATGGTGTTGTGCAGACTGAACAGAAGCGCTGTCGGGGCGCTCCAGATGAGGTATTCTAGGGAGAGTAGCTCTCCTCTAGAAAGCTCATCATGACATTAGTGAACGAGAAGGTGAGGCGGCACAGGTTCTCCTAGGATGGTTGGGGTCCTAGGAAGGCACCAAGCTAGCGCTCTAGTCTCCCATAATCAAAGCCTAGGAGCTGGTCGCTCCTAGATGCGTGAGCCTCTGGTGCATGCAGCTGCAGCTCCTCAAGCGTCTCGGCGATCATGTCGGGAACCTATGCCAACTCTGCCTCTGTCATAATGATAAAGTCTAGGTTCCCAAAGTGCATGTGCACACCTGGGACCCGGCTAACACTGTGACTAGCCATCTGAGGCCTGATGTGGACATCGAGATGCGCAAAGAGCCCCTACCTGGCGTGCCAACTGTTAGTGTTTTTGGACCACCAACAAGTAAATTTGTATTTGCGCGTCTGGCTCAGATGGTGTGCTCAGAGGATACAAGGGTTTATACTGGTTCAGGCAGAACGTCCCTATGTATAGTTCACTATTGGTCGTGTTATCAGCACTTGGTTTGCAGTAGGGGTTACAAACAGGCAAGAGAGAGAGGACCCCAAGTCTCTAGTGGAAGGAGTGAACAGGTGCTGAGAGCTCGTTTGCTGCTCAACCATGTGCTCATGTTGTGCTCTTGTGTCCAGATCCCTCCTTTCATGGGACGCCTTACTTCCCCTTTTATAGGCGAATAGAAAATGCGGGTTATAGAGGAGGAAAAGGAGAAGAATGAGAGAGAGAAGAAGGCTTCCAGGGTTGCCGGGTCCTTCTTCTCCTTCATGTAGGTCCCACCGATCTTGTAGATGTCAACAAGGATGGCTCCATGTCATGGCCCTATTCATCACTAGCGCCATGCACAAGTGTCATCTTCTGATCATGGCATTCCACTCTGTCCCATTGGATGTCGTGATGAACTAATGCGCCTATCAGCGTTCGTACGAGGATTAGGCAGAACAGCACCGGCACGCCTAACACTGTTCTTGATGTGAATCCCTAGGTATGGCTCGTCATGGCCATGGGTCACATCGAGGCATGTCAGCCTCTTCTCTAGTATTAGAGTTTTGACCTAGACCCATACACTTGGATCTGGAGTGGTTGGTGGCGGTATGGGTCCCCGTCGGACGAGATGGAACCCATGTCCTCGAGGTCGAGCGAGACAGAGCCCGCAACCTTGGGTGAGATGGAAACCGTGTCCTTGGGGTCAGGTGAGATAGAGCCTGCACCCAAGGAGTTGAGCAAGATAGAGCCCACGGCCTCGAGGTCGGGTGAGACAGAGCCCGTGGCCTCGAGGTTGAGCAAGACGAAGCCACGACCTTAGGGTTGGGTGAGACCTTTTAATACATCTCGAGCCATCTAGGGAAGTCAGTGTGTGCACAAACTTCCTTGCTTTGGGTATCCCTAATATCAATACCCGACACATACACATACTAAACATGATGTCGGGCCTAGATGCGATCAAGTATGACAAGCTACCAATCATAGAACGGAAGAGAGTTTGATCAACCGATTTACCTCCCTCATCTAGGCCGAGATGTCCATTAGATGGCATTGGTGTCTTGATTGGCTTACATTCATCCATTTTAAACCTCTTGAGAAGATCTTTGGTATATTTTCTTGAGAGATAAAGATCCCTTCTCCCATTTGCTTGACTTGAAAACCAAGAAAGAATGTAAGCTCTCTAATCATAGACATCTTGAACTCATTCAACATCAATTCACTAAACTCTTTGCAATAGTCTTCATTTGATGAGCCAAATATGATATCATCAACATATACTTGACAAATGAAGATCTCTCCATCAAACTTCTTGGTGAAGTGTGGTATTGACCTTCCCAATGGTGAAGCCCTTCTCAATAAAGAAATCCTAAAGGCGTTGATACCAAATTCTTAGGGCATGCTTTAGCCCATATAGCGCCTTGGACAACCTATAAACATGATTAGAATATCTAGGGTCTTCAAACTCGGGAGGTTGATCAACATAGATTAGTTCATTTATGAAGCCATTTAAAAATGCACTTTTAACACCCATTTGATATAATTTCATTTCCTGATAAGATGCATATGCAAGAAGGATATGAATGGCTTCAAGGCTTGCAACTGGTGCATCGGTCTCTCCAAAATCTAGCATTCAACTTGAGAGAACCCCTTTACAACTAGTCTTGCCTTATTCCTCACAATGATGCCTTGATCATCTTGCTTGTTGAGCATCTTGTGGTCGCTCTTCAAGTGTCCAAACTTCATTGCAGGTGAAGTTGTTTAATTCTTCATGCATGGCATTTATCCAATCTAGATCTTGAAGAACTTCTTCTACATTCTTAGGCTCAATACAAGAAATAAACGAGTGATGTTAAATAAATAAAGCAAGTTTTTTAGAGCAAGTCATTACACCTTTTGAAGGACTCCCTATGATGAAATATTTGTGGATGTGCTTGTAGTAGGGGTGAATTTCTTCTATCAACCACTTGAGGAGGAGGTTGTGGAGCATCAACATCTTGGGCTTATGCCACCATTTAGTCATGGGAGATGTAAGTATCTTCATTTTCTACTCTCCTATCTTTATCATCATCTTGTGGCATATTTGATGAAGAGGGCGGATCAATCACTTGTACATCATCTTCATCATCTTTGGGCTTGATGTCTCCAACCAAAATGTTCTTCATGGCCTCCCTCAATGGTTCATCACCTACATCATCAAGGTTCTCATGTGCTCCTTGGGAGCCGTTAGATTCATCAAATTCCATATCATATGTTTCTTTAACCAAGCCGGTGGCATGATTAAATACTCGATATGCTTTGGACTTTGATGAGTAACCAACAAGAAAACCAATATCACAACATCTTTGAAACTTCCCTAGGTGTTGTCGCTTCTTGCAGATGTAGCATTTGCAACAAAAAATCTAAAATAATGAGACATCCGGCTTCTTCCCATTGAGCAACTCATAAGAGATCTTGCCAAGAAACTTTTAGAGAAATAGATGGTTGGATGCATAGCAAGCGGTGTTGATAGCTTTCGCCCATAGATCTTGAGGTGTATTGTACTCATCAAGCATTGTTCTTACAAGGGTGATTAGTGTCCGATTCTTTCTCTCTACTACTCCATTTTGTTGAGGAGTGTAGGTTGCAGAGACCTCATGCTTGATCCCAACTTCATCACAATATGCTTCAATATTTGTGTTGTCAAATTCTTTCCCATTGCCGCTTCTTATCTTCTTGAGCTTCACTTCAAATTCATTTTGTGCTCTCTTGGCAAACTTCTTGAAACATGCGGCTAGTTTGGTCTTGTCATAAAGGAAGAACACACAAGTGTATCTAGTGTAGTCATCAACTATCACAAGACAATAGAGGTTACCTCCTAAACTCTTATAAGTTGTTGGTCCAAATAGATCCATGTGGAGAAACTTTAGTACTCTCGTTGTTGACATGTAAGCTTTGGTTGGATGAGTGATTGCAACTTGTTTGTTGGCTTGACATGCACTACAAAGCTTGTCCTTCTCAAATTTCATATCCTTCAAACCTCTCATCAATTTATTCTTCATTAGCTTCTTGAGTGAGCTCATCCCAACATATGTAAGTCTTCTATGCCAAAGCCAGCCAAGTGATGTTTTAGTGAATAAGTATGTCTTTAAGTTTGCATCTTTGGAGGTGAAATCCACTACATATAGGTTGTTGTATCTAAAGCCCTTGAATATAACTTGATTATCATCTCTCTTTGACACAACCACTTCCTTCTCGGTGAACAAATATTGAAAGCCAAGATCACAAAATTGACCTATGGATAGCAAGTTAAAGCTCAATGAAGCAATATATAGAACATTTGATATTGAGTGATTATTTGATATTGCAACTTTGCCCAATCCTTGTACTTTGTCCTTTGAATTATCACCAAATGTAATCCTTTCTTGACCATCTACTTCTTCATCTAGTGAGGTGAACATACGAGGATCACCGGTTATATGTTGAGTACAATCACTATCAATAACCCAATGACTTCCACCAGTCTTGTAGTTCACCTACACACACAAAAGATCAAGCTTGTTGTTTATGGACCCAAACTTAATGAGGGCCCTTGATTTTCTCAACTAGTGACTTAGCTACCCAAATTTGCTTAGGCCTATTCTTGTTGGGTGGACCTAAGAACATGACTTTCATCTTTTTACTAGAATCTTTTCTAAGCATGTAGTGAGCATTAAAGGCAAATGGTCTAGCATGCTTGAGCAAGGGTTGTGGTGGTGGAGTTTCACACTCATGAGCAAAGTGACCTTCTTGTCCACACTCAAAGCATCTCCTTAGCTTAGGCTTTGACTTGTATTGTTGTTGATGTTGAGCTTGAGCTTTCTTCTCTTAATTTGCCAAGAACCCAATACCACTTCTATCCATCTTCATCATGGTGTTCATAAGTAGCTCACTTTGGAGATATTGGTCTCTTATGAACTTGCTCAAACCGGTTTTGAGATGTTCTTTCTCCAACTTGAGTTTCTTATTTTCTTCTCTAAGTTCATCACAATTCTTCTCCATCTCGAGTCTCTTATTCTCTTCTCTAAGCATCTCATTCTCAAGAGCCATATTATGATCATTGTTAAGATTCTCTATCATAATTGTGTTTGTGGTTGATAGTTTTTCAAGATCCTTCTTGAGCTTTTCATTTTCATTTTTGAGCTTGACATAATCATCATAGTTGTCAGACTCAACCACTTTCTTGCCTTTACTACTAGAACCTTGCTCAATGCTCTCAACAATCAAGTCATCATATGAAGTGGCTATATCAATCTTAACAACATTGTTAGTAGCATCATGTGGCTCATTTGGTAATAACTCATGAGAAAGAACAAGATTATCATGATTAACCTTGAGATTAATGTACTCTTCTTTTAGTAAGTTGTAACTAGTGGTGAGCTCATTTTGTATCCCCTCAAGTTTATCATGTTTTTCTCTAAGCTCCCTTTTAGAGGTTTTGAGTTCCTTGAGTTTGGATGGCACACTTTTGTTCTCTTCTCTAAACTCATCATTAGCTTTTTCAGCTATGTCATACTTTACTAAGAGTGAGTCATTCACAAGTTCTAGCTTCTCATTTTTAGCTCTTGTCTTTCTAATGATTTTTAGTGTATTGGTTTAACAATTTGACAAGATTATCATAAGAAGGTGATTCAAATTCTTCATCACTATCACTACCATTCTTATCATTACTAGCATTATCATCACCACCACTGTCATCATCATTTTATACCTTTTGTTCACCCTTGGCCATGAGGCATAGGTGTGTAGAAGATGACGATGCGTGATGTCGGTGAAGGTAGTGAAGAACCAATCACAAGAGCGACCACCTTCTCCTTCTCATTTTCACTTTCATCATTAGATGAACCACTTGATGATTCAATATCCATGAGCCAATCACCAACAATATAGGCCTTGCCATTCTTCTTCTTACCATCCTTCTTCTTGTATGGCTTGTTTTTCTTTTTCTCATCATCATCATCACTTGAATCCTCTTTCTTGCCCTTGTACTTCTTATACTTGTCTTTCTTGGGTTTAGAGCATTGATGAGCCAGATGACCAAGATCTCCACAATTGTAGCAATCCATTTTGGAGATGGGCTTCCTTCTACTGCTAGTGAAAATTTCTTCTTCTTGTCATCAAACTTGACACCATTCTTGTTAAGCTTCTTGAGCATCTTGGCGGTTCTTCTCACCATGAGAGCAAGGCTTGCATCATCAATCTCCTCATCACTTGAGCTATCATGATCAATTTTTGCTTTGCCCCTCTTCACTTGACTAGCCTTGAAAGCCAAATCTTTCTTCTTGGTGGAAGAAGAGCCATCTTGAGGAGTGATATGCATGTACATCTCATGTGCATTGATCTTCCTCAATATTTAAGATGGCGTAGCAGTGGAAAGATCACCTTGATGAAGCACCATCATAATATGCCCATACTTGTCAATGAGGAGGACACTCAAGATCTTTCTCACAACATCGGATGGTTGCATTTGAGTGTGTCCAAGCCCATTGACATCCTCTACAAGAACATTCAAGCATTAATACATTTCATTAGCACTTCACTAGGAAGCATTTCAAATGAATTAAGCTTCTTCATCATGAGGTGATAGTGTTCCTCACGCTCACTCTTGGTTCCCTCATGGAGCGTACAAATGTCCGACCATAGTTGATGGGCGTCTTTGTGGTTCCGCACACGGTTAAAGACATCCTTGCAAAGGCCTCTAAAAAGAGTGTTTCTAGCCTTTGCATTCCACTTCTCATAGTGAATCTCATCACCACGAAGGTTAGCGGGATCCCTAGGTGTTGGGAAACCTTGTGAGGCGGCTCTAAGCACTTCAACATCTAAAGCCTTTAGGTACGCCTCCATGCAAATTTTCTAATAAGGAAAGTCATCTTTCTTAAAGATGGGAGGGGGTCCATCCCCGTGGGATATCTTGCTCTAGACGGTTAAGCCTAATTCAAGGAGCACGAGGCTCTGATACCAATTGAAAGGATTAAGATGCCAAAGAGGTGGGTGAATTGGGTTAATTCTAAATTTCTTTTAATAATTAAGCCCTACACTTAGCCCATTTCACCCCCTTACGCCTAGAAATGTTTCTATTGTTCTATCACACAAAAGGTTTTGCACCCTAGGTTCCAATCCTACTCTAGCATGGCAATTCTAAGAACGTAAAGACATAAATTGAATTATTCAAATGTAAATGCTCAAAGTAAAGAGAGGGAAAGGAGCGTGTCAATGTTTTTCCGAGGTATCGGAGAGTCGCCATTCCCTAATAGTCCTCGTTGGAGCACCCGCGCAAGGGCATAGCTCCCCCTTGATCCGCGCAAGGATCAAGTGCTCTCTACGGGCTGATTCTTTCACACTCCATCATGGTGAATCGCCCACAACCACTCACACCATGACTTGAGTCATCCACAAGCTCCGCCGGATGATCACCAAGTTTCCAATCACTACCAAGCCATCTAGGTGATGGCGATCACCAAGAGTAACAAGTACAAACTCTCACTTGACTAAGACAAGCCTAATGAGAAGGGTGGATGCACACGTGCTACTCCTTATGCACTAATGAGGTCCTTAATCTTAGGTTAACAAATCTCAATTACCCCACTAGGCTCTTACTCTCCCTTGCACTCCAAAGGTGTTTCTTAGCTGAACAAATGGGTAAGAGAGCTAAGTTGGATGAGTGGGGGAAGTATTTATACTCCCCACTTCAAAACATACCCATTAGAGTCAAACTCAGTACATTTCGAGGTGACTGGACGCTCAGGTCAAAGTGACCGGACGTGTCCGGTCAGTAGCCAATGGCTACATAATGCTAGCACAGTCATCAGAGACTAGACTCTGACCAGCGTCCAATCTCCACTCATCTGACGCGTTCGGTCAGCAATTTCCTTCTCTAGATGCTTACTGTTGTTGTCCGGACATGGCCTCTAGTGTGTCAGGTCACAACGTCCGGTCCTTCGTGAGTGCTACTCGTTCTACAGTTGCACACACCTGCGCGTCCGATCTTGACTAGGAGCCAGCGTCCAGTCGATGAGCAAGCCCTAGCTGTGCAAGCTAAAGCTGACCAAACATGACACCTGTGCGTCCGGTCCAACGTCTAGTCATCATCCAAGTCTACATTCACCTCAAATTCTACCAACTTTGTGAATGACATCGATTTCAACTGATCAATGGGCTGTCCTTGAGCTATCTAGTGCTAAGTTTGACAAGTGTGCACCACACCTAAACCATTAGACTCACCTAGGTCGAGCTCCTAGTTCATACCCCCCTTAATAGTATGCCAAAGAAAAAACAAAGTCCTAAACTACTATGAGTGTCTCTCCAACGTCAAACGACACTTAGAACTAGTCCGTCCTTAACCTTAACGTCCATCCTTTGAAAACCAAAATGAATTCCATCGATAGGGGCATGAAAATCATAATTGTCCAATCAATCATCATTACCATGACCTAACTCAAGTTGTCTCTGCAAAAAACACATTAGTCATAGTAATCTTGTATCGTCATTAATCACCGAAACCAAACTAGGGGTCTAGATGCTTTTATACAACTAGGTCGAGGACGGCCTCGGTCGGCCAACACGCAGTAACGCACGTGCACATGGTGCGGCCAATGTGGCGACGTCATGCTCCCGAGCATGGTGACCGCACACACCTGGCCAGACAACCCAAGGTAGTGTTTGGGCACAAATTTTAAAGCGCGTATAGAAACTAATCTAACACAGTTGAGGCTCAACCACTTAAACCATGTTAAAGAGGGTACATCAGATTACTATACAGAACAAAAACATAGCACTGACCTTTAGCTAAATTTTCCAAAATTAATTCACCAACATGGCATTGTTACATTGTTTTTAAACTTGAAAATTTTTCTAAGTCTTGAGCTGGATTTGATTTCAAGTTCCATTTCTAAGCTATTAGAAATACTAGCTAGCAATATTATTTTCCAAAGACAAAAGTTGCATTGCCACCTATAAAGTTTGTACTTTAAACTTTATTTAGGTGTCACACGCATATTCTATAATATTTTTGCTCAATAAAAATTAGTTTTCAACCCTACTTGACATAACATGAGCTATTGAATCAATTTTCATTTAACATTTTTATTATTCATTTTAGGTTACAAGAAATTTATCTAAACACTCAATCACATGTATTATCACATAAACATGATGCTTATGACATGACTTAGTAGTTTGTTTAGGGCGTAATACCAAGGGTGTTTTAGCTCCTCCCCCCTTAAAGAAAATCTCATCATGAAATTTCCTGTGCGTGCCTAGTGTGGGAAGGGATAAGAAATGAATTTTTATTTCAATTTAAATAATTACCTTGATGAACTAATAAGGAGGTGAGGATAATGCTTCAGGATATAGCTCTTTTGTTCCCAAGTAGCTTCGTTCTCTGTATGATTTTGCCACTGGACTTTATAAAATTTCACCACTTTGTTCCTAGTCACTCTTTCTTTTTCATCCAAGATTTTGACAGGATGCTCAACTTAAGAAAGATCAAGTTGGAGAGGAAGTCCATCAATTTCCACCACCTCATTAGAAACTCGCAAACACTTTTTTAGCTAGGAGACATGGAAAATATTATGGACTACCAACAAGATAGCCGGGAGCTGGATACGATAAGCAACAGAACCACACCGTTCTAAAACTTTATAAGGTCCGACATAACGAGGAGCTAATTTTCCACGAACTCCAAAACGATGCACACCTCTCATCTAAGATATCTAGAGATACACATGGTCGCCAAGTTCAAACTGCAAAGGCCTTCTTCTCTTGTTTGCATAAGTTTTCTGATGGTTTTGAGCTTCTTTCAAATGACTCTGAATAACACTGACTTGCTCCTTGGCTTCTTTGATAAAATCAGGCCCGAAATAACCATGATCTCCCACTTCAATCCAGTTAAGTGGTGTTCTACATTTCTTGCCATATAGAGCCTTGAAAGGTGCCATTTGAAGGCTTTCTTGATAACTATTGTTATAAGAAAACTCAGCAAAAGACGAGCACTCATCCCACTTTTTTGGAAAAAAAAATGACACAAGCTCTCAACATATCCTCAAGTACTTGGTTGACTCTTTCTGTTTGACCATCAGTTTATGGATGATAAGCTGAACTTCTGAGAAGGCGAGTACCAAGACACTTCTGGAGTTGCTCCCAGAAGCGAGAGACAAAAACTAGCCCTCTATCCGAAACAATGATAAGAGGAACCCCATGCAAGATTACAACCCGATCAAAATAGAACTAGGGTCACTATAGGCCTAACCAGCTAATGTGCGAGCATCAGGAGCTTCCCGTGGACTCGATCGAAGTGACCGTTGGGGTAGAGGATGATGGAGGAGGGCTTGGCCGGACTCAACTCAAGGCGTGATGGGGTCGGGTAGCTAGGTGGCTTAATGGCAAGGCTGCGGACGCGTTGAATTGGATTGAGGTGATCTCTCTCTGGCTGATTTCATGGGTGCGGCTCAGACAACAGAGGCGACAGGGAGAAAAGGTAGGTCCGAGCTCTAGCTGTCCTTGCCTTGTCGGCAAGTGACCGGTGGGATCTGAGACATCACCTGTGCGCTCACTACGAGACAACATAGCCAGATAACGTGCGCGTGCAGGCAGTTGGGGAAGCACGACATGTGTGGCCGCAGCGCTAGTAAGGTGAGGCGACGACGTGAAGCAACAGGGGCTATCCCACGTGCGTGCGGTGATGAGGTGCTCATATCAGCACAACACGGTGCCACAGCGGTAGCAGCACCGCACGACAGCGGCCAAAGGCGGCAGTGGTTGCGCCCTAGCAGATCAGCAAGGCGGTGGCAGCAGCGTGGCGTCCCGCAGCGCCCAGGTCGTAGCCAGACCTCGCCCAGGCCGAGGAAGGCCTTGGCCGGCCAACACGCAGCAACGCATGTGCACGCGGTGCGGCCAACGTGGCGACGTCGCGCTCCCGAGCGTGGTGATCGCGCACACCCGGCCAGATAACCCGAGGCCGTGTTTGGGCACGAATTTTAAAGCGCATCTAGAAACTAATCTAACACAGTTAAGGCTCAACCACCTAAACCATGCTAAAGAGGGTACATCAGATTACCGCACGGAACAAAAACATAGCATTGACCTTTAACTAAATTTTCCAAAATTAATTCACCAACATGGCATTGTCATACTGTTTTCAAACTTAAAATTTTTTCTAAGATAGGATTTGATTTCAAGTTCTATTTCTAAGCTATTAGAAATACTAGCTGACAATATTATTTTCCGAAGACAAAAGTTGCATTGTCACCTACAAAGTTTATACTTTAAACTTATTTAGGTGTCACACACATGTTCTATAATATTTTTGCTTAATAAAAATTGTTTTTTAACCATACTTGACATAACATGAGCTATTGAATTAATTTTTATTTAACAATTTTATTATTTATTTTAGGTTACAAAAAAATTATCTACAAACTCTATCACATGTATTATCACATAAACATGGTGTTCATGGCATGACTTAGTAGTTTGTTTAGAGCATAACACCAAAGGTGTTACAGCCAGCCACAGATGCCATTATAAATATGTGCAACACCGAGATCTATTTTTAAAATATCTAGACGAAACATTTATAATATACGTCTGAAGACAGATGAAACACTCGAAACATGCGTCTGAAACACTTACAAAAACACTTGAAAGCCATTGTAAAACATATGCAACATCCAGATAAAACACTTACAACATATGTGCGAAACATATGCAACATTCAGATAAACACACTTGCAACATACATCTAAACAAATATATGAAACATTTGAAATAGACGCTTGTAACATACGTGTATAGCTATTGCAACATATGCAACATTCTGATCTACTTTTGCAACATCAATATAAAATATTTACAACATATCTCAAAAATATCTGAAACACTTAAAAACATATGTTTTTTTTAACCTAGGGGAGGCCGAGGCTTGTAGATTCCAGTTGTCGGTGGGAGCCGACGAGCGGTGGCGCGCTAACCCCACTAGCACCGGCACCAGCATAGGCCTTGGCTCAGTCGGGCGGGCGGCGCACGCGACGCGTCTTGCGTGGGTGGCGCACACCAGAGGGAGCAGGGCGCGGGGCCGGAGTAGGTGCGAGCGGCGCGGGCGAGACACGCGACGGGCAGGAGCGAGCGGTGCGTGGCGGGGGAAGGCGGCAGCAACTAGCGCTGAGTGGACGCACGCTGCGTGGAACAATTATCGTATTTTTTAAGTTATACAATTGCTCTGCAAAGGAGGTTAGATAGTGTATCACCTATCTATATTCGGAAATCACGAAAAACCCTGCCCTAAATTCGAACGGTGGCATCCCAAAACCGCAATAGGCAGACGGCGCAAAATCTTCACAAAAACCCACACGGCGGAAGGGGGGGCAAAAGAGAGCGAGAAAGTGATAAGGTTCGTGGGCGCGTCGCCACCCTCTCGTCTCCCGCCCCGTTCCCGTTCCGCGCCGTCGCGCCTCCTCCTCCCACATCCACCTCGAGATGCTCGCGTTCCCCGCCGTGCTCCACCTCCTCCTCCCGGCGCCGCCGCACCACCACCATGTCGCCTTCGCGCTCCCGCACCCCGCGCCGCCGCTCCACGCCTCGCTCCCGTGCTCGCGCCGCGCGCGGAGGGCGCCCAGTCCAAGGCATGGGGTCGCCAGGGCCTCCGCCGCAGTTGCGGAGGAGGCCAGCAGCTCCGGGCCGGCCAAGTTCTCCGTAAGGATCCCCGTCGGCGACCGCGAGGTGAGCCGCCGATGAGCTATCGCTTTTTTTCTCCCTTTCTCAGCTGTGAATCGTGGCGCGGCGCTCGGTTCATGCGTCGCGAATTTTGCCGCTCCGTAGCGTGGCTGCGTGAGGCGCCTCCGCGCGGGTTGCGTCGTAGCGTGTTCCTGCACAGTGCATTGTGGCGCATGCTTCGTGCTTGTGTGTGTGTTGCTAGTTACTGGATTCTCACGTGCAATTCCGAGTGTTGTTTCAATGGTGAAGAGCTCCCACTGCGCTTGGCTGTTTTGCTCACGGCATTTGCCTAAGCACATTGAAGTTATTATACTCTTCATCTGTTCGGTTTTGGTTGATTGATGTCACAGCGCCTGCATTCACAAAATGAAGTGCGTTCATAAAATGGGGGTAATGGAATGTTTTTGCATTTCAGATATTGGTGGAAACGGGTCACATTGGGAGGCAAGCGAGTGCTTCTGTAATGGTCACCGATGGCGAAACGGTAAGTTGTTAGAATCCAGTGTGCACTTAATACCTATTGTTAAGAAATTGTACATGCACGGATGATGTTCCATTTAATCTGCCAGTAGGGGTTATAAAATTCTCAGACTTTCTCCTTAGAGCACATTGGGAGAACGTGCACACGTGATGGCCCATTTGCACATTTCAGATGTTATTTGTTTTGTTTTGAGGGAATATTTACAGTTTTTATTTCGAAATTCAAACAGGTCTGGTAGACTTTTAGTTATACTGTATGTGCATTTCATTCTGTCAAAACCTCAGAATCTGCATGCTTGTTATCTTCGCACAATTTAGGCTGCAGTGATTTGCCACTGTTCTGATTTATATGCTCTTCATGTGCATGTCAATCAAATTTGATATGACTTGACCATGATTCTTCTTCTGTTCTTCCTGTTGGATACTGTAACATGAATGGCTTTCTAGAGGACAGCGTATTGCCTATTGCAAGCACAATTTTGGCCTTTTACCAAATTCAACTCAAGGCTGCGCACAATTTTGGCCTTTTACCAAATTCAATTCAAGGCTGCTGTTCGGATTTTGTTTCTGTCATCACTGTTGTCCAGTTTAATTGATGAGGATAAAAGCATCTTGAATGCAATTAATTTCGTTATTTCAATTTCAGGACCTTTTTGTGTCTAACTGTAACTTCAAAATGTGCTGGCAGATTCTCTACTGTTCTGTCTGTCTGGCGGATACTCCAAACGACCCTGCTGACTTTTTCCCTTTATCGGTTCACTATCAAGAGCGCCTTTCAGCTGCTGGAAGAACTAGGTACTGAAACCTAAAAAACTGTTGTCGCCACCTTTGTCATTGTCCATGACTCCATTCTCAATTTGATTGTGTAATTTATGAAACCTTATTCTATATTTTTACTGATTCCAGTGGTGGTTTCTTCAAACGAGAAGGCAAGACAAAAGACCATGAGGTTCACTATAGGAACTTCTACTTTTGTTCAACTATTATGTTTGTTGGGTGCTTAGATTTTCTTTCCTACGTCCTTTGCAGGTTTTGGTTTGCAGATTGATAGACAGGCCCCTACGACCTACTATGCCTAAGGGTTTCTACTATGAAACTCAAATTCTATCCTGGGTAATCTTTAGAAGTTAACTCGCATTCATGTTGCCTCTGGGAGTTTGGTCATATGTTCTAGCTTTTTCTTGCAACGTGTGTTAAAGTTATATGAGTAGCTCATCATCATTTACATATTTTTCCCCATTTTATTGTAACCCGTCCTAGTATTCTCTGAATAGCAGAGACTTACTTTAGTAATCTCATAATACTAGGGTGATATTGATGCAATTTATGTATAACATCATGTGACTTGGATTCTGGATTCATAACTTGGCAATCCCATTCATAGTTCAACCTCTAAAGCTGAGATACTTGCTATTTGACATTTGTTAGGAAAAGCAGAAAATTCAACCATAACATCAACTCAAACTGCAAGGCTAGTGTTCTTATTTTGAAACTGACATGATGTATATTGTATAATTCTTACCGCAATCTTCATAGATGGCTGCAAGATGCCCTATACAGAGCCTTTTCATAGGAAGCTATTGCCAGCAAAATTGTTTCGTTCCCTCATCTAGGCCTGTGCACGGATTATGAAACCCACCCAACCCACCCGTTCTAGACCCACCCAAACCGTGGAAAGGAATTATACATGGATTGGGTGGATATGGGTTTGATCCATGAGACCCATGGGTTGTTTCTCTATTCTCTCAAGACCATAGGATCCCGCATCCATACTGGGCACCTACGCAGAATCCGAAGAAGCTGCGACTGTGGGATCCGTGGCCCAAGGCCATGCTCAACTTCTCGCAGACGCAGGCCATGGGTAGTGGCGGTGCGCACACGTCGACGGCTGAGGGCTCCCGTTCATCTCCGGCAGGAACGGCTGTGGCGGACGGAGGCGGCGTTGCTGCCTGATGGTGCTGCAAGACGTCGGCGTTTAAGCTTCATGGCAACGATGGTTGTCTATTGAGCAGTACTGCCCATGCTAGCTGGTACAAGGCGTGTGGCCACAAAGACAAAGCGCAGGAGCGAGTCCCTTGGGAAGAGCATGGCTCTATACGTGAAAATCGGCTAATAAGCAGTTGACCCATTAATCCACCCAATCCATACCCATCTATCAACTTCTTTCATGGGTGGGTTGAAAAATCTGTGAGAACCGTGTATACGCACCCATGCACAGGGCTACCCTCATCAAGAGATTTATGTTCTGCACCTGTTAATAATTCACTTTGGCAACAAACAAAAGAAATATGAATGCCCACCTAGCAAAAAATGCCATGGTTGGCCACTTTTTCTCTCGACATCTTTGTGGCTGATGGGCCAGATTTGAAGATCATATTTTGTTATTCTACCTTTTTCTTTGGTTTTTGTTTCTTGATGACCTCCATCAATTACTCCATATGATGATATAACCTTTACTATTATAGGTCTTCAGTTATGATGGCATTCACTCCCCGGACTGCTTGGCTATCACAGCTGCTGGTATAGCCGTGTAGGTTTAATAAAAAATATTTCAATATGATGTTTTTTTTGCGAGACTACATTCTTTATCTCAAAGATACTCTTATTTATCTCAAAATTTTCACTACAGGGCCCTCTCTGAAATTCCAAATAAACAAACAATTGCTGGAGTAAGAATTGGCCTGATTAACGACCAGTTTGTTGTTAACCCAACTACTGAACAGATGGATAAATCAGAGTTAGATTTGATGATGGCTGGGACTGATAGTGCCATTTTGATGATTGAGGTTAGTGCTGAAGCTTTGCTTGCATACATGCTTGAATGCTTCACCATATTCCCAGCATTTTTTTTCAGTTGTTAAAACAAATCTGTGCATATAATTCTTGCATTCAACATATACTTAAATCCTCAATTTTTTTTAGTGGTATGTTTTAAGTTTGCTGTACATTGTTACTCTGCCTTTTATTTTATTGTAAAACAGTTATGCTTTAGGCTCATGTGCTAAACCAAGTTGCCAGTCCTTAAATTAGACTTATCTTGATTACTTTCATAGGACTCATAAATCTTATAGTTGAGGTTATCTTTTGATTCCTGACTAGTCTTTGGTAGGGCTACTGTGATTTTCTGACTGAGGAGAAGCTGCTTGAAGCTGTGGAAGCTGGGCAGGTGAGCTTATCAGATTATCAATAAGATACGCTTTTAGATAGAATATATTGCTCCATAATGTAAACATGAATGAAGTGCTTAAATATGGCAAGATGATAACACTATCGCTGTAGGCAACAATTAATTACTCAAGTCTTTGCGCAAATAATAGATTTATTTGTTTCCCCATTTTGTTTATCATTGCTTTCAGCTTTCTAGTTTCTCTTAACCATGGAGCTTTGAGTTCTTTATAATTTGTAACTTTCTGAGCTGTTATATTACCTCTCTTACTACTCACTACTCAGTACAAGTAAGCCAAAAATGTATATGTTTTTTCCCCATTTTCATTTCTGGAATCTGTAAGATTCAGAGCTTCTGTCATTTATAGACCTCCCTTTAGAAGACATATTATCTGCTTCCGTTCTTACATAAATGCTAGCTGTGTACACCTGAACTTCTGTCCTGGTCTACCCCTTTTTTGTGATTCTGACGTAATGTAGAAATCAGGTGGCAATTAGAGAAATCTGCAAAGCAATTGATGTTCTCATCCAGAGGTGTGGGAAGAAGAAAATGGTCGATGCTATCAGCCTACCGCCTCCTGAACTCTACAGGCATGTTGAAGTATGAACATAACAGCTCCCTATTTTACCAAAATACAATCTTTTAACTTAAGTTGCAAGTACAAGTACCTAATATGCTTGTTTGAAGGCTAAACAATACCTGAACTGGCTGACTAGAATGCTGTTTCCTGTCCTCCCATTTTCCTTAGTTCTTATATGCTTATCGTTTTCATTTGCTTAATATGCTTGTTCAGTAGCCACTTGGGGTAGTCACACAGTCTTGTCAATCATATATTGAATCCTGCTGGTCATTTCCTTATTTAATCATCGATTGTAACCTCTTCACTTTTGTAACTTTTAAATTGAAGATATATGCTGGTAGTTATACAATATCCTTTTCCCTTTCGAGCATGCATTTGCCTGTTGCCATCTGGTTGCTGATTTCAGCTGTTAATGTTGTTCAGGATATTTCTGGAGATGAGTTGGTGAAGGCATTACAAATAAAAGGAAAGATTCCCAGAAGAAAAGCTCTTTCAGCATTGGAGGACAAAGTTATAAGTATACTTTCTGAACAGGGTTATGTTTCCAAAGATGGCTCATCTGGAGTCACTGAAAGTTTGGCTGATATTGTTGAGGATGAGGATGAGGATGAAATTATAGTTGATGGAGAAGTAGATGAAGGTGATGTTCACATCAAGCCGGTTTCAAGGAAGCCCCCTCCTCAGGTGATGGTTATTGTATTGTAGTTGATGACGATGTGGTGATTTTTATGCTTTTATAAAACATCAGATATAGTATCTTATAGGCTTTATAGCTAGGCCTGTGCTTTTGTCTTGTAAAGTTTCTTTTCCTTCACTTTTCTAAGATTTCTTGACAAGTAGACCTCGTCCCCCCACCCCATTTTTCTGCTTTGCTTGACAGTTTTAATCTACCACCTTGCTTATTAAACAGATAACATTTTATACTGATTTCCAAGTATTTTTCTTCTATATAGCTATTTGCAGAAGTTGATGTCAAGCTAGTCTTCAAGGAAGTTTCCTCGAAATATTTACGAAGGCGCATTGTTGAGGTATTGATTGCACTTGTCACCTAAAGGTTTTTTCCCTTGCTTATGTGATCAATAGCAGGATGCTTCCTTCTTTCTATTGTTTCAACTTGCTAGTTTTTTTTCTGCTAAAAAACTGGTTAGAGATCTAGCTTTCATGCCCATGCTTGACTTCTGAATTGCACTGTTGTGGTCATTGCAGTCTTGAATTCTTGATAATATCTATCTTGAGTCATCATCGATTTTCAGTGTCTGCATTTATTCAGCATACATATTTGGTTACATCTGTGTAAAAACAATCAAAGATCATATGTACTTTCTAGTTCTTACTACAAAGGATCTGACTTTCTTCCTATATGCGCATTGTGTTTTCAAAGGTCCCTTTGAACTCTTTCTGTAGAATGTAACATTGTAGCCCAGTAACAGGAAGCCAGTGTGACAGGTATTAACTCCCACTGGTCATCCAAAAGAAGAGTGAAAACAAATATGTAGTTGCCATATTTAGGAGAAAATTCTGCTACGTCGAAACATGTTATTAATGAAACTAATAGGGATAGTTCAGAAAGGGGTCCTCTCACAATCTAGCATTGTGTTTGTGTGTCAATGCCTGCCATACATGGCCGGCAATGCCTGCCATACATGGCTTTGTTCATCAATTGTGACTCTGATTATTGAATTTCCTATTGAGCCACATCATTCTGTTTGGTAATCACAGTTCCTTGCCTAGTTGTTAAGGCGTCGCTATACCGACGCCATATCGTCGCCATATCGCTGTGGCGTTTTTCTGGCTCTCGCCACGGCGACGCCACGGCTCCGGCGTGTATGGCGTCCGCCATAGCGCCGTGGCGTCCCCGTGGCGCCGATTTGGCGTCCTGTGGCGCCTTTGTGCGCTGTGGCGGGCGCAATAGACGGTGAGGGTGAGGGTGAGGCCGAGAGGGTACCTGTATAGGCCGAGTGGCCGATTGGAGCCCTCCGAGACCGAGCCCGAGACGCTGCTTGCCGGGCTCTGGCCAAAGGGACGCCGCAGCCAGGCCGCTCGACGGCGGCGCGCTCACCCGCTGGGGAGCGCGCTCGCCGGCGAGGGGGCCGGCGACGGCGCCGAGTCGTCTGCTCGCTCTCGCTCGGGCTCCGCGCGACTGAGAGAGAGAAGGGGAGGAGTAGAATGGGAGTTAGGGTTTCGGCTCTCGGCTGACGCGGCCGGCCGGGCCGTTTTGTTCGGGCGAGACGGCCGGGCGACCGTCGGATGCGATCCGACGGCGGAGAGTGACCGGGCTGTTTCGCGGCCCAGGCGGGGGCGCGTGGCCGCGGCACTTTGCCGGCCCAGGCCCACGTTGCGGCCTGGGTGCGGCCGGGCGCCGCGCAGAGGTGTGGGCCGAGCCGAAAATCCCGGTTTTGGGCCCAGTAACAGTAAAGAATGAGCCCGGTTTGAGAGATGAGAGAGTTCTATGTCTTTTGTGCTACATTTACATTGCTATTTTGATTTGCTAATATTGTAGACTATACCTTTTTAGCTACATTTGCATTACCATTTGTCAATATAATTTCCTAATATCCTAGACTATAATGTATGTATTCGCCACGCCGATGTGTGTATGGCGTCGCCACGCCGCGCGCCATAGACGCTGTAAAGGTGTGAAGGTGGTGGGTCGCCGCGCCTCGCCACGCCGCCGTAAAAACTATGGTTCCTTGGGACTTTCATGTGGTTTAATATGGAAACTTTTGTATGGAATATCAACGGCTCAAATTTCAGGGAGGAAAGCGAAGTGATGGACGGAGTCCTTGGGAACTTCGGCCCATTAGTTCTCAATGTGGTTTACTTCCAAGAGCTCATGGTAGTGCTCTGTTCACGAGGGGAGAAACACAGGTGAGGTAATACACCTCATTTGAGAGTCTGTTGTATCTGCCATTTCTGATTGGCATAGCATGACATGTCTTTTATTTGTCATATGCTGCTGTTAGTATCTTGCTGATCTGTTCAGTACCTGATGATGTTTACAGAAATCTATGTGCACATTCTGTTTATATCCATCCCACCTTTATTTGTAAGAATCCTGCTTTATTACTTCAAACATTAACTCTTACAAAACTTAATTTGATGTATTTTGTTGTGGAGTTCATTTTTAAATAATACATAGCACAACCATTACCTGTATTTTTTAAACATTATACTTTCTGCTGGTTTATTTATAGTCTGTTTCAGCTAGAGTCAAATGCATATTAGGTTTGTTATCTTATTAATTTTTTTCACTTATTTCTTTTGTTCGGCCATGCAGTCACTAGCTGTGGTCACTTTAGGTGGCTATCAGATGGCACAACGAATTGACAACCTTGTTGATACAGAGGATTCAAAAAGCTTCTATCTTCAGGTAAGTGAAACACCTTTGCTGATTGAATGATACATCACCCTGGTAGGTCAATTCACAGTTTCCTACTTACTATGTATCTTGTGCATCATGCTTATTTAGATTGTGTTTTATTCATTGGGAAATCTTATCCTTTTTTTAGGAGTGTGTGTGTGGTGGTGGTGGTGGTGGGGGGGGGGGGGGGGGGGGGGGATCTTCAGATCCATATTTCTGAACAAACTATGTGAAAATACAATGGGTAGTACGTATTGCCCCCTTCCAAGATCTGTTATGTAAAGGGCGACATGTATGAACAGTTGACAGGATTATATCCTGCTTTATTGCTGTGATGATTTTCACTGATGGCATTGAATCTGAGCTAATTTATTGTAGATTGCAAGTGAAAATGAGTTGTCAAGACGCCATCTTATATTTAAATGTTGTGTGTGTGTGTGTGTGTGTGTGGATGTTATGTTTTGTATTTTAGTTGTGTCATTGAGATTTTATTGTTGATCAGGGTGTACATGAGTATCTATCCAACCTCTGTTCTGTCCTCTGAGGATCACTTTGTGATGTTCTTTTTGAAGGCTGTATGCTTACTATTTTCATTGCTAACCTGTGAACGGTCCAAAATAGTTTTCCGTTCTAGCTTGGAATTTTGTTATCAACACAGTTAGACTGCAAGGTTACCCTGCATTGTTAACTAATTTCTGTGACATTCTGCAGTACTCATTTCCTCCATCATGTGTTGGCGAAGTTGGTCGAATTGGAGCACCTAGCCGGAGAGAGATTGGACATGGGATGCTTGCAGAAAGGGCACTGGAGCCAATTTTACCTCCGGAAAAGGATTTTCCATACACTATTCGTGTCGAGAGTACTATCACAGAAAGTAATGGTTCGTCCAGGTAATACTATTCTTGTGCTTAACATTTTTTTTTTGCTAGCTTGTATAAGTTTGTTTGTCTTTCTTGCAATGGTTCTTTCAATTTGCTGAACTATTTGTGAGTTGACACAACCTTTTATTTTACGCTTGTTGCCTCATGGAGTTCAGTTTAGACATTCGCTAGTTGGTCAGGTGCAAAAATTAACATTCCTGCGTTTGGTGACCCAAATAAACGTCCTTAGTCCAGCGGTACCTGAACTTATACTCAGTATTTCTGATATAGTTAGCAATTGACCATTTCTCTGGGTTCGTACAGACTACAGTAGAGAATTAAGCGTTTGATTACTTAATTGCTAATACTTTTTCTGTGATTTGTCACCAGCATGGCTTCTGTTTGTGGAGGTTGTTTAGCACTTCAAGATGCTGGGGTTCCTATAAAGTTTCCTGTTGCTGGAATTGCAATGGGCCTGGTCCTTGATACACAGGAATTTGGTGGAGATGGTAGCCCACTTATACTTTCTGATATTACTGGAGCTGAAGATGCCTCTGGTGACATGGATTTGAAGGTGTGACTTGTATTTTATTCTGCATTTGGTACTTGGAACTGCATTAGCAAGGTTAGTATATGTTGTTCTGCTGAAAGCTCAGTTTTCTTATCTGTAAGCTTTTGTTGCAGATTGCTGGTAATGAAAGTGGCATATCTGCATTTCAGATGGACATTAAGGTTGTTATGACTATATAGATTTGAAGTATTTGTCATGTATTTTTGCTATTAGGAGGCTTTTGGTACAATGGTTAAATCTGTCTGGTTCTTGCATTGTGGCAGGTAGTTGGGATAACTCTACCTGTGATGGAGCAAGCGCTCCTTCAAGCTAGGGACGGGAGACAGCATATTCTGAGTAAGCCTGTGCTAACTTAGCTATTTCCATTTACATGCCAATTTCCTTACCCCAGCTATCTACAAACTTATGATATACTCCCTCCATTCCAAATTATAAGATGTTTTGGCTTTTCTAAATACATTGCGCTTACTATGTATCTAGACATTGGTATATCTAAGTGCATAGCAAAAACTACGTATCTAGAAAAAACCAAAACGTCTTATAATTTGGAATGGAGGGAGTATACCACAATCAAGCTTTAAGTTAAAATAAAAAGGAAGGAATATAAAAACATAGCAACTGCTTGAATTCTGTTTTGTGCTCATTTTCAAACCCTTTCAGCATTGTATGGAAAAAAATACTTTGACCTAATACTTGTTTGCCATGAGTAATGCAGCATCCAGTGTTTGGCATTAGTATAGAAAATGCACAAAAAGGATGTTGACTTATGCATAGCTGCTTTCTTTTGTGCTGGTAAATCATGTTTGTTCTTGCACTGATTCTTATGACATCATTTGCGAAGGTCCCTAAATATGTGGGTCCTAATGTCACCTCTGAAAGATTGTCACAGGATGGTTGGAACGTTCCTTAATATTAAAGTTCTCCTTGGATGGTTAACACTAATAATTTTCTCCTGTCTATTCTACAGAATGCTCTTATGCTGAAACTGTCATGTTTCATTTCCCCCCATCTGATCTGATGTTACATTTTGCTTCTCCTTAGATGAAATGTCGAAATCTTCACCTCCACCGTCAAAAGCACTATCTCCATATGCTCCCTTAATTCATGTTATGAAGGTTGGTACTTTGTTCATGATGTGTATATGCTATATATGTTTTCTTGCAACTATATCTTTCTGACATGTTTTATTACAATGTTCTTCAAGGTCAAACCTAACAAGGTGAATTTAATAATTGGTTCTGGTGGAAAGACAATAAAAAGTATAATTGAGGAGACTGGAGTAGATGCTATTGATACTGGAGACGATGGCACGGTACGGAGAACTTGGTGATACTTGCCATTTAGCCTTACGAAAGTACTATTGACAAATGCCTTTTGCAGGTAAAAATTACTGCAAGAGACCTATCAAGCTTAGAGAAGTCAAAAACTATAATAGCTAACCTTACCATGGTTCCAAAAGTCGGAGAAATATACAGGTATCAACTTTTATCCCCTTGGATGTTTTGTATTCTTCTCAAAGTATATTATCTCTTCTTTCTTGTTTAATTAATTACCCTGCTTGCTTTCTTGTAACCAATCTTTTGGGTTTCTAATCAATACCCTTTTCCTGGGAACTCATTTACCAGGAATTGTGAGATCAAGTCAATAGCTCCATATGGTGCTTTTGTTGAAATTGCTCCAGGGCGTGAGGTTAGCAGATATTATAATTTACTTTAGTAGTTTCACATATTCATCACCTGTATATAATTCAGAGAAGAGAAGCACTTCTTAGTGGCAAAATCGCATGGCCTTGTGTTGTGGACTCGTTTGTGGGCCGCCAGTATAGGCGTCGCCCCAAACAAGGCCTCAGCCCAGGCCGTGGCTAATAGGCTGCTGGCTGTTTAGACAAGGCAGGGAGGTGTTTTAGTAGATTGGTTTAATTATGGAAGTGCACCTGGACTATAAAGGGGCACCTTAGGAGATCGTAATAGGCATCGAAGAAGGAATAAACTCTCCCTGTATCGGGGTGGGAGTTTCCCTTCGACGGTGGCGTCGAGCGCTTTAGCCGCGACCACCGGAGAAGATCCCACCGCCGAGGTTCCCCGCTATCCTCTGCGTTCCAATTCTCAATCCAGCCTCCACTCTCCCCTCCTTTCACCACACCGCCGGCGCCGTATCAATTTGGTATCGGAGACCACCACGAGTGCATCGACAGCCATGTCCGGCACTCCCTTCGATTCTGCGACCCTGGAGGCAAAGCTGGATCGCATCTTCGGCCAACTCACCACCATCACCAACCGCCTCAACTTTCACGATTCCAGTCTCGCACACGTGGAGACGGGCAAGCCCGATTCTGGCAAGGGCGGGGAGGACACGCACAGCGGTGAGGATGTCCATCGCGACGACTGGGGTGTCCATCGTGAGGATCGCGAAGACTACGACGGGCATGCCACCGAGCGGGATCGCGCCTGGGTCGAGTTCCGCGACCGGGCTCTACGTGATCGCGAGCGCTATCTGGGTTCGCACGGGCGCTACGACAGCGACTACGAGGCCCGCTACGACCGTGACTACGAGGCCCGCCGCGACCGCAACTTCGACGCCTGCCACGACCGCGACTACGACACACGCTACGGTCGCGACTACGAAGGCCATGGGTGTCGCGACTCTGACCGCGGCCGCGATTCCGACTTCGGAGGCCGCGCCTTCGATCGTGGCGGCTGCTTCCGCGGTGAACCCGACGGCCGACGAGAGCCCTACCGGCCACCTAAGATCCCGTTTCCCACCTTCAACGGCGAATCTGACCCTTTGACTTGGCTCAACAAGTGCGACAACTACTTTCGAGGCCATCGCGTTCCAGAGGATGAGAAGGTGTGGATGGCTTCTCTACATCTGGACGGCACGGCTGCGGAGTGGTATTACCAGATGGAGCGCGACTTCGGCATGGTTTCTTTGCCGCGCTTTGTCGAATTTGTTAACCTCCGCTTTGGGCTGCCCATCCGTTCCAACTCCGTCGGGGAGATTAAGGCCCTGTTTCGCACGGGCACGGTCGAGGAGTACTCGCGGCGCTACCTCGCCTTGCCCTCTCGCTGCGACCACCTCAGTACGCGGACCAAGATCGATCTGTACACTAGTGGTTTGGGTCAGCCACTGACTTCCGACGTGGAACTGCAGCATCCCGTCGACCTGCAGCACGCTATGAGCTTGGCACGGGCTTACGAGCAGCGCCAAGTGGAGGCTTCCACCGTCAAGAGTTCGGCGGCACCCAAGTCTTCTACACGCCGCGCCACTGTTTCATCTAGTGCTGCAGGCTCTGGTGCCAGTCTGCAGGACGGCAAGACGGACGTGACGCGCTCTCGCTTTCACCGCCTCACGCAAGCTGAGATGCAAGAGAAGCGGCAGAACGGGCAGTGCTATTTCTGCCCGGAGCCTTATTCCAAGGATCACAAGTGTGCCGCGAAGGGCGTCTTCCTCATGGAGCTTGCGGAAGGCGAGGACCCGCTCGGCGAAGACGTCACCAACCTGGAGATATCCTTACATGCCCTCACCGGCCTTGGGCCTGCTAATTCCATGATGTTGCAGGTGGTGATCGGGGGTGTTCAGCTCAAAGCTTTGGTTGACACGGGCTCCACTCACAGTTTCATCCACTCTGAGGTGGCTGCTCGTTTGGGATTGGTGGTCACCGAGTGTGCTGGGCTCTCAGTGATGGTGGCCAACGGCGATCGGTTGCATAGCCCCGGCGTATGTCTCGCTACGGACGTCCTCATCCACGACTTACGCTTCTCCATCGACTGCTTTGCTCTTGATTTGGGCGGGTTTGATCTCGTCCTCGGCGTCCAGTGGCTACGAACCTTGGGGCCCATCGTCTAGGACTTTGACGCCCTTTCGATGGCCATTTGGTTCAGTGGTTGCTCCCATCACTGGAATGGCTTGGGCAGCCGTGGCATGGCTGCAAACGCCGTTGCCAATCCCCGCGCAGTGTTGGAAGAGTTGCTGCTGTCCTACAAGGGCATCTTCGACGAGCCCTATGGTCTGCCACTGGTTCGCCGCCATGACCACCGCATACACTTGTTGCCGGGAGCCCCTCCAGTGGCGGTGCGGTCGTACCGGTATCCGTAGCTGCTCAAGGATGAAATTGAGCGCCAGTGTGATGATATGCTGGTCCAGGGGATCATCCGGGAGTCGACATCGCCCTTTTCCTTCCCGGTGCTCCTGGTCCGCAAGCAGGACGACACTTGGCGTTTTTGTGTCGACTGCCGGGCGCTCAACGATTGCGCCATCAAGGACAAGTTCCCTATTCCAGTTGTTGATGAGCTTCTCGACGAACTTAAAGGTGCCCGCTTCTTCACCAAGATTGATCTCCACAGTGGGTATCATCAGGTGTGCATGCACCCCGAGGACGTCGCCAAGACCGCGTTCCGGACGCATTGCGGCCACTTCGAGTTCTTGGTCATGTCGTTCGGCTTGACCAACGCTCCAGCGACGTTTCAGGCCTTGATGAATGATGTGTTGAAGCCCTTCCTCCGGCGTTTCATACTTGTTTTCTTTGATGATATACTAATCTTCAGTCCCACGTGGGCTGAACATTTACAATATGTACGAACTGTGCTGCAGCAACTCCGTGATCACCACCTCTTCGCCAAGCGCTCCAAATGCTTCTTCGGTGAGCCGACGGTCGCGTACCTTGGCCATATCATATCGGCTGATGGAGTCTCCATGGACAGCGACAAAGTGGCTGCGGTGGAGGCCTGGCCGCGTCCCCGTTCGGATCGGGCCTTGCGCGGTTTTCTGGGGCTCACCGGCTACTACCGCAAGTTCATCGCCGGTTATGGCGGTGTGGCTGCACCATTGACAGCCCTCCTCAAGCGGGAGGCCTTCTCCTGGACCGATGAGGCGGAGGCGGCCTTCCTCCAGCTCAAGGCGGCGCTTGTGTCTGCTCCACTGCTGCAGCTACCTGACTTCAGCAAGCGTTTCTTTGTCGATTGTGATGCTTCAGGGGCTGGGTTTGGTGCAGTACTTCATCAAGGAGATGGCACAGTGGCCTTTTTCAGCCGGGCAGTGGCAGCCCATCATGCCAAGCTACCGGCTTACGAAAGGGAGCTCATTGGCTTGGTCAAAGCTGTACGTCATTGGCGGCCATATTTATGGGGTCGTGTTTTCACGGTTCTCACGGACCATTGGAGTCTCAAGTACATCCTCGACCAGTGCCTTACAACCATTCCGCAGCACACATGGGTCACCAAACTCTTTGGTTATGATCTCACGGTCGAGTATCGTGCGGGGAAGCTGAATACAGTGGCGGATGCCTTGTCCCACCGTGATTCGGAGGCGCCTGCTGTCCGGGCGGTTTCAGGCCCAACAGTCGCCCTCTACGACGACCTTCGGGTGGAGCACCAGCGTGATCCGCAGGCACAGGAGCTGTGGGCACAGTTGGCTGCTGGTACAGCGCCTGATGGCTGGGTGCTGGTGGATGACATGCTGCTGCACCGCGGGCGTCTTTTCATTCCGGACGCCTCGGCCCTTTGGCCGCGTCTACTGTTGGAGGCGCATGGCAGCCATGAAGGAGCGCAGAAGACTCTTCACCGTTTTCGGGCATCCTTTTATAATGCTCATGCACACCGACTGGTCCGTGACTTCGTTCGTGGCTGTGCTATTTGTCAACGGAATAAGACGGAGCATCTACATCCGGCTGGGTTGCAGCCTTTGCCCATTCCAGAACATGTGTGGAGTGACATCGCCATGGATTTTGTTGAGGGCTTCCCACAGTTTGGCGGGAAATCAGTGGTCCTTACTGTGGTGGATCGGTTTTCCAAGATGGTTCATTTCGTTGCTTTAAGTCATCCATATTCAGCAAGTTCAGTGGCCCGTGCCTTTTTCGATAATATTGTGCGCCTTCATGGATTTCCCTGCTCCATTGTCAGTGACCGTCAGCAGTTTTTGGGAAGAACTCTTTAAGTTGGCCAATGTCCGGTTACTGCGCAGCTCGGCATTTCGTCCCCAAACTGATGGACAGTCTGAGGTGACTAACCACATCATCGTGATGTACTTGCGGTGTTTAGCTGGTGATCAACCGCGTTCTTGGCTTCAGTGGTTACCATGGGCAGAGTTCTGTTACAATACCTCCTTCCAGTCTGCTCTTCGTGCCACCCCCTTTGAGGTCGTCTATGGCAGGCCACCGCCTCCTCTTGTGTCTTATATTCCTGGTTCGGCCAAGGTGGCCGCGGTGGATCGGCAGCTTCGTGATCGTGATGTTTTCTTGGCTGAGATCCGTGACAGGCTGCAGTTGGCTTAGGATGTGATGAAAGATCATCAAAACAAGACACGTCGGTCAGTGGAATTTACTGTGGGTGATTGGGTTTTGTTACGCCTTCATCACCGCACGGCTGTGGGCATTACTACTGCTTCGCCGTCCAAGCTTGGGCCTCACTTCTTCAGGCCATATCAGGTGCTTGAGCGCATTGGAGCAGTGGCATATCGTCTGCGCCTTCCTCCCAAGGCACGCATTCATGACGTCTTCCATGTTGCTCTCTTGAAGAAGTTCGTGGGGGAGCCACCAACTGCGTTGGTTCCATTGCCTTCAATTCTTTATGGTCGGGTGGTTCCTACTCCAGCAGCTGTGATCCGTACTCGCCTCAACCGCGGACGCTGGCAGTTTCTGGTTCATTGGGATGGCCGCACTCCTGCTGATGCTACTTGGGAAGCTGTAGAAGATTTCAAAGACCGCTATCCGGAGTTCCAGCTCGCGGACGAGTTGTTTGTCCGGTGGGAGGGAAGTGTTGTGGACTCGTTTGTGGGCCGCCAGTATAGGCGTCGCCCCAAACAAGGCCTCAGCCCAGGCTGTGGCTAATAGGCTGCTGGCTGTTTAGATAAGGCAGGGAGGAGTTTTAGTAGATTGGTTTAATTATGGAAGTGCACCTGGATTATAAAGGGGCACCTTAGGAGATTGTAATAGGCATCGAAGAAGGAATAAACTCTCCCTGTATCGGGGTGGGAGTTTCCCTTCGACGGTGGCGTCGAGCGCTTCAGCCGCGACCACCGGAGAAGATCCCACCGCCGAGGTTCCCCGCTATCCTCTGCGTTCCAATTTTCAATCCAGCCTCCTTCTCCACTCTCCCCTCCATTCACCACACCGCTGGCGCCGTATCACCTTGTTGGGCTTCTGTGCAATAGAAAAGGAAGTTCTCATGAAAAATACCTTCCAGTTTAATTTTGATATTATTTTCTGCCATAACCCATTGCTTGTAACTCAATATGCAGGGTTTATGTCATATCAGCGAATTAAGTTCGGGCTGGTTGGCCAAGGCTGAGGATGTGAGAAAATGTCATGAATTTGTTTCATTTGCTTAGATTTCTACCCCTTGTTTAAGTAATCCAATCCACTGCATTTGTTGCAGGCTTTTGAAGTCGGAGATCGCATAGACGTCAAGCTTATCGAGGTTGGTAGCTATTTTTAAGTTCAACATGTGTCTGTCCTCAAGGCGTTTATAGTGCAAAACTGCTATTTCTATAATTCACACCTCCAGAAATGCCATATGTTAAGTTATCCAACCACATGATATGATGCCTTTCTCTGAATTCTGTTTCCTTGATCGTCTGAACCAGATAAATGATAAGGGTCAACTTCGGCTAAGTTCTCGAGCTTTGCTTCCTGACGCGGATTCAGAATCCAACAGCAGTCCAACAAAAGAAAAGACGCCACAAAAAGATGATGCCATCAAGATGACATCAAGGAGACCCAGGCGCAAGAGACAGTCTGAGTCGTCTGGAGCTGAAAATGCCACAACAAAGACTCTTGAGAAAAGCGCCGCTGCTCCAGCTGGTTCAAAGGGCAGTGAAGCCGCGTAGTAGGAAGGCTACAACAACTTGGTGATCAGACGATTGACTGGCCAAGTTAGGGATACACACATGACACATCAACTGACTATATGATGGTCATAGGGCATGACAAAGAGTTCAGACATGAGGCACAACTGTCTAGACAGGATTATAATGAAGAATTGATTGATCGACCTCGATGCTAGACAGGTAGCGTGCCTGCCTGATGCGTTACAAAAGGCTTGCGCCCATCCAGCAATAACGGTGCCCAGGACTGGATCGTCGCCCTGATTAGTGGCAACGGATCGGCGTAACAACCATGGAAACTTGAGTGCAATCTTCAGGATAGTTTACGTTTGCCTTTGTGTTGTATCCTTTTGTACTACATATTCTTGCCGATCCGGCCAATACAAACTACTGCGTGACGTGATTACTCAATTATTTTACGCTTTCATTGTATCACTAGACAGTATGCTCCAATGAAACATGGCATCAAGCACCCCACCCCCCCCCCCCCCCCCCCCCCCCCCCCCCCCCGTTTTTTTTTTTTTTTTTTTGCTTCCACGCTGTTGATGTTCAGCCTGGGAATAGCCACAACATTGAACCGAGATAATTTGACAAACAGGGGAGGCATTCTATAGCAGCACAACATA
This sequence comes from Miscanthus floridulus, assembly GCF_019320115.1. Classification (NCBI taxonomy): domain Eukaryota; kingdom Viridiplantae; phylum Streptophyta; class Magnoliopsida; order Poales; family Poaceae; genus Miscanthus; species Miscanthus floridulus. The sequence goes on along the minus strand of NC_089583.1, from coordinate 11,913,182 downwards.
TTCTAGTAACTCTGGATTACTGCTCACATTTACAAGCCAAATCCAACTCCTATCTCACACATCAAATCCAACCCAAATCCAACTCCTATCTCACATCAAATCCAACTCCTATCTTACACATCAAGTTACATCAATTAACTGTCCTGAACGACAATACAAAAACTACAAAAAGAGAAACGAAACAGAAACTAGAATCCAGGGCAACTTTCCATCGCCACACACTAGTTTCCATACTAGCAGCCAAGAAGGCTGTTTCTCAACGCTTACACTGAAGTCTGAGCAGTGAGATGTCTTTGTACTCTGTCAATTGTCCCACAAGAACTCGTTTCCCACCAATTCATTAGTGAGAAGTTGCTCGAACTCATCAAATTCGTGGAAGGGCTCGGCCTTAGAAGTCGCGGCATTGCCTCCAGCAGCGGCGGCAACGGCTGGATTGCTACTTACCGACTTGAAACTGCTACTTCTGCTGGGGACAATGCTGGCTGTGCTGTTGTTGATCACATTACTAGGCCCGGTACCGACCGTAGCTGCACCCTTTGAAGCGCTATTATTGATGCGCTGCGCCTGCTCCCCGGTAGCAGCACTATTGGTGTTAGCACCTCCTGATGTGATACCACTGTTTGCATTAGGGGTGTCTGGAGGTGGTTGCTGTGGCAATGTGCGGCTGTTAGTGTTCTTAACTTCTTGAAGCAGCTGGTTTAAAACATGCTGCTGATACTGTGGGCTCACACCCAAGCCCTGGTGATTATTTTGCACTCCCAAGCCCTGGAGATTGTTGTGCTGAGGCATTGGGTGCTGGAATGATCCAGAATGTTGAAATTGTGCTAGCTGCACTTGGTTAGGTCCACGGAAGGATCTAGCTGCTTCCAGCTGCATGCCATTGTGCATTGCAGCAGGACCTTTGAAGACACTGGATGCCTCCTGCTGAAGCATACTCTGATTTGCACTGGAGCTTCTGAGTAAATTCTGGTAACTGTTTAGTGTTGCAGCATTCTGTGGAGTACTATTACCAATGGCTCCAGCAACAGAAGTTCCGTTGTTGTCGACATGAGCGCTTATTTCTTGTTTGACGCCCATAACTTTGGTGTTGTTCTGGTCATTGGGAACACCAGCAGCATCCCTTATTTGTTTTGCCTCATGCGAATTCTGTCCTGGAAGCTTCGGTACATTTGGTTTTGGATAATTCTTCAGGCCCTCTGCATAAGAATACAGTGCACGTTAAAAAGACACCAAAGGTTGATGAGGTAAGCAGGAAGTGTGGCCTATATCAGAATATTATTGCATTCTGATAATCTACTGCTTTTGCCACTGTCCATGTCATATAGTTCAATCTTTTGCTGTTCTCAGAAGGAAAAACAAATGAAGCAACACATACCATATCTGATTTCTTTATATGCCACCGAGAAAACTAATACTCCTTTATATGCCACCGATGTGTCTGACAAGTGGGACCCCATAGTCACTTGACAGTGGCATATGACAGGATTTAAGTTTTTACCCAGAGGCTTGTGAAGACTTTTTTTTTCAAATTCTTTTGATAAATCCACAGCACAAACTTTGTGTACAGACATACATTAATAATGTATGTTCATATTTTTCGAATCTATACCAAGCACTATATTCAGCTTCATTAGGTCAAAAAACAACTGACTTTGACATGTAATCACATAGGTGTCAGCTGGGTTCGTTCCTTTATGGAAAACTCCCGTTTCTAGTGCTACAAGTTTCGTTTGTACAACAAAACTTGAACTAGCAATCAACTTTCCTAAAGGAGGCATATCATTTTAATATATGTCCTACCATCTTCTTGGAAACAGTCGGAAAACATTAGTCAGAACCTACTTTAGGAAAATTTGTTGACACAGACAACTAACAATTGACAGCTAGGTGAAAACTGAAGACAGTGATAGGTAAATGTGCATGATCATACCTATAGGACCAAGATTGCTTTTGTTGGTGAAGACAATCAAGTCCTTCATGTGATTCACCACCTCTGATATCTGACAAGGACAGATAACTATCAGTGTGCTTGATGTATATGGACATATGGAAACCATAGGATGCACATGCAGATATGAAGATATAATGTAACTAAAATCTAAGCAGGATTTGTGGGGCAACATAGAAAAGTATACAATGCAACGGGAAAAGCCTGTATTACCTGCAGGCAGCGAACATATCGTTTAGAAAGACCATGTTCATTCAAGGTGTGGTGCTCCAGATTCTTCACTAGTTGCCGTGATGCAGACACAAACCTAACAGCACAAAACAAAATGATGCCTTTGCATTAGCACAATAAAAAATAAGATTGCTCTGAGATACAGGATTTTCTATTTATCATGGCAAAAGATCTCTGCATAATGGATATTACAGAACTGAAGGTGTAGTTCACTAACATGTTGCAAATGGTTTGTGCATCATTGTTTGAAACCCCAGCAGGACCACTTTCACTGGCAGCCGCTTGGTATTTCTGGGCAACCTGTAGCAAATTATTGACCTGAAAGGCAGAATCATGTGTACAGTATAAGATATCATTATCAATCATCAATGATGGTTACACTTGTAAAACATGAACACACACTTAGGGAATGCCTTAAAGAGTACAGATTTACATTAAGATGTCATGAAAATGGGTTTGATCCTCACTGGGGTATCGTGAAGCAGTTCTGACCTCCAGTACATCAATGAAGAATGAAGAAAAATCTAAATAATTGTGGAAGAAGTCTGGTCGTGACAAGAAAGAGGCATTTTCACCCATTTATAGAAGTTGTCCTAAGTAATTAGACTTATGCCGCATCATGTATAATTTATTACCTAAGACCTAGGTTGCCAAGAAATAATTGTATTACTATGTAGCTAGGCAAGGGGAAGTTACAATTAAAAATTCTGTAGCCAAATTAAAGTGGAACACTGCGCTAGTATAAGAAATCCACCTGTGGTGCCAGAACCCGGCAAGTGATATACTCTTCATGACGTCGTGAACAGAACTCCCATGACATGATCTGAGTCAATGGTAGATAAGAATTGTTATTGCCCCTTGCTTGGGACTATTTCTATGCTTACAAATGCTACACGTAACATGGACAGGCTACAAAAATTGCACTCGCATGTGCGAACTACTACACCAAGCAACTTACCTTTAATTCTGGTGTGAATATGATTCTCAAATGCCCCTCATGTGTAACATGTTGGTGCTCATAAACACTCTTTTGAACAACTTTTGTATGCTCCAGCAGCATTAGTCCATTAGGCAACCGGAATTCGTTGGGCATGTCAAGGAATAGGTATTCATCTATGACACCATGATCAAATCTAATTTGACAGAGTCTAGGAAGCACTTCATAGGTAGCCTCTGTCAGAGAGATCAGACATAAAAATGATACCTGAGTAAGAGATACTTGCATTACAAGTAACAAATCAGAAAGCTACTTGGACAAGAAACGCTAAGATGTGCATCTATATTATGGCAATAGCATTTGCATGGTGCACACTGCATAGAAACCACAGTTTAGCTAATCTTTGGTTTACCACATATTCAATGTGAAAAGGTAGACATTGATGGGATGCCACCGGGCAGACCCAGTGCCGGAGGCTCCCACATGAGTGGGGTCTGGGGAAGGGAAAAGCCGAGGCAAGCCTTCCCCCCGCAAAATCTTCGGAGAGGCTGCTTCGAACCCACGACCTGATGACTCAGTGAGACAGCTCTCACCGCTGCACCAGGGCCTGCTCTTCCATGCTGTTTAATTGTTCTTCATTTGCCGGGTCATCAGTCACTCATTTCAAATGCAGATGCAGTTGTGCACATTATGATTATTGCCACTCGGCATATATTCATGAGACAATGCATATCCATTCTTCATGCCTATGCATGCCGCATTATTACAATTTTTATTATCACATAATTCATCTTTGTTCCAGCCTCAAAATGTATCAAGTTTGTAAACTGTACTAAATTCATGTTTGTTCTGGCCTTTTGTAATTCATCTTGGTTTACCACAGATTCAATGTGAAACTTCATATAATTCATTTTTGTTAACCACAAGATATTTATAGGAAAGTAGAGTTTGTTGCTAACAACTAACACGAAATCAACAAGTTTCAAAGAGAATCTACAAAAACTAAATTTGAATATCAAAAGAAATCATCATGAATATATTTTGCCAGAGTTGACAGAAATTAGCTAACCATATCCTTTTCCACCATGTGTATTGCATATGTCACATCGCCATGTGTCCTGCAATGGATAAAATAGGACTGTATGAAGCATTATATAAATATCCATCACCTTTTGCAAATTTAAAAGACCAAGGAATATTCTCCTTCACATTTTAACTGTAAATGTGCAGAGCAAAAAGAATTGGTCTTTTCTATTTAGCTACTGCAACAAGAAAACTTTTTTTACTACAGAAAGCTATACCTATAGACTATATTCTGAAGCCACTAAAAGATACTAAATTAGATGTGGTGTTCAATGATCAAGCAGAAGTTTAAGAAGATGATAATCAATCTTATTTTGGAATCAAGACGGAAGTGATGCTGGACAGCAGAGAGTGATGTTGGACATGGAACACAAAACCAAAGAGTAGGAACAATGTAATCGCAAGTAAAATTTCCACTGTTAACGTAAACTGTTAACTAACCTGAGCTGTTTGTGGAGTAGAAACTGAAGCGTTCGCTCTCTTATCGTAAGATGACACACACCATCTTTCTCTTGCTCGTGGTGCAAAATATTCCTCAACAAGCTTCCTCCAATATGTTATGGGATTATTCTACAAGACAGTGTACCAATAAATTGTACTGCCAAAGGCTTGCATCTCGTAATCTCATGATCAATGTATACAGTGCAGAAACACAAACACACCTCTGGACGATGACGCTTGTGATATAAATACTGCATTAGCCTGCGCGAACAAAGCCCAGTATCGACAGGAATCCTAAAAGGTCCAGCTATTCCAGGCTGTGCTAGCGGTGGCCTAAGCTGAGGCTGACGAGAAACGCCAATTTGAGATGGTTGTATCTGAGCAAACGGTTGCAACAACTGCTGCTGCCTCTGCTGCAACTGTGCTAGTTTATGCTGCTGGATCAAAGCTTGAAGCTGTGGGTTCTGTTGCTCCTGGAGATGAAGGGAACTCTGACCATGGAGCAGCTGCTGAATCAGCTGTTGCTGCAGTTCATCTTGCCTAACATCAATTCTTGATTTCTTTGGAGCATGCAATGCACCACCAGCCTCAATCATCGGATGTGATGTTACACTTGAAGACCTCCGGTTTTGTACCTGGTCTTGGGGTGGACTTTGCTGCACAATAGAGCCATCAATGACTGAGGAGCCAGAGATGTTATTTGATGAAAATGATATTGGGGATGCTGGAACACGCATGAATGAATCAGTATTCATGCTTCTACTTGGTTGCAACTGAGCACCTCCGGTGAATGATGAGTTGGCATCTGTCATCACCCTGAAGAATCTCGAATAAAAGCAGGGCACATAACTGGAAATTAACAATAACGATCTTCCAATATTTTGTAGCTAGAACCTGTTATGAGAGTAAATATCAGTGAAGATTCATGAAGTCATCTAAGACACATGCAAGTTACAATGAAAGTTTATCATCAATTTTCATTCTTGAACCAATCAGCCGATGTACCAAGCGACAAAAGAATCAAATAACAGACAACAAATTATCATTGCTGACTACTTTTAACGTACAAAGAAAACACATTTGCAATTATTCAACGGATGCAAATACATTTCCCAGAAATACAGAACACGGAGACAGGAGAAGGTGCCAGGTACAAAGATGACCACAATAATGAAAATGAACTGTAGTAGTTTTGTGATAATAAAAGCACCTGAATAGCCAACTGATCGTGTTCATATCAGCAAAATGAGTAGCAAATTCAACTCATCTCAGCAATGAGCCTAGTAAAATTGAGCTAACTTAGAAACAGTAATAATAAGCACAACATGAAGATCTGATAGTCTCTTCTGCAAGAACTAAAGAATCAAATCTCCTATTCAATGAAGAAGGGAATCAATAGATGATGATTAAGAGAAGAAAACCCATCATATATCATAATCTTTTGTGGGCTAGAACTGTAAACAGGGGAAAAAAAAAGAACCGATACAACTTCAAAACAGTATGGTCCCCAAAATCCATACCTTTAGTGTATCAAAGAAAAGATACACTTTACCATCGAGATTGATCACACCCTCTTCGATGCCAAGTCAAACAAAATATGGATTATAAATTTCTAATTTTTAGTCTCCCCAATACTACCAATTTCCAATAGGCTACGAATCATGGCACCTTGGGATGGCCTGGCCGACCAAGGATGAGACATCACAGGGCCTAAGCGCCTCTGGTACAAGTAGATGGCAGTGAAGTCGAAGAGCGTGTGCAGGTATGGGAGAAGAAGACATAATGGTCGGCAAACTCACTGTCTCCAAGCAGCAAACAGGGTGGATGCTGACACCTTTGTAGGCTAAACACAGGCACACCGCACAAGATTGCCTCTTTGTTTTTCATTGCTCCATTCATCAGAGCTACAGTACTAAATAGGGGAGGACCCAGCATAGGATATGGGTGTGCATGTGCACACCGGATATTTTTTGCGAAACCGAAATTAGCAGGCATAACACATGTATTTACTAGTAATTGGGGCAGATCCGAATATAAGTAGCTTACATTAGGGTTTGGGTAATTGGGTGCTCGGTTTCGAACAGCACGAATGAAGAGAAGGGGGCAAGCATACCTGGTGGGCGCCAGTCGCCGGCGAAGGGGGCCGGACGATGACCTGGCAAAGGGCACCGTCAGTCGCCGGCGAAGGAGCTGACGAAGACCCCGCAGAGGTCGTCGCCAATCGCCGCCAGTCGTCGCCGCCAGGAAAGGAAGGCTGAAAGAGCGAGAGCGAGGTGAACGCCAGAACGGGGACAGTCTTTTCTTTTCTTTTCCTTTCCTTCCTTTCTTTTTCTTTAAAAAAAAAAGGCAAATTTTGCTATTGGACATGCCAAATGACGCGTCTTTGCTGACGGACACTGTGTTTTTCATCTTTTGCCGTGAGACACTCTGGTTTTTGGGTTGCGGTGCCCACTGGCAGTATTTCCAAAAACCAGAGTGTCTCACGGCAAAAGATGAAAAACACAGTGTCCGCCAGCGAAGACGTGTCATTTGGCACGTCCAATAGCAAAATTTGCCTTAAAAAAAACGTCCTTAGGCAACTTGCATATCATCTAGGAGTACTGTATAGGGTTAATTACATCGGTGCAATTATAATTTTACTGTTTTCAAACCACAACAATTACACTATCTAATGCTCCACTATGGGCGTCGTTTCGCGTCGATCTGTGCGAACGAGGCTAGCCCGCATATACGGTGTCTTAAAAAAAAGAGCGATATCTTATCTTTCGTATTCGCATCGGCCGCACCGCCCACGCTTTGGTCACGTATGCACGAGCTTTGCTAGCGTTCGTGTCTACATGAGCGTAGCCGCTAGCTGCGTACGCACGAGCTCCACCGGCCGCGTTGCGCCGCCCGCCTATGATGAGGGAGACTGTTGTCGCCTCCACCACGGGACTTGGACGCCTGGTCGGTGGCTAAGAAGACCTCCGCCTCCACCTGCCCAGCTTGCAGGGGCCAGGTGTGGAGCTCGTCCGCGTGCAGCTCACGGCAGCCTAGGCGGAGCTCGCCCACACACATCTCACGCCCACCTACCTAGTTTGCCGTGGCTGGGGCGAAACTCACCCACGTGCAGCCCGCGACGACCGAGATAAAACTCCACGCACCGACGAGGATCCATTCTCCCAAGCAGCAAGGAGATGTTGCGCTAAAACTATATGTTGCAAGCATCTATTTCAAGTATTTCATATGTTTTAAAGGTATGTTGCAAGTGTTTTATATCGATGTTGCAAAAGTAGATCAGGATGTTGCACATGTTGCAATGGTGTTTTCAAGTTGTCAGGTTCATAAACCCAGGGTCCCCGATGTGCCCGCTTCCCAGCAAAAACTCGGCCCAGCAGACGACATTACAACGACGCACGACTTCTGGGCCGGCCCAGATACCTAACGACAGACTGAAAGAGCGATCCAATCTCCGACCGGAAGACCTAGCCAAGGAGGGGACGACGCTCGCTTCCGACTCCAACCCGTTTTTTTGACTGGGAATACATCGAACCTCTGCTTACAGCTCTTCTCCGACCGGCGCGGTCGAAGCCGACTGAGAACAACCGACCGGGGATGCCCGCTCGGTAAGGACCCAAGAATCAGGCGGAGCAGATAAGGCAAGACGCTCAAGTCAACCGCAATACCAAAGACCATACCCTGTATACCTATATGACAGTACTGACAGGCCATGTCAGAAGGGTGCTTTGCAACCTTTCAGACATATCAGAACATAAACAGTGTTGTGGGCACCGATATTTGTCCTATAGTATGATAGGCACCGACATTTGCCATATCAGAAGAGCACGATGGAGCCTGCCACGTGCATCTGGGCATCAATAGTATTATGGGAGGCGACAAACTGTCTTGTACCCGACGACGTGGGCAACAAGACTAGGAAACACCCACACTCTCTTTCTCTCTCTCTCCTAACTTGTAAGGCCGTCGTCCCGTTCACCTATAAAAGGGGGGGTGCGCTCTCTCCTAAAAGAAGGAGGGTGATTTTGACTCTCTCTCTGCTAAGCTTTAGACATTCTGAGCACTCAAACAGCTCCACAGCTCTAGAACTCTAAGACTACACAGAGTATACATTTCGATACTTAGCGCATGTTGGAGCTCCCGTCACTTTTGGCCCTTTGGTTCAGAGTCTGACCAGACCTTTGGCACCCCCTTCTTATTCTTATTTGTTTGTAACCCCACAGTAAACTTCAAACATCTGGGCTCAGGAATAAAGTCTCTGACCCGACTGGAATTGGACGTAGGGCACGTTGTCTGAACCAGTATAAACCCTATGTCATTGAGTGCTAGGCCACATCCGATCACAACATACGACAAAACTACAAATATTTACTTACTGGTCACTTTTCGCACCAACAGTTGGCGTCGTCCGTGGGGAAGACATCGTACATTCACACTTTTGGTCATCGGATGGCCCACCTTTCCGCAATCTTTGGCATGATAGGCTCAAGCGATATGATTCGCTTCGGCTCGCTGGAGTTTCTCATGCTCCCACCTATTGGGATGTGGGCTCCTCCCGTCTTTGAGCCATTCCAACCTTCCTCTTCGGAAGCTTGGACTTCGTCGTCGATCAGCTCGGTGTGCTTCGCCTCTGTGAGGAGTCACTTGTCCCAACGCCCATCGGAGGAGGAGTGCCCTCCGTCGGATCTGGGCCACCCGATGACTTCAACGACGAGACACCTGCGCTCCGCTGTGAGCCCACGTAGGGCTCAAACCCCACTATGAGTAACGTACATATTGTTCTTTACTCTTTATTTAATATCTTTCGCCGACTCTTCGAAGGGACCCTGTTGTCCTCAACACAACCGCTGTACGACTGGTTCTCCTATGGCCTCGCGTCCCCCATGGATGCATATGCGTGGGGACTCCAAAAGATGCTGACGTCGCCCCCTCTCACATCCAAATTCGTGGGGACGGCGGGCTACGCTCCCGCCTCTTTCCACGACCTTGTGGATGACGAGGTTGAAAGCGACGGCTCCAACATCAACGATGTCATGGCACCTAGCCACCCTCTGTCCCGGGAGTGCGCTATGGCGGACGCTTTGGGATAGCCACCGGTGATAGCGGAGTCTCTACAAACTCACACCCTTCTGGACCCTCGTGCGGAGGCCCTCGTGCGTGTGTAGGAGCATGGCGAGTAGTTACGACAAAGGTAGCAGAGCCAGCCGCCACCTACGCCGACGCACTCGGCGCAGCACGCTGTGCCACGCACATAACTCGGCGAGCGGCGCCCGGGGTCACGCCCACCAGGTCCAGCGCAACATCATGGATAGACGAAACGATCCCCCATAGTTCGCTTGGGCTAGCCAGAACATCATCGCTGCAACGATGCTTCTGCGCGGCCTTCCTAAGCCTGATGACCCCTAGGAGCAGGCGATCCACCAGAACCTCCGGGCTCTGGTGGAAACCGGCGTCGTCCAATAGGCGGAGAGCTCTGCTTTGCGACACCAACTCGCAGCCTCTCTCCCCACCGAGGGAATGGGGGCGCACCAGTCAAACCGCTCCATCTGCTCACCGCTATAGTCACCGGGCGTGGAATAGGAGGCCGCAGCTGCACCACGGCCTGACCCGGTGCCCGCTCCACACCGACCACCTATACGTGAATGGCTCGAGCCAAACCAAGGTGCTCGCAGCGTCATCAACAATCAGCATCAAGCCCGACGTGATGATGACGTCCATCATGGAGCGGTGAGAGTAGGCAGCACGGGCCCCAGCCAGACCATCGAGGGGAGCGAAGAAAAGCACCCCAAGCATGGTCACCGACCAGATTATCGGAGTCCCAGGCCAGATGGCCTAGGACCATGGGTCTTTGGCTATCACATCCAGAAAGCACCGTTCCCACCGTGCTTTCGACCACCTACCAACATCACCAAATACACCAGGGAAACAAATCCCGGTATATGGCTCAAAGACTTCTGGCTCGCCTGCCGAGCCAGAGGGGTGGATGATGACCACTTCATCATTCAATACCTCCCCATCTGCATGGGGGAGCATGTTCAAGCGTGGCTCGAATTCCTCCCACCTGACAGCATCCGTGACTGGGTAGATCTCAAGAGGATCTTCATCAGGAATTTCCAGGGGACGTATGTCCGTCTTGAGAATTCCTAGACCTCAAGAGCTGCCAGCAGGAGCCTAATGAGTCCTTGAGAGATTACATCCGTAGGTTCTCAAAATGATGCAACTCCTTTCCTAATGTCGTTGGCGTGGACGTCATCAGCACGTTCCTCTCTGAGACAACCTATGAGTCCTTGATCCATAAGCTCGGCTGTTTGAAGCCCCGTACCACCCGTGACCTACTCGACGTCACCATAAACCACACCTCCGGTGAGGAGGCAATCAGAGCGGTCTTTAGCAGATGCTGGGACAAGAGCAAGGACAAGCACGAGGGACCCTCCATGCAAAGGGGCAAAAAGAACAAGAAGGATCGGTGCTAATCGGCCAACTCCACTTTGGTCACCATGGCCGATCGTGCGGGCAAGCAGCCCCAGCAGGGCCAGCCCGACCACTTCAATAAGCTCATGGAGAGTCCATGCACCAACCATGCCTACCCCATCAAGCACCTCTACAAGGACTGCAAACTCCCAAGCACTTTCTACGACAAGCCGATAGACCGAAAGAAGGAAAGGGCAAGGAGGCAACAGCTAAGAAAGGAGGCATGGTGGGCAAGGATGGGGATGGCTTTCCCAATCCTAAGGAATGCCTCATGATCTTTGGGGGATTTGATGCCATCTACTCCAAGCGCCAGCACAAAGTGCGCTACAAAGAGGCATGCATCGCTGAAACGGTTGTCCCCTCTTTCCTTAGCTGGTCAGAATCTCTGATCACTTTTGATCAGAGGGACCATCCTTCTTATGTCGCTAGACCGGGTCGCTACCCACTCATTGTCGACCCCATTGTCCACAAGAAGCGCCTCACCAAGGTACTGATGGATGGAGGTAGCGGCCTCAACATTCTCTACATCGACACCCTCGACACCATATGCATCCCCTGGTCAGAGCTTCACCTAGTGAGCTCTCCCTTCCACGATGTGATCCCGAGGACACAGGCATACCCGCTCGGGCAGATTGACCTACCCATCACATTTGGCGACCAGGCCAACTTTTGCTCGGAGGTCCACTCCTTCGAGGTGGTGGACTTCCTAGGGTCCTACCATGCCATCTTAGGGCTGCCATACTACACTAAGTTCATGGCGACCCCCAACTACACCTACCTCAAGTTGAAGATGCTAGGACTAAACAGTGTCATCACTGTGGGTAGCACATTTTTGCATGCCTAAACATGCTACCACGAGCATTACGAGCTCGCCACTGCCATCAACTCAGCCGAGCTCCCTCAGCTCGAGAATTCATCGACTCTGATAGTCCTAGACTGCAACAAGCCAACCTCTTCGACTGCCTTCCGCCCAACTAAGGAAACTAAGGCGGTGGGGATCGACCCCACTGACCCAATCAAGACGGTGTGGATCGGGGCCAAACTCTTGACCAAATAGAAATGCGAGCTCACCAACTTTCTATGCGCCAATCATGATGTCTTTGCATGAAAACCTTCTGACATGCCGGGCATACCGTGGGAGGTCTCTGAGCACGCATTACGCATCGTCCCAGGCTCAAAGCCCACCAAGCAACAACTGTGTTGCTATGATGATGAGAGGCATAGGTCCATAGGCGAGGAGATCGCCAAACTCCTAGCAGCTAGGTTCATCAAGGAGGTATACCACTCCGACTGGTTTGCTAATCCTGTTCTTGTTAAAAAGAAGACCAGAAAATGGAGAATGTGCGTTGATTATACTAGCCTCTACAAGGTGTGTTCGAAGGACCATTTTCCTTTGCCACGCATAGACCAGATAGTCGACTCCACCTCAGGATGCGAAATCCTCTCCTTTCTAGATGCCTACTCATGCTACCACCAGATCACGATGAAAGAGTCCGACTAGCTTGTAACTTCATTCATCACCCCATATGGTTCGTACTGCTATATAACCATGCCTTTCGGTCTAAAGAATGCTGGCGCCACCTATCAATGGTGCGTGCAGCAATGCTTCATCGACCAAATCGACCCGCTTGACCAGCCAGACCAAGTCGAGCGGCCAAAACCAACAATCACCATCTATGTGATGACATAGTGGTCAAAACAGCTTAAGCTTATGACCTAATCATGAACTTGGCCACAACGTTCATGAACCTCTGAAGGTTCAACATCAAATTGAATCCCAAAAAAAGTGTTTTTAGGGTTCCAAAGGGGAAGTTGCTTGGATACATCGTGTCCAAACACGGTATCGAGGCCAACCCCAAAAAAATCACAGCCATCTACAACATGGGCCCTATACGCAACGTCAAGGGTGTACAAAGGCTCACTGGTTATTTGGCCACCCTAAGCCGGTTCATCTCCTGGCTGGGCGAGCAGGGGATGTCTCTCTATAAGCTTCTCAAAAAGACAGACATGTTCGTCTGGACTGAGGAAGCATAGCAGGCTTTGGAAAGCCTCAAAACGTCACTAACGTCGGCCCCAATCCTCATCGCTCTTGAATAGGGAGAACCCCTCCTCCTCTATGTCGCGGCAAGCAACCACGTGGTGAGCGCCACCCTAGTCGTCAAAAGGGAGGAGTCGGGACACCACCTGAAGGCCCAACGACCCATATACTTTGTCAGTGCGGTACTCACCAACGCCAAGGTTCGATACCCCTAGGTGCATAAACTTCTATACGCCGTGCTGATGACGACCCAAAAGCTCCTACACTACTTCACCGACCACGAAGTCATGGTCGTCACTTCATTCCTGCTAGGAGACATCATCCGCAACTACGACGCCACGGGATGTATCTCCAAGTGGGCACTCGAACTAATGGGCCACGACATCAGGTATATCCCCTGCACCGCTATTAAGTCTTAGGCTCTCGCGGACTTTATCACCGAATGGACGGAGGTCCAGCTCCCAACCCTAGACGTCACCCATGAGTACTAGATGATATACTTCGATGGGTTGGTGATGCTACCCGGCTTAGGGGCTAGAGTGGTTCTGATCTCACTGGATGGGAGCAAGCTTCGCTACGCGACCCATCTCCACTTTTCGGCCTCAAACAACATCGCGGAATACAAGGCCCTCATCAACGGACTATGCATCGCCATCGAGCTCGGCGCTATGCGACTATACGTCCATAGCGACTCAGAGTTGGTCGTCGACCAAGTCATGAAGGAGTCCTCATGCAAAAGCCCCCTCATGGCAGCATACTGACAGGAGGTGCGCAAGCTCAAGGACAAATTCTAGGAGATCGAACTACATCAAGTCCCTAGAAAGGACAACGATGCCGCTTATTTTCTCACAAAATTGTCTGACAGGCAGGTTCTGTCTCTAGATGGGGTCTTTGTCAATGACATTCACAAACCATCTGCCTACATCCTAGAAGGTCCAATCCAGACACACTCCAACACCAATCCGGCACTTGGGGGCTCTGACCTCGGTGCCTCCATGACAACGTCGCCCGTCGACGTTGCCGTGGTAGCACTCAATCAAGCTAACTGGAGAGCACTGCTACTCACCTATCTCCTCGAGGAGATTCTCCCACCAGAAAGGACTGAAGCACGATGAATCACTTGATGCACCAAAACATTCGTCACATTCGGTAACGAACTTTACAAGCGAAGTCCGTTAGGAGTACTCATGAAATGCATCCCTACCAACCAAGGGAAATTGCTCCTCCTTGAGGTCCATGCTAGAATCTGTGAACATCACGCGGCCTTGAGGTCGCTGGTCGAAAAAGCCTTTCGCCAAGGTTTTTACTAGCCCACCGTGCTACGAGATGTAGAGGAGGTCGTCTGTAGGTGTGAGGGATGCTAGTTCTATGCTCGACAAACTCATTTGCCAGCATAGGAGCTTCAAACCATCCCCATCACCTAGCCATTCGTGGTCTGGGGCCTCAACATGGTTGAACCCCTCAAAAAGGGCCCAGGCGGCTTTGCTCACCTACTCATAGCGGTGGACAAATTCATCAAATGGATAGAGGCAAAGCCCATCACCAACATTCGCTCAGAAGAGGCAGTCAAGTTCTTCCTTAACATCATCTACTATTTTTGGTGTTCCTAACTGTATCATCACTTGACCATGAAACTAACTTCATCGGAAAGAAGTTCCTAGAGTTCTGTGATGGATACGACATTAAGATCAACGAGGCCTCGGTCGGACATCCATGTACTAATGGTTAGGTCAAGCGGGCCAATGGCATGGTCCTCCAAGGACTCAAGCCATGCATCTTCGACTGACTCAATAAGTATGCTGGGTGATGGGTTGTAGAGGTCCCAACGATCCTCTAGAGCATGAGAACGACCCCTAACCGATTCATAGGGTTCACACCTTTCTTCCTAGCTTACGGAGCTGAAGCAGTGTTGCCCTCTGACCTTGACCATGGCGCTCGAAGAGTGAAGGCTGAGCCGCGGTTGACCTACTCGAGAAGACTCATGAGATGACCATCATCCGCTCCGCTCGCTAACAACAAACTCTCCACAGGTACCATGAAAGAAAAATCAGAGGGAGGATCCTCGAGGTCGGTGATCTCATGCTCCGAAGAACCCAATAAACCAAGGAGAAACATAAACTCTCTTCACCATGGGAAGGACCCTGTATGGTGACCGAGGTGATCCGACTGGGCACCTACCGACTAAAGGACGACAACGACAATGTTCTCACCAACACATGGAACATCGAACAGTTATGTTGTTTCTTCCCCTAAAGCTTGGTCATACCATTTTCTTTCATTCAACGTTCGCTCCTACAAGCACCCTAGCCCAAGAACTCTTAGCCTAGGTTGCTCGGGGGCTCCATGATGGTGTGATACGACCTCTCTTTTTTTACTATCATATAGTAAATACTTTTCACCCAAATGAAAGGGTAGTCCATTCCTTTAATTACCCTATGTAACTTATGTTTTAAACTCCTGACCGATCACACCCCATCATGACCTATGGTTACGAGCAGCTGAGCCTCACGGGCCACGCCCGGGTTGTTAAGGTTGCAGCCTATGGGTCAAACGGGTAGGTGCAAAAAAGAAAAGATAAAAAACAAAGCTATGCTAGGGTAAAAACAAGGAACGGATGGGACAACCTTCCCCTTACGAAGTGATTCCATCACAAAACAAAATTGAAGTATTCATGAATACAAAAAAACTATTCACACAGGGGCTCCCCCATGAACTTATCTTTTATATATACTAACTGCTTCTACTCTAAATTCTATTGTGGCCACCCATGCGACATCCGTTGACGTCTCGGTCGACGAGGATAAGGGTTGTTTGCTTTCCGATGGGATGATGTTCGACTCGGTCGGAGGCGGGATGATGCTCGCTTTCGACCTAGTCTCCACTCTGTCCGCAGGCTGGATGGCATCTTCTTGGTGCACGCCTTCAGCCATGCTCGAATGGCAAGCCTCCATCACCCACTGTGCGGAGACTTGCTCGGCAACCATCTGTGCGTATGGCACCAAGCTCTCCCCATGCGCATGGATTGCATCCGCACTCCAGCCGTCAGTGTACCCTCTGTAGATGGCAGTGAAGTCTAGGTCTGTGTGGTGTGTCACCATGAGGTCAGCACCCCTGACGTCCCGTAGAACATGCCATCGGAGATGGGCACCCGAACTTCGCTCAGGACCTCCGCTAGCTAGACAGTGGGCGTGCTGGTGCTCGGCGCCGACCCAAACACCTCGAAAATAACCACCTAGGTGACGTTGTAGATCTGGTCGAGCTCCCCCATGAGAGCATGTCACTCTTCAAGGGACTTGGCTAGTGCCTCTGCACTTCGACCGATCACCTTTGGCTGTCTCCAGCTCTCGCTCCAGAGAATCAATTTTCCACCTAGTTCTAGAAAAAGGACGACAAGTTTATAAACGAAGGAAAGAAAAAACCAAGGCATCAACCAAAGGCAGAACAGATACATACCAAGGTGGGTGCTTTCAAGGATGGAGAGTCCTTCCTCTTGCTGGGTCACCTTCTTGAGCAATTGAGCGTTCGACTCCTCCACCCCAAGCACCTGCCCCCGAAGCATGAGCACTTCTTGATCAGCCTCTAACCCGACCCTCTGCTCCATCTCCAGAGCCTCCAAGGATTTCTAGAGTGCCACCTCGGTCTTTGATAGGTGGACCTTCGCTATGTTGAGTCCCCACTCGGCAGCAGTCGCTAGTTCCGTCGCAAGTAGTTCCATCGCCTGTGCTCCCGTCGCCTCGGTCGCCCGATCTTCAGACTCACAGCAGGTGGATTCTAGCTAGAGCTCAAGGTCGTCGACCCACTATGACATCGTGGCTTCTTGCTCCATCCGACTATGTTCCTCTGGAAGGAAACAGGACATGCAGATCGACATCGCCTCTAAATCCTGTAAAGCGAGAAACAAACATGCTAAAACAACCAGTGAAAGACCAAGGAGTCAAGGACAAATGATAAAAACATAGAAAGCTTACCTCTGCGATGCACAGTAGGTCAACTAAAACCGCCTGATGGATGAGCTCAATCTGCTCCAAGTCCTCCTTGAGCCTCACCTTGGTTTGGGCGAGATCAGACTCCATCGACAGTCCTCTCTCCTTAAGCAAGTGCTAGAGCCCCACCTCCTCCTCATCACGAAGGACAAACCAAGCCTTCCTCAGGTCACCAGGGTAGGGCCACAATAGCTCATGGGTCACCCCCAACCCGGTGGAAGGTCTAGCCATCGCAATATCATGCGACGACCGGACCATCGCCAACTCCTACAACAGTGGGATGGCTGACGGCTCCACCCTAGTGCCTGCCTTGCCGGAGCAGGGGATCTCCACTATCTGGACTCTATGGCTCACCGGTGGATGTTCTACCTCTGACCTGGCCATGTCTCCTCGTGACCCCTCTAGCTATGACTAAGAGGGCGAACCATGTGTTCCTCCACCGAGTGAAACAGGGAGCCTGGTCTCCCTCCTCTCTTCCACCGTAGCTATTGGGGGAGGGATCATAAGGGTCACCTCTAACCCAACCTCCACCATTGCCATGGGGATCATCGCCGCCACTGTTATCGCCATACTCGCGACCGGCCGGGAGGACGCAATCCCTAGAAGGGAAGGTCGCACCACCGCTAGTCAGCTTTCCCCGCTGCTCATCATGACTCACTGCACGCTGGGTCTCCACTCCTCCAGCACGAGAGGCAGGTGATGCCTAGTCCCATCAGTCCCTGGCCACTATCAAATAAGTACAGGTCAGTTGCGCTCAAAGAACTCAACTGTGAGATCGAAAAGGAACATGGATACATACCTAGCCGAAGGCGGCATGGCCCTAAAGCCCTGACCCGCTGGCGATGAGCCCACCGGATGAGGACCGCTCATGGGTCGCGACCCACTCCCCCTCGTATCGACCGAGGGAGGAGTCAACCTAGTCAGTTCCTGATCGGCCCATGAATGTTCACGACCGCCGGCTTGTGGCGCACCCACCGGAGCAACTAACGGGGCATCTCCCCGTTGTGGGTCACGCGCATGCGCGTGACCCCAAAGATGCGGGGGTATGAGCATGCTCCACTGATTGGCCAGTGTGCCCCACCATGCTAGGAGCAGGGGGTGCGAAGCCAATGATGCCTCCTATGACCGGCCGGCATGCCCTGCCACACTCAGAGCAGGGGGGTGTGAAGCCAACGATGCCTCCTCCGATCGGCCGGCAAGCCCCAGCATGCTTAGAGCAGGAGGGTGCGAAGCCAACGATGCCTCCAAAGGGTGCGGCGACCGCACCCACTTCACCTCTCGCTCGACGGTAGTGTCCAAGCTCATGGCACGCTTCCTTGACTTAGGAACATCGCCACACCTCTCCGTATCCCTCCCACCGCCGATGGACGCGACCACCGGCTCATGATGCTTCAACGAGGTCGCGACAACGCCCCCTCCCTTCATCCTCGGAGGCGCTCGCATCACCACCCATCTCCATGGGCTCCTCTGACTTGAGCTCCACCTCCACGTCGCTCCTACTTTCGCCCGCCCGGACCCGCTGGCCGATTTCCTTCTCCTTCTCGAACCTCCTCCAGGCCTTCTCATCTATCTTCTTCTTCTTTGGCAACCACTGCCTCCTTTAGTGTAGCTTGCTGAGCTATGCCCTCCGACCCCCTTGGAAGATGCGGCTGAGATCTGTAACCTGCGAGCCCCTATGAAATGAACGACTCGAAGTGAAAACAATAGAAAGCAAGAAGGAAAAAGGTCATGAAATAAAAAGAGTGGAGCATACCATATTGGATAGCTTCATGGCATGAAGAGGTCTGGGCTTTCCTTCAAGGGACTCTTTGTCCCTCAGTTGCAGCACCCGATCGAGTTGACTCTAGACTTCGTCCTTCAGCAACTCCTCTGGCGATGCGCGGTTGGGATCTATTAGGCTGAAGTATGCCCACATTGGCCACCTCCTCTCCGCCAGCGAGGTGACTCGATGGTGGAAGAAGGTGTGGAACACCTGCAACCCATCGAGGCCATGCAGCACCAGCTTCTAAAGCTCCACCTTGATAACCTCCAGCTTGTTCTTCCCACTGGAGGGACCCCACAACTAGCTCTCACGCCTCTCCGACCTTCTTTTGGTGAACGGCAGGAATGGCGCCTCCACTAGGTTCCTAATGTAGAACCACTCGCCATACCACCCTCGATTGGAGTTGTAGGGGGAGTATGCGGGGTAGGAGCCTGATGGCCTCGACTTCTTCTATAAGGTGAAGCCCCCAACCAACATGGTTCTATGTGGCTTCCCCTCAGACAAGGCTCGCCCGGTGAAGATCCGCCGAAAGAGGTCCACGTGTGGCTCCATCCCAAAGAAGGCCTCACAGACGGTGATAAAACCGACAACATGCAGCTCCCTAGTCAGATTGAGGTGCTGCAGCTGCAGGCCCCACTCATTGAGGAGCCCACGCAAGAACCAGTGCGTGGGATATCCTTCGGTAGGAGCAACCCCTTCTCGGCGAAGGCAGCCAGCACCGCCTCATGTACATTGGATGGCCTCTAGTTCAACATTGTGCTTTGGATTCATGAACGAATCTGTGAGTTCTCCTCTCCCTCGCTTTACCCTCTCTCTCCTAGAAACCACCACGGCGCACGAACAGGCTTGGCGAGAATGAAGAAGGAGGAGAGGCGGGTAGGTGGAGAAAGGCGAAGGAATAGGATGAAAACCCTCTCCCTTCCCCTATTTAATGTGGATAGGCATGCGGTGGGATGTGTCCTAACTGATGGGATGTGCCCTACCCAACGAAACGTCGCTCAGTTAAAATAGGACGTGGCCTAGGTTGGGCCCACCACTACCTTAACCTAGGCGTAGGAAATAAGGCGCAACTGCATGCAAACGACCCTCCGTCATCCTAGGTAGGGTTTGGAAGGGACCACCAATAGGATCTCCATCGAGGAAAGACCAACAGGCTACCTGAGTTGATCAGATGGCTTAGATGACTGCCAAGAGATAGGTAAGGAGCATGGGATGCCCCATGTAGGCTACGCCAACTTCATCACAAATGACAGACATGGATCCCATTCGGACATATCCGATAAGAGCTCCTCAAACCCACCACTCGAGTCATCAAGGTACCTTTACCAAACCTTCATACTTTATTTTATTTTTTAATGCATAATCATTCATTCATCCTTCCTCATACATCCGTTCACACATTCATCCATGCAATCATTCATTCATCCCATACATCCAAAGCATTGCATATGCAATTGATGCATCACAACGCTTCGTGTTGCGTCACGAAGCGGTAGTCGCCTCATTCTACATGAGCAACCACCGATCTGGGTTCGAAGGCTGGCTCATGAAGGACTTGAGGCCACCTCATGTCAAACAGAGCTAGGG
The DNA here is from genome assembly GCF_019320115.1 of Miscanthus floridulus. NCBI lineage: Eukaryota > Viridiplantae > Streptophyta > Magnoliopsida > Poales > Poaceae > Miscanthus > Miscanthus floridulus. The sequence continues at coordinate 11,892,704 of NC_089583.1, read as the reverse complement.
GAGAAAATACAGATGAGCCCCAGCGGCCCTCACCCAATCTGCTCAGAAGCAGACATGGTCATCTTGACCTTCTCGTTCGATCCTAACCTCGAGCCATGCCCACAAAATTTCCATCGAGGGGAGCCCAGCGAGTGCCCTGAGTCGGTCTCCAAAATAGTTGAGGCATCTGCTGAGAGGTGGGTTAAGGAGCAGTGGAATGCCACATATGGGCTATGTCGATCCTGTTATGAATGATGGACCCGAATTCCACTTAGACATACCCATTAGAGAGCTCACCGAGCGCGTCACTCGAGCCATCGAGGTAAGCGATATTAGCTTAGCCCCTCCAGTTGTAGAAACCGTGGATAGGGTAACACACAAAACTAGACCAACCCCTCAGCCACGCCCGGCACTTAGGTCTGTGCTCCATCGCACCCGACCCCCTGGCCGCACCCAATGTATGGGTTGGCGCCGCACCCCAAAAATGATGGCTTAGAACGTTGGCAAGTCGAAAAATCCCCTAGGTGATTCTACTCGAATCGCCTAGGGGCTCAGGGGCTACACCCATCGGGTGCGCTCACACGTACCCACTGGCAAGTCTATCGACATAGAATTTCGTCCCGTGCCGAGGACACACGCAGCAAGCTGGAAGGGTCCGCTCGATGGAGCAGATCTGCCTAGTTTCAGCACAGGGGTGGTCGATCCTGCGCAATCCTCCCAAGGCATGCCAGTCAATTTGACCCTGCAATTGACAAGGAGTGAAAGTTCATCAGTAATTAAGGGCAGAACTTGCTGGTGTTGCCAGACAACTCCAAATGTACGGCTGTGAGAGCCGATATAGAAGGAAATCGGCTAAATAGCCGATCCCAGTATATTCATGAGAATAAGTCAGTTAGAGCTCATGGGGGCGTGTGAAGAAGAATCGCTATCATTCAGAATAAATATCTTTTAAGCAAACATTAATCAATGGCAATAAGATATCGATGATGGTCGGTTTATACTGAGCCAATGATTACAAGTAACCGAACTCTTGTTTATGTAAAGAAACAATTCAATATCACTTAACCATTTAATAAAGATAAATCTAATGAACATGTTAGATCTCATCTATCACCATGACTAGTGGGGCATGAGGCAGAATCATGCAGGCCGTAGAAACAACAATAGACTCGACGACCCTAACTCATTACTAATATCAGTGGGGCATGAGGCAGAATCATGCAGGCCGTAATACAATAACAAGATCATGGGCCTAACACATCTTTCAACTTATCTTTACTTCAATGATCTCGTGATGTGAACTGTTCGTGAAAGCACTCGATATCGGCTAAATAGCCGATTTAGGCATAGCGCACAGTTAAGGTCATGCCTTCTCAGGAACGGATCTATCAACTAACGATCCCCACTCCATGGTGCTAACAGTGGGGTGAGAGGCAGAATCCCACAGGCCATGATAATGGGCCATGGAACGGTTCTCGCTAACCAATAGATCTACTCAAGATCGAACATGCCTTAACCGCACACTATGCACGATTAAGATTGATATAAAACAGCCAATAAAAACATTAATCATCATTTAAGATGTATATTAGATCAATTTAAGATTAGCAAACGATGGGTTAAATAAGATATAAGGCCGATCTAGATCAATCTCAATCGGGTAGAGTGATATTGCTGTAATTAGATAAACAATGAAAGCAACAAGCAATATCGGTAACATAATGAATCTACCAAAGACTGCCATTCAAAGGTAGAGCCGATAACTTGACCTTGATCTAATTAAGGCAGTGGGGTGTGAGACAGAATCACACAGGCCATACTTGAATTAGACAAGAGTCGATAACTAGCCTATACCAGAGTCGTAGTGGGGGTTGACCGGATCGATTGCAGCCATATGAACAGAGGTATAAACCATGACGGTACTTACAAACAAGCAGTGGAGGTCGACCGGATCGATGCAGCCGTACTCGCTGAAGAACTCATCGAGATCTACTCTACTCCTAGTCCTAAGGGGTGGTCGGAGCCAAAAAAAGTAAATTGACTTGTATTTGATTGATTGGTTGTCTCTTACAATAGCTGGGGTTTGGTATTTATACCCGGAGCCTAAATATGAATCCTACTCGAGCATGATTTGTTACAGATTTTGGCATAACAATGAAAATATTCCTAATTTAAGATAACTTGGACTCTAACCTTTCCCTTTTTGTAGAGTCCAGCATGTTTTCGTCCTGGCATCGAACGTAGCCTCTGTCGTTATCTGCTGGCGCTGTCCAAAGAAAGCCGATTCCTAGATTTCACATCTGAATCAGCTGTTTCTAATCCGCCTACAACTGATCCCTTGATGATACGATTCTAGGAGCTTCTGGGTCCTTGTGACTCTCCTTCCAAATTTTGATGTAAACACATGCCCCCCAATTTTGGGATAAAAGAAATTTTGTTCCAAAATTACCATGTTCGTGCTCCTGATAGGCCCATAGTCACGGGTAAGGAATCTTGGGGTCTACTATTCATCATCATCCATATCAAACATGAGCCCATGCTTCAAAACTTTTTCAGAGCATTATTGCTTCACGAGCGTTTGGACTCATCCTTCCAAGCCGGCTATAAAATGGCTATCCGGTCCTTTTGAGACCAAATTCAACAATTCAGCCATGTTTCGCTTGTATCTGCTTCCTCGGGTGTCTCTGATCCCGTTGGATCCTCCATGGATTATCCCTTTGCTATGTAGATCTTGAGCGGTTAGGAGAATTCTTGTGCATAGGGTGATTGTGTCACTTCTATAGGAGATACATTGTATCGGCTCTTACCCCCTTGGGGCCATTTTTGTGCTAGAGGCGATACCTTTCCGACATCGGCTATTAAAAGTCATCGACCGAATCAAATCTCTTGTTAAGTATTGATCCAAACGCTAGGATAATATTTCTTCAAATATTTCCCATTGATTGCTCGGCCAAATTCTTCCTTTCCTTCAGTGTCTCCAAATTGTAAGCATTACCAGGCGCACAACGTTTTGATTCGATAAGGTCCTTCCTAGTTGGGCGACCATTTGCCGAATTTATTATATAAATATCCAGCACCTTTTGCAAATTATTTAAAAGACCAAGGAATATTCTCCTTCACATTTAACTGTAAATGTGGCAGAGCAAAAAGAATTGGTCTTTTCTATTTAGCTACTGCAACAAGAAAACTTTTTTACTACAGAAAGCTATACCTATAGACTATATTCTGAAGCACTAAAAGATACTAATTAGATGTGGTTTCAATGATCAAGCAGAGAGTTTAAGAAGATGATAATCAATCTTATTTTGGAATCAAGACGGAAGTGATGCTGGACAGCAGAGAGTGATGTTGGACATGGAACACAAAACCAAAGAGTAGGAACAATGTAATCGCAAGTAAAATTTTCCACTGTTAACGTAAAACTGTTAACCTAACACTGAGCTGATTTTGTGGAGTAGAAACTGAAGCGTTCGCTCTCTTATCGTAAGATGACACACACCATCTTTCTCTTCTTGCTCGTGGTGCAAAATATTCCTCAACAAGCTTCTCCTCCAATATGTTATGGGATTATTCTACAAAGACAGCTGTACCAATAAATTGTACTGCCAAGGCTTGCATCTCGTAATCTCATGATCAATGTATACAGGCAGAAACACAAAACACCTCTGGACGATGACGCTTGTGATATTAAATACTGCATTAGCCTGCGCGAACAAAGCCCCAGTATCGACAGAATCCTAAAAGGTCCAGCTATTCCAGGCTGTGCTAGCGGTGGCCTAAGCTGAGGCTGACGAGGAAACGCCAATTTGAGATGGTTGTATCTGAGCAAACGTTGCAACAACTGCTGCTTGCCTCTGCTGCAACCTGTTGCTAGTTTATGCTGCTGGATCAAGCTTGAAGCTGTGGGTTTCTGTTGCTCCTGGAGATGAAGGGAACTCTGACCATGGAGCAGCTGCTGAATCAGCTGTGTTGCTGCAGTTCATCTTGCCTAACATCAATTCTTGATTTCTTTGGAGCATGCAATGCACCACCAGCCTCAATCATCGGATGTGATGTTACACTTGAAGACCTCCGGTTTTGTACCTGGTCTTGGGGTGGACTTTGCTGCACAATAGAGCCATCAATGACTGAGGAGCCAGAGATGTTATTTGATGAAAATGATATTGGGGATGCTGGGAACACGCATGAATGAATCAGTATTCATGCTTCTACTTGGTTGCAACTGAGCACCTCCGGTGAATGAGAGTTGGCATCTGTCATCACCCTGAAGAATCTCGAAATAAAAGCAGGGCACATAACTGGAAATTAACAATAACGATCTTCCAATATTTTGTAGCTAGAACCTGTTATGAGAGTAAATATCAGTGAAGATTCATGAAGTCATCTAAGACACATGCAAGTTACAATGAAAGTTTATCAATCAATTTTCATTCTTGAACCAATCAGCCGATGTACCAAGCGACAAAAGAATCAAATAACAGACAACAAATTATCATTGCTGACTACTTTTAACGTACAAAGAAAACAACATTTGCAATTATTCAACGGATGCAAATACATTTCCCAGAAATACAGAACACGGAGACAGGAGAAGGTGCCAGGTACAAAGATGACCACAATAATGAAAATGAACTGTAGTAGTTTTGTGATAATAAAAGCACCTGAATAGCCAACTGATCGTGTTCATATCAGCAAAATGAGTAGCAAATTCAACTCATCTCAGCAATGAGCCTAGTAAAATTGAGCTAACTTAGAAACAGTAATAATAAGCACAACATGAAGATCTGATAGTCTCTTCTGCAAGAACTAAAGAATCAAATCTCCTATTCAATGAAGAAGGGAATCAATAGATGATGATTAAGAGAAGAAAACCCATCATATATCATAATCTTTTGTGGGCTAGAACTGTAAACAGGGGAAAAAAAAAGAACCGATACAACTTCAAAACAGTATGGTCCCCAAAATCCATACCTTTAGTGTATCAAAGAAAAGATACACTTTACCATCGAGATTGATCACACCCTCTTCGATGCCAAGTCAAACAAATATGGATTATAAATTTCTAATTTTTAGTCCTCCCCAATACTACCAATTTCCAATAGGCTACGAATCATGGCACCTTGGGATGGCCTGGCCGACCAAGGATGAGACATCACAGGGCCTAAGCGCCTCTGGTACAAGTAGATGGCAGTGAAGTCGAAGAGCGTGTGCAGGTATGGAGAAGAAGACATAATGGTCGGCAAACTCACTGTCTCCAAGCAGCAAACAGGGTGGATGCTGACACCTTTGTAGGCTAAACACAGGCCACACCGCACAAGATTGCCTCTTTGTTTTTCATTGCTCCATTCATCAGAGCTACAGTACTAAATAGGGGAGGACCCAGCATAGGATATGGGTGTGCATGTGCACACCGGATATTTTTTGCGAAACCGAAATTAGCAGGCATAACACATGTATTTACTAGTAATTGGGGCAGATCCGAATATAAGTAGCTTACATTAGGGTTTGGGTAATTGGGTGCTCGGTTTCGAACAGCACGAATGAAGAGAAGGGGGCAAGCATACCTGGTGGGCGCCAGTCGCCGGCGAAGGGGGCCCGGACGATGACCTGGCAAAAGGGCACCGTCAGTCGCCGGCGAAGGAGCTGACGAAGACCCCGCAGAGGTCGTCCGCCAATCGCCGCCAGTCGTCGCCGCCAGGAAAGGAAGGCTGAAAGAGCGAGAGCGAGGTGAACGCCAGAACGGGGACAGTCTTTTCTTTTCTTTTCCTTTCCTTCCTTTCTTTTCTTTAAAAAAAAAAGGCAAATTTTGCTATTGGACATGCCAAATGACGCGTCTTTGCTGACGGACACTGTGTTTTTCATCTTTTGCCGTGAGACACTCTGGTTTTTGGGTTGCGGTGCCCACTGGCAGTATTTCCAAAAACCAGAGTGTCTCACGGCAAAAGATGAAAAACACAGTGTCCGCCAGCGAAGACGTGTCATTTGGCACGTCCAATAGCAAAATTTGCCTTAAAAAAAACGTCCTTAGGCAACTTGCATATCATCTAGGAGTACTGTATAGGGTTAATTACATCGGTGCAATTATAATTTTACTGTTTTCAAACCACAACAATTACACTATCTAATGCTCCACTATGGGCGTCGTTTCGCGTCGATCTGTGCGAACGAGGCTAGCCCGCATATACGGTGTCTTAAAAAAAAGAGCGATATCTTATCTTTCGTATTCGCATCGGCCGCACCGCCCACGCTTTGGTCACGTATGCACGAGCTTTGCTAGCGTTCGTGTCTACATGAGCGTAGCCGCTAGCTGCGTACGCACGAGCTCCACCGGCCGCGTTGCGCCGCCCGCCTATGATGAGGGAGACTGTTGTCGCCTCCACCACGGGACTTGGACGCCTGGTCGGTGGCTAAGAAGACCTCCGCCTCCACCTGCCCAGCTTGCAGGGGCCAGGTGTGGAGCTCGTCCGCGTGCAGCTCACGGCAGCCTAGGCGGAGCTCGCCCACACACATCTCACGCCCACCTACCTAGTTTTGCCGTGGCTGGGGCGAAACTCACCCACGTGCAGCCCGCGACGACCGAGATAAAACTCCACGCACCGACGAGGATCCATTCTCCCAAGCAGCAAGGAGATGTTGCGCTAAAACTATATGTTGCAAGCATCTATTTCAAGTATTTCATATGTTTTAAAGGTATGTTGCAAGTGTTTTATATCGATTGTTGCAAAAGTAGATCAGGATGTTGCACATGTTGCAATGGTGTTTTCAAGTTGTCAGGTTTCATAAACCCAGGGTCCCCGATGTGCCCGCTTCCCAGCAAAAAACTCGGCCCAGCAGACGACATTACAACGACGCACGACTTCTGGGCCGGCCCAGATACCTAACGACAGACTGAAAGAGCGATCCAATCTCCGACCGGAAGACCTAGCCAAGGAGGGGACGACGCTCGCTTCCGACTCCAACCCGTTTTTTTGACTGGGAATACATCGAACCTCTGCTTACAGCTCTTCTCCGACCGGCTGCGGTCGAAGCCGACTGAGAACAACCGACCGGGGATGCCCGCTCGGTAAGGACCCAAGAATCAGGCGGAGCAGATAAGGCAAGACGCTCAAGTCAACCGCAATACCAAAGACCATACCCTGTATACCTATATGACAGTACTGACAGGCCATGTCAGAAGGGTGCTTTGCAACCTTTCAGACATATCAGAACATAAACAGTGTTGTGGGCACCGATATTTGTCCTATAGTATGATAGGCACCGACATTTGCCATATCAGAAGAGCACGATGGAGCCTGCCACGTGCATCTGGGCATCAATAGTATTATGGGAGGCGACAAACTGTCTTGTACCCGACGACGTGGGCAACAAGACTAGGAAACACCCACACTCTCTTTCTCTCTCTCTCCTAACTTGTAAGGCCGTCGTCCCGTTCACCTATAAAAGGGGGGGTGCGCTCTCTCCTAAAAGAAGGAGGGTGATTTTGACTCTCTCTCTGCTAAGCTTTAGACATTCTGAGCACTCAAACAGCTCCACAGCTCTAGAACTCTAAGACTACACAGAGTATACATTTCGATACTTAGCGCATGTTGGAGCTCCCGTCACTTTTGGCCCTTGGTTCAGAGTCTGACCAGACCTTTGGCACCCCCTTCTTATTCTTATTTGTTTGTAACCCCACAGTAAACTTCAAACATCTGGGCTCAGGAATAAAGTCTCTGACCCGACTGGAATTGGACGTAGGGCACGTTGTCTGAACCAGTATAAACCCTATGTCATTGAGTGCTAGGCCACATCCGATCACAACATACGACAAAACTACAAATATTTACTTACTGGTCACTTTTCGCACCAACAGTTGGCGTCGTCCGTGGGGAAGACATCGTACATTCACACTTTTGGTCATCGGATGGCCCACCTTTCCGCAATCTTTGGCATGATAGGCTCAAGCGATATGATTCGCTTCGGCTCGCTGGAGTTTCTCATGCTCCCACCTATTGGGATGTGGGCTCCTCCCGTCTTTGAGCCATTCCAACCTTCCTCTTCGGAAGCTTGGACTTCGTCGTCGATCAGCTCGGTGTGCTTCGCCTCTGTGAGGAGTCACTTGTCCCAACGCCCATCGGAGGAGGAGTGCCCTCCGTCGGATCTGGGCCACCCGATGACTTCAACGACGAGACACCTGCGCTCCGCTGTGAGCCCACGTAGGGCTCAAACCCCACTATGAGTAACGTACATATTGTTCTTTACTCTTTATTTAATATCTTTCGCCGACTCTTCGAAGGGACCCTGTTGTCCTCAACACAACCGCTGTACGACTGGTTCTCCTATGGCCTCGCGTCCCCCATGGATGCATATGCGTGGGGACTCCAAAAGATGCTGACGTCGCCCCCTCTCACATCCAAATTCGTGGGGACGGCGGGCTACGCTCCCGCCTCTTTCCACGACCTTGTGGATGACGAGGTTGAAAGCGACGCTCCAACATCAACGATGTCATGGCACCTAGCCACCCTCTGTCCCGGGAGTGCGCTATGGCGGACGCTTTGGGATAGCCACCGGTGATAGCGGAGTCTCTACAAACTCACACCCTTCTGGACCCTCGTGCGGAGGCCCTCGTGCGTGTGTAGGAGCATGGCGAGTAGTTACGACAAAGGTAGCAGAGCCAGCCGCCACCTACGCCGACGCACTCGGCGCAGCACGCTGTGCCACGCACATAACTCGGCGAGCGGCGCCCGGGGTCACGCCCACCAGGTCCAGCGCAACATCATGGATAGACGAAACGATCCCCCATAGTTCGCTTGGGCTAGCCAGAACATCATCGCTGCAACGATGCTTCTGCGCGGCCTTCCTAAGCCTGATGACCCCTAGGAGCAGGCGATCCACCAGAACCTCCGGGCTCTGGTGGAAACCGGCGTCGTCCAATAGGCGGAGAGCTCTGCTTTGCGACACCAACTCGCAGCCTCTCTCCCCACCGAGGGAATGGGGGCGCACCAGTCAAACCGCTCCATCTGCTCACCGCTATAGTCACCGGGCGTGGAATAGGAGGCCGCAGCTGCACCACGGCCTGACCCGGTGCCCGCTCCACACCGACCACCTATACGTGAATGGCTCGAGCCAAACCAAGGTGCTCGCAGCGTCATCAACAATCAGCATCAAGCCCGACGTGATGATGACGTCCATCATGGAGCGGTGAGAGTAGGCAGCACGGGCCCCAGCCAGACCATCGAGGGGAGCGAAGAAAAGCACCCCAAGCATGGTCACCGACCAGATTATCGGAGTCCCAGGCCAGATGGCCTAGGACCATGGGTCTTTGGCTATCACATCCAGAAAGCACCGTTCCCACCGTGCTTTCGACCACCTACCAACATCACCAAATACACCAGGGAAACAAATCCCGGTATATGGCTCAAAGACTTCTGGCTCGCCTGCCGAGCCAGAGGGGTGGATGATGACCACTTCATCATTCAATACCTCCCCATCTGCATGGGGGAGCATGTTCAAGCGTGGCTCGAATTCCTCCCACCTGACAGCATCCGTGACTGGGTAGATCTCAAGAGGATCTTCATCAGGAATTTCCAGGGGACGTATGTCCGTCTTGAGAATTCCTAGACCTCAAGAGCTGCCAGCAGGAGCCTAATGAGTCCTTGAGAGATTACATCCGTAGGTTCTCAAAATGATGCAACTCCTTTCCTAATGTCGTTGGCGTGGACGTCATCAGCACGTTCCTCTCTGAGACAACCTATGAGTCCTTGATCCATAAGCTCGGCTGTTTGAAGCCCCGTACCACCCGTGACCTACTCGACGTCACCATAAACCACACCTCCGGTGAGGAGGCAATCAGAGCGGTCTTTAGCAGATGCTGGGACAAGAGCAAGGACAAGCACGAGGGACCCTCCATGCAAAGGGGCAAAAAGAACAAGAAGGATCGGTGCTAATCGGCCAACTCCACTTTGGTCACCATGGCCGATCGTGCGGGCAAGCAGCCCCAGCAGGGCCAGCCCGACCACTTCAATAAGCTCATGGAGAGTCCATGCACCAACCATGCCTACCCCATCAAGCACCTCTACAAGGACTGCAAACTCCCAAGCACTTTCTACGACAAGCCGATAGACCGAAAGAAGGAAAGGGCAAGGAGGCAACAGCTAAGAAAGGAGGCATGGTGGGCAAGGATGGGGATGGCTTTCCCAATCCTAAGGAATGCCTCATGATCTTTGGGGGATTTGATGCCATCTACTCCAAGCGCCAGCACAAAGTGCGCTACAAAGAGGCATGCATCGCTGAAACGGTTGTCCCCTCTTTCCTTAGCTGGTCAGAATCTCTGATCACTTTTGATCAGAGGGACCATCCTTCTTATGTCGCTAGACCGGGTCGCTACCCACTCATTGTCGACCCCATTGTCCACAAGAAGCGCCTCACCAAGGTACTGATGGATGGAGGTAGCGGCCTCAACATTCTCTACATCGACACCCTCGACACCATATGCATCCCCTGGTCAGAGCTTCACCTAGTGAGCTCTCCCTTCCACGATGTGATCCCGAGGACACAGGCATACCCGCTCGGGCAGATTGACCTACCCATCACATTTGGCGACCAGGCCAACTTTTGCTCGGAGGTCCACTCCTTCGAGGTGGTGGACTTCCTAGGGTCCTACCATGCCATCTTAGGGCTGCCATACTACACTAAGTTCATGGCGACCCCCAACTACACCTACCTCAAGTTGAAGATGCTAGGACTAAACAGTGTCATCACTGTGGGTAGCACATTTTTGCATGCCTAAACATGCTACCACGAGCATTACGAGCTCGCCACTGCCATCAACTCAGCCGAGCTCCCTCAGCTCGAGAATTCATCGACTCTGATAGTCCTAGACTGCAACAAGCCAACCTCTTCGACTGCCTTCCGCCCAACTAAGGAAACTAAGGCGGTGGGGATCGACCCCACTGACCCAATCAAGACGGTGTGGATCGGGGCCAAACTCTTGACCAAATAGAAATGCGAGCTCACCAACTTTCTATGCGCCAATCATGATGTCTTTGCATGAAAACCTTCTGACATGCCGGGCATACCGTGGGAGGTCTCTGAGCACGCATTACGCATCGTCCCAGGCTCAAAGCCCACCAAGCAACAACTGTGTTGCTATGATGATGAGAGGCATAGGTCCATAGGCGAGGAGATCGCCAAACTCCTAGCAGCTAGGTTCATCAAGGAGGTATACCACTCCGACTGGTTTGCTAATCCTGTTCTTGTTAAAAAGAAGACCAGAAAATGGAGAATGTGCGTTGATTATACTAGCCTCTACAAGGTGTGTTCGAAGGACCATTTTCCTTTGCCACGCATAGACCAGATAGTCGACTCCACCTCAGGATGCGAAATCCTCTCCTTTCTAGATGCCTACTCATGCTACCACCAGATCACGATGAAAGAGTCCGACTAGCTTGTAACTTCATTCATCACCCCATATGGTTCGTACTGCTATATAACCATGCCTTTCGGTCTAAAGAATGCTGGCGCCACCTATCAATGGTGCGTGCAGCAATGCTTCATCGACCAAATCGACCCGCTTGACCAGCCAGACCAAGTCGAGCGGCCAAAACCAACAATCACCATCTATGTGATGACATAGTGGTCAAAACAGCTTAAGCTTATGACCTAATCATGAACTTGGCCACAACGTTCATGAACCTCTGAAGGTTCAACATCAAATTGAATCCCAAAAAAAGTGTTTTTAGGGTTCCAAAGGGGAAGTTGCTTGGATACATCGTGTCCAAACACGGTATCGAGGCCAACCCCAAAAAAATCACAGCCATCTACAACATGGGCCCTATACGCAACGTCAAGGGTGTACAAAGGCTCACTGGTTATTTGGCCACCCTAAGCCGGTTCATCTCCTGGCTGGGCGAGCAGGGGATGTCTCTCTATAAGCTTCTCAAAAAGACAGACATGTTCGTCTGGACTGAGGAAGCATAGCAGGCTTTGGAAAGCCTCAAAACGTCACTAACGTCGGCCCCAATCCTCATCGCTCTTGAATAGGGAGAACCCCTCCTCCTCTATGTCGCGGCAAGCAACCACGTGGTGAGCGCCACCCTAGTCGTCAAAAGGGAGGAGTCGGGACACCACCTGAAGGCCCAACGACCCATATACTTTGTCAGTGCGGTACTCACCAACGCCAAGGTTCGATACCCCTAGGTGCATAAACTTCTATACGCCGTGCTGATGACGACCCAAAAGCTCCTACACTACTTCACCGACCACGAAGTCATGGTCGTCACTTCATTCCTGCTAGGAGACATCATCCGCAACTACGACGCCACGGGATGTATCTCCAAGTGGGCACTCGAACTAATGGGCCACGACATCAGGTATATCCCCTGCACCGCTATTAAGTCTTAGGCTCTCGCGGACTTTATCACCGAATGGACGGAGGTCCAGCTCCCAACCCTAGACGTCACCCATGAGTACTAGATGATATACTTCGATGGGTTGGTGATGCTACCCGGCTTAGGGGCTAGAGTGGTTCTGATCTCACTGGATGGGAGCAAGCTTCGCTACGCGACCCATCTCCACTTTTCGGCCTCAAACAACATCGCGGAATACAAGGCCCTCATCAACGGACTATGCATCGCCATCGAGCTCGGCGCTATGCGACTATACGTCCATAGCGACTCAGAGTTGGTCGTCGACCAAGTCATGAAGGAGTCCTCATGCAAAAGCCCCCTCATGGCAGCATACTGACAGGAGGTGCGCAAGCTCAAGGACAAATTCTAGGAGATCGAACTACATCAAGTCCCTAGAAAGGACAACGATGCCGCTTATTTTCTCACAAAATTGTCTGACAGGCAGGTTCTGTCTCTAGATGGGGTCTTTGTCAATGACATTCACAAACCATCTGCCTACATCCTAGAAGGTCCAATCCAGACACACTCCAACACCAATCCGGCACTTGGGGGCTCTGACCTCGGTGCCTCCATGACAACGTCGCCCGTCGACGTTGCCGTGGTAGCACTCAATCAAGCTAACTGGAGAGCACTGCTACTCACCTATCTCCTCGAGGAGATTCTCCCACCAGAAAGGACTGAAGCACGATGAATCACTTGATGCACCAAAACATTCGTCACATTCGGTAACGAACTTTACAAGCGAAGTCCGTTAGGAGTACTCATGAAATGCATCCCTACCAACCAAGGGAAATTGCTCCTCCTTGAGGTCCATGCTAGAATCTGTGAACATCACGCGGCCTTGAGGTCGCTGGTCGAAAAAGCCTTTCGCCAAGGTTTTTACTAGCCCACCGTGCTACGAGATGTAGAGGAGGTCGTCTGTAGGTGTGAGGGATGCTAGTTCTATGCTCGACAAACTCATTTGCCAGCATAGGAGCTTCAAACCATCCCCATCACCTAGCCATTCGTGGTCTGGGGCCTCAACATGGTTGAACCCCTCAAAAAGGGCCCAGGCGGCTTTGCTCACCTACTCATAGCGGTGGACAAATTCATCAAATGGATAGAGGCAAAGCCCATCACCAACATTCGCTCAGAAGAGGCAGTCAAGTTCTTCCTTAACATCATCTACTATTTTTGGTGTTCCTAACTGTATCATCACTTGACCATGAAACTAACTTCATCGGAAAGAAGTTCCTAGAGTTCTGTGATGGATACGACATTAAGATCAACGAGGCCTCGGTCGGACATCCATGTACTAATGGTTAGGTCAAGCGGGCCAATGGCATGGTCCTCCAAGGACTCAAGCCATGCATCTTCGACTGACTCAATAAGTATGCTGGGTGATGGGTTGTAGAGGTCCCAACGATCCTCTAGAGCATGAGAACGACCCCTAACCGATTCATAGGGTTCACACCTTTCTTCCTAGCTTACGGAGCTGAAGCAGTGTTGCCCTCTGACCTTGACCATGGCGCTCGAAGAGTGAAGGCTGAGCCGCGGTTGACCTACTCGAGAAGACTCATGAGATGACCATCATCCGCTCCGCTCGCTAACAACAAACTCTCCACAGGTACCATGAAAGAAAAATCAGAGGGAGGATCCTCGAGGTCGGTGATCTCATGCTCCGAAGAACCCAATAAACCAAGGAGAAACATAAACTCTCTTCACCATGGGAAGGACCCTGTATGGTGACCGAGGTGATCCGACTGGGCACCTACCGACTAAAGGACGACAACGACAATGTTCTCACCAACACATGGAACATCGAACAGTTATGTTGTTTCTTCCCCTAAAGCTTGGTCATACCATTTTCTTTCATTCAACGTTCGCTCCTACAAGCACCCTAGCCCAAGAACTCTTAGCCTAGGTTGCTCGGGGGCTCCATGATGGTGTGATACGACCTCTCTTTTTTTACTATCATATAGTAAATACTTTTCACCCAAATGAAAGGGTAGTCCATTCCTTTAATTACCCTATGTAACTTATGTTTTAAACTCCTGACCGATCACACCCCATCATGACCTATGGTTACGAGCAGCTGAGCCTCACGGGCCACGCCCGGGTTGTTAAGGTTGCAGCCTATGGGTCAAACGGGTAGGTGCAAAAAAGAAAAGATAAAAAACAAAGCTATGCTAGGGTAAAAACAAGGAACGGATGGGACAACCTTCCCCTTACGAAGTGATTCCATCACAAAACAAAATTGAAGTATTCATGAATACAAAAAAACTATTCACACAGGGGCTCCCCCATGAACTTATCTTTTATATATACTAACTGCTTCTACTCTAAATTCTATTGTGGCCACCCATGCGACATCCGTTGACGTCTCGGTCGACGAGGATAAGGGTTGTTTGCTTTCCGATGGGATGATGTTCGACTCGGTCGGAGGCGGGATGATGCTCGCTTTCGACCTAGTCTCCACTCTGTCCGCAGGCTGGATGGCATCTTCTTGGTGCACGCCTTCAGCCATGCTCGAATGGCAAGCCTCCATCACCCACTGTGCGGAGACTTGCTCGGCAACCATCTGTGCGTATGGCACCAAGCTCTCCCCATGCGCATGGATTGCATCCGCACTCCAGCCGTCAGTGTACCCTCTGTAGATGGCAGTGAAGTCTAGGTCTGTGTGGTGTGTCACCATGAGGTCAGCACCCCTGACGTCCCGTAGAACATGCCATCGGAGATGGGCACCCGAACTTCGCTCAGGACCTCCGCTAGCTAGACAGTGGGCGTGCTGGTGCTCGGCGCCGACCCAAACACCTCGAAAATAACCACCTAGGTGACGTTGTAGATCTGGTCGAGCTCCCCCATGAGAGCATGTCACTCTTCAAGGGACTTGGCTAGTGCCTCTGCACTTCGACCGATCACCTTTGGCTGTCTCCAGCTCTCGCTCCAGAGAATCAATTTTCCACCTAGTTCTAGAAAAAGGACGACAAGTTTATAAACGAAGGAAAGAAAAAACCAAGGCATCAACCAAAGGCAGAACAGATACATACCAAGGTGGGTGCTTTCAAGGATGGAGAGTCCTTCCTCTTGCTGGGTCACCTTCTTGAGCAATTGAGCGTTCGACTCCTCCACCCCAAGCACCTGCCCCCGAAGCATGAGCACTTCTTGATCAGCCTCTAACCCGACCCTCTGCTCCATCTCCAGAGCCTCCAAGGATTTCTAGAGTGCCACCTCGGTCTTTGATAGGTGGACCTTCGCTATGTTGAGTCCCCACTCGGCAGCAGTCGCTAGTTCCGTCGCAAGTAGTTCCATCGCCTGTGCTCCCGTCGCCTCGGTCGCCCGATCTTCAGACTCACAGCAGGTGGATTCTAGCTAGAGCTCAAGGTCGTCGACCCACTATGACATCGTGGCTTCTTGCTCCATCCGACTATGTTCCTCTGGAAGGAAACAGGACATGCAGATCGACATCGCCTCTAAATCCTGTAAAGCGAGAAACAAACATGCTAAAACAACCAGTGAAAGACCAAGGAGTCAAGGACAAATGATAAAAACATAGAAAGCTTACCTCTGCGATGCACAGTAGGTCAACTAAAACCGCCTGATGGATGAGCTCAATCTGCTCCAAGTCCTCCTTGAGCCTCACCTTGGTTTGGGCGAGATCAGACTCCATCGACAGTCCTCTCTCCTTAAGCAAGTGCTAGAGCCCCACCTCCTCCTCATCACGAAGGACAAACCAAGCCTTCCTCAGGTCACCAGGGTAGGGCCACAATAGCTCATGGGTCACCCCCAACCCGGTGGAAGGTCTAGCCATCGCAATATCATGCGACGACCGGACCATCGCCAACTCCTACAACAGTGGGATGGCTGACGGCTCCACCCTAGTGCCTGCCTTGCCGGAGCAGGGGATCTCCACTATCTGGACTCTATGGCTCACCGGTGGATGTTCTACCTCTGACCTGGCCATGTCTCCTCGTGACCCCTCTAGCTATGACTAAGAGGGCGAACCATGTGTTCCTCCACCGAGTGAAACAGGGAGCCTGGTCTCCCTCCTCTCTTCCACCGTAGCTATTGGGGGAGGGATCATAAGGGTCACCTCTAACCCAACCTCCACCATTGCCATGGGGATCATCGCCGCCACTGTTATCGCCATACTCGCGACCGGCCGGGAGGACGCAATCCCTAGAAGGGAAGGTCGCACCACCGCTAGTCAGCTTTCCCCGCTGCTCATCATGACTCACTGCACGCTGGGTCTCCACTCCTCCAGCACGAGAGGCAGGTGATGCCTAGTCCCATCAGTCCCTGGCCACTATCAAATAAGTACAGGTCAGTTGCGCTCAAAGAACTCAACTGTGAGATCGAAAAGGAACATGGATACATACCTAGCCGAAGGCGGCATGGCCCTAAAGCCCTGACCCGCTGGCGATGAGCCCACCGGA
This sequence comes from Miscanthus floridulus, assembly GCF_019320115.1. Classification (NCBI taxonomy): domain Eukaryota; kingdom Viridiplantae; phylum Streptophyta; class Magnoliopsida; order Poales; family Poaceae; genus Miscanthus; species Miscanthus floridulus. The sequence goes on along the minus strand of NC_089583.1, from coordinate 11,875,924 downwards.
TGAGGACCGCTCATGGGTCGCGACCCACTCCCCCTCGTATCGACCGAGGGAGGAGTCAACCTAGTCAGTTCCTGATCGGCCCATGAATGTTCACGACCGCCGGCTTGTGGCGCACCCACCGGAGCAACTAACGGGGCATCTCCCCGTTGTGGGTCACGCGCATGCGCGTGACCCCAAAGATGCGGGGGTATGAGCATGCTCCACTGATTGGCCAGTGTGCCCCACCATGCTAGGAGCAGGGGGTGCGAAGCCAATGATGCCTCCTATGACCGGCCGGCATGCCCTGCCACACTCAGAGCAGGGGGGTGTGAAGCCAACGATGCCTCCTCCGATCGGCCGGCAAGCCCCAGCATGCTTAGAGCAGGAGGGTGCGAAGCCAACGATGCCTCCAAAGGGTGCGGCGACCGCACCCACTTCACCTCTCGCTCGACGGTAGTGTCCAAGCTCATGGCACGCTTCCTTGACTTAGGAACATCGCCACACCTCTCCGTATCCCTCCCACCGCCGATGGACGCGACCACCGGCTCATGATGCTTCAACGAGGTCGCGACAACGCCCCCTCCCTTCATCCTCGGAGGCGCTCGCATCACCACCCATCTCCATGGGCTCCTCTGACTTGAGCTCCACCTCCACGTCGCTCCTACTTTCGCCCGCCCGGACCCGCTGGCCGATTTCCTTCTCCTTCTCGAACCTCCTCCAGGCCTTCTCATCTATCTTCTTCTTCTTTGGCAACCACTGCCTCCTTTAGTGTAGCTTGCTGAGCTATGCCCTCCGACCCCCTTGGAAGATGCGGCTGAGATCTGTAACCTGCGAGCCCCTATGAAATGAACGACTCGAAGTGAAAACAATAGAAAGCAAGAAGGAAAAAGGTCATGAAATAAAAAGAGTGGAGCATACCATATTGGATAGCTTCATGGCATGAAGAGGTCTGGGCTTTCCTTCAAGGGACTCTTTGTCCCTCAGTTGCAGCACCCGATCGAGTTGACTCTAGACTTCGTCCTTCAGCAACTCCTCTGGCGATGCGCGGTTGGGATCTATTAGGCTGAAGTATGCCCACATTGGCCACCTCCTCTCCGCCAGCGAGGTGACTCGATGGTGGAAGAAGGTGTGGAACACCTGCAACCCATCGAGGCCATGCAGCACCAGCTTCTAAAGCTCCACCTTGATAACCTCCAGCTTGTTCTTCCCACTGGAGGGACCCCACAACTAGCTCTCACGCCTCTCCGACCTTCTTTTGGTGAACGGCAGGAATGGCGCCTCCACTAGGTTCCTAATGTAGAACCACTCGCCATACCACCCTCGATTGGAGTTGTAGGGGGAGTATGCGGGGTAGGAGCCTGATGGCCTCGACTTCTTCTATAAGGTGAAGCCCCCAACCAACATGGTTCTATGTGGCTTCCCCTCAGACAAGGCTCGCCCGGTGAAGATCCGCCGAAAGAGGTCCACGTGTGGCTCCATCCCAAAGAAGGCCTCACAGACGGTGATAAAACCGACAACATGCAGCTCCCTAGTCAGATTGAGGTGCTGCAGCTGCAGGCCCCACTCATTGAGGAGCCCACGCAAGAACCAGTGCGTGGGATATCCTTCGGTAGGAGCAACCCCTTCTCGGCGAAGGCAGCCAGCACCGCCTCATGTACATTGGATGGCCTCTAGTTCAACATTGTGCTTTGGATTCATGAACGAATCTGTGAGTTCTCCTCTCCCTCGCTTTACCCTCTCTCTCCTAGAAACCACCACGGCGCACGAACAGGCTTGGCGAGAATGAAGAAGGAGGAGAGGCGGTAGGTGGAGAAAGGCGAAGGAATAGGATGAAAACCCTCTCCCTTCCCCTATTTAATGTGGATAGGCATGCGGTGGGATGTGTCCTAACTGATGGGATGTGCCCTACCCAACGAAACGTCGCTCAGTTAAAATAGGACGTGGCCTAGGTTGGGCCCACCACTACCTTAACCTAGGCGTAGGAAATAAGGCGCAACTGCATGCAAACGACCCTCCGTCATCCTAGGTAGGGTTTGGAAGGGACCACCAATAGGATCTCCATCGAGGAAAGACCAACAGGCTACCTGAGTTGATCAGATGGCTTAGATGACTGCCAAGAGATAGGTAAGGAGCATGGGATGCCCCATGTAGGCTACGCCAACTTCATCACAAATGACAGACATGGATCCCATTCGGACATATCCGATAAGAGCTCCTCAAACCCACCACTCGAGTCATCAAGGTACCTTTACCAAACCTTCATACTTTATTTTATTTTTTAATGCATAATCATTCATTCATCCTTCCTCATACATCCGTTCACACATTCATCCATGCAATCATTCATTCATCCCATACATCCAAAGCATTGCATATGCAATTGATGCATCACAACGCTTCGTGTTGCGTCACGAAGCGGTAGTCGCCTCATTCTACATGAGCAACCACCGATCTGGGTTCGAAGGCTGGCTCATGAAGGACTTGAGGCCACCTCATGTCAAACAGAGCTAGGGGAGAAAATACAGATGAGCCCCAGCGGCCCTCACCCAATCTGCTCAGAAGCAGACATGGTCATCTTGACCTTCTCGTTCGATCCTAACCTCGAGCCATGCCCACAAAATTTCCATCGAGGGGAGCCCAGCGAGTGCCCTGAGTCGGTCTCCAAAATAGTTGAGGCATCTGCTGAGAGGTGGGTTAAGGAGCAGTGGAATGCCACATATGGGCTATGTCGATCCTGTTATGAATGATGGACCCGAATTCCACTTAGACATACCCATTAGAGAGCTCACCGAGCGCGTCACTCGAGCCATCGAGGTAAGCGATATTAGCTTAGCCCCTCCAGTTGTAGAAACCGTGGATAGGGTAACACACAAAACTAGACCAACCCCTCAGCCACGCCCGGCACTTAGGTCTGTGCTCCATCGCACCCGACCCCCTGGCCGCACCCAATGTATGGGTTGGCGCCGCACCCCAAAAATGATGGCTTAGAACGTTGGCAAGTCGAAAAATCCCCTAGGTGATTCTACTCGAATCGCCTAGGGGCTCAGGGGCTACACCCATCGGGTGCGCTCACACGTACCCACTGGCAAGTCTATCGACATAGAATTTCGTCCCGTGCCGAGGACACACGCAGCAAGCTGGAAGGGTCCGCTCGATGGAGCAGATCTGCCTAGTTTCAGCACAGGGGTGGTCGATCCTGCGCAATCCTCCCAAGGCATGCCAGTCAATTTGACCCTGCAATTGACAAGGAGTGAAAGTTCATCAGTAATTAAGGGCAGAACTTGCTGGTGTTGCCAGACAACTCCAAATGTACGGCTGTGAGAGCCGATATAGAAGGAAATCGGCTAAATAGCCGATCCCAGTATATTCATGAGAATAAGTCAGTTAGAGCTCATGGGGGCGTGTGAAGAAGAATCGCTATCATTCAGAATAAATATCTTTTAAGCAAACATTAATCAATGGCAATAAGATATCGATGATGGTCGGTTTATACTGAGCCAATGATTACAAGTAACCGAACTCTTGTTTATGTAAAGAAACAATTCAATATCACTTAACCATTTAATAAAGATAAATCTAATGAACATGTTAGATCTCATCTATCACCATGACTAGTGGGGCATGAGGCAGAATCATGCAGGCCGTAGAAACAACAATAGACTCGACGACCCTAACTCATTACTAATATCAGTGGGGCATGAGGCAGAATCATGCAGGCCGTAATACAATAACAAGATCATGGGCCTAACACATCTTTCAACTTATCTTTACTTCAATGATCTCGTGATGTGAACTGTTCGTGAAAGCACTCGATATCGGCTAAATAGCCGATTTAGGCATAGCGCACAGTTAAGGTCATGCCTTCTCAGGAACGGATCTATCAACTAACGATCCCCACTCCATGGTGCTAACAGTGGGGTGAGAGGCAGAATCCCACAGGCCATGATAATGGGCCATGGAACGGTTCTCGCTAACCAATAGATCTACTCAAGATCGAACATGCCTTAACCGCACACTATGCACGATTAAGATTGATATAAAACAGCCAATAAAAACATTAATCATCATTTAAGATGTATATTAGATCAATTTAAGATTAGCAAACGATGGGTTAAATAAGATATAAGGCCGATCTAGATCAATCTCAATCGGGTAGAGTGATATTGCTGTAATTAGATAAACAATGAAAGCAACAAGCAATATCGGTAACATAATGAATCTACCAAAGACTGCCATTCAAAGGTAGAGCCGATAACTTGACCTTGATCTAATTAAGGCAGTGGGGTGTGAGACAGAATCACACAGGCCATACTTGAATTAGACAAGAGTCGATAACTAGCCTATACCAGAGTCGTAGTGGGGGTTGACCGGATCGATGCAGCCATATGAACAGAGGTATAAACCATGACGGTACTTACAAACAAGCAGTGGAGGTCGACCGGATCGATGCAGCCGTACTCGCTGAAGAACTCATCGAGATCTACTCTACTCCTAGTCCTAAGGGGTGGTCGGAGCCAAAAAAAGTAAATTGACTTGTATTTGATTGATTGGTTGTCTCTTACAATAGCTGGGGTTTGGTATTTATACCCGGAGCCTAAATATGAATCCTACTCGAGCATGATTTGTTACAGATTTTGGCATAACAATGAAAATATTCCTAATTTAAGATAACTTGGACTCTAACCTTTCCCTTTTTGTAGAGTCCAGCATGTTTTCGTCCTGGCATCGAACGTAGCCTCTGTCGTTATCTGCTGGCGCTGTCCAAAGAAAGCCGATTCCTAGATTTCACATCTGAATCAGCTGTTTCTAATCCGCCTACAACTGATCCCTTGATGATACGATTCTAGGAGCTTCTGGGTCCTTGTGACTCTCCTTCCAAATTTTGATGTAAACACATGCCCCCCAATTTTGGGATAAAAGAAATTTTGTTCCAAAATTACCATGTTCGTGCTCCTGATAGGCCCATAGTCACGGGTAAGGAATCTTGGGGTCTACTATTCATCATCATCCATATCAAACCATGAGCCCATGCTTCAAAACTTTTTCAGAGCATTATTGCTTCACGAGCGTTTGGACTCATCCTTCCAAGCCGGCTATAAAATGGCTATCCGGTCCTTTTGAGACCAAATTCAACAATTCAGCCATGTTTCGCTTGTATCTGCTTCCTCGGGTGTCTCTGATCCCGTTGGATCCTCCATGGATTATCCCTTTGCTATGTAGATCTTGAGCGGTTAGGAGAATTCTTGTGCATAGGGTGATTGTGTCACTTCTATAGGAGATACATTGTATCGGCTCTTACCCCCTTGGGGCCATTTTTGTGCTAGAGGCGATACCTTTCCGACATCGGCTATTAAAAGTCATCGACCGAATCAAATCTCTTGTTAAGTATTGATCCAAACGCTAGGATAATATTTCTTCAAATATTTCCCATTGATTGCTCGGCCAAATTCTTCCTTTCCTTTCAGTGTCTCCAAATTGTAAGCATTACCAGGCGCACAACGTTTGATTCGATAAGGTCCTTCCTAGTTGGGCGACCATTTGCCGAATTTATTATCCTTTGACCTGATTGGCAATTTCACTTTCTAGACCAAGTCTCCTTCAGAGAATTGCTTAACCTTAACCTTTTATTGTAATATTTTGCAACCCTCAACTTATTGGCTTCGATGTTTTCGAGAGCGCGCATCCGAAGGCAACTCAAGTCCTCCAAGTTGTCTATCATGAGATTCTTGTATACTTCTGTCAACAAATCATTCTGTAGTGTGATGCGCCTTGACCCCATCCGAACTTCCCAAGGAAGAACTGCATTATGGCCATACACAAGTTCATAGGGTGATGCTTTAATTGACCCATGGTAGGCCATCCTATATGCCCACAATGCCTCACTTAGCATCAAATGCCACTTCCTTGGCTGTTCTTCAATCTTCTTCTTGATCAACTTGATCATAATTTGGTTGGATGCCTCTACCTGGCCATTAGCCTGAGCATAATAAGGAGAGGAATTTAGCAGCTTGATACCCATACTGGCAGCAAAGTCCCTGAATTCTTCTAATGTGAACATTGTCCCTTGATCGGTAGTTATAGTTTGAGGGATCCCAAAACGATATATAATGTGTTCCCTAACAAAATTGATCATGTCCTTTGAGGTTACCATCTTTAAAGGAATTGCCTCAACCCATTTGGTGAAGTAATCTGTTGCTACCAATATAAATTTATGCCGTTTGCTCGAAGGTGGAAAAATCTAGCCGATTAGATCAATTCCCCAACCTCAAAACGGCTTAATTATTGGATTCATGGCTGATGCGAGTGATCTCTGGACATTGCCAAAGCATTGACAATCCTGGCACCCCTTGTAATATTCAAAACAATCTTCCAACATTGTTGGCCAAAAATATCTGGCTCTGCGGATAATCAATTTCATCTTATAAGCCGATTGATGAGCTCCACATATCCCTTCATGCACTTCTCCCATCAATACCTTAGCTTCTTCTTGGTTTAAGCATTCGAGCAACACTCCGTCGACTGTTTTATGATATAAATGCTCATCCAACAAAACATATTTAGTTGACTTATACCTTAGCTTCCTAGTAACTTTCTGAGATGGATCCCTAAGGTAATCGGCTATTTCAACTCTTCAATCATCAATTGAGGCTTCACTACTCAATATTTCCCGAAATACATGATATCCTGATGCACTTTGAGCCAGACAGTTAGCTTCTTGGTTTTGCGCTCTCGGGATATGTTGGAAAGAGACGTGAAGAAACCCCTTGATTAACTTTTGGTAGCCATCATAGTATTCTTTCAAAGTCTCTTCCTTGCACTCATACAGGCCGATCAACTGATTAATAATGAACTGTGAATCTCCAAATACCTCAATTGCTTTGGCCTTTACTTCGTGGAGAAGTTGAAGTCCTTTGAGAATAGCCTCATACTCCGCTTGATTGTTGGTAACAATTGGTTCAGTTGGGAAAGCAAACTCAAAGCTTGCCCCTCGAGGCGAAATGATAACAATACCAATGCCACCACCCTGCTTGCATGACGATCCATCAAAGAACAATGTCCAGGGCATCGGCTTTGCATAACTAATGCTTGGCTTGTGATGCTGAGTGATAAAATTGGCCATTACCTGTCCTTTGACTGCTTTAGCCGATTCATACTTCAAGTCAAATTCCGATAACGCAAGAATCCACTTTCCCATCCTTCCATTTAGTATTAGCATTGATAACATGTGCTTAACCACATCAGCCTTGGAAACAACCGTGCATTCAGCCAATAATAAGTAGTGTCATAATTTAGTGCAAGAGAAATATAAACATAAGCATAACCTTTCGGTGGGAGAATATCTTGTTTCAGGATCTAGTAGCCTCCTACTTAGATAGAAAACAACCCTCTCTTTTCCTTCGAATTCTTGCACTAGGGCTGATCCAATTGTCATGTCGTCGGCCGATATGTACAACTTAAATAGCTTACCTCGCTGAGGAGGGACCAGCATAGGTGGACACTTCATATACTCTTTTATTTCTTCAAACGCCTTCTGTTGTATGTCACCACACGTGAATTCTTGATTATTTTTCAATCTCATCAAGGGAGAAAACGGCAGGATCCTTCCCGACAAATTTAAAATGAATCTTCTAATGAAATTAATCTTTCCCAGCAGAGACTGTAACTCTGTTTTAGTGGTTGGGGGAACCACTTCGTCAATTGCCTTTACACTTTTTTGACCAACTTAGATTCCTCCTTCGTGAACCATGAATCCCAAAAATTGTTCGGCTAATACTCCAAAAGCACACTTGTTAGGATTCATCTTCAAACCATGCTTCCTCATGCATTCCAAGGTTTCTTGCAAGTCAGCTACATGTTCTTTGTATCCCTTGGATTTTACCATCACATCATCGATGTAAATCTCAACAATCCTGCCGATCGACTTATGGAAAATGTAATTCATTGCCCTTTGATAAGTTGCACCGGCATTCTTTAAACCAAAGGTCATTACGACCCATTCAAATAGACCGATTGCATCGGGGCACCTGAAAGCGGTCTTTGCTACATCTTCTTTAGCCATGAAAATTTGGTTATATCCTGTATTACCATCCATGAAACTAATAACCTTGTGTCAGGCTGCTGCATCCACTAACATATCAGCTATCGGCATTGGATATCCATCCATAGGTGTGGCTCTATTTAGATCCCTGAAGTCAATGCAAACCCTCAATTTCCCATTCTTCTTATATACAGGGACAACATTTGATATCCACTCCGCATATCGGCACGGTCGGATAAATTTTGCTTCCAGCAACCTTTCAGTCTCCTTTTTGATGTCATCAAGCACGTTCGGGTTGAATCTTCTTGGAGCCTATTTAAATGGCTGGTGTCCAGGTTTGATTGGCAACCGATGTTCGACAATCGATCGATCCAAACTAGTCATCTCATAGTACTCCTAAGCAAAGCAATCTTTGAATTCCTTTAATAAATTAATCAATTTTTGTTCATACTCGGGATCCAACTTAGCACTTACGTACATCGGCCTAGGTCTATCTCTAGGACCAATATCTATCTCTTCTAATTCATTGGCCGACGTGAAGCCCTGTCCTAGTTTGCCATTTGTGCCATCTATTGGATTATCCAAATTCTCAAAGCCGACTGCTTGGATCAGCTGTTGGCTTTCGCCACTGACACTGAATCCTGACGGCAACAGAAAAGCCATTTGGATATTAGCCGATGGTTGCCTCTTATCAGCTATCTGCTTGGTAAGCCATACTTGAGTTTTACTGGATACTTGAGCCTGTTCCAACTCTTTATTCCTTAGGCGCTGCACCCTCCTCTTTTGGCTTCTCGTCAAATCTTGTGGGCACCACTGGCCTTCCTGCCACGTGTATATTCTTTCAGTGCCTTCCTCTTCATGATTAGCCTAGTTCTGTCCAATGACTCTTTTTCCCAACCAATCATGAACACTTTTGTTTTTTAAGTGCCGATCCATGTTGTTATAATGATATGCATCTTGAGCATGGATAGACCGGTGGTTGGTTCGAAATTGCCTATACTCCCGATATTGATTGCTACATTCTAGATAGTCGTGTCTAGTAAGCAACTTCAAACCTTCATTCCAGCAATGTCTAAAGAAGGGACAATTCCAATGTAATTCAACTTGTTTCCTTTCATCCCTTTCTTCTTCTAGTTGACGCTGGTATTTTCGATCCTCTAACCATCGCTGATAATCCTTTTCTTTCTGCCACTACCACTTATTCAACAAGATTTGAGATGTGACCCATGGTTTTGATGTCTCTGCTTTCGACGTCTTCCCCTGCTCGTATCGGCTCTTTTGTTCGACACGACGTCTTTTAATCTCTCTGTATTCATCGGCCGATACTTGCATTTCGGGATCGACTGTTCTAGCTTCTCTCGATTTGGTCGATGTTAGGACCTTGGTTTTTCCTTTGAACAACCCAGCATCAACCATGTTTTGATCTCCTAGGAAAGGATTATCATCGACTCTCATCTTCCGAGGTGTATCGAATTTGAGCCTCCCTTACTGAATAGCTCTCTGTATATGCTGCCTAAAGATTCTGCATTCATTAGTGGAATGAGAAGTAGCGTTATGTAATTTGCAAAACTTCTTGTTCTTCAACTGATCAGGGGCAACATGACATGACCATCGGGCAACTTGATCTACCCTTTCTCAAACAAGAAACAAACTCGATGGGCATCCTCAACTGATGCTTCGCCCAATTGTGTAAGATACCGATTGACATGTTCTATCGTGCTTGTACCGTCATGACTAGTGAACTTGGCAAATTCCGGGAGCCTGTAATTTGTAGGGAGAGCGACCAAATCATACCACTCTGGATATGGGCGTTTGTACGAAAACGTTAGCCCTTTTGGCTTCAGGCCGAACTGATTCATCATCATCTCGGTCACCTTCAGCAGCAACTCGTCAGCTTGCGGATTTGGATTTCTCGATACTTGCTGACCCATCTATGGATTGAAATCCCGTGTGCCTTGATATCCTAGATTTGGTATCATGTGGAGGGTGTTATAATCTGTGCCATAATGATAGCCTTGTGGAATCTCAATCTGTTGGGTCCTTTGTCGGCTTGCTGCTTGAAGTCTCTGATTATAGACATAAGGATCCATATCTCTACGGATCCTCTGAATGGATGGTGCTATCTTCTGAGCCGACGATGGTATGTGGCCTGATGTGCCAAAATTGATCATCTAGTTTTGACTTTTTCCCACTGGCTGTTGCACATGCTATACTGGTGGTCCATAACTGTACTGTGTCTGATTCGCAGCAGTTCCTTGAGTTTGTTCAGGTGAACCTTGAAGTGCCTGGATTTCACCATTACCAGCTGGTGTTGCTTCTTGATGGCTGGTGCCAACTTCATTAGTCCCTTGGGTCAATGGATCTAGAATGTTGTAACAAGTCGATCCAACCTGACTAACTGGAATTCTATGAATCGCCTCTTTCATGGTGTTGTGAAATGCGTCAACGAAAGCTTCATTGTGGCTTGATAGAGCATCACGAACAAACTTGTCTATGGCTTCCATAAAGAAACGCTTTTCTTCAGCTTCGACTGTATATGTCTGTCCGTGTAGTAGAACTCTTGGTAGTGGAAATTTTTGAATAACTATGCTGTCATGTGTTTTGGTGTAGGACAACAAACACTTCTTCTGAAATTCTCCCATAGCTTTGTTGATGGTATCCCTATCTTCATCAGGTAGGTGTTCATAATGTACCATAAGGATGTTGTCGTTGTTGTGAACTGCCATGACGATTGTGGTGTCCCACCAAGCGTGCCAGAAACATGTGTCGACACAGAATTTTGTCCCATGCCGAGGACACACGCAGCAAGCCAGAAGGGTCCGCTCGATGGAGTAGATCCGCCTAGCTTCAGCACATGGGTGGTCGATCCTGCGCAATCCTCCCGAGGCGTGCCAGTCAATTTGACCCTACAATTGACAAGGAGAGAAAGTTCATAAGTAATTAAGGGTGAAACTTGCCAGTGTTGCCAGACAGTTCTGAATGTACGGCTGTGAGAGCCGATATGGAAGAAAATCGGCTAAATAGCCGATCCTAGTATATTCATGAGAATAAGTCAGTTAGAGCTCATGGGGGCATGTGAAGAAGAATCGCTATCATTCAGAATAAATATCTTTTAAGCAAACATTAATCAATGGCCATAAGATATCGATGATGGTCGGTTTATACCGAGCCAATGATTACAAGTAACCAAACTCCTGTTTATGTAAAGAAACAATTCAACATCACTTAACCATTTAATAAAGATAAATCTAATGAACATGTTAGATCTCATCTATCACCATGACCAGTGGGGCATGAGGTAGAATCATGCAGGCCGTAGAAACAAGAATAGACTCGATGACCCTAACTCATTACTAATATTAGTGGGGCGTGAGGCAGAATTATGCAGGCCGTAATAAAAAAACAAGATCATAGGGCTAACACATCTTTCAACTTATCTTTACTTCAACGATCTCGTGATGTGAATTGTTCGTGAAAGCACTCGATATCGGCTAAACAGTTGATTCAGGCATAGCGCATAGTTAAGGTCATGCCTTCTTAGAAACGGATTTATCAACTAACGATCCCCACTCCATGGTGCTAACAGTGGGGTGAGAGGCAGAATCCCATAGGCCATGATAATGGGCCATGGAACGGTTCTCGCTAACCAATAGATCTACTCAAGATCGAACATGCCTTAACCGCATACTATGCACGATTAAGATTGATATAAAACAACCAATAAAAACATAACTCATCATTTAAGATGTAGATTAGATCAATTTAAGATTAGCAAACGATGGGTTAAATAAGATATAAGGCCGATCCAGATCAATCTCAATCGGGTAGAGTGATATTGCTGTAATTGGATAAACAATGAAAGCAACAAGCAATATCGGTAACTTAATGAATCTACCAAAGACTGTCATTCAAAGGTAGAGCCGATAACTTGACCTTGATCTAATTAAGGCAGTGGGGTGTGAGGCAGAATCACACAGGCCATACTTGAATTAGACAAGAGTCGATAACTAGCATATACTAGAGTCGTAGTGGGGGTTGACCGGATCGATGCAGCCATATGAACAGAGGTATAAACCATGATGGTACTTACAGACAAGCAGTGGAGGTCGACCGGATCGATGCAGCCATACTCGCTGAAGAACTCATCGAGATCTACTCTACTCCTACTCCTAAGGGGTGGCCAGAGCTGAAAAAGTAAATTGACCTGTATTTGATTGGTTGGTTGTCTCTTACAATAGCTGGGGTTTGGTATTTATACCCAGAGCCTAAATATGAATCCTACTCGAGCATGATTTGTTATAGATATTGGCATAACAATGAAAACATTCCTAATTTAAGATAACTTGGACTCTAACCTTTCCCTTTTTGTAGAGTCCAGCATGTTTTCATCCTAGCATCGAACGTAGCCTCTGTCGTTATCTACTGGCGCTGTCCGAAGAAAGCTGATTCCTAGATTTTGCATCTGAATCAGATATTTCTAATTCGCCCGCAACTGATCCCTTGATGATACGATCCTAGGAGCTTCTGGGTCCTTGTGACTCTCCTTCCAAATTTTGGTGTAAACAAAGTCAAAAAATCCCTAGGCTATTTCTAGGACCACCAAGGCCACGTCCCTTACTGGGCTCCTCCTCATCTGACCTCGAGGGCTGGCTCTGCTTTGGCTGACCCCTGAGGGTAGGCTCCACCTCGGCCGACATTTGGGGGCTGGCTCCACCTTGCCCAATGTCTGAGGGCTAGCCTGGCTTCACCTGATCCCTTAGACATGGTCCCTAATGGAAGCTCGCACCGCCGCCAACCACTATAGGCCAGAAAGTACAAGCATGGGTCAAACTTCTAACATCGTATAGGGAGCGATTGTGTCTCAGCATGACCCGTCTCTATGACATGATGTTCTAGGGGACTCACATCGACCCATAGTGATGGACGCATGGTCACTATGCTACCTACACCCTGTACGACCACTGATCAGCATGCTGGTTCATTGGTCCAATGCCTAGGTCCACGCCCCATCGCGCCCGACCCCTCGGCCACGCCCGATGCATGGGTCCACATTCCATCGCGCCCAACCACGACTCATGATCTTACACCCATCTGTTGCTATGAATAGCCCCTTCATGACTTCATAAACCCAGGATCCCAGATGGGCCCGCTTCCTAGTAAAATCTTAACTCAGCAGACGGCAATACAACGACGCGCGACTCCTGGGCTGGCCCAAATACCTAACAACAGGCCAGAAGAGCGATCTAGTCTCCGATCGAAAGGCTTGGCCAAGGCGGGGACGACGCTCACTTCCGACTCCGACCCACTTTTCCTACCAGGAATACATCGAACCTCTACTTAAAGCTCTTTATCGACTAGCATGTTTGGAGTCGACTGGGAACAACCGACCGGGAACGCCCGCTCGGTAAGGACCCAAGAATTAGGCGAAGCAAATAAGGCAAGGAACTCAAGTCAACCGCAATACCGAGGACCGTCCTGTTCACCTATAGGACAGTATTGATAGGCCATGCCAGAAGGGTGCTTTGCAACCTTTCAGACTGTTTACACCAAAATTTGGAAGGAGAGTCATAGGGACCCAGAAGCTCCTAGGAACGTATCATCATGGGATCAGTTGTGGGAGGATTAGAAATAGCTGATTCAGATGTGAAATCTTGGAATCAGCTTTCTTCGGATAGCGCCAGCAGATAACGACAGAGGCTACACTCGACGCCAGGATGAAAACATGTTGGACTCTACAAAAAGGGAAAGATTAGAGTCCAAGTTATCTTAAATTAGGAATGTTTTCATCTTCGATGGATTTGCCAAAGATTGTAACAAATTGTGCTCGAGTAGGATTTATGTCTAGGCTCCGGGTATAAATATCAAACCCCGGCTATTGTAAGGAAGAACCAATCAATCAAATACAAGTCAATTTACTTTTTTAGCTCCAGCCACCCCTTAGGAGTAGGAGTAGAGTAGATCTCGGTGAGTTCTTCAGTGAGTACAGCTGCATCGATCTGGTCGACCTCCACTGCTTGTCTGTAAGTACCGTCATAGTTTATACCTCTATTCGTATGGCTGCATCGATCCGGTCGACCCCCACTGTGACTGTGGTATAGGCTAGTTATAGACTCTTGTCTAATTCAAGTATGGCATGTGTGATTCTACCTCACACCCCACTGCTTGAATTAGATCAAGGTCAAGTTATAGGCTCTACCTTTGAATGGTAGTCTTTGGTAGATTCATTAAGTTACCAATATTGCTTATTGTTTTTATTGTTTATCTAATTACAACAATATCACTCTGCCCGATTGAGATTGATCTGGATCGGCCTTATATCTTATTTAATCCATCGTTTGCTAATCTTAAACTGATCTAATCTACATCTTAAACGATGAGTTATGTTTTTATTGGTTGTTTTATATCAATCTTAATCGTGCATAGTGTGCAGTTAAGGCATGTTCGATCTTGAGTAGATCTATTGGTTAACGAGAATCGTTCCATGGCCCGTTATCATGGCCTGTGGGATTCTGCCTCTCACCCCACTGTTAGCACCATAGAGTGGGGATCGTTAGTTGGTAGATCTGTTCCTGAGAAGGCATGACCTTAACTGTGCGCTATGCCTGAATCGGCTGTTTAGCCGATATCGAGTGCTTTCACGAACAGTTCACATCACGAGATCGTTGAAGTAAAGATAAGTTGAAAGATGTGTTAGCCCCATGATCTTGTTATTGTATTACAGCCTGCATCATTCTGCCTCATGCCCTACTAATATTAGTAATGAGTTAGGGTCGTCGAGTCTATTGTTGCTTCTATGGCCTGCATGATTCTGTCTCATGCCCCACTGGTCATGGTGATAGATGAGATCTAACATGTTCATTAGATTTATCTTTATTAAATGGTTAAGTGATGTTGAATTGTTTCTTTACATAAACAGGAGTTCGGTTACTTGTAATCATTGGCTCAGTATAAACCGACCATCATCGATATCTTATTGCCATTGATTAATGTTTGCTTAAATGATATTTATTCTGAATGATAACCAATTCTTCTTCACACGACCTCATGAGCTCTAACTGACTTATTCTCATGAATATACTAGGATCGGCTCTCATAGCCGTACATTCAGAACTATCTGGCAACACCGGCAAGTTCCGCCCTTAATTGTTGATGAACTTTCTCTCCTTGTCAATTGCAGGGTCAAATTGACTGGCATGCCTCGAGAGGATTGCATAGGATCGACCACCTCTGCGCTGAAGCTAGGCGGATTTGCTCCATTGAGCGGACCCTTCCAGCTTGCTGCGTGTGTCCTCGGCACGGGACAAAATTCTGTGTCGACACACGTTTCTGGCACGCCCAGTGGGACACCACAATCGTCATGGCAGTTCACAACAATGACAATATCCATATGGTACATTATGAAGACCTACCTGATGAAGATAGGGATACCATCAACAAAGCTACGGAAGAATTTTAGAAGAAGTGTTTGTTGTCTTACACCAAAACACATGACAACATAGTTATTTGGAAATTTCCACTACCAAGAGTTTTACTACACGGACAGACAGATATAGTTGAAGCTGAAGACATGCGTTTCTTTGCGGAAGCCATAGACAAGTCTGTTCGTGATGCCCTATCAAGCCGCAATGAAGCTTTCGTTGATGCATTTCACAACGCCATGAAAGAGACGATTCATAGAATTCCAGATAGTCAGGTTTGATTGACTTGTTATAACATTATAGATCCATTGACCCAAGGGACTAATCAAGTTGGCACCAGCCATCAAGAAGCAGCACCAGTTGGTAATGGTGAAATCCAGGCACTTCAAGGTTCACCTAAACAAACTCAAGGAACTACTGCGAATCAAACACAGTACAGTTCTGGACCACCTATACAGCATGTGCAACAGCCGGCGAGAAAAAGGCAAAACCAGATGATCAATTTTGGCACATTAGGCCACATACCGTCATCAGCTTAGAAGATAGCACCATCCGTTCAGAGGATCCGTTGAGATATGGATCCTTATGTCTATAATCAGAGACTTCAAACAGCAAGCCAGCAAAGGACCCAACAAATTGAGATTCCACAAGGCTATCATTATGGCACAGATTATAACACCCTCCACATGATACCAAATCTAGGATATCAAGGCATGTGGGATTTCAATCCACAGATGGGTCAGCAAGTACCGAGAAATCCAAATCCGCAAGCTGACGAGTTGCTGCTAAAGGTGACCGAGATGATGAAGAATCAGTTCAGCCTAAAGCCAAAAGGGCTGACCTTTTCGTACAAACGCACATATCTAGAGTGGTATGATTTGGTCGCTCTCCCTACAAATTACAGGCTCCCGAAATTCACCAAGTTCACTAGTCAAGACGGTATAAGCACGATAGAGCATGTCAGTCGGTATCTTACACAATTGGGCGAAGCATCAGTTGAGGATGCCCATTGAGTTCGTTTCTTCTCCTTGTCCCTGTCAGGGCTGGCCTTCACTTGGTTCTCGTCACTACCAGTCAACTCCATTGCCAATTGGGCTGACCTAGAGAAGAAGTTTCATACATATTTTTACACCGGGACTGGAGAGAAGAAAATAACCGATTTGACAACCTTGAGACAGAGGACTAATGAATTAGGTACTGAGTTTCTTCAGAGATTCTGAGAGACTAAAAATTTGTGTTTCTCGTTGAGCTTGGCCGATGATCTGTTAGCTACTTTAGCTATCCAAGAAATGCTACCGATGTGGAAAGAGAAACTGCAGGGATAGGAATTTGACAACTTGGGTTAATTGGCTCAATGAGTGGTAGCACTTAATAGCCAATTTCAGAGCATACGCAGAGATACCCGATTCTAGAAGAGTACTTCAGTGGCCAAAACTTACGATCCATATTCAGTCAATGGCGGCTATGAAGATGAAGAAGAAGAGGTTGCTGCAGCTGATTGGAATTGGGGCAAGAAGACAGTGATGGTCCCAAATCCTTGGGGAAGAGGAGTTGAGGAGAGTTATGACTTTAACGTTACCAAATTGGACAACCTCTTCAATTTCTTGTTTGAGAAAGGGTAGATCAAGTTGCTCGATGGTCATGTCATGTTGCCCCCTGATCAGTTGAAGAACAAGAAGTTTTGCAAATTTCATAACGCTACTTCTCATTCCACTAATGAATGCAGAATCTTCAGGCAATATATACAGAGAGCTATTCAGCAAGGGAGGCTCAAATTCGATACACCTCGAAAGATGAAAGTCGATGATAATCCTTTCCCAGGAGATTAGAACATGGTTGATGCTAGGCTATTCAAAGGAAAAACCAAGGTCCTAACATCGACCAAATCGAGAGAAGCTGGAACAGTAGATCCCAAAATGAAAGTATTGGCCGATGAATACAGAGAGATTAGAAGACGTCATGCCGAACAAAAGAGTCGATACGAGCAGGGGAAGACGTCGAAAGCAGAGATATCAAAACCATGGGTCACATCTCAAATCTTGTTGAATAAGTGACAGCGGCAGAAAGAAAAGGATTATCAGCGATGGTTAGAGGATCGAAAATACCAGTGTCAACTGGAAGAAGAAAGGGATGAAAGGAAACAAGCTGAATTATATTAGAATTGTCCCTTCTTTAGACATTGCTAGAATGAAGGTTTGAAGTTGCCTACCAGACACGACTATCTAGAATGTAGCAATCAATATCAGGAGTATAGGTAATCTCGAACCAACCACCAGTCTATCCATGCTCAAGATGCATATCATTATAACAACATGGATCGGCACTTAAAAAACAAAAGTGTTCATGATCGGTTGGGAAAAAGAGTCATTGGACAGAACTGGGCTGATCATGAAGAGGAAGGCACTGAAAGAATATACATGTGGCAGGAAGGCCAGTGGTGCCCAGGAGATTTGACGAGAAGAGAAAATAGGAGGGTGCAGCGCCTAAGGAATAAAGAGTTGGAACCGGCTCAGATATCCAGTAAACCTCAAGTATGGCGTATCAAGCAAATAACCAATAGAAAGCAACCAACGGCTAATATCCAAATGGCTTTTCTATTACCATCAGAATTCAGAGCTCCAACAGATCAGGAAGTTTATTTAGACTTCGATGAGTCAGAGTATGAAGAGATGGTTGCCAAGTTAATGGTTATGCAGCAAGAAATATTTGATAAGCTAGTCAAGCATCGGCACTTAAAGGCTTTATACATGAAAGGTTTTGTTGATGGGAAGCTGATGAACAAGATGTTGGTGGACGGAGGTGCTTCTGTCAATCTTATGCCATACACTACTTTCTGTAAGCTTGGCAAGGGACCAAGAGATTTTCTTGAGACCGACATGATGCTTAGAGACTTTGGAGGAAATACATCCAAGACTCGGGGGGCAATAAACGTCGAACTAATAATCGGGAGTAAAACTCTGCTCACCATGTTCTTTGTTATTGATGGAAAAGGATCATATAGTTTACTCCTCGGTCATGATCGGATTCATGTGAATTGCTGCATACCGTCGACCATGCATCAGTGTTTGATTCAATGGCATGGAGATGATGTCGAATTGGTTCTTGCTGATGAGTCCATAAGCATCGCAACAGCCGATCCAGTCTTTTGGGAACTAGGAGATTTTGAGTGTTTTTTCTAGCAAGACATGGGAAGGAAACTTCATTAAAATCAGCAATGAAAGCCAACAACCGATGCAAGTGATCGGCTCTGAGAGTTTGTTTTAGTAGAAAAGTCACAACTTCATGTCGGCTGTTGGATTGAAGGAAAAATGAGCATTAAGTCTTGGAGATGGGTTTAGGCCGACGTATGTGAATGCTGAGTTAAAGCATAAGTGCGATTTAGAGTTAATGGATTTCTTAAGAGAAGTTATGTTTCGCTTAATAGGGCGCTTGACCTAGGTTGATTACTCGTCTATTCTTTGATATTGAAAGTTCTACTGGACGTTATCCTAGCGTCTGAGCAACATTCGATAGTCGATTCATTCTCGGCTCTAATAGCCAGGACGAGGAGGGTATCGCCTCTAGTTCAAAAAGTAAACATCTTCAAAGATGGTAATAGCCGATATGGTATGTATCGCCTACAGTGCGAAAGACAAAAGAACAAGAAACATTCATAGTCATACACAAGAGCATTGCACTAAGGCATGTTCATGAAAGAACATGAGTCTTTGTTTATCAAATTGCCTTAAGTACAGACTAATCAAAGATCTTATTCTTCACATCCTAAGCGGATGTGATGTCTACTATAGCATCCGCTGCAATAGTGAATTCTTCAAGTAGGTCCTCATGCTCCTCAGGGTCGTCACCCATTGGGAAACCTATTTCCATGGTGTGAAGCTCGTACCCCATTTGGACTTGTGCCATGGTTAGCGCCACTGCCGCACCATGATGAACGCCATGGAGGGCAATCTCCCGAACGTGGACCAGGATGTCCTAGAGACGAGCATTGATGGAGGAACCCTAGGCATTGACGACATCTACGGCCGTGTTCGCTACCAGTTGGAAAGATTCCAACTACGCTGTCAAGGCTGATAATCACGAGAACAAGAAGACAGTCAAGATGAAGATAATGGAAGTCAGAACAAAAGCCTTCATGGGATTCATCTTACCTACCACCATGGCATTGGATTCGGCCAGCCATGCTCGGACGGCGCTGGCCTCCTCCTCAGCCACATGAAGGGTGGCCTGAGAAACCCTAAGGCGAATCTCCAATTGGCCGTTCTCCCAAGTCGCCTCAGAATAACGATTCTGGGTCATCCTCCACTCATGAAGGTAGCGCCGGCATCGTCTCCATTATAGGAGTCGGAGGAATCCAACAACGAGGCCGACATAGAAGATACAGCGTCAAAGGGCCCGCCGGCCCTGGGAAGAGGATGGAGACTGTCATTCACAACAAACCTGTAGGCGGATTAGGACTGTCATCATCATGAACAAGAAATGCCAATCTCACCTCATGTGCTGGAGGCGCTGATTCATTGGCATATTCTCTTCTAGGATTTCCTCCGCCGTGCGCTTGCCTCGGTTATCTTCGTCGACCATGAAGAATGATTGGATTTGTGAAAGTGCTATAGGGTTTCAGCAGGCGGAGAAGAGCAAAGGAACAGTTGTGGATGGAGATGTGTTCAAGGCAAAAGACATCGGCTGGTATTTAAAGACATGAAGCGAAGGGACGGATGCCTCGGGACGCGCAAAAGGCAACCACAATTAATAGGAGGCGAAGCGCCGCTTCACTAGTGTTGAAGAAAATACGGCACCAGATGACTGAGGATAAGAAATCGAAGGGTTCTCTTAATAAAAGTCGTATTTTCAGACTTGGTTAAATTAAAGGGCCTAGATCGGCCATATCAAATCGGCTCTTTAGCTGAAAAAGCAAGCTTAAGCAAAAGTAATGCGCATAGTGCCAAGATAGGAAAATTATCTGCTAAATATCACCTATTACAAACTATGGGCCGAGGAAAACCTTGCCTACTATGTCATTGGCCAAGGTATTAAAAGCTACCAAATGGCGGCACTCATGAAATCCTCGACCAAGCGCTCCTGCTCCCCAGGGTATGCTACGTCTGGGAAACTATGGGGAAGAAGCTGAAGATTTTTGCCTGAACAGGCTTGGGCAGCAGCCAACGTCGTGGCAGCGCCATGACGAACACCATGGAGAGCAACCTCCCTAACACGGTTTGGGATATCATGCAAACAAACCACCGAAACGACACCCCTGGCATTGACAAATCCCACCGCATGATCCATAGCTGATCGAAGGCTGTCCAGTTGAGTAGATAGATCTAAAAGATTCAAAGGGGAGGTGATCAGAATCTCAGAGACAAAATTGAAAAGAAGTAGGGGTTACGACATGTATCTCACCTACAATTCTAGCCTCAGCCTTGACCAACCTATCCTCCACTAAATCGACCACAGGAGGTGATTGACATCGAACCATAGCTAGGGCCGATTCTATGAGGGATAGACACTCAGCGAGACTCTGGCCATGTCGATCAATGGAGGCAAGCAGATCGTCATTATCAATCTGCCTCATCTGATGGCAAGAGGGCTGGCGGCAAGTCATCGATGAGGAAGGCTTTGAAGGCCGAACGGAGTCAGCCCTGTTCCCCGAGGCAGCGGAGTTATCGCGGGATATACCCTCCTGATGATGAAGGCGCTGACGTGATGATGCAGATCCGATGAAGACCTTCTCAGGAAACCTCTTGCTATTCTCCATGATCTCTAACCTAAGGGAAAATAGGAACTATGCTAAGAGCGCAGAAGGTTTGGGGCAAAGTGAGTTATCCTTGGATTGACTGCTGAGGCCTGTTTATATAGCCTAGGAAGGAGAGAAGATAGATTTTGCTAGGGGTGTGAGTTTGGAATCAGAAACAGAAGCGGAACGACACTCTGGAAGTTCAGGAGACGGATAACGGAAGGGTAACAAATTCAAACTTATCATTTCCCCAAATTACGAAGCATCGTGGGACGGATACAAAGAATCTACATTGACTAGAGATCTACCCACCAAGGCTTCTTTGGATTGAAGGGAGTCTGGATCCCCATAAGGCCGAGGGTCATCGTGAACCAAGTCACATCGGCCCATTGATAAAATTGTGCAAGAGAAAGGGAAGAGCCACCTGCCTAGCAGATACCCAGCTAATTCCTCGGTGACTGGGAGACTGCTGGAAAGAAGCTTATGGCTTTCCCGATAGGCATTTGATGGAACAAACAAGGGGAAGGTGTCCATATATTCTAGTCTTCACAAAACACTAAAACAGCTTTGTGAGCATGGAGAGAAGACTCATGTGATATCACAATAATTCTTCTAACCGCGATGGCTGGTCTTCTTGCTCAACGAAACGCTAGAATAAGTGACACAATCACCCCATGCACAAGAATTCTTCTAACCGCTCGAGATTATCATAACAAAAGGATAGACCATGGAGGGTCCAGCGGAGTCACAAGCACTCGAGGAGGCAGATAGAAGTGGAACATGGCTGAATTGTTGAGTTTGCTCTCACCAAGGTTGGATAGCCATTTTTATAGCCGGCTTGGAAGGATAAATCCAAAATGCCCATGAAGCAATAATGTTCTAAAAAAGTTTTGAAGCATGGGTTCATGAGTTGATATGAATGGCGATGAATAGTAGACCTCAGATCAAGATTCCTTGCCCGTGGCTATGAGCCTATCGGGAGCACGGACATGGTAATTTTGGAACAAAATTTCTTTGTCCCAAAATTGGGGGGCATGTGTTTACACCAAAATTTGGAAGGAGAGTCACAGGGACCCAGAAGCTCCTAGGATCGTATCATCAAGGGATCAGTTGCGGGCGGATTTAGAAACAGCTGATTCAGATGCGAAATCTAGGAATCAGCTTTCTTCGGACAACGCCAGCAGATAACGACAGAGGCTACGTTCGATGCCAGGACGAAAACATGCTGGACTCTACAAAAAGGGAAAGATTAGAGTCCAAGTTATCTTAAATTAGGAATGTTTTCATTGTTATGCCAAAATCTGTAACAAATCGTGCTCGAGTAGGATTCATGTTTAGGCTCTGGGATCATGTTTAGTCATAGTGGGGGCCGACCAGATCGATGCAGCCATACAAACAGAGGTATAAACCATGATGGTACTTATAGACAAGCAGTGGAGGTCGACCAGATTGATGCAGCCGTACTCGCTGAAGAACTCGCCGAGATCTACTCTACTCCTACTCCTAAGGGGTGGCTGGAGCCGAAAAGGTAAATTGACTTGTATTTGATTGGTTGGTTGTCTCTTACAATAGCTAGGGTTTGGTATTTATACCCAGAGCCTAAACATGAATCCTACTCGAGCACGATTTGTTACAGATTTTGGCATAACAATGAAAACATTCCTAATTTAAGATAACTTGGACTCTAACCTTTCTCTTTTTATAGAGTCCAGCATGTTTTTGTCCGGGCGTTGAACGTAGCCTCTGTTGTTATCTGCTGGCGCTGTCCGAAGAAAGCTGATTCCTAGATTTTGCATCTGAATCAGCTGTTTCTAATCTACCCGCAACTGATCCCTTGATGATACGATCCTAGGAGCTTCTAGGTCCTTGTGACTCTCCTTCCAAATTTTAGTGTAAACAATGTCAAAAAATCCCCAGGCTATTTCTAGCACCACTAAGGTCACGTCCCTTGCTGGGCTCTGCCTCGTCTGACCCCGAGGGCTAGCTCCGCTTTGGCTGATCCCTGAGGGTAGGCTCCACCTCGGCCGACATTTGGGGGCTGGCTCTACCTTGCCCGACGTCTGAGGGCTAGCCCCGCTTCACCTGATCCCTCAGACATGGTCCCTAACGGAAGCTCGCACCGCCACCAACCACTATGGGCCAAAAAGTACAACCACGGTTCAAATTTCTGACATCGTATAGGGAGTGATCGTGTCTCAGCACGACCCATCTCTACGACATGACGTTCTAGGTTACTCACATCGACCCATAGTGATGGACGCATGGTCACTATGCTACCTACACCCTGTATGACCGCTGATCAGCATGTTGGTTCATCGGTCCGATGCCTGGGTCCACGCCCCATCACGCCCGACCCCTCGGCCACGCCTGATGCATGGGTCTGCATTCTGTCACGCCCAACAGTGACTCATGATCTTACACCCATCCGTTGCTATGAATAGCCCCTTCATGACTTCACAGAAAGTCCCAAAAGGGCTCAAGGGCTCCTATCGGGTTCATAAACCCAGGGTCCCCAATGGACCCACTTCCGAGCAAAATCTTGACTCAGCAGACGGCAATACAATGGCACATGACTCCTGGGCTGGCCTAGATACCTAACAATAGGCCAGAAGAGCGATCCAGTCTCCAATCAGAAGGCTTGGCCAAGGAGGGGGCAATGCTCGCTTCTGACTCTGACCCGCTTTTCCTACCAGGAATACATCGAACCTCTGCTTATAGCTCTTCTCTGACTAGCGCGGTCAGAGCCGACTGGGAACAACCGATCGGGGACGCCCGCTCGATAAGGACCCAAGAATCAGGCAGAGCAGATAAGGCAAGGCGCTCAAGTCAACCGCAATACCGAGGACCGTACCCTGCATACCTATAGGATAGTACTGATAGGCCATGCTAGAAGGGTGCTTTGCAACCTTTCAGACTATTTACACCAAAAATTGGAAGGAGAGTCACAGGGACCTAGAAGCTCCCAGGATCGTATCATCAAGGGATCAGTTGTGGGTGGACTAGAAACAGTTGATTCAGATGCAAAATCTAGGAATCGGCTTTCTTCAAACAGCGCCAGCAGATAACGACAGAGGCTACACTTGATACCAGGACAAAAACATGTTGGACTCTACAAAAAGGGAAAGATTAGAGTCCAAGTTATCTTAAATTAGGAATGTTTTCATCTTCGATGGATTTGCCAAAGATTGTAACAAATCATGCTCGAGTAGGATTCATGTCTAGGCTTTGGGTATAAATATCAAACCCCAGCTATTGTAAGGAAGAACCAATCAATCAAATACAAGTCAAATTACTTTTTCGGCTCCGGCCACCCCTTAGGAGTTGGAGTAGAGTAGATCTCAGCGAGTTCTTCAGCGAGTATGGCTGCATCGATCCGGTCGACCTCCACTGATTGTCTGTAAGTACCATCATGGTTTATACCTCTATTCATATGGCTGCATCGATCCGGTCGACCCCCACTACGACTGTGGTATAGGCTAGTTATAGACTCTTGTCTAATTCAAGTATGGCCTATGTGATTCTGCCTCACACCCTACTGCTTGAATTAGATCAAGGTCAAGTTATCGGCTCTACCTTTGAATGGCAGTCTTTGGTAGATTCATTAAGTTACCAATATTGCTTATTGCTTTCATTGTTTATCTAATTACAACAATATCACTCTACCCGATTGAGATTGATCTGGATCGGCCTTATATCTTATTTAACCCATCATTTGCTAATCTTAAACTGATCTAATCTACATCTTAAATGATGAGTTATGTTTTTATTGGCTGTTTTATATCAATCTTAATCGTGCATAGTGTGCGGTTAAGGCATGTTTGATCTTGAGTAGATCTATTGGTTAGCGAGAACCGTTCCATGGCCTGTTATCATGGCCTGTGGGATTCTGCCTCTCACCCCACTGTTAGCACCATGGAGTGGGGATCGTTAGTTGGTAGATCCATTCCTGAGAAGGCATGACCTTAACTGTGCGTTATGCCTAAATCAGCTGTTTAGCCGATATCGAGTGCTTTCACGAACAGTTCACATCACGAGATCGTTGAAGTAAAGATAAGTTGAAAGATATGTTAGCCCCATGATCTTGTTATTGTATTATGGCCTGCATGATTCTGCCTCATGCCCCACTGATATTAGTAACGAGTTAGGGTCATCGAGTCTATTGTTGTTTCTACGGCCTGCATGATTCTGCCTCATGCCCCACTAGTCATGGTGATAGATGAGATCTAACATGTTTATTAGATTTATCTTTATTAAATGGTTAAGTGATGTTGAATTGTTTCTTTACATAAACAGGAGTTCGGTTACTTGTAATCATTGGCTTAGTATAAACCGACCATCATTGATATCTTATTGCCATTGATTAATGTTTGCTTAAATGATATTTATTCTGAATGATAACCGATTCTTCTTTACATGACCCCATGAGCTCTAACTGACTTATTCTCATGAATATACTAGGATCGACTATTTAGCTGATTTCCTTCCATATCGGCTCTCACAGCCGTACATTCGGAACTATCTGGCAACACCGGCAAGTTCTGCCCTTAATTACTGATGAACTTTCTCTCCTTGTCAATTGCAGGGTCAAATTGATTGGCATGCCTCAGGAGGATTGCGTAGGATCGACCACCCCTATGCTGAAGCTAGGCGGATCTGCTCCATCGAGTGGACCCTTCTGACTTGCTGCGTGTGTCCTCAGCATGGGACAAAATTCTGTGTCGACACAGACATGTCAGAACACGAACAGTGTTGTGGGCGCTGACATTTGTCCTACAGTATGGTAGGCGCCGATATTTGCCATACTAGAAGAGCATGATAGAGCCTGCCACATGCATCTGGGCGTCAATAGTATTATGGGCGCCAACAAACTATCTTGTACCTGACGACTTGGGCAACAAGTCTAGGAAACACCCACACTCTCTTTCTCTCTCCTAACTTGTAAGGCCGCCCTCTTCACCTATAAACGGGATGTGCTCTCTCCTAAAAGGAGGGTGATTCTGATTCTCTCTCTGCTAAGCTTTAGACATTCTGAGTACTCGAACAACTCCATAGCTCTAGAACTCTAAGGCTACATAGAGTATACATTTCGATACTTAGCGCACGTTGGAGCTCCCATCACTCTTGGCCCTTCGGTTCAGAGTCCGACCGGACCTTCGACACCCCCTTCTTATTCCTATTTGTTTGTAACCCCATAGCAAACTTCGAGCACCTAGGCTTAGGAATAAAGTCTCCGACCAACTAGAACTGGACGTAAGGCACGTTGCCTGAACCAGTATAAACCCTATGTCATTGAGTGCTAGGCCACATCCGATCACAACGTATGGCAAAACTACAAATATTTACTTGTTGGTCACTTTTCGCACCGACACAAGTGTATGTCCCAATTGTTTCATCTGTTTTAGACCCATGTTGCAAGTGTTTCATCTGGATGTTGCAAAAGTAGATCTGGATGTTGCATATACATGCATGTACGACTACAAGCGTATGTTAAGTGTTTCAGGTGTTTCATATATACACTACAATTATTTTATATGGATGTTGCATATATTTTGCAATGGTGACAAACGTTGTTTTCCTAGTGTTTCAGATGTATGTTACAAGTGTTTCAATTATTTTAGACGTATGTTGCAAGTAAAGATGGCAATTGGTACCCGAGACCCAAAACCCGATGAGTTTTTACCCATGGGCATGCTAACGGGCAAAAAGCAATGCCATCGAGTATGCCAGTGCGGGCATGGTATTATATCACCCGAACCCACAAACCCATGGGCATATGTATACCCGGTTATTTAATCATGAGTTTAACACTTGAACACTTAGAATACTTATGCAGTGGATTATTATTTATTTGTCTTGTGTTTTTAGCTTGCTGCGTATGTTTTGCATATGTTAACACCTGTTATATATCTACAAATTTGTGATATGCTCATTTTTAGGAAGTGACTAGGGATTGATATTACCATGCAATCTTACATATGTTCTCGGGTATGGGCAACCCATGTGATACGATGCGAGGTCCCGATCTTCACGACGTAGGATCAATCACCAAATAACTAGCTGAAGAACAGTAGGATAACTTGCTGCAAGCAGCGATAACTAGTGCAACCTGGCAAATAAAACTCAAAGAAAACCACCGTCTTTAACCGACAACCTGAATCGAGGATTCGCCCAACCACACTCTCAAGAAACCAACCAACACAACCTACAATCAATCAAGGTAAACCTCAAAGGGAGTAGGAGCACCAATTGGGAGTGGATGAAGCCGCCGCTTCTGTAAATCCCGCGAAGAAAATCACAAGAGCAAAGGGGTAGAGATCACTCTCAATATTTGTTAGCACACAACTGAACAAAGGGGGTTCTGTATTTTGATTATCAAAATTCTTTTTTTTGCTTAGGAGTACATGGATATTTATACTAGGAACAGTCCTCCTAGATAGGTATAAACATGAAAAGGAAAAGAAAGGGTAGGCTATGTGAACAAGCTTCCATGAAATGAGTTTCTGAGTAGTTTCCGCGTGGCTGTTGGTCTTCTCCGCGGTCTTCAGTGTTTTGGCAATAACTCTATCTTAAAAAATCCAAATGACGTGTTGTTGGTTGCGTTCGAAAGCTAACTTGATAAGATTTCACACCATGTATAGCATGCACCATGAAACATTGTAGAATGGTACAGTTTAATATGAGAAGTTGTACCAATATCATGTCCTAAGAAGACTGTTAACCCTCTGAGCTGTCTGCACTAAAACTAGTCGGATCTGCACTAAAACTGGTCAGATCTGGTCGGCCTTGAAGCATTAGAAACTAGATTTCACAAGCTTTCCAAAAATTCCTCATTGACCTCCATAGCCTTCGGGAATAAAAAGTTATGATATTTTCTTCTTGATAGTTCTGTCAGTTTCAAGAGATCTGACCAGTATGTACTAAGCTGGCTGGATTTCATTAGTTAGAAGTCCAAACTGGTCGATGTTAGCATCATTGGAAAGTAGACTCGACAAGCTTTCCAAAATGTGCTCATTCACCTTCATAGCCTCTGGAAATCAAAAGTTATGAATATTTCTTTCCGACTGTTCTGTAGGACTGGTCTGGTTCAAGTGTGGTTCTTCTCTGTGGTCATCATCTTGTGTGTTCTTGCCATTCTCTTTAGTGAACCTGAGCAACAACAACATGCACGACTTAGGCAGTATATAATTCTCATTAATATTAAATTGAACTTCATAAAGTAGCGTGTTCACCTCTTGTTGTAGCTTCTTTGCTTGACTACGTGTAATTGGGCCACCAAAGGCTTAGGCTGGTGTCGATGTAGGTGATACTTGAGTTGGTGTTACTTGAATTGGAGGTTGTAACATGTTGGTTGATGACGTGGTCATATCATCCTCCCCCTCTTGAAAAGGAGTCGTCCTCGACTCTAAAGTGTCTTCTCTTATGAATGGCGATAAGTCAACAACATTGAAGGTCGTACTCACACCATAGCTTGCTAGAAGATCTATCTTGTATGCATTATCATTGATCTTTGCAAGAACACAAAATGGTCCATCTCCTCGAGGCAACAATTTGGATTTGGCTTATTAGGGAAGTGATCCTTGCGCAAATGTATCCACACCAAGTCCTTGGTTCAAATAACACTTTCTTCCTATGTTTGTTCATACTTGTAGCACTTAGTTCGATTGCTTCCTTGGTCTTCTCATGTATCTTCTTTACATATGCAGCACGCTTGGAAGCTTCCATGTTGATTCTCTCCTGCAATGGAAGGGGCAACAAATCAATCGGAGCAATAGGTTTGAAACCATATACGATTACAAAAGGACACAAGTTAGTGGTAGAGTGTATTGCCCTGTTATAAGCAAACTCCACATGTGGCAAGCAATCCTCCCAAATCTTCAAGTTCTTTTTCACCATGGTTCGCAACAACATTGACAATGTATGATTCACCACCTCAGTTTGTCTGTCAGTTTGAGGGTGACAAGTTGTTGAGAACAAGAGCTTGGTTCCAAGTTTAGCCCATAATGTTTTCCAAAAATAGCTCACGAACTTGACATCACGATCAGACACAATGGTCCTGGGCATCCCATGTAGCCTCACAATTTCCCTGAAAAATAAATTAGCAACATGTGAAGCATCATCGCTCTTGTTGCAGGGGATAAAATGAGCCATCTTTGAAAATCTATCAACCACAACGAATATATAATCCTTTCCTCTCTGAGTTCTAGGTAACCCTAAAATAAAATCCATGCTTGTGTCTTCCCAAGGAATGTTAGGAGCAGGTAAGGGAGTGTATAAGCCATGAGGATTTAGTTTTGACTTAGCTTTGTGACAGGTGATGAATCGTTCCACAAATCTGATGACATCTCTCCTCATCTTAGGCCAATAGAAATGATCATCTAGCAGTTTGTATGTTTTCTTCTGTCCAAGATGACCTGTTAGTCCACCTCCATGTGATTCCTGCAACAAAAACAATCTAACAGAAGAATTTGGAACACAAAGCTTGTTAGCTCTAAACAGAAATCCATCATGTATGTGATATTTTTCCCAACCTTTTCCATCTTTACAATGATTATACGGTTCTAAAAATTCAGGATCATTATTATACAAACCTTTCAAACTTTCGAGACCCAACACCTTGACCTCAAGCTGATTTAACAACACACTCTTTTGAGACAAAGCATCAGTAACCACATTGTCCTTACCTTTCTTATATTTCACAATGTATGGAAATGTTTCGATGAACTCAACCCACTTGGCATGGCGATGGTTTAGCTTAGCTTGTCCCTTCAAGTACTTCAAAGCTTCATGATCAGAATGAATAACAAACTCCTTCGGCCATAAGTAGTGCTGCCATGTCTCAAGTACACGCACCAAAGCATACAATTCTTTGTCATACACAGAATAATTTAATTGGGCACCTCCTAATTTTTCACTAAAATATGCTTCTGGTTTTCCTTGTTGCATTAAAACTCCTCCTATCCCAATTCCACTAGCATCACATTCTACTTCAAAAGTTTTAGTGAAATTATGATGAACAAGTAATGGTGCTTCAGTCAAACATTTCTTTAATTCTTGAAAAGCAGTTTCTTGTGAGTTCCCCCATTTAAAATCAACCCCTTTCTTTGTCAATTCATTCAAAGGAGCAGTGATGGTACTGAAATCTCTCACAAATCTCCTATAAAAACCAACAAGGCCATGAAAACTTCTTACTTGACTTACATTCGTAGGAGCTGGCCAATCCTTGAAGGCTTTCACCTTTGATTCATTTACTTCTATGCCCTTTCCTGATACAACAAAGCCAAGAAACACAACATGGTCTATGCAAAAACTACACTTCTCAAGATTAACAAATAATTTCTCCTTTCTAAGCTCATCCAAGACTTGCCGAATGTGTTTCATATGCTCTCCAACAGACTTGTTGTAAATTATAATATCATCAAAGTAGACAACAACAAATTTTCCAATGAAAGCTCACAGGACATGGTTCATTAATCTCATGAAAGTACTAGGGGCATTAGTCAAACCAAAAGGCATAACTAACCATTCATACATCCCAAATTTAGTTTTAAATGCAGTTTTCCATTCATCTCCCGCTTTCATTCTAATTTGATGGTAACCACTTCTCAAGTCAATTTTAGTAAATATTATGGAACCACTCAATTCATCAAGCATATCATCTAACCGTAGAATAGGATGATGATAGCGAACAATGATATTATTTATAGCTCTACAGTCAACACACATCCTCCAAGAACCATCCTTTTTAGGCACTAATATAACAGGAACAACACAAGGACTTAAGCTTTTATGAACAAAACCTTTATCAAGAAGTTCTTGTACTTGCCTTTGTATTCCTTTTGTTTCTTCAGGATTGGTGCGGTATGGTGGACGGTTAGGGAGTGCAGCCCCTGGAATGAGATCAATTTGATGTTCAATTCCACGAATGGGAGGTAGTCTAGCCGGTGTTTCTTTTGGAAAAATGTCTTCATAGTCCTACAAAAGATGAGACACAACACTAGGAAGAGAGGTGATATCATTAGGTGAAATTAAAATGTCTTTGCACATAAGTACAAAGAGCACTTGACCTGGGTTGTTCCTCACTTCTCTCAGCTCAGATTTTGTGGCTAGCATAACTAGATGCTCTCCCTCTCCTTTCTTTTTATCTCTCAAATTTGGCTTGTGGCACTCACTCACCGAATTGTGGATGGCACTCAATTTATTTTGCTCTTCTCTTCCTTCACTTGCCGGACTAATTTCAGTTTGCTTTTGTAAGTGCTCAGCCATGATTTGTTGAGGCATCATAGGTTTGAGTACAAACTTCTTTCCTTTCAAATCTAGTGTGTACTGATTTGTTCTCCCACAATGTTGAGTATATCGATCATACTGCCAAGGTCTTCCAAGAAGCAAGTGGCACACAGACATCGGTGCCACATCACACTCTACTGTGTCAACTTATTCACCAATTTTGAATGGAACCTTTACTCTATAACCAATCTTAATATCTCTTGAATCATTCAACCATTGGACATGATATGGATGAGGGTGCCGCTGTAGTTTCAAACCAACCTTGTCAACCATCTCACGACTAGCAAGATTATGGCAGCTCTCGCCATCAATGATCACCTTGACTACCTTATCTTGCACTTTAGCTCTGGTTTGAAAAAGATTATGTCGCTGTCCATTTTCAGCTTCCTTCATTTGAACGCTCAAAATTTGAGCCACCACAAGAGCAGCACCTTACTCAAATTCACATCTAGTATGTTCCTCATCTTCATGAGCCTCATCATCATACTCTTCCTCAACTTCCTCTTCACTAGCTGATTCATATTCTCCATTGTCTTTCACAATGATCACACAATTATTCGGACACTCCTTGATTACATGCCCACGACCTCCACACTTGAAGCATTGAATCCCACTACTCTTGGTTGTAGAACCCACTGAAGTAGTGGTGGATGCTGATGGTTTAGAGCTCATGCCTTGGGCAGCAGCATTCTTCCCTCTAAAAACACCCTGCACATTAGAACGTAAGTCTCCACTTGAGCTTTTTGCTGATGAGGGTGCAGTAGTAAACCTCGAGATTGACTTGCCTCCTCCTGACATAGTCCTCATGCCATATGACAAGGGCTTGCTGCTCTTAGCATCTTGCTACAATTAACGTTCAGCTTTAGTTGCTTGATGTACCAAATCAATAAGATGATAGTACGGCTGAAACTCAACAATGCGCTGGATATTGCGATGTAACCCAGCCATGAAATGTGCAATAGTTTGCTCTTCATCTTCATACACATTGCCTCTAATCATAGCCTTCTCCATCTCTTTATAATAATCCTCAACAGAGAGGCTTCCTTGCTTCAGATTCTACAATTTATCAAAAAGATCACGCCGATAGTGCTTAGGCACAAAACGAATTCTCATTTCTCACTTCATCTCATCCCATGTTGCAATAGGGTTTTCTCCATCTTCTTCTCAATCACATAGAAGTTGTTCCCACCATATCAGAGCATATCCATCAAACTCAAGAGATGCCGGCGGGTGGCCCCACCACCACTAGCTGAGCGCATGGGTAGGCTACGGGGAAAGAGCTAGGCGCGAGGGTGCTTGGCTAGGGGTGGGGCTCCGGCCAGCTAGATTGAGGTAGGTGTCCTGCAGTCAGCGGCGTGGCGCTGGGCCTATAGTCAGGCTGCACCAGCCTAGCCCACACGAGGCGAGCGGGATGTGGAGGAGGCATGGGGTCGAGCAGTGCGGCACGCACGGCTAGCGACGGTGCTATCCAAGGGGTATTTAGCGCTATTGTAGGGGACAACGATGGCACATGAAGCAGGGAGGCAATGGCGGTGGTTCAGCTGTGGTAGGGAGCGGTGGGGACACGGTGGTTCGCAGCGCAGAGCGGAGGGGTAGCTCAGCATGCACATGCCTCGTGTGATGAGGAGCAGGCAAGAGGTCCTTGGTGGAGCTGCAACCCAAAGTCATCATGGTCGGGGAATGAGGAACAGAGAAGGCCGGTGGGCACGTGTAATGGCTGTGGCATCAGAGAAGTAGAGAAAGATAGAGAGAGAGCTGCATTGGATCTTGGTTGGGAGAGGGATGACAAGTGGGTCCGATGCATCATAAAGTGGATAAAGGGAGACTAGCAGGGGCAAAAGCGTCCATACAAAAGTACTTTAGCCTTAAGATGCCTAAAAGTGGACCCAATATGCCTTCAGGTGTGTATAATGGCATATATCAAAGTAGAAAACAATTGTAATGGCACTAGCATAGTTTCGTGAGTTGTGGTGTGTGCTACAAAAACGGTGAAATTATAATGATACAGATCTATTTAATCCTACTATATATTATATTAATCAAATAGGAACCGACAGTGGTATTGGATGTATTAAACTTCACTACCGATCCATGTCGATTTCTTACAAACCGGCGGTGATAGTGATTGTTCGGCCATCACTGCCGGTTCGTGGCTTGATGCGGCAGTGATATTTGGGTCATCACCATCGGTTTTTCTATCACTGCTGGTTTTTGGCTTGAACCAACAGTGGTATTGGATCATCATTACTGGTTTTTGGCTTGAACCGATAGTGATACTCTGGCTGCTGGTTCTAGAAATGACCCCATAGTGATAGACTACACGAAAAAATTCATAACTTTCTCATATGATGTCCGATGTGGACAAACTTTATACCAAAATTGTAGTACCCGATGAGATCTACTAACTTTGTAGTTCAATCTTATTTGATTTGAGATTGTTTTGATGATGAAATATTCATCACAATATTTTATAGAGTTAATACAAAGAATCCATATGCTTAGTCATAAGTGAGTGTGTAGTTATAGGGAATGAACTCGGATGAAGAAATGACAAAACCAAAAGTTCCAGATCTCGAGAAGTTATGAAACTCTGTAGTTCACAACTTTTTATTTGAAGTCATTTTGATGCCAAAATATTTGATTCACAAGATTTTATAAAGTTCATACAAAAGGAATCTATATGCTCTATAGCCATGAGTGAGTGTGTAGTCGGATGGAGAAACAGCCAAAACAACAGTCGCAGATCTTGAAGACTTATGCAAGTTTGTAGTTGATTTTTTTCATTTGAAATCATCTATCCAACGAAATTATATTTGAATTTATCAAATTTGAACTTTTCAAACGACTTCGGATGGAGAAATGATCAAAACAAAAATTATACATCTCGAAAAGTTGTATAGCTTTGTAGCTGATAACCTTTTCATTTAAAATCGTTTAAGGTCCTAGGCATTCATTTTAAAACTAGATGAACATAAAAATAGGGAGGACAGATATCCGAAATGGACACAAGTGTCTTATGGATGGAGTAGTTAGGGACGAACACACGAATCCTGAGGTCGTGGTCATGGGTTCGAACGTCGGTGGCCACGAAGCACGCATTTTTTGCACGAAAAATGTGTGGCTTGTGATTGCCTTGTGGGGTCCCTCCTAGTATTAAAAGTTGTGTTTTTCCCACGTGCGTGGCTGTCCAGTGGGGTCCCTCCTAGTATTAGAAAAATTGATACTTTTTCAGCTTGTTTTTGGGAACCTGACTCATCACTGTCGCTTCGGTTATGCCGGTTAAAAAATTAGCAGTGACGAGGTTTTTGAACCGGTAGTGATAGTCTGTTCTAGGGTAGTGATGGGAATGGCCCAGTTTGTTGTAGGGCTTTGCGTGTAACACTTGGGCTGCTGATGTTTTGGCCCATAGCAAAATAACATAGAGAGGTTGAGGACAAGAGTCTAAGAGTGTCGAGTCGATGTCAACGAATGCCACTGCCAGTGGTGTTATTTATCACAGCACTTTCAGTTTTTTTGGCAAAAACAGGGAGAGTTATGTTGATTACTGAAGAAACAAGTTACCTTCTTTCGCAATCACTGACTGTCCGACTCAGACATCGGGGAACCTGAGCGCGCCACACCATCGAGTGTGATGTACATTTTCTTAACTGTGCAACAAGTGTTGCTGCCTCTGCTGCAACTGTGCTAGTTTATGCTGCTGGATCAAAAGTTGTGGTTCTGTTGCCCCTGGAGATGAAGGGAACTCTGACCATGGAGCAGCTGCTGACTCAGCTAGTTTATGTTTCGTGAAGATAAGTCTTAGCTATTGCAGTCTACCTCCACGCCTGGCTCGTCCACTTGCTTTGCTACCGTTGACAGTAAATTCGTCATAGTTTTGCATAGTTAGAAACATCAACATACTATCACTTTTGGAAGGAAATAAGTAAATAGTAATGTTTTTTTACAAATAGCATGGTTCCACTTGTACATGCAATGTATTTGTTTATAGGCAAAATGAAGAAAAGCCAAGAAAGTGATTGATGGACCAAGATCCTTAGGGTTCCTATAGGGCTGACTACCCAGCAAGGAGATGGGCTAGCCCACAGACTACAAGGAAGGCGCGGGACAAGGTGTGTGACTTCCAAGGCAAGAATATCGACCTAGTCGGATAAAGGAAAGTCTATCTTTGTAATAGGACTAAAACTCTTCTATCTTAATCGACTAGGACTAGAACTGTCCACCTACCCTCTAGAATATATAAAAAGAGGTAGGGGTACCCCCTTGCAACATTTCATACAATACAATCCAACGCAAGGAAAACCACCATACAGGACATAGAGTGTTACGCTATTCAGCGGCTTGAACCAGTTTAAATCGATGTCTCGCAATAACCATCGAGTTTTAGTTTACGCCAAAGCCCATCAATCCTTGCTCTGGATAACCCATAGCTGTTGGTCATCGGATACCAACAGCGACCCCACAAAGGAGGATCGATCGACCTACCATTATGGCCCCATAGCCTCTCGATCCTCCCCAAGCCAAGAAACACACTTCTATGCATTATCCATATCCTTGGATGAAAAGTATGTTTTCTCCGAGCAGCTCAAGATCAAAGCACATGAATTGGAGGGCCCGCATCTCACTCATCCGAACTATCCAAGTGGCCCTACCATGACAAACCCACACAAGAAGAGAAGGGAAAGAACCTCACCTATCATAGGAGGGGTCGACCGACCACCCCCTGTAGTCACCGCCTTCCACATCTTATCTATGCAAGGAAACACACTTTTACTCCATGTCAACCATCCATTCAAGGTCTATTGATCTAAGGGGAGAAGATGGAGAGCACATGGATCCATGAGCCCACACTAAAGTGCTATAAATACCCATGTCCCCTTACTCTCAAGTCATGACCATAAAGGAGGAGCTACACATTCTATAGATAGTATGTGAAGCCCTGGTCTAGTAGTAGTATAGAAAATAGGGAGAGAGTGAGGGGAGTGTGGAGAAAGTGTAAGTGCACCTAGCCATTTAATGGGTTTTGGATTCAATGGCAACACGATTAAAGGTATGACAAGTTTGTTAAGTGTTGAACAGGAAATTGATTGTATTACATACACTTGAGAAATGATATATTGCAATATTTGTAGTGTATCACGGTTCAACTCTAGTGGCAGCCTAGATGGTGTTCCATATTGAGTTGAAATATAAAGCTAAAATGATGTGTTGTTGTAAAAGCAATCTAACTCAAGCATAAGACAACAATACAAATAAAATTCAAGCAAAGGCTTATATATTGTGCGACATCTATGGTTAATATGAAAGCAAGCATTGGGATTGAATAATGAGACATGAGGTGCTGCATATGGAATGGTCTCATTAGGAGAGTTGGCTATGAAATCAATGTTGATAAAGATCACTACTACATATTGACCTACCACCAATGCCTCTATCACCGCCGGTATCATTAAAACCAATGGTTCATAGGTGATGATAGTATCACCGCCGGTTCGTAAGAACGTCCGGGTCGATAACTATCACTGTTGTTTCATCTTACCAACCGACAGTGATAGTCCATCATCACAGCTAGTTTGCACCATCAGTCGGTGGTGATGATGTGCTCCTCATCACTGCCGCCTCGCCATATGAACCAGCGGTGGACATTTTCACCGCCAGCTCGTTGTATGATACGACGGTGATAGCCATGCTGTAGTATAAATAAATTCATAACTTTTTCAAATAAAGTGAGATAAAAACAAACTTTATATCAAAGTTATAGATCTCAACGCAATTGACAACTTTGTAGTTGATAACTTTTTAATTTGAAACCATTTACGGTCCCAGAATTCTGTTTGAAGCGCTCAAATTTTAAAATTCAATTTTTTTGAATTGTACAAACGACCCTAGATGGAAAAATGACCAAAACATTGACAATTATTTCATTAGAAATCATTTATAGTCTCAAATTTGTATCTAAAGTTTTAAAATTTAAAAAAACTAAAATTTTCAAACAACCTCGGATGAAAAATCGACAAAAACCAACGTTGTAGATCTTGATGAGAACAACTTTGTAGTTGATGAGTTTTTTTATTTGAAATCATTTAAGGCCCCAAAAGTCTAGATGAAGTTTTGATGTCAAACGACCTCGGATGACAAAACAACCAAAATCAAAGTTGTAGATCTCGATTAGAACATCAAATTTGTAGTTTATGACTTTTTCATCTGAAGCCATTTAGGATCCTAAATATTTATTTTAAATCCTAAAAAGTGAATACTAGGGGAATGGATATGTTATATAGACACAAGTGACTTAGGGGTGGAATGGTTAGAGGAGAGTGGTTAGAGGAGCTAAGGACAAAGGTCTCAGGTTCGAATCCCAGCACCACCGCGTATCATGAAAAATAGCATAGCTGGTGGGGGCTTTCCAAAATTGAAACAAAAATTTTTGCTATTTTTTGGCCCATTTTTGGGATTTTTGAAAATTCAAATCACACCGATTGGTAATACGAACCGACTGTGATAAGCTAGTATTACCGGCGGTTGCAAACCGCCTGTGATGAGAATGTCATCACCAACGACAGCTTACTGCCAAGATCAAAAAGTGTTTGTGATGGGCTTTACGAACCGCTTGTGATAGGTCTGAATGTAGTAGTGGATGGTTTTCATCAAATGGAATTTATTATATGTTTAATATGATTTAAATCATGGTGTGACTTAGATTTGCTTGAGGAGATGAAGATAGCAAGGAAAGAGCTTTGAGGGACCAAGCATAGGTGAAGGGCAATCGATGACTTGAACGCTGAGGGACCATGGCTATAGTGAAGAAGCAAGTACTTTCATGTCTTCCATTGATCAAGCGAAAGGAAGTTATATTATGAAATGGGTCAAATCATTATTAGATCATTTGATAGAAGTGACTTGGTACATTTGGAGTTATTCATATATATTGAGTGGAATCAAGTCACATGCTTAAGATGGTTATGCTCAAGAAGAAAATCAAAATGGACATGTTATCACCCTCTCATGATGAAGATTGAAAGTGATGGCTAAGTTTTGAATGAGGTTAACTAAGTGATTTAAATTTCCTTTTCATTTAATCTTGAATTAATTGGTATGTCGTACTATTAAGAGGGATGCAACATTATGATAGATGATCATTCATATGTGTTCAAGCCAACCCATGTGAGAATAGAGAGGGGAGTGCCCTACGGTCTAATCTTTGTTTGCTAAGGGTGCTCATACAAGACTTGTCCAGTATGGCCTCAGTGCTAATTTGGGTCTAGAATTTCTAAGGAAATCTCTAACTAGGGTGCCATTTTTGGTTCTGAAATTCCAAACCGTGCTTGGTTTTTCTAAAGTTCTATTGACTAGGCATCTCATGCATATGTGTCAGCCGAGCCCCAACGGCTACTAACGACTAGTTTCATGGGAGTAGAGTATTTATATCCCCAAGCCTCCACCTTTGGAGGATACTGATTCTAGTGCTTCCCATACACATTTAGAGCCTTTGAGAACACTGTCCAACCCTCTCTTTGTGAGATTTGATCCCTAGAGCTAAAATTCTTGAGCACTTGTGCATATTGTGAATCTTATGGTTCACATTTGTTACTCTTGGACTCTTCGGTCCTAGACTGCTAGGCGTCGCCGAAGAGCACCCAACAATTGTGGTGTGCCTCCGAAAGTTTGTAACGGTCGATCTCACCGCCGAAAGAGAAGAGACCAAACTAGTGGATATATTGGAGGAGAAGTGGTTGGAAAAGACCCTGACTAGAGTTGACCTTTGTTGAGTCCTCTAGAGCTGATCTTTGTTGGGTCGCTCGCAGCTATGCCTCAATGGAGACTAGGACTCGAAGGAGTCCAAACTTTGGTAAAACAAATATCATGTCTCAATTGCATTTTATTTGATATTTGTTTTGTCTTGATTTACTTGGGTTGTTGTTGGTATATATTAACGCACACAGAATATTCCGCAAATGCATGGATATTATATCGATGTAGCACTTCATCGGGAGTACCTAGTTTTATATCGAACTCGAGGAAACGTGTGTGAGAATAACCAAATCTAACATAACTCAACTTCTCAATCAAGGCTAGATAATAGGAGAGTAGATGAGATCACAAAGGTCTTCTAGTTCTAACTTCGGTAAGCTTTATCTTCTTTTGTTCAATTCTGGAGATATTACTAGAGAAAACACAGGCAGATTATGTTTCCTATAGTAACAAGGTCCTGCTAGACCTACTAATGGGAGGTGGACTACAAAGGATTCAACAAGGCTATAAGAGTCACCCTCACGAGCTACCACCAATCTGAAAAGTAGGGTACATCCATGAGTAACCGAGTCTAAGTACCATGCTTACACTATGAATACTACTTTAATCCAGGAGCTACAAGGATTAAAGTACTCAATGAGAGTCGTAAACCTGAAGAACAATATGAACAAGATGCTTACTTGAATTAGAAGTCGATTACCAGAGAAATCTTAGAAGCAAGCTCAAGAAGAACTTGATTTTATCAGGGTACAAGCCGTAGAGAGAGCACCGACAGACCGGGACTCGTCCGAAACTCTTCCCTCTCACTCTATCTCTCTATCTCTAATACAAGACTAGATCCTATTGAGGACTAATCTTCTCTTGATTGCTAGCTCTGATCCTTGTGGAAATATAGATTAGGATTTCTAGCCCTCAGGCTCTCAGGATCTAACTTGGCATGCCTTGGGGGGTGCAAGCAGGTATATATAGGCTAGAGCATCAATCCTAAGCCTTCGGATCAAACCGACTTGAATAAACGATGGAGATGCAATCCTTAAGGTGGTGAAGAACTGACATAGCAACGAGGGGCTACTAGGTCGGTCCCATAGACCAGTCGGCCTATAGGTGGGACCAACAGGGGCTCGGGCTCCGCTTCAGTGATTTGCCTTCTGAAGTCTTCTAGAGTCTTCCCACGCTGTTTATCCTGTGGAATTATGCGATTTTCTTTGACAAATAGGTCCTCCTTGGTGGTTTTCTGATTAAATCCTACTAAAAACATAGATTCACTAAAATTCATGGAATTTGTTAGTTTAAACCCCAAAGTCTCTGTTGGTGGTTTATTTTAATCATTTATGTAAGGTACATTGACATTTTGTGATGAATGTTAACTACCGTCAATAGTTGTGCTAGCTTGTGTGCAAGTATATTGGTGGTGGCATAACACCTTGCAGGCACTTGCAACAAAAATTAGAAGTTGGAATTGAAAAGGAACAAGAACAACACTTGGAGTGCTCTACCTGTACAATCCGGACATGTCCGGTTGACCTATTGGACAAGCCCGGTATTAGGGGGCCAGCGCTATTCTTGCTAATATGTATCCTAATCCTTTGTGTTGTAGGTGTTTGGCTCCTAGGTTTATTCAATGTCATTTATTCACTCTGTGGTTTACTGTGAGGGGTTGTATTACTTTGATTTGGAGTTTCCAAGTAATTGGAAAAGCCTGTTTTAACGGCTTCCGCATTTTAAGTTATTAATTTTTAGAAAACCCTATTCACCCCCTCTAGGTTTCATCCTAGTGTCCTCTCAGAAAGGCTTGAATCTATTGGTGTCTTCTCCAAGCTGTACCTTGACGGATGTGATCTTCTATGTAAGTAAGCATTTGAGATTCTTTATGGTAATGTATCTTTGATCCTGGTAAAGTTGATATATAACTTGTCTCATTGGTACATCCCTTTACTTTGGTAGAGTACTCTAGTCTTACTAAGGGAACTTAGTGGTGCAAGGTTAGAGTAGTGAGTTATAGTGTAAACATGGTGTTTAGACTATATCTTGCTTGTGTATGCTGCTTGCTGCATGGATTGTTGTGGTAGCCAGAAGGTGGTGACAACCTTATTTGGTCTTTATAATACACCACATGTTTAAGGCAAGTTCTTAAAGAGTAAGACCACTCGAAGTTAGGAGCCATGGACAAGAGTTTTGTCCACTTGTTTCTCCGCTCATCCCCATGAGCGGGGGTGTGATAAATGCCTTATATATACCTTACCTTACTAGTTATCATAACCATAGAAGTCCTCTCTACCCAACAGATCATAAACCCCTTGTGTCATCATAGGATGAACTTGATTCTTTGTTAGTATACTTCATGTTCCCTATGGAAATGATACCTGGAATACTCCAAGTGAAATCTACCTTGATAACTGTACGCTTGTGGTTTACCCATTTGCCACCTTTGGTGTCAACAAGCTTTCTGGTGCCGTTGCCAGGCAACGGTAGCTATTCTTAACTTAGAATCGAGTCGTCCTTTATCTTTTCACACCATGGATCACACTTCTATGAGCTTCGTCCTTATTTCATTGCCATGGTTCTAGAACAATCCTTTGTCGGGGAAGAAGATGAAAACCCATACTTTCATCTACGTGAATTTCAACACTTGTGTTTGTGCCTTCACATTGTAGGCATGACACAAGAAACCTCAAAGTGGAATTTATTTTTGCTCTCTTTGATGGGAATAGCAAAACAATGGTATGCTCGAACCATAGGAAGTGTGCAAGGAGGTTGGGAATAACTAAATTTGGCGAAGTGTGCTAGCAGACCTAGAATGTTTCATACGTGTATACATTTGGCGAGTTAGGGACGACACACAAATTAATATTTGGAATGACAACTGGATTATATGCATCACAATATGAAGGTCCTAATGCCACAAGGTAATATCTTAGTCTCTATAGTGGATGAAATTATTAGCCATGTTG
The DNA here is from genome assembly GCF_019320115.1 of Miscanthus floridulus. Taxonomy (NCBI): domain Eukaryota; kingdom Viridiplantae; phylum Streptophyta; class Magnoliopsida; order Poales; family Poaceae; genus Miscanthus; species Miscanthus floridulus. Next base: position 11,833,774 of record NC_089583.1, on the reverse strand, counting down.
ATGGAAGGTGGGATGAGGGTCTGATTAGATCTCTGGTCTAGTCTATTGATGTTAACCAGATTCTCCAAATTCCTATCACTAATGGGCATGAGGATTTGGTTGCTTAGCATCATAACTGAATGGGTTATTCTTAGTGTGATTGGCTTATCACTGTCAATGGAGCCACAAGTTTAGGAATAACATTCTAACAGCGGGTGGAACAGGCTCAATTTCGATGTGGCGACAATTATGGAATTTTTCAATTATGAGCAAGATAAAATAATTTGGATGTTGAGTTTTAATGGTTGTATTCCATGACATGTTATCCTAGCAAATAAACACATTACAAATTCTAGAGATTGTCCTATGTGTCAGATGGGAGCAGAAGTGTAGTGATATTGGGAGGATAACACATGATGTGGCACGTTCATCAGAAATAAGCAAATGTGAACCACTAGACCATCAGTTGACACAGGGAGCAGTCCATGTAAAACCTCCGAAGAGAAGACCCCTAGTATGGAATAGACATCCAATTGTGTTGTCAGTGAATGTGCATAGGACTGAAACACTCGAGCCAATCCATGACCAATATGAGGTCATAGTGTTGTAAGGGCAATATCTTAAGATCTTACCAAAAGTGGACCAGGAAGCTGCTTGGAGGTATTAATTACACTCCAACAAAGCGCCATTGGCAACCTAAACCTTGAGAGAAACCGGTAATGGTACAACCCCTGATAGCTTGGCAGCCAAGGAATGACTAAGGAAGGAGTGTGTATTGTTCGAGTCAACCAATATTAGCATGTTGTGGGACTGAATGATGCCATTGAATTGCATTGTTTGTGGACAATAGGAACCAATAATTGCATCATTAGAGAGAGCCAAGAAGACCTAAGAATCAGGGGTGCTAGAAGCAGGATGATTGGTTGATTGTGCTAACATAGAATCGTCACGCAGTAAACTAAATAATTCTAGCAATTCTTGGATGATGTGCATTTGGATAGTGGATGAACATTTGTGGCCCGGTGACCATTTTCAGCACAATGGTCATAGAGTCCATGGGTGCGGCAATAAGAGCGTAGAGTATAGTACTTCTTGGCAACTACCAGCTCCTTAGAAGGAATGCGCTTGTCATCAAAAGGAGCCAGAGCCAGAGAGCTCAAAGGCCAGAGGTGGTGGCGGTGATTTGTCCATGCATGGGGGTGCCAAAAAGGATATGGCCCCTAGGAGCTCGGCTTGGGATGAAATATTCTTCTAGACTCTAAACACACTAAGTCCACAAAAGAATGCAACTATGGTATTTGTGCAAGTCAAACTAGCTTAACTTTGATCTTATAGTGAATAGTTTTAAAATTTATGTCTCTAACTAGGTTTACTACGAAAATATATTTCATAATTAATTTAGAGGTACTTGTTTTGTATGATAAATGCTAGTATTTTTTTGTCAAACTTTAAACCATAATGATATACGGTGAGCGGGTGTCCTGTCTGGATGGACCCGCACACAAACGACTATAGGAACATCGAACCAACCGCAACCGTGCTGCACGATGTTCCTACACTCATCCTTATCCTCTTGACCATCCACTGCTACAGCGCTTGCACGCTCCTATGGTTCTACTACTGCCCCATCCATGCATCGAGACAGATGCCGCGTGCCACCTCGTTGTGGCCCCGCTAGCCCACCGGCCCTCCGTCCCTCCCCCTCCATGACCTCCATGCGACCCTATGCTCCCCAGTGTCCTAGCTCTCGCTCCCCCAGTGGAAGGAGACATGTCAGAACACAAACAGTATTGCGAGCACCGACATTTGTCCTATAGTATGGTAGGCACCAACATTTGCCATACCAAAAGAACACGATGGAGCCTGCCATATGAATCTAGGCATCAACAGTATTGTGGGCACTGACAAACTGTCTTGTACCCGACGGCGTGGGCAACACAACTAGGAAACACACATGCTCTCTATCTCTCTCCTAACTTGTAAGGCCATCCCCTTCACCTATAAAAGGGGATGCGCTCCCTCCTAAAAGGAGGATGGTTCATTCTGACTCTCTCTGTTAAGCTTTAGACATTCTAAGTGCTTGAACAGCTCCACGACTATAGAGCTCTAAAGCTACATAGAGCATACATTCGAATACTTAGTGCATGTTGGAGCTCCCATTACTCTTGGCCCTTTAGTTTAGAGTCCGACCAAACCTTCAACAACCCCCTCCTTATTCCCACTCGTTTATAACCCCATAGCAAACTTCGAGCACCTGGGCTTAGGAATAAAGTCACCGACTGACTCAAACTGGACGTAGGGCATATTGCCTGAACCAGTATAAACCCTATGTCATTGAGTGCTAGGCTATATCCAATCACAACGTACATCAAAATGACAAATATTTACTTGTTGGTCAATTTTCGCACCGACAGTTGGCGCCGTTCGTGGGGAGGACGCCGTACGTTCATGCTTTTGGTCATCAGATAGCCCACCTTTCTGCCATCTTCATCATGACGAGCTCAGGCCATATGATTCGCTTTGGCTTGCTGAAGTTTCCCACACTCCCACCTGTTGGGATGTGGGTTCCTCCTGTCTTCGAGCTGTCCTAGACCTTCCTCTTCGGAAGCCTAGACTTCATCGCCGACCAGCTTGGCGTACTTTGCCTTTGCGAGGAGGCACTTGTCCCGGCTCCCGTCGGAGGAGGAGCACCCTCTGTCTGCTCCAAGCCACTCGACGACCTCAACGATGAGACACCTGCACTTTGCTCTGAGCCCACGCTGGGCTCAAACCACACTATGAGTAACATACATATTGTTCCTTACTCGCTATTTAATATCCTTCGCTGACTCTCTGAAGGGACCCCGTTGTCCCCACCATGATCGCCATGCAACCGCTTCCCCTATGGCCTTGCGTCCCCCATGGACGCAGATGCATGAGGGCTCCAAAAGATGCTAACGCCGCCCCCTCTCACATCCGAATTCGTGGGGATGGCGGGCTACTCTCCCGCTTCTTTCCACAACCTTGTGGATGTCGAGGTTGAAAGCGACGGCTCTAGCATCGGAGACGTCATGGCACCTAGCCACCCTCTGTCCTGAGAGTGCGCTATGGCAGACACTTCGGGACATCTGCTGGTGATAGCAGAGTCTCTACAGACTCACACCCCTCTAGACCCTCATGCGAAGGCCCTTGTGTGCACGCAGGAGCACAGCGAGAAGCTACAACAAAGGCGACAGAGCCAGCTGCCACCTATGCCGGTGCGCTTGGTGCAGCACGCTATGCCATGCGCACGTAACCCAATGAGCAGTGCCCAAGGTCACGCCTGCCAGGACCAGCGCAACATCATGGATAGAGGAAACAATCCCCCATAGTTCGCTTGGACTGGCCAGAACATAGGAGAAGGCGGTCCACTGGAACCTCTGGGTGCTGATGGAAACCACCGCTCGTTCAACAGGTGGAGAGCTCTACTCACGACATCGACTCATGGCCTCCTTTCCTACCAGGGGAATGGGGGCACACCAATCAAATTGCTCTTTCCGCTCACCACTATAGCCGCCGGGAGCAGAATAGGAAGCTACAACTGCACCACGGCCTGACTCGATGCCCGCTCCACACTAACCACCAGTGCGTGAATAGCTCAGGCCAAACCAAGATGCTCACAGCATCATCAACAATTGGCATCAAGCCCAGTGTGATGCTGATGTCCATCATGGGGTAGTGAGAGCAGGTGGCATGGGCCCTGGCTGAACCATCGAGGGGAGCGAGGAAACACACCCTAGGCATGGTCGCCGACCAGACGACCGAAGTGCTAGCTTGGATGGCCTGGGACAATGGGCCCTTGGCTATCGCATCCAGAAGGTGCCGTTCCCATTACGCTTTTGACCGCCTACCAACATCACCAAATACACTAGGGAAACGAATCCTGGTATATGGCTCAAAGACTTCCGGCTCACCTGCCGAGCCAGAGGAGTGGATGATAACCATTTCATCATTCAATACCTCCCCATCTATGTGGGGAGCATGTTCGAGCATTGCTCGAATTCCTCATGTCTGACAGCATCCACGACTAGGCGGATCTCAAAAGGATCTTCATCGGGAATTTCCAGGGGACATATGTCTGTCCTAGGAATTCCTAGGACCTCAAGAGCTACCAGTAGGAGCCCAATGTGTCCCTATGGGATTACATCCATAGGTTCTCAAAATGATGCAACTCCCTTCCTAATGTTGTTGATGCGAACGTCATCAACGCATTCCTCTCTGAGACAACCTATGAGTCCTTGATCCACAAGCTCGACTGTCTGAAGCCTCATACCACCCGTGGCTTGCTTGAGGTCGCCACAAACCATGCCTCTGGTGAGGAGGTGGTCGGAGCGGTCTTTAGTGGAGGCTGGGACAAGGGCAAGGCCAAGCATGAGGACCAAGACGAGGGACCTGCCATGCAAAGGGGCAAAAAGAACAAGAACGATCGGCATCGACCGGCCAACTCCGCTTTGGTCATCGCGACCGATCGTGCGGGCAAGCTGCCCCAGCAGGGCCAGTCCGACCACTTCAATAAGCTCATGGAGAGCCCATGCACCAACCATACCTACCCCATCAAGCACCTCTACAAGGACTACGAACTCCTCAAGCGTTTTCTACGATAGGCTGATGGACCAAAAGAGGGAAAGGGCAAGGAGGAGGCAGCCAAGAAAGGAGGCATGGCGGGCAAGGTGGGGATGGCTTTCTTGATCTTGAGGAATGCCTCATGATCTTTGGGGATCTAATACCATCTACTCCAAGCACCACCACAAAGTGCGCTACAGAGAGGCATGCGTCACTAAAATGGCCATCCCCTCTTTCCTTAGCTGGTCATAATCTCTGATCACTTTTGATCAGAGGGGCCATCCTTCCCACGTCGCTAGACCGGGTTGTTACCCGCTCATCGTTGACCCCATTGTCCACAAGAAGCGCCTCACCAAGGTGCTGATGGATGGAGGTAGTGGCCTCAACATTCTCTACGTCGACACCCTCGACTCCATGTGCATCCCCCGGTCGAAGCTCCGCCCGGTGAGCTCTCCCTTCCATGGTGTGATCCTAGGGATGTAGGCATACTTGCTCAGGTAGATTGACCTACCCATCATGTTTGGTGACTGAGCCAGCTTCCGCTTGGAGGTCCTCACCTTCGATGTGGTGGAATTCCTAGGGTCCTACCACACCATCTTGGGGTGGCCATGCTATGCCAAGTTCATGGCGATCCCTAACTACACCTACCTCAAGGTGAAGATGTTGGGACCAAATGGCGTCATCACTATGGATAGCACCTTTTCGCACGCCTACATGTGCGATCGCAAGCATTACGAGCTCGCCACTGCCGTCATCAACTCAGCCGAGCTCCCTCAGCTTAGAAATTCATTGACTCCGATAGTCCTAGACTACAACAAGCCAACCTCCTCGATTGCCTTCCGCCCAACCGAGGAAACTAAGGCGGTGGGATCGACCCCACCAACCCAAAAAGATGGTGTGGATTAGGGCCAAGCTCCCGGCCAAATAGGAATGCAAGCTCGCTGACTTTCTATGCACCAATCATGATGTCTTCACATGGAAACCTTCTGACATGCCAGGCATACCGTGGGAGGTCGCTGAGCATGCATTACGCCTCATCCCAGGCTCAAAGCCTGCCAAGCAATGACTGTGTTGCTTTGACGATGAGAGGCGTAGGGCCATAGGTGAGGAGATCACCAAACTCCTGGCAGCTGGATTCATCAAGGAGGTATACCACTTCGACTGGCTTGCCAATCCTATTCTTGTTAAAAAAAGACTAGGAAATGGAGAATGCGCGTTGATTATACTAGCCTCAACAAGGCATGTCCGAATGACCATTTTCCTATGCCACGCATAGACCAAATAGTCAACTCCACCTCAGGATGCGAAATCCTCTCCTTTCTGGATGCCTACTCAGGCTACCACCATATCACGATGACAGAGTTCGACCAGCTCGCAACTTCATTCATCACCCCGTATGGTTCGTACTACTACGTAATCATGCCTTTTGGTTTGAAGAACGCTAGCACCACCTATCAATGGTGCATGCAGCAATGCTTCGCCGACCAAATCAACCCGCCTGACCAGCCTGACCAAATCGAGCAGCCAAAACCAACAATCGCCGTCTATGTTTATGACATAGTGGTCAAAACGGCTCAAGCTTGTGACCTGATCATGAACTTGGCCACAATGTTTGCAAACCTCCAAAGGTTCAACATCAAATTGAATCCCAAAAAATGTGTTTTCAAGGTTCCAAAGGGGAAGCTGCTTGGATACATCATGTCCGAACATGGCATCAAGGCCAACCCTAAAAAATCACAGCCATCTCCAACATGGGCCCTATATGCAATGTCAAGGGCATACAAAGGATCACCGACTATTTGGCCACCCTGAGCCGGTTCATCTCCTGGTGGGCGAGCGGTGGATGCCTCTCTACAAGCTTCTCAAAAAGATAGATGTGTTCATCTGGACCAAGGAAGCACAATAGGCTTTAGAGAGCCTCAAAATGCCACTGATGTCGGTCCCAATCCTCATCGCTCCCAAACGGGGAGAACCCCTCCTCCTCTATGTCGTGGCAAGCAACCATGTGGTGAGCGCCACCCTAGTCGTCGAAAGGGAGGAGCTAGGACACCACCTTAAGGTCCAACAACCCATATACTTCATCGGGGAGGTACTCACTGACGCCAAGGTTCAGTACCCCTAGGTGTAGAAACTTCTATACGCTGTGCTGATGGCGACCTAGAAGCTCCTACACTACTTCACCGACCATGAAGTCTTGATCATCACTTCATACCCACTAGGAGACATCATCTACAACCACGACACCGCGGGACAAATCTCCAAGTGGGCACTTGAGCTAATGGGCCACAACATTAGGTATATCCCCCACATCGCTATCAAGTCTTAGGCTCTCATGGACTTTGTCATTGAATGGACGGAGGTCCAGCTCCCAACCCTAGATGTCACCCACGAGTACTGAATGATGTACTTTGATGGGTTCGTAATGGCGCCCAACTCGGGGGCTAGAGTGGTTCTGATCTCCTCGGATAGGAGCAGGCTTCGCTACATGATTCGCCTCCATTTCTCGACCTCAAACAATGCTACAGAATACGAGGCCCTCATCAATGGACTGTGCATCAACATCGAGCTCGGCGCTACGTGACTATACATCCATGGTGACTCAGAGTTGGTCATCGACCAAGTCATGAAGGAATCCTCCTGCAAAAGCCCCCTCATGGTAGCATACTACCAAGAGGTACGCAAGCTCGAAGATAAAATTCTAGGGGATCGGGGCCGTCTACCCGCATCCTGGAAGGTCCAATCTAGATGCACCCCGATGCCAATCTAGCACTCAGGGGCTCTGACCTCGGTGCCTCCATGACAATGTTGCCCATCAATGTCATCGTGGTAGCACTTAATCAAGCCAACTAGAGAGCACCGCTACTCACCTACCTCCTCGAGGAGATTCTCCCACTAGAAAGGACTGAAGCACGATGAATCGCTCAACGCACTAAGACGTTTGTCGCATTTGGTAACAAACTTTACAAGCAGAGTCCGTCGGGAGTACTCATGAAGTGCGTCTCTACTAACCAAGGGAAACTGCTCCTCCTTGAGGTCCATGTTGGAATCTACGGACATCATGTGGCCTCAAGGTCGTTGGTCGGAAAAGCCTTTTGCCAAGGTTTTTACTGGCCCACTACGCTGCGAGATGCAGAGGAGGTCGTCCATAGGTGTGAGGGATGCTAGTTCTATGCTCGACAAACTCATTTGCTAGCATACGAGCTCCAAACCATCCCCATCACCTGGCCATTCGTGGTCTGGGGCCTCAACATGTTAGGAACCCTCAAAAAGGGCCCTAGTGGATTCACTCACCTACTCATAGCGGTGGACAAATTCACCAAGTGGATAGAGGCAAAGCCCATTACCAACATTCGCTCAAAAGAGGCGATCAAGTTCTTCCTTGACATCATCTACCATTTTGGTGTTCCTAACTGTATCATCACTAACCACGGAACTAACTTCACTGGGAAGAAGTTCCTGGACTTCTGTGATGGATATGGCATTAGGATCGACTGGGCCTCGGTCAGACATCCATGTACTAATGGTCAGACCATGCATCTTCGACTGACTCAATAAGTATGCCGGGCAATGGGTTGTAGAGGTCCCAGTGATCCTCTAGAGCCTGAGAATGACCCCGAACCGATCCACAGGGTTCACACCCTTCTTCCTGGCCTACAGAGCTGAAGCAGTATTGCCCTCCGACCTCGACCATAGCGCCCCAAGAGTGAAGGCCTTTGACCAAGACCAAGCCATGAAGGCTCAGTAGGATGCGGTCGACCTTCTCGAGGAAACTCATGAGATGACCATCATCCACTCCGCTCACTACCAACAAACTCTCCGCATGTACCATGAAAGAAAAATCAGAGGGGGGATCCTCGAGATCAGTAATCTCGTGCTTCGAAGAACCTAATCAACCAAGGAGAAACATAAACTCTCTCTGCCATGGGAAGGACCCTATATGGTGACCAAGGTGATCTAATCGGGCACCTACCGACTGAAGGACGACAACGGCAAGGTTCTCACTAACACATCGAACATCGAATAGTTACATCATTTCTTCCCCTAAAACTTGGTCTTACCATTTTTTCTTCATTCAACATTTGCTCCTACAAGCACCCTAGCCTGAGCACTCTTGGCCTGGGTCGATCAGGGCCTCCATGAGGGTGCGATACCACCCCTCTTTTTTCTATCATATAGTAATACTTTTTCATCCAAACGAAAGGGTAGTCCGTTCCTTTAATTACCCTATGAAACTTATGTTTTAAACTCTTGACCGATCACACCCCGCCATGACCTATGGTTACAAGCAGCTGAGCCTCACGAGCCACGCTTGGGTTCTTAAGGTTGCATCCTATGGGTCAAACGGGCAGGTGCAAAAAAGAAAGGAGAAAAAACAAAGCTATGCTAGGTTAAAAACAAGGAACGGATGGGACAAGCTTCCCCTTACGAAGTGATTCCATCACAAAACAAAATTAAAGTATTCATGGATATTAAAAACTGTTCACATGGGGGCTTCCCCATGAACTTAACTTTTACATGTACTAACTGTTTCCACCCTAAATTCTATTATGGCCGCTGGGCGGCATCGGCTGATAGCTCGGTCGATGAGGATAAGGGCTACTCGCCTTCCAACGAGACGACATTCAGCTCAGTCAGAGGCGAGATGACGCTCGCTCTTGACCTGGTCTCCACTTCATCCATAGGCTAGATGACATCTTCTTGACGCATGCCTTCAGCCACTCTAGCATGGCGAGCCTCCATCACCCACTGCATGGAGACTTGCTCGGCAACCATTTGTGCGTATGGCACCAAGCTCTCGCCGAGCGCATGGATGGCATCTGTGCTCTAGCCATCGACATACCCTCTATAGATGGCGGCAAAGTCCATGTCTGGGTGATGCGTCGCCACTGAGGTCAGCACCCCTGACGTCCCATAGAACATCCCATCGGAGATAAGCGCCCGAACTTCGTTCGAGACCTCCGCCAGTTGGATGGCGGGCGTGCTGGTGCTCAGCGCTGACCCAAACACCTCGGAGACAACCACCTAGGCAACATTGTGGATCTAGTCGAGCTCCCCCTCGAGAGCATGTTGCTCTTTGAGGGACTTAGCTAGTGCCTCTGCGCTCTGACCGATTGCCGCCTTGGCTATCTCCAGCTCCCGCTCCAGAGAACCAATTTTTCTGCCCAGTTCTAGGAAAAAGGATGACAAGTTCAAAAGCAAAGGAAAGGAAAAACCAAGGCAGGTGTTCAGAAGCAAAGGCAGAATAGGTACATACCGAGGCGAGTGTTTTTGAGGATGGAGAGTCCTTCCTTCTGCCGGGTCACCTTCTCGAGTAGTCGAGCGTTCGACTCCTCCACCCCAAGCACCTGCCCCCGAAGCATGAGCACTTCTGAATCAACCTCCGACCAGGCCTTCTGCTACATCTCCAGAGCATCCAAGGACTTCTGGAGTGCCACCTCAGTCTCCACCAGGTGGACCTTCACTATGTCGAGTCCCCGCTCGGCAGCAGTCGCTCATTCCGTCATGAGCAGTTCTACTGCCCATGCTCCCATTGCCTTGGCCGCCCGGTCTTGGGACTCATAGCGGGTGGATTTTAGTTGGCACTCAAGCTCATTGACCCATCGTGACATCATGGCTTCCCGTTCCATTCGACCGTGTTCCTCCCGAAGGAAACAGGACTCGCGGATCGATGTCGCCTCTAACTCCTGTAAAGTGAGAAGCAAGCATGCTAAGACAACTAGTGGAAGACCAAGGAGTCGAGGAAAAACACTAAAACATAGAAAGCTTAGCTCAGTGATGCACGACAGGTTGACTGAGACCGCCTAATGGATGAGCTCAACCTGCTCCAAGGCCTCCTTGAGCTTCGCCTTGGTTTGGGCAAGATCAGACTCCATTAATAGTCATCTCTCCTCCAGCAAGTGCCAGAGCATCACCTCCTCCTCGTTGCGAAGGATGAACTAGGGTAGGGACACACCAGCTCGTGGGTCACCCCCAACCCACTAGAAGGTCCAGCCATCGCAATATCGTGTGACGACCGGACCATTGCTAACTCCTACGACGGCGGGATTGTTGGTGGCTCCACCCTAGTGCCTACCTCGCTGGAGCCAGGGATCTCCACTATCTCAACTCCATGGCCCATCAGTGGATGTTCTGCCTCTGGCCTAGCCATGTCCCCTCCTGACCTCTCTAGCTCCGACCAGGAGGGCGAGCCGTGTGTTCCTCCACCAGGCAAGGCAGGGAGCCTAGTTTTCCTCCTCTTTTCCACCGTGGCTGTTGGGGGAGGGATCACAAGGGTCACCTTTGACCCAACCTCTACTATCACCATGGGGATCACTGCCATCACCACCACCACTACTGCCATACTCGCGATTGGTAGGGGAGGCGCAACCCCTAGAAGGGAAGGTCGCATTGCCGCCAGTCTGCTTTCCCCACCGCTTGTCATGACTCACTGTAGGCTAGGTCTCCACTCCTCCCACATGGGAGGCAGGGCGATGCCTAGTCCCATTAGTCCCTGGCTGCTATCAAATAAGTACAGGTCAGTTGTGCTAAAAAACTCAACTATGAGATCGAAAAAGAACATAGATGCATACTTGGATGAAAGTGGCAGGGCCTTGAAGCCCTGACCCACTAGTGACGAGCCCGCTGGACGAGGACCGCTCATAGGTCACGCCCCATGCCTCCTCGTATCAATCAAGGGAGGAGTCAATCCAGTCGGTTCTAATCGGCCTGCGAATGGCCGCGACTGCTGGTTTACGGCGCACCCACTAGAGCAACTGATAGGGCATCTCCTTGTTGTGGCCCGCACGCATGCGCTAACCCTAAAGATGCGGGGGTACAGGCATGCTCCTTCAACCAGCTAGCACGCCCCACCATGCTCAGAGCAGGAGGGTGCGGAGCCAACGACACCTCCGAAGGGCGCGGCGACCGCGCTCGCTTCGCCTCTCGCTCGATGGCAGCGTCCGAGCTCACAGCATGCTTCCTTGACACAGGAACATCACCGTGCCTCTCCGCGTCCTGGTCACCACTGACAGACATGGTCGTAGGCTCATGATGCTCCACCGAGGTCACAATGATGCCCCAGTCTCCATCATCCTCGGAGGTGCTCGCGTCGCCACCCATCTCTATGGGCTCCTCTGACTCGAGCTCTACCTCCACGTCGCTCCTATTTTCACTGGCCCGCACCCGCCATGCGATCTCCTTCTCCTTCTCATGCCTCCTTCGAGCCTTCTTAGCTCTCTTCTTCTTAGCGACTGCTGCCTCTTTTAGGGCAGCTTGTCGAGCTGCGCCCTCCGACCCCCTCAGAAGATGCAGTTGGGATTCATAACCGGTGAGTCCCTACAAAATGGATGACTCAAAGTCAAAACAAAGGAGAGCAAGAGAAAAAAGGTCATGGAATAAGAAGAGGGGAGCGTACCAGATTGGACAGTTTCATAGCATGGAGAGGTCTGGGCTTTCCTTCAAGGGACTCCTTATCCCTTAGTTGCAGCACTCGGTCAAGTTGGCTCTAGACCTCATCCTTTGCCAACTCCTCCGATGACGCACGGTCGGGATCTATTGGGCCATAGTAGGCCCACATTGGCCACCTCCACTCCACCAGCGGGGCAACTCGATAGTGGAAGAAGGTGTGGAACACCCGCAGCCCATTGAGGCTGTGATGCACCAGCTTCTAGAGCTCTGCCTCGATGACCTCCAGTTTGTTCTACTGACTAGAGAGACCCCACAACTAGCTCTCTCGCCTCTCTGGCCTTCTTCCGGTGAACGGCAAGAATGGTACCTCCGCTGGGTTCCTAATGTAGAACCACTCCCCATGCCACCCCCTATTGGAGTCATAGGGGGAGTACGTGGGGTAGGAGCCTGATGGTCTTGGCTTCTTCTGCAAAGCGAAGCCCCCAACTGGCGCGGTTCTAGGTGGCTTCCCCTCCAACAAGGCTCGCCTAGTGAAGATCCACCGGAAGAGGTCCACGTGCGGCTCCATCTCGAGGAAGGCCTCGCAGACTGACGAAACTAGCAACATGCAGCACCCCAGTTGGATTGAGGTGCTGTAGCTCCAGGACCCACTCGTTGAGGAGCCCACACAAGAACTAGTGCGTAGGATATCCTAGCCCACGCTTGTGGAAGGCAAGGAAGGAGACAACCTTGTCAGCTCGAGGTCATGGAATAGCTTCCTCAGTGTAGGAGCCCTCCAATGCGTCACCTCCTTCAGCAAGAGTAGCCCCTTCTTCGTGAAGGCGGCCAGCACTGCCTCATCTACGTTGGATGGCCTCTAGTTTGACATCGCACTCTGGATTCATGAACGGATCTATGAGTTTTCCTCTCCTTTGCTTTACCCTCTCGCTCCTAGAAACCACCGCGGCGCACGAACGGGCTTGCGAGAAGGAAGGAGGAGAGGTGGTAGGTGGAGAAAGGCAAAGGAATGAGACGAAAACCCTTTGCCTTCCCCTATTTAATGTGGATAGGCATACGGTGGGATGCGTCCTGACTGATGGGACACACCCTACCCAACGAAACATCACCCGGTTAAAACAAGATGTGGGACTAGGTAGGGCCCACCACAACCATAACTCAGGCGTAGGAAACAAGGCACAACCACATGCAAACGACCCTTCACCTTTTCAGGTAGGGTTTGGAAGGGCCCACCAATAGGATCTCCATCGAGGAGAGACCAACGGGTTGCCTGAGTTGATTGAACAGCTCAGGCGACTACCGAGAGATAGGTAAGGAGCAGTGGGTTGCCCCATGTGGGCTACGCTGACTCTATCACGAATGATGGATCGGATCCCATTCGAACATATCCGATAAGAGCTCCTCAAACTAGCCACTCGAGTCATCAAGGTAACTTTACCAAACCTTCTTACTTTATTTTCTAATGCATGATCATTCATTCATCCTTTCTCATACACGCATTCACACATCCATTCATACGATCATTCATTCATCCTATACATCCAAAGCATTGCATATACAACTAATGCATCACAATGCTTCGTGTTGCGTCACGAAGCGGTAGTTACCTCATTCAATATGAGCAACGACCGACCGGGGTTCGAAGGCCGACCCACGAAGGGCTCGAGGCTGCCTCATGTCAAACATAGCTAGGGGAGAAATCACAGATGAGCCCCAGCGGCCCTCACCCGATATGCTCAGAAGCAGACAGGGTCATCTCGACCTTCTCATTCAATCCGAACCTTGAGCCATGCCCACAGAACCTCCATCGAGGGGAGGCCAGCGGGCCACCTGAGTCGGTCTCTAAAATGACCCGAGCATCTATCAGGAGGCAGATTAAGGAGCAGTGAAATGCCATATAAGGGCTATGTTGACCCCGTTAGTGAGCTCACCGAGGGCATCACTCGAGCCATTGAGGCAAACGACGTTAGCTCAGCCCCTTTGGTTGTGGAAATCACGGATGGGGAAACGCACGGAACTAGACCAACCCCTGCCAAACCCAACGGGGCTCAAGGGCTCGGGTCACCCGACGCCAACTCAGGAATCCAACTGATCACGCAGGTCATGGGCGAGACAAACACGGGTGAACACCCCAACCAATAGAAACACAGGAGTCTATTGCCCTAGGAAAAGTACCAAGATACTCAGCCTCCAACCGACTCACCAAGTCGGACATAGGCTTGGGGGCTACACCCACTGGGTACGCTCGTGCACACCCGCTGGCAAGTCGAAAAATCCCCCAGACGATTCTACCCAAATCGCCCGGGGGCTCGAGGGCTACACCCACTGGGTGCACTCATGCGCACCTGCTGGCAAAACAAAAAATCCCTCAAACAATTCTACCTGAATCGTCCGGGGGCTTAGGGGCTCCTGTCGGGTTCATAAACCCGAGGTCCCTAATGGCCCCGCTTCCCAGAAAAAGCTCGGCCCAATAGACGGCATTACAAATGATGCGCAACTCCTGGGCCAGCCCAGATACCTAATGATAGGCCGGAAGAGCGACCCAGTCTCTGACCGGAAGGCCTGGCCAAGGAGGGGACGACGCTTGCTTCCAACTCCAACCTGCTTTTCCGATTGAGAATACACCGAACCTCTGCTTACGGCTCTTCTTTGACCGGCGCGGTCGGAGCCAACTGAGAACGACCGACCGGGGACACCCGCTCGGTGAGGACCCAAGAAATCAGGCGGAGCAAATAAGGTAAGGCGCTCAAGTCAAACCATAATACCGAGGACTGTACCCTGCACACCTGTAGGACAGTACTGTTAGGCCATGCCAGAAGGGTACTTTGCAGCCTTCTAGACATGTCAGAACACAAACAGTGTTGCGGGCGCCGACATTTACCATACCAGAAGAACATGATGGAGCATGTCATATGCATCTGGACGTCAACAGTATTATGGGCGCCGACAAACTGTCTTGTACCCAACGACGTAGGCAACAAGACTAGAAAACACACATGCTCTCTCTCTCTCTCTCCTAACTTGTAAGGTCGTCCCCTTCATCTATAAACGGGGATGCGCTCCCTCCTAAAAGGAGGACGGTTCATTCTGACTCTCTCTGCTAAGCTTTGGACATTCTAAGTGCTCGAAAAGCTCCACGGCTCTAGAGCTCTAAAGCTACACAAAGCATACGTTCGAATACTTAGCGCACGTTGGAGCTCCCGTCACTCTTGGCCCTTCGGTTCAGAGTTCGACCGGACCTTCGACACCCCCCTTCTTATTCCCACTCGTTTGTAACCCCACAATAAACTTCGAGCACATGGGCTCAGGAATAAAGTCATCAACCGACTCAAACTGGACATAGGGCACGTTGCCTGAACTAGTATAAACCCTGTGTCATTGAGTGCTAGACCACGTCCGATCACAACGTACTGCAAAACGACAAGTATTTACTTGTTGGTCACTTTTCGCACCAACACTGTGTGTCCTATTTTTTTAGTAGCTTGCGAGCTAAACGAGCCAGCTTGAGCTCACGAACGAGCTGAGCTAAGCTACCCCTATAGCTCATAATATTAACGAGATGAGCTGAGTTGGCTCGTTAGCCTAACGAGCGAGCTCGAACTAGACCGAGCCAAGCCGAGCTCGCTCGATATCCAGCCCTACCTGCACCTCAAACCCATCATCTCGTTGTTTGTACGTCCTTTTTTGCTGTTTCTCCGTGTTGCAATAGGTTTTTTTTGGATGTTGCAACAGATGATTTTCGAATGTTGCAATGGAAATTTTGGGTTGTTGCAACAGATGATTTTTGAATATTTCCATTCCCATGTTTCATGGTTTGATTTTTGCGATGTTGTAGTTCTACTATTTGAGATGTTGCATTACATATTTTTCGATGTTGCAGCACATAATTTTCGATGTTGCAGGACATGTTTTTTTATGTTGCAGTACATATTTTTTGATGTTGCAATACATGTTTTTGCGATGTTGCAGTACAAATTTTTCGATGTTGCAGTACATGTTTTTTGATATTGCACTACATATTTTTTTCCATGTTGCAATGTTTATATTCTAATGTTGCAGTACATAGTTTTTCCATATGTTTTGCGATGTTGCACTTTGAAGTGTTTTTGTACTCTTGGGGACAGGGGGTGCGGTGGGGGAACAAGGTGATATGGGGGTCGGGCGGGATCCGTTCTATTCCCGCGGGGGGCAGGCGGGTTTGAGCGGTGTTCCGTTCTATTCCCGCGGGGGCGGGTCTGGGAAGGGCGCGGCGTCCGAACGCTAGGATTATTGAGACTTATCGAAAAACAAGAATAGCATTCTAGCAGCGGGTGGAACAGGCTCAATTTCGATGTGGCGACGGTTATGGAATTTTTCAATTTTGAGCAAGATAAAAAATTTTGGATGCCGAGTTTTTAATGGTTGTATTCCATGACATGTTATCCTAGCAAATAAACACATTACAAATTCAGGAGATTGTCCTATGTATCAGATGGGAGCAAAAGTGTAGTGATGTTGGGGGGTAGCGCTTGTTGTGGCAAGCAAACTCCCATCAGAAGTGCAGTGATATTGGGGGATAACGCATGATGTGGCACGTTCATCAGAAATAGGCAAATGTGAACCACTAGACCATCAGTTGACACAGGGAGCAGTCCATGTAAAACCTCCGAAGAGAAGACCCCTGGTATGAAATAGACATCCAATTGTGCTGTCAGTGGATGTGCATAGGACTGAAACACTCGAGCCAATCCATGACCAATATGAGGTCATAGTGTTGTAAGGGCAATATCTTAAGATCTGAGCAAAAGTGGACCAGGAAGCTGCTTGGAGGTATTAATTACACTCCAACAAAGCGCCATTGGCAACTTGAACCTTGAGAGAAACCGGTAATGGTACAACCCCTGATAGCTTGGCAGCCAAGGAATGACAAAGGAAGGAGTGTGTATTGTTCGAGTCGACCAATATTAGCATGTTGTGGGACTGAATGATGCCATTGAATTGCATTGTTTGTGGACGAGAGGAACCAATAATTGCATCATTAGAGAGAGCCAAGAAGACCTGAGAATCAGGGGTGCTAGAAGCAGGATGATTGGTTGATTGTGCTAACATAGAATCGTCACGCAGTAAACTGAATAATTCTAGCAATTCTTGGATGATGTGCAGTTGGATAGTGGATGAACATTTGTGGCCCGGTGACCATTTTTCAGCACAACGGTCACAGAGTCCATGGGTGCGGCAATAAGAGCGCAGCGTATAGTACTTCTTGGCAACTGCCGTCTCCTTAGAAGGAATGCGCTTGTCGTCAAAAGGCGCCAGAGCCAGAGAGCTCAGAGGCCAGAGGTGGTGGCGGCGATTTGTCCATGCATGGGGGTGCCGGAAAAGGATAGGGCCCCTAGGAGCTCGGCTTTGGATGAAGGGTGGGCCTGGTGCAAGCGGTAGAGTTTTATCGTCTATGACCGGAAGGTCCTGGGTTCGAGTCGCGGTCTCCTCGCATTGCACAGCCGAGGGTAAGGCTTGCCACTAACACCCTTCCCCAGACCCCGCACAGAGCGGGAGCTCTCTACACTGGATACTCTAAACACACTAAGTCTACAAAAGAATGCAACTATGGTATTTGTGCAAGTAAAACTAGCTTAACTCTGATCTTATAGTGAATAGTTTTAAAATTTATGTCTCTAACTAGGTTTACTACGAAAATATATTTCATAATTAATTTAGAGGTACTTGTTTTGTACGATAAATGCTAGCATTTTTTTTGTCAAACTTTAAACCATAACGATATACGGCGGGCGGGCTCCCGTCCGGACGGACCAGCACACGAACGACTACGGGAACGCCGAACCAACCGCAACCGTGCCGCACGCTGCTCCTGCACTCATCCTTATCCTCTTGACCGTCCACTCCCACAGCGCTTGCGCGCTCTTCCGGTTCTACTACCGCCCCGCCGACATGTCGGGACGGACACCGCGCGCCACCTCGCTGTCGCCCCGCCAGCCCGCCGGCGCTCCCTCCCTCCCTCCCCCTCCGCGACCTCCATGCGCCCCCGTGCCCCCCAGCGTCCTGGCTCCCGCTCCCCCACCCGAGAAGAGGACGACGGTGGCGGCTCCAACGAGGTAGGTCGGTCTTTCTCTAGATCTGAGCCCTCCTCCTCCTCCTCCTTCTCTAGATCTGAGCCCTCATTCTCGTCCTCGTCCTCGTCCTCCTCCTCCTGCTCCTTCTCTGGATCTGAGGGATGTGGCGGTGGCTAGGGTTCCGGCGAGATCTGGGGTCCTATTCCCTCCTCCCTCCGGGCGAGCTCGAAGGTGATGGGCCAGAGCTAGACAAAATACTCGTGACTCGCCAACTCGCTCGACTCGTGGCCGGCTCGGCTCGGCTCATTTTAATTTTTAACGAGCTAAGCTAGAACTCTAGCTCGTAGTTTTAACGAGCTAGCTCGCGGGCTGCTCATGAACTGAAACAAGCTGAGGCCTAGCGGCCCACGACCATGAATCCAGGGTCCATGTGGGAGGCCCAACCAAGCCCACAGCACTAAGACAACCGGTCAATCCTAGATTGCATTGATAAAGGCAAAGAAATCAAATGATGCATATTTGCGAAATATATGGCAGTTGCAATGTTAGATAAATTTGATAAATACTGGGAGGTGAGGAACAATCTCATGGTTGATACTTTTGATAAATCTGATATATATTAATCATATATAATTGCATAATGATGGACACCACCTTCTGGAATTGATGTAGCATCAACATTATAAACATTTGTGTCCTATTTTTTTAAGTAGCTCACGAGCTAAACGAGCCAGCTCAAGCTCACGAACGAGCCGAGCTAAGCTGCCCCTCTAGCTCGTAATATTAACGAGCCGAGCCGAGCTGGCTCGTTAGCCTAACGAGCTAGCTCGAGCTAGACCGAGCTGAGCCGAGCTCGCTCGATATCCAGCCCTACCTGCACCTCAAACCCATCCTCTTGTTGTTTGTACGTCCTTTTTTTTTGCTGTTTCTCCTTGTTGCAATGGGGTTTTTTGGATGTTGAAACAGATGATTTTTTAATGTTGCAATGAGATTTTTGGGTTATTGCAACAGATGATTTTTGAATGTTTCCATTCCCATGTTTCATGGTTTGATTTTTGTGATGTTGTAGTACTACTATTTGAGACGTTGTATTATATATTTTTCGATGTTGCAGCACATAATTTTTGATATTGCAAGACATAATTTTTGATGTTGCAGCACATGATTTTTTATGTTGCAGTACATATTTTTCGATGTTGTAGTACATGTTTTTGTGATGTTGCAGTACATGTTTTTGCGATGTTGCAGTACATATTTTTCGATGTTGCAGTACATGTTTTTTTATGTTGCGCTACATATTTTTTCCATGTTGCAATATTTATATTATAATGTTGCAGTACATAGTTTTTCCATATGTTTTGCGATGTTGCGCTTTGAAGTGTTTTTGTACTCTTGGGGACAGGGGGTGCAGTGGGGGTACAAGGTGATGGAGGGGGCGGGCGGGATCCGTTCTATTCCCGTGGGGGCGGGTCTGGGAAGGGCGCGGAGTCTGGATGCTATGATTACCGAGACTTATCGAAAACAAGAATTGCATCTTTTATGGATGAAGTGATTATAACTTATATTTTATTTTTGTTATTGCGGCGTCTGGATGCTATGATTACCGAGACTTATCGAAAAACGAGAATTGCATCTTTTATGGATGAAGTGAGTATAACTTATATTTTATTTTTGTTATTTTTCTTTTATGTTTTATGATTATTGTCCGTTACACTTTATGTTTTATATTTCTTATATGATTTCATTTCTTGCAGCTTACTAGGTACACAGCTTTACTTGGCTGATGTTTGGTGGGTCTTTTCCGGCATCTGTTGTGATTTACAATTTGGTAAGGGCCTCGTCAGATATTGTGAAGATTTGTGGATTTGTGTCTTTGAAGGAGTTACTTTGGGAATCTTTGCTATATATCTGGATTGGCAACGACTTCTCTTGACAGAACTGCAGGGTCAGATTGTTATGCAAGGTTCGCTACACTTGCAGCGGTCACTATAGTGTTGATCCTGTTTACTACTGCATTACGCACACTGTTTAGTTCTCTAGAAACTGTTGTTTGGGTAACAACTGTGAACGTATGTCAACATTACTACATATAATATATGCAAGCAATACCATATTTTCTAGTTTTATTTATTTATTGTCTTACCAATCATAACAAGGTTGTCATATATTTGAAGGTGGGAACCGCTAAATGAAAGAAACTTCATTAACCTTCATATGAGCATGTGTACTGTGGTGGTAAGGCCTTCAAATTTTGAGTTTAGAAAACCACGGTTCGAATCCCTCCAGTGGCACAAAATTTTTGGCTTTTTTTCCCGACGGTGGGCCGGACGCAAGCGCAGCTTGATCTGGTGGCTGAAGTGGGCTGCCGAGCGAGTGGGCCTAGAGTGGAGAGAGTGGACCAGAACGGTGGGCCAATCCGAATTGAAAAAGAAATTCGAACCCAGACTAGAAAAGGAATTCGAAGGAGACAAAAAAAAAATACGACATAAATTTTGCTTCTTTATTATTAGGTACTAGCAAACGTGCCCGTGCATTGCAACGAGATTCGATACGTGCAAACATACGAGTTCGTTGCAATGGAACAAAATACGCATAGGAATAGAACTCCGTATCATCGCTAGATGTGCGAGTTGTTCTAACTCGTATGATTGAGTCCGGTTCATGTACAAGATACGTAGGGTGCGACCCAATATTATTATAATCGAAATCCGCATCAGTGCTAGATATGAGTCCTAACTCGTATGAATATGGACATGAGTT
Organism: Miscanthus floridulus; assembly: GCF_019320115.1. Lineage (NCBI taxonomy): Eukaryota > Viridiplantae > Streptophyta > Magnoliopsida > Poales > Poaceae > Miscanthus > Miscanthus floridulus. The sequence goes on along the minus strand of NC_089583.1, from coordinate 11,813,021 downwards.
AGGGTCACATATGTGATACGAAGGAAACTATCCATTTGTCCAAGTAATTAGAGGAGGTGGGACGAAACAAATGGATGAAGAGAAATTTTATAGAGATAAGGTGTAGCTATAGATATATAAAATAAAATAGTGAATAGAGAGAAATTTTCCTTAATATAGAGTCTATAGATAAGGTATAGATGATATATAAAATAACAAATATATATATATATATAGATAAAAAAACTGGAGATAATTAGCAAAAGGAAAGTTAACAGAAAAAAATCATGAAACGGACGTAAAAGAAACAGACTGAAGATATTGTTCGCACACGAATACGTCACCGTGTGCCCTCGGTGATGAGCGCGATACGTAGGAGTAGGACACATCGTTGGAGAAGCCTCGTCGGGAGCACGATACGTAGTACGCCGCAGAGGTCTCTTGAGATCCGAAACTCCACACGTCCGAGAGGGATCCCGTCAGGGTGTGCGGCAGCTATGGGCTGCTCTAGTTGGTCTAACCGCTCTAGGGCTTTGCCATCGTTGAAACAACGAGTATTGTCAACAACAAACGAGAAGCAGTGGTAAATTCGAAGACATGGTGAAAAATAATAGTAAATGTATTTGATAGATCTGATTATGTGTTGTCAATCGGTCGTCACTCCTAATATTTATAGGGTGGCTCGACTTCCTGAGTAGAAGAGTCCCAAATCTAATAGGATCTCGTGAGCCAAACCGGCCATATCCATTTTCTATAAACTGAACTGAACATAGTCGGGCTCGATGGAATGCCAGCCAAGGCCGCCACGTACATGCTACTTGGTGCTCTCGTTCATCTGAACCGTGTATGGTCAAATCAGCATTATTGGCAATTAAACAAATCGGTTTTGTTTTCCTCGGGCATCCACAAAGCTGCTTGCAATTGAACTCCATCATCGAGTACCAAACAGACTCCACCGCTCACACCCTCGTCAGCGTCCAGAACCCTGCATCCTAGATGAAATTCTGCTAGAAAAGCCGGACAAAAAATCCTGCAACTAGCAAGCCCTGAACGAACAAGGAAACCAAATATGGATAGAAAAAAGATTACCGAAGGTGACAGGACATATAGAAAGTTGGACGAAAAAATTATTAGTGGCAGAAATTATACATCATTAGTATTATAGCAAATATGCCCGTGCGTTGTAATAGGTGGAAAAAAAAACTATCAACCATTCATGCAAAACGATGACGTGAATGGTACATATCTACTTATGTTTTATCCTTTTATAATTTATTTTATGATGATCGTGACATCCATAATATAAGTTAATGGTAACAATAAATAACAATGTCTTACTAAACCTATATCAAATTGAAATACACCTTGGTATATTTTTTCTTTCATTGCAAAGCACATAATTATTTAGCTATAAGTATATCATAACTTTAATTTTTCATAATATCCATGTGTTTCTATGACTCAATATCGACCTTTGTAGCTTTTTTGATGCATCATATCAACCCCCGTAATTTTTGTTGTCAATGTGCCAAGGATTTGTCTGTCCGTCAGTGATTGAGACCTCTCTTGAATTTTCAGACGGCAGTCCTCGTCAGGAATTACATAAATACATTTGTATAGATTTCATTAGATAATAATCTGTGAAGTTTCTGGTTCATGAAATATTTAGTTGTGTCGCAAAATTGGTTTGGCATTTTTATGATTTTCTATGATTTTGGCGAATTTTGCAATATCTCTGTTTTTATAGAAAAAGAGAAAAACGAAAGAAAATGAAAAAGACTTGCATGGGCTTGGTTTAGCCCACAACAAAGCTGGCCCAACTGTAAGGATTCAACCCAGGTCGAAAAAAGCCCATCAAGAGAGGCTCACTTGGATCTAGACATTTTGCATCAGGAACCCTGATATATTTGAAAAACAATTAGAGCCCTCCCATCTTTTCTTTCTCTCTAGTATCTTTATATCTGGAACCTTATATTTCTTTTTGTTCTCTTCTCTACTCCTAATCTCTGTTGGCAACGAGACCAAGACCGAGCCGGTGATTGGGGGTGCAAGTGGCAGAAAAAAAATACAGCAAAAATTTTGCCTTTCTATTATTAGGTATAGATAGATATGATTTCATTTCTTACAGCCTAGCAGGTACACGGCGTTACTTGGGCCAATGTTTGGACTTTGGAGGGTCTTTTCCAGCATCCGTTGCGATCTACAACTTGATCAAGGACTCATCGTATATCGTGAAGCTCTGTGTGTTTTGTTGGAGTTACTCTGGAAATATTTGCCATAGCATCTGGGCCGGCTGCCACCTCTCTTGGCACAACTACAGGAACGACTTGTTATGCAAGGTTTGCAGCACTTGTAATTCTTACGATAGCTTTTACCGGTGCGTTATGCACACGGTTTGGTTCTCCGGCATACACTACAGGAATGACTCGTTATGCAAGGTTTGCGGCACTTGTAGCTGTTACGATAGCTCTGAGCCTGTTTACCGGTGCGTTATGCACACTATTTGCTTCTCCAGCATACAGTGTTTGTTGTACTCATTGCAGTTCTAGACGCTGTATGGATTAATTTGCAGCATACAAGATTGGATGCGCCATCGTGTTTGTTGTACTCATTGCTGTTCTAGACACTGAATGGATTAATTTGAAGTGGTGGTTGGTAAACTGTGAATTGGTAAATACATTCATACTGTGAACGAATGATGGGCTTAAATCGTCAAACCAAATAGCACATTGATGCGTCGTTGTGTTTGTTGTACTCATTGCTGTTCTAGACGCTGTATGGATTAATTTGAAGTGGTGGTTGGTAAACTGTGAATTGGTAAATACATTCATACTGTGAACGGATGATGACCTTAAATCGTCAAACCAAACAGCACCTTTTGATTGCATGCATATGTATCGTATAACGGATGAAGACCTACTACATGTGTATACTTGTTCACCTAAAATGACACACATTATATTATCCTATCGATGCCAAATTTTACGGATGATGGGCTTAAATCGTGAAGCCAAACAGTACCTTGTTGATTAGATGCATATGTATCATATCATGTATACGGATGAAAGGCTTAAATCGTTAAACCAACCATCACCTTGTTGATTGCATGCATATGTATCATATCACGGATGGAGACCTACTACTACATGTGTATACTTGTTCACCTAAAATAACACACATTCTATTATCCTATACATGCCAAATTTTTTTAGAATTACACAGTACAATGTAGACGCCCACAACACGTACACACAATTACCCCTATGAACGCATGTACGCAAACCCTACCCTTATAAGCACCTCCAACATCGTCTACCACTGAAAGCATAGCGCCGTTAAATACTAGAATAAATCCAGGAAAATATAAGCACATGTGCCAAGTGAAGGACTTGAACCCGGATAGGCAGGTTCCAGCACAACAAACCTAACCAACTGATCTATGATCACTTCGCCTATCCATGCCAAATTAATAAACTAACTAACGCAGCCACTGGTTGAGGCCTGGCCAGCCATCGTAATAATAAACGCCAAGGTGAGACAGCAACAGCGACACGAGCGAGAAAAGCATAACGAGCGCCGAGGACGCCATCACAAACACGTCCCAGTTGAAGTCAGGGTGGCTCCGCACCTCGGGGTTATTCGTACTATATGGATGTTTCACATATAGTAGTTTCAGTCCCACACATATTATGATGTTGGAAGTTAGAGGTTGGTGGTCTCGAAATGAACAAAGAGAGAGGAGGAGAGGAGTGAGCGAGAGAGACAACAATAATTAAGAGACTGGGTAAGAGTCCTCTCTACCTTCCCCTTCCCCTCCTTTTATAAGGGAGGTGGGAGGTGGAGGTTTTCATTTCTTCTCCTGATGTGGCTTGCAATTATAAATTAATCCCTACAAATTGCAATCAGGCCCTAAACACTCACCACTAAGCCTTTAGGTTTAGCAATTGGGCTCTTTTACAAACTAGAGGGGGCTTCTAACATATGCCATGTGACATATGTTAGAAGCCCCCTCTAGTGTGTAAGAGAGCCCAATGGTAGCCCCTCAACTGTTTAGTTTTGACAAGAACAACAAGTCTTAATTAATAGCTTAATACGACTAATTGTGGCCCAACTACAACTCAAATTAGGTTGAGAGGATAGCCCTTTGCAACCTATGTGTGTGCCTCGCTAAAAACTTCATTCTAAAAACCCTATTGGAAACAAAGATATGGAGAAAAGAGCGCACACACGACTCTCGGCTATATAAAGATGACTAGAGATGACATTGTATTTGATTGGTCTTTAGTAACATCGTTCGATGGATTCATCATTATTTTGCTTTTGGTGGTTTGACCCTTCACATGGCCTTGGGCACTTGATAGCCTCACTTCATGGATGAGCCTTCATCGATGTAGCTGATGTAGCCGAAGTAGATGTAGTAGTCGTGGGTGACCTTTGTGACGTCTTTGAGTCCTCACTCACGGGTGCTAGGAAATGCTTGTGTCCATGGGCAGATTGCTTCTCCAACACATCCTTCCTAGCCTCTCTTGGCTAGTGCTTGTGAGAGATTCTTGGTGTACTTGGGGCAGATGACAAAAATGTGGATGTTGTCGTAGATGATGTAGGTGACCCTCTCCCCCCATTCCAATTTGGTTGTGAAGGTGGAGTTGAAGAGGCCGATGTTGATGGTGAGCCCCTCAAGCTGAATTGCAGTCATAAGCGAAGTTGATGATGATGGAGTTGATGGTAAACCCCACAAATCAAACTGATGGTGTAGCCGAAGTTGGCGGCGAAGCCCCTTGAGCCAAAATGTTGGCGTAGGCGAAGTTTCTTTTTCCTAGATTCATACAACACGGTGGAGATGCAATTGTAGTATATGCATTCTTTAATATTATAAAGATGCTTTTAAATTTTATTTTCCTATGAAAATTAGAAATCTTAGAATATGAAACTAAAGCATAGTTTGCAAAGCTTATGCAAAAAAAAAGAGAATGCTCCAAAGGTGTGAAGGCTCTCTTTTCCTTTCTGTTTTTTTTTTACTTTTTGTTTTTTCCTTTTCTTCTTCTTCTTCTCTCCTTTTTTATCTCTCTCTATTTTTCCGTGTCTATATTTTTCAACAACATGAAGACATAGAACCATGCTCTTTTTTAGACTTTGGCACTCATGTTTTTGGCGGCGCAAAATGCTTGAGCCTTAGCTTTTGTTGTGGCCTTGGTTTGCATGTTGGTGATGAGGTTTTTAAGTCTTAGCTCTTTTTTCTTCTTGCCTCGGTTGCTCACATTTTTGGCAACGTGAAGTCAGTGAACTCTTTGTTTTCGCATTTTTCTTCAGTTGGGCATATGTTTAGCACACATGAAGTCTTTGAGCATCTAGCTCCTTTTTCTTTTTTGCTTCAGTTGCTTGCGTTTTTGGCAACGTACTCTTTGAACACTTAGCTCTTTTTCATGGGTTAGCTCGCCGAATTTGGTGCATGAATACAATGTGCTCATGTGGTAATGAATGCCATGGATGAATGCAATATTGCACATGATGAATGCATTTGCATTAAAAAGAATTTCAAATTGATAAACAAACTAAAATCCAATGTGAGAAAATTGTTAGTTTTCGCCTTTTTTTGCAAAAACAGGCTATTGTTTTAACTTTAGACCATAGAAATAGCATAATACTTGTGATAATAGAGTCTCAATTGTGCGAAAACATAAGTAAAAGTGATTTGAGCTAGCAAAAAAGTAAATCATTGGATGGTTGTAGTCGTAGTGACTGCTGCAAGATGTAAGAATCTTGGAAAATAATCAGATGAGATGCAACGAATGCGAGGGTAGAGGCGGTGGTCGATACTTATCATTATAGGAATCATGATGCACGAAGGTTGATAGTCAAATGAAATTTGATAATTATGAAAACCAATAAGTTTTGAATACCTATGTGCATAGAACCGATACATAGCGAATGCCAATGATCGAAGAAATCCATCATTTTGATGAAAGCCAATATTGTGAAGACCGGTATAGAGAAAACAAATATTCACCGAAGGTTAATAATTGTATGAAAACCAATGCTAGATGTTACTGAAATAAGTTGGGTATAATCCTGTATTCGAGAAACAATTTTTCTATACAAACATGTTAGTTGAGAGAGAGTGAGAGATACTCAGAGTGGTTGAGCCCTGCAGGTTAGAGATAGAAAGAAAATTCTAATATAACAGATGATCATTTCGGGATATGAAAGCCACTAGCACGATTTTTGTTAGAGCAACTAGATTTGTTGCCAAAAATTCGGTCACTTTTGCGACTTCAATGCAGGAGTAATTTTTTTCATTTTGCTTAGAAAACACGAAGAAAAATTGACCACAAGAAGATTGAACATTTGAGGAGAGCTGGTTAGTCATGAAAAGATAACCTGAGTTGTTACAAATAGTAATGCGATATAGAAACTTTGCCACACTGTTGAAAGGTGGGTAATTTGATGCATAGATAATGCAATATAGTAGTCGCAAAAAAAAAAGATAACACAAATACAGTCATATGCTTAATCAAAGCAAAGATTAAGATATTTTGACGTGTACTTAAATTTAAACATGCGTAAAGGGTAGAAGCTTAGGCTTTGGCACTAATATAACCTTAACCATGTTGTAGCGATCTTGAGCAGAGAACCGGTTCATTTTAAAGTACCTAATATTTGTGTAGGCTAATAGCTTAATAACAAACATTTAAAATATATTGTTGGTAATGCTTTTATAAACCCAAGAATTGCTTATGGACTCGAAACGTGAATTTATAAGCGCGGCATGCTGAAACGTGAATTGATGGATGTTAAACTGAAACAAAAGAGGATTAGTAAACTGAAAAGCCTGGACTAAACAGCGGTGTCGCAAGGACCTGCTGTAGAGGAACAAAGGGTTTCTGTAACCAAAGCTTCTGGCACAGCAATCATTGTTAGCATGCATAAACATGGCATATAATGCAATGCTGTTATATTAAAAATGTATCCACAGGTAGGTGGTTCTTGTTTGAAAACACTTAAGAACTTAGCTTCTAGTAATGGGTTGCCCGATCAAGTTCCGCGACCATACTATTTTTGCACAATTTCATACGGTTTTATTTGGAGGGCCAATATTGTTACCTTTGGCAAATCGTTGCTTTTGTTCGTGAAGGAGAATCATATAGCCATTGAGACTTCAGGAGATTGCAACGCTTGGGGATCGGGTGAATGAAACCAGAGATTATTCAACATGGGGCCATCCCAATATAGAAGCTAGTGTAGTCTTTGGGAGCTTAGTGGACTTCACACAATTTCAAGCCAGAGCAACACCACTTGATTATGATGAAAACAAGAATGTGAGTTGTGAGTATTGCTTCGGCTGGAAAACCAAAAGAACAACTTTCCCTTTAGAAGAAGATTGTTGTAAGGAAAATGGCACCTAACTAGTGTCATTAAGTGATTTTGGTGATTGAGTGATAACATGATCAATTGGATTAATGTTGTCTGTTAGTATGTGAGGTTTTAGCCCTATGAATGCGATGATGAACTTGGGCGCTGCTATGATGGTGGTCACGTGATCAACACCCCAAGCAAAGGTCAAAGATCTGTCATGAAGACCATAGAGGACAAGCAAGAAGTCTACGACGTCAAGTGGAACGAGCCAGTCAAAAGGACGTGAAGAAATGGAGTCTAAAGAGCATTATAGAGGTGCGCCGGAGCTCTCCAGTGAGGAGCACCGAACCTTAGGTGGTTTGGGCAGACATAGGGCTGAAGACAAGGTACCTAAGCCTAACTTCCGGTGGCACCGGAGTGTACACCAGCCACTGGAATTTAGGGTCAGGCATAGTTGGAGTGGTGGAGAGAAACAGAGGGCACCAAAGTCCTCCGAGGAGGAACCAGAGCTTAGCGTTGGAGCTTTAGAATAGAGAGCACGCACACCAAACTAAGAGCTCCCTGGGTCGTTGGAAATCTCCAACGGACCATAGGACATCACCACTGCAGTTTAGGCTCTCTAACGGACGCCTTAATGACTAGTCTACGTGGCAAGCACCAGAGCTCTCTACTACTTGCTGTGAGTGTGCAATATGAAGCTAATGACTGGTTTTGGGGTTTGGGCTATATATACCCATTTGCGCTGCCATTTCATGGGTGTTACGTGTGCTAAAGTTGTGAGAGAGTTGAGGCTCATATCTAATGCTCTATCTAGCCACCAAGAGTGCTTAATAAGGAAATATTAGGTGATTAGCATTAATGCTTTGCGAAGTGCTTAGGCTAGTTATACCATCACTAGTGCTCGTTCTAGGTTTAGGTCTAGTGTTTAGTGAAGTTCGCATACCTCTAAGCTATCGGTGCTTGTGTGCATCAAGTGTTCTACACTAAGGGCTTGTAGCCTTGTGAGACTCTCTAGCATGTGGAGTTTCCGCATAGCTTGTATCAAGGAATCGAGGTCCACGTTGTTTTCATTGGAAACTCGGTAGCAAAGACGGTGAGGAGCGGTTTGGAAGAGGCCACATAAAGACCCACTTGCGCATGGGAAAGTCTCGTGGGCTATCCATAGAGTTACCCGATCGGGAGCTTGGCCCTTGTGAGGGTATCCTTACGAGGGGCTCCAACGAGGACTAGGGGTAGTGCAAGCTTCTCAATACCTCAGAAAAAATCATCATCACGGGAGTTTGGATTCTTTAATACATTTACGTTTCTGCACTTACTTGCATTTCTATGTTATGTGATTAGCTTTCTTGGCCTAGCTTGCTAGGTTGGTTTATAGAACTGGAACCTAGGACGCAAAAGTCTTTTGCGTTAGAGATAACAACACTTAGCAAAACCTTAGTGGACATTTAGCAGATAATATTTTGCATAAGTTTTGAGATAAGTAGGTTTTAAATGTCATTAGTTCTTAAGTTGCCTAATTCACCCTTTTCTTAAGTGTCACGGTCCCTTTAGTGTTCCCTTTGTTCCTCTATCTCGCATGTTGAAAGCAAGGGATGGCTTACAACAGTGCATGGGCACAAGGCAACGAAGTGGTCCATATAAAGCAAAGGTTAGGTTGATGATCGACGGATTTGGTACTCTTCACTAGTTCTCATTGGAGCACCTAGAACATTGTTTTAATGACTCCATATCATTTTTTATTGAGCAGAATGATATTCCTAGTTTACGAAAATCATTGTCCATGTTTAGGAAGAAAAATATTTGAACTTCGTCACATGTTGTAGAGAAAATTGTTTCTAGTCTAGGAGAAAAGCATTATGGTTTAGAAGAAAAACATTGTAGATTCAAGTAAAAAGTGTTTCAAAATTCAATAGAAAAAATTCATCCTTAATGAAATATAAAAAGTGTTCCATTTGCTTATTTGCAATAATTTACTAACTAGAAAAGACCGCGCAGCTTTGCCGCGCGTCCTTGTATTGGCCATCCCATTGTGTCCAAAAGTGCCAAACTATATACATACAGTACTTAATCAGATACCTATTTTTAATACTAGCTCTTGTAGTCATGTAACCCTATTACATTATGCAGATATTATTTAGGGAGAGATGGTGTTTGGCAATGAGATATGTTTCTCTGAAGCGTGTGAAGTGCTTGAGCGTGTCATTCAAGAGGGAGTCTCTTTTGAGAGTGAGCCAGGTTGACCAGCATTAGTAGAAACCGATCGTATTATGGTTTTGGCCAGAGCATAATTTATTGTTTATCCCGTTGTTAAATTTGAGACCCAAATCTTCAGTGAAGTTTGACTGCAGCCTATTTGGAGATCCCTTCATGAAAAAATCTGTTCCATATGGTTTGCCCTATCTTATATCAGCATGAAATCATTGACCTGCAAAGAACACATAAAAAAGAGTTTAAAAAATAAACACCAAAAAGCACAGGACAGAGAGATAAGAAAGCAATAAAAAAATCCAATTGATAAAATAATTCAGTATATGAAAAATTATGCCCCGTATCAAATTGAATTCTTAGTTCTAACTAAGCAGCAGAATTTACACTTTGCAAATTAGTGGTACACATAATTGTTAACTGACATACCCTCTTTTTGCGTATATGAAGCTGGTTATTCTAGTTCATCTATACATTGTGTAGCAATATTCTGAAGCTTAATTATGAGCCATTGATCAAACAAAAATTACAGTGTACAAAACACCAGCATAGTGACACTTCTGTAACATGCACTGAGAAACCATATAGATTTTTAACATTTAGTTTGCAGATTATCTTAAAATTTCACTACAAAACAGAAAGTGTAATAAATTTGTAACGTACTCATAAATTGTATTATTGTTTCACTTATTATTTGGAACCAATGTTCCACTAGCCACTAGCAGTGTCCCATGGAGAGGATACATACAAAATCAAGAAGAATATAAAAATAATAAAAAAGAGAGAAAGAAAGAAGGAAAGAAAGAAAATTAAGGGAAATGCGTGAAAAAGAATGGCACAACAGAAGGCATGTGTGTGGGTGCGCTCTTCCTGGGTTGAAGCACCTAGACTGCACTGCAGTACCGCCATCTGTTTCGTGCGCTTTCGCTCCCCTTTCTCCGTGAGAGCAAGTATAATAACAGGCTGTAAGCTGGCTAAATGCTGAGGTGGAGGAGAGATGAGAGAGGAGAGAAGAGAGAAGAGAAACGGGTTGTAAGCTTACAGCCGGCTTGAGCACAAGAACAAAAAAAATCTGTAAGAGAGACAAGTGGATCATGTATTAATGATGAAGATCTAGTTACTATATGGGCGGGCTAAGAGAAGACTGTAAAGAACCTTACAATCAGCAAACCGGCTATATTATTAGCCTTGCTCTGATGACTGGGTGGGCTACCCTTTGCCACCCTACGCCGAGTGTTGAGGCTTCACCCCCACGCGCCGATTCCTAGTGTCGAGGAGGTGAGAGGATAGGTGTCGTGCTCAGCTTCACTAGCTCAGCTTCACTAGCAAAATAGTTTTTTTTTTGCTATAAAGCAGCTTCACCAATAAAACTAAAAGGTATTTAAAAAACCATTTGCTTAGGAAACTTTTTTGGGGAGATAGCACAAAGAGTTGGAAGAAGCTAGTATTTTTACCTTCACCTCGGTTCTTGTGTTGCGAGAGGAGCTGAAAACAGCATTTAGGCAGAAGTTGTTTTATCTGGACATCATGTTTGGTAGGAGAAGCTGAAAAACAGCTTTAGGAAGCTGGGGCAAAAGCCCTACCAAACAGGTCCTTAGTGGGTGATATCACCTTGTAGCCCGTGTGGGCAAGGTTTTTCCTTGCTTCCATGGGCGAACCAATTTGGCTTTCTTATTAGGAACCCAAGGTTAGCCTTGCCCACCCAAGCGAGGTGAGGCAAGTTGGTGAAAGAACCATTGAACCAAGCATGCCCGGGTTATCTCCACCATAGAAAGGTCGACCAACGCGTCGCTAGTGATGTCCTTGGTGTATTTGCCCATCTTGAGGTAACGTGTGATGTGGCCGATAGAGAATTACAAACCAGCACGACAACACATGCAAAATACAACATCCCAATCCTAGCACATTCGTATGGCCCATGGCATGGTAGGGCCACTGCTCCATCTCCTCCTCTGTGATGCCCTCACATCAGCCTCTGTGTGCCAAGCGCCTCCAACATTCCGGCCATGTCATCTCCTCGCTAAGATCCACCGTGGAATGGCGCATGGGAGAGGAGACTAGAGAGCGAGAAAGAGAGAGATAAGGGGACGGTAGAAGTGAGACAAGGTTCTACTAGGAGCCGGAGTGAGAAAAATACCTTAGGTTTTGTTATTTGGTGGGGGTGGATTACATGCACCGCCTTAAGAGATGCCCGTCTCTATAATTTGAATTTTAGAGGCAATCTTTGCTGAGTTATTACCTCCGAGATGACTTATAGAGACAGTAGTTGAAAATGACCATCTCTAAAAATAAAATCCAACGATCATCTCTAAAAATAAATTCATTTATCTCCTACTAAAATCATATTTTTGCTGTAGTGTGATCTTAACCGTCTTCGCATAAGTACAGTACAAGGTAGGGAAACACGTGTCCATGGAGCCACTTTTAGCACTGTTCTTTGTCGTACTTGGCCAGCATCAGCCAGTGCACGGCGAGCACAGCGATGAAGATGGGGCACACCATTATCCATCCACCGTCGCCTTCCTTGTACTCCTGTGGCAAGCGCGCCACCAGCATCAGCGTGTCACACCCACGCACACCAGCACCAGAATGCAATGGACGATCTACACCAACATCACAGGTCTATTTGTTAGCGTGGTGATATCAGGTGTACGTATACTATATGCAAGCTAGCGTGGTGATAGATAGATATATACATACATACAGCTAGGGAGCTTGTTTTTGTGCACTTGTATAATGATGATGATCTACCGGTGTAACACCCTAAAATTTACATTATTTGTAAATAGGTAAATTGATTTAATTATGCTTATGTGTGTGCATGCAATGTAGTAAATAATAAAGTTTTATCAAATTAAAATCAAATATAAGGTTTACCTACATGTATGTGCATTCATAGTGCTGCATAATATTTATGTATTGTGTGGTTTGAAATCAAACTTCAAATTGATTTGAATTTGCATTTCAAAATTGGTTTGAAAATTTTGAAAAGAAAAAGGAAAAAGGAAATTCCCTCCCTCCCTTGGCTTTTGGCCCGAAGGCCATCTTCCTCTCTCTGATTCCTGGCCGTTGGCCCGCTTCCGCCGTAGTCCAGCTCGTGTAACACCCTCAGTGTTATATTGTAATGTTTTTGCTAAAACACTGCATTAGCATCATACTTGTTGGTACATGTGTGTAATTGGGAGTATAAATCAATATACGGCATTGAAACATTTATCCGAAACAAGAAATAAATGTTAAGTTTCATGTCACGTTATATTATTGGTGTCCTAAATGAATTTTTATTAAACAAAAAAGCTAATGAACGCATGCATGCAATTGGCTCTCCTTTTCATGTTGCACACAAAGCACGCAAATTTTGTCATCACGTTGTCTTGGACGGTGGCCGGCCAAACCACTGAGATGACCCACCCTTTGTTATCATGCACGTGTGAAGGACGAGTGCAGTACATGACGGTGCCTAACTCGTCACTATGCTGTAGTACGATATCGGGGCTTCCATGCAAGTTCTCGTCACCACGGCCGCTTTAAGTTCTGAACGCGGTCGCCTCTGCAAAGTAGTCTAGCAGCACTCCACCACTTTCCAGTTAGCAATACTCACATCGCGCTCTTCTGCATCGAGCTAGTAGCAGCGCCGACGAACTCCACCGCACTGCGTCCGAGCAAGAAAGCAGTGCAGCCTGAGGTGCGTGGTACGTACTGTTGTTGTTAGCTTGTTGACGTCACCATGACGTCACCCCTACGTCACACATGTTTTGTGGCCGCTTTTATGTAGGAAAATAAAGCCCGAAATACATTGAAATACATCTTGGTCCGGCCTGTTTGCTGCTTCGCTCGGCCCACTGCTGCGCTGCCGCCGCTGGCCTGCTTCCGCAGCCGCTGGGCCTGCTCGCGCCCGTGGCCTGCCTGCGTCCGACCTGCTGGGCCGCGCCCGCTGCTGCGCGCTGCTGGCCCGCTGCCGCTGCTAGCCCGCTGCCGCACGCGCGCACCGCCCGAGCTGGGCCGCGCTGGCCGCCTACGCCCGCACTCGCCGCGCTGGGCCGTGCTACCACGCGCCTGCGCCCCGCCGCGCTGGCCACTGCTGGCCCACTGCTGCTGCTGTGCGTCGCGCCGCCCGCGCGCCGCGCCGCGCTCGGCCTGCCTGCCGCTGCCGCGCGCTCGCTGCCGCGCTGGGCCGCGCCCGCGCTGGCACTGCTGGGCCGCGCTGCCGCTGTTGGGCCACAAGTTAAGATTCGGTTTCCTTGATTTCCAGTAAAATAGAAATGCTTATTTAATTTAGTTATGCGCTGAACTTTGATAAATGATAGTAAATTGTGTAGACATCCTAAAATAGTGAAACCAAGTTTGTTAGGTTCACAAAAATACCATCTGCTTATTAGTACAGTTAAATTGCAGTTAGCTGTTATGATGATAGGTTCATAAATTTTAATTATGAAGCTTAGCATTATATAGATTAATAATTGTAGAAATTATTGTGGCAAATCGGTAATAGTTTTAGCTTTGAAAATTTTACAGTAGGTTCACTAGGATATCATGTATTTGCTGTAAATTTTTTAGCGAGTTGTTAGATAGAGTAGCTATTACCTTTGCTTTATCGTATATAGCGTAAACTAGCATTACGGGTAAGAATAGCCTGCAGTTGCTATAACAATAATGATACTTCGAAATGGTTATCGGTGACAATAGGTAGCCTAGTACCGTGGTCGATATCCATAGCTTAGTAGCTAAATCAATGTACTTTTAATTTGAGAGCTGCTATTGTTATATTCCTAAGCATTGCATCATCATTTCATGCATGTAGATCACGAGCTGGTAGACTTTGTGCCCGTCGTCGAGCCAGAGTACGACGAGGTGATCGAGGAGTACGAGGAGGAGTTCTTCGCGCAGGAGGGAGCCCTAGGAGCCTGTTGGTGCTGACCTTGCTGACCCGGCACCTGCCCAAGGCAAGCCCCAGTGCATAACCCCTATTTTTAAATGGTCACTGAATATATATTATATGATCTGCATTTACGTTACAGGCATTTTATGGAAACTATATGCATAAATATATCCACCTATGAGTCCTACTAGTACAGGTCGAGTAGTTGCTATGCTCAGGATGTCGGTAGCGTGAGTAACCTGCCGTTACTCGCAAATAGGTGATTAAACTATGATATCATGATGAAATAAGGGAAAGGAAAATGGTGACCGAACAGGGATGTGGATTTGGTACTGGTGGGTGTGAGGGGTTGTGTCCTGCGGCCAACAGGACATGGCCTGGTTACACTTTTTCCCTGTCTGTGTCGATTAAGGACTGGTCGTTGCATATGACTCTAGGCAAGTCACAGACTATTGTCCCGAGCACATACTTGGGTATGGGCGCAGGAAAGACTTGCTGCTCTCTTGTCGCGGATCCGGCTCTTTCTGGACCGACTGATGGGAAGAGGAGGTGGTGGAGGTCCTTGCACCGCACTGAGTCCAGGATTCAGAGGCGGTGGCTTGGAGTCTAAGTTTGGACGGGGACCTGGACACCTGGGACAGGAGAGTGGTGGGTTAGTCCTGCTTGTGCCTGGGGTACAAGCGAGGCATGTGTCTTCGGGGCACCCAGCTGGGTACATTGATTCGCGAATCGTCGAGCGATCCGGTACGGCTTGTCTTAACTCTAGCATCGTAGTAAGAACTGGAAGTTGAAAGGAGAAGAATGGAACTGATTGCTCAACTCTTGCTTGAAAGTAGAACAGGTGCTTATATAGACTGGCTAGATGATAACTTAATATGGCTTATAATAAGACATGAATAAGGACTCACTGTTAGTGCTATTTTGCTAAAGAAAACCAGCAAACCATAAAGCCTCTCATATTCCTTGGAGTCAGGAAATTATTCCCACTAGTCGGATAAGTCTTGCGAGTACATTGTGTACTCAGGGTTTATTTACCCCTGTTGCAGGTGATGCATGAGAAGTACCTTGTTTGGAGGATTCTTCTGGTGGGCTCAGACGAATCCTCGTCCCTTATCGCTAGATGTTTAATTAAATTCCGCTGTTTATTATTCCGCACTCTGGTATTTGGTATTGTAATAATGTACTTTTTAAGAAACTCTGATGTATGAAATGGACAAGTATTGTAACTCGTTTTCATTATTGGATCCTTGGGAAAAATGTGGATCTTTCGAGTTCTCCCTCGGGGTGTGCCCGACGGACACCGCTCGTTGTAGTTGCTTTCGGGGTGCTTAGTGTCTGGTGGAAGACGAGCGCCTCCGTAAGTACGCTATTTCGGGTGATTCTGCCACAGTTGATACCAGAGCCAATAATGGTCACGAGTTTCCTCACTCTTTTACAAGACTAAAAGTTTGACCAACAAAAGTTTGTAAAAATAGGATGCGATTAAGTGAGTTATATAAGTATAATGCCCTAACTATATGGTGTATCTAGGATAGCGGCACTAGTTTTATCTAATCAGTTTTCTGCAGGTACACTGACTTACGTGACGTAAGAAATCGCTTAGTATACGGAAAGTGAGTGTGCGATGTGCCGAAAATGTTACGAACGCCGCTATATTCCGGCCTGAGTGAACGTATAGGTCGAAGCATGCATCATATAATAGCATCTTACCTGAACTAGGAATCCCCCTTCATGTATAATGAAAGTAGTAAATTGGTAGAACTAACTTAATGAATGCTTTAATAAATGTGCTGCCATTTCTTTAAACCCTGGATCCTGATCGGGAAGGTGTCCTAATGGATGGTTCGTCTCTCTTACAGATGAATCTAAGGTCCGGATGTGGGAGCACCAGTTCAGGAGCGGCCAACGAGGGCCATGGTGACAGTGCTCGGGCCTTTGAGCGTGACAACGAGGGAGCTCGGGAGGTTCCACCTTTGGTTCCTCATCCTTTTCCACCGCCACCACCGCCTCCGCCGCTGTCCGCCGCGAAGGTCATGGTGGAGTTGTTGGCTGCTCATCAGGAGTCAGCCGCTGCTCGTTAGGAGACAGCTCGTGCCATGGAGATTATGGCATAGGCCATCGCGGGTCTCGCCCATGGAGGCCCCAGAGGCAACGGTGGGAATGGGGGTGGTGCTTGCTGTCCTAAGGGACAGTCCTCTTACTAGGACTTCCTCAAGACCCACCCGCCCATGTTCATGCCATCGGACGATCCGTTGGAGGCGGAGCACTGGCTTCGCACGCTGGAGCAGAAGTTTCGACTGCTCGGAGTGGCCAACGAGCAGAAGGTGCACTTTGCGTCCTAGCAGCTTTTGGGGTCCGTAGGTGCCTGGTGGGAGACTTTCCAGGCCGTGGAGCTGCCGGATCACCTGGCAACATGGCAGGAGTTCTCCACTGCCTTCCGTGAGTTCTTCATACCTGCTGGTGTTATCCACCAGAAGGTAACCGAGTTCATGGAGCTACGTCAGGGGAGCAGGACGGTAATGGAGTATGTGACCCAGTTTAACCACTTGGCTCAGTATGCTGGTAGTCAGGTGGACACAGATGATAAGAAGAAGGATCGCTTCTTTCGTGGTCTCACTCCTGCTCTTCAGGAGAAACTATACCTAGGGAACTATTAGACCTTTGGGGCACTGATGAATGCCGCCATTGCTCTTGAGGGTTTTTAGCGGGCATCTCAGGCGGATTGGAAGCAGAAGTGGGTGGCAGCTGGATCCTCCAGCCATCCTCATGCTCAGAAGGTGCAAATTATTAGGTGGGGGTCCTATCAACCATCCGACGGGCCTCCATTCCGGTCACCCCAGCAGATATCACAGACTTCTGCTACTCAGTACAAGGCACCTCAACAGCAGGTGCAGCCCCAGCAGACTCAGGGACAGCAGGTCCCACCTCGTCAAGGATTCAAGAACAAGCCTAGTGCTTATTTCAAGTGTGGCAAGGATGGCCACTATGCTAGGGAGTGTCCTCAGCAGTAGACAGCTCAGTCGTCTCAGCCGTCTGCAAATTCTAGGCTTATTAAGAGGACTTTCATCAAGGGGAAGGTGCCCAGTAGATCTGGTCAGGTGCATTTCATGGATGCTCAGCAAGTTGTGTAGCAGGAGATAGTTATGGCTGGTATGTTTACCATCGAATCCCATCTAGCTTTGGTGTTATTTGATTCTGGTGCATCGCATTCCTTTATGAGCATGGGGTTTGTAGAGCGGCACAACTTATCACTATTGGCTATACCGTATGCCTATAAGATCTGTACTGCGGGTTCTCAGATGTTCATCAATACCTGCACGGATACTGTAAGTTTGGTATTAGCCACCCACACTTACTGTCTACAGTTCATGATAATGCCTGGGCAAGGCATTGATGTTATTCTTAGAATGAACTGGTTGCGGGTGTATGGGGTAGTATTGGATTTGAAGAGAAGAAGTGTAGAGTTACGGCTTCCATCTTATGAGGATAGGATGTCTCTCATCATACCCTCAGAACCGATCTTACCTGTTGCTGCCCATGCTGAAGTCGTTCCTGATCTTACCTCCATTCTAGTAGTATGTGAGTTCCTGGATGTTTTCCCTGAAGATCTTCCTGGATTACCACCAGACCGTGAGGTAGAATTCTCCATTGAGCTTGAGCCTAGTACTACTCCTATCTCTAGGCGTTCGTACCGCATGGCTCCGAGAGAACTGGCAAAAATGAAGAAACAACTGGAGGAGTTGATGGACAAGGGTTTCATTCGCCCGAGTTCTTCACCATGGGGTTGTCTAGCGATTTTCGTGAAGAAGAAGGATGGTACTCTGCGGATGTGTGTGGATTACCGCCCCCTCAATGCGGTAACAGTTAAGAACAAGTATCCCTTGCCCCGCATAGATACTTTGTTTGATCAGTTAGCTGGTGCCAAGGTGTTCTCAAAGATAGATCTCCGCTCAGGCTACCATCAGATCAAGATCAGGCCACAAGATATACCAAGGACAGCTTTCTCTACTAGGTATGGGTTGTATGAGTACCTAGTGATGTCTTTCGGTCTCACCAATGCTTCGGCTTTCTTCATGTACCTAAGGAACTCAGTCTTCATGCCGGAGTTGGATAAGTTTGTGGTAGTATTCATCGATGACATCTTAATCTATTCCAAGAATGATGAAGAGCATGCCCGTCACCTCCAGATAATACTGACTCGACTAAGGGAGCACCAGTTGTATGCTAAATTCAGCAAGTGTGAGTTTTGGTTAGATCGAGTACAGTTTTTGGGACATGTGTTGACACCCGAGGGCATTTCTGTGGATCCCAGCAAGGTGCAAGATGTATTAGATTGGAAGTCTCCTAGGTCTGTACACCAGATCCGTTAGTTCCTTGGGCTAGCTGGATACTATCGGCGTTTCATCCCTGATTTCTCCAAGATAGCCCAGTCCATGACTAAGCTGCTCTAGAAAGAAGCTAAGTTTGTTTGGAGTCCAGCTTGCGAAGAAGCTTTTCAATCCCTGAAGACTTTTCTGACCACTGCTCCTGTATTGGCTCAACCTAATATTGAGAGGCCCTTTGATGTTTACTGTGATGCCTCGAAGACGGGATTGGGGTGTGTGCTTATGCAAGAGAGGCATGTGATAGCTTATGCTTCGTGCCAACTGAAGAAGCACGAGGTGAACTACCCTACCCATGATTTAGAGCTAGTTGCTGTAGTTCACTCTCTGAAGATTTGGAGGCATTATTTGTTGGGCAACAAAGTGCACATCTTCACTGACCACAAGAGCCTTAAGTATATTTTCACTCAGTCTGAGTTGAACATGAGGCAAAGAAGATGGTTAGAGTTGATCAAGGATTATAATTTGGAAGTCCACTATCATCCAGGAAAAGCCAATGTGGTAGCTGATGCCTTAAGTCGTAAGTCACATCAGGTTGAGGAAATACCCTTGTCACTTCACCACATAGAGGTACTAGCTCAGATTGCATTGACCTTAGAGTTGCTGGAGCAAATTATTCAGGAACAAAAGGAAGACCCTGAAGAGATTCCTCACATCAAGAAGTTGCTAGCTGAAGGATGTGGACCTCATTTTTGCATTGATGAGCTGGGAGTCATGAGATACAAGAATAGACTGGTGGTTCCGTCTAATGAAGAGCTAAAAAGAAAGATTCTAAAAGAAGCCCATCATTCCAAGCTGTCTATCCACCCTGGTAGCAACAAGATGTACCATGATCTACGCCAACTGTACTGGTGGTCTTACATGAAGCAAGATATCACCCAGTTCATTGCAGAGTGTGACACTTGTGGTAGAATCAAGGCAGATCATATGCGTACTCCTGGATATCTGAAGCCCTTGCCCATTCCTATTTGGAAATGGGAGGATATTTCCTTAGATTTCATTGTGGGTTTACCCCGCACCTCCACGGGTTTTGATTCTATTTGGGTCATTGTGGACCGTCTCACCAAGTCTGCCCACTTCCTTTTGGTGGACACTAGATACAATGCAAAGAAGTATGCGGAGTTATACTTTGATCGGATTGTGACCCTACATGGAGTTCCTCTCACCATCATCTCTGATAGAGGGTCAGTTTTTGTCTCTCGTTTCTGGGAGAAACTCCAGGAGTGTTTGGGTACTCGTCTTCTTAGAAGCTCGGCATACCACCCACAGACTGATGGTCAGACTGAAAGGGTGAACCAGGTGCTTGAGGATATGCTACGGGCTTGTACCATCTCTTTTCCTGAGAAGTGGGATCATTGTTTGAAGCTAGCAGAATTTTTATATAATAACAGCTATCAAGAGAGTATTCGCATGGCACCATTTGAAGCTTTATATGGATAGAAGTGTAGGATGCCACTAAACTGGGTTGAAGTAGGAGATCGTGGGTACTTCAGGCCTGATTTCATAAAGGAGGCTCGAGAGAAAGTAAAAATAATTCGTGAACACTTGAAGTCAGCTCAGAGTCGGCAGAAGGCTTACGTAGACAAGCGAAGAAGACTTTTGGAATTTGTAGCTGGAGATTATGTGTATCTCAAGGTATCCCCTATGAGAGGGGTACATCGGTTTGGTGTCCATGGCAAGTTAGCCCCTCGGTATGTGGGTCCATACAAGGTGTTGCAGCAGTGTGGTCCCGTTGCTTATCGTCTCCAACTCCCTAAAATTCTCTCGACAGTTCACAATGTATTTCACGTCTCGCAACTAAAGAAATGCCTACGAGTTCCTGAAGAATCTATGGAAATAGAAGGACTTCTGCTCCAACCTGATCTGTCTTATGTGGAGCATCCTATAAAAATCTTGGATGAGAAGAAGAGAGTGACCAGGAACAGGGTGATAAAGTTTTACAAGGTACAATGGCAAAACCATTCTGAGGATGAAGCCACCTGGGAGCAAGAGAGCTACTTAACAAAGCATTACCCCCATCTCCTCTCTGGGTCGGATAGTTAGTTCTACGCCAAATGTACTCCCTATCTCTTTCTCACACTAGGCACATGAAATCTCGGGTCGAGATTTTATTTTAGGGGGTAGATTTGTAACACCCTCGATGTTATATTGTAATGTTTTTGCTAAAATACTGCATTAGCATCATACTTGTTTGTACATATGTGTAATTGGGAGTATAAATCAATATACAGCATTGAAACATTTATCCGAAAGAAGAAATAAATGTTAAGTTTCATGTCACGTTATATTATTGGTGTCCTAAACGAATTTTTATTAAACAAAAAGGCTAATGAACGCATGCATGCAATTGGCTCTCCTTTTCATGTTGCACACAAAGCACGCAAATTTTGTCATCACGTTGTCTTGGACGGTGGCCGGCCAAACCACTGAGATGACCCACCCTTTGTTATCATGCACGTGTGAAGGACGAGTGCAGTACATGACGGTGCCTAACTCGTCACTATGCTGTAGTACGTTGTCGGGGCTTCCTTCAATTTCTCGTCACCACGGCCGCTTTAAGTTCTGAACGCGGCTGCCTCTACAAAGTAGTCTAGCAGCACTCCACCACTTTCCAGTTAGCAATACTCACATCGCGCTCTTCTGCATCGAGCTAGTAGCAGCGCCGACGAACTCCACGGCACTGCGTCCGAGCAAGAAAGCAGTGCAGCCTGAGGTGCGTGGTGTGTACTGTTGTTGTTAGCTTGTTGACGTCACCATGACGTCACCCCTACGTCACACATGTTTTGTGGCCGCTTTTATGTAGGAAAATAAAGCCCGAAATACATTGAAATACATCTTGGTCCGCCCTGTTTGCTGCTTCGCTCGGCCCACTGCTACGCTGCTGCCGCTGGCCTGCTTCCGCAGCCGCTGGGCCTGCTCGCGCCCACAGCCTGCCTACGTCCGACCTGCTGGGCCGCGCCCGCTGCTGCGCGCTGCTAGCCCGCTGCCACACGCGCGCACCGCCCGAGCTGGGCCGCGCTGGCCGCCTACGCCCGCACTCGCTGCGCTGGGCCGCGCTATCGCGTGCCTGCGCCCCGCCACGCTGGCCACTGCTGGCCCACTGCCGCTGCTGCGCGCCACGCCACCCGCCTGCCAGCCCGCCCGCGCGCCGCGCCGCGCTCGGCCTGCCTGCCTCTGCCGCACTGGGCCGCGCCCGCGCTGGCACTGCTGGGCCGCGCTGCCGCTGTTGGGCCACAAGTTAAGATTCGGTTTCCTTGATTTCCAGTAAAATAGAAATGCTTATTTAATTTAGTTATGCGCTGAACTTTGATAAATGATAGTAAATTGTGTAGACGTCCTAAAATAGTAAAACCAAGTTTGTTAGGTTCACAAAAATACCATCTACTTATTAGTACAGTTAAATTACAGTTAGCTGTTATGATGATAGGTTTATAAATTTTAATTAGGAAGCTTAGCATTATATAGATTAATAATTGTAGGAATTATTGTGGCAAATCGGTAATAGTTTTAGCTTTGAAAATTTTACAGTAGGTTCACTAGGATATCATGTACTTGCTGTAAATTTTGTAGCGAGTTGTTAGATAGAGTAGCTATTACCTTTGCTTTATCGTATATAGCGTAAACTAGCATTACGGGTAAGAATAGCCGCAGTTGCTATAACAATAATGATACTTCGAAATGGTTATCGGTGACAATAGGTAGCCTAGTACCGTGGTCGATATCCATAGCTTAGTAGCTAAATCAATGTACTTTTAATTTGAGAGCTGCTATTGTTATATTCCTAAGCATTGCATCATCATTTCATGCATGTAGATCATGAGCTGGTAGACTTCGTGCCCGTCGTCGAGCCGGAGTACGACGAGGTGATCGAGGAGTACGAGGAGGAGTTCTTCATGCAGGAGGGAGCCTAGGAGCCTGTTGGTGCTGACTTTGCTGACCCGGCACCTGCCCAAGGCAAGCCCTAGTGCATAACCCCTATTTTTAAATGGTCACTGAATATATTATATGATCTGCATTTACGTTACAGGCATTTTATGGAAACTATATGCATAAATATATCCACCATGAGTCCTACTAGTACAGGTCGAGTAGTTGCTATGCTCAGGATGTCGGTAGCGTGAGTAACCTGCCGTTACTCGTAAATAGGTGATTAAACTATGATATCATGATGAAATAAGGGAAAGGAAAATGGTGACCGAACAGGGATGTGGATTTGGTACTGGTGGGTGTGAGGGGTTGTGTCCTGCGGCCAACAGGACATGGCCTGGTTACACTTTTTCCCTGTCTGTGTCGATTAAGGACTGGTCGTTGCATATGACTCTAGGCAAGTCACAGACTATTGTCCCGAGCACATACTTGGGTATGGGCATAGGGAAGACTTGCTGCTCTCTTATCGCGGATCCAGCTCTTTTTGGACCGACTGATGGGAAGAGGAGGTGGTGGAGATCCTTGCACCGCACTGAGTCCGGGATTCAGAGGCGGGGGCTTGGAGTCCAAGTTTGGACGGGGACCTGGATACCCGGGACAGAAGAGTGGTGGGTTAGTCCTGCTTGTGCGTGGGGTACAAGCGGGACGTGTGTCTTCGGAGCACCCAGCTGGGTACATTGATTCGCGAATCACCGGGCGATTCGGTACAGCTTGTCTGTGGTTTAGCACCGTAGTGAGAACTGTAAGTGGAAAAAGGAGAAGGAACAGTATGGATTGCTCAACTCTTGCTTGAAAGTAGAACAGGAGCTTATATAGATTGCCTAGATAAAAACTTAATACGGCTGATGATAATAATGTATCAATAAGGACTTACTATTAGTATTGCTTTTTGCTAAAAAGAGAACCAGCAAACCATAAAGCCTAGCATATTCCTTAGAGTCAGGAAAGTATTCCCACTGGTCGGATAAGTCTTGCGAGTACATTATGTACTTAGGGTTTATTTACCCCTGTTGTAGGTGATGCTTGAGGAGTACCTTGTGTGGAGGATTCTTCTAGTGGGCTCAGACGAAATTCTCATTATCTTATCGCTAGATGTTATCTTTTAATATTCCGTTGTTTATCATTCCGCACTCTGGTATTTGGTATTGTAATAATGTACTTTTTAAGAAACTCTGATGTATGAAATGGACAAGTATTGTAACTCGTTTTCATTATTGGATCCTTGGGAAAAATGTGGATCTTTCGGGTTCTCCCTTGGGGTGTGCCCGACGGACACCGCTCGTTGTAGTTGCTTTCGGGGTGCTTAGTGTCTGGTGGAAGACGAGCGCCTCCATAAGTACGCTATTTCGGGTGGTTCTGCCACAGCTCGGTTGGCTTACCCGTGTGGCCGCTTACCCGCGTGGCCCGCTTACCCGCGCGTCCTGCTTCCTCTCCCGCGGCCCAGCAAGCAGGCCGGCCCAGCGCAGCCATCCGCGTCTCTCCTCTCCTTCCTCTCGCCGACAGGTGGGCCCGCCCTATCAGGGTCACTGTCTTCCACCTCGTGCTCGTGTCCGAGCCAGACACAATCGCCGCCGTCGCCGCTCCATGTCCGCGCCATCTACGCCATGTGTTGGTGTGCTGCCCACGCTGCTCCATCCATAAATAGCAGCCCTGGGTGCGCCTCCCCGTTCCCAACCTTCTTCGCTGGCCGTCGTCGTCGTTTGAGCAGCAACCGCCGCATAACCCTAGCCGCCGACGAGTCGTCCGCCTCGCCGTGCGCCATGCCGCCTCCGTCCGCTCCGTGTCTTGGTAAGGTACCAATCCAAGATCGCCATTGTCTTCTCTCTCTCCCCGTGCTCTTGCTTCGTTCAATGATGATCCGTAGGTCGTCTTCCATGAGCGCCGCCGCTTCTGGCCATGGCGCCGCCATCGGACCTCGCCGTCGGCCAGCCGGCGTCATCTCTCCCCCGCTTGATTCAATCCCGGCCACCCGAATCTAATCCAATGACCCAGATTCAATGATACCCCTTCGTTGGCATTTTTGCAAAAAAGGCCATTACAATTATTTGAGTCTTAACCCGTCGTCCCTGTGTTTTTCTAAAGAGACCCTCAACTTTTGAATAACCTAACCCGCAGTCCATAGCACCTTCCCAGAATATGTTTCCTTCTTTAGAAAGCGTAGTTTTTTTGGTTTAGATCCAAAATACGTTTTCACCTATTTACAGTTTTGCCACTAATCTTGTTTTAGCCATAAAATCTCTGTTTTAACTCCGATTTGATCCGTTCAACTTGCGTTAGGTTCGTAATTCCATAAACTACATGTTCATACTACTGTTAGCTATGTTTTCAACTTTTAAAATTTGAGGTTAGATTTAATCTATTATTTTACTACAAGAAATCTTGTTTAAATCATAACTTCTTCGTTTTAACTCCGATTTTTGTGATCTTCGCGTCTGTGTGATCATAGCGAGACATAGATTCATTTTACAAGCTTTTCATCTTGATTTTATGTTGATTGGTGTACTGTTCTAATTTATAGTTTTTGTTTGTTATGCATGATTGCTTCTGGGTGTTTGTATGTTGTTGTGGTTATCGAGTATAGATGGTGAGCAATTCATGGGAGGACAAGAGTATTACTTTGATGAGCAGGATCAACAGGAGCAGTTTGTTCAAGGCAAGTATAGCATGGGATCATCCTTATTTTCCTATCAACTTTAATACATTAAATTCATGTTGCATGTGTCACCTTGATAGGAATTTCCTAGAATTGAACTTATACCTTGTCTCCTATGGGATATGCATTGGGTAGCTTTGCTAGTGCTCAACTAAACCATGATCTTGTAACTTGACTAATGGTATATGCAATAAATATTAAAATATGACTTTTTAGCAACTTGAAAACAGGGGGCTAGAGTGTTTAACTACTTTCTAAATGCTTCATATTCCTCTCTCTAAGGATTTATCTGTAAGTGATCATTCGAGACTTACAGTACAGCTATAAGGGCTATATGGCTCTGGCTTTAGCTCAGTATGAGGATCTTTTCTAGCTTATTAAAGGTTACCTTTATGGCGAAAGAGGGGTCTGTCCGTTAGTGTATAGGCTGCGCGTTATTGTGCCTGTCGGAAGGGGAGCCCTATATTTGTAGGCCACAAAAACGTAGCGGCCCTAACTTGTTAGACGAATTTTTGAAGGGCTTCATAGTGACCCCTGCTCACGGTCACGAGCAGCCTTGGAATATTTACGGAATAGATGATCACTAAGAATTATCCGTTTATGCTATTCATTATTCATGTTTATATTGATCATGTGTTTTACTTTGGGATTGAAACAACTTGTTGCTACTCTTATGCTAAAATTATGATCACTAAAAGCTGAATGTTATTAAACCTGTGTCAAGCCTTTTGAGCCTCATGAACCCCATGTTATACTTGTTGAGTACGACATATACTTACGCTTGTTTATTTTTATTATTTGGATAAAAATCCCGGATGGGTAACAGATGGCTATGGTAATGATGACTTTCCTGAAGATTACTAGACTTGTGGTCAACCAGTTGACGTCCCTGTGACATAGAGCTTCCACGAGAGATCTTTTCTTTATACTTCCGCTATATTTATGTCAAGACTCTGTCTTATTACTCGTGATGTAATAAACACTTATGATGATACTATTCATAATTTGTCGGCTTATGTGTATGACTGATATCTGAACGCATAAAAGATTTTGTATCCTATTTTATCCTTAAAATCGAGTATGACAACTGGACAGTACCGTTACCGTACCTTGTAAATGAAGCAATTTGTGCACTCCTTGGGCATGTCGGCGTATTCCAACTGCGGCTGACGATACACCAAAGGCGCCAGCTGCTGTGGCTAAAATAACACTGCCGCCGGTGGCTGCATCAGCTGATGACGACGAGGAGGGATCAGTGGTTGAGACAGGCTGTCCGTGATGTCGTGATCGGAATCAGAAACGGCGGCAACGGAGGCGGCGACGATGGCCGCCATTGTCGTCGCCGGCAGCGGCCGGAAGCCTCATGGAAATATAATGGAAAAACCTTTTCTTAGGCGGGTGGACAACAAAAACTTTCGAGAACTCAATCGCCTGTGCAGTTTATTTATGATCTACCGAACCCTAGCTACCTGGTTATTATGATTCTGTTTTTATGTACGTATTCTTCTGGTTTTATTTATATAGCCATATTTAATTTGTCCGATCCGAGTCGAGGTAAAAATTGCCAATCGGATCGGAACCCTTTTTCCCTTTCGTATTCGTATATAGCCAGGTCTACGGCCCAACCACGGGGCTGACTCCAAGACGGAAGTACAGGGTGTGTTTGATATGGTGGCGCGGCAGCCCGGCTGCGCCCCTGGGCTGCGGTTGCCGTGTGTTGGTGTCCTTGGCATGCGCCCTAGCCTGGCTCACACGCTTCTCAAAGTAGCCAAAAGGGTGGCTCCTAGAAAACAGAGTTGGATTTCGTTTTTTCACAGCCTGGTCTGATGCAGCGAGCGGGTGAGGGATTGGGTCACCTCCTGGCCTCTCACCTAAGGTTTTAAATAGCCGGCTAAGTCATTTAGTTTTTTTTAGTTAAAATAGGCTATAGCCGATTATAGCGGGCTATAGCGGCAGCTAAGAGCTAACTTGCACATGAAAAAA
The DNA here is from genome assembly GCF_019320115.1 of Miscanthus floridulus. NCBI lineage: Eukaryota > Viridiplantae > Streptophyta > Magnoliopsida > Poales > Poaceae > Miscanthus > Miscanthus floridulus. The sequence goes on along the minus strand of NC_089583.1, from coordinate 11,785,660 downwards.
TTTAGTTAAATCATTTTTAAACCGCTATAGCCGGAGATAGCGGAGGCTATAGCGGGAGATTTAAAACCTTGCTCTCACCTCCCGCAGTCGACGACGAATGGTCCCTGCTCGTGGAGGAGCGCATTCTATGACGGCCTAGAGCACGGTGGAGGCCATGGCCATGGAGTGCAGATGTGTCCGAGCGAATCCCATGGAGGATGGGGAGGCAGCAGGAGACTCCGTGGCAGCTGCAAAGCCCATAGAGGACGATGCGCCCATGTCCTCCCTGACTCCCTTCGCGCCGTCGGCCACCGCGGCCGTCGATGGCTCCACCATCGCGTGGAAGCGCCACCGCCGGAAGAAGCAGTTCACCGGTAATGATCCCCACGGTCGGCCTCCGTGCCCTGCGTGGTTCCTCCTCCTCCTCCTCTTCCTCCTCCTCCCATACCGCGGCGCATCTGATCGGCGTCCCCTAGCGTCCCCCACCTCCTCCTCCCTCCGCCTCGTCCGGGAGCTCGATTCTGAGGTCCTCATCGCTCTCACTGCAGGGTTCCCCGCGGACTCCCTCTCCGAGGACTAGCCGCCGTGCTCCCACGCATTGGCGGCGCCGAGCAGTCGCCGAGCGCGCGCGCGATGGCCTCGAGCTCAGCGATGGCCAAGGCCGCGGTGGAATACGGCCCGATGGTGCCGTAGCCGGCCACGGCACGGACAGCTGATGGCGAGAGCAGCCATCTCTCCTCCACTTCTCTGTCTCACCGTGCCTAGCATGTGTTCGACAAAATGCCAATGAGGCAATGACAAGAGGAAGGGAAGTTTTGGGGTAGTGTTACCAAAGTTTTAAGTGCAAGGGTGGTCATATCTCTTTGTCTAGGAAACCAAACACGATCTGAAGTGGGCTAGCTCTACTAGAACACAACACCAAACACATGAAGTTGCAGCCAGGCTAGCCAGTTGGGCCGGGCTTCAGTTGGCCGTAGCTAGGCTAGCCGCCCGGGCCGAGCAGGAACAAGAGATCAAACACACCCATAATAAATAGGTTGTAAGCAGACTGAATGCTAATGTGGAAAAGAGAGGAGAAGCGGGCCATGAAACTTACAACCGGCTTAGACACAAGAACCCATAAACCTTGTGAGAGAGACAAGTGAGCCATGTATTAATAGTGAAGAGCTAACTACTATACGGGTGGGCTAAGAAATAGTCTACAAAGTTACTTACAGCCAACGTCCGACTATATTATTAGTCTTGCTCACATCTGCTGTTGAGGACGAGGAGGGTACCCCTGCAGCGCCACTAGAGATGGCAATGGGCACAAACCCATTAGGTGTTTTTGCCATCCCAATCAATCCATGTAGGTGAAAATAAAATCTACATGCTAAAATCAATTTTGTAACTAAACATAAGTCCACTCGGGTACCCATGGTCGCCCATGCCCACAACAACAAGCACACCACTTTACCAGAAATATAAACAATACATTACATATTCACAATTATGGATATAAATGGTTAGGATATTTTCTTTCCAATCGACTATCCAAAGGCTAAAATCTTAGACCACTTTAGTCCACCTGTGTGGTCTAAAGTTTTTGTGAGGTTCGCTAAATTTTAGACAACACTTTAGATCTCCTGTATGGGATCTCAAGAGTTAAAATAGTCTAAAGTTTAGTGGCTAAAGTTTATATCATGGGATCTAAATATGCTCTATTTCATTTCATACAATTGTCCTTGTACTAGTGTATTAAAAAAACAAAGGAAAAAGTCTAATGTACCACTCTCAACTATCGTGGTCATCCGATTTTGCTCCCTAAATTATATGACTATATTTTTTAAAGCTCTTTCTCAACATTTGAAATCGTTTGTTTTTACACCTTGGGTGATTTTGATAGTGGTTTTATTAACGTAGCGTCACGTTAGAGGGAGGTACATCAGACTATGTTGAAAGTTCAAGGAGGCAAATCAGACTAGAAATATTTTTTAAAATATCCAAAAGTTCATAAAAACATTTTTGAAAAATCTATCCAAATATATTTACATGGAAAAAATAATGCAATTAAAAACCCTAGAAATTTCATAGCAAATTTGTTTTACCTTGAAAAATTATGAGACTAGTTTTAGTTTTTTTTTCAAAAAATTATGCTCTATTTTAGGGTGCATAGCTTGAAATTGTTTGAATCTCCATGAACTCATTTTGGTGCTTATTTCATTTATTATAATTAGTTGATGTTAATCGTCTGGACTACATAGAAGCACCGGTAAAGCATCATTAGGACCATATTAGACGCTAGTTCTCTATCGGACATAAATCTTTCCAAAGTTATGTTAACATGTGTGGTTATACATACCTTGCCGCAAAACTATGATAATTAAGGGTATATTAGCTTCGCGACATGGCCCCGCGGGGGTGCCGAAATGAAAGAAGTCCAATTTATCTCCCTTAACTATTGTGGTTGTCCGATTTTCCTCCCTGATTTACAAAACCAGTTTTTTAGTCTCCCTAAACTTTTGAAAACCGTTCACTTTTGCACTATGGTGATTTTGATAGTGTTTTTGCTGATGTGGCGCCATGTGAGAGGGGTAAATTGGACTAAATTGAAAGTTTAAGGAGGTAAATCGGACTAGGAATATTTTTTATGAAAATATCTAAAATTTAAAATATTCAAAATTTTATTCAAACATATATTTTTTACGTGGAAAGATAATGTAATTAAAAATCCTAAAACCTGGTTTAATCTTGAAAATTCATAGAAAATTTTATTTTAGCTCAGAAAATTATGAAACTTGTGCCCAAATTTTTGAAGTCATGCTCTATGTTATGGTGCCTAGGTTGAAATTGTTTGAATCTCGATGGAATTATTTTGGTGCTTATTTTCTAGTAGAAGCTCTTGTATCTATTATAATTAGCCGATATTGATCATCCGAACTACACAGTAGTAAAGCATCGTTTGACTGTAGTGGGCACTAGTTCCCTACCCGAAATAATTTTTTGAAGTATCTGTGTTAGCCTGCGTGGCTGCATACACCCTACCACACACATGTATGCATACATGCACAATTTGTTTAATATATTTAGTTATTTTTCAGTGCAATGAATTATGGAGCGTGACATGGCATGAAAATCTAGATGGGAGCACATGGGTCATGATACTTGTACATATAGAACCAAGTTACATGAACAAGATATTTCAAGGTAGGCACCATAGCATAGAGCATGATTTTAGAAGAAAAAAATCTAAAACTATTTTCATGATTTTTTGAGCTAAAACAAATTTTGTATGAATTTTCTAAAATTAAAATAAATTTTACAATTTTTAGTTATATTTTTTCATACAAAATATATTTTGATTTTTTTAATTTTTAAATAAATTTTTAGATATTTTTATAAAGATATTTCTAGATGATTTACCTCGTTGATTTTTTAACTTAGTTCAATTTACCTCCTCTGATATAGTGCCATATTAGGAAAACTATTATCAAAACTGGTTTTATAGATTATGGAGGAAAAATCAGTCTACCGCGAACGTTAGGTGAGGTAAATTAGACTTTTTGCTGCTGGAAATCGACCGCCTGGAGCTGGAGAGCTGCATGGCCCAAACACCTTTCCAGGTTCAGAAGCGAGCACGGCCCATTACCCAATTAGGCGGCCCAACCGGCGCAACTTTCTTGCCCGCGAGCAAACTTGCAAGGCGCAACGGCCGGCCGCAGCCCGCAGGCGAAGGGGGCAACCGGGCAAGCACCGCGGCGAGCGGCTTCCGCTACGCAGGCGCGCGACAGCGGGCGCCGGGTTGCAGCCAGCGGCACGCGGCGGCAACTCGCTGGTGCGGGCGCGGCGTTCGCGGTTCGCAACGACGCGGCATCGTGCAGGAGGCAGGACCGCGCGGCGCTGGCGCGGTGGGCACGGGTCGTGGAATTGCCCTCCTTCGTCGTTCCTTTTCTTCATCTCCGCGAAGAACAAGGGGACAGTGCTAAACCCTAAAGCGAGTCCTCAAATCGCCGTGGGCTCGATTCAGATTGTTGAGAGAAGGTGAGGTTCTATTTACCCGTCTTGTCTTATGCTCCCAATCATCTGTTATCAACCAGATTACTTGCTTCACTCAACATGAGTACAATAATCAAACTACTTTCTGGAAGTATTTGGGTACAAGAAGATTGTTAGATGGGCGGAAGGAGGGGTAAAGGGGTAGAATCGAGCAGAGCTCGCCTGGAGCCAAAAAGCTGCTGTCTGGTCGTTCGACAACTTCGCCTCTATATCCTTTGTTTCTCGCTTTTCTCTGGAGTTGTCTTTAGGAGACCCTTACTTGCTTGGTTGATGTAATGATTTCCAGTATTCTCTCTGCTATGTTAAATGGTGCCTGTTGCTAATTTTGGATTGTATGCTTAGGGCTGTTCTAATGTGTGTTCTAAGGAGGTGCAATGCTGAGAGAGAAGAAGTGAGGTGCTATACATTGGGCAGTAGGTGTTAGCTTAGAATCTTCTTGCACCTGTTGCCACAACCACTTATTTTCTCTCCATCCACCATCCATGTTAAGAAAAGTTGGGATACTATATATTTTATTACATGCAGAGCTCACCTTAGTACTGACTAACAGATTTATACATTGGAGCTTGTTTAACTAGTAGAACACCTTGTTAAGAAATTATACTCTGGAGCTGCCCTTAGCTTCTTGGTAGCATGCACTCTGAACATTCTATTGAAGTCATACTTAAGGATGTGATTCCATTAAAAGAATATGATATGATGTAACTTAGATTGTCACGAAGAAATGTTGACTGTCTGAATGGAGTTGTAGTTAGTGTACTGCTGGTACAAATGAATAGAGCTAAATGTTCTCGCATTTATGGTTCAGACGACAAATTGAAGTGAAAATTTCAGATATTATCATCACACCTCCAGATGGAACTGGTTATTTTCTTTTTTTTCCAACATCAAACGAACATAGCAACTATATTCATTTACCAAGATTTTTCTAGGTTCAAGATGTGTTAGGCATTGTCCGTTTATGAGAATATTGTCTGGTCTCCATTTATTTCTTGAGAACTAGGACTTTTTGGTAGTTTAATTAGTTTCTGATTCTATACAGGCGAGAACTGGAGTCACTTTACTATCAGGTTTGGTACTGATCTTTCTAGATCAAGCGATATTTATTTCCTGGTTGAGTTGCATGCTTAAACCTCCAACCTGGAGTTTGTACATCTTCACCACCTACTTTAGTCATTTTGTGGCTACAAGGAATCAACTTTAACCTCCAACTTGTTTACATGTGCAAGTTAGTCTAGCATGATTTAATCTCTTAATATACTCTGTCTCTGTGTTACAGCAATCTGACCCTGTTACTTTATATGTAAAGCATATTGTATCTGGAAATTGTTTGTACATCCTTTTGTTGCAGTGTCATATGGTTAAGAACCACTCGCGATGAGACATACATGATTAATCAAATATGAATTTAATGGATTATTATCCTCGGAAGTTATGAAAGCTGTTTATATACTGGGATACCCTCTTATTGACTTTCAGTTAGGTTCATGTTTTTTCTTGATTCAACATGCGGCTGTGATGTTTCACTCGTTTTACATAGCCTTGAAACTCCTTTACGCGTATTATTTATGCTGCTTTAAGCTACTACATTTGACTTGTACTAACAAACTTATGTTGTTCTAGGGTGCTGCTCTCTGGCGACGATGGACAATACCCCCTTCCTTCCTGACCGCCTCGAGGACGAGGAGAGTGCAGCTCTTGTCTCCATCGCGGAGGCGGCTGCAATGGGCGCACGAAATGCAGTGTTAGAAGAGGTGCACCGGGCGGAAGAGGCGGTAGTGGCAGCGATGGAGGTTGGGGCAGGAGCAGGTGAAGTACCTCCCATGGTCGCTGGTCTACTTCCTCTTTTCCGTGCCGAAATTGCTGCTGCAGAAGGAGTGCTCAAAGCAGTGCACATTGCCGTTTGTCTCATGCCACCTGCGGCACACAAACTGGTGTCTAGCGCTGACCTCCTACAAGTCTAGGCTGCAGCCGCGACAGGAGCTGCTGCAGGTGTTAGGGGGTCGGTGTTCATGGCCCCACTTGCAGCGAATCCCCCTGCGGTAATCCCTTAATTTATTCGAATAGTTGAGTCGTGGATAGGATTTATGTTTTTTTTTTCTATTTGCTATTATAACTTTAATTATTTTGGGACAGGTACTAGACAAGAACTTTGTGGCCGCCGCTGCAGGTTCTGGGCCTACGCAGCCTGCTACAACACGGTCCGCGCCGTACCAAGAAGATCCGCGGTAAATCCTCAAACTCTTTCTCCTTAAGCTTGTTTATTATTGTGAGTACTCTGAAAAAAATACAACTATGATATTTGTGCCTGTTAGAGGTATCCAAATTTGACCAAGTTTACGGTGAATAGTATTAACTAAGTTTCCAAGTTAGTTTATTACGAAAGTATATTCCTTCCTCGAATGATATTTATTTTGTATCATAAATGTTAGTATGTTTTGTATAAATTTGGTCAAACTTAGCATTTGGATTCTTAAAATGGGAGAATTGTATTCTTTTGGGAAGGAGGGACTAGTGTAAAAGTCAGTGATTCATTTATGAGATATATAATATATCCAGTCACATCTATCTTACAGGGCCTTTGCATGATTTTTGTATAGGTCAATCAATGGGCTGCCCGGCTTCCCCCTGTTCTAGGCGCATCACTGGCTCTTGCAGCGGGGGTATATCCACGTTTTACCTCTTCGAGTGACACAGTTGTTTTGGTTCTTTACGGCGGTCTCATTCTTCTGATCTTTATGCTTATGGTTGGGATTGTTGTGGTTCCATTTAGGTCTATGAGCCCAGAAACAGTGAGTCGGCATGTGACATTTGCCTCATTTACTACTCTTATTGGTCCCGTTCGCTGGTCTGAAACTTGGCTGAAACTGGCTGAAAAACACTGTTCCGGCTGAATTGTTGTGAGAGAAAAACACTGTTCCGGCTGAAAAAAGAAGCCGAACAAACCATTTTTAAGACAAGCGAACGGGGCCATTGTACTTTTGACTGTTGTTTTGTGCACCCTGCTATCAGGGAAGGGGTTCATTGTCTCAGTAGGTGTGTTTGGTGGTTTAGCTTCTCTTAGTTTGATCTACTTGTGGTTGCGCTGCAACCTGTACTACCGTACTGATTGATTTCTGATTGAGTGAGAAAGAAATTAAACTCAATTTTGTTGTGGATAAGTAAGGCTGGATAACGAGGTGGCTCGGCTCGGCTTGTTCTGGCTTGTTATCTTAACGAGCCAGAAAGCCAGTTCGGCTCGGCTCGTTAAAAGCTCGAGCTGGCTCGTTAAGCTCGCGAGTCAGGTATAAAAAATACACAAAATATAATATTTGCATTTATCTAAAGTTTGAGAATAATAATAATATAAAAGAAATGCATCTAGACTAGTTACCAGTCAATTTATAGGGTCTAGACCAGTTACCAGTCAATTGTAAATTAAGACATGAAGTAATACAAAAACTAATATAAGTTTTGATATTTTTTTTCCTAGAAGCTTGGCTCGTTTAGCTCGCGAGCGGCTCGTGAGTTGGCTCGTTATAGCTAACGAGCCGAGCCGAGCCGAGCCAGCCACGAGCCGAGCGAGCTAACGAGCTTCGAGTTTTTCTTCCAGCCTTATGGATAAGACAACATATCACTTGTGGATATTCAAAGGTTCAGTATTTTTCACTTGCTGTGGATATCTCACTTGTGAATGTCCAAGGTATAGTCTTTTTTTTCTTAAGTGATTGAAATATGTTTTAGATGACTTTCCATGTTTCTACAAAGAAGTAGGTTTCCACTAGTTATTTTTTCATTTTCAGGTACTCTGGCTCACTGGGTCGCTGAGAACGGAATTTTGAAGCGGACATACCTTTGGGGTTTGGTTAGTTATAACGATATACATGGACAAATGTATAACGCAAATATATATACACCTTATGCTTTTTTACTCCGTGTCGAGATAGATTTATGATTTTTGTTTGTAATATACAAATTCAGCTTCTTAAAACACACGATATAACTTGTCATATCAGCACGTTGCAACTGCCTTCATCTACATGCTGCTGGAGAAGAGGTGAAAACGTAAGCAAAACAGTGAGGTTTCAAAGGTCCACGTCAGGACATGTTTGGTGGAGTTTTTGCCGACTGTGGTTTCACCGCTTCAATGGAGCAGGAGGCAATGAAGCCATAAATCTTTTTTTTTTGGCTGGCACTCATCCAATTTATTTTCTGCCTCAATGGTGTTGTTATAGTAGCTGTGTCAGATAAGCCTATTCCTGCTTTGCTGGCTTCCTCTGTCACCCAATTTATGTTCAAACTATTTTGGCGCCGTGCGAAGGTACTCAACAGTGTTGTTGCAATCGCTGTGTCAGATAGGGGCTGTTTAGATGGTGTCCTGGCAGCTCGGTAGCAAGGCAACGACCGAAATCAAACGTCTTGGAATGTGTAGTGCTCCCACACGCCAGTGGCACAACCATCTCTTCATTGGAGCATAGCCTAATTTTCACTATTGAACACGTCAAGAACTCAAAAACAAGATTATTATACTCAAATGATGTGAAATTACTGAAAACGCGGATAATAATATTGCAACACCCAGAACCTAAAACTTGGAAGTGACAGCATTTTTTTCCTGAAAAGTAAAATAGATGACATACCAATAACTTGTGTACAACTGCCAAGTTAACTCTACTACCGAAGCTATTGAAGCCCATTACCACTATTATGATTAATCAGGGCATAAATAGGTTAACACAGGATATACACAAGAGGACTACATAAACAAAAGCCTTGTGCCCTTAGCTAGGGCACCAAGACATAAATACACATAAGTTCAGAGAAGGCCAACATTGGGGGTAGCACAGCATGGCATCCGCATCCTCTTGACCTGCAGATGACAGAATCCACGTGTTCAGCTCACAATTATGCAAAGGCTAAATAACCAGGTAAGAGATTGCAAAACAGAGGCAAGATCCTGCGCAGAGGCAAAGGTCATATATATGAGTTAGAAAAGCATAGGGAATCTTTTGTAGCTCCAAACAGAGGCAAGATCCTGCGCAGAGGCAATGGCCCTGTTCGGCTTACCCTATATTCGACTTGTTCGGCTTCTTTTTTCAGCCGGAACAGTGTTTTTCTCTCACAACAATTCAGCCGAAATAGTGTTTTTCAGCCAGTTTCAGACCAGCGAACGGGTTATACCCAACAAATACAAATTCTTATCCTATCGGAAAAACTAAAATAGATTAAAAAATGAACACTAAATTTTGATAAACAAATAAACATGCAATAAGAAGTTTAGATTCTAATAAAGGCAAAGGATGAGCATGCACACATTTAAGGAACTACTGGAACTTATAAAGTATATCATATATATGTTCCTTGCCGCAACTCTCTTAAATCTGATAGATATTCGAGAGCAAACATAACGGAAAACATACGAAAAAATCAAATTTGAAACAAAAACGTTCAGTTCCGGAGTGACTTAATTTTGCATGATATTTATTTCATGCATTTTTTTTCTTAGCAGGAGAGCTACATATCATTGCACCAAGAATAAGAAGAGAAATAATACATAGGCGAGACAAGAGCTTACTCCTAGTACAAGGGAGAGATACTCCCGAACCCAACGCTCACACCACAGCACACTAAAACAGCACTCATATCTCTGTGCTTAGCTGAAGAAGCATCTTCTTAGGGAAACTTTAATGTTTGTTTCATGTAGAGGTGCAAAAGGGTAACCATTTTCTTGTTCTCCTCTAATGTTTAGCACCATATACGAAGATCCACGCATCAATAAAGAAATTACCTTGTAGTTATTTTGGCATCTCGTCTCAATATGCAAGAGGGTGTGGCAGGTGGAGTGAAGAGACAAAAAATAGGTTTTTATTTCTTAGCTCTAGTGCCTAATTTAGCTCCGGTGCTAGTGATTTCTAGCTTGGCACCACCTACTCTAACGTATTTCACCTCTGTACCTTTTTCTCTTCCCTGCTAGCACTGTCTTAAACTCATCAATGGAGCTGCCCTTAAGAGCATAGGCTCCAGACATGCACCAACGAACACCCTCATTAGCTACATCTTGTAGAACCAATTGGAAATTTTTTATTTCATGCAATTACCCACTACAGTTCTATAGAAGAGTCGATAAGTTAATTTTTTTTCCTTAAAACCAAGTTACTAAAACATCCAAAACTACATAAAAACTACTCAGCAGGAAGTACATCATGAAACAAGTTTTCCTTCTTGCTGTACCAACCACTTCTTTACAACGGAACACAAGTTCTGATCAGCAGGATCAGCTTGGAGATGCCAGGACAGGCCGACAGAACCTAGTTTTGGATGACTAGGTGAGTCTAACAAGGAACTAGATCGAAAGTTGGAAACAATCAGACTCTAGTAAAAAGAGTTTGGAACACAATGCCGGTAAATGTCAATTTATCTACATTAAAATATTAAGCTTCCAGGTTTAATTGTGCCATGGTCATTGCATTCTTTTTAGCTGCCAAAGCTATAGTTAAATTCTAGCTTGTACTTTGAGTAGCAAAGTTGAAGTGTGTGATCCAGAAATCAAAACACCAAGGCACCAAGCAATGCAATTGGTAAGGTTTCTGCTTGGATAAAATGGTGGTGCACTCTTTTATATCTATGTAACAGATTGCATTCATGAACACATCTTAACAGTAGACTAAATCAAGCACCAAACTGACATAAAACATATTTCAGTTTCCTAAATATAATTTTAAAAAATTATGGTTCTTCTATTGGGACCAACTAAAAACCTTTAGTAGATGATATTATTCCAACTTAGCATATGGACATAAGGTGCCAAATTTCTTTTGGCTATCAGGCAAAAAGGAGAAACGAATTTTAAATCTCCACAAGAACAATTAGAAGCTCAGATAAATTAGTCAAATACAATAATTTTGTTGGGATTTTCTGACACTGAAATATGACTTGTAGCCTATTTGAATAGCAACACATGGAATTGCTAGAGTTTGGTTTTACAGTAATAGATAGAATTCTCTGAAAGAGATAATGAACTTTTACTATATACACACTTTTTCAAGAGATAACTTACTTCTAACGATCACACTCTTTCAGTAAAGCTGTTGCATACAATGGAGCGGCAACAGCAACACCAAAAAACAGCATCAAGCATAGCTTCTCCAACTGTGGATTTGAGATTGCAATATAAGACAGCACAACAAAATAACAGCTCCCAAGGACAACAGAGTTTTTCTGCACAAAACAAAGTTAGCACCCAGCAAGAACTGTGTAATAAAAAACATAGCAATCTACTGCCAAGAATTTGGTGCAAACATAAAAGAGAAAAAAATAACTTTGTGCAAAAAGGTACAGTGGAAAGGCAAATTTTACTTTTACTTCATCATTTGAATGTAGTATTGACTTGATACAGATCCTGGACCAAACACCCCCCCCCCCCCCGCCACCCCCACCACCCCTAGAATTCCCTAATTAACAGTGTTTAAAAAAATGGTGCTAGGAATGCTAGGATGGTACTAGCTTAAAAAAGAAAGATCGATTTTGTACAGAAGTTGTACATTCAACAGTCGAATGGTGTGCGTTACAGTCGAATGGTGTATTACTACACTTGTATTTTTTGATTGCCTCTCATCTGGGTACAGCTGTAGCATCTGTTCGTACACACACACGTCCACGCAACACACGCACACAACTCACACGACCCGTGTACAAACAAACCTATAATTACACCTAGATCTGAAGACCGCGTCCTTCTTGAGATCACTGAAATCCTCTGAATTCGTAGGCGACGAGTACGTCATGATCCCATTGTGGCATCACGTGTGAGAGGCTGCAAATATTGGGGAAAAACCCCGGTGGAAAAACATGAGTCGAGCACAACTCGAACCCACGACCGGCCGCTCCACCACCCGGAGCATTTGCTGCTCGAGCTACGGGTCGATCCCTGTTGACGAAATATGGTCGGCAATCTACCTAGGGGTATGCCCAAGGTAGTAGATTGTCGGCAGACAGATGCGCAAGCCACAAACAAGACGGTGACGCAAGACAGACACGTGGTTTTATCCAGGTTCGACCACCAAGAAGGCGTAATACCTACATCCTACGTCTGATTGTATTGTTGTATATCAATGAGAGATATTTTTTAGAGGGGTCCCCTGCCCGCCTTATATAGTCCGGAGAGCAGGGTTATAGATCTGGAAACTAATCTTAGCCAGTTACAATTGCCATAGGTGGCCGAATAAGGATTTCTATTCTAACCGACCAGGATCTTGCTTAATTGCTAAATCTATCTTGACTTCTTACGCGGGACTCCGAACATGTTGGCCGGGCCGCGCGTCGTCCTTTGGTGGACCGGACCCTCTGATCTGGGCTGGCCCAAGCCTAGCCATAAGGGTATAGGGGTCAATACCCCCACAGCTAGTCCCCGAGCACCATGTATTATGCTGCGACACGCCATTTTAACCTTCTCCGAACATTGAGGCTTGAGTTCTTGACGTCTCTGACCACCGTATTCAATCGGAGATGTAGGTTGTCCAAAGAATGTGTGGTGCTCTTAAGAAAAAAGAAAAAGACTTCTATCCTAGGAAGTGTGCCCACTTGTATCTCTGAAAAGAAATGTAAGTGCGTCTCGAAGCGTAGCGTCCTTAATCATCATAAGCGTAGTAGTCAAAAAACAAACACATTCACCACAAGGTGAAGTGTGCCCACTTAGTCCCCGAGCCTGGTAGTAGGTGACGTAGGCACATGGTGCCAGGGTCCAAAAAGAATTTCCACTGGAGTTAAAAATTCAATCGTCTTACAGGCGATACGAGATGCATCGACAGTTGCATCGTACCGATGTAGTCCCCGAGCTTGCTGGAAGGCGAAGTATGAGCCTTGTAGCAAGGTCTAAATAAATGTCTCTCAACTGTATGTGAGTACAAATCACATGTAGCCGAGGAGAACAGTCTCCGAGCAGTGGTCGGGACAGTTCCCGAGCACGATAGTAATCCTAACAAATCAGTCAAAGCATAGGGGTCGATTAAATAAACACATTTACCGCAAGGTGAAGTGTGCCCACTTAGTCCCCGAGCCTGGTAGTAGGTGACGTAGGTACGTGGTGCCAGGGTCCAAAAAGAATTTTCACTGGAGTTAAAAATCCAATCATCTTACAGGTGATACGAGATGCACCGGCAGGTGCATCGTACCGATATAGTCCCCGAGCTTGCTGGAAGGCGAAGTATGAGCCTTGTAGCAAGGTCTAAATAAATGTCTCTCAACTGTATGTGAGTACAAATCACATGTAGCCGAGGAGAACAGTCTCCGAGCAGTGGTCGGGACAGTTCCCGAGCACAGCAGTGGTCGGAGCAGTCCTCGAGCACGGAAGTGGTCTGGGCAGTCCCCGAGCATAGAAGTGGTCTGGGCAGTCCCCAAGCACGGCAGTGGTCAGAGCAGTCACCAAGCACGATAATGGTCAGAGCAGTCCCCGAGCACAAGACATGCAGCGAAGAAAAGAACGCCTCTTGTATTATTATTTGGTGTATTTATGTATCTTCTTACTTTGTCAAGTCCAATCTGACATGCCTGGTCAAAAAAGTAGACGGGTATAGCACGTCACACTGTCTTCTTGTCCTTTCTATCAAACAGTCGCTTGGCACCTATAAGGAGGTGCGTCAGTGTGGGCCCTCTCACACTAGCAACGAAGAGGCGCGTACACTGGTAACGAAGGGGCGCGTTTATTGGCGTAGATCTCGAGGTTGTGAAAACAACCATCTACGGTGCGTGCGCATGTCTCCCAAGAATCTCGGGCGGACAAAACGGCGAAACTCTTGGTTATTTATAATATAGAACTGGTAAGTTATTTTTTACCGATCCCCATTACCATTCGCCGCCGCAGCCTTCTTCATCCTCTTGCCAAACCCTATACCTCCAAGATCATCACTAATCACCCCTCCACCGTATCCACCCCTTTAGCAAGGATAGATTAATGGTGAAGAGAGACGCCTAGAAGAAAGCCGGAGTCATGGTGAAGGAGTGGTGGAAGTCAAGGAGCAACGAGCAGACCATCGAAGACCTCGTCACCATGGGAGTGCCCCACAACAAGGCACTCGTAGGATGGTGCGCCAGAAGGAGAAAGCTACCCCGATCCACAACCAGGTGAGATTGTGGTTTTCGAGGATTTCTTCAAGCGGGGTTTTGGGGTTCCGGTGCACCCTTTCCTTCAGGGGCTCTGTTTGTATTACGAGATTGGGATTTGCAATCTGCATCCCAACTCGATTCTTCTTGTCTCCACCTTCATCCATCTTTATGAAGCATATGGTGGCTTCCAACCCCATTTCGACCTCTTTCGTCATCTTTTCTATCTGTGGAAGAAAGGAAGCGGCAGCTCGAAGATAGCCAGAGGCGTATACCTCAATCTGCATGACGGGATGAAGGCTCAGTACTTGCACTGCCCTTGGAACACATCACTGGATGACTGGTACAAGAAGTGGTTCTACATCCATGAAGAGCCGAACACGATCACCCTGTGCGACGTGGGGTTCATCCCGGAGAAGAAGAACAGCTGGTCGGAGAAACCCGAGCACTTAGAACAGATCGCAGAACTACTTGGGATGATCCTGTGGGAGAAACTGGATGGTCCAAGCGTGGTTGGGAACTTCATTAGCCAAAGGATCTAGCCCTGTCAGAGGAGGGTACATCATGGCTATGAATACCAGGGTAGCTCAGATCCAACGAGGACTAGGAAAGAGGCGCTTGACAAGATCAAAGTCAAAGCTAGGATTGGAGAGCTATTCAACTTAGCTGATCCAAATTATGTCAGATTGGGCGACATCGAGCACGCTTTCAAGCTCGCCCGACCTCCCCCAAAGGTAAATCATTCTGCCTTGTACCCGTAGTGTTACGTTGTAACAGAAACTTACTATGTTATCGCCTGTATATTTGTCAGATTAATGGTCGTGATAGAGTAGTAGTGTTCGTGTCTCCACCCCCTGGCGTAGAGTGGCCATAAGTTGCCGGCCCAACCACCTAGACCAGCACCAGGATCGAAGACGTCGACTGGGCGGTGCTCGGAGTTGGAGAGGAGGCAACAGTCAGAGCTGTTGGCAAGCGGCCGATGGCCAGCAAGCGTCGTCAGGCCATCTTCCCACTGTCAGATGATGAAACAGAGGATGCAGACATCTTTCGACTCATCCCTCGAAAGAGGAGGAGACAACTGGAGTCGACGGAGCAGGGTGGCTCCTCCGTGCCAGTAGGGATCGCATCACCGACCACTGCAACGCAGAGGACGAGCGGCCAAGGGGTCGAGCACCAAGCCCCGGCGCTGGTACTGGTCGTGGAAAGAGACCCGGTGACACCTACAGAGCGCGTGGAGCAAGCATGGACGAAGAGATGCACCTTCGCCACATCATTCCGTGCTTCCAAGCTGTAAGTATTTGTAACCTTGATGTAAGCTTGCAATTTATATTTGAATACTATTGCCCTCTTGACTTATCTCTGATACATTAGGTCGACATCCACCAAAAATCCCGATCAGCTAGTCGGATGCAGCATGGCTTCGCCAGCAATGGTGGAGAGAACTGCCCAGCAACCAGCCGTGGAGGAACCTATAGAAGAAAATCCGCCGAAACCTCAGCAGACGAGCGGCCAGATGACAGTCCCCGAGTAGCTGGTCGAGCAGGGAGCCAAGCTAAGTTCAAGTGCTCCGAGCACTAACCCTACTGAAGGGGATACTTCGGCGCCAAGGGGATCAGACCAAGCCGAGGAGCAACGGCCGGAGGTGGCACAGAGCACGCTTGCCGATGCTACAGCTCATGGGAAAGCCATAGTGATCGCAGATACTACAAACTCTAGACCAGCGCCGCTTCCTAAATAAGAGGCCGGAGAGGACGAAGTAGAAGAGGTCCTTGGCCATCCCCAAGACAAACGACAACATGTATATGTGTTACGCTGGCGGAACGACCAGTGGGTTATGCATGAGGAAATCCCAGAGGTCGAAGAGACCATGAAAGTTGAACAAGCGGCAAAACGTCTAGTGACGGAAGTCCAGGTATGTTTGGCTTGACCACTTGATCTTGCTATCCAGTTGACTTTTCTGACTTAGCTTTTTTACATGCAGGACTTGATGAAGACCGCAAGGTACCGAAAAAGGTGTTTCGACCAGATTGAGGGGATCACAGCAAGCAATAGAGAACTGGCAGCCGAGGTGGAATGCTTGCGCCACCAAATTGAAGCTGCCAACCAAGAAAGGATAGAACAAGAGGCACAAAACCAGAACCTAGTCGTCTAGCTCAGTAACAAAGAGCAGGAAAAAACAAGTAAGTTGTCATTTTATCACAGCAAGTGCATGACACGTGTTGCTGCATTATTGGTAGTAACAACTGTAGTGCAGGCTTAGAAGCCGAAGTAGTCTGTCTCCAAGAGGAGAATAGCCGTGTGGCCGTAGAGTGTGGTCGCCTGAAGGAGGACAACGAGAAACTGGCGCGCGACCAGTCTCAACTCCAGGACCGCACAACTAAGATGAAGGAGTAACTGAAAAGTAAGTGTTCCAGACCACCTTGCTCACTCTGTTGCCTGCCTTATCTTGTCGTGGCGTGACATTTCAATGTCTTGTGTGGTTTGTAGTTTTAAAAGTCAATGCTAAGAAACATCTAGAAGCTATGATGAAAGATTGTGACGGCTGGAAGGCGCGATGCCTAGAGACCACTGAGGATCGGGACACATGGAAGAACCGGTGCCAGGAGGTGGCAACTGGCATCATGCCCATCCTCGACCTTATCGACCCAACGCTTACAGAGGAAGTGCCAAGGACGTCGTAGCTCGGACTGGTCGAGAGGTGCCGAAAGGCATGGGGATTGTTCCAAGAGTTTGTGAAGGAGGCGGGTGAGTACACAGGTGCACATATGCTAAGCATGGTGCGTGCCCACTACCCCCTGATCGACCTCAAACGCCTAGAGGCTGGGTACCCAAAGGAGGTAGACCCAGACAAGGCTGAGGAGCTTTGGATGACCCAGCTGGACCTATCTTCAAAGATAATTGGCGACATTAACCTATGTGGAGGTGGGACAACACCTGTACAGGGTATGCCATCGACAAGTCAGTTGGAAACGCCATCAGTTGCGAGCCAACCGACAAAACCTGCAGTCTCGACCAGCCAGGCATCGGCGAGGCCATCCTCTTTAGCTCGACCAGTACAAGAGTCCTCGAGACTCAAGCAGAATATCAGAAGTAGCGAGCAGCGGGTGTCGCATGCCCTGACCAGCCAATAGAATAGGCTAGAGCTGTAGAAGAAGGACATAGTTATGTTATTGTAAACTTGGGCCTCTTCAGGCAAGCTTGTAATAACGTAACTGTATATCATCATAAGCTTGTTTGCTTTTGTATAAAACATATTTAAGCTTGAAACTCATGTTGGTGTAACTAAGTGAGAACATGTTAACGTTCTGTTTAGTTGTACCATTGTACTCGACACGTCATCCTAAAAAGTTTGTGCGGCCCTAGTTTGCCATGTGGTTGGAGTGTGAGGTGTGTGACCTATGCACACGTAGATGCAGACAAGTCAAACTAGGGTGGACCTGCTGATCACCCATAGCGTAGAGAGCGGATCCCATGCACGTATTAGGAGGAACCGGAGACAGGGCTTGCTCCGAAAACCGTAGAAGGAATGGTGGTCGGCTTTCACTGGCTAAGTTAGAATAACCGTAAAATTCGAAGTGACACATTAGAGTGGTCGGAGAAATCATAATAGCTTTATTGAAGTAAATCGAAAGTACAAGAGGAGTACATATCTCAATAGTTAAGCATAGAAACGCATAAGCTTGTCGATATGCCATGAATTTGGTACGTCCGTACCGTCCAGGTGAGCTAACCTGTAAGACATTGGTCGTGTGACTTCCTTGATCATGAAGGGCCCCTCCCATGGGGTTGCGAGTTTATGGACACCAGCCTGATTCATCTTCCACTTTAGGACCAGGTCCCTGACCACGAAGAACCGCTCTTTAACGTTCTTGTTGTAGTACATGCGCAAAACAGCAAGGTATTTTGCTGTACATACACAAGAATCGAGCCGCTTCTCTTCTGCACTATTCACTTCTAGCTCTCGTACTTCATTGACCTTGCCCTCGTCGAAGTTCTCTACCCGTGCTGATCTGAAAGCTATATCTGCTAGGAGGACTGCCTCTGCACCGTAAACCATAAAGTATGGTGAGACGCTGGTGTTACGACTAGGCAGAGTTCTGATGCCCCAGACCACGGCTGGCAACTCTTTGAGCCATCTTCTGGGAGCTTTGTCATTTTCTCTATACATCCTCTTCTTCAATGCGTCCAAGATTATGCCGTTTGCCCGCTCGACTTGCCCATTAGCTCTAGGGTGCGCCATCGAGACGTATTTTACTACTATGCTCCTTTCATCGCAGAAGTCCCAAAAAGCGTTCTCGGTGAACTGAGTACCCAGATCAGTAATAATGCTGTTGGGTATGCTGAAACGATGGATGACCTGGTCGAGGAACATGACAGCCTTTTCTGAGGATGCCTATACCAGAGGCATGTATTCTATCCACTTAGAAAATTTGTCGATCAGTACAAAGACGCATGTAAATTTCCCAGGAGCCGGTTTGAAGGGTCCGATCATATCCAGTCCCCAGCATGTGAAGGGCCAAGAGGCTGGTATTGTCTGGATCTCATGTGCTGGTATGTGGATTCTCTTGGTGAAGAACTGACAACCCTCACAGTGGTGGACTAGCTTCTCTGCGTCGGCTACTACTGACGGCCAATAGAACCCTGCTCGGAAAGCCTTACCGACCAGTGTTCTTGAGGTTGCGTGGTTGTCGCAGGAGCCAGAGTGGATTTGGTCCAGGAGATGTCCGCCATCCTCCTGGGTTATACACTTCATCAAGATTTCCTCCTTTGCGTTCTTGTGCCATAACTTGCCATCGACGAGCAGGTACTGCTTACTACGACGCATCAGGCGCTCGTTTTCTGTCCGATCAGTGTATCCGCTGCCATCTGTTAGGTACTTGATGAAAGGTATTCTCCAGTCAGGCTCATGAGTGGTCGAAGGCGGCTCGGTGGTGCTCGACACCGGAACCGTAGCCACCAATTGCTGGTCTGGAGGCTTGTTGACCGTGGAATCTTCCTCTTCGATGGAAGGCGTGAGCAGGTCTTGGACGAATACACCATGTGGGACTTTGGCTCGGGATGATCCTAACTTTGATAGCGCATCCGCTGCTTGATTTTTGTCCCAGACCACGTGTATGTACTCGATGCCATAGAACCTGCCTTCCAGCTTTCTGATCAATTTGCAGTATGCATCCATCTTTTTGCTGGTCATGTCCCAATCCTTGTTGAGTTAGTTGATGACCAGAGCCAAGTCTCCGTAGACATAGAGACGTTTAACGCCGAGCTCAACCACAATGCGCAAACTATGTAGGCATGCTTCGTACTCGGCGGCATTATTAGATGCTGGGAAATAAATTCTGAGGACGTACCGGAGCTGCTCCTTGGATGGTGACACAAAAAGGACTCCTACTCCTGCGCCGTCAATGTTGAGAGAGCCATCGAAGTACATCATCCAATACTTGTCGGACCCCGGAGAGGTAGGCGCGCTTAAGTCTGTCCACTCGACGATGAAATCGACGAGTGCCTGAGACTTGATTGTAGTACGGCTTGCGAATTCCAAGGAGAAGGGGCATAGCTCCATTGCCCATTTGACGATGCACCCGTTCGCATCCTTGTTGCTAATGATGTCTCGTAGAGGGTACTCGGTCATGACCATCACACGATATCCGTCGTAATGTTTTAACTTTTGGGATGTTATTAGTATGATGTAGATCAACTTCTGAATCTATGGGTACCTGGTCTTGGACTCATTGAGTACCTCACTAATGAAATAGATTGGTCGCTGTACCTTGTAGATGTGGCCAGGCTCGTCGCGCTCGACCACCATGGCTAAGGCTGGACGAAAAACTCGAAGCTCGTTAGCTCGCTCGGCTCGTGGCTGGCTCGACTCGGCTCGGCTCGGCTCATTATGATAACGAGCCGAGCCGAGCTAAGATTTTAGCTCGTTAGCTATAACGAGCCAACTTGAGCCAGCTCGCGAGCCGCTCGCGAGCTAAACGAGCCAAGCTTCCAGGAAAAAAAGTATCAAAACTTGTATTAGTTTTTCTATTACTTCATGTCTTGCACTTTACAATTGACTGGTAACTGGTCTAGACCCTATAAATTGACTGGTAACTGGTCTAGATGCATTTCTTTTGTATTATTATTATTCTCAAACTTTAGATAAATGCAAATATTAAATTTTGTGTATTTTTTATACCTGGCTCGCGAGTTTAACGAGCCAGCTCGAGCTTTTAACGAGCCGAGCTGAGCTGGCTTTCTAGCTCGTTAGGATAACGAGCCGAGCCGAGCTAGCTCGTTATCTTAACGAGCCAGAACGAGCCGAGCCCAAACGAGCCGAGCTGGCTCGTTATCCAGGGCTAACCATGGCCGTGTGTAACACCTCGGGTGTTTAAATATTAAAATCTGACATGTCATCATATGCATTGCAAAGCATTTGACATTTGGCGAAAACTTTGATGTGCATTTACTAAAACAAGTTTACAATTGTGTAATGAGTGTTGAATTGTATTGTTTGACTCAAGTTCAAAGTTTGTCTGGGTTTTGAATTTTTCGAGAAAACCCCGCTTTTCAACATGTAAACCCTACCCTGAAAATCCATTTCAAAATCTAAGCATATTTTGAGGTTGGGCCCAAAAGCAAAAGTGTAGAGCTTGGCAAGTTATACAAAGTTTGTTTTTGGAGTTTTTGAAGTTGTTTAGAAAATTTTTGAGTAAATCAAAAAGGCGTAATTCGGTAAATTTCCCTATTTAAATTCAAAAGTTCATTTTAAAATCTAGACCGAATTAGGAGATGGTTATAAAAGCAAAGTTATAGAACTTTTGATTTTGAACAACTTTTATTTTTGGAGATTTTTGAGTTGTTATGAAAATTTGAGTGTAAATTGTGAAATTTGGCGAATGGCAAACTTGTAATTACTGTGAACAGTGTTCACCGCTTGCTCTACACCGCCGGCGAGCTTCGGCTTGCTTCCAGTCGCGCGCGTGGCCGTCTGGGCATCGCGTTGGCGCGCTGAAGGCTTCGTCGTGGCTTCCTTGCGCTTCTTTGGCTGTCCTATAAAGCTCTGGAGCCGCCGCCGTTCTTCTTTCTTCGCTCTCTGTTTTTCCCGTCGCCGCTGCTCCACTCCGGCGAGCCCGCACCGTCTCCCTAGCGCCGTGGTCGTCTTGGTAAAGGCCATTCCAGTTCCGTCTTTCTCTTGCGCATCCACCTAGCCAATTATGGTTGGCTGATTTCGCCGGGACCTCGCTGACCACACTCTTCTTCCTCGTGGCCGGTAGAGTCCCCGTCGAGCGAGCGCCGTCGTGGCCAGTACTCTACGGTGAGCTTCTGATCTCGGGAAGCATTGTTTCAGCTTCTCCGTGATGCCGTGGTGCTTAATATCTTGTTGATTACTCGTTTTGTCCACCACAGTCACTGGAACACCGCCGTCGTCATTGCTCGCACCGCCGTGATCGCTGTGAACGCCGCCCCGCTTCACCATTGCTTCTCCAGCCTTAATTCTTGCTTGAACGTGTTCGTGGTGAGCTACTGGACCTTCCCATGCCCTCTGTTTCCCCGTTTTTGGCTTCGTTTCGCCGGCGTAGCACTGCCGTGCCACCACGTCCGCCATGGCCGACGCCAAGTTCGTAACTCGTAGTAATTCGTCTAGCTAGTGCCTTCAGTCGATGCGCCGTGATGATGTGGTCATTTTGGTACCTTGACCGTCGCCTTTGGACTCACCGTCGGTGAGTTTGCGCCGATCAGCGCCGTCGTCGTCGTAGTCAACACGCAGGAGGTAGAAGATGACAGGTGGGGTCCGATGTCAGTGACTCAGCGTTCAAATGGATTTTTCTATTTTCAGATTTGAATGAATAGTGTCTGTTTTTGTTATTTTTGTGTAGATTTATTTAGAGCTCCAAAAATTATGAAAATTTTTGTGTGACTTCTCTGAGATGTATAGTATTTAAGAAAAATATGAAATAGTGTTTTTCAGTAAGTTTTAAATGTGATAAAAATTGCTCAATTTATTCATAAATGGATTTCCAGGATTTTTCTAGGCTTATTTATTTATCCAAAAATTATGAAAATTGTTTTGCTACTTAGTTATCATGTAATGAACATGTACTAAAATTTTGGGCTCAATTAGAATAAGTTGATTTATTTCATAATTTTGAATTAAATAATTAATTCATAAAAGCAAATAGTAACCTTTAGTGATTTAGGTTTTGTTTGGAATTTTGGATTGAGTGATGACCTTGGGTCATTTGTTGATAATGATCCTTGGCAGTGGATGTATGTGTTACGAAAAAGATTTAGTTTGTTTGACTTATAACTGTACCGCGAAGGAAAGTTGTATTCAAATTACTAATTTTTGTATCCATCATCGAGCATCATATTTAGTATTCCGCATCATGTTGAACATGGCATTGTTATTACGTGTAGTGAACGAAGGTAAAAACATGGTAGTTAATCAAGCTGTTGAAGTGGTTCATCCGTCTGTTGAGGTCGGATCGAATCCTTGTGTATCGTCGCAGGAACCGGACTTTTCCGTCAACGAAGGCAAGCCCCGGATGCATACAACCCTACCTTGTGTTTTATAAATTAATTTCGCTTTTGCTTTTCGTTACTGCATTAAGTGATTAGGAGTTAAGTAAAAGCCTAATTGGTGCATTACCACCCTTGTTATTCCATATTTACCATATTACCAGTTTTAAACTCATATATGCCTAGTCTTGCTTAGCTATGCGTAGAACGATGAAAGTCGGGTGACTACCTGCCACCCGCAAGTTACAAATGGAACATTGGTTAATTATGTTAGCATGTGATATGGGAATGTGGAGTAATAAATCTAGACCGGGCGGACTCGGTGTGTGTGAGCCACAGGACATGGAGGTCTTGTGAGCGGGTTCTTTCCGCCGGTGTCGATTAAGGCACGTCCGTTGTTGAATTGTATGAGGTGAGAATTTATAGTACTAACCACATACTCCGGTAAGCCTGAACTTGGCAATTCTATTACGAGAATGGCTACTGACGCACTGGGAGTGGAGAGATGGTGGGAATAGCGTGTACCCACGTGGCCATGGGCTGGAATGGTGGAGTACTGTGTTCTCAGGTGGCGCGGACCCGTTCTTATTTTAGAGGATCCGAGGGTAGGTTGGTATATGGAGGTCAGGGACCTGCATATGTCGTGTGGTCTGGAATCCCCAGCTGGGTTTTAATCGGTTCGAATCGTCGTTGCTCCTCGGTTATGGAGACTCAACTCACTGTTCATCATCGTAGAATTAATAACCAGAACTTGAATAAGGCTTGTGAAGGTGTTGGATATGAAGTTTCATGATCTCAGTGCGGATCGTGTCAGCTTTGTATATAATTCTCGAGAAGTTTTCTATATAAAGAATGTTGTTAAAAGATCTTTTACGCAAAAGAACTTTGATCATTGTTAAAACTATACCTTGAATCTCTGAGCCTGCATTACTGAGTTTATCAGTTAATATTTCGGATAAGTCTTGTTGAGTACCTTTGTACTCAGGGTTCGTTGACCCCTTGTTGCAGGTGAGTCTCATGAGCAGATCTGTTTTGGATCGTGCTGCATGACTATCGTTCGTTCTGACGACGAGAAGTAAATGTGTGATCCTTGGGCAGGATGTTTATCTTGTGTGTTAAGTATATGTTAATTATAACACTCCACTACTACTATGGTTTGTAATATTTATCGAACTTAGTTTGTAAGGTTTGAAACAACTGGTTTGTAAACTATGTTATCGTAAGACTTCCGCTGTTTTTACTCTGGTTTTGATATTTGAATAAATATTGTAATACTGCAATGACTCTGTAACGTGATCCTGCTCGGAAATCGTGGATGATTCGGGGTTCCCCGAGGACACCCGACAGTCTTTTTAAGTTAATGGAAACATATGCATAAATGTCAATGGTCGTCGGACAGTGACAGGTGCATGTGGGCCCAATAACTTAGGAGGTTCTGCCACAGAATGGTATCAGAACGATCGTTACAAGGTTTTTGTTGTATTGTTTTACGAAAACTTCAAAATGATTTGGGATGACTAAATTTAACTTGATAATTTGGTCCAAATTACTTCTGACTTATCTTATTTCTTTCTCACCATTCCCTATTTGATTAAAATGTTTTGTGTGGTGGAGTAGTAATATTACTATGCCCTATATACAAAATAAATGTTGTTTATATGCATTATAAACTTTGATGTTTTTGTTCGTAAGAACGATTCATGCATCATGAATAATTCACTCGTTACTTCCTTCACCTCTTAGTCTGGAGTTAAGTAGTGAGTCTGGTTTGAGGAATGTAATCCATCTTAGCTACTCTTTGGATTTTGATCAAATGGTCTTACTTGGATTAAATTGGTTTCCTACAGTATGGCTCGTGCCAAGATGACGCCCCGTAAGTCCACCAGACCCAAAGGAGTTCCTCGTCACCAACTTGCCCCTAGAAATGATGGTGCTAGCAGTAGCAGTACTAGGCCTGATCCCCAGGTAGAGGTACTGAGGGTTTCTATGGAGTTAGCACAATCTACTAGAGATAGGGCTTTGGATGTTATACAAATAGGAGAATTACAGGGTCAATTGAGGCAGCTCACCACCACGCATAGGAACTGCGAAAGTATGTTAGTTCGTATGGTGGAAGGAAGAAATGAAGCTTGGCACAGGGAAGATGTAGCTAGAGCTAGAACTCATGAGCTAGAATTCTATGTAGAAGATTTAGAAGAACATAATACATATCTACATGAGAAAGTTCATAGGCTTAGCAATCTACTGAATCCGAATCATGAGCCTCAAGCTGATGCCATGGACCCCGGTGTCATCCTTGCCGATGATGATGAATCAGGAGAGGAAGAAGAAGAAGATCCTGAAGAATTAGTAATGATCGATGAAAGTGATGATGAAGGCGGTAATAATTCCGGAATGGATACCGAGCCTGAAGTTTGAAGAAATTGAGGAAAGGAGGAGAGTTGTATAATAGTAGCTCTAGTTAAGTTATGTAGTTCTATTTTCGTACTCGTAGGTTTGTTTGTACATTAGTAAGCTCCATGTAATGTGTCTAGAGTAAGCTTTGGTACAATTCAATAAAGACATGTGAAAATAGTTTGGTTTGTTATGAGCAGATGCGTCGTACACGGGGTTCGTTTATTCCAGGAACTTCACAAGATGAGGACGGTATTCCAGATCCGCCACCAATTCCAACCAATTTAGCTGATGCTATAACTGCACTTGTCAATGTGACGGCTGAAAATTCTCGTTTGCTTCATGAGATGGCTCAGAGTAATCAGAATCAGATGTACAGAAACCGTGGGCGCCACCATAACCGACAAGAGGCTACATATGTTGATTTCACAGACACAAGACCCCCGGTGTTTACTAAGGCAGATGAACCATTGGAGGCTGATGACTGGCTTTGAACCATGGA
Organism: Miscanthus floridulus; assembly: GCF_019320115.1. Taxonomy (NCBI): domain Eukaryota; kingdom Viridiplantae; phylum Streptophyta; class Magnoliopsida; order Poales; family Poaceae; genus Miscanthus; species Miscanthus floridulus. The sequence goes on along the minus strand of NC_089583.1, from coordinate 11,760,171 downwards.
GCAGAAATTTGACCTTATCCCATGCACGGAGTATCAGAAACCTACGTTTGCCGCCCAACAACTTAGAGGAGCAGCAAGTGCTTGGTGGGCAAACTTAGTGGCTATGCAACCAGCTAGCATTCCAATAACTTGGGCTGAGTTCCGTACGGCCTTCAGAGCCCATTATATCCCTGAAGGAGTAATGGCTATGAAGCTAGATGAATTCCTTGCTTTGAAACAAGGAGATCAAAGCGTGATGCAGTATGTGGGAAGATTTAATCATCTGTCCCAATATGCATCCGAACATGTCAATACCGATGCCAAGAAAAAGAGGTGGTTTATGAGAGGCCTGAATACCAAGTTGCAGACTATGATGACCACTTGCACCAATGTCACTTACCATGAGGCAGTAAATATTGCAATTGCTTCAGAATCAAAGTATCGGCAGCATAAGGAGCTCAAAAAGAAAAAGAGTGTGCCGTCTGGATCTTTTGGGGGAAATCAAAAGAGGCAGAGGGTGATTTATCATCCAGTACAACATAATCGTCCTCCTTATCGTCCACCGCAGTTCCAAGCCGGGCAACAGTCAAATGTCCGTCCTGCTATAACCTATCCGAGTTCACAGTCGACCAATGCTTCTGGTGGCAATGCTCCAACATCCCAGGGTCACAACTATCCGTGTTACAATTATGGTAGAATTGGTCATTTCTCTAGAGAATGTCCATATCCTAGGTAGGCTAATCAAAATTATCAGAAGGCTCCTGCCAATCAACAACAGGGTCAGACACCAAATAAGAACCCCAATCAGAATGCTCAGAAAGGTAAAGATGAGAGGAAGATAGGACGGGTGTTCTATATTCAAGCTAGAGAAATTCTAGAAGGGGAGCCAGTGATGATGGGTATGTTTCCTGTTGCCAATCACCCTGCAGTTATACTTTTTGATTCTGGCGCATCGCATTCATTCATCAATAGAACATTTGTCGTGAAGCATGAAATTTCAATTGGGGCAACAAAGGAAAGTTTCTTTATACAGTCGCCCGGGGAATGTCTGTGTACTAAGGAGATGGTATACCAAGTACCCGTAAACCTGGGTGGGCATATTTTTCCCACTACCATGATTATCCTTAAGGATTAGGATATAGATGTAATTTTGGGAATGAATTGGATGTATCAGCATAAGGCTGTTATAGATGCTTTGAATAGGACCTTAAGAGTGAGTTTGCCTGATAGTAATTCTCAACTTCTTATCCAACTTCCAACCCTAAGAAGATCAGTGAGCAAGATTTGTGCAACTGCTGTCAAAGAGATTAGAGATATTCCGGTAGTGTGTGAATTTCCGGATGTGTTTCCTGAAGATTTACCCGGTCTACCACCTGATAGGGATGTACAGTTCAATATAGAGTTACAACCTGGAACAGCTCCGATTTCTCGGAGAGCTTATAGGATGCCACCTAAGGAATTGGCCGAGTTGAAAACTCAGTTACAAGAATTGATTGAGAAAGGGTTTATCCAACCTAGTTCTTCACCTTGGGGATGTCCAGCAATTTTTGTGAAAAAGAAAGATGAGACCCTGAGGTTATGTGTTGACTATCATCCATTGAATGAAGTGACCATCAAGAATAAGTATCTATTACCTCGGATAGATCTGCTTTTTGATCAACTGGCCAGAGCCAAAGTTTTCTCTAAGATAGATTTGAGATCAGGATATCACCAAATCAAGATAAAGCCTGAGGATATTCCCAAAACGGCATTTACCACAAGATATGGGTTATATGAATACTTGGTAATGTCTTTTGGTTTGACAAATGCTCCAGCTCATTTCATGTATCTAATGAACTCAGTATTCATGTCGGAGCTAGACAAGTTTGTAGTGGTGTTTATTGATGACATTTTAGTATATTCCAAGAATAAGAAAGAACATGCAGAACATCTCAGAATAGTTCTGACCCATTTGAGAGAACATCAACTATATGCCAAGTTCAGCAAGTGTGATTTTTGGCTTAAGGAAGTGCAATTTCTTGGACATGTCTTGTCAGCCGAAGGAGTTGCAGTTGATCCAAGCAAAGTGAAGGATGTGCTTGATTGGAAACCGCCAACCACAGTTCATCAAGTTCGGAGTTTTCTGGGTTTGGCGGGATATTACCGTCGGTTTATTCCAGATTTCTCAAAGATATCAAAATCCATAACTGAATTGTTGAAGAACCAAGTAAAGTTTGTCTAGTCATCAGATTGTGAAGAGGCTTTCCAGACTCTGCAGAGACTGTTGACTACTGCACCAGTATTAGCCCAACCTGACATCGAGAAGCCGTTTGATGTTTATTGTGATGCTTCAGGTATTGGTATTGGATGTGTGTTGATGCAAGAAGGCCGAGTCATTGCCTATGCATCCAGGCAACTTAAGCAACATGAAGAACACTATCCGACTCATGACTTGGAGTTAGCGGCTGTGGTTCATGCTCTGAAGATTTGGCGGCATTACCTGCTTGGTAATACGTGTCATATGTATACAGACCATAAAAGCTTAAAGTATATCTTTACTCAGTCAGAGTTGAACATGCGACAAAGAAGATAGTTAGAACTGATTAAGGATTATGATTTGGAAGTACATTATCACCCTAGTAAAGCAAATGTGGTTGCAGATGCTCTCAGTCGCAAAGGTTATTGCAATTGTCTGACAGTGAGAACAATGGGTTTGAATTTATGTCAAGAAATGGAAAAGTTGAATGTAGAAGTAATTCAACAAGGAAGTTTGACCAACATAATTGTTGAAGCCACTACTCGAGATCAAGTTATTGCTGCTCAGAAGGAAAACAAAGGTATAGCCCATATCAAGGAAAGAGTCAAGAAGGGAAAAGCGGAATGCTTTAGTATTGACAATGAAGATGTGTTGTGGTTTAAGGATCGCCTGGTGGTACCAAAAGTTCCTGAGTTGCGGCAGTCAATTCTAGATGAGGCACATGCTACTAGGTTATCCATTCATCCGGGAAGTAACAAGATGTACCATGACTTGAAGCAAAGATTCTGGTGGACTAAAATGAAAATAGAGATTGCTAGATACATAGCAAAGTGTGATACTTGTCAAAAGGTGAAAGCTATACATTTGAGGTCTGCTGGTGAATTACAACCATTACCTATTCCATCTTGGAAGTGGGAGGACATAAGCATGGACTTTATTGTTGGTCTATCCAAAACATCAAAGGGATTTGACTCAGTATGGGTTATTGTAGATCAACTCACTAAGTCAGCGCATTTTCTTCCAGTCAAGACAATATATCCTACGATCCAATATGCCAAAATGTACTTAGCAAGAATCATGAGTCTCCATGGAATACCCAAGACTATTGTGTCAGATAGGGGTACACAGTTTGTCTCCAACTTTTGGAAACAATTGCATTCTTCATTGGGTACTAAACTTCTGTACAGTACAGCTTATCATCCGCAGACTGATGGACAGACTGAAAGAGTCAATCAAGTACTTGAAGATATGTTAAGGTGTTGTGTCCTTAACTATTCCAATAAGTGGGATGAATGCTTACCTTTAGCCGAGTTCTCATACAACAATAGTTATCAGGAAAGCATTAGAATGGCTCCATTTGAAGCACTCTATGGTCGTAGATGCAGGACATCATTGAGTTGGTCTGAGCCTGGAGAAAGAAGATTCTTTGAAGTTGACCTTGTGAAAGAAACAGAAGACAAGGTTAGGCAAATACAGAATAATTTGAAGATAGCTCAATCCCGACAGAAGAGTTATGCGGATAGAAGACGGAGACCATTGGTATTTACCAAAGGAGATTTTGTGTATCTGAAAGTGTCACCAATGAAGGGAGTTACCTGTTTTGGTGTTAAAGAAAAGTTGGCGCCTCGATATATTGGACCATATCAAATTATGGAGAGGTATGGAAAAGTGGCATATCGGTTGAAATTACCTGAACATCTTGCAGCCGTGCATGATGTGTTCCATGTTTCTCAATTGAAGAAGTGTCTCCGAGTGCCTGAACAGAATGTTGAAGTTGAAGTAGTGGAACTAGAACCGGATTTAACTTATTCCGAATATCCTATCCGAGTGTTAGATCAGAGAGATCGTGTTACTCGAAGACGGACAATCAAGTTCTATAAAATACAATGGAATCAACATTCAGAAGAGGAAGCTACTTGGGAATCAGAAGATTACTTGTTAGAAAAGTTTCCCGAAATTTTAGCGTCAATATAGAATCGAGTAATGTTAGTTGAGCTCGGTAGTACAAGTTGTGTTTTGTAAAAGGGACCTCAGCTGTTTTATGGACAGACTTTGTATGTGTTCTTATGACACATTTCCTTTTCCATTACTTACCCTATGGCTTTGAATCTCGGGACGAGATTTCTTTTAGGGGGAAGGATTGTAACACCTCGGGTGTTTAAATATTAAAATCTGACATGTCATCATATGCATTGCAAAGTATTTGACATTTGGCGAAAACTTTGATGTGCATTTACTAAAACAAGTTTACAATTGTGTAATGAGTGTTGAATTGTATTGTTTGACTCAAGTTCAAAGTTTGTCTGGGTTTTGAATTTTTCGAGAAAACCCCGCTTTTCAACATGTAAACCCTACCCTGAAAATCCATTTCAAAATCTAAGCATATTTTGGGGTTGGGCCCAAAAGAAAAAGTGTAGAGCTTGGCAAGTTATACAAAGTTTGTTTTTGGAGTTTTTGAAGTTGTTTAGAAAATTTTTGAGTAAATCAAAAAGGCGTAATTCGGTAAATTTCCCTATTCAAATTCAAAAGTTCATTTCAAAATCTAGATCGAATTAGGAGATGGTTATAAAAGCAAAGTTGTAGAACTTTTGATTTTAAACAACTTTTATTTTTGGAGATTTTTGAGTTGTTATGAAAATTTGAGAGTAAATTGTGAAATTTGGTGAATGGCAAACTTGTAATTACTGTGAACAGTGTTCACTGCTTGCGCTACACTGCCGGTGAGCTTCGGCTTGCTTCCAGTCGCGCGCGTGGCCGTCTGGGCATCGCGTTGGCACGCTGAAGGCTTCGTCGTGGCTTCCTTGCGCTTCTTTGGCTGTCCTATAAAGCTCTGGAGCCGCCGCCGTTCTTCTTTCTTCGCTCTCTGTTTTTCCCGTCGCCGCTGCTCCACTCCGGCGAGCCCGCACCGTCTCCCTAGAGCCGTGGTCGTCTTGGTAAAGACCGTTCCAGTTCCGTCTTTCTCTTGTGCATCCACCTAGCCAACTGTGGTTGGCTGATTTCGCCGGGAACTCGCTGACCACACTCTTCTTCCTCGCGGCCGGCAGAGTCCCCGTCGAGCGAGCGCCGTCGTGGCCAGTACTCTACGGTGAGCTTCTGATCTCGGGAAGCATTGTTTCAGCTTCTCGGTGATGCCGTGGTGCTTAATATCTTGTTGATTACTCGTTTTGTCCACCACAGTCACTGGAACACCACCGTCGTCATTGCTCGCACCACCGTGATCGCTGTAAACGCCGCCCCGCTTCACCATTGCTTCTCCAGCCTTAATTATTGCTTGAACGTGTTCGTGGTGAGCTACTGGACCTTCCCATGCCCTCTGTTTCCCCGTTTTTGGCTTCGTTTCGCCGGCGTAGCACTGCCGTGCCACCGCGTCCGCCATGGCCGACGCCAAGTTCGTAACTCGTAGTAATTCGTCTAGCTAGTGCCTTCAGTCGATGCGCTGTGATGATGTGGTCATTTTGGTACCTTGATCGTCGCCTTTGGACTCACCGTCGGTGAGTTTGCGCCGGTCAGCGCCGTCGTCGTCGTAGTCAACACGCGGGAGGTAGAAGATGACAGGTGGGGTCCGATGTCAGTGACTCAACGTTCAAATGGATTTTTCTATTTTCAGATTTGAATGAATAGTGTCTGTTTTTGTTATTTTTGTGTAGATTTATTTAGAGCTCCAAAAATTATGAAAATTTTTGTGTGACTTCTCTGAGATGTATAGTATTTAAGAAAAATATGAAATAGTGTTTTTCAGTAAGTTTTAAATGTGATAAAAATTGCTCAATTTATTCATAAATGGATTTTCAGGATTTTTCTAGGCTTATTTATTTATCCAAAAATTATGAAATTTGTTTTGCCACTTAGTTATCATGTAATGAACATGTACTAAAATTTTGGGCTCAATTAGAATAAGTTGATTTATTTCATAATTTTGAATTAAATAATTAATTCATAAAAGCAAATAGTAACCTTTAGTGATTTAGGTTTTGTTTGGAATTTTGGATTGAGTGATGACCTTGGGTCATTTGTTGATAATGATCCTTGGCAGTGGATGTATGCGTTACGAAAAAGATTTAGTTTGTTTGACTTGTAACTGTACCGCGAAGGAAAGTTGTATTCAAATTGCTAATTTTTGTATTCATCATCGAGCATCATATTTAGTATTCCGCATCATGTTGAACATGGCATTGTTATTACGTGTAGTGAACGAAGGTGAAAACATGGTAGTTAATCAAGCTGTTGAAGTGGTTCATCCGTCTGTTGAGGTCGGATCGAATCCTTGTGTATCGTCGCAGGAACCGGACTTTTCCGTCAACGAAGGCAAGCCCCGGATGCATACAACCCTACCTTGTGTTTTATAAATTAATTTCGCTTTTGCTTTCTGTTACTGCATTAAGTGATTAGGAGTTAAGTAAAAGCCTAATTGGTGCATTACCACCCTTGTTATTCCATATTTACCATATTACCAGTTTTAAACTCGTATATGCCTAGTCTTGCTTAGCTATGCGTAGAACGATGAAAGTCGGGTGACTACCTGCCACCCGCAAGTTACAAATGGAACATTGGTTAATTATGTTAGCATGTGATATGGGAATGTGGAGTAATAAATCTAGACCGGGCGGACTCGGTGTGTGTGAGCCACAGGACATGGAGGTCTTGTGAGCGGGTTCTTTCCGCCTGTGTCGATTAAGGCATGTCCGTTGTTGAATTGTATGAGGTGAGAATTTGTAGTACTAACCACATACTCCGGTAAGCCTGAACTTGGCAATTCTATTACGAGAATGGCTACTCGTGCACTGGGAGTGGAGAGATGGCGGGAATAGCGTGTACCCACGTGGCCATGGGCTGGAATGGTGGAGTACTGTGTTCTCGGGTGGCGCGGACCCATTCTTGTTTTAGAGGATCCGAGGGTAGGTTGGTATATGGAGGTCAGGGACCTGCATATGTTGTGTGGTCTGGAATCCCCAGCTGGGTTTTAATCGGTTCGAATCGTCGTTGCTCCTCGGTTATGGAGACTCAACTCACTGTTCATCATCGTAGAATTAATAACCAGAACTTGAATAAGGCTTGTGAAGGTGTTGGATATGAAGTTTCATGATCTCAGTGCGGATCGTGTCAGCTTTGTATATAATTCTCGAGAAGTTTTCTATATAAAGAATGTTGTTAAAAGATCTTTTACGCAAAAGAACTTTGATCATTGTTAAAACTATACCTTGAATCCCTGAGCCTGCATTACTGAGTTTATCAGTTAATATTTCGGATAAGTCTTGTTGAGTACCTTTGTACTCAGGGTTCGTTGACCCCTTGTTGCAGGTGAGTCTCATGAGCAGATCTGTTTTGGATCGTGCTGCATGACTATCGTTCGTTCTGACGACGAGAAGTAAATGTGTGATCCTTGGGCAGGATGTTTATCTTGTGTGTTAAGTATATGTTAATTATAACACTCCACTACTACTATGGTTTGTAATATTTATCGAACTTAGTTTGTAAGGTTTGAAACAACTGGTTTGTAAACTATGTTATCGTAAGACTTCCGCTGTTTTTACTCTGGTTTTGATATTTGAATAAATGTTGTAATACTGCAATGACTCTGTAACGTGATCCTGCTCGGAAATCGTGGATGATTCGGGGTTCCCCGAGGACACCCGACAGTCTTTTTAAGTTAATGGAAACATATGCATGAATGTCAATGGTCGTCGGACAGTGACAGGTGCATGTGGGCCCAATAACTTAGGAGGTTCTGCCACACCGTGGAGACCACTCGATTAGTAGCCGCAATGTAAAGCAGGAGTGTTTCGTCTTCTCTTGGAGTAGTGAGGACCAGAGGTGACGTAAGGTATTGTTTTCAGCTGTGTGAAAGCAGCGTCTGCTTCCTCCGATCACTCAAACTTTTTGGATGCTTTGAGCAGTTTGAAGAATGGTAATCCTTTTTCGCCTAATCTTGATATGAAACGGCTGAGGGTGGCCATGCATCCGGTAAGCTTCTGAATATCCTTCACCTTTTTGGGCGGCTTCATGTCCAAGACAGCTTTGACTTTCTCCGGGTTAGGGCGTATGCCATCATGACTGACGACGTTGCCAAGTAGTATGCCAGAAGGAACACCAAAGATGCACTTTTTTGGGTTTAATTTCCACTGGAATGTGTTAAGGGCTGCAAAGGTGCGCTCCAGGTTGTCAACAAGGGTATGTGCTTTCTTTTTGACAACTATATCATCAACATAAGCCTCGACGAGGTCGTCTTTTATCTCGTCTTTGAGGCAGGCCTGTATAGCACGTTGATAGGTAGCCCCAGCGTTCTTGAGCCCAAACGACATTATTGTGTAGCAGTTAGCGCCGAAAGGCGTGATAAAAGATGTTTTGATCTAGTCGTCCTTTTTTAGAGCGATCTGGTGATAACCAGAGTACCAATCGAGAAAGGAAAGCAGCTCATAACCAGCGGTTGAATCTATGACCTCGTCTATGCGAGGTAAGTCGAAGGGGTCCTTAGGGCAGTGTTTGTTGAGATTAGTATAATCAACGCACATTCTCCATTCATTATTCTTTTTGCGTACAAGAACCGGGTTGGCTAACCACTCCGGATGATACACTTCTTTGATAAATCCAGCTGCCAAAAGCCGTGTAACTTCTACCCTAATCACCTCCTTTTTGTCGTGAGAACCGTCGTAGCTTCTGCTTGATAGGTTTGGCCTTACCGTTGACATTCAAGGAGTGCTCGATCAAGTTCTGAGGTACACCGGGCATGTCAGCAGGTTTCCATGCGAACACATCCACGTTGCTCCTCAAGAACCTGACGAGCGCGTCTTCCTATTTGAGATCCAGGTTGGCCCCGATAAGGGTCGTTCTGCTAGGATCACCGTCGACCAGCTGGATCACCTTGTGCTTCTTGGACTTGATGTTCTTGCATGGAGCTTCGAGCTCTGGGATCTCTAGGTGGTCGGTCGAGGTCTTCTTGGCATCGAGCATGGTCTCGGCCATACGAATAGAGAGGTCGTGAGCCTCTGCTATTTTGAAACTATCGTCCTCGTAGGTATAAGCTGCGTACACATTGCCTCGGAGGGTTAGAACTCCTTTCTCGGTAGGCATCTTGAGCACCAGATACCTGTAATGAGGTATGGCCATGAACTTGGTGAGCGATGGTCGACCAAGAATAGCATGGTAGGTGCTATCGAAGTCAGCGACCACGAAGTTGACGTAGTCAGTGCGAAAGTGGTCTGGGGTCCCAAATTGCATAGGTAGCATGATCTGCCCGAGAGGTGTAGAGCTCTGTCCAGGGAGAACACCCTAGAACTGTGCCTCGTATGGCTTGAGGTCCGCCTAGGCTATCTTTAGGGCGGGCAGACTATTCTTGAACAGTATATCGATGGAGCTGCCGCTGTCGATCAGTACTCTATCGAACTGAACCTTGTTGATGCAAGGATCGAGGACCAGGGGAAAACGTCCTGGCTCAGGTATTATGGCCCATTGGTCCTTTCTGCTGAAGGAGATTTCGCGGTGAGACCACGGAGGGAGCCGCAGATCGGTGAGGAGGTTGTCGGTGTTGGCCACGTTCAAGCAAGCGCGGGCGAGCAGCTTGCGTTCTCGTTTGGTCTCGATGGACACCTTGCCTCCGATGATGGTGTGCACGCGATCGGTTGGCTTGACGTACTTGTGATGAGGATCTGCGTCTTCGTCGTTGTTGTCCTTGTTGTGCTACTCCCCTACGTCGTTAGGCTTGTCGGATGTATCCGGAGCCTGTTGATGCGTGTAGATAGACTTAAGAATGCGGCAATTCTCCATGGTATGGTTTGACTTAGGATGGAGCTAGCAGGGCCCTTTCAATACTTTGGCGTAGTCGTCTTCATAGTTACGACGTCCGCCACCTTTTTTAATAGTGTTGACCTCGCCGTCGTCTTCCCGAGCACGCTTGCCCCTGTAATCATCAAGGCGGTTACGCCGCTGATTATGTTGGTCGCGATGGTCGCGGGAGTCGTTGCGCTGGTTGCGGCGGTCAAAATTATCGTTCCGACCATGGTTACCGTGGTAGTCGTCGCGGTGTAGGAGGTGGTCGAAGCGTGGAACCCTTGCTGCCTCTTCGATAATTATCTTTTTAGTGTCGTCGGTGTCCGCATATTTCTTAGCGGTGGTCAGGAGCGCTGTGACCGATTCAGGTCTCTTGTGGAGGAGCTTGTCCCTTAGGGCGTCATGGAAGCAGAGGCCAGTGATGAAAGCCTCGATTACCTCATTGTCGGAGATTGATGGGACCTTGATGCGCATCTTCGAGAAACGTCGGACGTACTCGCGCAGTGGCTCATCTTTTCGATCCCGAATCCGTTGCAGATCATATTTGTTGCCGGGTTGCTCGCAAGTAGCAATGAAGTTGTCGATGAAGGCTTGCTTGAGCTCTTGCTAAGAGTCAAAGTAGTTCGCCGGCAAGCTGACCAGCTATTGGTGACCTGCATGGCCAACAGCGACTGGGAAGTAGTTAGACATGACGTGCTTGTCAGCCATAGCTGATCTACACATAGTTTCGTAGAGCATGACCCATAATTTGGGGTTCTCCTTGCCGTCGTACTTCTGAAGTTTCTCGAGCTTGAAGTTCTTGGGCCATATGACTTGGCGAAGGTGTGGAGTAAACTGCTTCAAACCCGACGGGCCGTGGGCAGTGTCATATTTCATACGGCGATAGCTTTCATGGGATGCACGATTGTTGGCTCTCTGGTTGATGCGAGCGCGCAGATCACATCCACCGAGGTAATGGCGGAGATCGTTATTGCCATCGCGGCGATCTCGATTGCCATCTAGATTAGCCCTGCGACCGTGATTATCACGGCGATTGTCGCGGTTGTCTCGGCGGTTATCGTCCCGGACGTCGTGGCGGTTATCCACCCGATGGTGGTTGTCATCCCGACCACCATCATGGCCACCGTTTCCACCTTGACGGTTATCTGATGGGTCGTTGTTGCGCGAGCCACGTTGGTTGGGTGGCTATGAGCAACTTGAGTACTAGCGGCTGTGGCTTGACTCGACTGAGATGGATGGAGCCCGGCTTGATTTACAATCTCTACGGTCTGGGCCATAGCAGCCGTCAGATAGGCTTGTATTTCATCGCGAACTGCCTGGGTTTCCAAGGTGTTGGGTAGCCGTTGCATTGTCGCCATGGCGACGGCTACGTTGGCGCTTGGAGTCCTAAAGACCTGTTTGTCCCCCACCCTATCGAAAGCATTGTTGAGGTCACGTGGCTGGACCCTTATGTGTCGTGCCTCCTCTTCTGCTTTAGCTTCGATTTGCCGGCGATTAAACCGGTCAATATTGCGTGCCTCGCGTGCAATCTTTTCTTGTTCTGTTTCGCCAACTGCTGGCGGTTCGTCATTGCTGACAACATTGATCAAATCCCCTCGCCTTGGCGGGAAAGACAGGAATTGTGGGAACCCCGGAGCGTGGTCTAGGATATCCAGATCGTATTCGATGCCTTCATCGTCGTGATGTACAAGACACAGATGAGGAGCTGTAGATGCGATGCCAGATGAGGAGCTGGAGTCACCCTCTTGGACCATGTGGATGGACCCTTCTTGATTATCCACAATCCGGATCATGTTGATGAAGTTGCGTGGCTTCGGTCGAGGTCGATGTACAAGACACAGATCTGAGCAGCGCTGTATATTATACGCGTAGTTGGAGGCAGCGTTTCGCAGGCCGTAGGGCTGGCCCTAGTAGTTCTCCGTCAAGGCTTCGCACTCAAAAGCTGGAGTTTCACCGCGGAGGCTGGCCGGCGACGAGCGGAGCGCCCTTCAGGAGTAGATATGACTACGAGATCTGTACCAAGTCGTGCAGGACGACCGGCCCGAGCGGGTTGGGTAGATCTGTTGTGGGGAGCGTTTACCTGCTCATTAGGTCGACTTTGAATTGCACTTACCAGAGCTAGGGTTTCGACGAGTTTGGTGCCGACCCGATCGATGGAGTCGAGCAGGTCGGTATTGTCGATCTGTTTCCCTTTGTAGCGGGGAAGTGGACGACGAGTGGTCGGCGTGGCTGAAGATGATGCAGGCATGGTCGGAGCCAGATCCATCGTGGTCGGAGCCGTATCCACCGTGGTCAGAGCCGTATCCACCGTGGTCGAAGCCATAGCCGATGCAGGTGAAGCAGTGGTCGGCGCAGACTGAATCCACGCCTCCTCCGTGGTCATGGCGATGAAGTCGTTGGAGCCGGTGGTTCAGGTGATCTGGCCGACGGTGAACGTGAGGCCGTTCGGCGTAGCCATGGAGCCGGAGATGATGACCATCTTGTTTGCTTGAAGAGCAGTACGCACACCCCCTACCTGGCGCGCCACTGTCGACGAAATATGGTCGACAGTCTACCTAGGGGTATGCCCAAGGTAGTAGATTATCGACAGACAAATGCGCAAGCCACAAACAAGATGGTGACGCAAGACAGACACGTGATTTTATCCAGGTTCGGCCGCCAAGAAGGCGTAATACCTACGTCCTGCGTCTGATTGTATTGCTGTATGTCAATGAGAGATGTTTTTTAGAGGGGTCCCCTGCCTGCCTTATATAGTCCGGAGAGTAGAGTTACAGATCTGGAAACTAATCCTAGCCAGTTACAATTGCCATAGGTGGCCGGATAAGGATTTCTGTTCTAACCGACCAGGATCTTGCTTAATTGCCAAATCTGTCTTGACTCCTTACGCGGGACTCCGAACAGGTTGACCGGGCCGCGCGTTGTCCTTTGGTGGATCGGACCCTCTGATCTGGGCCGGTCCAAGCCTAGCCATAAGGGTATAGGGGTCAATATCTCCACAATCCCTTATTTACAGTGTCTCAAACCTTGTTTGCCGCTAGGAGTGCTAAAAAAGGAGCTAAGGATCAAATGGGGGAGGAAGGAGGAGACAGGAGAAGACCACCTCCTAAAATTTCAGATCTGTGATCAACCGTGCCACCCTCGCCGACCTCTCAACCAGCCCGACCGGCGTCGAGTCCGCCCCGACCCCGAGCCGAACGACTGCAATTTCCTTCACCTTCCACAGGGCACACCGCCACGGGCTCACAGAGTCACAGTCCACACTCCACGGCAGCGTCGTCGTCACAGGTTCACAACTCAGAGGCACGGTGCATCGTTAATAAAAAAACAAAAAAATGGGCACGGCCACCACGGCAGCAAGTTAGCAACAAAGCAGCGGAGCCCGAATTCTCCAATCCCCGCGCCTTCCCCGGTTCCCCCGTCGCGAACCCTAACCCTAGCCCGCGCGCCTCCCATGGACGAGGACGCCGGCAGCGCCTCGCCGCCGCCGGTGCCACTGGCTCAGGCGCCCCCTCCTCCTCAGCATCCCACCGCCGCCGCCCCCTCGCAGCGGGACATGGCGGCGTCCCCCACCAGCTCGCGCTCCGTGACGGAGACGGTGAACGGCTCCCACCGGTTCGTGATCCAGGGCTACTCGCTCGCCAAGGGCATGGGCGTGGGGAAGCACATCGCCAGCGAGACCTTCACCGTGGGCGGGTACCAGTGGGCGGTCTACTTCTACCCCGACGGGAAGAACCCCGAGGACAACTCCGTCTACGTCTCCGTCTTCATCGCCCTCGCCTCCGACGGTACCGACGTCCGCGCGCTCTTCGAGCTCACGCTCCTTGACCAGAGCGGCAAGGGCAAGCACAAGGTCCACTCCCACTTCGACCGCTCCCTGGAGTCCGGGCCGTACACCCTCAAGTACCGCGGATCCATGTGGTAAGTTCTGTGCAGATCCTCCCGTCCCATTTTTTGCTTGTTCCTTGTTTGGTTGTGTTATTAGGTTCGTTATAAGTACGAGACTGTTCCTGCTGAGACGATTTATCATCCATAAATGTATTTTTTCTTGTTCCTTATTTGGTTGTGTTAGGTTCGTTATAAGTATGGCTGTTCCTGCTGAGACGATTTATCATCCATAAATGTTTATTCTTGTCTAGAATTATAGCCTAGTATTAGTCAATTACGGTTGGTGTGGTTGAGTTAGGTTTGCTACTACTTACTAGTACGAGAGTGCTCCTGTTGTGCCGATTTAGCATCCACAGAGGTTTATTCTATAGTGGAATTATAGCCATTCGATATTCAGTTAGGGTTCATGTTGTTGTGTTAACATGGGTTTAGTGCTGTTATGACTGGAAATGTTGATATTTTCTACTAGTAGTTGTTCTTTAGTTTTAATAGTACATTGCTCTTTGGATCAGTTTTGATTTGAATGATTGTGAGGTGCTGAATTGGCTTGTGTGCGCCTAATTTGCAGAATGTACTCCAATGATATTGTTGGACTTCATACTGATGTTTGTTGCTGTGAAACTTTGGATATGACTCCTTGGGGAGTTTAGTGTGCTTAAGGGTTTATTTGGTGGTTTTCATCTTGGTGTTCAGGTAGTCGTATGAATTCCCCATTAATTGATGTGTGTGGCTATGTTCTGTTTGTTTATCCATTTTCATATGTGTGTGGTTATGAATTTTCAGTTGCAATTTGTTCTCATCCAAGAATTCTTTTGTATGTTTCATTGTTAACTATACTTGTGCACTGACGAATTCCAGTTTCCCCTGTTGAAATTAGATTGTATATACGTGTTATGGGGTTATTGAGTCCTTGATGAAAGTGCACATCTTCCTGATTGCCTCATGCAGTTTGATTTTTGTTAGTCAAGCACTCCGGCATGTTAATGCTGCTGTTGAATGTATGTTTTCAGTTTTTATTGTTTGTCAATTTTTGCAGTGTAATGGTGAACTGGTTCTGTAACTTTTTAGTGCCTTTGTGCTAAAGCATACTGACATTCTTCTGGTTCCTGTTTGATTAAGTTGAGTTGTTTGATTTTGTGGTCTCGATCAGTGAATCAAATCTTGAATCTTGCCTGGAAGCAGTTACAATCCTTCCTTGTTTGTGGTTGAATTGGGGGGGGGGGGATGCTGGTATGCATGTGATAGAAATCTGGCATTAGATGCATTTGTTTTTGAGGTCCCTGGATTTGATATTTTTTTGTCCCATTTTGCTTGGTAAGTTCTGTGCAGATCCTTCTGTCCCATTTTGCCTGCTACTTATTTGGTTGTGTTTGGTTCGTTATAAGTATGAGATGTTTATTCTGCAATAGAATTAACAGCTAAGTATATTACTCAATTACGGTTGGTTTGGTTGTGTTAGATTTGCTATTGCTTACTAGTACAAGAGTGCTCCTGTTTTGCCGATTTAGCATCCACAGGTGCATGGTTTATGAGGCGTCGCCTAGACGACAAGGCGTGGTAGAGGTGCTGGGTGTCGGGGTTGCCACAACCTCTGCGTGTATGGCGTCCGCCTCATAGGATCAGGCGTCGCCTAGGCGCAAATGGCGTTGGGCGGACGCCTACAGTACCGCAGTGGATGCCGGATGCAATTCTGCAGGGAATGGATGGGAAATCGACCACGGGTGGGTGGGACATTGAGCACGTGTCCGAGCCAGAAGACCCGTGGCGGAAAGTGACCGCATATATGTTCTTGCGTGGAAAATTTCCCGCTTGGCGGCATTTACCGCGTGTGCGGGCAGCTTCACGGAGAGAGAGGGAGAGGAAAAGAGTAGGCCTGAGGGCAGGAACTCTTGGCTGCGGCGGCGGCGGCCCTGCATCTCCGCTTGCTGCTCATCTGCTCGAGTCCAGCGGCTGCCCGCATCTTCCATGAGGCCGCCCCTGCATCTCCGCCTGGCTGCGCAAGTCCACCAGCAGTCCGCACCTGCTCCCCCGTCTCCGTCGACCGGCCGGACCTGGGCCTAGTACGCTCCCTGCCTCCTCTCTGCTTCGAGTCGCCATCGCCGTCCGCAGGTCCATCTGCACCTCACCTGTCCGTCCGCTTCGAGTCGCCGTCCGCAAGTCCATCCGCACCGCACTTGTTTGTCTGCTTCAACTCTGTCCCCTGCCTCCTCTTGTGTTTTGTCTCACCAAAATCTCCCATCTGTCTGCCGCTTTTCATATTTGTTTGCTCTGGCTTTGCTCATTGATGGACTTGTGGTGCATCTACCCTGCTTTCAATACTGTGTGCTGCTTTCTACTCCCTCCGTTTTAAATTATAAGTCGTTTTGACTTTATTGGTTCATCCATTTTGCTATGTATCTAGACATATTATTATATCTAGATGCATAGCAAAATGGATGTACCAAAAAAGTCAAAGCGACTTATAATTTGGAACGGAGGGAGTATATTTTATTATTGGCCTGTCACATACTAAGGAGTAGAATAATGCCTGCTTGTGCTTGGGTTGTTATTTTCTTTGAGCATTACGTAACGCAAAGCACAAGGATCTTTCTTTGATTAGTATAATATCTGTTTGGGTTCTTTCTTTAATCTGTACACTTTTACAGAACACAAAGTAGAAGTTTTCCTTTGATTAGTATAATACTTACTGATTAGTAGTACTCCCTTAGCTGTGCTAGTATGTGCTGGTCTCAAGCACTAGGAATAAATAAGGTCTGTATGTGCTGCACTAGTATCTACAATTCTAGCTTACACACCACCTTCGTGGCGCCTAAAATGTGCATATGGCGTTGCCTAAGCGTCCACCATAAACACCTAGGCGTTGTGAAGGGGGTAGGGCACCGCGCCTCGCCACAACCATAGTTTTTACGGCGGCGTGGCGAGGCGCGGCGACCCACCACCTTCACACCTTTACAGCGTCTATGGCGCGTGGCGTGGCGACGCCATACACACATCGGCGTGGCGAATACATACATTATAGTCTAGGATATTAGGAAATTATATTGACAAATGGTAATGCAAATGTAGCTTAAAAGGTATAGTCTACAATATTAGCAAATCAAAATAGCAATGTAAATGTAGCAAGGAATTTTAATTACAAGTACATGGGGATCAATAGAGGATAATGGAGATCGATGTGGCTTCACGAAATCGCAGGTAAATATGTTATTGTAGATATATAAATATATAGATTATGTGCTAATTTGTCAAAATATGTAAGAAAGAAAAAAGAAATGAAAAAGAAAAGAGATGGTATGGGCTTTTATTTAGTGGCCCATCTAAAAAAGCCCACGCACCGCCGCAGTCTTTACCCTAGCACTAAGGCACACAGCCTGATAGCCGCCGCCGTTTCTTATCTTCCTCGCAGCGCCGCCGCTCCATCTTCTACTCCCTCCCCCACTCGCGCTCGGCATGAAGGCGACGCTCCATCTTCTGCTCCGTCCCCCACTCGCCCCCACTCGCGCTCGGCATGAAGGCGACGGAGGCGGCGCTCAGGCTCGGGCTCTCAGCGACGGCGGGGCAGTCCCAGGCTCGGCGGCGGCGTCAGCGGCTCCTCCTCCCGCCTCTCGCCAGTCACCTGGTGCCCTCGCCTCCGTCCTCCGCACACCGGCTGGCGACCCTGCGTACGCACCTCCCTCTCCCCTCCCGCCTCCGCTGGACCGTCGACGGCGCACGACCCCTGCAAAAGGGGGAGGCCGACGGAGGGCTGCTTGCGGTTGCGTCTCGGGCTCGGTCTCGGAGGGCTCCAATCGGCCACTCGGCCTATACAGGTACCCTCACGGCCTCACCCTCACCCTCACCATCTATTGCGCCCGCCACAGCGCACAAAGGCGCCACAGGACGCCAAATCGGCGCCACGGGGACGCCACGGCGCTATGGCGGACGCCATACATGCCGGAGCCGTGGCGTCGCCGTGGCGAGAGCCAGAAAAACGCCACGGCGATATGGCGACGATATGGCGTCGGTATAGCGACGCCTTAACAACTATGGCCACAACGCCTCAAAAACCATGCACAGGTGTTTATTCTGTAGTGGAATTATAGCCATACGATATTCAGTTATGATTCATGTTGTTGTTTTAACATGGGTTTAGTGCTGTTATGATTGGAATTGTTGATATTTTCTACTAATCGTTTTTCTTGGATCAGTTTCAGTTTGCATGGTTGTGAGGTGCTGAATTGGCTTTGTGTGTGTGCCTGAGTTGCAAAATGTACGCCAATGATCTTGTTGGACTTCATGCTGATGTTTGTGGCTGTGAAACTGTGGATATGACTTGAGAGTTTAGTGTGCTTATTAAGGGTCTATTTGGTGGTTTTCATCTTGGTGTTCAGGTAGTCATATGAATTCCCCATTAAATTTTTTTCTCAAAAACGCAGGAGAGCTGTGCCTCATTATATTAAGAAGAATGGAAGGGGTTAGAGCCCTACAACACACACCACACACAACCCCACACAAATTGATGTGTGTGGCTATGTTCTAATTGTTTATCCATTTTCATATGTGTGTGGTTATGAATTTTCTGTTGCAATTTGTTCTCATCCAAGAATTCTTTTGTATGCTTCATTGTTAACTATACTTGTGCACTGACAAGTTCCAATTTCCACTGTTGAAATTAGATTGTATATACGTGTTATGGGGTTATTGAGTCCTTGATGAAAGTGCACATCTTCCTGATTGCCTCATGCAGTTTGATTTTTGTTAGTCAAGCACTCCGGCATGTTAATGCTGCTGTTGAATGTATGTTTTCAGTTTTTATTGTTTGTCAATTTTTGCAGTGTAATTGTGTAATGGTGAACTGGTTCTGTAACTTTTTAGTGCCTTTGTGCTAAAGCATACTAACATTTCTTCTGGTTCCTGTTTGAATAAGTTGAGTTCTTTGATTTTGTGGTCCTTCTCGATCAGTGAATCAAGTCTTGAATCTTGCCTGGAAGCAGATACAATCCTAACTTGTTTGTGGTTGAATATGGGGGGATGCTGGTATGCATGTGATAGAAATATGGCATTAGATACATTTATTTTTTTAGATCCCTGGATTTGATAATTTTTGTTTGTTTGTTCATTCTATTTTTGTTGCTTTCTGTTATGTTTGTTGGTAGACAAACCTGTTATTAGAACAAGTGATTCTATGTTAATTTGTACAATTTGAGTTTTGTATTGTTTGTTAGACAACCATCTCATTACATGGGCACACTGAATGATTTTATTCAGTGTAAACAGCAGTTTTTTTTTAATCTGCCCATTTATTTTGGATGTGTATGGTTTGTGGAACCAGTCTAATCACAGAAATTAAACTCTCTTTGATGCATTTATTATGTAAATTGAGAGATGGATGAAGCTTTCTTAATGTTTCTTTACATGTGGAACCTGTATTGTGGGAATCATTGCTCTTGCAATAGTATGCCATTCCATAAAATAAGGACATCTAACTGGCCTCAGATAATTGAATTTTCGCCTATCCTTCTTTGTTTCAGGGGTTACAAGCGATTCTTTCGGCGAACTGCCCTTGAAGCATCAGACTTTCTCAAAGACGATTGTCTGAAGATAAATTGCACTGTGGGAGTTGTTGTGTCAACTATTGATTACTCCAGACCACACTCTATCCATGTTCCAGACTCAGACATCGGCTATGATTTTGGTTCACTGTTGGACAGTCAGGAGGGTGTTGATGTCATTCTTAATGTGGGAGGAGAGAGGTTTCATGCCCATAAGTTGGTGTTGGCTGCACGGTCTCATGTATTCAAATCTCAATTTTTTGATGATGAATCTGATGGAGAGAAGAGTGAAGTTAATGAGACTGATGAACTAAAAGAGTTCTCTATTGATGATATGGAGCCAAAGGTTTTCAAGGTCCGTTGCTGTTCTTGTATTGTGTTTATCCTTCTAGTAAAACAGTGACTAGAAAGTATTTGGTGAATATTTGTTGCAGGCAATGCTTCACTTCATCTATAGAGATACCCTTGTTGATGATAATGAGTTGGGTGCGTCAAGCTCTGATGGTTCTATCTTCGATACTCTGGCAGCTAAGCTGTTGGCTGCAGCCGACAAGTATCACTTACCAAGGCTAAGATTGCTGTGTGAGTCTTACCTGTGCAAGGGCATATCAGTGGCCTCAGTTGCAAGTACGCTAGCATTGGCTGACAGGCACCGAGCCATGGAGCTTAAAGCTGTTTGCCTAAAATTTTCTGCAGAAAATCTTTCAGGTACTTAAACTTATCATACCAGATATTGCTTATGATTATTTCATCCAAGTGGCCCCGTTATTTGCTCCGGGAACTCGTCAGTTGAAAAATATTTTGTAATGTATGAGTGTATGGCCATGCACTGCGTGTTCTTTCTTTTGGTCATTATTCTGGCACAGAAAATTCTCTTGAACTTGGTCAGTTAAACTTTTTGGCTTTACTTCTTGTGGAAATATGCATTCGACTATTACAGATGCTTTTTAAATACAGTTTGCTTGAGGCACCTACATGGTTACAGTTTGCTAGGCATTCATATAATCAGCTGTATATGTCACCTGAGTGCCATATTGGTGCAATAGTTTTTAACGACCTAGACTGTGTTAGCATTTTTTACTAAGATTTTAAGCTATCAACAATTCGGTAGGTAGCATGCAGATGCAGTTATGTGTTAGTGTCTTCTGATAGCAATACATGGGTCATGGGTTCTCTACTTATTCTGCACGTAGTACATTAGCAGCCTCAATTGTGAATAGAAGGTAGTGTCTAATTGGTTACTTGCACTACTCCTAGCCTGTATTGAGCATAATGCAGTCTAGGCTAAGGCAGCATGAACATATGCAATGGGATGGTGTTTGGTTGCCTGTATTGTATGTGATCACCTTCCCACCCTTTTGGTAAGAGTAAAATGTCACCTCCATCTTCTTCCTCCCCCACTCCTGTCTGCCTCTTTTTGGCATTGCTTGGACCGCCTGAGATGGAGGAGCGAGGAGAGCCGGAGCCGCATTTGGGCCAGAACTCGTGGATGAGGTGGAGGTGCACAAGGTTGAGGATGCCGTTAAGCGTGGCGGCACGTGCCATCCTGAGGCGCGCGGTGCGCCCAACGTGGGGACGCAGAGGACTGTGGGCTCGGGGAGAGCGTGTGTTATGACCGACGTCATGTACCAACGCCTGGTCCGACCCAGTCGCTATGCCACGCCGGCGGTTAGGGGCTAGGCGCCCATGATTTGATCTCCCTAGATATTTTGCTTCTTTCCATTATTATAGGTTCTTGATTGATTGATCGGTTTGTTAGGAGAGGGATAAATACCCCTAGACAGTTTTTGAATGAATTAAGCAAGGCAATTATCTTTGCTTGGCCTCAAGGGCTTTCCCTACGCATGTCTCTCTCGTTCGCTCGTTGCTGTGCAGCAGCCTTGCTCCCACACCAGCACGGCTCCTTCTCGCCGACGGGCGAATCAACCCCGGCCACCAATCTCCTACCCGTACGCCTTACGTAGCCACGGTAGGATCCCTGATCCTATCAATTTGGTATTGGAGATGCCGGGTGACGACGACAAGGAGCAGCCGCTGGTTCCGCCACTGGCCGTGGAGGCCACTGCAAAGGCCCTGGCCGACATCGCCCAGTAGCTAGCCAATCTCTCCACCCACCCGACGATCGTGGCGAGCCAACAGGCGTCTTCCTTGGCCAGTGCCATGCCCCCAGGGTTTCCCTACGGGTTGTCGGGTACGGCACCACGACTTCTCCCTCTGCCGCCGCTGCACCAACCACAACCACCACCGCACTGTCCATTGCGCCTGCCACCGCTGCACCCTCCGCATCACGCACCAACCATAGCCACAAGAATTCTGGGTCGATCGGGTCGAGAGACGTGGGTTGATAATTGAAAAAAATGTGGTACAAGGGGGGTATGCCTCTGCGGAACGAGAACCAAACATTTGGTACGTGAATCTAAAGGTTATGGTTCGATGTCCCTGGTATGGAGCATGGAGTTGTGGGTCGCGACTCTAGTGGTTTTGGGTTTATGACCCCGGTATGAAGTCTGGGGTCGAGGGCCGCATATTGGAATCGATTCTTTTTTCCTTTTTTGCGACTCTACCCATTAGGAAACAAATCACAGGAAATTTTTACGGATGGAATTCTCCCGCCACATGCGACACATTTTCTCCAAAAACTAAAATACAGCGCAACATGTACAGTCATTAGAAAACAAATAAAAATTAGAGAGCTGCTTAGTCCGTCGTTGCAAAATCCAGAAGAGAAAAAACACGCTGCGGGCCTATGCTGTGCTCATGGCGGAGGGGACTGGAATCTGGAGGCGATGTCAACGTGACGATGGCTTGAGCCCTCGATGGGATTCCTTGTCCGCCATTCACAACGATTGGATGCCGCCTCCTGACCGTCGACGGAGATGCCGGTGCGGTGGCTGTCCAGCGAGCGCCTTGGCCTCAATTCGATCCCGCTTCCGTCATGACCGTCGATTGAGATGCCGGCGATGCCATGGCCAGGCCAGCGGCGACGCCGGAGATTGGCGAGTTGGCGACAACCTCAAGCCCGATCCATAAGTCTTTCTTCATCTGCATCTCGCCGTCTTCGAACCATGCGGCAATGGGGGCTGCGACCCATATAGGATTGGGACTTGTCCCTTCTTGAACCTCTGCTACAATGGGTGCGCAACCCGTCCAAAAATGGGATGTGGACCCATCTTGTCCCCGTACCTGGATTTGGGTCGGCGTACCTGGTACGTGGTTCGTGGCTTCGATCCTGAACCCTGTGACTATGGTACCAACTCTAGGTCCGACCTAGTGGCTAGGCCACGCCGGCGGTTAGGGGCTAGGCAACCAATATTTTTTTTTGATCGGGTACACCTTGGACGCACACAACCCACACACTCCACACTCACCACACGCGCGTGCGCGTCCGTACACACGCAAAGAGGAGATTGGGAGGCTCTCTAGCCTCTAGTGCGCGGGAAACACGCAGTACCACCAAACGCAAACGCGTTCGTGTATACCCTAAAATTTCTGGAAAAAATTCCAGAAAAAGGTGCGACACTAGGGTTTGAACTCTTGTGGGTAGTGTCCCACTGGACAGCCCTACCATTGGACCACAGGCCCATTCGCTAGGCGCCTAGGATTTGATCTCCCTAGATATTTTGCTTCTTTCCATAATTATAGGATCTTAATTGATCGGTTTGTTAGGAGAGGGATAAATACCCCTAAACAGCTTTGGAATGAATTAAGCAAGGCAATTATCTTTGCCTGGCCTCAAGGGCCTTCCCTACGCGCCTCTCTCTTGTTCGCTCGTTGCTGTGCCGCCGCCTTGTGCCCGCACCACCACAGCTCTTGCTCGCCGCCGGGGGAATCGACCCCAGCCACCGATCTCCTACCCCTACGCTTTACGCAGCCACGGTAGGATCGCTGATCTTATCAGCATGGTGAAGGATAAGGAGGGGGAGCGACAGCGAGATCCGTGCACTGAACGTGGCGGTGGTGGTGGAGGCGGAGGTGGTGGCGGTGGCGGTGGCGGTGAAGGTAAGGACAGGTCCAGCGCATCCACCACCGTCTTCGAGCCCAGGTGGGAAGGGACCGTTATGTTTATAGCCTGCCAGGCAAGTTAGGAGACAGGCATTCATCACCAAACAGGTCCGAAGTACGCCGAGAGGGCAGTGTCGGAGGAGAGCAGGGAGAAGGTTGTGTGGTTGGGATGCCCCTTGGCAGTGGTGGTGGTGGCGCGGTGTGGTCATGGTGTCATAGGAGAGCAGGGAGAAGGGCGTGGGTCATGGCAGTGGGCGACATCCATTGGCGGCGGTGGCGTGTTCCATTTTTGCATACTACTACACAATGCAGCCATGAACCCTTCTTTTTCTTCTCTAAGGCCTAAGCCTGCATAACGTCTAGCGCGGGCATCCAAACACTGCTGACCTGCACTATCAAAGCCTGGATATGCTCTAATGCAGGCAACCAAGACCCCAACTGAATTAGATAGACTGTGGACTGCAACATATTGTCATTAGCAGGTTCAGATTTGAGATGGACTAATATGGCTTGCTAGATTATAATAGTTATGATGTGTTTCATAATGAAGAAGGTATGAGTTGGTGGACAAGTATATTTTTTTTAAAAAAAACTTTTGTCAGGGCTTGAGATTCTGTTATTGCCAACCTTTCCGTTTCAGCATTGGGTAGTTCCAGGGTTTACCCCTGAATACAAGAAAATTATGCCTCCAGTCAACATACCATCGTTTGATCTTTTGGTTGCTTTATTATTTGCACAATTATGTTTGTACAGCTCCTGGTCCAATTAAGTTTATAAAGCTCCATAACCCATTCCAGATACCCTTATGTCTCTGCAGCTGTAATGCGGACTGACGGTTTCATTTACCTCAAGGACAACTGCCCATCTCTCCAGTCAGAGATATTGAAAACTGTTACAGGGTGTGAGGACCAGTGCAGTAGCATTGGGAAGAGCCAGAGCGTTTGCGGGCAGCTCTCGGACGGTGGCGATTCCAGTGTCTGCAGGGTTAGGCAAAGAACCTGAGGCCAACCCAGAACTGACATGGTTAGCCAGCTCTTGCTCTGTAAATGACGATGGCAATTCGTCTGTAACTCTGTATGTGAAGAAAAACAATTTTAGAGGAGCTGTAACTAGCTGTATCTCATCATGCTCCTTACATCTTACCTGCCATGTTGTTTGTAACTAGTTGACTGTTTCAGTTACTGAATCGATGTGTAGACAGCCCTGCAAAAGCTCACGAGTCACGATAAACATGGTGGTCTTGTGTCTTGGCAACTGGCGTTTGCTGCAGGCCAGCAGCTGTCTGCTACTAACCCTTTGATTCAGTTGTATTCTTCTTTCGACTGGAGGTATGTCAGAAGTCAATTAGGAGGTGATTCTGAGATGATGTCATTTTGCTGCAAAGGTGGTGACAATTTTTTTTGGGACTGTTGACAAGTACACGCAATTTACATCTCTGTTGAGATGGTTCTTAGATGGAGTCATTGTGCTGGAAAGGTGGTGGTGACATTTTTTTTTGGTTTGGATCTGTTGGCATTTGGCAAGTTGGATTTTACATTTCTGTTCGCAAGTATCCGGAATTGTCATTTGTCAGTGTTGAGAGGTGATGAGTGATGACTGATGATTATAAATATAGTATTTGTTGACATATAATTTGTCAGACGGCTCGTAAATTCGGGTGAAAAGTGGTGCGAATCAGGTATCCAGCAGCCTGTTCGGCTGGGATTATTTCCTTTAAACGATTGTAAATTTTTAGTTAGGACAGTAATTTTTTCTTACACTAAATCAGTCAGCAATGTTTCTTCACGATCCAGCAACGAACAAGTCTAGCCAAACGAACAGGCTGCAGGGCGTAAAGTTTTCGGGTGTCACATAGGGATGTTGTATGGGGTATTCGATACTAATAAAAAAAATAAATTATAGAATCTAACGAATTTATTAAGTCTAATTAATATGTCATTAGCATATGTGTTACTGTAGCACAACTTTGTCAAATTATGGACTAATTAGGCTTAAAAGATTCGTCTCGTAAATTAGTTGTAAACTGTATAATTAGTTATTTTTAGTCTATATTTAATACTCAAACATTCGATGAGATATGGAATAAACTTTAGAGGAATATTGACACATACATGGAGTATTAAATATAGACTAAAAAATAACTAATTACACAATTTGAGACTAATTTACGAGATAAATATTTTAAGCCTAATTAGTCTATAATTTGATAACGTTGTGCTTCGTTAACGTATGTACTAATGACAAATTAATTAGGCTTAATAATTTTGTTCCACGGATTAACAAATTCTGTAATTTATTTTACCCTATGCGACGTCGACAGCTCAAAACTTTACCCTGCATTTAAACGACGCCAAATTCTCCTCCCCGCGACACTGACGCATGGGTGCGGTTGCGTCATACTCCATGTCGGTCCCACGCATCAGTGCAAAAAATCACACACGAATTTACGAGGAATGTCCCTGACACCTGGGTCCGCGTCCTGCACCTGTCCTGTCAGACGGCAACGGCAGTGCGGCGCTCGTATTCCCGAGTACGTCGGCTGGTGGGGTCATAGACGCATGGGGCCCGCGCGTCAGCGCCTCCGAGCTGTGTCGCGCGTGGAAACGAAGCTAGGCCGCGGGGAGGGGAGGGCCCACCGCCAGCGTGGGCGTCGCGGCTTCCGCTCTTTCCCACCCGTGAAACTTTTCTCACGCGCACCCATTCCACCCACCACCCCCATCCAGCACCCCATCCTCCCTTTCCTTTCTCTGTCTCGAAGCTTCTCTGATTTCAGACGCAACCTCGCGGGGTCAAGGAGCCAGCCAAAGGGGGGACGGGCGGACGCAGCGAGCGTTCTGCCGGAGATCGAAACCCTAGCCTAGGGTTTGAGGGCGCCGGGCTGCGGCGGCGGCCGAGATGTCGACGCCGGCGAGGAAGCGGCTGATGCGGGACTTCAAGCGCCTGCAGCAGGACCCGCCCGCCGGGATCAGCGGCGCGCCGCACGACAACAACATCATGCTCTGGAACGCCGTCATATTTGGGTAGCTCATCATTCGTCCCGCAGAGTTCGTTTCCCCCTCCCCTCTCCGCCCGGAGTCCGTTAATCCCGTTCCTGCTCTAGGGTTTGATTGAGGGACTCCGGATCTCGTGGAGGGAGACGGGTTCTCAGCTATTCCTTTTCGTTTTACTCGCGTTTGTTGTGCTGATGAGAGGTTCGTGTGGTTTCGCAGGCCGGATGATACGCCGTGGGACGGAGGTGTGACCCCCCCCCCCCCCCCCCCCCCCCCCCCCCCCCCCCGATCTGGTCTGGTGCTCGTTTGGTGATGCTTGTTGTGTGGTTGCTACTTGCTTGCTTGAAGGTAGTTTGATTCGGAATCGTGCAGGTGGAACCGTAGATATTCATGGGGTATAAGATATTTGGTTGTCACAGGAACTGAGACTCATTTGGCACCCCATGACTGTTTTAGCTTGTTCCTGCTGGTTAATCTTTCATGTCTGTCTTGGGGGAGCATTCAGTTATGCGATTCTTTAGCTGTCTGTTGAAAGTTGTCTTATGTCTGCAGAACGTCGGTTAACTGTAGGTTCGAGCTGAAATTCTGTAATGGCTTTGGTCTCAGTTAAATCAGAAATTGACAAATTTTGCATGGCGTACCGATAGCACCCAGTAGGATACAGCTGTAAATCCATTACCGTTTTGGTTACTATTAATTGGAAGCGTCAATTTTTTTTTCGTGGTATACTAAAAGCACCCACTATGTACGCAGTTCCACCTGTGGTGTGCGGAAACTGCCACGTAGATATTAGCAATTCGCGGTTTAGATTTCCTAATTATGAATACTGTCTTATTTCTCATTGTGCACAGGAACTGAGAATTCCATTATGTGATATTTGCGCTATCTGTTGAAACTTGTCTCTGGAGCATGTGTCCGTACTCCGCCAAACAAGGATTAACTGTAGGTTCAAGCTGAAATTCCGTAATGGATTTGGTTTCAGTTAAATCAGAAAACAACCAATTTTGCATGGCGATACCATTAACACCCACTAGGATAGAGCGTTAAATCTGTTAGAGTTTTGGTTTCTGTTAATTGGAAACGACAATTTTTGTGTAGTATACTAAAAGCTCCCACTAAGTAGGCAATTCCACCTGTGGTGTGCGGAAACTGCCATGTAGATATTAGCAGTTTGCAGTTTGGGTTTCCTAATTATGAATGCTCTTTGATTTCTTGGGTTGCTTGGAAATGTTTGCTTGCTATATATCAGCAAATCTTTCGTACCGTTTCCTTGGGTCTGCACTGAGAAGCATGCTGCATAATTGATTCAGTGTTCTGCTGCTTGCAAGACTTTGTTCTTTGTTTTTTATATTGTTATAGATTAGAATTAAGTAGGAAACAAATGACTTCAATGGCAGAGCTAGGGGGTGGCCAGCAGTGGCCAGGCCCTTGTTACTATACTGCTACATTGATTATTTGACACATAGCCCTTGCCAAAGTGATGGGTTCTGGACTTCTGGCTTGTCGCATTCCTTGTTGCGATGTAGTACTATGTTGTTACTTCACTCCTTGATTTCTTGACCCTACCAAAGCCGGGCTGAGCAAGCTACAATCTGGAGCCTAGCCAAGGTATCTTCTCTCCCCTGTTTAGGCAATGCTTCCTTTCCTCAATTCTGTTTGGCTATTGCTGCACTCAATATGTAATTTAGTTCCCATAAGCTTACATTCACTAAATTTACTTTGTTAATCTCACAGGGGTAATCAATAACTGAACTAAAAAGTAAACTTGAGCGATTGAGATATAGTGAAAATGTGGTGACATGATGTCAGTTGGCATCCATTTTTGCGTATCTATCATAGGAAATATCCTCATTGTAGGACTGATAATTTAAAAAGTACAGAGATATCTTCTGTCTCATTTGAAAATGTTATTTTCCATCAAAAAAGGTACATGGTGAAATAATTATTATTGTGAAAAATTGCTCTTTTTGGTGTAAATTAACAAGGGATATTGTAAGGGTGATAGTTTTGGCGGAAATAACTTCTTTATGAGCATTCTTTATATTTGTATTTAAGGGCCCAGTTGGACTTGTCTTTTTGGTGTTTATTAATGTGTGCTAGTAGCAATGTGCAACTATGCTGCATATTTTGACTTAAATGCTACTTTTGACTGGATTATTATTATTTTTGGAATGATGAATTTACTAAGGCATCCTAGATAGGTACACCTGACCCTCTAGTGGACTGATTTGTTGTTCCTCCTTTAGCCCTGTCATTAGTGTTTGTCATCGTTGCATCATGCATGTAGCCTGCTTACTGTGCATATTTATCAGCACATAGCTCCCTGAACCACCCTTATGACCAATGCTTTAGTATATTTCCAATCATGTTTTTTGTGTGATACTATAAATTGAGCTGCTTATCATTTCTTATTTGGAAAACAGCTATCTGGTTCTGCTGAGATATGCTTATGTTATTTTTCATTTTCATTTACTTTCCATTTAAGTTCATGGAAACATAGACTTATATTTAAGCTAGGCATGTGTTACCGATACCACTTTGCCTCTGTATCCTTTGTTTTTTTGCTTTTTTTCCTAATCGTCTTTAGGAGACCCTTGCTTGGTTGATGTAATGATTTCCAGTATTCTATCTGCTATGTTAAATGGTGCCTGTTGCTAATTTTGGATGGTGTGCTTGGCATCTCTTATGTGTGTGCTAAGGAGGTGCTATAATGAGAGAGAAGTGAGGTGCTATACGTTGGACAGTATTGGACCTATTGCCAAGACTAAAAAAATAATATGCACCACCACTCATTCTCTCTCCATCCACCATCCATGTTAAGAAAAGTTGGGATACTATATATTTTTATTACATCCGGAGCTCACCTTAGTACTGTCTAACAGATTTATATGCTGAAGCTTGTTTAACTAGTAGAACACCTTGTTTATGGCTAGCCTTGCACCTTCCTAATTGGAGCTGCCCTTAGCTTCTTGGTGGCATGCACTCTGAACCAATGTTTTCAAGGCGGTAAGGCGAGGCGTGGCGAGTGACTACCGCCTTACGCTTAGGCGAGGCGACGCCTTACCAACTAAAGGAAATTTTAAAACAGCAGCTCAGAGCAGTATATAGATTTTTTTGAGCAAACTCGGAGCAGTATATAGATGATAAAGAAAAAAGGAAAGGAAAAAAAGAAAAAGAAAGGAGGAGTAAGAAGCCCAGCCCACGTGCACCAAGCAGCCCATGTGGCCCTCGCCCTAGTAGCCCTAGCGTGTCTTCATCTCTCTCGGTCTCTCCTGCATTGCGCCGCCGCCGCAGCTTCCGCCTCTGCCCATCTCTCTGCCTCTTCCCTCCCGTTCCCTCCGCCTCCGCCCACCTCTCTCTCTCTCTCTCTCTCTCTCTCTCTCTCTCTCTCTCTCTCTCTCTCGATAGTGGAAGAGGAACAGAGGAGGTGGGGAAACAGCAGCCTGTCGCGCGGATGGGGAAGAGGGTAGGGGGAGGTGGAGCGGCTCGTGTCCTGCTCGATGGAGGACCAGAGGAGGCGGCGGGGAAACAGCAGCCCGCCGGCGGCTGCTCCTCGCGCGGATGGGGAAGAGGGGAGGGGGAGGAGGAGCCTATTCTTGAGGCGGAGGCTCGCCGGCAGCGGCTTCTCCCGGCGGCGCGGGCGAACGCGTTCACGCGGGCGAGCAGGTAGGTCCGTCTTCCCCGCGAGCGCTCCTCTCTCTGCTCTCTGATTTCTCCCGCGCTCCTCTCTCCATGCGCGCGGGACTGCACTTTTCCCCCATCCTTTCTCCCGTGCTCCCGCGTTTTCCCACCGCGAGCATCCCGTATGGCGCCCGCCTTGCTCGATCTGGGAAGAATCGGACGCCAAAGCGACGTTTTCCGGATGCCACAGGCCTAAGGCGGACGCCATACGAATTTGAGGCGAGTCGTCTGCCAAATCGTCTGGCCTGGAGCGCCTTGGCGATTAGGCGACGCCAAAGCGACGCCTTAAAAACATTGCTCTGAACATTCTATTGAAGTCATACTTAGATTGTTATGGTATGATGTAACTTAGATTGTTACCTAGAAATGTTGACTGAGTTTATCTAGTGAAACTAATATGATATATGGGCCTGTGAAGTTTGGCTTTAAACATGGATGTAGATTTTGCTTGCCTAGACTATTAGAGAAAATGCTATGGTCCATTTACACTCATGCATGCACACAGTCCAGTCACTGCATCTGGGTTACCATATATAGGTTTTGGGTCTGGACCATAATAACTTAAGTAGTGCAAGCACTCAAGCACGAATGAAGGATGCTTGAGTTACATCTGTGTTCTCTGCTTTTATTTTTGCTCAGTGACATACATTAGTACCTCCACTTTTTTTCAATGGGGGCATTAGCTCTATTCAGGCACTGGGTTGCACCTAGTGCCTAGTAATCGATTAGTTAGGCTAGGTGGCTTTTTGGGCTGCCTAGGATCACTTCTTAAAGCTCTGTCTGAATGGAGTTGTAGTTACTGTACTGCTAGTACAAATGAATAGTGCTAAACTGCTAAATGTTCTAGCATTTATGGTTCAGAGGACAAATTGAAATGAATCTTTCAGATATGATCATCTCACTCCAGATGGAACTGGTTATTTTCTTTTTCTTTTTCGAACATCAACGAACATAGCAACTATATTCATTTACCAAGATTTTTCTAGGTTCAAGATGTGTTAGGAATTGTCCGTTTATGAGAATATTGTCTGGTCTCCATTTATTTCTTGAGAAAACTAGGACTGTTTGGTAGTTTAATTAGTTTCTGATTCTATACAGGCGAAAACTAGAGTCACTTTACCGGATCAGGTTTGGTACTGATCTTTCTAGATCAAGCGATATTTATTTCCTGGTTGAGTTGCATGGTTAAACCTCCAACCTGGAGTTTGTAGATCTTTACCACCTGCTTTAGTCATTTTATGGTTACAAGGAATCAACTTTAACCTCCAACTTGTTTATATGTGCAAGCTAGTCTAGCATGATTTAATGTCTTAATATACTCTCTCTGTGCTACAGCAATCTGACCCTGTTACTTTATATGTAAAGTATATTGTATCTGGGAATTGTTTGTACATCCTTTTTTTGCTGTGTCATATTGTTAAGAACCACTCGCAAAGAGACATACGTGATTAATGAAATTGAATTTAATGGATTATCCTCAGAAGTTATGAAAGCTGTTTTTATACTGGGATACTCTCTTATTGACTTTCAGTTAGGTTCATGTTTTTTCTTGATTCAACACTGCGGCTGTGATGTTTCACTCGTTTTACATAACCTTGAAACATGTGGGAAACGTTTTGAATGTGTGCTGAAAATTCAATGTCTATTTTTCTAGTATGTTAAGGCCGTGACTTCTATTGATTTTCATGTGTCAATAAGGTCAATGAGGTTTCCCTAGCCATAGCATGCTGGGATTTTTAAATGGCTATGTGCTATTATGTTAGCATTGCAAAGTTCACTAACTATTGACTGTATGTAACATCTATAGGCACGTTCAAGCTTACTTTGCACTTTACAGAAGATTACCCAAACAAGCCACCAACTGTTCGATTTGTCTCTAGGATGTTTCATCCAAATAGTAATCTCTCTCTCCCTCCCTACCTTTTTTTTTGCTGACTCCCTCATCCCCAATTTCTGTCTTTGTGCATGTTAACATCAATCTCAATTTTGATTTTGTGGAAAGTGGTGTAACATTTTATTATTCATGCAGTATATGCTGATGGAAGCATCTGCTTGGATATCCTACAGAACCAGTGGAGTCCTATATATGATGTTGCTGCAATTTTGACTTCTATTCAGGTACCTTGCACTTCTGAGCGGACTTTTGGTGCAAAAATGCATGTGTAGTGCTAATTGCTAACTTTACAGCATCAAGTTTTAGAGTATTATAAATGTGTTAAAATCTATTCTCGTAATAGCTCAGACGTAGAAAACTGTCTAGCTGCTTGTATTTATATTATAGCTTCCACTTCCAGTTCAGCAATTTCTCTTATCATATACTCCGTCCGTCCCAATATATAAGGTGTAACCACCCCTAGTTCAAAGACCAAGGAACGTATTTAATTCTCTCTCTCAACACTAGTACTACTGCATCGTTGTACCTTCGTCTAGAGAGAGCACGCCTTATATTATGGGACATGAATAAAAAGTGGTTACGCCTTATATATTAGGATGGAGGGAGTAGTTGCAAGTTTATTTTGCATGATGCACATGATTAGCTCTTTCATACCCATTATAATTCACCTCCTATGTACTGAAAGTTGGAAGATACATGGGTCAACATTTGGTATTCCATATAAAATAAAATATATTATTCTTGTGAAATAATGCGGTAGATAAAGGTTTTCTTGCCTCTAACTTAAAATTTACAGAATGCTGGAACTAGTTTAACAGCCCAAAATTATGAAGGTATCTTGTGGACCTAGAACAATTTGAAGGGCAGGCCTGGTGCAGTGGTGAGAGCTGTCTCACTGAGTCACCAGGTCACGGGTTCGAAGCAGCCTCTCCGCAGATTTTGTGGGGGGAAGGCTTGCCTCGGTTTTTCCCTTCCCCAGACCCTATTCATGTGGGAGCCTCCGGCACTGGATCTGCCTCCTTTTTTTATCTTGTGGACCTAGAAGCATAGGACAATGATTGCAAATTAATTTGGTTTGCAAATCGTTGGTCCTGGATAGCAGTGTTTGAAATACTTATGAATGTTAGCAGTGTTTGAAACCTTGGTTGAAGGATGTTAACTAGAGCCATCTTAATGATAGACTTTTATGTTATCGTTATAGAATTCAGTATTCACACACTTCCATCTTTCGATGACTTCTGACTGCAAGTTGTATCAATAATATGTTGTTGTATTAGAACTAACTTGCACTGAACTTGCTTTGCAGTCCCTGCTGTGTGATCCAAACCCAAACTCCCCTGCAAACTCAGAAGCCGCAAGACTGTTCAGCGAGAACAAGCGGGAGTACAACCGCAAAGTCCGCGAGATTGTGGAGCAGAGCTGGACAGCCGACTAGTGCAGGAGGATGCTCATCGTGCCCGAAAGGGCACAATAAGAAATCGTGAAAAAAAAACTCCTTGTGTTTCTGGTTCGCCAGGCTTGTCGAAACATTGAAGAACTCCAGTGATTGGTTTATAGTCTGTCTGTCGTCATGGTTTTGCCCCGATCAAGAGCCCTTGTTGCTCATGGTGGTGGCCTGTCCCTGTCGTAATGTAGCGGTTGTTGTTGACCTATGCTTCTCATGAATTAAAAGGATCCTGCTTATGTACAAAAAATATTGCGTGGGAATGTTTGTTTGATGGACCCCTGAAATCATGTTGCTCTTGCATTGTGGGCTCTGCATCTATCGCGGGTACAGATGGAGCACACTCAACTTGGACCAGGGTAGTTTGCCTTGCGGCTCTCTGGGTCACTTGTGTTGGCAGCAAGGCAGACAAGGTCGATCTGGAACAACAACAACAAAGTCTTTAAGTTCTAAATAAGTTGAGGTAGGCTAGAGTTGAAACCCAACAGAAGCAATCAAGGTTCAGGCACGTGAATAGCTGTCTTTCAAACACTCCTATCTAAGGCTAAGTCTTTGGGTATATTTCATCCTTTCAAGTCTCCTTTTATTGCCTCTACTCAAGTCAACTTCGGTCTTCCTCTGCCTCTCTTCACGTTACTATCCTGACTTAGGATTCCATTACTCACCGGTGTATCTGGAGGTTTCCGTTGCACATGTCCAAATCATCTCAACCGGTGTTGGACAAGCTTTTTTTCAATTGGCGCTACCCCTAATCTCTCACGTATATCATCGTTCCGAACTCGATCCCTTCTTGTATGACCGCAAATCCAACGCAACATACGCATTTCCGCGACACTTAGCTGTTGAATATGTCGTCTTTTCGTAGGCCAACATTCTGCACTATACAAAGGTCGTTCTGGAAATGAGATTCAAATTTTTTCCATTGCTTGAGGTGGTGTCCTGAAGT
Organism: Miscanthus floridulus; assembly: GCF_019320115.1. Classification (NCBI taxonomy): domain Eukaryota; kingdom Viridiplantae; phylum Streptophyta; class Magnoliopsida; order Poales; family Poaceae; genus Miscanthus; species Miscanthus floridulus. Next base: position 11,725,819 of record NC_089583.1, on the reverse strand, counting down.
CCTGATCATTCCGCACCTGAAGTTTGAAGATCGCATGATCATGGTGGGTAACGATCAACGGCTAGGATGAGATCCTGTCCCGATTCTCGCAATGGGGACGAAGACGTACATAATGATGACAGGATGGGCGGTCGGCGCTGCATGCCGGAGGACCACTGGCGTTCACGATTTAAGGATTGCGGTGGCTGTCTGCCATTGCTGTCTGGACAACGGCACAGCCGCAGCATTGAACTGTTGGCGAGCAGTGCACAGTGCACTCACTAATCCTCGACTTGCCAGTGTGCCTGTTTGGCCTTCTGACTCGTGATGCCATCTTGCAATGCAAAGAGCCAAATGTGCTGCGAGAAGTCACGCTTGGTCCTACTGAAAGTCTGAAACCTCTAATAAGGTTGACGCAAATACAGTTTGTGCTTACATAGTCAAACGATCCATATAGTGAATGAATCAATGAGGGACAGATAAGAAAATAAGAAAAAGGTGGATTTGAAGAAGCAATAAACCAGTGCTAGTAGGCCAAACCAAAGGGGACCTGTACACATCCTGGGGTACTAGTAGACTAGTGGTAGCAATATATATGCAAGTTCCAGCTTCAGCTGCAGCTGCAGCTGCTGTACACTTAAGCCTCACGTTATTCTGTCACGTCCGTTCTTCCTCGCAGCAGTACGAGCTGACCAACAAAATCTCACCTCACAGCGGAAGATCTCGCTTCATGCCTCGCCGCCTGATCGCCCAACAACAGCCGCATCTTCGTCTCAAATCTCAACCTAAAAACGTCCAAGAACACGCGCAAAATACAATGTCAGTTTCAGAGCCTGTTTAAGCTGATCATGGTTCCAGGTAGCACAGAAGAAAACTTGAGGAGTGGAAGAAAGGATCGCGGTCACCTAATAGGCTAGGCGTAGGCGTCCGTCCTGGTGATGATGGGGTCCCTGGGGATCTGCGACGGCGACAACGGCGACTCCTCGCTGGTGGTGCTCCGTGAGTCCCCGCGCCAGTCGTCCTGCACCTGCGCCGCGAACTGCAGGTTCCACAGCACGTCCTCCACGGACGGCCGCTGCGCGGGCTCCTTGACCAGGCAGCGCAGGCAGATCTCCATCACCGTCCGCGCCGACTCGTCCGAGCACGCCCGGCTCACCGCCTGGTCCACCAGCACCCGCCGCCGACCCGGGCTCTCCGACGTCAGCGCCGACTGCAGCTGCACACGTATTTACACAATGCCGAGCGAGTTCAGGTTCAGTGGTTCAGTCAGCTGGCCATGGAACAATTGACCAGTGAATGTGGTGATCATCACCTGCTCCTTCATGATCTCCACCTCGTGTATGGACGTGATGGGCCTCCCGGTTACGACCTCCAGCAGGATCACGCCGAAGTCGTAGATGTCGATCTTGTCGCCGTTGGGCACCCTGCAAAATTGTTATTTTTTTCAAAGAACAATCGTTAACAAGATCGATCCATCATGTTTATGTTCAGAACTGGCGATAGAAACCTTTACGTACGTACCTGTCAGATGGATACTTGCTTCCTCCTCCTCCCTACAAAAAAGATGGCACGAAATTAAGCGACGTTAGTTCATGCCACAGCGAGTGGTCTCTTTATACCTACATACATTGTTCAGAGACAGGAATGTGCTTTTACTTACCTCGGATTTGGCGGTCTCGGCGAGGATGGGGATGTTGTAGCTGCCGATCTTGGCGACGAGGTTCTGGTCCAGGAGGATGTTGGTGATCTTGAGGTTGTTGGCGAAGAGGCCCGGCATGATGCCCCCGTGCAGGAACTGGATGCCCTTGGCCACGCCGATGGCCGCCGAGATCCTCTGCACCCAGGGGAGCTTCCTCCCTTCGGTCCCCTCTGAATCAACGAAGAACAAGCGTCAGCTATGTATGTATGATCCCTTGGATGGACATCGACGATGCGGCGACGACGACGACGACGAGAGCGACCGAAGAACAAGACACGACGGCAGTGGCACTCACGCGAGATCCTGCTCCGGAGGTTCCCGTTGTGCACGTACTCGAACACGAGGTAGAGCTGCGTGACGGTGGCATCGTCGAGGTTGTACTCGAAGCAGTGTCCCAGCGCGCTCACCAGGTGCCGGTGCCGCAGCCTGGAGATCATCTCCACGTGCCGGTTGAACGCCGCCGCCTGCGACCCCCGCCGCGCCACCCGCAGCGACCGGATCGTCACCTCCGTGCCGTTGCTGAGCATGCCGCGGTACATCTGCCCGTGCGCGTCCTGCCCCATCAGCCGCGACACCTCGAAGTTGTTGGTGGCCGCCTCCAGCTCCACCAGCGAGAAGCTTCGGTACGCCGGGATGCCCAGCGCGCCCTGCAGCTTCACCGTCTGCGAGATGTACCGCGCGTTGGCGAACAGCTGCGACGGGTACGCGCCGCTGATGGACATGGACATGGACGACGCGGCGTGCTCCACTAGACGCCGCGGGGGACGAGCCTTGGCGCGCCGCACGGCCGCTTTCCGCGCTGCGAGGAACGCGGCCACGCCGGCGAGCGCCGCGATGGCGAGCGCGGCCGCCATGGAGCTGGCCACGATCCCGGCCTTGGCCTTGGCCTTGCCGCCGCCGCGCGCCTGGACGGGCACGATGCCCACCGCCATCGCCTGGTTCTGGCAGAACAGGGCCGGGTGCTGCGTGCCGGCGGCGCTAGTGCCGGACAGGCAGTTGGACGCCGCCAGGAGCGTCACCTTGGAGGAGGACTCGTCGTTATTGTTGTTCTTGCCCGCGTCGCTACCGGCGGCGGCTCGCGTCGTCAGGCACGACGGGAGCGTCCCCGTGAGGAGGTTGGATGACACGTCCACGAACCGGAGGTTCTCGCCGCAGGACATGTTGGCGGCGAGCAGGCCCGTGAGGCGGTTCCCGGCGACGCTGAGGTACTCGATGGGCGGCAGCGCGAGCAGCGCGGGCGGGAACGGGCCGACGAACCGGTTCCTCGACACGTCGAGGCGCTCGAGGAGGTAGAACGAGGCGACCTCCTCGGCGGGGAGCCCGTTGCCGAAGCGGTTGCCGCTGAGCACGACGCTGGCCACCTTCCGCCCGAGCCGCGGGAACGCTGGCCCCAGCGAGTTGTTGGCGAGGTCCACCACCTGGAGGTTCGTCAGCGCGCTCAGGTCCGGCACCGCGCCGGAGAGGTTGTTGCACGAGAGCGTCAGCGACCGCAGCGAGCCCATGTCCCGGACGGACTCTGGCAGCGCTCCCTGCAGCGAGTTGTTCCGGAGGCTGAGCACCACCAGCGACGGCAGCTTCCCGAGCCACCCCGGGAGCTCGCCGGAGAGCATGTTGTCGTCGGCGATGAACGTCTGGAGGCTGCCGAGCCGGGACAGGCCGTCCGGGAGGTGGCCGTAGAGGTAGTTGCCGCTGACGTTGACGATCTCCAGCGACGCCAGCCGCGACACCTTCCCCGGCAGCGGGCCCCAGAGGCCGAGGCCGGTGAGCGTCAGCACCCGGAGGTCGGGAAGCCTCGTCAGCGTCGTGAAGAAGGCGTCGACGCTGAACGTCTTGGGCAGCGGGCCGCCGCCGGGACCCATGATGTGGAGCTGCGTCACGCTGTCGCCGTAGCACTCGACGAAGGCGGAGGCGGTCTTGTAGTCCCCGCCGTAGCAGAAGTCGGTGCTGTTGCCCCAGGTGCGGAGCACCGGCGGGTAGTTGAGCAACTGCTGGATCTTGAGCAGCGACCATGTCTGCGACGACTGCAGCTGCGTGGACCCAGGCACCATTGCTAGCAGCAGCAGCAGCAATGGCGGCAGCAAGACGAGCAGAGGATGCCTGCAGCTTCCTCGAGCCATTCTTTGACCTTACTTACGCTTGCTAGCTCTAGCTTGCCACAAAGAATTCGTCTCCTCTTCTTTCTTGGAAATCTTCTGATGCTTCGTTGATGATTGCCAGCTTTCTACTACTGCGCAACAGATGACAGCAGCTTGATGGAGGACAGCAAGCGCGGAAATGATGAGCAAATGATCAGAAATGGCGAAAGATTTTTTTCGATCTAAAGCTGGAATCGAAGAGAATGAGACCAGCAATCAATCTCCAGCCTTGTTAATCAAGAACACATCTAGATAGGAAAATATTTCTGTCGTCTGTTTCCCTCAAAAAAAAAAAAAAAATTCTGTCGTCTGAGCTCTGAATGCAGGGAGCCAGCAAAATGAAGGTAGCAACGAACTGGGAACTCACAGTTGTTATTGGAGATAGCTACTGGCGACCAGAAAGAAAAGAAATGTCCAATCCTGCACAGGGAATGGATCTGAGTGGTAGACCACCAATTCTTTTCACCCCCTGGCAAGCAAGCACTGGATGCTAATGCCTCTTCCTCCCCCTGCAGGAACCTCACCACACCAGATTTGCTCCCTTTCTTCAGGAACTGGCAATCAAAAAACAGGGCTGCACAGCACAGGCAATTGCATCGTCAGGTTAAACCAAAGCATCGCCTCAGCAGCAAGATTATTGTTAGCACTGTTACCTACTACTAATTACCGTTTTTAACTCAATACTGAATACTAGTAGTAGTAATTCCAAAAAAACAGAAGTTCAGGAGCTTCAGTTACCTTACAGTTACAGCTACTGGAGCAGCACAGCACTCACTGTCAGTGCTGATGAAACGCAGAGGCCAGCTTGCAATGCAGGGGACTGGGAGAGCATGTGCAGCAGATGAATGCAATGCAACTGATGAACTGGGCTCTCTCTCTCTCTGTCTGAATGGAGCTAGCACTGCAGCATCTACAGTTCATATTATTTTTCCCTTGGGTTTTGTGGGGGAGGGAGGCCGAGGGAGGGAATCGTATGCGCAGTGTGTCGGCTACTACTCTACTGTCGCTGAGCATCACGGGCCTGGGTGCCGTTCGCTTCTCTTATAATCCATTTTTTTCAGCTTATTTTTTTTAACAGTGTTTTTCTCTCACACTAAATCAGTTGGAATGGAGGTGCCGTTCGTTTTTCTTATAATCCACTTTTTTCAGCTTATTTTTTTTAACAGTGTTTTTCTCTCACACTAAATCAATTAGAACAGTGTTTTAGCTTTTTTCAGCGAAGCGAACGAGGCCTGCACGCATGAGGAAAAAGCGACAAGGATTGAGCTGGAAGCTGGAGGTTGGCAAAAGGACAAGGAGATGTGAGCTCAGGGCTATCTTTTCCTCCCCAATCATACAAAAGTTCAGTGCAGGAACCAGGCAGGGAAATGGTTGTTTTTTTTTTGTAGGTTTAGTAATTCTTTTCCATGTATATGATGTGCTTTCCCTCTGCTTCAGTCTGAGGATTTGGTAAAGGTAGGGTGTAACAGCATGTTGTTTTCTGGTAGGTTAACGTTTTCACTTTTCAGTGCAACCTTTTTCTACTTATTATTAGAAATGTTTTCAGTGCAATTTCATTCTTTTTCATAAAAGAAATGATTTTCAGTACAATCAGTGGGAATATAAAATTGAGTCGGTGGAATGACAACATCTGACCACCCTGGGATCTTAGCTAGAGTGGTTTCTTCAATCATTTGAATAGTTTATCTAGTGTTCTGAACATAGAGCATCTGATTTGATCGACTATCCCAGCTTTCAATAGGGACACAGAGAAGATTCAGAATGGGCACTGTTTAATTTCGTGCCCACTTAAAAAAAGAGTTTTAGAAGAACTATAAATGTCAATTGATCAAGTTGCCTGAAAAATTGAAAGTTTTGGTGCTAGGGTGGCCGAATAGCTTGAAATTTTACATCAGCCAGATCTTCATGTCAAAATTGTTCCACACTGGTAGGGCTACTTCTCTGTAGCTTTAATTCCTTTGATTTGACTGGTTTCATTTTTATTTTATTTTTGTCCCTGCTTTGTTCCACCGGTTTGCTTTACACAAAGCTAAGAAGACATTGGGGGGCATCACTTTCACTTAGGTGGCAATTGGCAAACATGCACCAACCAACCCTTTTACTTCACAGGCAAAAGACATCCAAAAGAACACAACTATTAGGTAGATACATACAAATACACTGTAAAATTTGATAACAGAGACATGTAGATAACAGATTTGCCCTGTGAAACAATTTTTTTTTAAAAAAATCATGGATGTTCGGAATCCCTATGAAATAAAACTTTTGAATCTGCAGAGCATGTGTGGTGTGTTCCCACATTGACTTGGATGTTTGTTAGACCTTGGTGCCCACACACTGACTGTATCCATCAGACAATAAATAATTGCTGGATTTTTCCAACCACCATACGTCCCCCCTAATTGGACCCTACAGTATATATAGAACCAAATGTCCTATTGGAAAGAATCCAGAGGCAATTCATGTGACTATGTGAGTGAGACAAAGCTGATGGTACAGTGACGGTGGTAGCGCATAGCAGTGGATGCTAATGGAGCTGACAAGGTAGCCTGATGATGGTGTTTGCAAAGCTTCCCCAGAGGCTAAAACCTAAAGCATCATGGTTTGACAGTAGAATAATAGCACTCATGTGCATGTCATGTAGCACGCAACTTCTGTGAACCGGAATGGATTCCTTGCTGCTAGCTTTCTCTTGCAATGCATGAGCGTGTGCTGTGTGCACAGCAGAAGGACGTGGGGGTGGTGCATGCTCGGACTGGGAGCACATAAAAGCCTTTTACTTTTTTAATTTTAAATGAACTGAGAATCCGAGAGCAAATAAATATGGAGAGATAACAAGATGTTTTTTTTTTGTTTCAACAATACATTGAGATGCACTAATGTTTGGTCTCATTGTTATGCCCTGCATTGGGGGATTTCTGCATGCTTAACGGTTATGCCCTGCATGCTTAATGTTTGGAACTCAGGAATTTCATAGAAGGATTATAGAATTCTTTTAGGAATCTCGATTCGATTCTTTGATTCAGGACAAGAAAAAAAGTATAAAGTGAGATTACATAAACCTTTCCCTTCAAATAAACATGTTTTCTTCACATCAATTCCGGCATGCAATATCTTTTATTTCCACGCGACAAGAGCACATACAATGTTCACATCTATAGTGGTCAAAAGTTCGAAAAAGATTGAGAAGTAAAAGAAAGGTAAGATTTAGATTTGCACGGCTGGTGATGTCCTTTCTTAAAATTTGTATGTAGCATAAGCTGGCTTCGATCTGTTCATCCAAGAATCCATATCGGTCCTGTTCGCCTCGCTGAAAAGTCAGGCTAAAAAATATTATTCACTGATTTGTTGTGAGAGAAAAAACGTTGTACCATGACTGATAAGCCAGGCTGACAAGTTACCTTATGTCACACCCAATTTTAAGGATAAAATGGGATGTAAAATCTTATGTGCGTCCAGAGATCAGTCACACACATAAACCGATAAATTATAAATAGTATCATCACAAGTGTTTATTACATCACGAATAAGACATAATCTTCACATAAATGTAGCGGAAATAAGAAAAGATCTCTTGCAGAAGCTCCACATCACAGGGACGTCAACTGGTTGACCACAAGTCTAGTAATCTTCAGGGAAATCGTTATTACCGTAGCCATCTATTACCCATCCAGGATTTTTATCCAAATAATAAAAATAAACAAGCGTAAGTACATGTCGTACTCAACAAGTGTAACATGGGGGTCATGAGGCTCAAAAGGCTTGACACAGGTTTAACATCATTCAACTTTTAGTTGTCACAATTTTAGCTTAAGAGTAGCAACAAGTTGTTTCAATTCCCAATGCAAAACACATGATCAGTGTAAATATGAGTAATGAATAGCATAAACAAGTAATTCTTAGTGTTCATCTATTTCATAAAGGTTCTAAGGCCGTTCGTGACCGTGAGCATGGATGATATACTAGTTTTATACTCTCCAGAGGATGTACACTTTCACTATGAGTCGTGATACCCATATGCCCGGATTTGCAATTCCCAAAACACTTCCAAGGTGAGCAGGCAGGGGTCACTATGAAGCCTTTCAAAGGTTCATCTAACAAGTTAGGGCCATTAGATTTACTCAACAAACAGATATAGAAACCCCCCTGTCGAATGACACAATTCCATCACGGCTATACACATAAGAGTAGAGACTGTCCTATACCCGATTCGGCAAGCCATTCTTACACCAATAAAGGTAATCACTAACAAGCTATAAAAGGTCCTCATACTGAGCTAAAGTCAGAGCCATGTAGCCCTCACAGCTGTACTGTAAGTCCCGGATGATCACTTATAGATAAGTCCTTAGGGAGAGGAATCTGAAGCATTTAGAAAGTAGCTAAACACTCCAGCCCACTGTTTCCAAGTTGCTAAAAAGTCATATTTTAATGTTTATTGCATATACCATTAGTCAAGTTACAAGATCATGGTTTAATTGAGCACTAGCAAAGCTACCCAATGCATATCCCATAGGTGACAAGGTAAAAGTTTAATTATAGGGAATCCCTATCAAGGCGACACATGCAACATGAATTTTATCGGGTTCATAAACCCAGGGTCCCTCATGGACTTGCTTCCCAGCAAAAGCTCGGCCCAGTAGACGATGTTACGAACGGCGCGCAACTCCTTGGCTGGCCCAAAAACCTAACGACAGGCCAGAAGGGCGATCCAGTCTCCGTCCGAAAGGCCTGACCAAGGAGGAACGACACTCGCCTCTGACTCTGGCCCGCCTCCGACTCCGGTCTGCCTCCGACTCTGGTCCGCCTCTCCGACCGGAAGGCCTGGACAAAGAAGAATGACGCTCGCCTCTAACTTCAGCCTACCTCTCTGACTAGAAGGCCTGGCCAAGGAGGAACGATGTTCGCTTCTGACTCCAGCCCGCCTCTCCGTCCGGAAGGCCAGGCCAAGGAGGAACGGCGCTCGCTTTCGACTTCGGCCCGCCTCTCCGACCAGAAGGCCTGGCCGAGGAGGAACGACGCTCGCTTCTGACTTCGGCCCGCCTCTCTGACCGGAAGGCCTAGCCGAGTAGGAGCGGCACTCGCTTCCAACTCCGGTCTGCCTATCTGACCGGAAGGCCTGGCCGAAGAGGAACAACGCCCGTTTCTGACTCCAACCCGCTTTTCCGATCGGGAACACACCGAACCTCTGCTTACAGCTCTTCTCCGACTCGGAGGCCGGAGCCAACTGGGGAATGATCGATCGGGGACGCCCGCTCGGTGAAAACCTAGGAAACGAACAAAGCAAGTAAGGCGGGGTGCTCTAGTCAACCGCAATACCAAGGACCATACCCTGTACACCTAAAGGACAGTACTGTTAGGCCATGTCAGAAGGTTGCTCCGCAACCTTCCTGACATATTAGAACATGAACAGTATTGTGGGCGTCGACATTTATCCTATAGTATGGTAGGCGCCGACATTTGCCATACCAGAAGATCACGGTGGAACCAACCACATGCAACCAGCCATCAACAGTATTGTAGGCGCCAACAAACCACCTTGTACCCGACGGCGTGGGCAACAAGACTGGGTAGCGCACACACTCTCTTTCTCTCACACTCTCTCTCTTGCAAAGCCATCCCCTTCATCTATAAAAGGGGTTGCGCTCTCTCCAAAAGAACGATCGATTCGAACAACCATCGATTGATCGATTCGAACAACCAATGATTCGCCTAGATGATTCATACAGTTCTCTCTGTTTGGCTCTAGAACTCTAAAGCCATACAGAGCATATGTTCGAACACCTAGCGCACGTCTGAGCTCCCATCACTCTTGGCCCTTCGGTCCAGAGTCCGACCGGACCTCTGATACCCCCCATCTTACTCCCTCTCGTTTGTAACCCCACAACAAACTTTGAGCACCTAGGCTTAGGAATAAAGTCTTCGACCGACTCAAACTGGACGTAGGGCACGTTGCCTGAACTAGTATAAACCCTGTGTCATTGAGTGCTTGGCCACATCCGATCACAATGTACGGCAAAACTACAAATATTTACGTGTTGGTCACTTTTCGCACCGACAGTTGGCGCCGTCCGTGGGGAAGATGCCGCATGTTCACACTTTTGGTCATCAGATGGCCCACCTTTCCGCCACCTTTGCCATGGCGGGCTCAAGCGATACGACTCGCTTTGGCTCGCTAGAGTTTCCCGCGCTTTTTCATATTTTCCGCCGACTCTCCGGAGGGACCCCGTTGTCCCTGCCGCGACCGCCATACAACCGGTTCCCCTACGGCCTCGCATCCCCCACGGACGCGTACACCCCAGGGCTCAGAAAAATGTTGGCGCCGCCCAATCTCGCATCCAAATTCATGGGGATGGAGGGCTATGCTCCCGCCTCTTTTCACGACCTCATGGATGACGATGTTGAGAGCGACGGCTCTAGCGTCGGTGACATCGTGGCACCTAGCCACCCTTTGTCCTAGGAGTGTGCTATGGCGGATGCCCTAGGACAGCCACCGATGGTGGCGGAGTCTCTATAGACCCACACCCCTCTAGACCCTCACACGGAGGCCCTCGCATGTGCGCAGGAGCATGGCGAGGAGCTACGACAAAGGCGGTAGAATCAACCACCACCTGCGTCAACACGCTCGGCACAACACACTATGCCCCGTGCGCATAACCCAGTGAGCGGCCCCTAGGGTCATGCCCGCTAGGTCCAGCGCAACATCATGGAAGGGGGAACAATCCCCCACAGTTCGCTCGGGCAAGCCAGAAGGCGGTCCACCAAAACCTTGAGGCGCTGGTGGAAACCACCGCCATTCAATAGGCGGAGAGCTCCGCGTCGCGACACCAACTCATGGCCTCTCTCCCCACTAGGGGAGTGGGGACGCACCAGATGAATAGCTCCATCCGCTCACCGCTATAGCCGCCAGGCATGGAACAAGAGGCCATAGCTGTGCCATGACCTAATCCGGCGCTCGCTCCACACCGGCCGCCTATGCGTGAATGCCTCGGGCCAAACCGAGATGCTCACAACGTCATCAACAACCAACGTCAGACCTGGCATGATGATGACGTCCATCGGGCGGTGGGGATAGCAGGTAACTTGGGCTCTGGCTGGACCATCGAGGGGACCAGCGAGACACACCCCAGGCATGGTCGCTGACCCGACAATCGAAGTCCTAGCCTGGATGGCCCAGGACTATGGGCCTTTGGCCGACGCATCTAGAGAGCGCCGTTCCCACAGCGCTTCCGACCGCCTACCAACATCGCTAAGTATACCAGGGAGACGAACCCCAGTATATGGCTCAAAGACTTTTGTCTTGGTAGGCGAACCGGAGGAGTGGATGATGACCACTTCATCATTCAATACCTCCTCATCTACGTGGGGGAACATGTTCAAGCATGGCTTGAATTCCTCCTGCATGACACCATCCACGACTGGGCGGACCTCAAGAGGATCTTCGTTGGGAATTTCTAGGGGACATATGTCCGCCCTGGAAACTCCTAGGACCTCAAGAGCTGCCACCAGGAGTCCCTATGGGATTACATTCGTAGGTTCTCAAAATAATGCAACTCCCTTCCTAATGTCGTCGATGTGGACATCATCAGTGCATTCCTCTTCGGGACAACCTACGAGTCCCTAATCCACAAGCTTAGCTATCTGAAGCCTCGTACCACCCGTGACCTACTCGACATCGCCACGAACCATGCCTCAGGTGAGGAGGCGGTCGGAGTGGCCTTCAACGGAGGCTGGGACAAGGGCAAGGCCAAGCGTGAGGATCAAGATGAGGGCCCTCCACATAGAGGGGCAAAAAGAATAAGAAGGATCAGCGTCGACTGGCCAACTCCATGTTGGTCGCCGCGGCTGATCATGTGGGCAAGCAGCCCCAGCAGGGCTAGCTTGACCACTTTGATAAGCTCATGGATAGTCCATGCACCAACCATGCCTACCCCATCAAGCACCTCGACAAGGACTGTGAGCTCCTCAAGTGCTTCCTACAATAGGCTGGTGGGCCGAAAGAAGGAAAGGGCAAGGAGGCAGCAGCCAAGCAAGGAGACGCGGCAAGCAAGGATGGGAACGACTTTCCCAACCCCGAGGGATGCATCATGATCTTTGGGGGATCCGATGCCATCTACTCCAAGTGCCAGCACAAAGTGTGCTATAGAGAGGCATGTGTCGCCAAGACGGCCGTCCCCACCTTCCTTCGCTGGTCGGAATCTCCGATCACCTTTGATCAGAGGGACCACCCTTCTCATGTTGCTAGACCGGGTCGCTACCCGCTCATCGTCGACCCCATCGTCCTCAAGAAGCACCTCACCAAGGTGATGATGGACGGAGGCAGTGGCCCCAACATTCTCTATGTCGACACCCTCGACGCCATGCGCACCCCCCGATCAAAATTCCACCAAGTGAGCTCTCCCTTATACGGCGTGATCTTGGGGACTCAGGCATACCCGCTCAGGTAGATCGATCTGCCTGTCACATTTGGTGACCAAGCCAACTTCCGCTCGAAGGTGCTTACCTTCAACGTGGTGGACTTCCCAGGGTATTACCACACCATCTTGGGGCAGCCGTGCTACGCTAAGTTCATGGTAGTTCCCAACTACACCTACCTGAAGTTGAAGATGCTAGGACCAAACGGTGTCATCACTGTGGGTAGCACCTTTTCGCACGCCTACACATGCGACCACGAGCATTACGAGCTCACCACTACCGTCATCAACTCGTTCGAGCTCCTATGGCTCAGGGAGTTGTCGACCCTAGCAGTCCCGGACTACAACAAGCCAACCTCCTCGACTGCCTTCCGCCACTCGAGGAAACTAAGGCGGTGGGGATTGACCCCACTGACCCAACCAAGACGGTGTGGATCGGGACCTAGCTCCCAGCCAAATAGGAATGTGAGCTCGCCGACTTTCTACGCACTAATCATGATGTATTTGCATGGAAACCTTCTAACATGCCGGACATACCGCGTGAGGTCACCGAGCACGCACTACGCCTCATCTTGGGCTCAAAGCCTGCCTAGCAATGCCTGCATCACTTTGACGATGAGAGGCATAGGGCCATAGGCGAGGAGGTCGCCAAACTCCTAGTAGCCGGATTCATCAAGGAGGTATACCACTTTGACTGGCTCACCAATCCTATTCTTGTTAAAAAGAAGTCCAGGAAATGGAGAATGTGCATTGATTATACTGATCTCAACAAGGCATGTTCGAAGGACCATTTTCCTTTACCACGCATAGACCAGATAGTCGACTCTACCTCATGATGCAAAATCCTCTCCTTTCTAGATGCCTACTTAGGCTATCACCAGATCACGATGAAAGGGTCCGACCAGCTCGTGACTTCGTTCATCACCCCGTATGGTTCATACTGTTACATAACCATGCCATTCGGTCTGAAGAACACTAGCATCACCTATCAACGGTGCATGTAGCAATGCTTCGCTGATCAAATCGACCCACTTGATCAACCTGATCAAGTCGAGTGGCCAAAACCAACAATCACTATCTATGTTGATGACATAGTGGTCAAAACGGCTCAAGCTTGTGACTTGATCACAAACTTGGCCGCAATATTCACGAACCTTCGAAGGTTCAACATCAAATTGAATCTCGAAAAGTGTGTTCTCGGGGTTTCGAAGGGGAAGCTACTAGGATACATCATGTCCGAATGCGGCATCGAGGCCAACCCCAAAAAATCACAGCCATCTCCAACTTTGCCCCATACGCAATGTTAATGGCGTACAGAGGCTCACCGGTTGTTTGGCCGCCCTGAGCCAATTCATCTCCCGGCTCGGCGAACGAGGGATGCCTCTCTACAAGCTTCTCAAAAAGATGGATGCTTTTATCTGGACTGAGGAAGCACAGTAGGCTTTGGAGAGCCTCAAAGCATCACTGACGTCGGCCCCAATCCTCGTCGCTCCTGAACAGGGAGAACCCCTCCTCCTCTATGTCACGGCAAGCAACCATATGGTGAGCGCCGCCCTAGTCGTCGAAAGGGAGGAACCAGGACACCACCTTAAGGTCCAATGACCCATATACTTCGTCGGGGAGGTACTCACCAACCCCAAGGTTCGGTACGCCCAGGTGCAAAAACTCCTATATGCCGTGCTGATGGCAACCCAGAAGCTCCTGCACTATTTCACCGAGCACGAAGTCTCGGTCATCACTTTATACCCGCTAGGAGACATCATCCGCAACCGTGATGCCGTGGGATGAATCTCTAAGTAGGCACTCAAGCTAATGGGCCACGACATCAGGTATATCCCTCGCACGGCTATTAAGTCTCAGGCTCTCATGGATTTTTTTGCCGAATGGACGGAGGTCCAGCACCTAACCCTAGATGTCACCCACGAGTACTGGATGATGTACTTTGATGGGTCCATAATGGCACCTGGCTCAAGGGCTGGTGTTGCAGAACCGACCAATTTATAAGAGTACAAGTACAATGGCAGCCCACAAGCGGTCGCACTATCATACTTGAACCCATATAAACCCGGTAGTCCGTCGAGTACCACGACGGGTCTCGATAAATGATTTACAACAACCAAGATCGTACATGATTCAACATACATGCCACATATTACATAAAGTTCATAGATACATTTTATCATCAGAGTACAAATAAAAGTTATTACAAACCGAGTTTGATAGATAAAGCGGAAGCAAATAAGTTCGAAAATAAAGTTTCCAACATAGTTTGATACAGTGCCAAATAGGATCACGGTCCACAAAAGCAAAGATAGGGATTAATAAAGAAGCCTACCCAAGGCTTACTCCTCATCCACGGTGGGATAGAAGCAACTCTTGCAATAACCATGATACACAGTGCCATCTGCAACAATGAGAAATAAAACCCTGAGTACGAGAAGGTACTTAGCTAGACTTACCCATCATGAACCAGAAATAAAATGACTCCAAGGATTATGCAAGGCTGTATAAGTAGACGTAACTCGACAACATTTTGCATAAAGGCAATTGACTTATTGTATAATTATGATTCCTTTATTAAGTTAATTATAACTATCCATTTCTAGATTTGCAACTATCCTGTGCCAAACATGTGGTATATCAATTTAAAAGCATACAATAGTAACCATAGCAGGTATTGTAATTCCATATTCATCCGAACCATCATGTTTCATAACACAGTTACTATGATGTTGGGACTAGCCAAATTTCTCACTATCCAGGAAAGACGGCGATTCGAATCAATTTCAACTAGCTAGGAATTTATTCCTAACACAAACCCAGGTCTACCAGCCACGATAGCCTTAGGTCACCTTTGGTACAACTCAGGTCTATATTTCGTGGGTCCATACCACGCCGCACAATCTAGAACACCAGATGCCAGGATGTTCAGGCCAAGCCTGCCCCTGGGCTCAGTCTGATCGTTCCCTGGAAGGAGCGCACAACAGAACAGGTCCCGGCCTGAGTTGAATTACTCGGCTTCGTGGTCGGAACGAGTTATCCGGCCAGCTAAGTGAGAGGCATGCGTTCAATCTTGTCAGAAGCGTCAATAATGGTACGGTCCTTAATCAACATAGACGGGGATAGATCCACACCCAAGACCTCCATATCCTGTTGCTTCTCTATCGACTTCCCGCCCGGTCTCGATTTTCTTTTACCCCATGGTTCTGTTCCACGATAGCAAATATAGCCAACCGTGCTCCGGTATCCACCTATATCTCACAGGTGACAGGATATCACCCGACTTCTACTGGTCTAAGCATGGCTAAGCATATATTCAATCCTGGACCTATACCGGTTAAAGGTGTAATATCTGGACAAGGAATGTACATGCACCAAGTGGTTCCTTTCAACTCTTATAACCTAATGCATCAATCATAAGTACTTAAGTAAACATTTGTAAAATACTAGAAGACTTAGAATGCTCCGGGGCTTGCCTTTCAGAAAAGATGTAGGGCGGTGGTCAGGACACTCCGGAAGCTCTTTAGGATTCTGCTCCACGCCTTCGGGAGCTACGACTTGAGGATTCTCCTGCTGGTCCCCTTCCTCTGCTTCTTCGAATTCCAACAACGTTATTTCTTCCTCCGATCCTAGATGCATGAATATGGCATAAGTATTATGAATGCATATATGTTAACAACGTTATTTCTTCCTCCGATCCTAGGTGCATATCTCTTCTCGATTATTTAATTAACTATTTCCACAATGCATCTACTATATCACAAAATAGTAGCTACTTGTTTCACTCATAACTGAAGTTCTACTAATCCAAATGCAGTGATCCTAGACTTTATGGAAAGCTTATCAAATTATCTACAACTTTGTTATTAACTATTTTTATAGCAAACATCATCCCTATCATGCAACTTATCAAACTACATAATCTATCCGAAACCCTTTTAAATTTGCAATTTAAAGCAACAATACTTCTACTTCATGTAATCACTCAAAGTTTGATAACATAAAGCCTACCAACAGTTTAAGCATACCAAATACATTCAAGACAATATAATGGTGAAGCCCAAACTATTTATTTAAATACCTTTATTATTTTATTTAGATATCTAGGTTAAATAATAAACATATACCAGATGTGTTTCATAAATTCTAAAAAATTTACAGTGCTTTACTAAGGTTATTAAAAGACTACTGTAAAAGTTTCATGACATTTTATACAGTAAAACATTCTATACAAAAATGACAAGACAAAGGCTTACAATAGCAAAAATAGAAAATCCTAGTGAAAAGTGTCAAGCAATAGATTTCCTATTTTTATTAGCATCCTTCTGGTACTAGGATTACCTCCAACAAATTTCATGAATTTTGGATTCATAAATAATTTATAAAAATTCATACAAGGATTAATTATTTATAAAAGAAAAATCTATAACTATGGATCTACACATGCACTGATCCTCAAATTTTTACCACAGTTCATACATGACAAGAATAGCTTACCACAAAAATTTCATAATTTTTGGAGCACAGGAACTCTAGATATAAAATAAACAAGTTTGCATGCATTCAAAAACATATTTCAAATCTCTATTTAAATCTCCAAAAATTTCTACTGTAAATGTCAAGAACATATTTTTCCTAAATACTACACTTCCTAAGGAACACTACCAAATTTATTTCACAATTTTTGAAGCTACCAAACTAGAGATCTAAAAATTACAAAACACACTCAAATCTGGAATATTTGAACTAGCTTTAGAATAAAGGGTCGCTGACAGCAGGGACCCACGCGCCAGTTGGACCCACGTGTCAGCGACGCGAAAATAGAGCAGCCGTGCTTGCGCAAGCTTGCGTGGCCACGGCTCATCGACAGCGAGTTCGCCGACGGTGAGGTCTTCACCGCGTGACCTACGTGACCTAGCGCACTGGTTGAGCTACTCGGTGGGACCTCTCGTCGGGGCTATGCACGGTGGCAGCGCTCATGGTGGAGCGGTGGTGCGGGACGATGGCGAGACGCCAGTGGAAGCTACGGTGGCTCAAACAAAGGCTTGGACAAGCATCTCTAGACCATGGCGAACCTATATCACAAGCTATCGCAGCCAATGGTGGACGGAGGCATCCCAGCCACTGTGATGGGGCTCGGCGATGATGCTCCGACGAGGTCGTGTGCGGTGCGGCAGCCTTACCAAGCGTGGTTGTGGGCGCTGCAAGGCGGGAAGGGTGGAGCAGGGTGAGGCGACGCTTGAGTGCGGCTGATTTGGAGGCTGGGGTGGCGGTGAGCGCGGGCGAGCTCGGTGGAGTGGCTGCGACGACGATGGCGAGCATAGTGAGCAGAGGAGTGCGAGGAGGCGAGTGAGAGTGAACGGCCAGCTCGGTGGTGACTTAAGCACATCGCTGGTGGCTTGCTGGCCGTCAATGCCTGACGAGCGGGCCGTGCACCGGCGTGCAGCCTCCAGATGGTGCGCGCGGCCATCACTGGCCACCACGTGGCGAGCAGCGCCTGTGGACGGTCGGCCACTGAATCAACTGATTCAGTCGGTTCAGTCGCGCTAGGAGCAGCCTGACAACTGCGTTTTCCTGGCCATTTCACCGCTAAACCGTGGCTCCAAAACATAAACCGTCTAAACAAAAATCATAGCCCTATGTACTAGCTTCAACTTTGGTTAAGGGAGTATGCTCTAATTCACAACCAATAACGAGTAATGTCATCACCAAGATGGGTTTGTCAGGCTGTCAGTCGAACAAGGACTTAGAAAATTTCACAAGTGTTGAAATGTTGATTTTGCTGATTTTTGTGATCCCACTTCAAGCATGTTAGGAGCTAAATCAGTCAATGACCCAAAAATAAAAGTTGTTCCTTATAGCAAATACTACAACTTTACTTTAGTGATCTCTTCCATGCAAGGTCTCTAACACCTAGTTCAAACTTGGTCAAACATGTCACATTTAAATGATGATACACATCAAAGCATGGCTTAATGACCTATTTACCCCTAACCATGAATATCAAAGTTGTTCATAATGATACTCTAAACATGTTTAAGCAATTTGCAAGGTCATTCAATCATTTCATGTAGTAGTCACTCATAGAGCTAGTTAGTGTAATCACATGAAAGCTTAAGTGTTGGTTCATGAAAGGTGACCATGAACAAAGTCTTATTTGCTAACCTAGGTGTTGCTACATGTTTGTGTGACTCACATCCACCAAGTACATGTGTCCACTCATGATCATATGCATAGACACATGGAGACATGAAATAACGAGAAAAGTTGCATATGTTTAAGAAACATGCGATAACAAGCAAATGTTGTAGATGTTTCAATCCAATGTTTCAATTGTAAATGCTGGTTTATGAATGCTTGATGATCATGCTCATGTTATGCAAGTCAAGTTATGCAAGGCTAACACCCGAGGTGTTATAGTTGGAGTGGTTCTAATCTCTCCAAATGGGAGTAGGCTCTGCTACACAATCCTCCTCCACTTTTTAACCTCAAACAATGCTGCGAAATACGAGGCTCTCATCAATGGACTACACATCGCCATCGAGCTCGACGCTATGTGGCTCTACATCCACGACGACTCAGAGCTGGTCATTGACCAGGTCATGAAGGAGTCCTCTTGCAAAAGCCCCCTCATGGTAGCATACTCTCAGGAAGTGCGTAAGCTCGAGGACAAATTTCAGGGGATCAAGATACACCATGTCCCTCGAAAGGACAACGATGCCGCCAATTTTCTCACAAAATTGGCTGTCAGGCAGGTTCCATCTTTGGATGGGGTCTTCATCAATGACCTTCATGAACCATCTACCCACATCCTAGAAGGTCCGATCCAGACACACCCTGATGCCAACCCAGCGCTCGAGGGCTCTGACCCTAGTACCTCCATGATGACGTCGCCGTGTTGGCACTCAATCAAGCCGACTGGCGAGCACCGCTACTCGCCTACCTCCTCGAGGAGGTTCTCCCACCAGAAAGGACTAAAGCATGACAAATCGATCGACGTGCCAAGACATTCATCACGATCGGTAACGAGCTCTACAAACGAAGTTCATCGGGAGTACTCATGAAGTGCGTCCCTACCGACCAAGGCAAGCAGCTCCTCCTCGAGGTCCATGCTGAAATCTATGGACATCATGTGGCCCCAAGGTCGCTGGTTGGAAAAGCCTTTCACCAAGGTTTTTACTGGCCCACTGCGCTATGAGATGCCGAGGAGGTCATCTGTAGGTGTGAAGGATGCCAGTTCTACTCTCGACAAACTCATTTGCGAACACAAGAGCTCCAAACCATCCCCATCACCTAGCCATTCACGGTCTAGGGCCTCGACATGGTAGGACCCCTCAAAAAGGGCCCGGGCGGCTTCACTCACCTACTCATAGCGGTCGACAAATTCACCAAGTGGATAGAGGCAAAGCCCATCACCAACATCCACTCAGAAGAGGCAGTCAAGTTCTTCCTCAACATCATCTATCGGTTCGGCATTCCTAACTATATCATCACTAACAACGTAACTAACTTCACCGGGAAGAAGTTCCTAGACATTAGTGATGGATACGACATCAGGATCGATTGAGCCTCGGTCGGACATCCACGTACTAATGGTCAGGTCGAGCATGCCAATGGCATTGTCCTCCAAGAACTGAAGCCACGCATCTTCGACTGACTCAACAAGTATGCCGGACAATGGGTTGCAGAGGTCCCAGCGATCCTCTGGAGCCTGAGAATGACCCCAAACCAATCCACAGGGTTCACACCCTTCTTCCTAGCCTATGGAGCTAAAACAGTATTCCCCTCTGGCCTTGACCATGGAGCCCTAAGAGTGAAGGCCTTCGATCGCAACCGAGCCACAAAGGCTCAGCAAGACGTAGTCGACCTACTTGAGGAGGCTCGTGAGATGACCATCATCTGCTCTGCTTGCTACCAGTAGACTCTCCGTAGGTACCATGAGAGGAAAATCAAAGGGAGAATCCTCAAGGTCGGAGACCTCATGCTTCGAAGGACTCAATCAACTAAGAAAAACCCCAAACTTTCTTCGCCTTGGGAAGGACCCTATACGGTGACTGAAGTGATATGACCGGGCACCTACTGACTAAAGGACAACAACGATGATGTTCTCACCAACACTTGGAACATCGAACAGTTATGTCATTTCTTCCCCTAAAAATTTCAGTCTTACTGCTTTGTTTCATTCAATGTTTGCTCCTACAAAGCACCTCGGCCCGAACACTTTTGGCCTGGGTCGCTCGGGGGCTCCACGGGGGTGCAATACCACCTCTCTTTTTTTACTATCATATGGTAAATACTTTTCACCTGAACGAAAGGGTAGTCCGTTCCTTTAATTACCTTATGTAACTTTGCTTTAAAAACTCTGACTGATCGCACCCCGCCATGACCTATGGTTATGAGCGGCTGAGCCTCGCAGTCCATGCCTAAGTTCTTAATGTTGCAGCCTATGGTTCAAACAGGCAGGTGCAAAAAAGAAAGAATAAAAAACAAAGCTATGCTAGGGTAAAATAAGGAACGGACAGGGAAAGCTTCCCCTCACAAAGTGATTCCATCACAAAACAAAGTCAATGTATTCATGGATACAAAAATGTTTACACGGGGACTCCCCCATGAACTTATCCTTTACATGTGCTAATTACTTGTACTCTAAATACTACTGTGGCCACTCTGCGGCATCTGCTGATGGTGCGACCGGCGAAGGTAGGGGCTGCTCGCTCTTTGGCTGGACGACACTCGGCTTGGTCATAGGTGGGGTGACATTCGCTTTCAACCTAGGCTCAACTCCATCCATAGACTGGATGATGTCTTCTTGATGCACGCCTTTGGCCGCGCCCACGCGGCGAGCCTCCATCACCCATTGCGCGGAGATTTGCTCGGCCACCAACTGTGCGTATGGCAGCAAGCTTTCCCTGAGCGCATGGATGGCGTCCGGGCTCCAGCCATTGGCATACCCATTATAGATGGCAGCGAAGTCCAGGTCTAGGTGGTGCGTCACCATCGAAGTCAGCACCACCGACGTCCCATAGAACATCTTGTCGGAGATAAGCACCCAAACTTCGTCCGGGACCTCCACCAGTTGGATGGTGGGCATGCTGGTGCTTGGCGCCAACCCGAACACTTCCGAGACAATGACCTAGGCGACATTGTAGATCTGGTCAAGCTCCCCCTTGAGAGCATGTCGCTCTTCAAGGGACTTAGCCAGCACCTCCGTGCTCTGACCAATCGTTGCCTTGGCCGTCTCCAAGTCCTGCTCTAGAGAACCAACCTTTCTGCCCAGTTCTGGAAGAAGGATGACAAGCTCATAAGAAAGTTAGAGGAAAAAACCAAGACATCAACCAAAAGTAGAAAAGGTACATACCGAGGCGGGTGTTCTCGAGGATGCAGAGTCTTTCCTCCTACTGAGTCACCTGCTCGCGTAGCTGAGCATTCACCTCCTCTGTCCCAAGCACCCGACCCTAGGGCACGAGCACTTCCTGGTCGACCTCCGACCGGGCCTTCCACTCTAACTCTAGGCCTCCAGGGAACTCTGGAGTGCCGCCTCGGTCTTCGCCAGGGACTTTTGGAGCGCCGCTTCAGTCTCCACCTGGTGGACCTTCGCCGCCTCAAGTCCCTACTCAGCGGCGGTCTCCCGCTCCACCACTTGCAGTTCCACCACCCACACCTCCATCGCATCAGCCACCCAGTCTTGGGACTTGTGGTGGGTGGAATCTAGCTAGCGCTCAAGCTTGGTGACCCACCATGACATCGCGGCCTCCCGAGCATGCTCCTCCCAAAGGAAATGGGATTTGTGGCTCGACATCACCTCCGAGCCCTGCAAAGCAAGAAGCAGGCATGCTGAGACAACCGGTGAAAGACCAAGGAATCAAGGATGAACATGGAAGACTTACCTCTATGATGTGGGGTAGGTCGACCATAACAGCCTAGTGGATGGACTTGACCCGCTCCAAAGCCTCCTCGAGCTTCACCCTAGTTTGGGTGAGATTAAACTCCATGGCAAGCCCTCTCCCCCCCAAGAACATCCCAAAGTTGCACCTCCTGCTCATCCCAAAGGATGAACCACACCTTCCTCAGGTCACCAGGGAAGGGCCACACTAGGTCGGTGGTCGCCCCCGACCCGCTGGAAGGCCCAGCCAATAATCGGACCACCGCCAGCTCCTGAGGCGGCTGGATGGCTGGCGGCTCCACCCTAGTGCCTACCTCACTAGGGCAGGGGACCTCCACCTCCTTGACCTCGTAGCCCACTGGCGGTTGTTCTGCCTCTAGCCTAGCCATGTCTCTCCTTGACCCCGATAGCTCCAACTAGGAGGGCAAGCCTTACGTCCTGCTGCTGGGTGAGATAGGGAGCCTGGTCTCCCTCCTCTCTTCCACCATGACTATTGGGGGAGGGGTCGCAAGGGTCACCTCTGACCTAGCCTCAGCCATCGCCATCGAGATCACCGCCAACACCATCGCCATCGCTGCCGCTGTACTTGCGACCAGCCGGGAGGGCGCAGCCCTCGGAGGGGAAGGTCGCACCGCCGCCACCCTACTCTCCCCGCTGCTCATCATGACATGCTATAAGGTGGGCCTCCACTCCTCCCACATAGGTGGTGGGGCGATGCTCAACCCCAGTAGTATCTGGCTACTGTCGAAAAAGTATAGGTCAGTCGCACTCCAAAAACTCAAACTATGAGATCGAAAAAGAAACAGAGAAAGCATATCGGGATGCAAGCGGTAGGGCTCCGAAGTCCCGACCTACTAGCAATGGGCCCACCGAACGAGGGCCACTCGCAGGTCACGAGCCATGCCCCCTAACTTCGACCGGGGGGGAGTCGACCCGGCCAGCTCCCAAGCGGCCCGCGAGTCGCCGTGACCTCTAGCTCAGGGCGCATCAACCGGAGCAGCTAGTAGGGCATCCCCCTATTGTGAGTCACGTGTTGGTGCCAGCCTTGAAGATGTGCGGGTGTGAGCCCGCTCCTCTGACTGCCTGGCCTGCCCTACCACACCCAAACCAGGTGGGGACAAGGCCGGTGATGCCTCCAAAGGGCATGGCGACCGCGTTCGCTTTGCCTCCTGCTCACCGATGGCATCCGAGCTCGCGGCATGCTTCCTTGGCGCGGGAACATCGCTGCGCCTCTCTGCCTCCCACCCATCGGCAGCGGATATAGCCGTAGGCTCACGATGCTCCACTGGGGTCGCAACGACCTCCCAGCCCCTCTCATCCTCAAAGGAGATCATGTTGTCACCAATGTCCGTGGGATCCTCCAACTCGAGCTCTGCCTCGACGTCGCTCCTATTTTCCCTAGCCCATATGCACCAAGCGATGTCCTGCTCCTTCCGGTGCCTCCTTCGAGCCTTCTCAGCTCTCTTCTTCTTTCTGCCATCTGCCGTCTCCTTTAGGGCCACCTACCAGGCCATGCCCTCTGGCCCCTTCAGAAGGTGTGGTCGGGATTTATAACCGATGAGTCCCAACAAAATAGACGACTTGAAGTCAAGTCACAGGAGAGCGAGATCAAAAGGGACATAGAATAAGGAAAGGAGAACATACCAGATTGGGCAACTTCCCAGCGTGGAGAGGTCCGGGCTTTCCTTCAAGGGTCACCCAGGCCTTTTAGTTGTAGCACCTGATGTAGTTGGCTCTAGACTTTGTCCTTCGCCAACTCCACCGGTGACACACGGTCGGGGTCCATTGGGCTAGAGTACAGCCACATCGGCCATGTCCTTTCCACCAGCAGGGTGACCTGATGGTGGAAGAAGGTGCGGAACACCCGCACCCCATCGAGACTGTGCTACAATAGCTTCTGGAGCTCTACCCTGATGATCTCCAGCTTGTTCTGTCGGCTACAGGGTCCCCATGACCATCTCTCCCGCCTCTTCGGTCTCCTTCCGGTGAACGACGAGAACAATGCCTCCACCAGGTTCCTAATGTAGAACCATTCCCCATGCCACCCCTGATTGGAGTCGTAGGGGGTGTATGCGGGGTAGGAGACCGATGCACTTGGCTTCTTCTATAGGGCGAAGCCCCCAACCGACGTGGTCCTGGCTAGCTTGCCCTCCGACAAAGCTCGCCCGATGAAAATCCTTTGAAAGAAATCCATGTGTGGCTCCATCCCGAGGAAGGCCTCGTAGACAGTGACGAAGCTGGTGACGTGCAGCACCCCAATCAGATTGAGGTGCTACAGCTTTAGGCCCCACTCATTGAGGAACCCACGCTTGAACCAGTGAGCGGGGTATTCTAACCTGCACTCATGGAACACGAGGAAGGAGATGACCTCGTCGGCCCGAGGTCATAGGAAATCCTCCCCTGTAGGAGCCCTCTAGTGCACCACCTCCTTCAGGGAAAGCAGCCCCTTCCCGGTGAAGGTGGCCAGCACCGACACGTCCACAGTGGATGGCCTTCAGCTCGACATTGCGCTCTGGATTCACAAAACAGATCTATGAGTTCTCCTCTCCCTCGCTCTACCCTCTCTCACTTAGGAACCATCATAGCATGAACACTCTTAGCGAGAAGGAAGAAGGAGGAGAGGCGGCAGCTGGGGAATAGGCAAAGGAATGGGACGAAAGCCCTCTCCCTTCCCCTATTTAAGGAGGAGGCGTAGCAGTTGGGGAAAGGCGATGGATTGGGGTGAAAACCCCTCTCCCTTCCCCCATTCAATGCGGATGGGATGCGGTGGGACGCGTCCTAACCGATGGGATGTGCCCTGCCCGACGAGATGGCACCTAGTTAGATGGGACATGGCCTAGGCATGGCCCACCACTACCGCATGATGGGTGCGGAAAATAAGGCGCAACCGCACACAAGAGGCCCTCCGCCTTCCCAGGCAAGACTTGGAAGGGCCCAACAACGGGATCTCCACCAAGGAGAGACCAAAGGGCCTCCTGAGTCGATCGGACGGCTTAGGCAAACACCAAGGGATAGGTAAGGAGCAGAGGGACGCCCCATGTGGGCAATGCCGACTCCATCATGAACGACGAACACGGATCCCATTCAGACATAGCCGATAAAGACTCCTCAAGCCTATCACTCGAGTCATCAAGGTAACTCTACCAATCCCTCTTACTTTATTTTATTTTCTAAATGCATAAACATTCATTCATTCATTCATCCCATACATCCGAAGCATCGCATATGTAGTTAAAATGCATCACAACGCTCTGTGTTGCATCACAAAGCGGAAGTTGCCTCATTCGACATGAGCAACGACCGACCGGGGTTCGAAGGCTGACCCACGAAGGGCTCAAGGCCGCCTCATGTCAAATAGAGCCAGCGAAGAAAACATAGAAGAGCCCTAGCGGCCCTTGTTCGATCTACCTAGAAGCAGACAAGGTCATCTCAACCTTCTTGTTCAATCCTAAACCTTGAGCCATGCCCACAGAATCTCCATCGAGGGGAGGCCAGCGGGCCAGCTGGGTCAGTCTTTGGAATGGCCTGGGCATCTGCTGAGACATGGGTTAAGGAGCCATGGAATGCCACATGAGGGCTATGCCGACCCCGTCACGAATGATGGACCCGTATTCCACTCAAACGTGCTCATTAGCGAGCTCACCGAGTGTGTCGCTAGAGCCATCAAGGCAAGCAACGTTAGCTCAGCCCCTCTGGTTGTGGAAACCGCGGATGGGGTAATGCATGGAACTAGACCAAACCCCTACCGAGCCCAACGGGGCTTAGGGGCTCAGGTCACCCGACACTGATTTGGAAAATCAACCAACCACGTAGGTCGTGAGCAGGACAAACTCGGGCGAACACCTCGAATGATAGTCTATGGCCCTAGGAAAAGAGTACCAAGATGCTCAGCCTTCGACCGACTCGCCAGATGGACGTAGGCTCGGGGGGCTACACCCACGGGTGCGCTCGCGCGCACCCACTGTCAAAACCAAAAATTCCTCCACTGACAAAATGAAAAACCCTCTAGACGATTCAACCTGAATTACCCGAGGGATCAGGGGCTATACTGGTGGGTGCGCTCGCACGCACCCGCTATCAAGACAAAAAAATCCCCCAGACAATTCTACCCGAATCGCCCGAGGCCTCGGGGGCTCCTGTCGGGTTTGTAAACCTAGGGTCCCTCATGGACCTACTTCCTAGCAAAAGATCAGCCCAACAAATGATGTTGTGAATGTTATGCAACTCTAGGGCTAGCCCAAAAACCTAACGATAGGACAGAAGGGTGATCCAGTCTCCGACTGGAAGGTCTGGCCAAGGAGGAACGATGCTTGCCTCCGACTCTGGCCTGCCTCTCTGACCAGAAGGCCTAGCCAAGTAAGAATGGCGCCCGCCTTCGACTTCGGCCCGCCTCTCCGACCAAAAGGCCTAGCCAAGGAGGAACGGCGCTCGCTTTTGACTAGGTCCCACCTCTCTGACTAGAAGGCATGGTCGAGGTGGAATGACGCTCGCTTTTGACTCTAGCCCACCTCTCTGACCAGAAGGCCTGGCCGAGGAGGAATGATGCTCGCTTCTGACTTCGGCCTGCCTATCCGACCGAAAGGCCTGGCTGAAGAGGAATGGCTCACACTTCCGACTCTGACCCGCTTCTCTGACTGGGAACACATCAAACCTCTACTTATAGCTCTTCTCTGACAGGGAGGCTAGAGCTAATAGGGAATGACTGACCGGGGACGCTCACTCGGTGAAAACCCAGGAAACGGACAGAGCAAGTATGGCGGGGCGCTCCAGTCAACCACAATACCAAAGACCGTACCCTGCACACCTGCAGGACAGTACTGTTAGGCCATGTCAGAAGGATGCTCCACAACCTTCTAGACATATCAGAACATGAATAGTGTTGTGGGCACCGACATTTATCTTACAATATGGTAGGCGTCGACATTTGCCATACCAGAAGGTCACGGTGGAACCAACCACATGCAACCAACCATCAACAGTATTGTAGGTGCCAACAAACCACCTTATACCCGATGGGGTAGGCAACAAGACTGGGTAGCGCACACACTCTCTTTCTCTCACACTCTCTCTCTTGTAAAGCCACCCCCTTCATCTATAAAAGGGTATGTGCTCTCTCCAAAAGAACGATCGATTCGAACAACCATCGATTGATTGATTCGAACAACCAACGATTCACCTAGACAATTCATACGGTTCTCTCTGCTTGACTCTAAAGTCATACAGAGCATATGTTCAAACACCTAGCGCATGTCCGAGCTCCCATCACTCTTGGCCCTTCGATCCGGAGTCCGACCGGACCTCTGATACTCCCCATCTTACTCCCTCTCGTTTGTAACCCCACAACAAACTTTGATCACCTGGGCTCAGGAATAAAGTCTTCGACCGACTCAAACTGGACATAAGACACATTGCCTAAACCAGTATAAACCCTATGTTATTGAGTGCTTGGCCACATCCGATCACAACGTACGGTAAAACTATAAATATTTACATGTTGGTCACTTTTTGCACCGACAAATTTAATGGATTAAAGTGAATAGGAAACAAGGATGGTCCCATGCTATACTTCCCTTGAGCAAAGTACTCCTGCTGATCCGGCATGTCAAAGTAATACTCTTAGTCACCCACGAACTGCTCACTGTCTATACTCGATATTCACAGCAATAAGCATCCAGAAGCAATCATGCATAGCAAACAAAAGCTATAGATTAGAAAAGTACACCAATAGCATAAAATCAAGATGAAAGGTTTGACAAATGAATCTACGTCTCGCTACGAACATACAGACGCAAAGATCACAAAAATGGGTGCTAAAACGAAGAAGTTATGAATTAAACAAGTTTTAGTTACTAAAATAATAGATTAAATCTAACCTCAAATTTTAAAAGTTGAAAACATGTTCAACAGTAGTATGAACATGTATATTACTTAATTATGAATCTAACGCAACTTGAACGGGCCAAATCGGAGTTAAAACGAAGAAGTTATGGCCTAAACAAATTTAGTGGCAAAACTGTAAATAACTGAAAACGTATTTTAGATCTTACCGAACCAAAGTACACTTTCAAAAGAAGAAAACAAAATATGGAAAAATGCTTTGGACTGTGGGTTAAGCCTCAAATAATTATAAGGGTTTTTTTTGCAAAACTCGCAGCGAAGGGGTATCGGCCATCCACGGCCGCTGGATTAGATCTAGACGGTCGAGATTCGTTCGGGCAACTGAGAGGCAACGGCGGCCGGCCACACAGGACGGGCGCGGTGGCGCCATGACCGGTGAGGCGATGAGCTCACCGAAGACAATGGTTTAGGGCCTACGGTGCTCGTTTTTTCGAACAGGAAGGTCCAGGAGAGAGAGGAGAGGTTGGAGAACTCACCGAAACCAAAAGGAACGGGTGGGGAACAACGGAGGGCGGCGCAGCGCTCGGTAAAACAGCGATGGCTTTCCAAGCTTGCGGCGGTGCTAGGGTTGGCTGACTCGGCTCGAGCGGGGCGGCGCTTGCTCTGGTGTTTGGAGGGCGGCGTCTTGGGAGGCACGGCACAGGGCTCGTGGCGGAGCCAAACACAGGCGACATTGGTACGGTGGTGTCCGAGGTGGACACGGCACGAGGAAGAGGATAACCCTGGCGGGTGGACCCAGCACATTAGCGGGGCGGAGAGAGGACGCGCGGCGTGGGCGTCTGGCTGGGCCGGGCGCGTGCTGTTGGGCCGAGCGGAAGGAGCGAGGCGCGAGAGGGAGTGAGGCGACCAGCGCTGGAAATGGGCCAAAGGAGATGGGTTGGTGCAGAGGAGAAGCAGGCTAGCAAGCCGATAACGGGGAAAGGAGAAAGGAAGAAGGGAAATTCATTTTTTTTCTTTTCTAATTTTTCGAAAGCAAATCCAAATACAAATTCAAAGCAATTTGAAATTTGATTTCAAATCACACCACTCGAAAATTATTATGCAGCGGCATGAATGCACATACATGATTGTGACCATATATTTGATTTTATTTTTATAAAAATTATTATTTTCCTAAATTCAAATGCCCACAAAAATGCATAATAAATCAATTTCACCTATTTCAAAATTATTGTAAATTTTAGGGTGTTACAATTCTACCCCCTTAAAATGAATCTCGTCCCCGAGATTCGGACGATGCTTACTCAAATAATTGTGGGTATATTTTCCGTAGATCCTCTTCTCTTTCCTAAGTAGCCTCATCTTTTGTGTACCGATTCCACTAAACCTTACACATCTTTATAACTCGTCTCCTTGTAACTCTTTCTGCTGTCTACAAAATCCTTACCAGAAACTCCTCATAAGTGAGATCTTCCTTAACTAT
Source organism: Miscanthus floridulus (assembly GCF_019320115.1). Taxonomy (NCBI): domain Eukaryota; kingdom Viridiplantae; phylum Streptophyta; class Magnoliopsida; order Poales; family Poaceae; genus Miscanthus; species Miscanthus floridulus. The sequence goes on along the minus strand of NC_089583.1, from coordinate 11,696,391 downwards.
AAGCTCCTCTAACGCTATCTGCTCCTCGGGTATATGCAAACACTTCTTTAGTTGAGACACATGGAACACATCGTGCACACTTGACAAACTCTCAGGCAATTCCAACTGATAAGCTACTTCACCACGTCTTTCTAAAATCTTGAATGGCCCAATATACCTTGGTGCTAACTTCCCTTTCATGTTAAACCTTCTCACACTTCTCATAGGTGACACCTTCAAGTAAACATAATCCCGTACTTTGAAAACCAATTCTCTTCTCCTAGTATCGGCATAACTCTTTTGTCGAGACTGAGCCACTCTCAAGTTATCTCTGATCATCCTTACTTGCTCTTCTGCGACTCTTAAAACATCTAGTCTGAACACTTGAGTTTCTCCCATTTGATTCCAAAACAACAGGGTTCTACACTTTCGTCCATACAAAGCTTCAAAAGGTGCCATATTGAGACTCTTCTGATAACTGTTGTTATATGAGAACTCTGCATAAGGCAAACACTTGTCCCAACTTGTACCATACTGCAATGCACAAGCTCTCAACATATCCTCTAATATCTAATTAATCCTCTCAGTTTGCCCATCTGTCTGAGGATTATATGCTGTACTAAAATTCAACTTTGTTCCCAACGAACTATGTACTTGCTATAAAAAATGAGATGTAAATTGAGTATCTCGGTCAGACACAATTTGCTTGGGAACTCTATGTAGACACACTATCCTCTCCATATATAATTGGGCTAACCTCGGTCCATTATAAGTAGTCTTGACTGGTATGAAGTGAGCAACTTTAGTTAACCGATCCACTGTCACCCATATTGAATCATAGCCCCTCTAAGTGCGTGGTAACCCAACTATAAAATCCATACCAACTTCTTCCCACTTCCATTCAGGTATCTTCATTGGTTGTAGCAATCCTATAGGTCTTTGATGTTCAGCTTTGACTCTCTGACATGTATCACATAAAGCAACATATTCCGCAACATCTCTTTTAAGTCCATACCACGAATACTTCTCCTTCAGATCCAAATACATCTTGGTACTCCCAGGATGAATAGAATAAGCAGACTCATGTGCCTCACGAAGAATTGCATCTCGTATAGCCTTATTCTTAGGCACACATAGTCTTTTCCCAAACCACAGAGTTCCATTATCATCCATACAGAAACATAGTGCCTTGCCAATCACTATGTTCTCCGCTATCTCTTTCAACTTCGCATCCTGTAACTATCCTTTACATATTTCTTGCTCCAGTTTAGGCTCCAACACCAACTCCACTGCATTAGTGACAAAGCCCAAATTTAGTCACTCAAACTCAGCACATAACTCTCTTGACATAGGTGCCACTTGCACTTCATTGGCATAACTCTTCCTGCTAAGAGCATCGGCAACAACATTCGACTTTCCAGGATGATAGTGTACTTCTAGATCATAATCCTTAATCAACTCCAACCATCGATGCTATCTCATATTTAGATCCATCTGAGTGAAAATGTACTTCAGACTTTTATGATCAGTATAAATATCACTCTTATGTTCGATAAGATAGTGTCTCTATATTTTCAAAGCATGAACCACTGCTGCTAACTCCGAATCATGAGTACAATAGTTTAGCTCATGCTTTCTCAACTATTAGGATGCATAAGCCACTACTCTTCCTTCTTGCATAAGAACACATCCAAGACCTTGATGAAATGCAACACAATAGATAGAGAAATTCTTGCTCAAATCTGGCAACCAATACTAGGGCTGTAGTCAATCTTTTCTTCAATTCCTCAAAGTTAGACTGACACTTCTCGGACCACACAAACTTAGCATTTTTCTCCAACAAAGCTATCATAGGCTTGGCAAGTTTAGAGAAACCTTTTATAAACCTTATGTAGTATCCAACCAATCCCAAGAAACTACGAATCTCTCCCACATCAGTTGGTTGTTTCCAATTCAATACATCTTTCACCTTGCTTGGATCTAGTGTGATTCCACCATTAGAGACAACATGGCCTAGGAAAGAAACTTCCTTCAACCATAATTCACACTTGCTTCACTTAGCATACAACTTGTGTTCCCTGAGCTTCTACAAGACCAACCTTAGATGTTCAACATGCTCTTCTTCCGTTTTGGAGAATACCAATATATCATCGATGAATACCACCACAAACTTATCCAAAAACTCCATGAACACCTTATTCATCAAGTACATGAAGTATGCATGTGCATTGGTCAAACCAAAGGACATAATGGTGTACTCATACAAACCATACCTCGTAGTAAAAATTGTCTTAGGTATGTCAGTTGCACGAATCTTCAACTAATGATAACCAGAACAAAGATCAATCTTAGAGAAAACACAAGCACCTCTCAACTGATCAAACAAATCATTAATTCTAGGTAACGGATACTTGTTCTTGATAGTAACCTCATTGAGTGACTAATAATCAACACACATTCTCTGAGTACCATCTTTCTTGTCAACAAATATAACCGGTGCTCCCCAAGGTGACGAACTAGGACGAATGAAACCTTTCTCCTGTAACTCCTTTATTTGTTTCTTAAGTTCTTCCAGTTTGTTAACCCCCATTCTATGTGGATGCTTAGCTATAGGTGCAGTTCTAGGTAATAATTCAATAATAAACACAATGTCACGGTCAGGTGGCATACCTGGCAAATCATCGGGGAACACATCCAAAAATTCATCCACCACTAGGTCTTCTTTGTTGACGCGATCATCAAGCTGGTTCACTGTGGCTATCGGTTATGCTTGTACCACAACATCAACACTGATTCTATCCCCATTCGGTGTGGTCACAACAACTACCTTCTCCCGACATTGAATGACTGCTTGTTGTTGCTTCATCCAGTCCATACCTAGAATCACATCAATGCCAGATGTTCTCAATACAATGGGGCTCACTTTGAACTCTACCCCCTTAAGAATAGACTAGTCAGAAGACAATGATATGAAGCTTGCATACTACCTCCTGGTGAGTTTACTAATAGAGGATTTTACATGGCACATAATGGTATGATATGGTTTCTAACAAATGCTTATGATACAAATGAATGCAAAGCTCTAGAATCAAAAAGAACAGTGGCAGGGGTTGAGTTGACATCGAACATACCAAGCATGACTTCTGGTTCTGCAAGCACCGTCTCGGTAGACACATGGTTCACCTTTCCTGTGTTGGGTGCTGGATTCTGCGGCGTTCCCTTTTGATTACTATGCTGACCTTGGGGTGTTTGTTGATTCTGCTTCCTGGGGCAATGGTTAGCATAATGCCCAACTTCTCCACAATGATAACATACATTGGGGGTACTAGGTGCACTGGTCTTCATGAGAGTGTTGTTGGGTGTTCCCTATCATGGTGTATGCTGACCACTCTGCTGCTAAAGACGTTGATTGGCATTTTGCTGCTAGTTCTAGTTGCGCTGGGGGTACTGACCATGATTCCATTGATTGGGTGGTCCCTGGTACCTCTGCTGGAAACCTTGCTGAGGGTTGGTGCGCGAACGAGTATTGCTCCCAGAGGCCTGTCCCTGAAACCTCCTCTTCTTGGTCTCCATCTCCTTGCGCTTATTGCCAATAACAATAGCATGATTCACCAACGTCTAAAATTGGGGTATGTATTGGACATAACCTGGAGTTGCAGACCATCATACAAACCCTTGAGAAAATGGCATTGCTTATCAGCATCATCAACAACCTCATTCGGAGCATAACATGATAGCTAAGCAAACTTGTCATGATACTCCACCACAGACATAGATCCCTGCTTCAGAGCTCTAAATTCCTCCTGCTTGAGCTCTATCAGTCCTTTAGGTATGTGATAGGATCTAAAATTCTCTCTAAATTCCTATCAGCTGACAGCAGGAGCATTAGCAGGATGTCCATACTCGAATGACTCCCACCAGTCTTGAGCTTCTCCCTAGAGCTATCCTGAAGCATACAACACCTTCTGTTGATCATCACACTGTGCTATGTTGAGTTACTTTTCCACTACACGAAGCCAATCATATGCTTGCAGTGGATCAGTGGCATGATAAAACACTAGGGGATGGCCCTTCAAGAATTCACCATGCTTATCACGCGGTGCTCCAACAACTGGATGGTTCTGCTGATTCTGCACCAACGCTTGCATGAGTTGTGTCTGCATTGCTAGAATTTGCTCAATTGTCGGCGGTGGTGGTGGTGGTGGATGTGGGGGGAACACCTCCACGACCTCGGCCTCTTCCTCTTTCGGACATCTGACATCCAACACAAATATTCAAAATTTAGAAATTTCCAAGTTAGAATACATTCTGAAAATTTTCTGGACGAGTCCCAACATCAGCAGCTCGGTAAAATTGTCATATCTCGAGTTCCAGATATCCAAAAGAGGCATACATTATATGGTTGGAAATCTTAAGAAATTATCTACAACTCTTATTCAGACCACATTCCCAGATTCTGTCGTTAGTTTACTCAAAAATAGGATACAACCGAAACTGTTCCTAGATTCCAGACTGTGCAGCAACTTTATCTTGAAACAGCGATATCTCACAAACCAAATCAGATATGAGAGTGATTCCAGAGGTATTGGAAAGATACTTAAGTCTAGTTATTCCCATAAAAATTTCATAATTTTTGGTCAAGTAGATTTTAATTGGCATTAAGATAAGGGCAGACTGCTCAAAAAAACAGATTCCAAGAGATCAAGATACACCAAACCCAACTATTTATTTATTGACCCAAACTTTAATATTCTTAACTATGGAACTTGCGGACATGCCCACAAAGTTCTAGCACACATTACAAAAATCCAACTCACATATAAACATAATAACAAATCAACTAAGCACACCAATGTTCACACCGCACTAATAGACTCAACTAGACTCAACTTGACTCGTTCTACTATAGTTTTATTACATAAAAGGGACTCCAACATCTATGTGCGAGGTTTATGGGGAAGCTCCTTGTACATCTTTGGTAGGTTGAGGCACACCCTTTGTTCATCTATCACCTATTGGTGTCTCTTGATGGTTTTCTACTGTGCCTTCAACTGATCCTCCAGTCGGCGAATCTTTGCTATGGACTCATAGCCAAAGTGTACAATCACTTGGGTTGTTGGATCCATGCCCTGCGGGTCCATCATCGCCCATCCCAATTTTGGGTGTTGGTGAGGGAGGAATCGATATTGGTCATCCTTCATATCCTCGAATCGATGACCACGGAGGCCTATGCAAGCTTCAACGGCTGCATCTTCTATGCTATCCTCCATGGTGGCACAGTGAGCATGATGCGCATAGTTTGAATCCAGCTGATATGTGCCTTTCTGTTCATCCTTGATGGAGATGCACACCCTGGTCTTCCAATAGGTGTCTTCTAGAGGGTGCGTATGTTCATTGCAGACGTACTCCACAGCGACATCTCAATCACCGTAGTAGGTCTAGAGAATGCCCATGAGTCGGTGGTGCGAAACGAATGATTCACACCCTGGCTTATACCAAACCTTTGTCGTCCATCCTAGGGGAGGGATCGGCTCATCCTCTTCAACGACGTCTTCCTCATCATCATCGTCAGACAGTTGGACGACCTCGACTTCTTTGGGTTCCTCCTAGACTGGCTCAAGCGTAGGTACAGGTGTTGGCGAATCAAATTCTTGTTCCTGGGGTTCCTCCTCCTCAGGCTCCATGGACAAACCACAAGGCAGGTAGTACTCTCCGGTGCTAATGCGGGCAGTCTTACTAGCATGAGGCATCTACAGAATTATATTTAGTTAGATTAGAAGAAATAATTTTTATAATAGAGTAAGGCAAAAGAAGCATAGAACTTTAGCAAATAACAACGGTGAGATGGAAAGCATGAAATGAGTGAAGCAAAAGAAGCTAAAACGACCATTGCTAACTAGGCTTGCGTCCTATAGTCAACACAACTCTGATATAAATCTATCACACGCAATTTTAAGGATAAAATGGGATGCAAAATCTTATGTGCGCCCGGAGATCAGTCAGACACATAAGCCGACAAATTATGAATAGTATCATCACAAGTGTTTATTACATCACGAATAAGATAGAGTCTTCACATAAATGTAGCAGAAATAAGAAAAGATCTCTCATGGAAGCTCCACATCACAGGGACATCAACTGGTTGACCACAAGTCTAGTAATCTTCAGGGAAATCGTCATTACCATAGCCATCTGTTACCCATCCGGGATTTTTATCCAAATAATGAAAATAAACAAGCGTAATTACATGTCGTACTCAACAAGTGTAACATGGGGTTCATGAGGCTCAAAAGGCTTGACACAGGTTTAACAACATTCAGCTTTGAGTTGTCACAATTTTAGCTTAAGAGTAGCAACAAGTTATTTCAATTCCCAATGCTAAACACATGATCAATGTAAACATGAGTAATGAATAGCATAAACAGATAATTCTTAGTGTTCATCTATTCCATAAGGGTTCCAAGGCCGCTCGTGACCGTGAGCATGGCTGATATACCAGTTTTACACTCTGCAGAGCTTGTATACTTTCACTGTGAGTCATGATACCCATCTGCCCAAGTTTGTAACTCCCAAAACACTTCCAAGGTGAGAAGCCAGGGGTCACTATGAAGCCTTTCAAAGGTTCATCTAACAAGTTAGGGCCATTAGATTCACTTGACAAATAGATATAGGAACCCCCCTGTCGAATGGCACAATTTCATCGTGGCTATACACATAAGAGTAGAGGCTGTCCTATACCCGATTCAGCAAGCCATTCTTACGCCAATAAAGGTAACCACTAACAAGCTAGAAAAGGTCCTCATACTAAGCTAAAGCCAGAGCCATGTAGCCCTCACAGCTGTAATATAAGTCTCGGATGATCACTTACAGATAAGTCCTTACGGAGAGGAATCTGAAGCATTTAGAAAGTAGCTAAACACTCTAGCCCCATGTTTCCAAGTTGCTAAAAAGTCATATTTTAATGTTTATTGCATATATCATTAGTTAAGTTATAAGATCATGGTTTAATTGAGCACTAGGAAAGCTACCCAATGCATATCCCATAGGTGACAAGGTAAAAGTTCAATTCTAGGGAATCCCTATCAAGTCGACACATGCAATATGAATTTAATGTATTAAAGTGAATAGAAAACAAGGATGATCCCATGCTATACTTGCCTTGAGCAAAGTACTCCTGCTGATCCGGCACGTCAAAGTAATACTCTTGGTCACCCACGAACTGCTCATCGTCTATACTCGATATTCATAGCAACAAGCATCCAGAAGCAATCATGCATAGCAAACAAAAGCTATATATTAGAACAGTACACCAACAGCATAAAATCAAGATGAAGAGTTTGAAAAACGAATCTATGTCTCGCTACGAACACACAGACACGAAGATCACAAAAACCAGAGCTAAAACGAAGAAGTTATGAATTAAACAAGTTTTTCTTTAGTAAAATAATAGATTAAATCTAACCTCAAATTTTAAATGTTGAAAACATGTTCAACAGTAGTAAGAACATGTAGAATACTTAATTATGAACCTAACGCAACTTGAATGGACCAAATCGGAGTTAAAACGAAGAAGTTATGGCCTAAACAAATCTAGTGGCAAAACTGTAAATAACTGAAAACGTATTTTAGATCTAACCGAACCAAAGTACGCTTTCAAAAGAAGAAAACAAAATCTAGAAAAACGCTTTGGACTACGGGTTAAGCCTCAAATAATTATAAGGAGGTTTTTGCAAAACTCGTAGCGAAGGGGTATCATCCATCCACGACCGCTGGATTAGATCTAGACGGCCGAGATTCGTTCAGGCGAGTGAGAGGCGACGGCGGCCGGCCAGACAGGATGAGCGCGGCGGCGCCATGACCGGTGAGGCAATGAGCTCGCTGGAGACAATGGTTTAGGGCCTACGGTGCTCGTTTTTTTGAATGGGAAGGTCCAGGAGAGAGAGGAGAGGTTGGAGAACTCACCGAAACCAAAAGGAATGGGCGGGGAACAACGAAGGGTGCCGCGACGCTCGACGAAACAGCGACGGCTTTCCAAGCTTACGGCGGTGCTAGGGTTGGCAGACTCGGCTCGAGCGGGGCGGCGCTTGCTTGGGGGTTTGGATAGAGAGGTGGCTCGGGCAGTATTTATGAGGGCCAACGTCTTGGGAGGCACGACACAGGGCTCGTGGCGGAGCCGGACACGGGTGATGTCGGCGTGGTGGTGTCTAAGGTGGACACGACACGAGGAAGAGGATAACCCTGATGGGTGGGCCTGGTGCATCAGCGGGGCGGAGAGAGGATGCGCGGCGCAGGCGTCTGGCTGTGCCGGGCGCGCGCTGTTGGGCCATGCGGAAGGAGTGGGGCGCGGGAGGGAGTGAGGCGACCAGCGCTGGAAACGGGCCGAAGGAGATAGGCTGGCGTGGAGGAGAAGCAGGCCAGTAGGCCGAAAACGGGGAAAGGAGAAAGGAGGAAGGGAAATTCGTTTATTTCCTTTTCTAATTTTCCAAAGCAAATCCAAATACAAATTCAAAGCAATTTGAAATTTGATTTCAAATCACACCACTCAAAAATTATTATGCAGCGGCATGAATGCACATACATGATTGTGACCTTATATTTGATTTTATTTTTATAAAAAATATTATTTTCCAAAATTCAAATGCCCACAAAAATGCATAATAAATCAATTTATCCTATTTCAAAATTATTGCAAATTTTAGGGTGTTACACCTTTTCACCATGAGAAGAAACAAAAGTTACTGCAATTTGTTATTGTTAGTTGAAAAATAGATTTTGCAGCCCTTTTCACCTTGCGACATATTTCTGCCGATGTGTGAAATGCTTGCATGGAGCCGCTTGAGAGAATGGGAATGGGAGCGGGCGGCGCCATTACTAGATATCACGGTGCTAGTGCGAGTGCTAGCAAACGTCTCTGTTAGGGTGGGTGGGCAGTTGCTTCCTTCCTTCAATTCGCACCATCACCCGCTTGATTTCCCATTTGTCCCCTCTTCCTCCTTTCTCCGTCTTGCCCCGGCCCCATGCATGCATGATGCATCTGTCCTAGAATATGTCGCTAGTATATTACAAGAAATACCAGAATTCCAGGGCATAGGATCCCTTCTCTGTTGTCACCGTATAAACTATCAGCACAAGATGAACCAACATTTCTCCATCCATCCTTCCTTCCTGATGAGGAGATCTAAAAGAGACACAAAGGTGGTACGTATTGTACATGTTGCACGGATTTCTAGCTAAACAGGGCATAAAGGTCCTTGGAAAGTGGCTATTTATTTTGTTAGGAAAACGAAGAATGTGGCCATTTTGTATAATGGTATATGTTCATGTACCATCAAGAGGAGAAGCATCTTATTGCCACAATACAAAGAAAATACGAGGGTGGGGGTGGGGGTGGGGGTGGGGGGGTGCAAAAACTTTGCGAATCGAGTGGCGCGCTTACTTGTATTGGTCTAGGGTGTGTTACGTTGTCGGATGAAGGTTGCATTGTATAACATGGCTACAGGGGATGCCGACTGAGTGGAACCATATTTTTTGAAAAGATAGTGTTTGGTGAAGTTGCATGAGCAGATGCAAAAAAAGATTGAGATGTTGTTTGGTTGCCTACATGAGCGAATGCAATCTGTTTGGCCCGTGAGACTGACGCATAGACCCTGCATCCACTGGATCTACCTCGGTAGTGAAGCTCAAATGGTCGTATGAGTGGATGCAACATCTGGGGATGCAAATGCAGAGTGGATGCAAGCAGCTACAGTGGAACCATACATCCAAACACACTTTATCCAAAGTTTATATGCATCCGCTCATGTAGTTTTCCGTTCAATCGTAAGTGATGTGCTGTAACACCCTCAGTGTTACACCCTAAACAAATTACTAAAACATGTCATGAGCATCATGTTTATGTGATAAAGCATGTGATAAAGTGTGTAGATCAATTTCTTGTAACCTAAAATGATCAATAAAAATGTTAAATGAAAAGCTACTCCATAATTCATGTATATCAAGTAGGGTTGAAAACCAATTTTTATTGAACAAAAATGCTATAGAACATATATGTGGCGCTTAAATAAAGTTTGGAATATGAACTTTGTAGATGACAATGAAATACTTGCTGTTGAAAAATAACCTTGCTAGCTAATATTTCTAATAGCCTAGAAATGCAACTTGGAATCAAGTTCAGCTCAAAGACTTAGAATATTTTCAAGTATGTTGACAGCTAGACAATGCCACGTTTGACAATTTATTTTGTGAAATCGAGTTAGGAGGTGGTGTCATGTTTTACCTCGGTTTGGTAGCCTCATATGCCATCTTGAGCATGGTGAGTTATTATAGGCGCTTTAAATTTCACGCAGAGCACGTTCTCGGGTCAGTTCACCGGGTGAGCGCGGTCACCACGCCTCGGGGGCGCGACATCGCCACGCCGGCTCCCTCTATGCGTACACGTGTGCTGTTGTACGTGGTCGGCTGCGACTACCCTATCTTGGCCGCCACTGGCCCTGTCGCGTGGAGCTGCTGCCACTGCTCACACGGTCGAGCAACACAGCCACCTACCTCGCCGCGCTGCCGCTCTGCCGACCCGCCTCGTGCCACGACGCAACCACTACCACTGTCGTCGCATCGTCATCATATCCACGCCTATCCGTTGTACCTTTGCCCTGCTGCTGGCCCGGTTAGATGTCGCGTGCACATGGTCAGCTTGCCGTCGCCATGCCATTTATGACACTACGACCGCGTGGACCATGCCAGTTGTGGACGTGCGCTCCTATTTGTAGCATCTGTGCGCACGCCTCCTCGATCACGCCAACTGTGTCCTGCCAAGGTAAGCCTGAGCTGAGCCCACCTATAGTGCCCCATCTCTCTCTCTCCCTCTGCTACCGTCGTCGAGCCGCGTCATCCAATTGGCCACCAAGTGATCACTTCCATTTAATTCAGCACGTCTGTGGCTTCACCATCAAGTTCTCTCACTGCCCGACCCCACCTAGCCATGAAGAAGGCACCGCCAAGCTCTAATTTGGTGTTTTTCCCGCCGTCGCGCCGATAAGGCCACGTCCGGCCGTGGATGAGGTCAGCCCTCCTACCGTCCCTCCCGAGCCAATTCACCTGCACCACTAGCTTCGCCTTGCCTCCCTCTCCACCTTGCGCACGCCAGTGGAACCGCTGCCGCCTCCCCATCACCGCTGATGCAACCGCACCACCATGGTGCGCCGCCGCATGGCTCGGTCACACATGGACACACCTCCTCCACCATCCTCCACCCCAACCGTCACCTCGGCTATGTCCACGGTAGTCTACTGATGCTTCCTCGCTAGCCAGTTAGGTTCTTAGGTGCTCTGGATCACCGGGGCAGCTGCGCCACCACCGCAGACGGCTGCGTGCTACCATAGTTGGCTCTAGCGAGTCCCACCGCCTCGTGTTGCCGCTTAGCGTAGCCGCTCGGATCGGGGATGGTGACCGACCCGATAGGTGGGCCGGCGCATGTCCCAGGTGACTGGTGCGACCGTGTTGTGTCGTCGTCCGCCGTGCCGCCGTGCACTGAGCCACCGGGGGTGCGCGAGTGAATTAGGGAAAGGAAGGGGGGTTAAGTGAGAAGATCTGAGAGAGGGGGAAATAGTGTTAGCACTTAGTTATGATTTGGGAGAAGTGCGAGGCCCTTTTTTAAAAGCCCCAATGCGCGCGGGACTCCCCCGCCGTGGGCCGCCTTGCATGGGCCATGCCAGCGGGCCACTGCATGCGCGCTATGTCGCATGGGCCGCGCGGGAAATTTCATTTTTCTTTTCCTAAGGAATTAGAAATAGTTTTCTAATTTAATTTTTGGGCCGATCTTTGGTAAATCATATAAAATCATGTATGTGTCCAAAAATTGTGAAACAAATTTGGTTAGGTTCCTAAAATTGTGCTCTATCTGTTAGTGTATTTAGTTCAAATATATACATGTTGATACCAGGAGCTATTAAATCATTTGAGAATGCTTTATATTATTAAATTAATCTTTGTTGGAATTTTTGTGGTAAATTGGTGATAGCTTTAGTCCTAGAATTTTTGTAGTAGCTTCATGGTATTATTATGTGCTCACTGTAATTTTTGTAGCCTTATAATAGACTAAGCATTAGAGTAGTTAAATGCTCTTTGTTTCAATATACATTAAATCACTAGTAGAAATAAAGATATATCCTTAATTTGCCAAGCTAAGGGTTTGTTAGTCATTAGAGCTAGCTTAGTAGCTTAGTATGCGTATTCTTATTTTAAGAGTTATTGTTGCCTAAATGCTAAGTGTTGCATCATCATTGCATGCATGTAGAGAACGAGTTGGTGAAGATAGTGACCGCATACGATCGCGAGTTCGAGGAGATCGTTGAGGAATACAAGCAGGAGGGCCCTCATGAGGGAGGAAGTCTTGGAGCCACCATCGACTGACTCGGCTAACACCACGCCTGCCCAAGGCAAGCCCCGGTGCATAACCCTTATTTTTTATAATCACTGAATATATATATATATGTGATGTGCTTTTACGTTACAGGAATTTTATGGAAACCGCATGCATATATATCTGTCCTATGAGTCTTACTAGTGCAAGTTTGAGTAGCTGCTATGCTTAGTTTTTTTGTAGCGTGAGTAACCTGCCGTTACTAACAATAGGTGATTATTATATTTACTCTGATGATAAAATAATGAAAGGAAAATGGAGACCGAGTAGGGATATGGTATGGGTATTGATGGGTGTGACGAGTTGTGTCCCGTGGCCATGGGGCTTAGCTTGGTTACATTATTTTCCTTGTCTATGTCGATTAAGGACCATCCATTGCTGTGGATGGTAGTCAGGTCACAGACTTATTATCTTGAGCACATACTTGCTTGTGAGAGCGGAAAGGCTCGTTATGCTCTTGTCGTGGGTTTTGGCTCTTTCTGGACCAACTGATTGGAGGCGGGGAAAGGTGGAGGTCTAAGCACCATATTGAGACTGGGTCTCAAGTGTGGGGGCTTGGAGTCCAAGTTTGGACGGGGACCTAGACCCCGTGACAGGAGTGGAATGGGTTGGTCTTGTTTTTGCCTAGGGTACAAACCAAGCGTGTGTTTTGGAGTACCCAGCTGGGATACATTGGTTCACGAATTGCCATTTTTGTGCGACGATATGACTTGGCTATGGTCTAGCACCGTAGTAAGAACTGGAATATGAAAGATGGTAAATTGGTTCTGATTGCTCAACCCTTGCTTGAAAGTAGAACATGTGCTTACCAAGAATGGTTACCTAATGAAGTTACCATGACTGCTAATTAAACTTGATCTTAAGGACATACTTCTAGTAATGCTTTTCGCTAACAAAAAGAAAACAGCAAACCTATATTGCCTATCAAACCCCTTGGAGTCAGGAAACTATTCCCGCTAGTTGGGTAAGTCTTGCGAGTATATTGTGTACTCAAGGTTTATTTTATCCTGTTGCGGGTGCAGCTTGAGGAGTCGCTCTTATGTGGAGGATTCTTCTGGTGGGCGCAGACGGATCCTTGTATCGTTTCTGCTAGATGTTTAGTTTTATTCCGCTGTTTAATTATCGCACTCTGAACTCTGGTATTGTAATACATAATTTCCAAGAACTCTTGTTGTATAAAATGGACTAAGTATTGTAAGCTCGTACTCATTATTGGATTCTAGAGGTAAAACATGGATTGATTTGAGTTCTCCCATGGTGTGGGCTCGACAGAACCGTCCGATGTAGCTAACTTTTGGGGTGCTTAGTGTCTTGTGGAAGACAAGCGCCTCCTAAAGTATGTTATTTCGGGCAGTTCTACCATAGGTGCTATTAGAACCAATAATGAGTATACGAGTTTAAAAACTCTTTTCAAAACCTAAAATTTGACCAACAAAAGCTTTGCAAATAGTAGGATGTGATAAATTATGTAAATAAGTATAAGCCCTAGTAATATGGTCTATCTAGGATAGTGGCACTGGTTTTATCTAATCAATCTTCTATACGTACACTAACTTACGTTGCGTAAGAATCATTTAGCGTACGAGAAGTGAGTGTGCGTTGTGCCAAAAATTACATGTGAATGCCGCTATATTCTGGCTTGAGCGAACGAATAGGTCGATCCATGCATCATGAAAAGAGAATCTTGCTTAAACTAAACTCCCCCATATGTATAATTTTGGGTAGTAAATTAATAGGATAATAAATAAAGAGAAATGCTTTAACTCTTAAGGAAAAGTTCTCGCCTGTAACCATTTATTGGGCCTTATCATCTCTCTAGCCGTTTGTTTCTAAGTATGGAGGCCTGGTCCCTAACGGTGGATTCCTATCTATTTAAAGATGAACCTGAGGTCTGGTCACAGGAGCACCAGTGCTGGGATGGGCCGTGGCCTTGGTGAAGACCATGGCAAAAATGGTCGTGGCGATGATCATGGCAATGCCAACGGGGAGAGCCATGAGGCCACACTCCTTGGTCCTCCTCCTCCTCCTCCACCACTGCCTACGATGACCCATGCTGAGATGATGGCTAAGATGTTGGCTGCTTGTCACGAGTCAGCCCATGGCCTAGAGATGCTGGCATAGGCTATTGGTGGCTTTGCCCGTGGAGGCCTCGGTGGCAATGGCAGGAACGAGGGTGGTGCCCGTGGTCCTGAGAGGTCCTATTCCTATTAGGACTTCTTGGAGACACACCTACCCACGTTCACACCGACTGCGGAGCCTCTGGACACGGAGCATTGGCTTCGTATTCTGGAGCAGAAGTTTTAGCTGCTCAATGTGATGGATGAGCAGAAGGTGTGCTTTGCCGCACAACAGCTTCTAGGATCTACCAGTGCTTGGTGGGACACTTTCAATGCCATGCAGCCTGTAGACCACCACGTGACTTGGCGAGAGTTTACCACTACTTTCCGTCAGTACTATATTCCTCTTGGTTTGCTAAACAGGAAGTTGTCCGAGTTTCTAGAGCTGAAGCAAGGAAACATGACTGTGATGGAATATGTGAACAAGTTCAACCACCTTGCACAGTATGCTAGGACTCATGTGGATACTAATGAGAAGAAGATGGACCATTTCAATCGTGGTCTCTCTTGCATCTTGCTAGAGAAGCTGTATACAGGGGGCTATCAGACCTTTGGTGCTTTGATGAATGCTGCCATTGCTATGGAGGGACTATAGCGTGACTCTCAAGCTGAGTGGAAGCGTAAGAGGGTGATCACTGGGTTTTCTAGTCACCCATAGTCATAGAAGGTATAGGTTTTGAGGAGGGTGTCCTATCACTCTTCGAGTGGACAGTCGTCTCGTTAGACTCAGTAGACTTACCAGGCACCTCTCACTCAGTACCATGCACCTACTCAGCAGGTGCGACAGCCTCAAGGACCATAGGTTCTACCTCGTCGGGGACAGGGGAACATGCTTGGTGCATGTTTCAAGTGTGGCAAGGAAGGCCACTATGCTCATGAGTGCCCCTAGACCCATCTTACTCAGTCTTCTTAGCCTTTAGCCAACTCCGCTTGGGATAGGTTAACTTCACTGAGGCTGAGGAGATTCCGTAGGGAGAGCCTGTGATGGCTGGTATGTTCACCATTGATTCCCACCCAGCATATGTATTATTTGATTCTGGTGCATCACATTCATTTATGAGTATGGGGTTTGCACAAAGGCACAATATATCTACTATAGCTATTCCAATTGCCTATAGAATCAGAACCCTGGGTGTGCAGTTGTGCGTTAAAACTTAGACGGACATAGTAAGACTAGTGCTAGCCACTCACTCTTATCATCTTCAGTTCATGGTGCTGCCTAGGCAAGGCATAGATGCAATTCTATTAATGAACTAGTTGAGAAACTATGGGGTAGTCTTGAACCTTAGGCAAAGAATTATTGAGTTAAAGCTTCCATCTTCTGAGGATAGAATGTCTCTCCTTATGCCTTTAGTTTTTGCCCTACTAGTTACTGCTCATGCTAAAGCTTCTCCGAATCTTTCTTCTATTCCTGTGGTTTGAAAGTTTCCGGATGTCTTTCCTGAAGATCTACCTGGGTTATCACCGGATAGAGATGTGGAGTTTGCCATTGAGTTAGAACCTAGAATTGCTCCTATTTCATGATGTCGTTACCGCATGGTTCCAAAAGAATTGGCTGAGATGAAGAAACAGTTGGAGGAATTGTTGAAGAAGGGATTTATCCATTCAAGTTCTTCATCATGGGGTTATCCAGCTATTTTCGTGAAGAAGGACGACACTCTTCGGATGTGTGTGGATTATCGCCCTCTTAATGCGGTAACCATTAAGAACAAGTATCATTTACCTCATATTGATACTTTGTTCGATCAGTTGGCTAGTGCCAAGGTATTTTCAAAGATTGATCTTCGTTCTAGGAATCACCAAATTAAGATTCGGCTACAAGATATACCAAAGATAGCTTTCTCTACTAGGTATGGCCTCTATGAATAGCTAGTCATGTCTTTTGGTCTCACTAATGCTCCTGTATTCTTCACGCATCTCATGAATTTAGTCTTTATCCCAGAGTTAGACAAGTTTGTAGTGGTGTTCATTGATGACATATTGATATATTCTAAGAACAATGAAGAGCATGCACAACATCTTCGCATAGTCCTGACTCGATTGCGGGAACACAAGTTGTATGCCAAATTCAGCAAGTGCGAGTTTTGGTTGGATCGAGCGCAGTTTTTGGGACATGTCCTAACACCTAAAGGCATCTATGTGGATCCTAGCAAGGTGCGGGATGTGTTAAATTGAAAATCTCCAAAGTCAGTGCATCTGATTCATTAGTTCCTTGGTCTTGCTGGTTATTATCGGTGCTTCATCCCTGAGTTTTCTAAAGTAGCTCAACCAATGACCAAGTTGCTCTAGAAGGATGTCAAGTTTGTATGGAGTCTAGCTTGTGAAGAAGCTTTCCAAGCCCTAAAGAAGTTTCTTACCTCTGCTCCTATTCTTGCCCAACCAGATATTGATAGGCCATTTGATGTGTATTGTGATGCCTCTAGGACTGGACTAGGATGTGTGCTTATGCAAGACAGACGTGTGATCACTTATGCTTCACATCAGCTGAAAAAGCACAAGTTGAATTATCCCCCCCATGATTTAGAGCTGGCTGCAGTGGTGCACGCTCTAAAAATTTGGAAACATTACATGTTGGGAAATAAAGTGTATATCTATACGGATCACAAGAGTCTCAAATATATTTTCACTCAATCCGAGCTAAACATGAGACAACGGAGGTGGCTTAAGTTAATCAAAGATTATAACTTAGAAGTTCATTATCACCCAAGAAAAGCTAATGTGGTAGCTGATGCCTTAAGTCAGAAGTCGCATCAAGTTGAAGAAGAATCTTTGTCTCTCAACCATTCTGAGGTGTTAGCCCATATTACTCTAGTCTCAGATCTACTTGAGCAAATTATTATAGAGCAAAGGCAAGATGCCTCGGGAATTTCGCATATCAAGAAGCTAATCACCGAAGGACGTGGTCCTCATTTTAGTATTGATGATCAAGGTGTGGTGAAGTTCAAGAATCGATTGGTGGTTCCCTCAAGTGATAAGCTTAGGAGAAAAATTTTGGATGAAGCTCACAACTCCAAATTATCCATTCATCCGGGAAGTAACAAGATGTATCATGATTTGCGTCACTTGTATTGGTGGCCAAATATGAAACAGGAATGTGACATTTGTGGAAGGGTTAAGGTCCATATGCGTACGCCTGGATTTCTATAGCCCTTGCCCATCCCTGTTTGGAAATGCGAGGATATTTCCATGGACTTTGTTTGGGTTTGCCCCGCATGGCAAAGGGGTATGACTCTATTTGGAGCATTATGGATTGCCTTACCAAGTCCGCTCATTTTCTCTCAGTGGATACAAGGTATTCAGCCAAGAAGTATGCAAATTTGTATTTTGATCGGGTTGTGACCCTACATAAAGTTCCTCTTACCATTGTTTCCTATAGAGGGTCAGTCTTTGTCTCTCGTTTCTAGGAGCAACTCCAAAAATGTCTTGGTACTCGTCTCCTAAGAAGTTCAGCTTATCACCCGCAAACTAATAGTCAGACAAAGGGTCAATCAAGTACTTGAAGACATGTTGAGAGCTTGTGCCATTTCTTATCCAGAAAAGTGGGAGAATGCTTGACTTTAGCTGAGTTTTCCTATAACAATAGCTATCAAGAGAGCATTCGAATGGCACCTTTCGAGGCTTTGTATGGCAAGAAATGTAGGCCACCTCTTAACTAGGTGGAAGTTGGTGACCGTGGTTACTTTGGACCTAATTTTATCAAAGAAGCAAGAAAGCAGGTCAGTGTTATTCAGAGTCATTTGAAAGGGGCTCGGAACCGTCGAAAAGCTTATGCGGATAAGAGGAGAAGACCTTTGTAGTTTGAAGTTGGTGACCATGTGTACCTAAAGGTATCCCCGATGAGAGTTGTGCATCGGTTTGGAGTCAGTGGAAAGTTAGCTCCTCATTATGTTAGACCTTATAAAGTTTTGGAACGATGTGGTACTATTGCTTATCGTATCTAGCTCCTGGATATTTTGTCAGCAGTCCATAATGTTTTCCATGTCTCCTAGCTAAAAAAGTGTTTGCGAGTTCCCGATGAAGTGGTGGAAACTGAAGGACTCCCTCTCCAACCTGATCTTTCTTATATTGAGCATCCCGTCAAAATCTTGGATGAAAAAGAAAGAGTGACTAGAAACAAAGTGGTGAAATTTTATAAAGTCCCGTGGCAAAATCATTTGGAGGACGAAGCAACTTGGGAGCAAGAGAATTATGTTCTGGAATATTATCCTCATCTCCTTCCTAATGCGCCAAGGTAATGGTTTAAATTGAAATTTATTTCTTATCTCTTTCCCACACTAGGCACACACATGAAATCTCAAGACGAGATTTTGTTTAAGGTGGAGAGAGCTGTAACACCCTCGGTGTTATGCCTTAATCAAATTACTAAAACATGTCATGAGCATCTTGTTTATGTGATAAAGCATGTGATAAAGTGTGTAGATCAATTTCTTGTAACCTAAAATGATCAATAAAAATGTTAAATGAAAAGCTACTCCATAATTCATGTATATCAAGTAGGGTTGAAAAACAATTTTTATTGAACAAAAATGCTATAGAACATATATGTGGCGCTTAAATAAAGTTTGGAATATGAACTTTTTAGATGACAATGAAATACTTGCTATTGAAAAATAACCTTGCGAGCTAATATTTCTAATAGCCTAGAAATGCAACTTGGAATCAAGTTCAGCTCAAAGACTTGGAATATTTTTGAGTATGTTGATAGCTAGGCAATGCCATGTTTTGCAATTTATTTTGTGAAATCGAGTTAGGAGGTGGTGTCATGTTTTAGCTCGGTTTGATAGCCTCATATGCCATCTTAAGCATGATGAAGATGGTTTAGGTCCAGAAGCAACTATTTAGTTGTTATAGGCGCTTTAAATTTCATGCACAACATGTTCTTGGGTCAGTTCACCGGGTGAGCGCGGTCACCACGCCTCGGGGGTGTGACGACTCCATGTCGGCTCGCTCTGTGCGCGCATGTGTGCTGTCGCACGTGGTCGGCTGCGACTGCCTGTCCAGGCCACCACTGGCCCTGCCGCGTGGAGCCGCTATCGCTGCTCGCACAACCAAGCGGTGCGGCCACCTGCCTCGTCGCGCTGCCGACCCACCTCATGCAGCGATGCAGCCACTACCACTGCCATCGCATCATCATCATATCCATGCCTGTCCGCTGCACCTTTGCCCTGCCGCTGGCCGATTAGATGATGCATGCACATGGTCAAGCTCGTTGTCGCCATGCCATTTATGGCACTACGGCCGCACGGGCCATGCCGGTTGTGGATGTGTGCTCTTGTCCGTAGTGTCTGCACATGCCTCCATGATCACGTGACCGTGTCTCACCAAGGCAAGCTCAAGCTAAGCCCACCTGTCGTGCCCTGTCTCTCCCCCCCCCCCTCTATTGCCGCCGTCGAGCCACGCCATCCAATTGGACACCGAGTGATCACTTCCATTTAATGATCCACAATAGTCTACTAATGCTAGGTCCACATGGCCACACCTCCTCTACCATCCTCCACCCCAACCATCACCTCTGCTAGGTCCACGGTAGTCTACTGATGCTCCCTCGCTAGCCAGTTAGGTTCTTAGGTGCTCTGGATCACCAAGGTAGCCATGCCACCATCATGGACGGCTGAGCACCGCTTCAGCTGGCTCTAGCGAGTCCCGCTGCCTCGTGTTGCCGCTTAGCATAGCCACTCGGATCGGGGATGGTGACCGACCTGATAGGTGGGCTGGCGCATGTCCCAAGTGATCGGTGTGACCGTATTGTGTCGTCGTCCGCCGTGCCACCGTGCACTGAGCCACCAAGGGTGCGCGCGGGTGAATTAGGAAAAGGACGGGGAGGTTAAGTGAGAAGATCTGAGAGAGGGGGAAATAGTGTTAGCACTTAGTTGTGATTTGGGAGAAGTGCGAGGCCTCTTTTGCAAAAGTGCCAACGCGCGTAGGACTTCCCCGCCATGGGCTGCCTTGCGTGGGCCACGCCAGCGGGCCGCTACGCGCGCGCTGTGTCACGCGGGCCGCGCGTTTGGGCCACGCGGGAAATTTCATTTTTCTTTTTCTAAGGAATTAGAAATAGTTTTCTAATTTAATTTTTGGGCTGATTTTTGGTAAATCATATAAAATCATGTAGGTGTCCAAAAATTATGAAACAAATTTTGTTAGGTTCCTAAAATTGTGCTCTATCTGTTAGTGTATTTAGTTCAAATATATACATGTTGATACCAGGAGCTATTAAATCATTTGAGAATGCTTCATATTATTAAATTAATCATTGTTGGAATTTTTGTGGTAAATTGGTAATAGCTTTAGTCTTGGAATTTTTATAGTAGCTTCATGGTATTATTATGTGCTCACTATAATTTTTGTAGCCTTAGAATAGACTAAGAATTAGGGTAGTTAAATGCTCTTTATTTCAATATACATTAAATCACTAGTAGAAATAAAGATATATTCTTAATTTGCGAAGCTAAGGGTTTGTTAGTTGAACCCAACACTTTGCTTGATGAAGATGATAGTTAGCTTAGTATCTTAGTCATTAGAGCTAGCTTAGTAGCTTAGTATGCATATTCTTATTTTAAGAGTTGTTGTTGCCTAAATGCTAAGTGTTGCATCATCATCGCATGCATGTAGAGAACAAGTTGGTGGAGATAGTGACCGCATACGATCGTGAGTTCGAGGAGATCATCGAGGAATACGAGGAGGAGGTCCTTGTGAGGGAGGAAGTCCTGGAGCCACCACTAACTGACTCGGCTGACACCACGCCTGCCTAAGTCAAGCCCCGGTGCATAACCCTTATTTTTGATAATCACTGAATATGTGTGTGTGTGTGTGTGTGATGTGCATTTATGTTACAGGAATTTTATGAAACCACATGCATATATATATTTGTCCTATGAGTCTTACTAGTGCAGGTTCGAGTAGCTGCTTTTCTTAGGTTTTCGGTAGCGTGAGTAACCTGCCATTACTCACAATAGGTGATTATTATATTTACTCTCATGATAAAAGATGAAAGGAAAATGGAGACCAGGCAAGGATATGGTATGGGTATTGGTGGGTGTGACGAGTTGTGTCATGCGACCACGGGGCTTAGCTTGGTTACACTGTTTTCCCTATCCATGTCGATTAAGGACCGTCCGTTGTTGTGGATGGTAGTCAGGTCACAGACTTATTATCCTGAACACATACTTGCTTATGAGAGCAGAAAGGCTTGTTATGCTCTTGTCGTGGGTTCTGGCTCTTTCCAAACCAACTGATTAGAGGCAGGGAAAGGTGGAGGTCTAAGCACCATATTGAGACCGGGTCTCAAGTGTGGGGGCTTCGAGTCCAAGTTTGGATGGGGACCTAGACCCCATGATAGGAGTGGAATGGGTTGGTCTTGTTTTTGCCTAGGGTACAAACGGGGCATATGTTTCGGGGTACCTAGCTGGGATACATTGGTTCGTGAATCTCCGTTTCCATGAGATGATATGACTTAGCTATGGTCTAGCACCGTAGTAAGAACTAGAATATGAAAGATGGTAAATTGGTTCTGATTGCTCAACCCTTGCTTGAAAGTAGAACATGTGCTTACCTAGAATGGTTAGCTAATGAAATAATTATGACTGCTAATTAAACTTGATCTTAAGGACATACTTCCAGTAATGCTTTTCGCAAATAAAAAGAAAATAGCAAACCCAAATTGCCTATCATACCCATTGGAGTCAGGAAACTATTCTCGCTAGTTGGGTAAGTCTTGCGAGTACATTGTGTACTCAGGGTTTATTTTACCCTATTGCAGGTGCAGCCTGAGGAGTAGCTCTTGTGTGGAGGATTCTTCTAGTGGACACAGATGGATCCTAGTATAATTTCCGCTAGATGTTTATTTTTATTTCGCTGTTTAATTATCGCAATCTGAACTCTGGTATTGTAATAAATAATTTCCAAGAACTCTTGTTGTATGAAATGGACTAAGTATTATAAGCTCATACTCATTATTAGATTCTAGAGGTAAAACATTGATTGATTCGAGTTCTTCCGTGGGGTGGGCTCGATAGAACTGTCCGATGTAGCTAACTTTCGGGGTGCTTAGTGTCTAGTGGAAGACAAGTGCCTCCGAAAGCATGTTATTTTGGGCGGTTCTGCCACATGTGTTTGTGGACAGAGAAGCGTCTATGATGACTTGAATAATCTCAAAATTTGTTACTCCAGTTTCTAAGAGATATTTATAGGACAATGTATGTGGTGACTATGCATGCGTATGTATGAGTTGTAATGTGTTTTGCAAAAGAACGGAAAAAGAAAGAAATAAAAGGTGTTGTGTTTCCAGATATATATTCATAGTGCCAAAAAGGGTAAATAAACGGAGAAAAGCAACTCATTAAGCTGTAAATGTGTCCAAACATAAATGTGCATATGCATTATTGTGTGTACATTATTATTTCAAATAAAAAGGGCTTTCCTACCAATGACTGAACTCCCGTCGTTCTAAACTCTCAAGGGACAAGTAGGGAGTATGAAAGTGCATCTAGCCCTTTAGTGGGTTTTGGTGGATTAAATGACAACATAATTAAAGGTCTAACAAGTTTGCTAAGTGTTGAACAGGGAATTGAGTGTATTGCATACACTAGAAGATTGTATGGTGAGAAGTGTATCAAAGGTTGGCATCATTCACGATATTCCACATAATGTTCAAATCAAGGCCAAAGTTGTGTATTGTTGTGTTAGAAGATCATGAAAACAATCTAGTTCAAGAAAAGGACAACAATGCAAATAGAGTTGATAAGATGGCTTCTATGTTGTGGGATATCATAGTATCATGAGAAAGCAAGCATATTTAGCAAATGACAAAAGAGATGTGAGTTGATGATTTTGGATTGGTCTCAATAATGGCTTGCTTCACATGAACAAGAAGAGTTTGATAGTAGATTAGCTTTGATCAAGGATTAAAGAATGAGTCAAGAATGCATAAGTGAAGAAATACCAAGCAAAGGTTAAATAACAAAGGACACAATTCATATTGGATATAAGTCAGTCTCTACATTGGTTTGCTTGTATGAATAAAGATTTAGAAAATCACTTTGCATTGATTTGATCAAGTTAGAAGTATGAAGATATATATATTGAAAAGAGCGTTAGGAATGTCAAGCCAAAATAAAGACGATATGAGGAACCATGAATTGGCTTGACCATATTAATGTTTATTCATATATGTGTCAATGTAAATCAAACTAAAGCTTAATTGATCTCAACATTCATATTTAGAAGATATTCAAGCAAATATCACAATATTGAAGAAATGGTTGTTTAATGGATGCTTAGTATGATGTGACTTGAGTATGGCTTGATAAGGTAAAGATAGCAAGGAAAGGACTTCGAGGGACTAAGCAGAGGTGAAGGGCAAGAGATGGCTTGAGGACCGAGGTACCATGGCTAAGGTGAAGAAGAGAGTACTTGCATTGAGTTGAGAAACTAATCAAGCTATGAGAAGTCATATTATGTTGAGGATCAAATCATTAGTGAAAGTGACTTGAGGCCATGTATTGAACTCACATGAGTTAAAATGGTTCAAGTCACATGCCCAAGGTGAGTTTGCTCAAAGAGATGAGACAAATGTAATTGCAACCCCTCATGAAGAGATATTGAGAAGAAATGGCATATGAAGATATTGAAGACTCAAGTGGTTGAAATGGTTATATTCTCTTAATCTTGAGTATAGGTATATCGTACTATCAAGGGAGATGCAACACGAATTATTGACAAGTCTCAAGTGCTCAAACTAACCAAACCCAAGTGCTAACATGAGAGAAACACAATGACACAACACTTGCACTTATTAGTTTTGAGGCTTGTTCTTTGTTGGGTTGGAAAGCCCTCAAAACAAGCCTTCCGGAAAGTCCAAGATCACCGAAAACGAAGTTCGTAGTAAAAAGTTATAGCTTTTTCCGTATGGTGATCTGTGCTGTCCTAAAGACCCGCAGAGGTTCCGCCTATTTACGTGGAGGCTCCGAGCCATGGAGGCTCCACGCCTATGCGCGGATGTTCCAGGCCTGTAGGTCATAACGGCTAGTTTTTTACTTCCAATGGCTAGTTTTTGTAGGATGAGTATATGTACCCATCCCACGTCTCATAGCCGTGCTGCTGGCTCCCATTTCACTCCCAACATATTTCAAGCCATTTGTGATCCCTCTCTAGCCCCTCTCTTTGTGAGAGTGAGTAATTAGTGTGTAATTAAGTGTTAGAGAGCTGTTAAGAGCAAACCAAACCTTGAGCACTTGTTGGGCTGCGTCAAGCATTCGTTGTGCATTCGTTACTCTTGGAGGTGAAACCTCCTAGACAGCTAGGCATCGCCCGGTGAGCTCCCATGCTTGTGGTGAGCCACGGGAAAATTTGTATTATCCGGAGATCTTAGTGGAACCCTCAAGCTCAACCTCGGTGTTGGACTTGAGAAGAATATAGGGTTGGAAGAGACCCAAAGTCTTTGTGGCTTCCTCAACAACGTGGACATAGGCAAGCCTTGGTGGTGAGTTGAACCATGGGATAAATCGTGTGTCTTGTCCCTTATGTTTTAAATTACATTATTTGTGTTCCACTCGATCTACTTGGTTGTATGTGTTTGTGAGTGCAGGGACTTCGTGAACTTGCCATTGGACATCTCCAAGCACATCATCAAGAAGTTTGATTTGAGTTTGATGTCTAGGCGTAGCAGCTGCTGAGTACTCTGTGTTGCCCGGAGGCTCCGCGACATCCCTCGGTGGTTCCGCGCCCCGGAGGTTCCGCGTTCCGCCTAGAGAAGGGCGAATAATCGCACGAATCCCATAATTTTATTTGTTGATAATTTTTAGAAACACATATTCACCCTTCTCTAGGCGACATCAACGTTCTTTCAGAGTAGCAGTATAGTACTCCATCCGTCCATAAAAAAATGCAATTATGGGATTCATGCCGATCAATTATGCTCAACTTTGACCAAGTTTATAGTAAATAGTATTAGCATTTATGTCTTTAAATAAATTCATGGTGAAAATGTATTCTATAATTAATCTAATGATACTTATCTTGTATAAAAAAATATTAGTATTTTTTAATATAACTTTAGTCAAAGTTTAAATTGATTGACTCTCGATAAGTGGGAATTTATATTCTTTTATGGACGGAGGAAATACGTGGTAGTCCATTGCACACTACTAGTGATAGATGCACATGATGCTAGTACAGACGGAGACCCACCCACGGAACTCAAAACCAAGCAAGAAATTAAAATGTGGACAACGATCTGCAGCATTTACTGCATGCTGACGGACGATGTGCCATGTAGTACCAGGAGCTCTTGATCTCGTGTACTGCTTCCTTGGGTTCCAGCAATGCAATCACTCACCGGCGGCCTGGATAAGCAGGGCATGCAGCAGGTGGTATGTACAGCAACTCAGCTGGTTTGGTTTTCTTTTTTTCTTTTTATTTTCCCTGACGGTGATCGGATAACGGCTCAGGACTCGCTCTAGTTACTTATAGTTAGTGGAAAGCCGTGCACAGTGCAGAGTGCACTGACAGTGGCACGCTGTCATGCTGAAGAGTGAAGAAAATAGGGTTTTGCAAAGCTGCCATGGTATGTGATATATATTTGGTGTAGAGTGCTGCACAAGCTAGTCTCATGCGTGTATCTTTTTGTAATTAAGCAACAGCTTTATTCGCGAGACTGAAGTGCTACTCTTACGTCATACTGAAGTGCAATATAAATATACCATCAGTATAAAACAGAAACGGAAGAGGTAGACGACGCCGCGTCCGGACGCTGCTCCTGCACCCGCCCGCATCCTGTCCTACGCCCTGCGTCAGCATCCCGCCCAACACCATCGCCCGCGTCAGGACGCAAGACCGCGCCCGCACCGGAAACCTACGTGGTCCTAGCCACCTTCCCCGCCTGTAGATTTGCACCGCGGAGGTATCTGCCAGCCTTGGGCATTCGCACGGTGACCCATGGTGGCGCCCCAGCAGCAGCAGGCGCGGTTGCGATAGGCCGCTATCCGCCATCCACCGGCGCCGTGCAACACCAGATCTACTTGTGAAACATGCCAGATAAAACATTTGCAGCATACGTCTGAAACAGATGAAACACTTGAAACATGTGTTTGAAACATGCATGTATAGGCATAGCAACATATGCAACATCTAGATCTACTTGTGCAACATCCAAATAAAATACTTGAAACATATGTTTGAAACAGCTGAAACATCCAGATGAAACACTTGAAACAACGTCTGGAACTGCGGTAGCCAGCCAGCACGGATCAGGGGACGTCGAGAGCAACGACTCAACGTACACCTAGGGGTTGGCCTCCCTTCCTGCCATGGCCGCGGTGTCTTCGGCCGGCCACAGTGCACGCCATGGCCGCGATAGGCGAGGTGGATGGGGACGCGGCGCGGGATGGTGGTGCGGCGTGGGGCGCGTAGCAACGCTGATGCGGCCAAGTGCGCTGCTCGCGCGAGTGGAGCCCACGCTGGAGAAGGTGAGCGGCGTGGTGTAGGCGCCCGCAGCGATCACATGCGTGTGGCAATAGGAAAATAAATGTCGCTGTCTTTTTTTTTTTTGGAGAAACCGTGAAACCGTGAAGGACGAGCGGAGCAGACCTGTCGGGCCCAATGCTGCGCAGACCTGGGAACAGGGTGTCTGGACGGACACGTCTGAACGGACGCCCTCACTAGAGCATTATTGAAAAGGAAAACAATGATGTAGAACACAGCCACTTTGATCCCTTTTTAGACTGATGTTTTTTATAGCATGCAACCGAGCCTTCTCCCTAAAATTTCAGCTTTGAGAAAATCCGAAACATTGTCATTTAAATATGGAAACAAACATTTTTCTAAAAAAACACTGTATAAATGTGACGTTAGTTTACATGCATCTACACTCACTCCTACGATACCACCGTATATCCCGGTGAGCACATTCGAGGGACTAACTATAAATATGAAGACTCATGTTGAGTCGGGACTTAAACTTATCTGTGTTCGTGAGTAACTTTTGTGTCACAAAGTGGATTCCTTTATTTCTGCCTTCTAAAAATATAGTTTCAATCTTGTATACGAAATCAGCTCTTTTCATCAATAAAGGCCCCTTTAAAAATGTAGAATTTTTAAAAATCCTACATATATTTTTCTGTAATTAAAAATAAACTAATTCCCATAAAATTGCTACGTTCTAAATGACCCTAAAACAATTTCTCAGCCTTTACCCTCTAGCATCAAGAGGCAAGAGGGTGCACATATAGAGTAAGAGAAGACATGCTTATATTATATATATGCATTGCCTAATAAACTTGTTCCACCAAACAGCCAGAAGGTGGCTGGCCGAAACATAAAACTAGAAACCTCCAAA
The DNA here is from genome assembly GCF_019320115.1 of Miscanthus floridulus. Classification (NCBI taxonomy): domain Eukaryota; kingdom Viridiplantae; phylum Streptophyta; class Magnoliopsida; order Poales; family Poaceae; genus Miscanthus; species Miscanthus floridulus. The sequence continues at coordinate 11,668,547 of NC_089583.1, read as the reverse complement.
AGAGAAAAAATGATAAATGCTACTGGCCCCAACAATATATTATATGTCTATTTGGCCTGTACACCGCGAACGATCACGCTTCGATTCTGTGCACTATGCAACCGAACACTAGCGACAGAAATATGCTATCGGTGGAGCATCTGTTATAGTCCAGTCTTCAGTGGATCGATAGGAACACCAACCAGTTGGATTATTATGCAGAATTATTAGTGAGGATCCCAGTTATGTTGCTTTGAGATGTGCTTAATCAACAAGAGTAGCCAGCTATAGCGAGCGACCATTCATGATTGATCAAGAAGTGTCAGTCTAAGAAGAAAAATTTCAAGTGGTGCTAGATAAAGAAGATTTCAATTTAGGTGCTAAACTGGAAGAACAAGTTCGTTTTAGTGTCAAATAAAGAATTTTTGCAAAATTTTAACCGGTGCTATGCTCTGTGGCCGTTAGATTGGTCCTGCAAATTAAAGACGAAAATATATTTGTCCGTCCGTGCGTCAGACGATTGGGAATCAAATGATGGCGTGCAGAATATGTCGCGTGGTGATGACTGATCTTTCGCATGGGGCAAACAGCGAGATCATCCCTTGTCTTTGTTGCTGTCGCCACCTATCCGGTCACCCATACCGTATAGATGAGTGCACCTCCTGCCCCCAACCACCATACAGTAAAGACCTTTGTGGCGTGGTTTCGATCTTTTAGGTTGCTTCGTGCTACCGGCTCTGTCCCAAAAACAATATAGTTTTAGATTTGGATTAACGATTAAGGGCCAGTTGGGAGGCGCTCTGGTGGCTCCGGCTACTGTATCGGTGGAGGAGCCACGGAAGCTCCAAATTACTGGCTCCTCCGGCTCCTTCACTTTGATAGTTGTATTTAGAAGGAGCCCATGCCGGCCAGCTCTTTTGCTACAGTGCAGCACCATGGGCGGATTTGGAGCTGCCTGGAGCGGTGCCAAACGACTTCGAAATTAAATTTAAGTTTAACTAGATTTTATAGAAATATCAGCATGGTATCTCCAAACGTATTTATTATAAAAGGTATATTCTATGATCAATATAATATAGTGATACTTATTATGCACAATAAATATTAGTATTTTTATGTATATTTGGTTAGATTTAAAATTAATTAATTTATTGAGAAGTGAAAATTACTCCTTTTTAGGACGGAAGGAGTGAGTATACATTTGAGAAACAGTGACATAGAGGCACATATACCTAAAACTTTTACAGGAATGCACTTCTAATATATAATGCTATATTTTTGAAACTACAGTATTTCATAACCATGGTATTTTTCTAATACTCTATGAATACTTCTATGTATCCTAATGACTAATGAGGACTAAAAATTGGCCACATTGGGTTTAGGGAACACTACGTGATTTTTTTTTTGTGCAGCATGGTCACTTCATCAAAAGGGAGAAAAGTCGAAAGCAGAAACACTAGAGGTACAGCCATGATCTAGGACCCCACATCTGGATTCTCTAGTAGAGAATAATATCATAATTCATAGTAGGTCTCAGACACCCACAAGATCTACGGAGCATTACGTCACACATGGGTCATCTTTGATCACTTGTTATTTTCTTAGCAATAATGATGCCACAGTAATCTTGTCAATTATTATTATATTTGTGATATCTCGACCAAACTTGTTCATAACTAATGTATCTTAATTACAAGTCTTTTGGAAGTATCCGTAAAGGACTCGTGTTATTTTTTTCACGTATCCAAACTAGCTCAACGCAGAAAATTAGCCTGTAGCCGAAGTTTGCACTGCTTAACTTTGGCTACCCACATGAAGGCTGGAGGTGTGTATTCGGGTCCACCCAACCATATTGGGCATGCATGTACAATCAGTAGACCGTTGCTTCAATTCCCTTGTTTAGTTTTTTATTATTCACTACTACTAACAAAACTATTAACGTGTGCAATATCGTACGTGCTGTAACAGAGTCTTGTTGGTTGTACGAAATTTCACTAACGGTCAAGTGCCAAGGTACAGATGAGAATGAGAACGGTCAGCGCTCTGCAGCATTAAACACCAAGCAATTTTGTTACTGCATGCTGCTCGTGTAAATATAGTACTAGGTAATTTCCCGTGTAGTGCTTCGTTTGGTTTGGAGCAATCGCTGAATGGACCAGAATTTGCATGGCAGTGACAGCAGGATGTACGTTTCACCAAATTCATTGGGCACAGTCCGCGTTAAGAGTGTCACCAACAACTTTGTGCTAGGCTACAAGCAGCTAGCGCACCTTTCTCCTGCTCTGCCTACGTGTTAATATAACGGTGACAAAACGCGCCTGAGATTACCCTGTCAGAAGAATTTTAAGGACTAATTACGCCTAGTTCTTTGATTTAGGACATCTAGAACGGGATTAGGGGATCTCGGTTTCTTACCTTCAACTGTTGAACATGAGGCCTACCGATGCCCCTGCACTGCACATGTATTGTGTGCTTTTGGTTGGACGGCTCGCTGACCCTGAGTGGGTTTGGACTCGGTTCTGCCATCCTATGATGATCTTGTCAGGAGGGATTAATCCAACATTGTTCCGTTTGATCTTGAGGTTAACACTTATATGATCATTCTTTAAAGAAACAGTACATCAAAACTAAAGAATTACAATAGCCTCCCTCTAAAAAAAAGAATCATAATAGCCAGTTAAAAATGCTATTCAACCCAGTGAATATGGGGCGACACCCCTACATCTTAACATGATCGTTCTCCATCTTTTGGAGAGATGGTTTGCATTGTTGTCCTCTTACTTAAGAATCAGAGGCTTCCTAATAAACTCATGCGGGCTACAAGATACTTAAGTATAATTGGCTGGCTACAAGATACTTGAATATAAGATACTTGAATATAACTGGCTGGCAATTTTGATCGTGTGATCCTAGATTCTTTCATCTTTCGCAATATGTATGCTACTACTTAGTGTCATCCTTACTTGCGTTGTCATCTACCCTCGGGACTAAAGTTGATCTGCCGTCTGCGTAGCAGAGAAGCATTTGCCCTGGGCAAGCTTTCCTATTGTCTGATGTCATCGTGACTCGTGTTTTCAGCCATCAGAATCCAGAAACCTCTAGTAGTATGTATGGATACAAGATAACATACATGAATAGTTATACGGTAATGCCGCTGTCTAGGCGTTCGTCCGGATGTCGCTTTCCGGGCATGCGTGTACCGGCCTAATAGGCCTGCTTTTTCCCATATCTCTCAAGAATATCTCCCTATCGCTCTCGTCCGTCACGTGCTGTTGTGTCGTGCGCTCGCGGCTGCCATCTTCCCCGCCGCGCACCCCCATCTTACGTCGCACTGCTCCCCAGCGCCATGCCCCCTCCATCGCCGCACTGCGCTCCATCACCCACTGTGACCGCTCCAGCTTGCTGCGCGCCGCGCCCCCGCTGATGCGCACCGTGCCCCGGCCCCTATGCGCGCCGAGGTGATGTTGGGTGCTGCCGAGGTGCTATCGACGCAACCATTCTCCACCAGAAGGTCATGGCCACTGTCGACGCTGTGGCCGCTGCGATGCGCAACCTCAGCAAGGAGATGTTTTGATGAAAGTGCATGTTGCAAGCATATGTTTCAAGTGTTTTAGATGTTTCAGAGATATATTGCAATTGTTTCATATGGATGTTGCAAAAGTAGATCAGGATGTTGCATATGTTGCAAGTGTTTCAGAGGCATATTGGAAGTGTTTCATAGGTTTGTTCAAAATATTTCATCTATTCCAGACATATGTGGCAAATGTTTCACACATATGTTGCAACAATATGTTCCAAATGTTTCAGCTATATGAGTCTTATGTGGCAGTAAGTGTTTTCATGTTGCAAGTATTTTATCTGAATGTTGCATATGTTTCATACATATGTTGCAAGTGTATGTTTCAGACATTTTATCTGTTGCATATGTATGTTGCATTCAAGTGTTTCATTTTGCACATCTTTCATCATGTTCGGAGAGTCAGTGGGCACAGGGAGTGATGGTGGCATAGCACGGGCATCGGGAAATGGGGCACGGTGAGCTAGGTGCTGGCGGACGGGGTGCGCGGTGCGTTGGTGTCCTGCGGACGGAGCGCGCTCAGGGCCATTAGTCGGGGCACGATGGGGCGGGGTGTGAGTACGGGGTGGGGCGAACGGCCTCAAATCGAGGCAGATAGGGCGGGCTGCAAGTGCGAGGCAAGACATCTAGACATGCGGGCGCTGCGACTGGGCAAGGTGCGCATGCGAGGCAGGAAGGCTGCGTGGGCGTCCGGACGCGTGCATCCATCCGGACATCCGGATGCTAGGACCTCCGATATGATAGTGCTACCGTGCATGCGTCTGCCCGCTCGGATGCTCCTTGGTGGGCCCGAGGCCAGCCCAACAATCCCTTCCCATCCGCTCGAGAGTTTCTCAAAAAATATCCTCTTGTCCAGTCCAATCCTCTCATCCACTCGTTCCTATCCGCTCCAGGCACTGCCCCTCACCGCACCGTACCTCCAGACGACCCTACCGTTGCAAGGTCCTGTAGCAGGACACTCTCCCCCCTCCCGCTCCCTCCCGAGCACGAAGCGTCTGCTCTAGCGTCTCTCCTGCGTGGCCAGCCCCTTCTCGCGCTCCTCCTTCCCGCGAGGCACCCGACCCCTCCCCACGCTGCTTCATGCGCCCAAGCCACACCCCCATCCACCTCGCCCGTCGTGGAAGGGGAGGCAAGGAAGGCCTGCGCCTAGGGAGGCCTATGCTTGCACCTGCGCCTGTGTCCCCATCCACCTCATGTCGCCAGTAGGAAGGGGTGGCCTGTGCCATCGTAGTCCCCACCATGTAGGTCGTTGCCGCGTGGGCGAACGCTATGTTTTCAAGTGTTTTAGACGTTTCAGACTTATGTTTCAAGTGTTTCATCTTAATATTGCAAAAGTCGATCTGGAATGTTGCATATATTGCAAAGGCAATATACCGCATGTTGCAATCGTATGTTTCACGTGTTTCAGACCTTTGTTTTAAATGTTGCATCTGGATGTTTCAAAAGTAAGATCTTAGTGTTGCACATGTTGCAATGGCTACACACATATTTCAAGTATCTCATCTGTTTTAGACTTATGCTGCAAATGTTTCATCTAGATGTTTCAAAAGTAAATTTTGGTGTTGCACATGTTGCAATGGCAACACACACATGTTTCAAGTGTTTTCAGCAGATTTATGTTGCAAATGTTTTTTATCTGGATGTTTCAAAAGTAGATCAGATATTGCATGTTGCTGTCCGTGCCTGAGGCCTACAGGCGCCTTTGTGCCGCACATCTGCAGGTGAGGAAGGTTGGCACGGGTCCGGACTCTGCCATGTGCACGCAGTTCCACCATACATACGTTGGATGGGCACGGTTTAGCCGCGTAGGTCACATGCTACGATTTTTGGAGGCTAGTGCTAGTTGAGAACAAGATGTAGCGCGTGGGATGCGATGTGAGCACGTGAGTTGCGTCCGAACATAGGCCTAGGGCCAGAGGTCCAGGCACTAGCAAGCCCGATAATTATATTATGTACTAAATCCGTTCCAAATTATAGTTGATTTGACTTTTTTTATGTCAAGTTTAACCACTTGTCTTATTCAAAAATTTATGCTAAATATCACTTCTTTTGCTGTGGCTTGCTTTTTTAACAAAAATTCTTCAAGAGTGACTTAAATTTGACCATATTTGTACATATTTTTTGAATAAAACAAGCAGTCAAACTTGGGGTCAAAAAAATCAAAAGAATTATAATTTAGAACAGAGAGAGTATATATATAAACTTTTCTTTAAGTCAATTATCTCGATTCGTCAACAAACACAGAAAGTACTTTTACTTTGAGAGAAACAAGGGCTTAAGCAGCATGAATCAAACACAGAAATAACAAGACTGCAGTGCACACACATCCAGTACCAGGATTCCAGACTTCAGACAAAGATAAAAACAAGTTATCCATATTTCCTAACTTAACCAACACCAACAGTTAAAAATAGGTCCTGGCCTCTCTACGTACAAAGTCCCCTCACATCAAAGGATGAGTGGTACACACTTGCAAGGTTCTCTTCTCTCACAATTCGCTGCAATTCACATGTCTTCCATAGGTGCGTTTACGATTCTTTCTCGCGATACAAAAATCTTCCATAGGTGTATCTGCAAGAAGCTTATCCCTGGACCCTGGGCACAAGATTCAAAAAGTCAGAAAAGCAAGTGCAGAACATATGTTTTAAAGGCGGCTAGGCGTCCAGGCGTACCCAGCTCGCCTTGGGAAACAGTGGTGCCTTGTCGCCTAGGCGTCCAGGCGTACCAAGCACTCGCCTGGACGCCTAGCCGCCTTTAAAACATGGATGCTATGTGCAGATTAAAAGCTACGATCTCATATTAAGCATGTGCAAATAAACAGACGATTGCAAACAAACTAAGAATACTAAGCATGACATGGATTCAAGCTCAATCATCTTGTATTCAAGTCTACTGTGCATTGTTAGTTCGGGTATCAGGCAACTAAAATAGGCAGCTTGGACACTGTTTACCCAAAAAGGATGCAACCACATTCTAAGAGATAACCAACATTATTAGTTTGCCACGGAATACAAACTATTTCGCCATATCCACACAACGCCCTGAAAGCTCAAAGCATCCCTACTAGTCATTTCATGGGGTTCAAAGTTGTCATGTGATCTAATCTAACCCTCTAGAGTTACAAATGTTTATGCATAATAATGAACCACACCTAATGCTTAGAAATGACTAATAAGAAACTGCATGATGATCATTCAAATACAAAGGCTCAGCACTGTGACTAAGAAGAAACTAAAATTTGGCTGTGACCAACAAATCTGAGCAAGTACAGAACAAGGGCAGAAAAGTGGTATTTGGATTGTGCCCAACGCAATCTATGGGTAGTGCCAAAAACTGGGGTTGTGTTTGGATTACCGCCATGCCATGCCATGCCAAATCTTGTAGATATTGTGGGAAACAGATGGGTCCGCATGGGACTAATTTTCTCCCATCAAAATACATCCAACATTTATCTTGTTTTGTTGACAAAATCATCAGGGAATGTTATGGTGCAAATTATTTGCAACCAGATACATAGTTTAAGAGATTGTGGTTTCAAGATGGTTAACCAGGAAATGCTGGAGGCCTGGAGCGTGACCCAGCTGCCACCACATGCCTTCTCATGTGCAGCAAACCATGCCAAAGTCAGGCCAGCAAAATGCTTCCCTGAGACCCTGACTACAAATTTGGTTGGGCCATTCCAATTTTTGGCTTCTAACCACAAGGTAGCCAAATTTCTCAGGCAGGCCAAAATTTCGGCTTGGCCAACATGATGCACAAACAAAACATGACCAGTGTGATAAGAAACAAGGTGAGTAGTAAATGCTTATGCATACTAACATTAGATATTACAGTAATTTTTGTGCTACTTTCATAAGATCTGTTCCTGAACTTCTAACATTCAAATAGTTTTAACACACTAAATGAAAAAGCTGACCTACATCCTAACATGTCAAATTTTAATCAGAGTAAGGATCTAATAATCCAATGTAGCTTCAGTGATGAATGACACTACTGGAATGCAAGATAAGCTACAAATGCCAAGAAGAGTAGGCTTCTTTGCTCATCATCTTTTGTGCTACTTTCATAAGATCTGTTCCTGAACTTCTAACATTCAAATAGTTTTAACACACTAAATGAAAAAGCTGACCTACATCATAACATGTCAAATTTTAATCAGAGTAAGGATCTAATAATCCAATGTAGCTTCAGTGATGAATGACACTACTGGAATGCAAGATAAGCTACAAATGCCAAGAAGAGTAGGCTTCTTTGCTCATCATCTTCACTCAAATCAAATATATCTGAGGAAGTGTCCTCAAAGACTCGGTACATAAATGTCCAATCGACCTATCTCACTGGAATACCTATCTCACTGGAATGACAACAGGCAGTATATATACTTTGATCATACTAAGTAGCCTCGTTTCATCATAAAATAATTAACTATAGCACTGCTGTACATAATTCCTGTTCAACAACACACATTATACTTGTTATTATAGATAAAAAAACACAAACATGATACCAAAAATTGCCAGGTCAAGATATTCCAGTGCAGACCTAAAAAGTAATTGATACTACACACTTTTCCATCAAATTGCGCAGTACATCACCGCCCCTGTGCCCCCGAAACAAAAGGCAGAAATAGAGCATCTTTGTGAATAAACCATAACAGACAGTTCAGATTACAACAACAACAACAACAAAGCCTTTAAGTCCCAAACAAGTTGGGGTAGGCTAGAGTTGAAACCCAACAGAAGCAATCAAGGTTCAGGCAAACAGACAGTTCAGATTCAGGTAAATTATTTCTTTCTTTTCGTTGGTTCTTCCAAACAACACAAAATGTAAATTATGAGAACTCAAAGTTAGCTATTATAGCAAACTAGAACCACCAGCATTCACGAAGTTAGTTAAATGTAAGTGTTTAGCGACAACATTGCAAAGTAGCACCTGCAAACTGTACTTATAACAAAATTCAAATCAGAAGGTATAGAAAAACGGGATCATAAGGATAATAGTATGAACAGTAAGCAAATTCAATGATCCTGTGAGACAAAGGATAATCGCTTCCATGAGATCATAATGGCACTGCTCTTGCAATCTGTAGCATGAGTGGAGAGCTCCAATGCACAGGCAGGTAAACAGGCAGAGACAATTATTGGTGCTAAATTAGGTGCTATGTGCTAGTGAGCAGGTGATTAAGTTTAGTGGTAAGTATCGATGCACACCAAACTGTACTAGGTTAGAATTCCGCAACTATACAAACAAACAGAGATATCATAGTCATCGTTATAAACAAATAAACAAACAGATCTCATCAAATAGGCATCGTACAAAACAATAAAATCTAATACACACATGCATTGCAGCAACTCAGGAAAAACCAACCCTAAACACCAGCAAACAAAAAATGAATGTAAGAATGTAGCACTCAAAACTTACAGGTAAGAAGCTACTGCGGCGGGTTCTGTCCAGGCTGCTGTGGACCAGACGGCGGGGGCGGCATCCCTGGCCTCGGCTGTCCGAAGGGTGGCGGAGGCATCCCAGGCCTCATTCCAGGAGGTGGTGGCCCCGGCATCCCGGGCCTCATCTGTGGCGGACCCATCGGCGGCGGTCCCCTCATGAACTGTTGCGGTGCCCCAGGGAATGGAGCAGGCGGCACACCAGGCGGGCGGAACTGCATCGGCATCTGCGGCGGGATTCCAGGACGCATAGGCGGAGGCATCCCCTGCGGTGGGCGAACGACCTGCGGGTAAGACACCGGCTGGGCCGACAGGTTGGCCATCGGCGGCCGCGAGATCTGGGGCTGCATCATGCCGGGGGCGGGTCCACCGACGCCCCGCACAGGGCCAGCGAGGCCAGGAGCTGCCTGGAGCAGCGGGCCGGTGGGCACACCGCGTCCCGCGGCGCGGCCGACGCCGGGGCCGGCGAGTGCTCCGCCCGCCGCCGCAGCCTTGGCGCGCGACTCGTCGGGCGGCGGCGGGCCCTCGACGGTCATGGAGACGACCTCCTCGCCGCGGAGGAGGAGGAGGCCGAGCGTGCGGCGCTCCTCGCGGTCGCCCGTGGTCTTGGAGGACTTGGAGGGCGGGAGGCGGCGGAACTCCTCGCAGTCGCCGAGGACGAGGTTCATGTGGCGGTCGAACGCCATGAACTTGCCCACGAGCTGGCGCCCGTCCTGGATCGTCACCCGCATGCGGTAGTTGATGAACTGGAGCATCTTGGAGCCCTTCGGGTTCGACATGGCGGCGTCGCCGGGGGAAGAGCGGCCGCGGCGACTAGGGTTAGGGTTTCGGCGAAGACGAAGTGGGGGGGAGCCGGCGGCGGGCGGGGGTGAATATGAGAAGGTTTTCGAGGGGGTTTGTCCGTTTGGAAGTAGGTGCCGGAGGAGCGGGGCGTTGTCGTGGGCTTGTGGGCCTTTTGCACTGTCGGTTTTGTGTATGGGCCCGTGGGGAGAAGAATTGAAAGACATGGGTGCTTAGGCCTACTAGAATCTGATGATATAGTAGTTATAACAAACTCTTTTTGCTAAAAAAAAGTTAGAACAAACTCTTGTTTATACCTTCTGATTTGAATATTGTTGTTCAATCATTTACTTACTGTTTTTAAAGTGGTTGAGCACTTTGAATTTTTTTCTATACTAGATATATGCATGTGCATTGCACGGTGCTAGGGATTGAACGAGACATTCAGTTGATGTTTATAATTATTTATAAGGTCAGCATACATGTATGTATTCGATCGTATTTGTGCAGTTACTTTGTAAGGAAAATTAAGTCAATGACGTCACATGTGACATGTCTTCATGTCCGCGTGGCCATGCATGCATTTAGCAAGGCCGCATTAATGTTACACAACAAGATCTTGTTAGATGAAATTTCTTTCTCTAAATTATGTTGATTGAAATTGTAGTTCTAGACACAATGTATATCTAACTTCACAGCAAAAACTATGTATTAAAAAAAGCTAAAACTCTTGTAATTTGGAATGGAGGAAGTATTATTTAGCAAGGTGGCATTAATGTTACACGATGAGACCTTGTTAGATGAAATTTGTTTCTCTAAATTATCACTGAAATTGTAGTTTAGGAAGAGAAATTTAAAAAGAGGCATACATGAAAGGAATTCACATGCTTTATAGCACAAATTAAATTTCGTTTGCCGATCTCAAACAAAGTTGCATATAAGTTATAACTAATTAGTATCAAATCATTTTTCTAGTGATTTCTTTAATTAGCAAGTAGTGACCTACTTGGTGTCCTCTGTGACCAAGTAGTGACCTACACCCTCGATTCATCTTAATGCGAAAAACGGTCACATTCTAATAAGTGGAAGAATATAAATCTGCAGACTACATTACGTTTACGCAACAAGCAAGCTAGGCAGCGATCTCGATCGTGCTTCGGAGCCTATCTGGCTAACGCAAGAAAAGGTGATCTCCTTGAGTTGAAGCATGCAGCCCGCCGTCCGCACGAGCCTATCAGAATTTAGCATTAATCATATTGGTGAGTTTGTTCTTATTTGCATGCCATGATGATTCGACCTTATGTACTTTATGGGTATATGCATGTATCTAAAAGAAAAAGGTCTTATCAACTACATAACGTATACATTCTTCTACATCACCATTGTGTGATTATATTATAGGTTTTCTGGTTGCTCCCTGCAAAATCATATCTTTGACATAATTAGTCTGCCATCCTGAATTCCTACAAATAGTATAGTCATAGTTTCCCTCTGTTAGATTGCTGAAAGCCTCCTTTTCAATGAGTCTACCTTCGATTATGAATCGACTTAGATAAGTTGGCTGCCAATCTTTGTTTCACTGATTGATTGCTGATGGTGCTTTCTTTGGGTTAATAAGATGGTTGCACCACGTCAATTTGACAAGTGCTTATAGCAGCAATTCTTATGTTACCGCCTGCATGTTCTCCTAGATTGCTAAAAAATGGTTCCATATCTTAGTCCTATGTGTGCTGATTTTCACACCCCCGAAATACAAACGTAACTTATGATTCCCCTTTCTGGCTGCTACTCAGCACCTCTGTTATGGTTCCCCTAGATTGTTATGGTTCCATTTCCATCGTATTTGCTTCGCATATAGTGCAGCCACCTGTGCTCAAGATGCTTCGGATGCTATCTTGCCTTATTATTATGATAGCCTGATTTTTTTAATCTTCATTCCACCCTTTTATTAAGTCCAAATTTTGGCACCATATATGTCTTACTCCCTCAGTCCCAAAATATCTGTCGCTTTCGCTTCCCAAGAAACAACTTTGATAAAATATATATTACAAAAATATTAATATTTATGGTACATAATTAGTATTATTGGAAAGATCTTTGAATCTAGTTTTTTAATAAATTTATTTGAAGATACAAATACTATACGTATTTTCTATAAATCGAGTCAAACTTTTGGCACGGAAACCGGAAACGACAGATAATATGGGACAGAGAGAGTATGTGCTTGCTATAGTAAACTTCATAGGTATCTTTTCAAGAAGAAAATTTTCTCTAATACATGTTTCTGTTGGTTAATGCTGTCATATTCTTCGACATGAAAAGAATTGGTGACTCCCGGTGAGTCCAAATTAGATTACTACCAAGATCAGTTGCATCTCAAATATCAACCGTTGACAGTTGCATCTCAAATATCGGCCAGCGAGTACCATTTTATCTCTATGTACCATTTTGTACCTCATTTTCTGTATGTACCATTTTATTTGCTATAATTAGCCATGAACTCACTGCAATACATGTTCAAAGTATTTATGTGCTTATTGTTTGCTAATTGACATTTATGTCATGCCTTACCCTCTTATTATCCTACAGTGCCTTTAATTTGCACGATGTCTTACGTACAATGTATCCTAGATTTGCTAAGCATGAGGAACAATTCAAGAAGTATTTTTAATTTTGGAACAGCCACATTGTATTTTATGATGAGAACATTGTATAATGGTCCCATTCGCTTGGCTGATAAGCCATAGCTAAAAGTACTTTTGGCTGATTTGTTGTGAAAAAAACACTATTTCTTCTAAAAAAACAAGCTAAAAAGTACGGATTATAAGAATGTCACCAATTCTCGAAGGTGCCACTATTTAGGCTTACTAACATGTGTAATGTATTCGAATGTTTTTATTAGTAAACACTACCGGATTCAGGAGCTTTGCCGAGTGCCAGGAGCACTCGGCGAAGCCCAAAAAACACTCGGCAAAGGGTTTGTCGAGTGTAACACTCGACAAACCCTGTATCGGCAAACGCAGTTTGCCGAGTGTTTTCTGTCGGGCACTCGGCAAAGACGTTGCTGAGTGCCCAAAAAACACTCGGCAAACTATTTTTTCAAAAAAAATATAAAAAACGTCGGGGAAGAAGGGAGGGCCCCACCACGCCGCACCACCACCATCCACGCCGCCGCCACCACGCTGGGGAAGAAGGGAAGGGCCCCACCACGCCGCACCACCACCGCGCCACCAGCAAAGCCGCCTCCTCGAGCCGCTCGCCACAGCAACGTCGTCATCCGCGACCGTCGTAGTCGCTAGATCCATTCGCGCTCGACCTCGATCCACCGCCGAGGGACGCCACCACGTAGATCCGCCGCTGGGGGGCGCGACCGACCTCGATCCACCGCCAGAGGAGCTCGCTGTGCCTCGAGCTCGTCGAATCCGCTCTGCCTCGGGCTCACCGGATCCTCCGCCGTTGTTGCTCCGGGAAAGAGGGTCGCGCCGCCACCGGATCCGGAGGGAGGAGGGGGCACCGCCACGAGCCACCGGATCCAGAGGGAGGAGGGTCGCGCCGCCGCCGCCACCATGAGCCACCTCGGGTTCATGCCTCGGGTTCTGATCCCTGCCTCGGGCTCGCGCCGGAGGGAGGAGGGGAGGGGAGGGGGCGCCGCCAGGAGGGGAAAGGGAGAGTGTGGCACGATGGGGAGGGGAATGGGAGAGAGAGAGAGAGAGAGAGAGAGAGAGAGAGGAGCCGCCGGTGTGTGTGAGAGAGAGGGAGGCGTCGTTTGGTGTGGGAGAGGAGCACTGGGGGTGGGAGGAGAGAGAATGGGTGGGAGAGGAGCGCTGGATGCGGTTAGAAGTAGATATTTTGGTTGTTTGCCGAGTGTCTCAGATGGAGCACTCGGCAAAGGTTTTTTTATTTTTTTCTTCTCCTTTTTTCAGAAAAAAGATTTTATATTTCTTTGCCGAGCGTTGCAGATCTAACACTCGGCAAAGATTTTTTTTATTTTTTTTCTTCTCCTTCTGTTGGTGCAGAAAATGACCAACTAGTGAATATTTGTAGTTTTGCTGTACGTTATGATCGGAGGTGGCCTAACACTCAATGACACAGGATTTATACTGGTTCAGGCAACATGCCCTACGTCCAGTCGGGGTCGGTCGGTGACTTTATTCCTAAGCCCAGGTGCTCGAAGTCTATAGTGGGGTTACAAACGAGAAGGAGAAAGGAGGGGGTGTACAAGAGGTTCGGTTGGCTCCGACCGAAAGGGTTGCGGTCGGAACTTGGTGGTTCTGCGATTGTGGGGTGTTGATGTCGATCTGAGGAACTCTCGTCTCTTTGAATCGGTTCCTCCTCTTGTTGGAGGGAGCGCATCCCCTTTTATAGATGAAGGGGATGGCTTTACAGGTGATGGAGAGGGTACGGATGTCTTCAAGCCTTGTTGTCCACACCACTGTTGATGAAGATTGGATAATGGTAGGCGCTCCCAACACTGTTGATGTCGCTGTAGAATGTCAGATGCGCACGGGAAGTCTTGCTATCTTCTTCAGGAAGGATGGATGCCGGTACCTACAAATATTATTTGATGCCTAGTGGCATGTGAGGAGTCACGTTGTGTTCACCCGGTACGGCAAATCCTGGTGCCCATACCGCGATCGATGTTCAGAGACACGTGGGGGGCTTACTGTATGGGAGTTTTAGCGGCCCCTACAATACTGTAGGGGGAGATGGTGGCTGCAGAGGACTGTTTCATGTAGGGTATGGTCTCTGGTACAGTGGTTTTGACTTGTGAGCCTTGTCTTGCCTTTCTCCATATGTCTTCTGGTTCCTCCCGACCGGGGTGCCCCCGGTCGGATGGCTCCAGTCGGCTCTGAGTGCGTCGGTCGGAGAAGAGCGGCGAGCAAGGTTCCCACAGGCCCCGATCGCGGGGTCAGAGTCGTGGGGTCGGAGTAGGGAGCAGTGTTTTGGGCCAGGCCTTTCGATTGGAGAGACCGCTCGAAGATAGCTGGTGCCTAAAGCGAGTGCTACGGTCGGAGAGGTGGGCCAAAGAAGTTGATGAGCGGGCGCTTGTTCTTTTGGGTAGACCTTCCGGTCGGCGACTGGACTGCCCTTCTGGCCCATTGTGTTTTAGACTCTTGGGCCGGCCCATGAACTACATGTTGTTTTCCTGGGCCGAGTCCGAGCGTGGAAGCCGGTCCCCGAGGGACCCCAGGTTTATGAACCCGACATGAGCCCCCGAGGCCCCGGGTGTTTTGAGCCGAATCGTCCGGGGGATTTTTTTGTCTTGCCGGCGGGTGCGCGTGAGTGCACCTGCGGGTGTAGCCCCCGAGCCCCCAGGCGGTTCAGGTGGAACCGGCTAGGGGGGTTTCTGTGTTGTCAGCGGGAAAGGTTTTGTGTCGTGTCGGTGGGTGCGCGCGAGCGCACCTATGGGTGTGTGTGTTTTTAGTTTTGAGACGGAATTTTGTTTAACCATGGCATCGTTGTGCAGCCAAGGCGTTTTTAGGCTCGGGGATTGGATTGAGACAGAACTTACTGATCCCGGCGTCGGTGCGCGCTAGGGATTGAGCGAGGAAGTTTAGTTTGAGACAAACCCTGGCGTTGGTGCGCGCCGTGAATGGAGATAGCTTAGTTCTGGAGATGGACGAGACAGAGCCCATGGGTCCTGATGTTGGTGCGGCCTGGGCAGCCGAGGTAGTTAGTTCAGTTAGTTTTTACACGAGTTAGGAGTCATGGTCCTTGGCCAGGGTTTCTTGGGGTGCAGTCGGTACTGAAGCCGTTATGCGAGTTTGGAGTCGCGGTCCCAGGCCACAGCCAGATGCTGTAGATCCTGTCGACGTGAGTTTGGGGTTGCGGTCCCAGGCCATAGCCGGATGTCGTAGATCCTATCGATGTGAGTTTGAGGTCACAGTCCTAGGGTTTTTTGTTGGAAGTGAAACTGTTACGCGAGTTCGGAGTCACGGTCCCAAGCCGTAGTCGGATGTCATAGATCCTATCGATGCGAGTTCAGAGTCGCGGTCCCAAGGTTTTTGGCATTTGAGCCCCCGAGCCTTGTCGGGCCTTCATGGGGGTCGATGTGAGTTGTTTTGTGCTACCCCATCTGGTTCCTCACAACCAGAGGGGTTGAGTTTTGTCGCCTGTCCCAATCGCTCGGGCTCGAAGACTAGCTCGGTGAGCTCGCTAACGGGTGTGATCGAGCGGAATCCAGGTCCGTCATTTGTGATGGGGTCGGCATAGCCCTCTTATGGTATTCCACTACTCCTTTACCTACAACCCGGCAGATGCCTAGGTTGTTCCAGAGACCGACCCAGGTGGCCTAATGGCCTCTCCTCGATAGAGATTCTGTGGGCTTGGCAAGAGGTTTAGGATCGAACGAGAAGGTTGAGATGACCTGGTTTGCCAGACTGGGCGAAGGCCGCATGGTGCTCGTCTACGGTTTTCTCCCCTGGCTCTGTTGTTTGCTCATGTTGAATGAGGCAACTGCCGCTTTGTGGCGCAACACAGAGCGTTCTGGTGCATTTCGCTGCATGTGCGATGCTTAGTTCTTGAGCCCTCGGGCGGTTCATGCCCTAACCATCTGGGGGGTTTAGGCGTATGAGATGAATGCACACATGGATGTATGAATGATTTGTAAAGAAATAGAGGGGGTTTGATAGTACTTACCTTGACGGTTGGAGTGACGGGGTTCGGAGAGCCTCAGTCAGAAGAGTTCGACTGGGACCTTGACAACTGGAGTGATGGGGTTCAGAGAGCTTCAGTCGAAAATGTCCGACCGGGACCCATGCTTGTCATCCACGATGGAGTCGGCGTGGCCTACATGGGGCACCTCTTTGCTTCCTTACCTATCATCTGGTGTCTACCCTTACCTATCATTCGGGTTCCTTTAGGTCTGGCCTAGGGAAGTGGGGAGCCACCCACGTGCGGTGGCGCTTCGGTTCCTGTACCCGTCGTGTGGTAGTGGTTGATCATACGGTAGTGATGGGCCACTACCAGGCCATGTCCCATCCGATCAGGATCCATTCCATCGAGCGGGGTGCGTCTCATCGGTTCAGAGCACGTCTTATCTGCATTAAATGAAAGAAAGAGAAAATCTCGCCCTGTCGTTCCGGCATCCCCGATCGGCATGTCCCTCTGTAACCGCTGCTCCCTTTTCCTTAAGTAGGAGAGGGGAGAGGGTTTTTGTTTCGCTCTTTTGCCTGTTCTTCGTCTGTTGCCGCCTTCTCTCCTCCTCTTTGCCGTGAGCGTTCCTGAGAGCCACGGAGGTTTCTAGGAAAGAAAGGGGAGACGGCGAGGGAGAAGAGAGGAACTTACCGACATGTCGGACTAGAGGTTGTCCACCATGAGGGCGTCAGTGCTGGAGGCGTTCGTCGTGAAGGGGTTTCTACCACCGTAGGAGGTGGCGCACTGGAGGGTCCCCGGGAAGGAGGAGGAGTTCCCGCAACCTTGTCCCGATGAGGTGGTTTCTTTCCTTACCTTCCATGAGCGTGGATTAGGATACCCCGCACACTGGTTCCTACGTGGGCTCCTCAACGAGTGGGGTCTGGAACTGCAACACCTCAATCCGACGGGGTTGCTGCACATCGCTGGTTTTCTGACCGTATGCGAGGCTTTCCTTGGGATGGAGCCACACGCAGATCTCTTCCGGCTTTTCTTCTCTGGGAGAGCTATGGCGGATTGGAGTTCGGCCAAGATCGCACTAGTCAGAGGCTTCGCCCTGTAGAGGAAGCCATGTGCGGGAGGTTCGTATCCCGCGTACTCCCCATGTGACTCCAACCGAGGATGGCATGGGGAGTGGTTCTACATTAGGAATCCAACGAGGGCACTGTTTCCGGTGTTTACCGGTGGGAGGCCGGTGAAGCAGAAGAGTTGGTCATGCTTTTTTCTCTGTCCCCCTTCTTTTTTGATTTTGGTTCATTCATTCTGTAGGGGCTTGGGAGGTACAAGTCCTGGCCGCACCTTCCCAAGGGACCGGCTGGCCAGGCCCGACAGGCCGCCCAGAAGGAGGCGGTAGATGCCTGGAAGAAGAAGAAAACCAAGGACGTTCAGCGGAAGGAAGAGAAGAAGAAGGAGGTCGCCTGACGTGTGAAGGCCGGGGAACGTATGAGCGACGTCGCGTTGGAACTCACATTGGATGATCCTATGGATTTGGACGATGTGGTCTTCTCCAATGAGGAGGAGAGTCGGGAGGTCATTGCGACCTCGGCGGTGCATTGTGACCCTATGGCGACGTCCGCTAGTGAGGAGTAGGAGGCCACGTGGCGTGCGGAGGTTCCTGCATCGAGGAAGCGTGCGGCGAGCGTGGACACCGTTGGTGAGCGAGTGGCGAAGTGGACACGGTCACCGCACCCCTCGGCGGCGTTGCCGGCTCCATCGTCACCTGTGGCAGACGCGGCTGAATGAGCTGGGCGGTCCAAGGAGTGGCCCGGTGCCTGTGCGGCGATAGGGCCGGTGCCAACACCGGACTTGCGGTCGGAGGAGGCCCTGCCTGCCATGGGTGCGATCGAGCAGTCTAGGCGGTCTGAGGGGTAGACTGGCACCCAGTCGACGCGTGACTCGTAGTCGGAGGATGCCTCGCCCGCTGCTCCGGTCGAGGAGCCCCGAGCCAGAGGTCGTAGCGACCCGCAGGCTGGGCAGGAGCCTATTGGGATGATTCCAACCCCGTCTGAAGTGAGGGGGCGTGGGTTGCAGTCCGGAAGTGGTCCTCATCCTGTGGGCCCATCGCCGTCGGGGCCTGCCTTAATAGTAGTGCCGCTCACCACCCGGTATGTTTCCTTTTGTTGCTTCTTCGACTTTTGGTGGTTGAGTCTTTTTTGGAGTGTGGCTTACTTGCAATTTTTGTCAGTGGCCAAGGGATGCCGGGGTTGAGCATCGCCCTGACCCCTGTGCGGGAGGTTTGGGGCCCCACTCTGTAGCGTGTTGCGGCGAGCGAAGGGGGTGGCATGGTGGTAGTGGCGAAGCCTTCCCTCCCGAGGGTGGTGCCCCCTGGGGTGGCTGCTGATAACATGACAGCGGTGGCGACATTGTTGGCAGTGATTCGGTGCCAATGGCGGAGGTGGCGTTGGAGGTAACCCTTGCGGCCCCTCCTCCGCCGGTCGTGGTGGAGGAGACGAGGGGGGCGAGCTCCCTACCTCACCGGGTGGAGGGCTACATGACCCATCCTTGCCGTCGGAGTCGAAGGCGCAGGAGGGAAGCATGGCCGGGACGGAGATGGGATGCCCGGCGGTGTCTCATGAGAGCGAGGTGGTGGAGATCCCATCTGATGATGAGGTGGATATCGTGGCAGAACCGCCGGTGTCGTCGTGGGAGCTAGCGGTGGTCCGGTCGGAGGCTGGGCCCTCTGGCGGTTCATCGGAGGGTGACCTGGAGTGGCCCTGCCCTGAGGACCCGTCGAAGGCACGGTTCGTCCTCTAGGATTCCCGGGAGCGTCAGCTCTAGGACATTTTTGGGGTCAAGGCCATGCCATGGTGTCCGAGCTCACCAAGCTGTCCGCGGAGCTTAAGAATGCCCGGAAGTAGGCTTAGTTCACTCGGTAGCTAGTCGAGGTCGACCTGCAGCTCACCGCAGAGGTGAGTTTCTGGTACTTCTCCTTGCCCTTTGAATTTTTCATCGGTTGTTTTTAGCATGCCTGTTTTTCACAAGAAATAAGGAAGGTGTTGTCCCGCAAGTCTTACTTCCTCTGGGCAGAACACGCCCGGATGGCTAAGCTTGAGCGCCGGGTGGAGTCTGCTTACCGCAAATCCTAGGTCTGGGCGGCCGAGGCAGCCGCGGCATGGGCGGAGGGGCAGCGTGCGGTGGAGCGGGCGACTGCTACCGAGCAAGGGCTCAAGGCGGCAAAGGTCCATCAAGAGGAGACCGAGGTGGGGCTGCGGACATCCCTGGCGAACACCGAGGTGGCGTTCCAAGAGGCCTTGGTAGCCCTTGAGCCGGAGCGAGCCACCTTGGAGTCGGCACAGAAGGCCCTAGAGGCGGAGCAGAGGGCCTGATCGGAAGCGGATCGGGAGGTGCTCGCACCTCGGGACCAGGTGATGGGGATGGAGGACGCAAGTGCCCGACTGCGTGAGCTGGTGGCGCAATAGGCAGAGGATTTCTCCACCCTTGAGGCCTCTCGCATCGGTGCGTACCTTTTTGTTTTCTTGTGGTGTTGATTTTTTTTTGTTTTTTCCCCTAGCTAGTTTCTGAGCTTGTCGCCCTTCTTGCAGAGCTAGGTGAAAAGGTGAAGGCGCTGGAGCGAGACCTAGAGATGACCAAGGTGAACTTCAGCCAGAATGTCGAGGAGCTGGCCAAGTCTCATGAAGAGCGATGTGCTCTCAAAGGGGAGATCGGCTAGATCCACAACGCTGCCTAGCTCATTGTCTCGGAAGTCTTCGGGTCGGCGCCAAGTACTAGCACGCCCGCGGTTCAGCTGGCGGAGGTCTCGGATGCGGTCAAGGACCTTGTTAGGAGCGGGCTGTTTTATGGAGCATCGGGGGTGCTGACCTCGGTGGCAACGTACCACCTGAATCTGGACTTTGCCACTATCTGCGGTGGGTATACTGAAGGCCTAAGCATGGAGGACATCTAGTCAATCGGGGAGAGCCTACTGCCGCTGAGTGTCAGAGCAAGTCTCCGCCGAGTGGGTGATGGATGTTGCACGGAGCCTGGTTCGAGGGGGAACGTCGCCTCGGCCCCGATCGAGCCGAACGTCATGCTGCAGGGGATTGAGCAGCCTGCGCCTTCGTCGGTCGCACCGTCAGCAGATGCCGCTGGGCTGGTTTAATACCTTGATAAATATAAGTAGTTAGTAAATGTAATAAGTTTAAGTTCATGGGGGGGAACCCCTGTGTAAAATGTTCATGTGTGTTTTAATGACTGCAATCGGTTTTTGTTTTTGTGATGGAGTTGCTCCATTCGGGGAAGCTTGTTCCCTTTCGTTCCTTAGTTCTCCCTTAGCATAATTTTGTTTTAAATTTCATTCTCTCTCGTACCTGCCCATTTGTTCCATAGGCTGCAACTTTGCGAGCCCGGGGCGTGGCCCACGAGGCTCGGCTAGTCATAGCCGTAGGAAAAGGTGGGGTGCGATCAGTCGGAATGTTCTAAAGGAAGTTACGTAAGGTAAAACAAAGGAACGAACTGCCCTTTTGTTCGGGTAGGAAGGAGTTTCTCCATACAAAAGTAAAAGAGTACTTAAGGTAAAAACAAAAACAGAGGGGTAGTAAAGACCCCTAGTGGAGCCCCCCGAGCGCCCCGAGCCAAAAAGTGTTTGGGTCGGGTTGCTCTTATAGGAGCGTTCGCTAAGTAAAGGCAAGACTGAAACTTAGAAAAAGAAGAAAAGACATAGCTATTCCAAGGTCCTCGGAGAGAGCGTCGTCGTCGTCGTCCTTCAGTCGGTAGGCTTCCGGTCGGATCACTTCATCCTTCAGTCATCTGGATCCTTGCCCGTTGCACCCCCTTCTTTGATCGCTGCTTCCTCGCATTTTTCTTTTTGTGGCATTCCAGCCTACCTCAGCAGGCACTTGAGGAGCTGGCAGTCATTGTAGAGATGGTTGATGGGATAGTTGTGGTTGGTGCATGGGCTTTCCATGAGCTCGTGAAAGTGGCCCAAAGGGTCTTGCTGGGGCTATGTGCCTGCATGATCGGCCATAGCGACCGACGCAAAGTTAGCCGGTTGGCTGCGATCCTTTATGTTCTTTTTCCCCCTCTACGTGGAGGGGCCTTCATCTTGATCCTGGCGCTTGGCCTTACCTTTGTCGCGGCCTCCGTTGAAGCGCAGTGGGACCGACGCTTACTGGAGGTGTTGGACAAAGGTTCGTGGTCCCAGGCGATCAGGGCTGGGACTCCAGTCGACGCTGCATGCGTCTCGGTTTGGCCCGAGCCACGCGTAGACAGGCGGTCGGCACAGGGTGGTGGTCAAGTAGAGGTGAGGTGCCATTGCGGCTTCCTGTGTCGCACTCTATGGTTGTTGCGGTGATAGGGTGTAGTGCCCGATCTGTTGCGTCCCTGTTCCCCGGACAGGGAGCGAAGTCACGAGTCGGTGTCGAGATACGGAGTACTCCACCTGTTGAACAGCGGCGGTATCCAGCAGTGCCCGGAGGTTCTAGTGGATTGCCCGTTCATGAGGGTCGTTCAGCTCGGGCAGGTCGCGCAGGAGCATTGCCGCGGCAGCAATGTTCTGACTAGCCAGAGCGAACTGCGGGGGATTAGTCCCCCAAATCGGGACGTTGCGCTGGGGCTGACGGGCGCGACCCTGAGTGCCGTTCGCCGGTCTATGCGCATGGGGCACAGTATGGTGCGCCGAGCGCGCTGGTGCAGTCGGTGGCTGATGCAACCATCGTTGTCGCAGTTCCTCCCCGTGCTCAGGCGTGAGCTCGGGGGTCTCCGCATGAGGGCCCGGAGGGGCGTGAGTCTGTGAGAACTCCGCTTTTGTTGGTGGGTGTCCTGGAGGGTCTGCCATGGCGCACTCCTAGGACGGACGGTGGCTAGGTGCCATGTCGCCGATGCTAGAGCCGTCACTCTCGCCATCGTCATCCATGAGATCGAAGAAACAGGTGGGAGCATAGCTCGCCATTCCCATGAATTCAGATGTGAGAGGAGGCGGCGCGAGCATCCTTCAGAGCCCTCAGGCGTATGCATCCACGGAAGACGTGAGGCCATAGGGGGACTGGCCGTACGGTGGTTGCGTTAGGGACAACGGGGTTCCGCCGGGTAATCGGTGGAAGATAGAGAATAGTAAGTACATAACAGCGTGTATATTACTCATAGTGGGGTTTGAGCAGAGAGTTTGCTCGGAATGAAGCACAAATGCTGTGCCATCGAAGTCGCGCGCCCCAGAGTCGATGGAGGACGTTCCTCCGATGGGTGCCGGGTCGCGAGCCTCCTCGCAGAGGTGGAGTACGCCGAGTCGGTCGGCGATGAAGTCTAGGCTTCCGAATAGGAAGGCCTAGGATGGCTCGAAGACGGGTGGAACCCGCATCCCAGCGGGCGAGAGTGCGGGGAACTCCAACGAGACGAAGCGAATCGTATCGCCCGAGCCCATCATGGCGGGGGTGGTGAAGGAATGGGCCATCCGATGACAAAAAAGTGTTGAACGTACAGCGTCGTCCCCACGGACGACGCCAACTGTCGGTGCAGAAAATGACCAACTAGTGAATATTTATAGTTTTGCTGTACGTTGTGATCGGAGGTGGTCTAACACTCAATGACACAGGATTTATATTGGTTTAGGCAACATGCCCTACGTCTAGTCAGGGTCGGTTGGTGACTTTATTCCTAAGCCCAGGTGCTCAAAGTCTGTAGTGGGGTTACAAATGAGAAGGAGAAAGGAGGGGGTGTACAAGAGGTTCGGTTGGCTCCGACTGGAAGGGTTGCGGTCGGAACTTGGTGGTTCTGCGGTTGTGGGGTGTTGATGTCGATCTGAGGAACTCTCGTCTCCTTGAATCGGTTCCTCCTCTTGTTGGAGGAAGCGCATCCCCTTTTATAGATGAAGGGGATGGCTTTACATGTGAGGGAGAGGGTACGGATGTCTTCAAGCCTTGTTGCCCATGCCACTGTTGATGAAGATTGGATAATGGTAGGCGCTCCCAACACTGTTGATGTCTTTGTAGAATGTCAGATGCGCACGGGAAGTCTTGCTATCTTCTTCAGAAGGGATGGACGCCGGTACCTGCAAATATTATCTGATGCCTAGTGGCATGTGAGGAGTCACGCTGTGTTCACCCAGTACGGTAAATCCTGGTGCCCATACCATGATCGATGTCCAGAGACACGCGGGGGGCTTACCGTATGGGAGTTTTAGCGGCCCCCTACAATACTATAGGGGGAGATGGTGGCTGCAGAGTACTATTTCGTGCAGGGTATGGTCCCTGGTACAGTGGTTTTGACTTGTGAGCCTTGTCTTGCCTTTCTCCGTACGTCTTCTGGTTCCTCCCGACTGGGGCGCCCCCGGTCGGATGGCTCCAATCGGCTCTGAGTGCGCCGGTTAGAGAAGAGCGACGAGCAGGGTTCCCACGAGCCCCGATCGTGGGGTCGGAGTCGCGGGGTCGGAGTAGGAAGCAGTGTTTTGGGCCAGGCCTTCCGATTGGAGAGACCCCTCGGAGACGGCTGGTGCCTGAAGCGAGTGCTCCGGTCGGAGAGGTGGGCCGAAGAAGTTGACGAGCGGGCGCTTGTTCTTTTGGGTAGACCTTCCGGTCGGCGACCGGACTGCCCTTCTGGCCCATTGTGTTTTAGACTCGTGGGCTGGCCCATGAACTACATGTTGTTTTCCTAGGCCGAGCCCGGGCGTGGAAGCCGGTCCCCGAGGGACCCCGGGTTTATGAACCCGACACCTTCTTTTCTAAAAAAATATTTTATATTTCTTTGCCGAATGTGGTAGATCTAGCACTCGGCAACGTTTATTTATTTATTTTTCTTCTCCTTCTTTTCCAGAAAAAATATTTTATTTCTTTGCCGAGTGTTTTTTTGACACTCGGCAAACCTGCTCTTTACCGAGTGTTTTTCTGTTTACTCTCGGCAAACCCCCTATTTTGCCGAGTGTTTTTTTTTTTGCCGAATATTTTTAGCGCAGCACTCGGCGAATCACTTATTCGCCGAGTGCCCGAGGAAATACACTCGGCAAAGATAAAAACACTCGGCAAATAGCAGGATTTCGGTAGTGAAACTTATATGTGTCAGATCTAACATTACTGTATGTTGGGCAAGTGGTATGCTACAAAAATCAAGATGAAAGCCCTCCTCATGCATTTTTTTGTGTGCAGATTTTCAGTTTCAATGCATTTCGTGTGCTACAACCAAGGTCTCAATGTCATGAAAAACATAAACCTCACTATCCTTGATGTATATAAAAGTGGCCTTCAGTAACAGACATTTTCTACTTTCCTACGATTCAAAACTGCCCCTTTGTTAGTACTATATTTCCATGCTCCCTATGATTTAGAGCTCGCTAGCCCGCGCAACTGCGTGGGGTTCCGGCTAGTTTTTTTTTTCTATGGACTGTTCAGATGGTTCAAAAATCAGCCGGAATTTCACTGTTTATAGAATGAAAGTTACTGTTTATAACTGATTTTATCTCACAAATTCCTCCAGATTCATCCAAGCGAACGGGGCCTATATTTCTATATACCATCTACTGATCCCTCACGAGGCCACGTCACCGCATTTTGATGTCAGTTCGATCTTGCATCTAGGGTCGCGGGCGCATCACCGGCCACAAGCCTTCCAGAACTCCCAGAACCTTCCAGCAACAAAGGTCCTGCCCTCTCAGATTAAAAAAAGGGTTAATTGAGTCATACCATTATAATTTTTGATGTTCGGAGAAATGCCATTACTATTCGCCTATTTTAAAGCATGCCATTACAATTCTTCGTTTCCCACAAAAATACCACTGAATACATATGGACACAGCCTGGGCCCAGCTGCAGGTGTATACGAAGACGTTTACTTCATCTCCCCTGTCACTGACATGCGGGCCCCACATGTCATCTTCTTCTTCCTCTCCTCATCTCTCTCTCCAGCTCTCTCTATCCCGACGCGGCCACAGTGGGCGCTGCCGGCGGCGGCGGCTGCGGGCTTGCGGGCGAGCCGACGAGTCGCTGTTGTGACCCCACGCGCCGCGGGCGAGCAGCCGACGACGGGAGCGCCTTAGCCGAGCAGCAGGACGCGGCCGGTGCGGAGCTCGCCTCCCGGGCGGCGCGCCAGGGACGCGGCCGGCGCGGAGCTTGCGGCCTGACCGACGTGCTGCTGCTCGCTCGCTTGCTCGCCCGCGGCGTGCTGCTGCTGCTGCTCGGCGTGCTGTTGTTGCTCGCGGGCTGTCTTCCTCTCTGTTCTCTCCCCTGCACACTCTGCACATGGCTTGCTTGCCGGCGTGGGCTCAGAGTTGAGCTAGGGGCCACGGGATACGCTGGGGAGAGATGCAAACGGAGAAAGAGATCACCACGACGCTGATGGTGGGCTTCTTGTCGTCGAATGCTGACCGGAGAGGGAGGGAGCCGAGGCGAGGCAGACGGCAACTCCAGCGAGCTCGCGGCGAAGGTGTTGCTGGCTTGGGTTGATGCGAAGGAGCGGTTTCACGGACTCGTAGTGCCTTTGCGAACTTGACGGAGGAGGAAATGAGGTCGGAGGCGGTCAGAGCGTGGAGAACAGCGAGCTCAAATCGAGCTCGGCAATGGCGGCTGTGCCGGCGGAAATGGGTGCTGGAGAGTGGGGAATGGCTTGGGTAGTGGTGGAGCAGTGGAGGCGTGTGCTCGCGGTGCCGAGGCCCAGCTTATATAGGGCAGAGAGGGAGCGAAGAGGAGCCGATCGTGAGCTCAAAGGCATGCCGCCCATGGCGGCTGCGATTGGTGCGCCCGAGGTGTGCGGATGGTGCTGTGACTGCTGTGAGGGTAGAGCAGGGGACACGAAAGGAAGGGAGGGGGCCTGGTCCTCGCGGCGGGCGAGCTTGGTCGTGGTAGGAGCGGGAGGAGATGGGTTGCTGCTCGTGGGCTACCAGCGTGCTGCTGCTCGCCGTGGCCGTGGCCGCGTCGGGATGGAGAGAGAGAGGAGGAGAGGAGGAAGAAGAAGATGACATGTCGGGCCAGCGTATCAGTGATAGGGGTGATGAAGTATACGTCTTCGTATACGCTGTAGCTGGGCCCAGGCTGTGTCCATACGTATTCAGTAGCATTTGTGTGGGAAACGAAGAATTGTAATGACATGCTTCAAAATAGATGAATAGTAATGATGTTTCTCTAAACATCAAAAAAAAAAAAAATATAATGGCATGAATCTAATTAAAAAAAATAAAAAAGGTCCCGTCCTCTCTCTCCTAGTCAGGGCTATTTCTCCCCCGCAGCGTCAGGCCCCCACCGCACCCACCCCCATCCAGCGCCGCCCCTGCCTCCCCGCCGTCCCCGGCCAGCCCGCGCTGCTGAGCGGCGGCGGCGTCCCAAGGCGCACGCGGCGGCCTCCTCCGCGCGCTGCACACCGCTAGCCCGGCGGCCTCCCGTCCCAGCCACACGCCTCCGCCTCTCCGTCGCGCGTGCCCTCCGCCGCCGTCGCCCCTCCCTCCGTCTCCAATTTCCCAGCCCTCGGCCCGTGCGGCCCCCGCGTCCCATCCTCCTCCCGCTCGCCGTCCTCGCCGAGCTAGGCTATGCCGGCGGTGGGGGTTCCCTGCGGCCGCCCACCAATCGTCCGGTCAAGGTTTCCTCCGCCGCCGTCGCCCAGCACCATGTATGGCGAGTTGCATCGCAGGTGCTTCTTCCGCGTGTAGCCTGACCACGATGATACCTCCGCAACTGGGCCAGTGGTTCCATGACTAATCTGCGAGTGCACCGACCGAACCAAGTTAGATTTCTTGTGTTGTTGCCCATTCTTGAGTCTCTTGCCCCACCGTCTCTTGCCTTCATGATCTCCTCCTTTTTTGCTTTCAGGTCTGCACACATGAACAGTCCGGGGAAGGAGAGCAGCGGATGTCCCGCATTGGCTCTGTTTCCACTCTTACTGGTACTTGCATCTTCATTCTTTAATGTCCTTCCCAATTTTCTGGGTCATCCAGATATGGTCTTCAAAGTTTATATATGTTTCAGATTATAGTAGATGCTGTCAGGATCACATGCCCCCCTCTTACCGTTGCAATTTCAAAGGGTCTATGAATATTCCTGCACTTGAAGTTGGAGTAAGCTTAGTCCACAACATGCCAGGTTGCTTACCTCCCCTTATTTTCCCCCCAAACATATGCTTTTATATCCTCAGCTTTGATATGTCAACTATGTTTTTTCCTACCTCTGTAAAAACATGTTTCCCTGTTTCCCAAATTGAGTCAACAAACATATCCTAAGTCACCTCTTCCTCTCATCATATAGATGCCTGTTAAAAATGTTGCATCATCAAAAAGAGATTGTGTATAAATTGTGGATACTAATTCAGACATGAAATTTCTACGTACATGTGCGTGCCGGTGACCATGGCCGCGGCCACAGACCATAGGAGCAACAATTTCTTTACACAATGAAAGATGCTATCATCTATGGTCTCGCTTATAAATATATTTACTTCTATTCTGTTACAGGTTTGACAGAGCCACACTCAGTATTTGTTCAAGTATTTGTTCCCTCTCATGTAGGTTGTATGGTCCTACCCCTGCCGACACAGCAGCAATGGTCAACATGGCGATGCTCATACTTCTGTACGTAAAAGCCAATTTGTTGATACAAATGCAGTTGGCCAGTTTCTAGGCAACGTCAAATTTTCTTATGTATTTATTTTGTTTCCCATGCCTCAGTCAATTCATCAAGGAAGTTAAAAGTTTACTTCCTTTTTTATGAATATTCCACTGGGGTGCAAAAATTTGAGTCCACCATTCGATGGGAAAATGAAGCATTTGAATCTTTGATCAGACAGAAGTCCCTGATGATGATACCTGTTGATCAGGTGGTGTTTCACTCTATCACTAAAATTTTAATTTCAGTCTAACCTTACCAAGGCAGTTAGTGCATGAATGATGCCACAATGCTTAGTCAAATGGCCTTTGCACCTGTCTATGAATCTACATGTGGGTTCATATGCCTGGTACCATGTGTTTATTTTAGCTCAATCACAATCAACCATATGCAGGCAAAATTGTTGTCATACTTTTCTGACATGAAACACGTCTATCTTTTTTTTCCTCCAGGATGGCCGTTGCATTGGACCAACTGTTGCAAATGAAGCAGAACCTCTTTTATGTCACAACTCAATTACACGAAATAATTTATTTTATTTATATTTCGTGCATTGTGGCCTCTGATATGGTCCATGTTGCTGCTCTCTTATGGACCTAGGGAGTTCGGATATCTAATGTGATTTGTGACTTTTTTGGAACAAATACACGTCTTTGCTCACAGGAAAACAGTGAGACACATTGTATTCCTTTTTCCTGGAATAGAGCATATGAAAACATATAATTCCCTTCTAATCTTAGTTGTACCTACTGTTGTAAGCCCTTGCCTATCCCTGTGCAGAGAAAGTAGACCTACAAAATGCATAATTGCATTTCTGAGGCCACAAGGAGATTGTCATAAATACTTTTATGACCAAATGGAATGATACTGATGTTTGTCATATGCTAATCTATATCACTTATTGTTCTGGACTACCTATTTTTATTGTTATTTGCTTCCTAACCATTGCATGGTTGCTATCAGATCTCTCGAAGCCAATAAATAAATGCTGCACCAACTGGAGAAGCCCATAAAAAATGTAAGCCTTAAATGTTGCAGGATTCACAAATCAGGAAGCATTGCTCCATTGCTTCCCATAGGTCTGCTCTGTTAGCGTCGCTTTTCGTACATGGGTTTTAGTTGTGCCTCCTAAAATTAGCAATCTCTTTTATTCATGCGACTTCTAATTCACATATCATTTTCTTTGTCATGCTCTTTGTAGAAACTTCTATGAATGATAGTGTGCTGCAATACCCTTGCTATGAGTACACTACCTCATTCTAGCGACATCCTTCCTATGAGTTCACTTATAAATCCACCCGTCCTGTATGATGATGTTCATGCAATCACCGTACAGGTACAATCTTTGTTGTTTTGTTTTTTCGAAGTTATGGATAATAGTTTGAATGACTTTTGTCAGCTAATTTAGCACATATTTCATATTTCATGGATAATACTTTTAAGCTCTTTCAACCAGTTGTGCACACCTTTCTTCAGCTGTTGTGTTGTCTGGATTGATTTCAATTTTGCCTACTCAAAGTGCTAACATCCTCATAGCCAAACTGAAAGCAATAAACCAGGGTATGCATTGTATATCAAATAAATGTGTAGTTCTTAAGGGACATATGCATTCCTTAATACAATGCAGCTGCAGTGAAGGGAACCATTTGCTTCATTTCGTTTACCTTTTTTTTTGTGGCTAAACATCACTTCCATATTAACCAATGACGAGTAGTATTTCAAAATATGATAAATGCCTTTTTCTTGGTTATGAGAATAATGGATACCACTCATTTACATTATTCTGAATGTTGCAATTTACTGCCTTCACTGATAGGTATGGAGTTCTCTGGTCTAATTTTCAAAGGGATTCAAATTGTTTAATTCTACATTTCAATTATTTCATCATGTGAATTCAATGCAAATAAACTGATTGTCACAAGTTTGGCGGTGTTTTGATGCAACACTTATTGTGCCTTTGGACCAGTACGACGATAGACAACTCAAGGTTAGTACTCATGCATTGGTGGGCCTAGCAGTGCAATATCAATTTTAGTTCACCACTGCTAATTGCAAATCCAAATTTAATGAACCTTGATGCCTTCTGTTAAATGAAAATATGAATTAGGACTAACCTAAAATTCAATGTGGTTTGAAGTTAACTCTACTTTAATTTACATAGGGTAGGATGTGTGTGTGTGTAGACTGCCCTTCAATGTTTAGCACGCCAAGTAATATTCCTATCCTAGGATAGGTATTGCTTTCTCGCTTTATTGGAACATACTTGGTAAATGTCTGTCATATATGTACCTACAATACAATAAGAAAAACTCTCATCTGGCTTCTGCAATTTACGGGAATTAGTACTATACAACAATACTAAAATTTTATTGTCGTTTTCTTATACAGATATAGATCTTCCATGTACTGTATTGGTTTGCCTCATAAACATATCAACTGGATGATATAGATGGAGCTTCCTTGAACAGTTTGACATCATAATGTCTTTTGTCCAATCCAAATTATTAGATCTCTGCTAACTGTGTAAATCTAAAACTTAATGACCCATGCTACCTTCTGCGAAATGAAATTATTAATAAGAGGTAGCTAAAACAAAAATTTGTGACTCATGTTACTATGTTTAATTTATATCCTACTCTCTATATGTGCTTTCAGAACACTTTTGTTGCAATTGTTGCAACTTTCAGCAATAATTTCCCCGTGGTTTCACTTTGTAGCGACCAATCTTGCTCCTATAAATATCGATTGGACATCACTGCTATTATTTCAATCGAACTGTTGTCAACCAGTTGATAAGTGCCCTCATTTGCAACTACACCATACAACTTGCCCTTTTTTCAGCCTGCCCCATTGTGCCCGCGGCAACGCGCGGCGTTCCTGCTAGTTTTTCTTGTGGCTCCACTTGCACACTGTGAAGAGCCTTAAGCCTATTTGGCGTTTTTTGAGCAGCTCCCGAAGCAGATTCAGGCACATCGCTATCAAATGGGGCACAACAAACAGCTCCCGGACAAAGATCTTGAAATCACACTGAGAGAGACCTGCTCAGAGGCTTGGCCCGTTTTGTGGTACACAATTAACTACACCATGATTATGATACCCCCAATGAACAAGTATCGTGCCCTATCTTATCCGTACGTCTGCATAATAACTTAGGACATGTTCTTCAATCTTATCTAAGTCAGATGCATGCTTTGTGCTACTACTTTGCACAATCTACTGCACCGTCACCAATAAGTTTAAGACATGTGGGCAGCGCGGATCGGTGAGGGAAGGGAGGAATCTGCTGCGCACGTGAGCCAGACAA
The DNA here is from genome assembly GCF_019320115.1 of Miscanthus floridulus. Lineage (NCBI taxonomy): Eukaryota > Viridiplantae > Streptophyta > Magnoliopsida > Poales > Poaceae > Miscanthus > Miscanthus floridulus. The sequence continues at coordinate 11,637,317 of NC_089583.1, read as the reverse complement.
GCCAGGAAATGGAAGAAAAGAGAGGGACAAAAAAATCCATGTGTTTTTTTGCGCTAAAATACATGTGTGTTGTATAGCATTTCTGTAATTAAATAGATCAGCTCACAGTGCACGCACTTCTGGTTTTGCAGATGAAGTCATGGTTGGTGTAGGAGTGATGACTTTGGCGAAGACTGGTTGGAGCAGTTGGCGATGAAGACGACGATACATGGCAATATCTTGACTTGGATGGAAGATGGGCCACCACGAAGAATGCAAGCAGTTACATGAGACGCTTTTCAAAAAAATTGTTCACCCCCTGAAAGGTCTTAATGGCTAGAGAGGGGATGAATAGCCTATTAAAATTTTCTACAACAACACTTAACAAACCGGTTAGACAATTATGAGGAGAAGCAAGTGTTGCGCTAGCCTACTAAAAAGAGAACCACCTACCACAATTCTAGTTTATATAGTTTCTATCCACACAATAGCTATGACACTACACTAAGTTAGTATGCTCTCAAAAGCTAACTAAAGAGCCACACTAACTAAACTAATAAGCTCTCACAATTAGCTACACTAAAGAGCTTGACAATTAGTTTGCGGTAAAGTAATGAGAGTGAGCAATTTGTTTATACCGCCATGTCGAGGAATGAGCCAATTAATCACAAGAATGAATACCAATGAAGACCAATCACCTCGGAATCAAATGATAAACACAATGATTTTTACCGAGGTTCACTTGCTTGCCGGTAAGCTACTTCTTGTTATGGCGATTCACTCACTTGGAGGTTCACGAGCTAATTGGCATCACACGCCAAACCCTCAATAGGGTGCCGCACAACCAACACAAGATGAGGATCACACAAGCCACGAGCAATTCACTAGAGTACCTTTTGGCTCTCCGTCGGGGAAAGGTCAAGAACCCCTCACAATCACCACAATCGGAGTCGGAGACAATCACCACCCTCCGCTCAACGATCCTCGCTGCTCCAAGCCATCTAGGTGGCGGCAACCACCAAGAGTAACAAGTGAATCCCGCAGCGAAACACGAACACCAAGTGTCTCTAGATGCAAACACTCAAGCAATGTATTTGGATTCTCTCTCAATCTCACAAAGATGATGAATCAATGATGGAGATGAGTGGGAGGGCTTTGGCTAAGCTCACAAGGTTGCTATGTTAATATAAATGGCCAAGAGAGTGAGCTTGAGCCGGCCATGGGGCTTAAATAGAAGCCCCCCATAAAATAGAGCCGTTGTACCCCTTCACTGGGCACATCACGGGGTGACCGGACACTCCGGTCATATTGACCGGACGCTGGACCTTAGTGTCCGGTCACGCGATGCGTGCCACGTGTCCCCTCTCTTCAAATACTGAGCGCCCGATCCCAATGGTCAAAAGGTGACCAGACGCGCTGCTGTGAAGTGATTGGACGATGGACCTCAACGTTCGGTCGTTTCCAGTAAGCATCTAGAAACGATTTTTCACGACCGGACGCGTCCGGTCTGGCTCGACCAGACTCACCCAGCGTCCGATCACTTGGCATTTCCCCTGTGTATGACCATGTCAGTGTGACCGGACGCAGCCAGCCAGCGTCCGGTCGTTTCAGCGCCAGCGTCCGATCGATGACCGATGCTACGCTTTTTCTACTGCTACTGATCGGACGCGCTGGTCCTTCAGAGAACAGCGTCCGGTCACTTACAGTGACCTCCATCTTTTCTATCTAGGGCGCCAGTGAAGTTCCTAACCCTTGCTCAAATGTGCCAACCCACCAAGTGTATCACCTTGTGCACATGTGTTAGCATATTTTCACAAACATTTTCAAGGGTGTTAGCACTCCACTAGATCCTAAATGCATATGCAATGAGTTAGAGCATCTAGTGGCACTTTGATAACTGCATTTCGATACGAGTTTCACCCCTCTTAATAGTACGGCTATCGAACCTAAATGTGATCACACTCGCTAAGTGTCTAGATCACCAAAACAAAATAGCTCCTACCATTTATACCTTTGCCTTCAGCCTTTTGTTTTTCTCTTTCTTCTTTTCAAGTCCAAGCACTTGATCATTACCATGGCATCACCATCATCATGTCATGATCTTCATTTGCTTCACCATTTGGAGTGTGCTACCTATATCATGATCACTTGATAAACTAGGTTAGCACTTAGGGTTCCATCAATTCATCAAAACCAAACTAGAGCTTTCAATCTCCCTCTTTTTGGTAATTGATGACAACCCTTTCACAAAGATATGAATTAAATTTAATTGAATCCATGTTGCTTGTCCAAGCATATTTATCATGTGTAAAAGGATATGGACAAGTTACATGAACCCCAAATGGTAGCGATTGCTCCCCCTACATATGTGCTAAGAGTTTGGATTGTAGCTTGCACATATGCTTAGATAGGAAATATAGGAGACAATGTCTACCAAATAATGCTAAGGTATAAAAGATGAACCTTTGAAGCGTGATACCAATCGGAGTGCACCATTATATCATCCTTAGCACCATGGTTAGCTTGATACCACTTGGAAACACTTGGAAATGAAATCACTAGATAAACTTATGCATGCTAGATTTTCATTTCATCATTCAAACATATAACTAGCGTACACCACACAAGCATGAATATTGAAATTTAAAACTTGTGCCATGCAAGCAAACATATGAAATGCACATTCAAATGCATCATACAAGTTCATGAGCTTGCTCCCCCTACTTGTGTGCTCAAAATTTTAATTGATCCATTTCTTTTGTCATATCTCTTGCCATATCTCTCCCCCTATGTCAAGTTCTCCCCTATCACTTATATCTTTATTTTTCTCCCCATGTACTAATATCAGTAATATTTTTGTTTTTCTCCCTCTTTTCATCAATGACCACAAAGGTTCAAAAAGTAGATAGGTTGAGATTATCAATGTCAATCAATGGGGTGAGGACCATTTTCCCAAATTTGGTCTAATCTAGATCATTTGCCAAAGATATTTAACTCAGTTTGATCCAAGGACAAGCTTCTTCACACCTCCAAAATAAGGGTTATCTTGTACCATGTTGAGTTAAACATTTAGAGCTCATTTTCTAGATTAAACACTAGGTTTACAAGCCCACACACATGTCATATGCTACCACTAGATCAAAATAAGCATAGAAGCAATAGTGGTACCATATAATTATCAAATTCATTTGATTTTCATGAATGAGCCTATTAAATATGAAAGATGTCTAGATGCACTAAACATGTTCTTAGTAAGGATGTATGCCATGCCAATCAACTTTTATCTTGGATTGCTCGAAAGAGAGGCATGTCATATAAGTGGGGGGGGGTGCATCAACACATATTGGAGAAATCTAATATGTTCAACTCATTCATTAGCTTGCAAAACCTTTTCTCATCCAATGGCTTGGTGAATATATTGGCAAGTTGATCTTCGGTGCCTACACTCTCAATGCAAATGTCCCCTTTTTATTGGTGATCTCTTATGAAATGGTGGCGGACATCAATGTGCTTTGTTCTTGCATGTTGGACTGGATTGTTGGTCAACTTGATTGCACTCTCATTGTCACATAGCAATGGCACTTTCTTGAACTTAATTCCAAAGTCACTCAAAGTGGCCTTCATCCAAAGTACTTGTGCACAACAACTACCGACGGATATGTATTCAGCTTCGGCGATTGATAGTGCAACACTATTTTGCTTCTTTGATGACCATGAAACAAATGATCTTTCCAATAATTGACATGTGTCCGAGGTGCTCTTCCTTTCAACCTTGCATCCCGCATAATCCGAGTTGGAGTAACCAACTAGCTCAAACTTTGCTCCTTTGGAATACCACAAACCAATATTTGGTGTATGTTTCAAGTACCTCAATATTCTCTTTGTAGCCTTCAAATGACTTTCTCTTGGTGAGGCTTGAAATCTTGCACACATGCATACACTAAACATGACATCCGCCCTTGATGCGGTCACATAGAGTAGGCTTCTAATCATAGACCGATATAATTTTTGATCCACCATATTTTCACTTACATCACTATCCAAGTTGCCATTGGTTTCCATTGATGTACTAATGACTTTACTATCACTCATGCCAAACTTCTTGATCATGTCCTTGATATACTTGCCTTGACTCATAAAAGTACCATTCTTCAATTGCTTGATTCGAAGACCAAGGAAGTAACTCAACTCTCCAATCATAGACATCTCAAACTCATTAGCCATTATCTTTCCAAACTTATCACAAAAGTCTTGATTGGTTGATCCAAATATGATGTCATCAACATAGATTTGCAACACAAACAAGTCTTTTTCAATCTTCTTAATGAAAAGAGTGGTGTCAACCTTACCCATTATGAACCCTTTAGAGAGTAGGAAGTCCCTCAATCTCTCATACCATGCTCTAGGTGCTTGCTTCAAGCCATACAATGCCTTCTTCAACTTGTATATATGGTCGGGCTTCTTGTCATCTTCAAAACCAGAAGGTTGCTCAACATATACTTCTTCATTGATGTAACCATTGAGAAATGCACTCTTAACATCCATTTGATAGAGCTTGATGTTGTGGGCACAAGCATAGGCTAGCAAGATTCTAATAGCTTCCAATCTAGCAATCGGGGCATATGTTTCTCCAAAGTCAAGACCTTCAACTTGTGTATAGCCTTGTGCTACCAATCTTGCTTTGTTCCTTACTACTATCCCATCTTGATCTTGCTTGTTTCTAAAGACCCATTTGGTTTCAATCACATTGTGTCCCTTTGGTCTCTCTACTAATTCTCATATTTGATTTCTTGTGAAGTTATTTAACTCTTCATGCATAGCATTCACCCAATCAACATTCTTCAATGCTTCATCTATCTTCTTTGGTTCAATGGATGACACAAATGAGAAATGCTCATAAAATAAAGCCAATCTTAATCTAGTTTGCGCACCTCTTGAAATATCACCAATGATAGTGTCCAATGGATGATCCCTTGCAATATTGGTTGGTTGGAGCATTGGAACTTGATTACTTGCACTTGCTTGATCATTGGGTTAAGATGATGTACTAGCCACTTGATCTTGTTCATTATCATGAGAGCCACTTGTACTTGCTTGAGTTGTATCATCTTGCTCATTTGAGTTAGAGAGCACTTGTACTTGATCATCTTCATCATCATTCACTTGCCTATGCCTCAATTCACCAATATCCATGTTCTTCATGGCATTTGAAAGTTGAATGCCTCTAACATCTTCCAAGTTCTCATTCTCTTCTTGTGAACCTTTGATTTCATCAAATTCAACATCATGAACTTCCTCAAGAGTACCACTATCCAAATTCCAAACTCTATATGCTTTGCTTGTAGTTGAATAACCAAGTAGGAATCCTTCATCATATTTCTTGTCAAACTTGCCCAATCTAGTGTCTTTCTTCAAGATATAGCATTTGCAACCAAAGACCCGAAAATATGCAATGTTGGGATTTCTACCATTCAAGAGCTCATATGGTGTCTTCTCTTTCAATGGGTGACAATAGAGACGGTTGCTACAATAGCAAGCCATATTGATAGCTTTGGCCCAAAAAGATTGACTTACATTGTACTCATTAAGCATAGACCTTGCCATATCGATGAGTGTTCTATTCTTTCTCTCAACAAGGCCATTTGATTGTGGAGTGTACTTGGCTGAGAATTGATGTCTAATTCCAAATTCATCACCACTATTCGCCTAAACGGTCGTTTAGCCCGTTTAAACACCGTGTAAACGCTATACGGTGGTCCGTCGTTTCCGTTTAATTGACCGTTTAGCCTGTTTAATGGGATGTTTTGCTCGAATAATGGCTAAACGGTAGGTGACCGACTGTTTACCGTTTAGAGTTTAGGAAAATACTGTTCATCACACAACTCATCAATTCTAGTATTCTTGAACTCACTACCATTGTCACTTCTAACTCTCTTGATGGTTGTTTCAAACTCATTGTGAATGCCCTTGACAAATGATTTGAATGTTGCAAACACATCACTTTTGTCCACTAGAAAAAATATCCAAGTGTATCTAGTGTAATCATCCACTATCACAAAGTCATATTTGTTACCACTGATGCTAGTATATTGTGTTGGACCAAACAAATCCATGTGCAATAACTCAAATGCTTTACTAGTGCTCATCATGCTTTTCTTGGGATGGGTGTTTCCAACTTGTTTTTCAGCTTGACAAGAGCTACGAAGCTTATCCTTTTCAAACACAACATCTTTCAAGCCTCTAACCAAGTCATGCTTAACCAATCTATTCAATTGTTTCATTCCAACATGACCAAGCCTTTTATGCCATAACCAACCCATGCTAGACTTAGTGAACAAGCATGTAGATAATTTAGCTTCACTAGCATTGAAATCAACCAAGTATAGATTCTCATATCTAAAGCCTTTGAAGATCAAGTTAGAGCCATCTACACTTATGATCTCTACATCATCTACCCCAAATATGCATTTGAATCCAAGATCACACAATTGAGCCACGGATAGCAAGTTGAAGTTCAAGCTGTCTACTAGCAACACATTGGATATGCTCATATCATTGGATATTGCAATCTTACCAAGCCCTTTGACCTTGCCTTTGCCATTGTCACCAAATGTAATACTATCATAACTATCATTGCCATTGGTGTTGATTGAGTTGAACATTCTTGCATCACTGGCCATGTGTTGAGTGCACCCACTATCAAGAACCCAATGCCTTCCTTCGGCTTTGTAATTGACCTACAAAAGAAGATCAATTCTTTTTAGGTACCCAAACTTGCTTGGGTCCTTGAAGGTTAGTTACTAAGATCTTTGGTACCCAAATAACTTTCTTCTTTGAGCCCATCCATGGTTTACCAATGAACTTAGCCTTCACACCATTTGTACCCTTAGTAAGTACATAGAAAGAATTAATCTTAATTAAGGATACATTAGCATTTTTGCTCTTGTTCTTGCACAAGTGAAACCATCACAACTAGATGAGGTGGAAGTAGAAGTACTACAAGAAGGGTTAGTGGGAGCAACAATGATAGACATAGATAATGATTCATCAATTATATCACAAGTTAAGCCTACATTGCAAGTTTCAACATGCTTCTTTTTATTTTGCTCATTAAGCAAAGAGGAATGAGCTTTTTCAAGCTTCTTGTGAGCCTTACCAAGCTTCTCATGGGCTTCCTCTAGCCTCTCATGAGTTGCTTTGAGCTCATCAAGGGCTTGTTTAAGGGCTTTTACCTCCTTATTCACGCTCTCCCTTCTCTTAATGTCAAAGTGTTCTTTGGCATCTTCTAGCATGTCAAATAATTCATCTTTAGTAGGTTCATCATCATCACTATCACTATCATTTTCATTATCATGTTCATCATCACTTTCATCATGATCACAAGTTTGTACCTTAGTGGCCTTAGCCATGAAGCATGATGGAGTGTCGAAGAGAGAAGGCTTCTCATTGACTGCAATGCTTGCAAGTGCCTTCTTCTTGGTGGTCTTGTCATCATCACTATCATCATTATCACTATCACTATCCCAAGTGACCACATATGAACCACCCTTCTTCTTCTTGAAGGTCATCTTGTCCTTCTTTTCTTTCTTTTCCTTCTTGTCCTTCTTCTTGTTCTTCTTATTGTCATCATCATTGTCGCTATTGTATGGACATTGAGCAACAAGATGATCTTTGCTTCCACATTTGAAGCACCTTCTTGACTTTTCCTTGTTCTTGGATGAAGATTTCTTTCTTCTAGCATGGTACCCTTTCTTCATCATGAACTTGTCAAATTTCTTGACAAAGAGAGCCATCTTCTCATCATCATCATCATCCCATGAGCCATCATCTTCACTTGATGTTTCTTGCCTTGCCTTGCCCTTGGATGATGTGGCTTTGAATGCCACACTCTTCTTCTTCTCATCTTTCTTCTCATCTTTCTTCTCCTTCTTTTCTTCCTTCTCATCATCATCTCCATATGTATCATCGGTCATTATATCTTCCAACACTTGGTTTGGTGTTATGGTGTCCAAACCACTCCTCACTAGAATAGTGACTAATGTGCCAAATCTTGAAGGTAAGCATCTTAAGAACTTGTGGGAGAAGTCCTTGTCCTTCACCTCTTCTCCAAGTGCTTTGAGATCATTAACAAGCACTTGAAACCTATGGAACATCTCCAACACACTCTCATCCTCCTTCATCTTGAAGCTTGCAAACTTCTCTTTGAGAATGTATGCCTTTGCACCCTTCACGGCTTAAGTGCCTTCAAATGATTCTTCTAACTTCTTCCAAGCCTCATGAGCCATCTCAATATTCTTGATTTGCTCAAATGTTCTCTCATCAATTGCATCATGAATGGCACTTAGAGCAATGTTATTATTTTGGAGAAGCACTTCTTCGGCCGCGGTGGGATTTTCTGGATCACCAATCTCAATTTTGGTTTCTACCACCTTCCACACTTTTCTATTGATTGACTTAATATGTGTGGTCATCTTTGATTTCCAATATGGATAATTTGTGCCATCAAATTGAGGTGGCTTCTTGGTGTTGTTGATTTGAGCCATTTTTACACCGAAGGTTGTTAAGCCTCAAATCACGGTGACCTCGGCTCTGATACCACTTGAAAGGTCCTAATGGCTAGAGGGTGGGGTGAATAGCCTATTAAAAATTTCTACAACAACACTTAACAAACCGGTTAGACAATTATGAGGCGACGCAAGTGTTGCGCTAGCCTACTAAAAAGCAAGCCACCTACCACAATTCTAGTTTATATAGTTTCTATCCACACAATAGCTATGACACTACACTAATTTAGTGTGCTCTCAAAATCTAACTAAAGAGCCACACTAACCAAACTAACAAGCTCTAACAACTAGCTACACTAAAGAGCTTGACAACTAGTTTGAGGTAAAGTAATGAGAGTGAGCAATTTGTTTATACTGTCGTATCGAGGAAGGAGCCAATCAATCACAAGAATGAATACCAATGAAGACCAATCACCTTAGAATCAAATGATGAACACAATGATTTTTACCGAGGTTCACTTGCTTGCCGGCAAGCTACTCCTCGTTGTGGCGATTCACTCACTTAGAGGTTCACGAGCTAATTGGCATCACACGCCAAACCCTCAATAGGGTACCGCACAACTAACACAAGATGAGGATCACACAAGCCACGAGCAATTCACTAGAGTACCTTTTGACTCTCCGTCGGGGAAAGGTCAAGAACCCCTCACAATCACCACGATCGGAGTCGGAGACAATCACCACCCTCCGCTCAACGATCCTCGCTGCTCCAAGCCATCTAGGTGGCAGCAACCACCAAGAGTAACAAGTGAATCCTGCAGCGAAATACGAACACCAAGTGCCTCTAGATGCAAACACTCAAGCAATGCACTTGGATTCTCTCCCAATCTCACAAAGATGATGAATCAATGATGGAGACGAGTGGGAGGGCTTTGGCTAAGCTCATAAGGTTGCTATGTCAATGTAAATGGCCAAGAGAGTGAGCTTGAGCCGGTCATGGGGCTTAAATAGAAGCCCCCATGAAATAGAGCCGTTGTACCCCTTCACTGGGCACAGCACGGGGTGACCGGATGCTCCAGTCATATTGACCGGACGCTGGACCTCAGTGTCCGGTCACGCGATGCGTGCCACGTGTCCCCTCTCTTCAAATACTGAGCGCCCGATCCCAACGGTCAAAAGGTGACCGGACGCGCTGCTGTGAAGTGACTGGACGATGGACCTCAGCGTCCGGTCGTTTCCAGTAAGCATCCAGAAATAATTTTTCACGACCGGATGCATCCAATCAGGCTCGACCGGACTCACCCAACGTCTGATCACTTGGCGTTTCCCCTGTGCATGACCATGTCAGTGTGACCGGATGCAGCCAGCCAGTGTCTGGTCGTTTCAGCGCCAGCGTCCGGTCGATGACCGATGTTGCGCTTTTTCTACTCCTACTGACCGGACGCACCGGTCCTTCAGAGAACAGCGTCCGGTCATTTACAGTGACCTCCATCTTTTCTATCTAGGGCGCCGGTGAAGTTCCTAACCCTTGCTCAAATGTGCCAACCACCAAGTGTCTCACCTTGTACACATATGTTAGCATATTTTCACAAATATTTTCTAGGGTGTTAGCACTCCACTAGATCCTAAATGCATATGCAATGAGTTAGAGCATCTAGTGGCACTTTGATAACCGCATTTCGATACGAGTTTCACCCCTCTTAATAGTACAGCTATCGAACCTAAATGTGATCACACTCGCTAAGTGTCTAGATCACCAAAACAAAATAGCTCCTACCATTTGTACCTTTGCCTTCAGCCTTTTGTTTTTCTCTTTCTTCTTTTCAAGTCCAAGCACTTAATCATTACCATGGCATCACCATCATCATATCATGATCTTCATTTGCTTCACCATTTGGAGTGTGCTACCTATATCATGATCACTTGATAAACTAGGTTAGCACTTAGGGTTCCATCAATTCACCAAAACCAAACTAGAGCTTTCACCCTCACGCAGTACAGGATCACAAGGCCAAGAGGTTTTGGATACATGCTCTCCTGATTGTCGGAGCATGCAGGTGTTTAGGATGGAGAGACTACAACAGTAGCACAGCAACAGAAAAGAGAAACACTCTAACTTAAATAGATGTATTTTTGGTGGCATTGATCTAGAAGAATCTCAACAAGCACTTGAAATAGCCTAAACTGAATTGAGTAGAGCTGATGATATAAAAGAATTGGTCGAAGCTCTTAATCAAGCTAGGACGCAAGTCTGAGGCTGCCAATTGGATTCTCCTATTGAATAACTACTTGGTCAACATATTCTAGTTAGTTTCATTTATCGCCTTACTAAAATACTAAAAGAAGAGTCGAGTTGTTGAGATGCACTACGGCTCCGTTCGTTTGGAGGAATTTTAGAGGAATCTGAATGAATCTGGAGAAATTTATGAGAGAAAAACACTGTTCCGGATGAAAAAAAAGCGGATCAAGCTAAGTTTAACGGCACGCCAGAAAACAACAAAGGAGATGCGTCTCAAATTAGCTTCTCTAGCGAAGTGATAGGATGTCTATCTCTACTTTATGCTTTTCAGTTCTTTCATTTCGTACTATAGCAGTAGCTTGTTGCACTTGCATTGCACCAGTCCTACTGAATTTACTTTTTCCTCTTTTTTTTGCTTACTAGTAGTGTATTTCCCATCAAAACATCATCGCTTCTCATATTTGGTCTGTGAACTACTCTGTCCTACTGAATTTACTTTTTCCTTTTCCTTTTTTTTTTTGCTAACTAGGAGTACTACGCTTAAGCCTTTTTATCTTACTCTTTTCACTGAGGTTAGGACTTAGGCGAGCGGTTGAGTGTGCATTTGTAAAATGGAAGAACACAATAGATTCGACGGGTATATCCAATTAGTAAGAGTAGACTAGTAGTAGTAAGATACTGCAGGTTAATAATAACGATGTACTTGCTAGGTACTTGCAGGAAGAGTAGTTGTCTTGTCGATCATTCGACGAAGAGCAGTTGTCTTCTCGATCATTCGACACAGATTATACATAAGTTCTTTTTGCTCATGCCTTGTTTAGTTGGTGATTTTTTTTGGAAAATGGTATTATAGCATTTTCATTGTTATTTAGTAATTAATGTCTAATCATAGTCTAATTAGGTTTAAAAAATTCGTCTCGTGAATTTCGTCTAAACTATGTAATTAATTTTATTTTTTATTTATATTTAATGCTTCATGCATGCGTCCAAAGATTCGATGTGACAAAAAATCTTAAAAAATTTTATAAAATTTTGGGAACTAAACACTACCTTATCGAAGGCGGCCTGATCGAGGCCAAGGGTCAATCGAATCCACAAAAACTGGCTCGTAAAAGCCGACCTAGCCAGCTTACAAACCGGGAGGTTTCTGCAGGGTCTGAGACCGTAATTTCTTTATCCGGACTCTAAATGAGACGCCATTCTATATATCTTTCTTTTATCATCTCGATGGAAACACATGGGTGAACCCCATTCTGCGTTTTGATAACTCTACCAAACCCTGTCGTGAGAAAAACTGCAATCAATAATTTTGGTTGTCAACAGTGCATACATATATACAAATTGGCCTCCTGTCAGGCGTTAAATATTCACAAGTTGGAGCTGACAAAAGATCCAGGTTTTTCCCAGTACAAGGTGACAAAAGATCGATGGTTTCCAGCAGCACGCAGCACTGAGATCTGCCCTGTCTACTTTTTCAGTCAACAAATAATATTTTTCTCTCACAACAAATTAATTAACAATATTTTTAGTCGTACCTTATCAGTTAAACGAACTGGGCAATTATTGGCATAGGGAAACTTGGTGCGGCATAGGGCAGGCGGACACCCAGAGGGCGCGCGGTTGAAATTACCGAAGAGAGTGATGTCTAGGTGACGCAAGCGTGTATTTAGCAGCGGACCGAGCCTAGCTCGGGTGACAAGTGCCCAGGTGTTGGGGCTTGCCGGTTGGAGTTCGATCCCCACGGGGAGTAGAATTTCCGGTCTCGCATCCATGTTTATTTCGTGGAGGTTCTGGACAACCACGTGGTGCTACAATGGGACTACGACGTGCCCGTTATTTACGAGGCTTGTGGAGCTTCGGTGATCTCCAGAAGGACGTTTGAGGTGTATAGGTTGTAGTTTCTAGGGGTGTGCGTGTGTAGTGGTGTGAGTGTGTTGTGTTGAGTACAGATACTACAACTTGTCCACTAGGAGTCCAGGTTAAAAAAAAAAAAGCGGAGACGGATGTGTTGAGGAGCAGTTCGCGTCATCGCGTGGGTATAAATACTTGAGGTGATGTGTGGCTTGACGACCATCCTCTTCCGATCCAGCTTTTGGAGCCTTCTCCTACCCATGCAGCAGCAGCTGCCAGCAGTGCGCGGTGGCGCCAAGACCAGAGAGACGACGGCCACCGATGACGCTGGCGCCAACGTGAAGCGTTCCCTCGCGGACAAGCCACCGTTCACGCTGGCCGACATGAAGCCAGCCATCCCGCCGCACTGCTTCCGTCGCTCCATGCTCAGGTTCTCCTCCTACATCCTGCGCGACCTCTCCGCCGTCGCCGCGCTCTTCTACGTGGCGCTGGTGGCGATCCCATCTCTCCCCGCCGCCGGTGCACTCTGCAAAGCCTTTGCCGAGTGCGACACTTGGCAAAGAACACACGGCAAAAAATTAATCGGCAAAGCCCTCTTTGCTGAGTGTTTTTTATCGGGCACTCGGCAAAGGCTTTGCCGAGTGCCCCGGGGACACTCGGCAAAAAAAAGCAACCGTCACGGCGTCGGTCCCGTTGACGGTCACTTTGCCGAGTGCCAACCCGGCAGACACTCAGCACATATTTTTTTAAAAAAAAAATTCTTTGCCGAGTGCCAACCCTTTAGGCACTCGGCAAAGAGTTTTTATTTTTTTTTACAAAATTTCTTTGCCGAGTGCCAACCTTCATGCACTTAGCAAAGATTTTTTATTTTTTTTTAAAAAAATTCTTTGCCGAGTGCCCCCTGTCCGGCACTCGGCAAAGTTTGATTTTTTTTTAATTTCTTTGCCGAGTGCCCTCTGTCTGGCACTCGGCAAAGTTTGATTTTTTTTAATTTCTTTGCCGAGTGCCTTCTGTCCAGCACTCGGCAAAGTTTGATTTTTTTTAAAAAAAATTCCTTTGTCGAGTGTCCATTGTCCGACACTCGGCAAAGTTTAAATTTTTTTTAAAAAAATTCTTTGCCGAGTGCCCTTTGTCTGGCACTCAGCAAAGTTTGATTTTTTTTTTAAATTTCTTTGCCGAGTGTCATGGTCACAACACTCGGTAAAGCTGGAAAAATGGTTTTCTGGACACCAATTTTTCCAGCTTTGCCGAGTGCTGTGACCATTGCACTCGGCAAAGGGGTCCTTTGTCGAGTGCAACACTGGGCAAAGTGACCAAAAACTGTAATTTTTAATTTTTTTTACATTCCATCATGACAAATAAATTCATACAAACATATATCACATATATATCTCATCCATCACATATATATCTCGCCCATCCACACATCCATCCGCACATATCACATCCATCACAATATATATCACATATATAATAATAAGTGCTCAAGTGCCATCCAAATAAATACACAAGTCCATCAAAGTCCACAAGTGCATCACAAGTATATCACAAAGTGAACAACAAATGAAAAAAATACAACGTGCACTCATCTCGGCCAAAGCGACTGTGGTGAAGGCACAGCTCCATCATTTGGAGGTGCATGAGATGGATTATTCGAACCACCATCAGATAGAGATTGCACAAAGGAGAGAAGATTGTATGTGATACAAGATTATTTAGATAGCTAATCTAGGAAGGTAGAGGCCATACAAGCAAATCATAAGTGAAAGTAAAAACTTTCATACTCACAGGAGTAGCTGTAGCTACAGGACGCGGAGGCGGAGGTGGAACCAACAGCCCAGGTGGCAGAGAGAAGCCCACACGTTGCCCAAATCCTTGTAGGAACTCCGTAATGTCCGTCAGCCTCTGCGCCTGGGCCTGCCGCTCGGCCCGCTCAGCCTCCAGCTAGGCCGCCATCCTCTGCTGCCCGGCCTCCAGCTCCTGACGTTGCCTCATTTCTTGTTTGAGCGGGGCCTACAATATTTCACTCCAATATTTCAGTAATGCAAAGCTAATTAAGGTGTGTAAAGATCAATGTATGACGAGTAAAATAGGAATAACCTCGAGTGCGTCGACCCAGTGCTGTGCAGCGGTCGGCCGTGTGCGAATGGCCGGGCTCTCGCTCGTGCTCCGTGCTCGAATCTGGGAGAGAGAGGGAGTAGAGGCCGTGTCGATGATGCCGTCGCCAAGCCAGAACCGCCCATGCTTCTTGCCTTGCCCCGCCCTCATGACGGCCTCTCCATCAAAGTCCTGCGTGCTCGGATCGTGGTCTGACCCATGGAGCGACCTCGCCACCTCAGTGTACTCACTGATTCGGGAGTGGATGCTCGGGTTCGTGTATGCCTCGGGTGGGTCCTCCAGGTTGAAGGAGACGTCGGACATCGCCTTGCCCTTGTGCGCCATACACCATGCCTAGAAGTCCGAGCAAGCCTGGCCACTATGTGACGCCGACTGAGAGAAAGACAGCACGATGATTAGAAATCAGACAGAACTGAGCGTCACAATAGATAAATGAATTCGCGTACCCATGCTTGTTTGTATCTGGCAAGGCTGCGGCTGCCTTGATGGTGTGCTGGACCTTGCATCTACAAATGACGGTCCCGGGCATCCCTGTGCATTTTGAGGTACTCCTCCGTGAACCACCTGTCCACCATCATCGCCCAGCACTCGGGATATGCTTGGCACCACCAGGGAATCATCTATATGTCATCAAGTATTGGACATATAAGAAGATCAAATTAAACCAACTTAATCTCAAAACGAATCAATATTGATGTTCTTCATTTACCTCAAGGTACTGCTCCCGGGTCAGCTGCATCTCTCTTGCGTCTTTCTTGGTTTTCCTCTCTCCAAGCTTCGACCCGTAGTAGGTTACGATGGCCTAGATGCGCACCTCGTGATGCATGTCGGAGACGAGTTTTTTACGTAGTCACCTGCTCCGCTCTAGCCTCAAATCCCTCCTCGCATCTGTAATAAGTCTACATACAAAAGCGATGTATCCATTCATTATTTCAAGAAAAGTCTACAATGTTGTGCGAGGGAGACTTACCCAAAGCTCTGCCTTCACCCGCGCCGCCTTGTTGGGGTACTCCGCATCGGTGGCGACGACGTAGTGGTCAAACGAGTAGGCCGGCTCCGTCTTCGATGCATACGTGACAATGCTGGGGAAGTGTTGCCTGCACAGAAGACCTAGGATGCCGTTGACTAGCCGTGCATTACCACCCGACCAACCACCCAGTTCCTGCACAAGTGATTAAGAAAAATTATTAGTTTTTTTTCATCATATCATATGAAGTAGTGGTGATAACATATAAAGTTACTTACGTTTGCCCTTCGGGGCGAATCACTGGGCGTTGGTGAGGAAGCGGAACATGTGGAAGGCTCGCGGGACCTCACAAGTAGACACTCGAAGAGGAGTCGGAGGAAGCGGAACCCATGCCTGCCGCCTCCAACTCGTCGTCCTCGTGCGGCCCCTCCTCCTCGTCCGTCTGCCGAACCAGCTCATCGTCCGACTCATCCACGGGCGCCACCTCCTCCTTCGGCTCCTCACGTGGCGTGGGAGGAGACGGCCCCCTCCTGCGTCTGGCAGTCCTCCTCCTCCTCCTGTCCGATCCCTCCACCGCCCCCTCCGCCTCCTCCTGCAGCCGGCGTTGTCTTTGGTATATCGAGTTCACAGACCTATGATGGTCGCTCGTCATCTTTGTTCAATCACCTGCAACAAAAAAGAAAAACAAGACGTAATTAGAAATAGGTGAAAAATGAACAAAACATAATTACAAAAAACATAGTAATACATGTATTAGAAATATTTGCAAAAATAAACAAAACATAATTACAAAAAACATAGTATTACATGTATTAGAAATAATCTTCATGATTGAGATTAGCTGGATCATAGGTCTCGTCATCACTATCAACATTGTCCAACTCATCAACACTATCCGAAGGAGGAATGTTGTCTTCATTGTCATTGCCTAAACGTAATCGCTCAAGCATTTGTATGTCCCTCAGATTTTGCACCTCATCTCCAGCGTCCTCGTCATCATCCCTTTCATTCTCTACTTCCATTCCTATCTCTTCGGTTAAGTCTATGTCAAACCTTCCTTGTAGTCCCTCTTCTTGATAGAACTCTCCATCATATGTGTTTGGGTTGAAGTTGTAATCTTCATCATTTGGGATAGGTAGTTTACCGTGTGGCGATACCTTGTGCATAATAGACCAACCCTTAAGATGCTCGGCGTCTTTGCACGCGTATGACGTGGCCTGTTGAGCCACAATGTAGACATCTTTTCCTGGATAGACAGAATCCTATCGAATCTCGACTAGCCCAAGCTTAGGGGTCCGTCTCGTTACTCCAGGATGAAACCAGTGGCATTTGAATATGACAGGAGTAAGAGGTTTGGAACCATAGAATGATAGTTCGTAGATTTCTTCAATTCTTCCATAATAGTCGAGTCCATCAGTGTCAGACGTAACAACTCCGCTGTTTATGGTTTTTTTATTGGACCGACTATGCTCGTAGCTTGCTGTGTGAAAACGATATACATTCACGTCATAACCGGTAAATGACTTGACCCTAACGGCACAACCATTTGCAACCTGTCTCAGCTCATCACTTATAGACGCATCAGTTTGGGCTTTCTGTTTGAACCAACAAATGAAATCGGGGCTCCCTGGTCCTGCACCCCGTGAAAGAAGGGTATCATTTTGACACCTTTCGTAAAGTTCTTGATGTCTTGTCTGAATGGATGGTCAAGAGGTAGGAATTGACGATGTCTGTCGAATGATGAATACTTGCCACCCTTCTGCAACCAAATGAACCTCACACCTTCCTTGCATATTGGGCATGAGAACTTTCCATGAACACACCAGGCGCAGAATATCTCATACGCCAGGAAGTCATACAAGGAGTAGTGGTACCAAACGTGCATTTTGAAGGTTGTCTTTGTAGCTCAATCGTATGTCCATACCCCTTCGTCCCAAGCATGGACCAATTCATTAAACACGGGCTCCATGAACACACCCATATTACTCCCTAGGTGTCCAAGAATTATCAACGACAAGAATACGTTATGTCATTGAAAGGAGACACCGGGGGGGGGGGAGATTAAGGGGGATAATGAAGACGGACCAACATGAGTATGGGGCAGCCATCATTCCATAAGGATTGAACCCATCTGTTGCTAGCGCGACACGTACATTACGAGCCTCATCTGCTTTGTCATGATGTTTGTCATTAAAGCGAATCCAAGCTTCACCATCGGATGGATGTACCATCTTGTCAGGATTGTACCGTTTGCTATTTTTGTGCCATGTCATCTATTTCGTGGAGTCCTCGGTCATGTATAGCCGTTGGATCCTCAGTAGGAATGGAAGGTACCGTAGGATTTTCACGGAGATCGTAAGTTGCCTCTTTTGGCCATCATTAGAGTCTACCTCCAGGTACCTAGAGGATTTACACTTTGGACAAAACTTTGCATGCTCGTGTTCTTTCCTAAACAGGACGCATCCCTTTAGACAAGCATGTATCTGCTCATACGACATCTTAAGTGCTCGAAGGAGTTTCTATGACTCGTACATGCTCCTTGGCAGAATGTGGCCCTCCGGAAGCAGGGTGCCAATCACAGCCAACATCTTATCGAAGCCAGGTCGACTCAAGTTTAACTCGGACTTCAACCCCATTAAGCGTCCAATGGCATCCAGTTGAGACACCATTGACCGATCGTGAAGGGGTTTCTGTGCCGAGTCCATCATGTCGTAGAACGCCTGTGCGGCTGCCTCCATCTCCTCCTTCTCACGTCCCTCATCAAACTGTCCTTGGTGAAAGTCATCTAACATGTCTGGTACCCGGCATCAGCATCAAAAGCCTCCACCCGTGGTCTCACCACCTCCTCTCTCATACGATGGGCTTCACCATGGTGGACCCACCGGGTGTAGTACGGCGTAAATCCATTCTTCACAAGATGTTTACCCATTTCCACCTTGTTTACCCTCCTCCTATTTCCACATTTGCTGTAGGGACACAAAACTAGGCAATGTCCTTTAGCAGCCTTGCCAAATGCACTGTTCAAGAAAGCATCGGTCTTGTTCATCCATTCCGTGGTGTAATCACTCTGACTTCTCCAGATCGTGTACATCCACTAACGGCCATCCATCCTCTAACATATGTATCAGCGAGTAATGTAACCATCAATTGCATCTACATGGTGTTCCTACTATCTAATATGTGAGGATAGGTCCTAATCCCATCCGTGAATGCGTAGATGAGGTTAGTTTCCATGCTCTACTCCTATCCAAGACAGAATTTCGGCAGCACCCCCCACATGTAGAGATGTCCTGGTTTGTAAGCATCGTACGTGACAACGTGCACGAAATCTTCTGAAATTTTTATCATAGCCTCCACATATGATATCACGACATTTCAACAAGTTTCATGATTTTCGGACTTCGTTTACTTTTTATAGAATTTAAAAACACTTCGCACGCAAGTTCGCGGTCATGTTTCGTGAACAAGATGTCCAAAATTTCGGGTCCGTTCCTGGATACGGCCTCACACTACACTCAGTAACATGACTATCATTTTTTGAATCATTAAATTCCATTATTCATACCACGTGCAGTTCAAAATTATATTTTTTGAAAAAATTCAAGTAAATGAAATATAGTAACTAAATATATCAAAAAGTCATAAAAAATCCCCAAACTCTAACTAGGAGTTCCTGGTGCTGTAAAAGGGCTGCACAAAAAATTTGGAGGCCAAAAACAAAAAAAAAACTTTGTCGAGTGCCACGAATAAGGCACTCGGCAAAGAGGGTTTTGAATTTTTTAAAAAAATTTCGTCTTTGCCGAGTGCCTTCACAGGGCACTCGGCAAAGACATTTTAAAAAAAATAAATCTTTGCCGAGTGCTGTGCCAGGGGCACTCGGCAAAGTATATTTCAAAAAAAAATTTAAAAAAAATCTTTGCCGAGTGCTGTGTCAGGGGCACTCGGCAAAGTATTTTTCAAAAAAAAAATTTGCCAAGCGCCAGATCTGGGACACTCGGCAAAGAATTTTTTTTAAAATTTTTTTTTAATCTTTGCCGAGGCCGGATCTGGGACACTCGGCAAAGAAATTAAAAAAAACTTTGTCGAGTGCCTAACAGCAGGCACTCGGCAAAGAAGGACGTGGCCAAACACCGTTAAGCGGGTCATCCTATGCCGAGTGCCGCGCTTTTGCCGAGAGTCTGGCACTCGGCAAAGAAGTCCTTTGCCGAGTGCATTTTTTTGCCGAGTGCCCGGCACTCGGCAAAGAAATCTTTGTCGAGTGCAGCACTCGGCAAAGAAGGTCTTTGCCGAGTGCCCGATTTTTGACACTCGGCAAAGAATTTTGCACTCGGCAAAGTCTCTGTTTCTAGTAGGGAGGAGTGCTTGTACGTCGAGCCCGACGGCAGCCGCGAGGGCGTCTTCTGGTTCGGCAGCAACAAGTCTTAGGTTGCATGCGTTGGATGGATGATGACGTACACTAAACAACAATCAGCATGTTCGTTTCGTCGTAAGTGATCGTGAATTATTTACTGCTGGCTGATTTGGTGTGAGAGAAAAATATTATTCCTGCTTATAATCCACGATCGTATACGAGCAAGCGATCAGACTGAATATCACTATATGTACTTGTCGAGCGTAGTATACGGTGGAGAAGCTGCGTTGGGCTATGTGACGTGATAACTACATGTTGAGTATATATGTATGATCCATGGACTACTTGAGTAATTACTCCTATATTGCATGAGGAATGTAATGTGAAAACTATTATGTCAATGGGTGCACATTATATTGCTAACCCTAATGGTGTCCACTACATCATCTAGTTCAACAAATTGAACTAGTTTCAAGATTGTTAACTTGTCATTTTGAGAAACCAATACAACTTGTGGAGCTAGAGATGGACCATGGAAAATGCGCAAGGCTCAACTGGTGGATTCACTAATGGTTGGCAACAAGAACCTAAGATGGGCTAGGAGTGACGCGTGTGCTGACATGCGTACTCGTACCCCCATTCATATGGCTTCTTTCAACTTTTATCTGACTTCTGCTAGCCAAAAAGTCAGAAGCTAAAACAAACACCTCAGCTGTTGAGCTAGTTTTTGAAAAGCTGGATAGTAACAAATCCGACACTAGGCCATGGTCACATGATAGCGACAATCACGCTCGAACAAATGCGAGGGACTCTCATGAGCATGATACCAGTAGTGCTTGAGGTGATGGAGGATGTTGTCGAGAGAATATCATGGAGATCATCCCATGGCAGCAGCCACACCTCATATCATTGAGTTCATTCCAAGTGATAGCGGCCTTGGACGATGCACCTCCCACTAAACACTCCTTCAAGTGCGTTGAGAACTACTACCAAAAGCCCCAGTAGATTGTGCCCTTGGATGTGGGCAACTGCTGCTCCGATGTGATAGCTCGCTCTCCTTCCAACATCTATCAAGCAACGTCGTCACTAGCATCTCGCCACTTCCATCACCAGCAATAGCAAAGCTGAGCTCAAGCTGAAGTGGCAGTGTTGGTGGTTGCGTGGGTCAAACAAGATGTGCTAGCACACAAGGCATCACGCCGAGTAGCAGAGTGCAGCACACAGGATTGAGCTGCAGGGGATCTTGGTGGACGTTCTAGAGTCAGAGTGGCTGGTGGTGCTAGGCGCGAATGCGTGGCTAGGGATTCGAGCGTCGGCAACTGAGAACAAGGTAGCAACGTTCAGTGCTCCACAAAGTCATGATGGGTAGACTTGTGAAGGCGGCATGTAGCAGGGCCTTGCACACAAACACACTGAATTAGGTTTGTTCTTCATTGGAGTGGCATCAAGCGATGTGCCTCTGCCTTGCAGATGGAGGAATAGAGGATTAGGGAAGGAGAGAGACATATGTGATCGTTTTTCTGGTTTCTTTCATAACCAGGCATGACCCATATAAACCCGTACCTATTGTTTGGTCCATGTGGTTTCATGGACCGACAGGTTTGAAACCGAACTGGTCAACAAGCCTACCTGTCGGAATCATTGAGTTCAAAAATGGAAAGAAAGATTGGGATCAAATTGGAAGTAAGAAGGGTGAAGAAAAGTAAAACCAACCCAAATTCGGCGATCTCCATTTCCATCTGCCAATGCCTCCTCCACTGGCCACCACCTTTACTATCTTCGGCGAGTTCCAGTTAGGGTTAGGAGGTTAGGGTTTTGGGCTTTGGGGAGGCCTTCAATGGCATGCGACCTTAGAAGGGGAGGGGAGCCTGAGGAGGTGGTCAGACTAGTGGTGGTGGTTGGTGGAGGGGTAGCAAGCGAGGCCACAGATCGAGGACATCTGGTTGAGCAGAGCTAGTGGCAGACGCAAGGGCTAGGTTTCCTCCTTTGATTAGGAGTAGGGGAGGAGGGAGTGGAGTGGCAAGCAGTACAACCAGCGATAGGGGCACCGCTGGCATGGCGCGGCGGTGGGGGCTGTCGACGGGGTCGGTGCAGAGGCTAGACCTAGTCATGGAAGATAGAGAGAAGGGGAAGTGTGGTGAGGGAGAGTGGGAGAGGAAGGACGACCCTCACCAACTTCAAAGCCAATGCTGGAGGCATTGGAGAGACGGGCATGGAAAATTGGGTGGGGTGGGGCGGATTGGCGGAGGAAGAAGAAGACTGAAATGGAGGATGTGAGTAAGGTGGTTCTCTCGGTTGGTTAAAAGGAGAGCCCTCTCGAGCTAGGTACCTCCTTTTGTGTGAAACGTTAGACATGTAAGATTTTAATCAGTTAACTCACATAGGCATCTATTTATGTGTGTTTTCAATTCAACTATCCTCTCATTGTGTCAAAAGAGGCCATTCGATTTTTGAAATTAGGATATTTTTTTCTACAATGGATACTTCTTATTGTCATAACTTTCACATCTTTGGTCCAAATCAGTCAATAAGGTGATCCAAGTCCATTTTGGTCATCTCGAGTTCTCGACGAAGGGCAGTGGCAGATCCACTGCCTGGCGACCCTGAGTGCTCAATCGGGCTAGTTGGTGAAGAGTAAAGCGAAAATTTCTTTGTTGTAAAGGAGCATTGTATTCCCCCCAAAAAAGTAAAGGAGCATCGTATTTCTGATATTTAAGTAAAGATTTTTGCTATTTGTCTGTAATAAGATTTCTTGGTATAAAATCTGTTGAATTGTTCACCATAGGATCATGCTTTGAGATGTGTGCAGCTGTGGTGCCAATATTTTTTTAACAGGTCCGCACCCCACACGCCAGACCCGGTAACCCAGCAGCCGGACTCGATAAGAATTTTCGAATTCTGCGCTGCCCTGTGCGTCTTTTTGTTTCTCGTTTCTATCCCCTTGCATCTGTATTATCTCCCCATTTCAGTACAGGACCTGCGCATCGCCCAGTTAGTTTGGACTGGTTTGACTTATAAGCCATGGCTAAAAGTACCGTTGGCTGGTTTGGTGCAAGAGAAAAATATTGTTCGTTGGCTGATAAACCATAGCTTATAAGTTAGATACGAGCAAGCGAACAAGCTGATGCTCCATCTGTCAACAAATTTCTTTGAGCAAAATCTATCAACAGATAGAGGTAGATGCTCATTCGTAGTCCTATATATTTTTTCGATTATACGGTATAACTCTGACACCTACAACACACACTCACCAATATGAATACATGCACACAAATCCTACCTCCATGGCATCTTCGAAGACTAGACCGATAAATCCTCGAGATTGACGAAGTCATCATAGGCGTCTCGCTGTTGACGGGAACATCGTCTACCACGGAAAGCACAACATTATTAAATCCTAAAATATTCGCTCCCACGGAGAGTCAAATCCAAAATCTGAGGTGCTACTGAGGCTCTTATAACTATTAGGCTAAATGCCCTTTCGCGTAGTCCAATAATTTTTATATCCACCACAGACAAAGGCAACATTATGATAGACTCCATGTCCAAACCTCGATTGTACATTGCTTATTAATGGTGAATTGAGCATAGCTCAACTAGTTAGGCTTTCTTGTTGTGTAATTTGTCCATCCGAATTCAAGTTTTTGACTTAATGAGAATATTTGTTTTTTAATTTATTCTAGAATTGAACTAAATTTATTAAAAAATTTAACGATGTTATTGTCTTAGGCCCCATTCGACAGGACTTCTCCACCAGCTTTAGGAGCCGTTTGGATCCGTTTTCTACCAAACAGGGTAAAATAAAATGGCTTCACTGGTGAAGCCCCTTAAAACGTGCTCGCATAGATTTAGGGTGGGATGGAGCAAAAGATAGTGGTGTCACCTCGGCCACGTGAACAGCAGGAGAGAGAGACCTATTTTGCCCTTGTTGGGCGCACAAGCGTGCATGGCCACTAGAGCATGTGGCGCGGGCCGTGCGGCCGCTGGGGTGGGGCATGGTGGGGGAGGGCGCGTGGCCGCCAAGGAGGGACGCGCCAGGGTCGGGGAGGGCGCGACGCAGAGGGTGGCGGAGAGGGGCACGCGCCTGGGCGCGGCCCTCGAAGAGTATGGTACGTGGCCACCTGGGAGCATAGCTCTGGTGTGGGCTGCCGGGAGGGTGAAGCCGAAAAGAGGAAGAACAAGAAGAAAATAGAAGAGAGAAAGTAAAAAAGAGAAGAATAGTATTATTGACTTTTCCTCCCTTTCGTCCACTATAAGGAGTTGTTTTTACAAACAGTGTACTAAAACGGTTTTAGCTCCACCAAGAGAGTCGTTAGTGGAGCTGAAGAAAAAAAAAAAAAAAAAGGGTTCACTAGTGAAGTTGAGTTCGTGCCAAACGGGGATTGGTTGCAATGTGCCCATGATCTGTTGATGAATTCATTAAACTTGAGATCTTATCGGCTCAATATTTCGGAGGACGATCATATTTACTTGGATTTATTCTTGAATTTATTTACGTTATTGTGTTCGTCATCTATTGGTAACATGAAGAATCCGTCAAATTACAAACCAGGACACACATATTTGGAGTTAACCGTCACCGCAGTGCTTGGACGACGACAACGGCTGGATGAAAGCGATGCCTAGAACAAGAGCGCGGCCGCCGCCGCCACGCCGGCGGCAGCGGCGAGCCCCGCTGCTGCAAGACCTCCACCTTGAGCACTGGCGAGCCCCGTTGCGTCACCTCCGCCCTGATCACGCGTCGGTGGCGACGAAGGGGAGAGAACCACGGCCGGGAGGACTATGACGTTGAACTTCATGCCCTGTTGGCAGTGATCGCCCACCCCGCAGAAGAACCACCAGGTGCCCGACGTGTTGAGGGTGACCCTGTCGTTGCCGGAGGTCCACACCCCGAGGCTGTTGACCTGGCTGCACGCCGCGTAGCTCGCCGCCGTCGCCTGCACCACCGAGTGCTGGCCCATGGCGTAGTTGAACACTGCAAGAGACGACAGAGGTTGTTAGTATTACCACACAGAAGAGGGCCATACGTTATACGTACTTCAGACTTCACTTACGACTGTGCGCGTTAATAATCACAAACTCAATTAAGCGACGGGTCACGCGCAACCTGTCTTCCACCTCGCGCTTGAATCCTCCCCTAGCCCACGCATGCGCTCCCGACCACATCCGCACCTGCCCACGCCTGCGACCCAGCGGAGACGGAGAAGAAGAGGCGGCAGCGACGGCTACTGGACACGGAGAAGATTGCGGCAGCGGCTAGGATTACTAGATCTCCTCACCGGTGGGCATAGAAGGGGCTGGTCGGGAGAAGGCAGGCCGGCCAAGCAGTGGGGAAGGAGGCCGGACGGTTCAGAGCCCTAGTGGCAGTGGAGGCGGCTGGACCAGAGAGGGACGGGGGTGTCTCGGCATCACCGGTGAGCATGGCCATGGCGGAGCTCCGACGAGAGGGGGGAGGGGAACAAGACGACCGCCGCGGGCGTGCTAGGGCCACAGCCGTAGCGCGCCGTGGCGGGGTGGTGGTCAGTGGCCGGGGCGAGGAGGAGGAGGGCTAGGGTCGAGGATGATCGCAGGGTGCTCGACGGGGAGGGAGAGGGCGGCGGAGGAGGGGTGGAGGAGGAGGCGACGCGAGGAGAAAGAAGGGAGCGCTTGACCCGTCGTGCGTTAGCGGCCTCCGTTAATAATTGCGTACGTACCTAGCGTGTCGCCGACGATGAAGTTGTTGTCCTCGACCCAGTCGTCGTAGTCGAAGTTGAGGCGCCAACCCTGGCTGTCACCGACCAAGAGGTCGGCGGCGAGGGCCGGGACCGGTGCTGCGAGGAAGGTGGCGATGGTGACGACTACGCTGATGACTAGCACTTGCTTGGACGAAGCCATTAATGCACTTGAGTAAATCCTGAGCTCCCGTTCGTCTGTTGTTGTTCTGCTGGCCGTCGTAGGGGTATGGGTAATGCTATTGTTATATATATAATAAGTCGTCAAGGGAACAAGGAGAACAGATGGAATGATTCGTTAAGCAATTGCGCGTGGTTAACAATGGTTGAAGCATGTTTATTTGGGCGCTTTGTTATCCTCGATCAGTTCATGCTCGGAGAGCGATGAAGCCATGCGCACATCGTACGGAGAACCTCGGATGCATCGATCAGTCTCCTCCTGCTAGCTTCCTGTTACGACGAAATTTCGTGCAGGTAAATATGACGAGCATGGGAGTTCCCGATAGTTGACAAGTACGATCGATGGTGTGGAGAATAGCTAGTGACGAAGTACAGCTTTTGATCACTTTTTTAATGTTATCGTCCGGCAACAGGTATGTACCGGACGCGTAGCGCCATCTCTACCTATGCCCATACGCGCTAGGTGTAGTTTTACTTGTCGGGTTTTCCGTATTCGCGCACGGGTAGGGAAATTTACCTATACCCGTGCCCATGCGGGTAATACTACCCAACGGGCCGGGTAATCCATATCTGCAAGCACACCCGATTCAACACATAAGAATATCACCAGTTTAGACATTCATTAATCATACATGCCAAGCATAAAAGCGTCTAATAATCAAAATTAGTACATCACATACACACACTTGACATGAGCATATCAGCATATGTCAAACAAATAAATAACCAACAACATGTAGATAACAAAATTAACATTTGAGTAGGATGTTTAGT
Source organism: Miscanthus floridulus (assembly GCF_019320115.1). Classification (NCBI taxonomy): domain Eukaryota; kingdom Viridiplantae; phylum Streptophyta; class Magnoliopsida; order Poales; family Poaceae; genus Miscanthus; species Miscanthus floridulus. Next base: position 11,610,643 of record NC_089583.1, on the reverse strand, counting down.
TAGTTGTCTGTGGGTAGGCTGGTATGGGTAGTACATACCCACACCTACACCTGCCTACTCGAAGGATAGAGGATTTCAGTCAATAACATCATGTCTCATTATCGGGTAAAACTCGCCCGGTATTCGGATATCGGGTACCTATTGCCATCTCACTGCATGCGCGCCGTCGATGCGATTTGATGGAAGCTCGGTTGATCCTTCGCAGCGTTGCAAGCCGTGATCCCGCTTGGAGTTTTCGCGCATCACAACTTCATCATATATGAGGGCTGATCTGCATCTCGTCTGGACCGCGGTTATGAGGTGCTGCATGGGTCATTGTCTACACCACGGCACCACGCATACATATTTTTTCCATCACTGAGCCTGAGGCCCGGCCTGTTTAGTTCACCCCAAATCCAAACTTTGACACTATGCAAAAAGAAGATTCCCCGTCACATCAAACTTGCGGTACATGCATGGAGTACTAAATATTGACGAAATCAAAAACTAATTATACAGTTTGGTTGTACTTTGCGAGATGAACGTTTTAAGCCTAATTAGTCAACGTTTGAACAACTATTACCAAATAAAAACAAAACGGCACTGTAGCTACAGTGCCACTACGATGTTCCTGCCGACGCCAATTCGGCGGAACTAAACGAGGCCTGAGCCAAGCCCATCACCGAGCCCCGCCGCTCCCATGTGCCTCCTGCGACACGCTTTAGTCGATCGCCTTTGGCCACTGAGGGCGCCTCCAATAGGCTATCGAATTTGCCGGCTGATGTCAGAATACGTCCGACGTGGAGGAGCGAGAGCATGAAAACTGAACTCGCTAGCGAGTTGTTCGGCGATAGTCTCGCATGTCTTTCGAGTGAGCCTGAGTCTCTGCTCCCCACACTTCCATAGGCAATAGATGAAGAGTGCATCCATGTGTTTTTTTTGCGCTAAAACACATGTGTGTTGTATAGCATTTCTGTAATTAAATAGTATATTAGATCACAGTGCACGCACTTCTGGTGTTGCAGATGAAGTCGTGGTTGGTGTAGGAGCGATGACTTTGGCGAAGACTGGTTGGAGCAGTTGGCGATGAAGACAACGATACATGGCAATGGCTTGACTTGGATAGAAGATGGGCCACCACGAAGAATGCAAGCAGTTACGTGAGACGCTTTTCAAAAAAAATATTCACCCTCATGCAGTACAGGATCACAAGGCCGAGAGGTTTTGGATACAAGCTCTCCTGATTGTCGGAGCATGCAGGTGTTTAGGATGGAGAGACTACAACAGTAGCGCAGCAACAGAAAAGAGAAGCACTCTAACTTAAATAGATGTATTTTTTGTGGCATTGATCTAGAAGAATCTCAACAAGCACTTGAAATAGCCTAAACTAAATTGAGTAGAGCTGATGATATAAAAGAATTGGTCGAAGCTCTTAATCAAGCTAGGACGCAAGTCGAGGCTGCCAATTGGATTCTCCTATTGAAATGAGTACAATCGTAGGACTTTAGGAGTCCTAACTACTTGGTCAACAGATTCTAGTTAGTTTCATTTATCGCCTTACTAAAATACTAAAAGACACTAGTACAGAAACATGCTTTACTTTCGGTTGGTAAACCTCTTTAGTCCTGGTTTCCAAACCGGAAGCACGAATCCGGGACTAAAGGGCCCCTCCTTTAGTCCCGGTTTCTCGCCCGGGACTAAAGGTAGTCCCGGTTGGTAAGACCAACCGGGACTAAAGAGGCCTCCAGGCCTGGCCATGTGGAGCGGCCCTTTAGTCCCGGTTGGTATTACCAACCGGGACTAAAGGTTTCCTTTTTTTCTTTTTTTTGTTTTTATTTTCAATTGATGATTCGTTTTGGTTTTTGAATAGGTTTTCGAATACGCATTCTACGCTGCTAGTAATATACGTATTCTACACGTTTATAATGTTCGAACATTTTGTACAAACTAAAGTATGAAACTAACATATATATTACATGCATATACATATATTGTACGTTATTTTATGTACATATAATATGTGTATATATATATGTTATAAATAAAGCTTGCATTGTATATTCTATCATATCTTTGGGATAACAAATTAACTCCATCTGGTTTGGCTTCCATGTTTCGTTGACGTCATTGTAGAACTCGCCGGCGGGGTTGAGGACCTGGTCATTAAGAAATCCTGCTATGGTCTCTTGAATTGCTTTCAGTTGGTCACGTCGTATGACTTTTTCCTTCAACCATAGAGTCTTCAATAAAAATTAAAGAAAAAGTATTAATTAATTAATTAATATATATATATATATATATATATATATATATATGTGTGTGTGTGTGTGTGTGTTGGTCACGTGATTACTTATATATATGAGCAACAAAAGAAATTGTGAATATATGAATATATTTATATAACGTACTTTGAGGATCTCTTCAGGAGTTCTTTTTGCGTACGCCATGATGAACTCGCAAACATAGTATCCACAGTAGTTGTTCCCCTGTTCTTGCCTCAGAACCCACTTTTACGAGAAAAAAGATCCGGTGAATTGAAAGCATGCATGGTGTTAATTGAATTATATATATATAAATGTAGCTAGTGCTTACTTTATGTGCGATTACATCCAGTGGCGCTTTGCAATGTTTCATGTGGTGTTCCTCAATGAAACTTTTCCAAACACTGCGTCCAATAAAATAAAAAATTAATTTGGCCTTTAATAATTGTTGCTGTTAAGAGATCGGGGTATATATAGTTGCTAGAGAGACCAAATTACTCTTGGATAATATCTATCATGTCTTGGTACTCTGTTTGCTCTTTTCTTAACGAGTCTAAGATGCTCAACCGATTATTGGCCATATCGATGACCATCAATATCCAGTGATTACTGCATATGTTTTTATACACAAATATGATCGACATTAACTAGAGTCAACATATATATATATATATATATATATATATATATATATATATATATATATATATATATATATATATATATATATATATATGGGAGATAGCTTAGCTAGTAAGCAAATAATTGAACAAATGTCCATATGATCGACATTAATTATTTAACACTCACTTGAAGTTGTAGGGGAAGAGTATGTTCTTGTTTTGTTGGTTCACTAAGAACCTCATGAGATTTTTCACGAGTTCAGCTTTCCATTGAGGCGGGGGGTTAGGGTGTTTGAATATGACATTTGGATCAACAAAACCAACATCATTATCCTTTCTCTTTCTGAGTTCTGTCATCTCATATCTGCATACATAAAAATATAGTGTGAGGATATATAATTTATATATATACACTTTAATAGTAGAAAATAATCACACTTACAAACAATAGCAGCTAATGAGACTTTTGTCGAGAGAGTCCAGATGTCATAGTTGGTGTAATTCTACAAACTCGACATATATAACGTCATCGCCATGGAAGTAATGTTGGTTTCTAACTCTAACAGGAACAAAGGCCTCTCCCTGTTCACACACCGCTATGTACCATTTGTTTAGCAGGTACATTTGCGTACCCAGTTCACCTAAGGCCTCAGAGTTGTATAGACTCTTTCCTTGTTCAAATTTCTTCTAAGGATCCACTTTCGGAGCAGATGGTCCTTCAGCAAGCACTTGAGCAAGGTCCAAACCAGTTTCCTCGTAAAACCGAGCTAGCTCCTCAAAATCGACGTCTAAGTCTAAGTTCAAACCATATTCATTACGAACGATAAGAGGAGGGACTGATTGTTGCGATTGTTGTCCAAGTTGTGCAACACCTTTCCCTGGTCTAGTCTTTTTCTGCGCTGCCTCAAATGACTTGGTGAGAGAGCGGTCGTAATCCGATTTTGGCAGGGTCTTTTGAGATTCCCGCTTTTTCTGGTCCACCTTCTTTCTTAGAAGATCTGGAGGTAGGTGGAAGTACGGTTTCTCTGGGTTCTCCCTCGCTTCTCGTTGCTTTTTCACTTTTTTGAAGAAATTGTCCACATCTTTTTGTACTGCAGCATTTAGTTCCTTTTCGCTTTTCTCGTAAGACAGTTTTTGGGAAATAACTGGATTAGATGAGGCTTTCTTCTTTGCCGGCTCGTGGGCCAACGACTTCGTTTGTGGGGCGGACCTCATAGGAGCTGGCTTCTTCTTAGTCATCAAGGGAGGCGGGGAAGCCGTTGGAGACCTCCTTGGAGGCGTTAGAGATCTCCTTGGAGGCATTGGAGACCTCCTTGGAGGTGGCGGCGGTGGCGGCGTTGCCACCTGATTGCCCGGAGCACTATGATGATCTAGAGATTGAATAATTGGACTTAGGTTGGTGGAGACCCTGCTGTGTGAGTACAAAAAAGAATAATTAGGTATAAGAAATTGTTATTTTTAATCATGCATGTCAATAGAAAATTAGTGAAAAAATTTTCGTTCACTTTTGTCCGCACCTATTGTCTGGCAATTGAGGAAGCGGTGGTGGACTAGAGACCCTGGGAATAATGATGTAGCACTTGCGCCATAGTATGAATGTCTTCTCTGCTTCTCCTAGAGTCTTCTCCCCATCACCTCCTAGAATGTCAAGAGCCAGATCACTAAAACCTTTGTTAACTCTATCCACTGAGACGCTAACATATCCAAGTGGTATTATTGCCCTATGGATTCTTAGTGTCTTGGTAGGATCTGGAGGAGAAAAAACACCGAGAGCCACCATGACTGTGGCATTCTCTTTTGGAATATGTAGCTCACATGATGTAAACGGTGCAGTGATGTCATCCACAGGGAAACATAGCATTACGTCATCTTGATTTGGCAACTCCATGAAAGCGCAACTGCTTTTCAACTAATCAAGGGGGCTAATATTAATGTTGATTCCTAGATCTGATGCCTGCCTTTGGGCACTCATTGCTATTTGCACTTGCTTTATGATTTCGTCCTGCATTCTAGCTTGCATGTTTTTTTGCGCTCTTATGCTTGAAGCAACGCCTCCCGTGACTCACAAACATATTCCTCCAACCTGCTGATCCGCGCTGCTTCCTCATCCTTCCTTCTCTGCTGGCTTCTGTAGGTATCTCTATCATTAGGGAAACCATGCTCCCAAGAAATGTTCCATCCTAAACCTCTCGTTCGGCCACTGTGTTCAGCAGTCCCAATGACATATGTTAGTTCATCCTTCTCTCTATTGGTCTTGTATGCACTAATAGCTTTAGCTTGTAGAGCATAAGATAATCTTTGTGTTGCTCTTTCGAGTTTTGGGCCATGAACTAGCTTCCTGGTCTCTAGGTACAGTCTTTCCCCATGAGCGAAAAACCAATTCTTCGCGCGATTGGGTCAATTGAGTGATTCTGGTGTGATACCCTTAGCAAGAATGTCTGCTTCCATTTTTCCCACTTGGGAATGGCAGTCGCGTAGCCACCAGATCCCATGCCATGGTGGTATACCTTCTGTCGGGCATTTTCTTGGTTCCTTCTCACCCGTTCCTCACCCTCTTTCGATGTTTTGTACTGTACAAAATCATTCCAGTAGGGCCTCAACTTCACGAGCGGGCCCCTAGTATTGAAATTGGGCGTTAGGTTCTTCTTGACGTATTTCGTGTATAGGGATTTCTTCCAAGTCTGGAATTGTGTGGCCATCTTCTTCATAGCCCACTTTCGAACTAGCTCCTTCAATTCATCATGTTGATATCATCATAATCATCCGCTTGCAACATGAAATGTTGAAGGATATCATCCCAAATTAAATTCTTATCAAGATCAGAGACAAAACTAACATGAGGCTTGTTGATTTTTTGTTCCATTCATGGGCACTGATCGGAAGTCTGTCCCTTACAAGGTACCCACAGTGTTGCATGAATTTCCTTGCATGTGGACCAAGTGGTTCGCCTGTCTCGATATTGAATTCCGATATTATGTAGCGCCCCTCCAATGGCTTTTTCGGGCCTCAAATATTTTTGCTTTTCACCGTTGTGGTCGTCGATCCAGAGGGCTATGTATAAAAAAGAATAAATAAATATCATGTGTACACATAATAGATGATAGATATTCAAATATATATATATATATATACAATATTCAAATATATATACCTCGCTAGTATTTTCTTACACAATATTTTCTTGGTTATCTTCAAGAGCCAGGTATTGACTCCCGTCATCTACATCCTGCTGGTCACCATCGGCAAATTGAGTGCCGGTGTTGATAATATTCATCATTTCTTCATCCATGTTGTCTCTTGGGCAGCCATCTAGCTTTTACTCCACTAGATATATCTATAAAAAATAAAACATGTTTCAATAAATAACCATCCATACTAGTTGACCTTGTTTACGTGATCATCTCGGCGAGCATTTCTCCACCGGATGGCACCGTACTTGGCCAAGGAAGAGCCCCGATTCTACGAGGAAGGGAACACGGTCTTCCACGACCATTGCCGCTCTCCCTCGTAGAATCAAAGCTCCTCCTTGACATCCGTTATCGCTCGGCAGAGAATATGCTCGCCGAGATGAACATGGTCCGCAAGTTCAACCAGTACGAATTTTCTACAATTTTCTAACTATTTTCTAAGTTTTTCATTTCATGGAAAAATTAATTCTAAAAAATAAAAGGCATGATTTCTAAGTATTTCATTTCATGGAAAAAATAATTCTAAGTGACCTGCTCGATATCGGCGAGCTAGCGGGCGATTAGGTTGCCGAGGATAGTAACATTTGTAGATGACATTTGTAGGTCTGAAGTTATCAAATATCCATCAAATTATAGCTCAAAAACATGTTTCAATAAATAACCATCCGTACTAGTTGACCTTGCTTACGTGATCATCTCGGCGAGCCTTTCTCCACCGGACGGCACCGTACTTGGCCAAGGAAGAGCTCCGATTCTATGAGGAAGGGAACATGGTCTTTCACGACCGTTGCCGCTCTCCCTCGTAGAATTAAAGCTCCTCCTTGACGTCCGTTACCGCTCGGCAGAGAACTTGCTCGCCGAGATGAACATGGTCCGCAAGTTCAACTAGTACGGATTTTCTACAATTTTCTAACAATTTTCTAAGTTTTTCATTTCATGGAAAAATTAATTCTAAGATCACGTAAGCCGCCGCTTTGTCGATCCGATCCGACGGGGTTTCACAAGCGTTGAGAGTCGTTTAGGTTGCCTTGTTTGATGGTTCATTCATGATCGATTCACGCTACTCGATCACCTTATTTCCTTCAAGGCTCAATGAATATATAGTACATTATATATAGAGGATGTAAATCCTGGGCTTGCGATGTTGTCTTGGTTTTTTATAGTTGGTGTTGTGTACTCGTGGTGTGCCTATGAGGTGATGTACGTGTGCGTATACATGTCATACTTGTGATAGCGTGTAAACAAAAAATCTCGTCTCCTCTGCACATTTCCCACCAAGCTGATGTCTCCTCTGCACATTATATAAGCAACAAATTTGTTCCAATACACTTTGAAAATACCTTGTCATCATTGTGCTATATGTAATACAGGTTTGTTCCACATGAAAGCTGGCTAAAAATAAAATTTCAAGTGTTACAGGCACATACAAGAGATCAATAGCATAATCCTTGGCTAAAAAGAACATGTCAGCAGCCATATCTGGCACATACAAGAGAAAATAGCATAATCCTTGGTTTAATAACATGACAGGGACATTGTATCACGGATTATAGCAGGCATAACACTGAAGGAAGCTGTCCGAATGAGTTCGGTATGCAGCACGTCGAGAAAAGCCTAGATTTACCATCCTAATCTTGACTTTGATATTTTCTCCATATCTGGGACAACATAAAAATAATAACTATAGCTTCCCATGTCATCTTTTAAACAACTAGAATTCATCTCACCAGTGAGGCAGCACGCGCGGGGAAGGCTCGGGCGAGCTCCGGTAAGGCAGCGCGGGGAAGGCTCGGCTGCGCTCCGATGAGGTAGCGCGCGCGGGGGAAGGCTCGGGCGAGCTCCGGTGAGGCAGCGCGGGGAAGGCTCGGCCGCGCTCTGGTGAGGCAGCGCGCGTGGGGAAGGCTCGGATGAGCTCCAGTGAGGCAGCACGAGGAAGGCTCGGCGCGCTCTGGTGAGCACGAGCGAGGTGGGGGCCAGGGACGAGGACGGCGCGCGCTCCAGCAAGGACGAGCGAGGCGCGTTGGCCACCCGGAGAAGAAGCACGCGTGCGCATGGGGCCGGTGACAGCGTGCGCGTGTGACAAGGCGAGACTAGGGTGGTCGCCTAGGAGCAGCGGTGCTGCTGGATCGATCTGGTGGAGAAGATGAGGCGACGGCGTGGCGGAGACAGAGAGGAAGAGAACTAGGGCGTGGTTTATAAATGGTGACCTTTAGTCCTAGTTGGAGCTACCAACCGGGACTAAAGATTCTTTGGTCCTGGGTGGTTGATCCACCCGGGGGTAAAGGGGGAGCTATAGTTTTCGCAGCGCGCCAAAATGCCCTTTACTCTCGGGTCGTGGCTACACCTGGGACTAAGTTCCACCTTTAGTCCCGGGTGGTTGATCCACCGGGAGTAAAGGGGGAGCTGCAGTTGGCTTTCTCCAATTTCCATAAGTTTTTTTTTCCTTTTTATATATTTCTTTTATATAAATATGCAGAGAGTTATTAATTGCCTAATAAATAAAATATTATCCAAAAAAATTATAAAAAAAATTCTTGGACTTGGTTTTGCATTATTATACACAACAAAAATTTGTAAACTAAACTCTTTTGTTTTACTGTATAAATATTTGACATAGTGTAAATAATAATTACAATTTGCAACATGCAAAAATATACTACTTAATTAAAATCATTAAAATTATTGTTTTTCGACAGGAAATTAGTTTTCACATCTTATTAATGTTCATCATTTGGTTTTTCATCACACATTCTCCACGAGAAATCCATCGTCTAGCAGAAAATTCATTTAAACCGTAGAAAATATGAAAACACGACAAAAAATCTGAAGTCACAATTATGACATAATAGGTCTATTACATCACTATATATATATCAAGCGGGTACAGTAGTGAACTTCTTCTTAACATATATCCCTTGGTTATGATCGCGCCGTAACCATGGAGTGTCCTTATTATTTATCTGGATGCTTGGGTCTTTGTTCACTGTGAAGTGTGGAATTCGGTCATCCTTTTCATAATCTTCTGATATGTCTGACTTGTCTTCAATTCCGACGATGTTTCTTCTCCCTAAAAGAACTATGTGGCACTTTAGCTCATTGATTGTGAAGCGACCCCGATTTCCGCGAAGGGAAATCCACAACATCGAAGTGTAATAAGACCGATGTAGATCATATTACCCAAATTCTAGTCGAATATCACATCCATACAACGATAATATCAGAGTACAATAGTGCAGAATTACATAAATTATTACATCGTCGCATTGGCGGAATCAAAAGTAGCATTCATTTAGAACAGCTTGAAGATAAGATCACCAAACTTGAGCGTAGGCACGAATCCCTTATCCGTCAAACTCCTCGGAGCTATACTCCTTAGCTGTACGATTTGTACTGGCCACTCCCAACCCTATGAGCATTGCTTTGGGGAAATTGGATGCAAGTAGGATATAGTCAAAAGGAACCTATAAGGCTGGTGTTTCCTATGCATTCAGCATATCAGGTATGAATAAAAGTATATTCAAGTTTTAACACCATTCCCACACGCATTCCACCCCATTCCCATCCTAGAGCCAGATTTCGATCCTGGGATCGATATACCCCATCTCCACACCATCACCATACCATAACCATACCATCGCTCAATCGATAGGCCAACTCCCTCTCGGCACTGTCTTAAGGCCCGTAGCCCCTGGCTACGACCGACACTCTCTCACGGGGGAAGAAAAGAAGGACTCATCTCACTATCTAGTTTAAGCGAAACCCAGGAAAGGTCCATAGCCGACAAGTCAGCACATGTATCGATCGATCAACCATACACTCTGTAGAGGTTTTACATAACCACAAGATCTGCCTTCCTCGCTGACCGTCGTCAACTGGGCTGATTCCGACCGCTTGCTAGCCTAGGATAATGCCACTCTACCATTTAGCCCTGGTACACCCCAAGTCCAGTCTGGGGTGGCTGAAACTATGAGTCATGAGCTAGGTCCACAAGGTCTCCATAAAGTCTAGAAGGGTGTGGGGGAAATCCTCCGCACCCCGTACCTCCTTACACTGTCTGCTATCAACCTAGCAGTAGTGGCAATATCCTACCAAGTAGTCCGGCCGTCCCGCACTATATAGGGCGAGTAGTACGTAAGGCTTCCCGGTGAATCTGAATACTAGTATGTCCTTAGGGATGACCAAGCCAGAATGTCTCCATCAGGGTTTCCATTTATCGTGCCACCACAACACCTCCATCCCGGGCTCCTCCCATCATAGGTTTGCACCTAGGACCACCTCATATACCATTTACCCACCATAGGTATCCATTTCCAGGGATGCCCAGGTAGCACCCTATGGCAAGACTTGCCCCAGGCTTGTCGTATACTCCAACTTGGTCAACACAACCCTCACCCTTCACGCACCCAAGTCACACACGCAACATTCTCCCCACAGTCCAGTTAACACCAGTTTCCACCACGCATCAACGTAGTACAAGCATAGTAGAAGTAATAAGTAATATAGCAACAAGCGTGTGTCTAACCTAATAGCAGGGTGAGTAGGGGTAAGGTTGCGTCAAGGTAAAGGCCATCCAGAAAGCATACTACCATGCAATTCCTATCATAATATGACTATAGCAGTAAAGTAAAGCAATAGCAGTTCTATATTAGCCATGCGTAATAGGTGCTATGAGATTGGGTGGGATGTGGCACCTTCAGTGTAGTCATCTCCGTACTCCTCATGGTACTCACGATCCTTGTCTGTCTGGTTCTCCTCCGAGTCTGCAAACGATCGCATTATAGTCGTGTTAGCGACATCTATAGAATAGCACAAAGAAGCAATGAAAATTCAAAAGAGCCAAATGCACTCAAACATGGGTTCATTGCATAGAGCTTGATTTTAGATGAATTTTGGTCCTAGTTTCGTATTTTTCCAAGGTCATGTGAATTAGTTATGAATTTCTGAAGTTTAAATCATTTCTGAAAATGGAAAAAGGCTGAATTAATCCTGGGCTGACATGTGTCACGCAGTGGCTGGTCCACGTGGCATGCTGATGTTAGCATGATGTCATCGTCTCGGTTTCGAGCTGATAGGTGGGGTCCAGCTGATGTCAGCATCTGACATGTGGGTCCGGTGAAGGTCAACGTCAGTCAACGGCGAGTCAACGGTCAAAGTCAGTGACATGTGGGGCCTAGGCTGCTGACGTCAGCAGCTGATGTCATCGTGACGTCACCTCGGCTGTGTTGGCTTCTGACGTGTGGGTCCCGCGTGACGTCAGCATCTGACATGTGGGTCCAGAGTGTCTGTGCCACTGAAATGTGGGGCTAGGTCAACGGTCAACGTTGATCGGTCTTCGGTCAATACGGACTGGGTTCAAACTAGGCCTGGATAGGGCTGGATTTGGGCCGGGCTTGGCCTGCCACGTGGCATGCTGTGGTGCTGCCACGTCACGGCCTTGGGCCTTTACTGGGCTTCGTTTCCAGGCTGTGGGCGTGAGCGTGGCTCATGGTGGACCCATGTTCACGGTCCATAGACCTAAGGCAGGGTCCATGGTGGACCGAGTCCATCTTCTTTTCCCTTGGCTCAGCTCACGTGCACCGAGTGCAGGGCTACGCTGCTCAACTCGCCCCTTCTCCTCTATCTCTTCCACGGCCATGCTCCTGCCGGCGGCATGCCTTGTCGGTGAGCCTTGCCATAGGCGCTGATGCCCAATTGAGGAGGGGAAAAGCTCCGCCGAGCCTCAGTGTACATGGTGGTGGGATCTAGGTGGCAGACAGGGCTTTCTAGAGCGTCAGCCACGGTGGTCGGTGGCTTGGCGTGGCGGTGCTCATCGGTGTGGCGTGGTCAGGCTATGGTGGTGGCCAAGAGCGTGTTTGGCGAGGCACGTGAGTTTCCCATGGCTCCAGCAAATAGGGTAGGCGAGTTAGGGAGGTGCTAGGCGCTCCCAGCGGTACTGGCCGTGGTGGTCGGCGGCTTTGGCCGGTGGTCTGGTGCTCGGGCCGGTGGTCTGGTGCTCGGGCTGGTGGTCTAGTGCTCAGAGGTGGTCTGGTGCTCGGAGGTGGTCGGGTGCGCCAGCGGTGGCCACGCCACGACAGTGGCGTTACGAGCGCGGCGAGCGAGTGCTCTGCTTCAGCGTCCATGTGGCTTAGAGGGGTTCTACAGCATCCAAGGGCTCAGAGGTGGTTGTGGTGTGCACGTGAGTGTGCTGTGCTTGTGTGCCTAGAGACCGGAGATGGCCTTGACCTATGCGCTCATGGTATGGAGCGCCATGGCCGGAGTAGCAAGGTCCAGTGGCAAGCAGGGGATGAACCGGGGGCTCACCGTAGGTGTTGTGGAAGAGGGGATGGTGGTGCAGTGACGAGTTGTGGCCGTGTAGCTCCGGAAGCCGTGCTGTGCCGACCCAGGACCGTGATGACGACGACGGCGTCACCCTCGGCTCCGGCGACTTCGACAGCACGCGGGGGCTCCGATCCTCCTCTCACGATCTCCTTCCTGGCCCTCTACTCTTGGTGCGGTGCAGCTGCTGGGCCACCAAGCAGCGGCGGTGGCTGAGGGAGAGGCTAAGGCGCTAGGCGTGAGCGACGTGTGGGCTAGCTTTATAGCTGAGCACCATGCCCCCAATGGCGTCCGATATTGTGCGGTGGAGCGACATGGGGCACATCTGACGGTGGTGCGAGGTTGCATGACCGCGGCGCATGGGGGCGCAAGCCCATGCCTAGGGCGTGACCCCCTGGCCCGCCCCTACCAACATTGTCGGCTCCTGATCGCGCGGGCGGTTGCGGCATGGGCGTGGAGATGATGACACTATGGATGGGGTGGCTGACGTGCGGGGCCCGCGTGGCAGCGGCAGCAAGGGAATGCGGGGAGACGCGTGGGCGGTTGAGGCATGCTGGGCCAGCTCATGGGCCGCGTACGCACGTGCGCCAGTGCAAGGTGGGCGCGGTTGGGCTGGCTAGGCCACGAAGCCAAGTAGGCTGAGCCGGCTACGAGGCCCTCTTCCTCATTTCCTTTTTCTATTTTCTTTTTCTTCTTCCTTGATTTGAATTCAAATTTGGTTTGGGTATTTGAATTCAAAATAGGCGCACCAAATTCATTGGGGTTTTAGATATGAGGCCCACCACATTCTTTTATATATATCAGGAATTTATTTAGCTATTTTGTATATCAACATAGGTGTAGTCTGTTATGGTGTGTTTCCTTAAATAGAATTAGTTTTCTCTTTTTACACATTTATCCTTTGGTTTGAATAGTAATTACTTTATGGTGTGTTTCCTTAAAAGAGTTGTTAAGCATAACATAAAACAAATGGAAATCCAAATCACAATTTGAGTTAACAAATGTATGCATCACTTTATTTGTTAGAAATTAAATAATCATAATCAACAAATGACATGCCATGCTTATGTGTTGACTTGGGTTGGGGTTAGACCTAATGCATCTCTTAGGTTGGGTTTCTATACATGGCACTCATCATCACATGGGAGTTTTGAGAAAAATTTTGTAGTTGGTATTTTTGGTGTATGGATTTTTTGGATTGTTACAGTCCTACCCCCTTAACAGAATCTTGTCCCCGAGATTAAAGCATAACGTACTCTTCGAAGAGGTAAGGATATCGTAGCCAGAGGTCAGACTCTTTCTCCCATGTTGCTTCTCTCTCAGTGTGATTGCTCCATTGGATCTTGCACATAGGAATAGTCTTGCTTCGGGTCTCTTTGGTATCTCTGCCCAGAATTCTAATAGGATGTTCTTTATACTCAAGTGTATCTTGAATGTCAAGTGTATCTGTTGGAACCACTTCATCGGGCACTCTCAAGCACTTGCGTAGCTGTGAGACATGGAATACGGGGTGTACACCCATCAATTCCTCAGGTAGCTCAAGTTTGTCGATGAGCTTTCCAATCCTCTTGCAAATCTTGTACGGGCCAACAAATCTAGGGGCAAGCTTTCCTTTCACATGGAATCTAACAGTTCCATGTAGCGGGGATACCTTGAGATAGACAAAGTCTCCCACATTGAACTCAAGTTCTCTTCTCCTTTTGTCAGCATAACTCTTGTATCGACTTTGAGCAATTCTCAAGTTCTCCTTCACTTGAGCAACTCCTTCTTCGGCATCTTGAATCTTGGCAGAGTCAAAGAATGATCTTTCTCCTGGTTGGGATCACATCAATAGTGTCTTACAAGGTCTACCATACAGAGCTTCAAATGGCGACATCTTGATACTGGCTTGGTAGTTGTTGTTGTAAGAGAACTCTGCATAGGGTAGGCATTTCTCCCAATCAGAGCCATAATTCAGTACACTAGCGCGAAGCATGTCTTCTAAGATCTGATTTACTCGTTTTGTCTGTCCATCTGTCTATGGGTGGTAAGCTGTACTGAAATCAAGTTTGGTTCCAATGGACTTGTGCAGAGCTTCCTAGAATCGGGACATAAACTGAGGACCACGGTCAGATACAATACTAGAGGGAGCTCTATGCAGTCTGAGAATATGCTCAACATATAGATCTGTTAATTTTTTGGCATTGGTCTTTGTCTTAACTGGTACAAAGTGAGCAATCTTGGTCAAGCGATCAACAATCACCTAGATGGAATCTTTGCCTTTCTACGAACCGGGCAATCCAACTATGAAATCTATGGATATGCTCTCCCACTTCCACTCGGGAACATCAAGAGGCTTTAGCAAACCTATAGGCCTTTGATGTTCAGCCTTGACTCTATTGCAGGTGTCACAACGTGCCACATGTCCTACAATGTCTGTCTTCATGCCTTTCCACCAAAAGTGTTTCTTCAAGTCTTGATACATTTTTGAACCTCCAGGGTGAATACAGTACTTGGAATCATGAGCTTCTGATAGAATTTTCTCTCGTAGTACTAGGTCAGATGAAACACAGATTCTGTTCTTGAACCAGATGGTTCCTTGTTCATCTTCTTGGTGGTTGGTCTTGTAGCCTAGTTTCATCAGACCATGGAGATATTCGATCTCTTCGCAATTTTTCTGAGCTTGATGGATGCGATCTATGAGATCATACTATATGCGGAGCTCATTCAACAAGCCATGCGGTAGTATCTCTAGTTGGAAATCATCAATCTCTACCTTGAGCTCAGATGGTACAGATTCAGTGATTAAGGTGTGACAGTAACTCTTGCGATTGAGAGCATCTGTGACTACATTAGCTTTTCTCGGGTGATAGTGAATTTCCAGGTCATAGTCCTTGATTAACTCTAGCCATTGGCGTTGCCTCATATTCAAATCTTCTTGAGTGAAAAAGTACTTCAAGCTCTTGTGGTCGGTGTAGATGTCACACTTGTTGCCTATCAAGTAGTGTCTCCAGATCTTCAAGGCATGCACAACTGCTGCTAACTCAAGATCATGAGTAGGATAACGGTTCTCGTGTTCTTTCAACTATCGAGACACATATGCTATCACTCTCCCATCCTGCATCAGTACACAACCAAGTTCTTGATGGGATGCATCGCAATAGACTATGAAATCTTTGCCGATATCAGGCAATGCTAGCACAGGAGTTGTGGTAGGCTTCTGTTTCAGTCCCTGAAAGCTTTGTTCGCACGCAGGCGTCCATTCAAACTCCTTAGTCTTCTTCAGAAGGTTGGTCATTGGATGGGCTATCTTGGAGAAGTTCTCAATGAATCGGCGATAATATCTGGCCAATCCCAAGAAACTTCTAATTTCTGTCACATTACGGGGTTGATCCCACTCTTTCACGGCTTCAATCTTGGCTAGATCAGCTGCGACACCTTCAGCTGATAGTACATGGCCTAGGAAGGCAACTTCTTGTAGCCAAAATTCGCATTTGCTGAACTTTGCATATAGCTGATGTTGGGCTAGTTTCTCAAGCACCGTTCTCAGATGATGTTCATGTTCTTCAGTGGTGTGTGAATAGACAAGGATGTCATCAATGAACACTACCATGAACTTATCCAGTTCATTCATGAAAACCTTATTCATCATGTTCATGAAGTAGGCGGGAGCATTCATGAGTTCAAAGGACACCACGGTGAACTTGAACTGTCCATACCTAGTCATGAAAGCTGTTTTCGGGATGTCACTCTCTCGAATCTTCATCTGATGATAGCCGGATCTGAGATCAATCTTGGAGAAATACTTGGCACCTCTGAGCTGATCAAGCAGATCATCGATCCTTGGCAGGGGGGTACTTGTTCTTGATGGTGACTGCATTCAAGTTTCGGTAATCAATGCACATTCTCATCGAGCCATCCTTCTTCTTAACAAACAGAATAGGGGATCCCTAGGGTGAAGCACTGGGTCTGATATATCCCTTCGAGATGAGCTCATCAAGCTATTTCTAGAGCTCGGGTAGTTCATCAACTGACATGCGATAGGGTCTCTTAGCAATGGGTCCTATTCCTAGCAAAAGATCAATAATGAACTCTATATCACAGTCTGGTGGCATACCCGGTAATTCTTCAGGGAATACATCGGGATAGTCTCTGACCACAGGCACATCATGAACTGTCTTCTCCTCTTTCTGTGATTCTGAACTTGCTTTAAGGGCACACAAGATAGAGGTGGACTTTTTGAACTAGGGTTCACATCTAATGACTTGGCCTGGTGGGTGGGTCACTTGGACATATCTAGGTGAACATGATATGATACCTCGGTGAAGGGTTAACCAATCCATACCTAAGATGACATCTAGGTTTGTGGAAGGTAATATGGTTAGGTTGGCTTTAAAGATAAGACCCTCAATGGTAAGACTCACTCCCTTACAGATGTGGGTGCATTTTAGGTCTCCTAAGGGTGAGCTGGTGATGATAGGCTTTTCACGTGGGGTTACAGGCAGGTCATGTTCTCGTGCAAACTTAGATGATATGTAAGAACAAGTTGCTCCAGAGTCAAATAGAACTGATGCAGTATTGCCATTAACTAAAAACATATCGTACACCATGTTAGGGGCAGCTTGTGCTTCCTCGGCGTCTAGATGGTTGAGACGTCCACAAGTGGCAGATCCCTTGAACTAAGACTTCTGAGCAGCTAAGTTCTGTGGGCACTCAACGGCTTTGTGACCTGGTTGGCCACAAGCAAAGCAGGTGAAAGGCATACCACCTGTAGGGGTTGGCGCGGGTGCCTTCCAGTTTCTAGTGCTTGGTGCAGAGCGGTTCTGTGCTAGGCGTTCATTCGCTGAGCGGGGACAGTTGAAATGATCCTGAGTGTTGCGGTCCTAAGCATAACGGTCCTAGGTGTAATGATCCTAAGCAAGGAAGGAGTATTTGGTGGTGTAGCCTCCACTACCCCTACTCGATCCAGGGTTGTCATCCCTGTTGTGGCGAGAGCGTTCCCTAGATGGTGCATCTCTACGGAACCTCTTGCGATCACGACCATGGAGAGACTCCTTAGGCTTACGCTTCCTCTCCCTATACTCTTCTCCAGCTTCAGCACGGTCCTTCTCAATCTGGATGCAGCGATCCACCAGAGCACGCAACGTGTTACTCTCAATACCGCCAAACTTCAGCTTGATGTGCGGGTTAAGCCCCTTGCGGTAATAGTATAGCTTCTCCTTCTCAGAGTTCACAACATAGGAAGGTGCATAGCATAGAAGATTGGTGAAACGAGTAGTGTACTCAATCACCCTGTCCTTTCCCATCTTGATGTTGCGGAACTCCTCAGCTTTGGCCTCCATGACACCCTTGGGAATGTGATACTCAGTGAATGCTTCGGCGAACTCATCCCATGAGATGTTGGCAGGGTCCTCATGGGAATCACTAAAACTATCCCACCAGGCGCGTGCTGCACCTGTGAGTTAGTGTGCGGCTGCTCCAACACACTCATCGTTGGTGAAGGTAGTGAGGTCAAGCTTCTTCTCCATCTCCTTGAGCCAGTCATCGGCTACAAGTGGGTTAGGGTTGGTACCATCATAGGTTGGTGGCCTTAGCTTTAGGAATCCTTTCAGCTTCCTTTGGAAGTCATTCTATTGACCTCCCTAGTGACGGTTTGCTCCTTCAACAAGAGCTGCAAGAAGCTGGGTCTGTTGTGCCATCACTTCTGCCAGGTTCGGTGGTGGTAGTGGTGGAATGTTCTCCTCAGGTGGCAGAGTATTCTCCAGGTGGAAGGGTATCCCTCCACGTTCACGGCCACAGCCATGGCCACGGTTGTTGCCACCACGCCCCCCATTTGGTTCAACTGGTTCAGGGGTGGGTGCACGTCCATGGTTCATTAGGCGATTAGATCAGCGGTTCAGCATCTGCAACACAGATCATAGAGAATTTAGTGCTTATGCCATAAGTGCTTATAATTCAATATGATTACATGATTTTGATGATTTAAAGAAAAACATTTATACTATCCAACACTCATTACAAAGAAGCAATAAGATTCATAAAGATGCAATAAGATCCAAAACATTCATTACATGGGTTTTATTACATAGCATCATCTCCAGTAGCTACACTTGAAGACGTGCGAGAATCATACTACGCATAATGTCTCATAATACATCTCATAAGGGGTACATCATGGGGTACAACTTACGGAAGCTACTGACATGACTCATGACCACGTAGGGTCATTCTACTCTAACTCATACACCACAGCTGGGATACGACTGTTCTCGATCTCGATCTCCTCGTCAGACTTGTGAAGTCGAGACACATACTTCAAGGCCTCAGCGAGCTCCTCAGTAGGCTTGGCTCTAGGTAGGGTAGGGCAGGCATCTAGGTTAAGGCGAGTCGGGGCTAACTCAAACTCCTCTATCCTAGGCTTCGTCTTGCTACGAATCTCCTTGGGTAGCTGATCCCACATACCCTTCATCTCCCTGAGGCGCTTCCTGTCAGACTTCTGCCCTGCCTGCCATGTCCTCTCACACGTCCTGTAGGTACTCGGTCTACCTAAGTGCCTCGATCAGGTGACCCTGGTTACGAACGGCCTTCTTCCTAAACTCCTCTAGCTCTTGAGTCATGGTCTTGTTCTAGGATTGGATCTTTAGCATATCAATCCCCTTGGATCTCTCTCTGTCTCCTCTATGGTTGAACTCGGCCTTCTTGTTGTCCAACTCTCTCTACAACTCCAATACCTTGCTGTCGAGGTAGCAGTTCCTGTTGCCTAGGTCAGCTGCTTTGTCCTGTAAGTCAGTGACCTCGGTTCTATGGACTTCATCACGATGGTTGAGTTCATCCTATAGCTTGGCAACTGTCTCCAGTAGACTAGCTCACTCCTAGTACTCCCACCGGAGGGCCTGGTCCTAATGTCTCCTCTGCTCCAGCTGGGTCACGTACCTATCCTGCTCCAGTAGGTGGATAGCTGAGACACGAAGGTATCTATCCTCCTCGGCAAGGATAACTCTGCCGGCTATGAAACTCTGCTCACTAGGGGTAAGGCTGAGGTCGAGGGCCTGGGGAAGTAGACGGAACTCTGTTGTCTTCAAGTGCTCATAGTGGTCCCTCATCACTCTGTGAAGTGCCTTGTGTGAGATAGCTCATAGTCCCTCCTCGACTGTGTCCTTTATAGTCATCTCGGTGAAAGCTAGGACAGAAGGTAAGGTAGTGCTAGCTGGGAACTCAACTGAGGTGACGACTGGTCCTTCGATTCCTCCTTCCTGAGCTAGCTTCCCAGTGCTGGTGATCTTGACAAGCTTGTTGGGGACACCTAACGTGATGAGAACTCGGCAGAGGGTCTGCGCAAAACCCCCGAGCTCACATAGGTCGAAGGTAAGCTTGGCGTGGTCTAGAGGTAGCAGTCCTAGAGGCGGCCAGTCGACGTTCGTTGCCATCTGCATGTTTTAAGGAATAGGTGTTAGCAGGTCAATGATAGATAAGCCTTGCATAAAAGTAAATGCAGGGTCGGTATATAACCAATAGAAGGGCTGTTCACGTCCTATTCTATCGTCCATTTCTAAGGGTTTCGCCCTATGGTCAAGTATGGCTCTGATACCAACTGAAGCGACCCCAATTTCCGTGAAGGGAAATCCACAGCGTCGAAGTGTAATAAGACCGTTGTAGATCATATTACCCAAATTCCAGTCAAATATCACATCCATACAACGATAATATCAGAGTACAAATAGTGTAGAATTACATAAATTATTACATCATCGCATTGGCGGAATCAAAAGTAGCATTCATTCAGAACAGCTTGAAGATAAGATCGCCAAACTCGAGCGTAGGCATGAACCCCTTATCTGTCAAACTCCTTGGAGCTATACTCCTCAGCAGAACCTATGTGCCAAAATTTATCAGTACGATTTGTACTGGCCACTCCCAACCCTATGAGCGTTGCTTTGGGGAAATTGGATGCAAGTAGGATATAGTCAAAAGGAACCTATAAGGCTAGGGTTTCCTATGCATTCAGCATATCAGGTATGAATAAAAGTATATTCAAGTTTTAACACCATTCCCACACACATTCCACCCCATTCCCATCCCAGAGCTAGGTTTTGATCCTAGGATCGATATACCCCATCTCCACACCATCACCATACCATCGCTTAATCGACAGGCCAACTCCCTCTCGGCACTGTCTCAAGGCCCATAGCCCCTGGCTACAACCAACACTCTCTCACAGGGGAAGAAAAGAAGGACTCATCTCACTATCTAGTTTAAACAAAACCCAAGAAAGGTCCATAGCCGACAAGTCCACACATGTATCGATTGATCAACCATACACTCTGCAGAGGTTTTACATAACCACAAGATCCACCTTCCTCGCTGACCATCGTCAACTAGGCTGATTCCGACCGCTTGCTAGCCTAGGATAATGCCACTCTACCATTCAGCCCTGGTACACCCCAAGTCCAGTCTGGGGTGGCTGAAACTGTGAGTCATGAGTCAGGTCCACAAGGTCTCCATGAAGTCTAGAAGGGTGTGGGGAAAATCCTCCGCGCCCCGTACCTCCTTACACTGTCCACTATCAACCTAGCAGTAGTGGCAATATCCTACCAAGTAGTCCGGCCGTCCCGCACCATATAGGGCGAGTGGTACATAAGGCTTCCCGGTGAATCTGAGTACTATTAAGTCCTTAAGGACGACCAAGCTAGAATGTCTCCATCAGGGTTTCCATTTGTCGTGCCACCACAACACCTCCATCCCGGGCTCCTCCCATTATAGGTTCGCACCTAGGACCACCTCATATACCATTTACCCACCATAGGTATCCATTTCTAGGGATGCCTAGGTAGCACCCTATGGCAAGACTTGCCCCAGGCTTGTCGTATACTCCAACTTGGTCGACACAACCCTCACCCTTCACGCACCCAAGTCACACATGCAGCATTCTCCCCACAGTCTAGTTAACACCAGTTTCCACCACGCATCAACGTAGTACAAGCGTAGTAGAAGTAATAAGTAATATAGCAACAAGCGTGTGTCTAGCCTAATAGTAGGGTGAGCAGGGGTAAGGTTGCGTCAAGGTAAAGGCCATCTAGAAAGCATACTACCATGCAATTCCTATCATAATATGACTGTAGCAGTAAAGTAAAGCAATGGCAGTTCTATATTAGCCATGCGTAATAGGTGCTACGAGATTGGGTGGGATGTGGCACCTTTAGTGTAGTCGTCTCCGTACTCCTCATGGTACTCACGATCCTCGTCTGTCTGGTTCTCCTCCGAGTCTGCAAATGATCGCATTATAGTCACATTAGCAACATCTATAGAATAGCACAAAGAAGCAATGAAAATTCAAAAGAGCCAAATACACTCAAACATGGGTTCATTGCGTAGAGCTTGATTTTAGATGAATTTTGGTCCTAGTTTCATATTTTTCCGAGGTCGTATGAATTAGTTATGAATTTCCGAAGTTTAAATCATTTCTGAAAATGGAAAAGGCTGAATTAATCCTG
The DNA here is from genome assembly GCF_019320115.1 of Miscanthus floridulus. Lineage (NCBI taxonomy): Eukaryota > Viridiplantae > Streptophyta > Magnoliopsida > Poales > Poaceae > Miscanthus > Miscanthus floridulus. Next base: position 11,588,807 of record NC_089583.1, on the reverse strand, counting down.
GGCTGACACGTGTCACGCAGTGGCTGGTCCACGTGGCATGCTGATGTCAGCATGACATCATCGTCTCGGTTTTGAGCTGACAGGTGGGGTCCAGCTGACGTCAGCATGACGTCAGCATCTGACATGTGGGTCCGGTCAAGGTCAATGTCAGTCAACGGCGAGTCAACGGTCAGAGTCAGTGACATGTGGGGCCTGGGCTGCTGACATTAGCAGCTGATGTCATCGTGACGTCACCCTGGCTATGTTGGCTTCTGACGTGTGGGTCCCGCGTGACGTCAGCATGATGTCAGCATCTGACATGTGGGTACAGAGTGTCTGTGCCACTTACATGTGGGGCTAGGTCAACGGTCAACGTTGACCGGTCTTCGGTCAATACGGGCTGGGTTCAAACTAGGCCTGGATAGGGCTGGATCTGGGCTGGGCTTGGCCTGCCACATGGCATGCTGTGGTGCTACCACGTCATAGCCTTGGGCCTTTACTGGGCTTCGTTTCTAGGCTGTGGGCGTGAGCGTGGCTCACGGTGGACCCATGTTCACGGTCCATAGACCTAAGGCAGGGTCCATGGTGGACCGAGTCCACCTTCTTTTCCCTTGGCTCGGCTCACGTGCACCGAGTGCAGGGCTACGCTGCTCAACTCGCCCCTTCTCCTCTGTCTCTTCCACGGCCATGCTCCCGCCAGCGGCGTGCCTCGTCGGCGAGCCTTGCCATAGGCGCTGATGCCCAATTGAGGAGGGGAAAAGCTCCGCCGAGCCTCAGCGTATACGATGGTGGGATCTAGGTGGCGGACAGGGCTTTCTAGAGCGTCGGCCACGGTGGTCGGCGGCTTAGCGTGGCGGCGCTCGTCGGTGTGGCTTGGTCAGGCTATGGTGGTGGCCAAGAGCATGTTTGGCGGGGCGTGTGAGTTTCCCATGGCTCCAGCAAATAGGGCGGGCGAGTGCTCTGCTTCGGCGTCCGTGGGGCTTGGAGGGGGTCTACAGCATCCAAGGGCTCGGAGGTGGTCGTGGTGTGCGTGTGAGTGTGCTGTGCTTGTGTGCCTAGAAACCAGAGATGGCCTTGACCTACGCGCTCACGGTATGGAGCACCATGGCCGGAGTAGCAAGGTCCAGTGGCGAGCAGGGGATGAACCAAGGGCTCACCATAGGTGTTGTGGAAGATGGGATGGTGGTGCAGTGATGAGTTGCGGCCATGTAGCTCCGAAAGCCGTGCAGTGCCGACCCACGACCATGATGACGACGACGGCGTCACCCTCGGCTCCGGTGACTTCGACAGCACGCGAGGGCTTCGATCCTCCTCTCACGATCTCCTTCCTAGCCCTCTACTCTCGGTGTGGTGCGGCTGCTGGGCCACCAAGCGGCAGCGGTGGCTAAGGGAGAGGCTAAGGCGCCGGGCGTGAGCGACGTGTGGGCTGGCTTTATAGCCGAGCACCATGCCCCCAATGGCGTCCGGTATCGTGCGGTGGAGCGACATGGGGCGCATCTGACGGTGGTGTGGGGTTGCGTGACCGCGGCGCATGGGGGAGCAAGCCCATGCCCCGGGCATGACCCCCTAGCCCGCCCCTACCAATGTTGTTGGCTCCCGATCGCGCGGGCGGTTGCGGCGTGGGCGTGGAGAAGACGACACTGTGGATGGGGTGGCTGACGTGCGGGGCCCGCGTGGCAGCGGCAGCAAGGGAAAGTGGGGAGACATGTGGGCGGTTGAGGCATGCTGGGCCAGCTCGTGGGCCGCGTACGCGCGCGCACCGGTGCAAGGTGGGCACGGTTGGGCTGGCTGGGCCACGAAGCCGAGCAGGCCGAGCCAGCTACGAGGCCCTCTTCCTCATTTCCTTTTTCTATTTTCTTTTTCTTCTTCCTTGATTTGAATTCTAATTTGGTTTGGGTATTTGAATTCAAAATGGGTGCACCAAATTCATTGGAGTTTTAGATATGAGGCCCACCACATTCTTTTATATATATCAGGAATTTATTTAGCTATTTTGTATATCAACATAGGTGTAGTCTGTTATATATATATATATAAATAGAATTAGTTTTCTCTTTTTACACATTTATCCTTTGGTTTGAATAGTAATTACTTTATGGTGTGTTTCCTTAAAAGAGTTGTTAAGCATAACATAAAACAAATGGAAATCCAAATCACAATTTGAGTTAACAAATGTATGCATCACTTTATTTGTTAGAAATTAAATAATCATAATCAACAAATGACATGCCATGCTTATGTGTTGACTTGGGTTGGGGTTAGACCTAATGCATCTCTTAGGTTGGGTTTCTATACATGGCACTCATCATCACATGGGAGTTTTGAGAAAATTTTTGTAGTTGGTATTTTTGGTGTATGGATTTTTTTGGATTGTTACAGATTGGGTTGTTGTTGTTTTTCCCTCTCTTCGGTTTTGTAGATATGTCCTTGACATAGAACACCTGATTCACATCCTTGGCAAGGACGAATGGTTCGTCTTTGTACCCAATATTGTTGAGGTCCACGGTTGTCATTCCATACTAGTTGTCGACTGCTACCCCGCCTCCAGTCGCCTTTACCCATTGACACTTGAACAAAGGTACCTTAAAAGTAGGTGCATAGTTTAGTACCCATATCTCCTCTATGCGGCCATAATATGTTTACTTATTTCCATTAGGGTCGGTGGCATCTATGCAGACACCACTGTTTTGGTTAGTGCTCTTTTTATCTTGGGCTAGTGTGTAAAATGTATTCCCATTTATCTCATACCCTTTGTATGTGAGGATATGCCACGATGGCTGCCTAGCCAACAAATAAAGTTGCTCATCAATACTCTCATCACCCTGACATTCTTTTCGCAACTAGTCGCTGAAAGTTTCTATGTGCTGATGCATAATCCAAGCTTCAGACTTCCCTGGAAACTCAGATCAGAGCAACTCTTTTGTCTGTCTCGATATACGGATCCACCAAAGAGGAGTTTTGCAGAATTATGTAGTGTGCTTTATTAAAATAATTGTCCTATATACCAATATATGGTTTCTTCCCTAGTGTCCCCTTTCCACTTAGTCTCCCCTCGTGTCGTAATTCAGGAACACCAATTGGGTCAAGGTCGGGAATAAAGTCAACACAAAACTCAATGACCTCTGTTCCATAGCCCTTGGCGATGCTTCCTTCTGGTCGAGCACGGTTGTGAACATATTTCTTTAGGACTCCCATGAATCTCTCAAAGGGGAACATGTTGTGCAGGAACACATGACCGAGAATGCTAATCTCTTTGACCAGGTGAACTATGAGGTGTGTCATGATATTAAAGAAGGGAGGAGGGAACACCAACTCAAAGCTGACAAGACATTGAACCACATTATTCTGTAGTTTAGCTAGATCCATTGGATCGATTGCCTTCTAAGAAATTGCATTGAGGAATGCACATAGCTTCACGGTGGCTAGACGTACATTTAGAGGTAGAATTCCTCTTAATGCAACAGGAAGCAATTGTGTCATAAGCACGTGGCAATCATGGGACTTTAAGTTTAGGAATTTCTTCTCTGGCACATTTATTATACCCTTTATATTCAAGGAGAATCCAGATGGTACCTTGATGCTTGCTAGGCATTCAAACACGCTTTCCTTATCTTCTTTGCTAAGAGTGTAGCTGGCAGGACTTAAGTAATGGCGTCCATCATCTATCTTCTCTGGATGTAGGTTGTCTCATTCTTTCAAACACCGCAGGTGAAAGGTCCTAATGGCTAGAGGGGGGGGGGGGTGAATAGCCTAATAAAATTTCTACAACAACACTTAACAAAATGGTTAGACAATTATGAGGCGAAGCAAGTGTTGCACTAGCCTACTCAAAATGCAAGCCACCTACCACAATTCTAGTTTAGATAGTGTCTATTCACACAATAGCTATGACACTACCCAATGTTAGTGTGCTCTCAAAGGCTAACTAAAGAGCCACACCAACCAAGCAAGCAAGCTCTCACAACTAGCTACACTAAAGAGCTTGTCAACTAGTTTGCGGTAAAGTAAACAGAGCGATCAAGAAGGTTATACCGCCGTGTAGATGAAGAACCAATCAATCACAAGGATGAATAATAATGAAGACCAATCACTTCAGAATCAATGATGAACACAATGATTTTTACCAAGGTTCACTTGCTTGCTGGAAAGCTAGTCCTCGTTGTGGCGATTCACTCACTTCGAGGTTCACGTGCTAATTGGCTTCACATGCCAAACCCTCAATAGGGTGCTGCACAACCAACACAAGATGAGGATCACACAAGCCATGAGCAATCCACTAAAGTACCTTTTGGCGCACCACCGGGGAAAGGTCAAGAACCCCTCACAATCACCATGATCAGAGCCGGAGACAATCACCACCCTCCACTCAATGATCCTTGCTGCTCCAAGCCATCTAGGTGGCGGCAACCACCAAGAGTAACAAGCGAAATCCATAGCGAAACACGAACACCAAGTGCCTCTAGATGCAATCACTCAAGCAATGCACTTGGATCACTTCCAATCTCACTATGATGATGAATCAATGATGGAGATGAGTGGGAGGGCTTTGGCTAAGCTTACAAGGTTGCTATGTCAATGCAAATGGCCAAGAGTTCTGAGCTACAGCCGGCCATGGGGCTTAAATAGAAGCCCCCACGAAATAGAGCCATTGTACCCCATCACTAGGTACTGATCGGGGTGACCGGACGCTGCTCCTTAGCGTCCGGTCACCCGATGGCGGCCACGTGTCTCTTGCGTTCAACAGGGAATGTTTGATCTCAATGGTCAACATGTTGACCGGACGCTCCAATAGAGTTGACCAGACGCTGGACCCTCAGCGTCCGGTCATTTACAGTAAGGGTCCAAAACATGTTTTTGCCGACCGGACGCGTCCGGTCTAGCTTGACCGGACACAGCCCAGCGTCTAGTGCTTAACCCTATTCACTGTGCTAACTGACAACACGTACCGGACGCAACCCTTCAGCGTCCGGTCGCAGAGCGACCCAGCGTCCGATCAGTTGACCGACGCCAGCATCATTGTGACCGACACCATTTCACCTCTAACTTCTTCACCCTTGCTCAAATGTGCAAACCACTAAGTGTATCACCTTGTGCACATGTGTTAGCATATTTTCACAAATACTTTCAAGGGTGTTAGCATTTCACTAAATCCTAAATGCATATGTAATGAGTTAGAGCATCTAGTGGCACTTTGATAACCGCATTCCGATACGAGTTTCACCCCTCTTAATAGTACAGCTATCAACCCTAAATGTGATCACACTCTCTAAGTGTCTTGATCACCAAAACAAAATAGCTCCTATGATTTATACCTTTTCCTTGATCTTTTTGTTTTTTTCTTTCTTCTTTCCAAGTCTGAGCACTCGATCATCACCATGGCATTATCTTCATCATGCTATGATCTTTGTTTGTTTCACAACTTGGAGTGTGCTACCTATATCATGATCACTTGATAAACTAGGTTAGCACTTAGGGTTTCATCAATTTACCAAAACCAAACTAGAGCTTTCAATCTCCCCCTTTTTGGTAATTGATGACAACCCTTATACAAAGATATAAATTAAAATTCAATTGAATCCATGTTGCTTGTCCAAGCATATTTACCATGTGTAAAAGGATATGGACAAGTTTCATGAACCCCAAATGGTAGAAATTACCCCCCCTACATATGTGCTAAGAGTTTAGATTGTAGCTTGCACATATGCTTAGATAGGAAATATAGGAGTCAATGTCTACCACATGATGCTAAGGTATAAAAGATGGACCTATGAAGCATGATACCAATCGGAGTGCACCAATATACCATCCTTAGCACCATGGTTAGCTCAATACCACTTAGAAATATTTAGAAGTGAAATCACTAGATATCCTATGCATGCTAGTTTTCATTTCATCATTTAAACCGACAACTAGCATACACCACATAAGCATAGATATTGAATTTTAAAACTTGTGCCATGCAAGCAAATATATGAAATGCATATTCAAATGCACCATACAAGTTCATGAGCTTGCTCCCCCTACTTGTGTGCTCAAAAATTTTAATGATCCCTTTCCTTTTTCACTTTTCTACCCCTATGTCATATATCAAGTATATCTTTATGTTTCTTTCTCTTTATGATATTTCTCCCCCTTTTTCACTATTTTTACTACTATCTTTGTTTCTCTCCCCCTTTGTCATCAATGACCACAAAGGTTCAAAATATAGATAGTATTACATGTAGGGTTGAGATTATCAATGTCAATCAATGGGGTGAGGATCATTTTCCCAAATTTGGTCCAATCTAGATCATTTGCCAAAGATATTTAACTCGGTTTGATCCAAGGAAAAGCTTCTTCACACCTCCAAATAAGGGTTATCTTGTACATGTTGAGTTAAACACTTAGAGCTCATATTCTAGATTAAACACTAGGTTTACAAGCCCATAAACATGTCATATGCTACCACTAGATCAAGTCAAGCATAGAAGCAATAGTGATACCATATAGACAAAATCATTTGATTTTCATGAATGAGCCTAATAAAATAGAACCACTTGAAAGGTCCTAATAAAATTGAAAATGTGACTAGATGCACTAATCATGTCCTTAGCAAAGATGTATGTCATGCCAATCAACTTTTACCTTGGATTGCTCGAAGGAGAGGCATGTCATATGAGTGGGGGGGGTACATCAACACATATTTGAGAAATCCAATATGTTCAACTCATTCCTTACCTTTCAAAACCTTTTCTCATCCAATGCCTTGGTGAATATATCGGCAAGTTGATCTTCGGTGCCTACACTCTCAATGCAAATGTCCCATTTTTGTTGGTGATCTCTTATGAAATGGTGGCAGACATCAATGTGCTTTGTTCTTGCATGTTGAACCGGATTGTTGGTTAGCTTGATTGCACTCTCATTGTCACATAGCAATGGCACTTTCTTGAACTTGATTCCAAAGTCACACAAAGTGGCCTTCATCCAAAGTATTTGTGCACAACAAGTACCGGCGGATATGTATTTGGCTTTGGCGGTTGATAATGCAACACTATTTTGCTTCTTTGATGACCATGAAACAAGTGATCTTCCCAACAATTGATATGTGCCCGAGGTGCTCTTCCTTTCAACCTTGCATCTCGCGTAGTCCGAGTCAGAGTAACCAACTAGCTCAAACTTTGCTCCTTTGGGATACCATAAACTAACATTTGGTGTATGCTTCAAGTACCTCAATATCCTCTTTGTAGCCTTCAAATGACTTTCTTTTGGTGAGACTTGAAATCTTGCACACATGCATACACTAAACATGACAACCGGTGTTGATGTAGTCACATAGAGTAGGCTTCCAATCATAGACCGATACAATTTTTGATCCACCATATTTCCACTTGCATCACTATCCATGTTGCCATTTGTTCCCATTGGTGTGCTAATGACTTTGCTATCAATCATGCCAAACTTCTTGATCATGTCCTTGATGTACTTGCCTTGACTCACAAATGTATCATTCTTTAATTGCTTGATTTGAAGACCAAGGAAGTAACTCAATTCTCCAATCATGGACATCTCAAACTCATTAGCCATCATCTTTCCAAACTCATCACAAAATTCTTGATTTGTTGATCCAAATATGGTATCATCAACATAGATTTGTAAAACAAATAGATCTTTTCCAATCTTCTTGATGAAAAGAGTGGTTTCCACCTTGCCCATTGTGAACCCTTTAGAGAGTAGGAAGTCCCTCAATCTCTCATACCATGCTCTCGGTGCTTGTTTCAATCCATACAAAGCCTTCTTCAACTTGTATACATGGTTGGGCTTCTTATCATCTTCAAAACTGGGAGGTTGCTCAACATATACTTCTTCATTGATGTAACCATTGAGAAATGCACTCTTAACATCCATTTGATAGAGCTTGATGTTGTGGGCACAAGCATAGGCTAGCAAGATTCTTATTGCTTCTAATCTAGCAACCGGGGCAAATGTTTCTCCAAAGTCAAGACCTTCAACTTGAGTATAGCCTTGTGCTACTAATCTTACTTTGTTCCTTACTACTATCCCATCTTGATCTTGCTTGTACACCTCTTGAAATATCACCAATGATAGTGTCCAATGGATAATCTCTTGCAATATTGTTTGGTTGGAGGATTGGAACTTGATTGCTTGCACTTGCTTGATCATTGGGTTGAGATGATGTACTAGCCACTTGATCTTGTTCATTGTCATGAGATCCACTTGTACTAGCTTGATTTGTATCATCTTGCACACTTGAGTTAGAGAGCACTTGCACTTGATCATCTTCATCATCATTCACTTGCCTAGGCCCTAATTCACCAATATCCATGTTCTTCATGGCATTTGAAAGTTGAATGCATCTAACATCTTCCAAGTTCTCATTCTCTTCTTGTGAACCCTTGGTTTCATCAAATTCAACATCATGAACTTCCTCAAGAGTACCACTATCCAAATTCCAAACTCTATATGCTTTGCTTGTAGTGGAATAGCCAAGTAGGAATCCTTCATCACATTTCTTGTCAAACTTGCCCAATCTAGTGCCTTTCTTCAAGATATAGCATTTGCAACCAAAGACCCGAAAATATGCAATGTTTGGCTTTCTACCATTCAAGAGCTCATATGACGTCTTCTCTTTCAATCGGTGACAATAGAGGCGGTTGCTACAATAGCAAGTCGTGTTGATAGCTTCGGCCCAAAAAGATTGACTCACATTGTACTCACTAAGCATAGACCTTGCCATATCAATGAGTGTTCTATTCTTTCTCTCAACAAGGCCATTTGATTGAGGTGTGTACTTGGTCAAGAATTGATGTCTAATTCCAAATTCATCACACAACTCATCAATTCTAGTGTTCTTGAACTCACTACCATTGTCACTTCTAACTCTCTTGATGGTTGTTTCAAACTCATTGTGAATGCCTTTGACAAAAGATTTGAATGTTGCAAACACATCACTTTTGTCCACTAGAAAGAATACCCATGTGTATCTAGTGTAGTCATCCACTATCACAAAGCCATATTTGTTTCCACCGATACTAGTGTATTGTGTTGGCCCAAACAAATCCATGTGCAATAACTCAAATGCTTTGCTAGTGCTCATCATGCTTTTCTTAGGGTGGGTGTTTCCAACTTGTTTGCCAGCTTGACAAGAGCTACAAAGCTTATCCTTTTCAAACACAACATCTTTCAAGCCTTTAACTAAGTCATGCTTAACCAATCTATTCAATTGTTTCATTCCAACATGACCAAGCCTTCTATGCCATAACCAACCCATGCTAGACTTAGTGAACAAGCATGTAGATAATCTAGCTTCACTAGCATTAAAATCAACCAAGTATAGATTCTCATATCTAAAACCTTTGAAGATCAAATTAGAGCCATCTACACTTATGATTTCTTCATCATCTACCCCAAATATACATTTGAATCCAAGATCACATAATTGAGCCACGGATAACAAATTAAAGTTCAAGCTCTCTACTAGCAACACATTGGATATGCTCATGTCATTGGATATTGCAATCTTACCAAGCCCTTTGACCTTGCCTTTGCCATTATCACCAAATGTGATACTATCATAACCATCATTGCCATTGGTGTTGATTGAGTTGAACATTCTTGCATCACCGGTCATGTATTGAATGCACCCACTATCAAGAACCCAATGCCTTCCTCCGACTTTGTAATTGACCTACAAAGGAAGATCAATTCTTTTTAGGTACCCAAACTTGCTTGGGTCCTTGAAGGTTAGTCACTAAGCTCTTTGGTACCCAAATGGCTTTCTTCTTTGAGCCCATCCATGGTTTACCAATGAACTTAGCCTTCACACCATTTGTACCCTTAGTAAGCATATAGCATGAATCAAGCTTAATGGAGGATACATTAGCATTTTTGCTCTTGTTTTTGCATTCTTGCTCTTTGTGACCAACTTGCTTGCAACTAGTGCAAAACCGACCATTGTTCTTCACAAAACTAGTCTTGTGAGGAGCAAAGGCCGCCTTGCCTTTCTTGGGGGTATAGCCCAATCCCTCTTTGTAGAGAGAAGCTCTTTGGCTACCCAAGCACATAAGCAAGCGGTCCTCACCACCGTAAGCCTTAGCTAAGGTGTGAGTGAGCTTAGTGACCTCCTTCTTGAGGTTCTCATTCTCAACCACTAGTGAGGAATCACAAGTGAGACCATCACTACTAGATGTGGTAGAAGTGGAAGTACTACAAGAAGGGTTAGTAGGAGCAATAATGATAGGCATAGATAATGATTCATCAATTATATCACAAGTTAAACCTACATTGCAAGTTTCAACATGCTTCTTTTTATTTTGCTCTTTAAGTGAAGAAGAATGAGCTTTTTCAAGCTTTTTGTGAGCTTTGCCAAGCTTCTCATGGGCTTCCTCTAGCTTCTCATGAGTTGCTTTGAGCTCATCAAGGGCTTGCTTAAGGGCTTTTACCTCCTTATTCAAGCTCTTGCATTCCCTTCTCTTAATGTCAAAGTGTTCTTTAGCATCTTCTAGCATGTCAAATAATTCATCCTTAGTAGGTTCATCATCATCACTATCACTATCATTTTCATTTTCATGTTCATTATCATCAACATGTTCTTCATCACTTTCATCATCATAAGATTGTACCTTAGTGGCCTTAGCCATGAAGCATGATGAAGATTCGAAGAGAGAAGGCTTCTCATTGATAGCAATGCTTGCAAGAACCTTCTTCTTGGTGGTCTTGTTATCATCACTATCATCATCATCACTGGAGGAAGCATCACTATCCCAAGTGACTACATATGAACCACCCTTCTTCTTCTTGAATGCCATCTTGTCCTTCTTCTCTTTCTTTTCCTTCTTGTCCTTCTTCTTGTTCTTCTTGTTGTCATCATCATTGTCACTATTGTATGGGCTTTGAGCAACAAGATGATCTTTGCTTCCACACTTGAAACACCTTCTTGACTCTTCTTTGTTCTTGAATGAAGATTTCTTTCTTCTTGCACGGTAGCCCTTCTTCACCATGAACTTGCCAAATCTTTTGACAAAGAGAGCCATCTTCTCATCATCATCATCATCCCATGATTCATCTTCTTCACTTGATGTTTCTTGCTTAGCTTTGCCTTTGGATGATGTGGCCTTGAATGCCACACTCTTCTTCTTCTCATCCTTCTTCTCATCTTTCTTCTCCTTCTTTTCTTTCTTCTCATCTTCATCTCTATATGTATCATCGGTCATGATGTCTCCCAACACTTGGTTTGGTGTCATGGTGTCCAAACCACTCCTCACTAGAATTGTGACCAATGTGCCAAATCTTGAAGGTAAGCATCTCAAGAACTTGTGGGAGAAGTCCTTGTCCTTCACCTCTTCTCCAAGTGCTTTGAGATCATTGATAAGCACTTAAAGCCTATGAAACATCTCCAGCACACTCTCATCCTTCTTCATCTTGAAGCTTGCAAACTTCTCCTTGAGAATGTAAGCCTTTGCACCCTTCATGGCTTGAGTGCCCTCAAATGATTCTTCTAATTTCTTCCATGCCTCATGAGCCATCTCAATATTCTTGATTTGCTCAAATGTTCTCTCATCAATTACATCATGAATAGCACTTAGAGCAATGTCATTGTTTTGGAGAAGCACTTCTTTGGCCGCGGATCACCAATCTCAATTTTGGTTTCTACCACCTTCCACACCTTTCTATTGATTGACTTGATGTGTGTGGTCATCTTTGACTTCCAATAAGGATAATTTGTGCCATCAAATTGGGGTGGCTTTTTGGTGTTGTTGATTTGAGCCATTTTTACACCGAAGGTTGTTAAGCCTCAAATCACGGTGATCTCGGCTCACCAACCTCAATTTTGGTTTCTACCACCTTCCACACCTTTCTATTAATTGACTTGATGTGTGTGGTCATCTTTGACTTCCAATAAGGATAATTTGTGCCATCAAATTGGGGTGGCTTCTTGGTGTTGTTGATTTGAGCTATTTTTACACCGAAGGTTGTTAAGCCTCAAATCACGGTGACCTCGGCTCTGATACCACTTGAAAGGTCCTAATGGCTAGAGGGGGGGTGAATAGCCTAATAAAATTTCTACAACAACATTTAACAAAATGGTTAGACAATTATGAGGCGAAGCAAGTGTTGCACTAGCCTACTCAAAATGTAAGCCACCTACCATAATTCTAGTTTAGATAGTGTCTATTCACACAATAGCTATGACACTACCCTATGTTAGTGTGCTCTCAAAGGCTAACTAAAGAGCCACACCAACCAAGCAAGCAAGCTCTCACAACTAGCTACACTAAAGAGCTTGTCAACTAGTTTGCGGTAAAGTAAAGAGAGTGATCAAGAAGGTTATACCGCCGTGTAGATAAAGAACCAATCAATCACAAGGATGAATAACAATGAAGACCAATCACCTCAGAATCAATGATGAACACAATAATTTTTACCGAGGTTCACTTGCTTGCCGGTAAGCTAGTCCTCGTTATGGCGATTCACTCACTTGGAGGTTCATACGCTAATTGGCTTCACATGCCAAACCCTCAATAGGGTGCCGCACAACCAACACAAGATGAGGATCACACAAGCCACGAGGAATCCACTAGAGTACCTTTTGGCGCTCCACCGGGGAAAGGTCAAGAACCCCTCACAATCACCACGATCGGAGCCAGAGACAATCACCACCCTCCGCTCAACAATCCTTGCTGCTCCAAGCCATCTAGGTGGCGGCAACCACCAAGAGTAACAAGCGAAATACGCAGCGAAACATGAACACCAAGTGCCTCTAGATGCAATCACTCAAGCAATGCACTTGGATCACTCCCAATCTCACTATGATGATGAATCAATGATGGAGATGAGTTGGAGAGCTTTGGCTAAGCTCACAAGGTTGCTATGTCAATGCAAATGGCCAAGAGTTCTGAGCTACAGCCAGCCATGGGGCTTAAATAGAAGCCCCCATGAAATAGAGCCGTTGTACCCCTTCACTAGGTACTGATCGGGGTGACTGGACGCTCACGTCCTTCTGACCAGATGCTGCTCCTTAGCGTCCGGTCGCCCGATGGCGGCCACGTGTCTCTTGCGTTCAATAGAGAACATTTGATCTCAACGGTCGACATGTTGATCGGACGCTCCAACAGAGTTGATCGGACACTAGACCCTCAGCGTCCGGTCATTTACAGTAAGGGTCCAAAACATGTTTTTGCCGACCAGACACGTCCGGTCAAGCTTGACCGGACACAGCCCAGCGTCCGGTGCTTAACTCTATTCACTGTGCTGACCGACAACACGACTGGACGCAACCCTTCAGCGTCCGGTCGCAGAGCGACCCAGCGTTCGGTTAGTTGACCGACGCCAGCATCATTGCGACCAACTCCATTTCACCTCTAACTTCTTCACCCTTGCTCAAATGTGCCAACCACCAAGTGTATCACCTTATGCACATGTGTTATCATATTTTCACAAATACTTTCAAGGGTGTTAGCATTTCACTAGATCCCAAATGCATATGCAATGAGTTAGAGCATCTAGTGGCACTTTGATAACCGCATTCTGATACAAGTTTTACTCCTCTTAATAGTACGGCTATCAACCCTAAATGTGATCACACTCTCTAAGTGTCTTGATCACCAAAACAAAATAGCTCCTATGGTTTATACCTTTTCCTTGAGCTTTTTGTTTTTCTCTTTCTTCTTTCCAAGTCCGAGCACTCGATCATCACCATGGCATCATCTTCATCATGCTATGATCTTTGTTTGCTTTGCAACTTGGAGTGTGCTACCTATATCATGATCACTTGATAAACTAGTTAGCAGTTAGGGTTTCATCAATTTACAAAAATCAAACTAGAGCTTTCAGCAGGTCCTGTCGTGCTTCAAGTGTGTCCTTAGGCTTCCCATACACACCCATGAAGCCTAGCAGGTTCACACAAAGATTCTTCATCAGGTGCATCATGTCGACCGCGCTACGGACCTCTAGGACTTGCCAATAGGGTAGCTCCCAAAATATGGTCTTCTTCTTTCACATGGGTGCATGACCGTCGGCGTCGTTTGGAACAGGTTCACTACCATGTGCCTTTCCAAATACTACTTTCACATCCTTGACCATATTGAGTACAACCTCACCAGTTTGGTTGGCCAACTTGGTCCGGTGGTCTGCCTTACCTTTAAAATGCTTGCCTTTCTTTCTTAGGGGGTGATTCATAGGAAGAAATCGACGATGGCCAAGGTACACGACCTTTCAACATTTTTTCAAGAATATACCTTTAATGTCATCAAAACAGTGCATGCATGCATTATATCCCTTGTTTGATTGTCCTGAAAGATTACTTAGAGCATGCCAATCATTGATTGTTACAAACAACAATGCTCACAGGTCAAAGTGCTCCTGTTTGTGCTCATCCCGCACACGTACACCTGATCTGTTCCACAAAAGTAGAAGTTCTTCAATTAGTGTGGGGGTATGGCCCCCAAGACATGGGCCGCACCATCGGAGGTGGCCTGGCCCACAAGATCAAGGCATGCACGGCGCTGCTCGGCGTGCACTGCAAGACATTGTATAGTACCAAATAGGATACTTTACTTGTAACCCTACCCCTCTAGAGTATATAAGGAGAGGCAGGGGTCCTCTACTCGACATCATGTTTTCAATACAATATACCAAAGACACAGGACATAGGGTATTACGTCGATCAGATGGCCCGAACCTGTCTAAATCGCTGTCTCTGCGCCTTGTGTCACCATCCGGTTCCTGATTATGTGCACCCCCACCGACAAATCTACCATCGCGGGATACTCCTCGGTGGACTGCTGAGCATATTCTATCGACAGTTGGCGTGCCAGGTAGGGGTGTGCGCTTGATCCCATGACGAGCCAGATGGACCTCAAATCAACAATGCGTTCTCGTCATCAATCTCGTGGAGATCCATCCTGGTCCACGACGATGATTCATCGCTGCTACACCAGCCCCTGCGACAGCAGATCCGATCTCAGAACCACCTCCGAGGTTGTCTTCACCAACAACTCATCGCCGCTGCCCTCATCAGCCCTCGTTGATGACTCGCCACTGCTGCCCTCGATGGCCTTCGCCGACATGCTTCACCGACGTCCCTCGCCGTCGACTCGTCGTCACTGCTTGGTGGCCTTCGCCGACATCCTTCGCCAACGTCCCTAGTCGACGACTTGCCACCGCTGCCCTCGGTGGCCTTCGCCGACAACCCTCACCGACATCTTTCATCGACGTCCCTCATCGACGACTCACCATCGCTGCCCTCGGCGGCCTTCGCCAATAGCCCTCGCCGACATCTTTCGCCGACGTCCCTCGTCGTCGACTCATCGTCACCGCTCGGCGGCCTTCGCCGACATCCCTCATCACCGCTGAGCTGCAAGCAAGCTGCCCGCATCGCCGACCAGATAACGCCATACGCCGCTGACCAGACATTCTGTCTAAAGCTAAGTCACATTTTAATATTCTTCTAAATATTCTCCAATCTTCGTATATCGTCATAATGTTTCTCTGAACTGTTTTCTCCATGTTTGCTCTCCAAACAATTTTCCGAACCCTCGAACAGTCCTGTTGATGCTCGGACGCCTTCAGAGACGGCCCTGCCTCCAGCTCCTCCCTACACGTGCTATGGGCTCCGCGCTCTGCATTATGGGTGATCAGCAGCGGCTCCTTGGTCACGCCTATTCCTCCTACACGTGCACGGGCTCCGCGCTCGATGTTATGGACTATGGGCTAGCTAAGGCTGGAGACTCAGCTACATACTAACTGTTCGGGCGGTTTATATTAAACATAAATATATTTTCACGCCAACTGATCGCTGAACTGTATACGTCGTTTCATCACCATTGCTAATTTTTCTCTGGAGTTTATTTATTTTTACATCATGTACTACCCATTCTACATGTTTGTATTGCAGGATCATCATCCAGGTGATCGGACCACCTGGTGCTCGGACTTCTCCACTGATCAACTGGTCGGACCGCTTGGTTCATGGACTCCGTCACCGACCAGTTGATCGGACTGTTCGCCGCTCGTGCTTCATCGCTAGCTACGCCGGTTACTCCTTGGCCCTCGGATTATTCGTGCTCTAGGACTAAGTGGGCACACTTCACCGCATGGACATCGTCAGCTATGTTGGTGCTCAGACCTTGCCGCCTACGTCGGGCACTCCTCGATGCTCGGACCTCGCCGCCTACGCCAAGGACTCCTCGGTGCTCGGACATCGCCGCCTACACTGGGGACTCCTCGGTGCTCGGACCTCACCGCCTATGCCGGGGACTCCTCGCTCCTCGATGCTCGGTCATCGACAGCAACGCCGGGGACTCCTCGCTCCTCGGTGCTCGGTCATCGCCAGCGATGTCGGGGACTCCTCAGTGCTTGGTCATCGACAGCGATGTCGGAGACTCCTCGCTCCTCGGTGCTCAGTCATCGCCAGCGACACCGGGGACTCCTCGCTCCTCGGCGCTCGGTCATCGCCGCCTACGCCGAAGACTCCTCGCTCCTCAGTGCTCGGTCATCGCCGCCTACGCCAGGGACTCCTCGCTCCTCGGTGCTCGGTCATCGCTAGGGACGCCGGGGACTTCTCGCTCCTCGGTGCTCGGTCATCACCAGCGATGCCGGGGACTCCTCGCTCCTCGGTGCTCGGTCATCGCCGCCGACATCGGGGACTCCTCGCTCCTCGCTCCTCGTTGCTCGGTCATCACCGCCGACGCCAGGGACTCCTCGCTCCTCAGTGCTCAGTCATCGCCGCCTACGCCAGGGACTCCTCGCTCCTCGGTGCTCGGTCATCGCCAGCGACGCTGGGGACTCCTTGCTCCTCGGTGCTCGGTCATCGCCAGCGACACCGGGGACTCCCTTGCTGCTCGGATCTTGCTACATCTCGTTAGTGTGCTATCAAGCTGCTCCATGCTGTTCGGATCAGGGTGCTAATCTTGGGCAGCACGTCTGGGGTCTTGATACACGCATGTCAGACGATGTCGGCAAGCTTTCAGACTTCTTTGACCCTGCTACAAGATTCATTCTTCATCTTCTAGTAGGCTCGGGGACTAAGTGGGCACACTTCACCTTGCGGTGATTGTGCTTGTTCTTATCTCGAGGCTACGCTCGGGGACTGGCTGCCTGCTCGGCTGGTCTTCTACTTTATGACCCTGGCACCACGTGACTGCATCACCTACTGTCAGGCTCGGGGACTAACTGTGGGGGTATGGCCCCCAAGACATGGGCCGCACCATCGGAGGTGGCCCGGCCCACAAGATCAAGGCGTGCATGGCGCTGCTCGGCGTGCACCGCAAGACATTGTATAGTACCAAATAGGATACTTTACTTGTAACCCTGCCCCTCCAGAGTATATAAGGAGAGGCAGGGGTCCTCTACTCGACATCATGTATTCAATACAATACACCAAAGACACAGGACGTAGGGTATTACGTCGATCAGATGGCCCGAACCTGTCTAAATCGCTGTCTCTGTGCCTTGTGTCACCATCCGGTTCCTGATTACGCGCATCCCCACTGACAAATCTACCATCACGGGATACCCCTCGGTGGACTGCCGAGCATATTCTGTCGACAATTAGTGGCCTCAAGTACACATCGATGTCGTTGCCAGGTTGTCTTGGGCCTTGGATGAGCACTGGCATCATAATAAACTTACGCTTCATGTATAACCAGGGAGGAAGGCTGTAGATACATAGAGTAACAGGCCAAGTGCTATGACTACTGCTCTGCTCCCCGAAAGGATTCATACCATCCGTACTTAAAGGAAACCTTAAGTTTCTTGCGTTATTTGCAAACTCCGAGAATTCTCTATCGATTGCTCTCCACTGGGACCCATCAATAGGGTGTCTCAACATATTATCTACCTTACGGTCTTCTTTGTGCCATCGCAACAACTTTGCATGGTCTTTGTTTCTGAACAGATGTTTCAAGTATGGTATTATAGGAGCATACCACATAATCTTGGTAGGGATTTTCTTCGTGGGACGTTCGCCCTCAACATCACCAGGGTCATCTCGCCTGATCTTATATCGTGATGCATGACATACCGGGCATGCATCTAACTTCTTGTACTCCTCACCACGGTAGAGGATGCAGTCATTAGGACATGCATGTATCTTCTGAATTTCTAATCCCAAAGGGCAGACTACCTGTTTTGCTTCGTACGTAGTGGCGGGCAATTCGTTATCCTTCGGAAGCATCTTCTTTTGGATTTTCAATAACTCCCCAAATCCCTTGTCAGATACACAATTCTTCACCTTTCATTGCAGCAATTCCAGTGTGGTACCCAACTTTTTCTGCCCCGCATCACAAGTTGGGTATAGCAATTTCTTGTGATCCTCTAGCATGCGCTCGAACTTGATATTCTCCTTTTCACTTTCGCATTCTCTTTGTGCGTCACGAATGGCCTGACCAAGATCATCAGCGGGCTCATCTTCTGCCCCTACCTCTTCTTCAGCTTTTCCCATTGTAGTATCATTGAAGGCCCCATATTCAGCAATAATGTCATCATCGTCCCATTGTTCTTCTTCACCTTCTTCCATTATAACCCCAGTTTCTCCGTGCTTCGTCCAACAAATATAGTTTGGCATGAAACCCGACTTCAACAAGTGTGAATGAAGACTCCTTGAGCTAGCATATTCCTTCAGATTCTTATATATGGCACATGGGCAGCACATAAAACCATTGCGTTTGTTTGCCTCGGCCACACGTAAGAAAGAATGCACGCCCTCAATGAACTCTTGGGAGCGGCGATCAATATTGTACATCCAATGCCGGCTCATCTGTATTACATGACATACATACCATATTAAAACCTAGAACATAATTAGTTAATTATACGACATGCATGCCACCACACAAGGTATTAATTTATGAAAGTCTCGCTACAATGTAGACAATCACAACTACCACTAAAAAAACTAAAGCTAAAATGCACTTCAGCAGCATAAGGATTTCGCGACCAATCCCAACTAAAACAGACATATCATACGTTTGTTCAATATCTATGGGCTTCTTCCGTAGGATCACTGCCTCATCAGCCGCCGTAGCCGCCTGTGCAAGAGAGTTTTGCACGTGTTCAACATACTCTTCCTCCCAGTACCAGCCTGAACATCTAGTGCCATCCCACTGAAATTAAAATAAAAAATTAGAACTTTAATCACGATCATCATGAAAATAAGTATAAATTAACCATAATCATAAAATACGATAAAATAACTCACATTGCGATCCGGACACTTGTAGAAGATACGGCCCTTGTTGGGACACTCCTTCCTCACTCGGTACTCCATCACAATCTTCTCCTCACACTTGCCGTATGCAATGAGAGGGAGGTCCGGCCTCAGTCGCTTTGTAACCCGATGAGAGGCCAAGGACCCGGAAGCAGTTGTCATCTACTCTCTATACTCATTTTTAATATAATATAGATTTCTCATTTTATAAACAAATAAAATTAAAAAAACTCTAAAATTCTCTATATCTCTAAAGCATGAAGTGTGCTATGCATGCTAGAAATGAAAGCTCAATACTAGTTTTGAATAACTACTTTAATCTTCCTTCATCCAAATATGCAAACTTTAAAGTGATTTTGAGCTTAAATGGCTTGTAAATAAAAAAAATCTACCATAAAAACCCACATATATCTAGTTCATAAAATGAAATAAGCTACTGATGAAACATGAGAGTATAAAGTTGGTAACCTTTAGAACCGAAGAATCGATGGAGGAATGGAAGAAATCTTGTGATCACCCGTGATGAGGAAGAAGAGAGGCCGACGATGAAGTAAGAACACTGAGCTCAAAGTGGCTTGGGCTCGGGGAGAAACGAGGGGTATATAGGAGGGGACCTTTAGTCCCGGTTGTAGACAGAAACCGGGACTAAAGGCCCCTTTCCAGTCCCGGACGGAGCCTCCAGCCGGGAGTAGACTTTTACTCCCAGTTGGAGGGACCAACCAGGAGTAAAAGTGAACCTTTAGTCCCGGTTGATAGCTTCAAACGGGACTAAAGGTCCCCTCCAGCAAAAGCCTGGCGTAGTAGCCGTTGGGCAGGGACCTTTAGTCCCGGTTGGAGCTACCAACCGAGACTAAAGGTTTCTCAGTCCCGGGCGTGAAAAATACCGGGACTATAACCAAATTTCGAAGTGGATCAAAGGTCGTTTCTCTACTAGTGAGAAGAGTCGAGTTGTCGAGATGCACTACGGCCCCATTCATTTGGAGGAATTTTAGAGGAATTTAGAGAAATCTGTAAGAATTTGTGAAAGAAAAATAGTGTTCCGAATGAAAAAAGAAATGGATGAAGCCAGATTTAATGACACGCCCGCCAGAAAACAACAAAGGAGATGCGTTTCAAATTAGCTTCTCTAGCGAAGTGATAGGATGTCTATCTCTACTTTATGCTTTTCAGTTCTTTCATTTCGTACTATAGCAGTAGCTTGTTGCACTTGCATTGCACCAGTCCTACTGAATTTACTTTTTCCTCCGTTTTTGCTAACTAGTAGTGTATTTCCCATCAAAACATCATCACTTCTCATATTTGGTCTGTGAACTACTCTGTCCTACTGAATTTACTTTTTCCTTCTTCTTGTTTTTTTTTTTTTTTTGCTAACTAGGAGTACTACGGTTAAGCCTTTTTATCTAACTCTTTTCACTGACGTTAGGACTTTGGCGAGCGGTTGAGTACAAGACACTTCTTCCTCGCTCATCCGTGGTCTTTCGTCTCGTGGGTGGGTGCATTTGTAAAATGGAAGAACACAATAGATTCGACGGGTATATACAATTAGGGGTGTTTAGTTCGCGAAATGAAAATTTTTGAATGTCGATCACATCAGATGTTTCGGAGATGTCGGAAGGGGTTTTCGGTTACTAATAAAAAAAACTAATTACATAGCTCGCCTGGAAACTGCGAGACGAATTTATTAAGCCTAATTAATCCATCACTAGCGCATGTTAGTACTGTAGCACTTTTGGCTGATCATGGACTAATTAGTCTTAAAACATTCATCTCGCGATTTAGAACCAAACTATGCAATTAGTTTTTTTTCATCTATATTTAATACTTCATGCATGTGCCGTAAGATTCGATGTTATAGTCTAGGGTGAAAATTTTTTGGAACTAAACTAGGCCTTAGCAAGAGAAGACTAGTAGTAGTAAGATACTGCAGGTTAATAATAACGATGTACTTGCTAGGTACTTGCAGGAAGAGTAGTTGTCTTGTCGATTATTCGACGAAGAGCAGTTGTCTTCTCGATCATTCGACACAGATTATACATAAGTTCTTTTGCTTATCGAAGGCGGCCTGATCGAGGCCAAGGGTCAATCAAATCCACAAAAACTGGCTCGTAAAAGCCGACCTAGCCAGCTTACAAACCGGGAGGTTTCTGCTGGGCCTGAGACCGTAATTTCTTTAACCGGACTCTAGATGAGACACCATTCTATATATCTTTCTTTTATCATCTCGATGGAAACACATTGGTGAACCCCATTCTGCGTTTTGATAACTCTACCAAACCCTGTCGTGAGAAAAACTGCAATCGATAATTTTGGTTATCAACAGTGCATACATACAAATTGGCCTCCTTGTCAGGTGTTAAATATTCACAAGTTGGAGCTGACAAAAGATCCAGGTTTTTCCCAGTACAAGGTGACAAAAGATGGATGGTTTCCAGCCGCACGCAGCACTGAGATCGCGAGATTTGCCCTTTGTTTTATAAGCTGTACTTTTTCAGTTAATAAATAATATTTTTTTTTATAATAAATCAGTCAATAGTATTTTTAGTCGGGACTTATCAGCCAAGCGAACTTGACAATTATTGGCGTAGGGAAACAGGGCAGGCGGACATCCAGCTAGGGCGCGCGGTTGAAATTCCCGGAGAGAGTGATGTGACGCAAGCGTGTATTCAGCAGCGGAGACGGATGTGTTGAGGAGCAGTTCGCGTCATCGCGTGGGTATAAATACTTGAGGTGATGTGTGGCTTGACGACCATCCTCTTCCGATCCAGCTTTTGGAGCCTTCTCCTACCCATGCAGCAGCAGCTGCCAGCAGTGCGCGGTGGCGCCAAGACCAGAGAGACGACGGCCACCGATGACGCCGCCGCCAACGTGAAGCGTTCCCTCGCGGACAAGCCGCTGTTCACGCTGGCCGACATGAAGCGAGCCATCCCGCCGCACTGCTTCCGTCGCTCCGTGCTCAGGTCCTCCTCCTACCTCCTGCGAGACCTCTCCGCACTACTACAAAAACTTTATTGGAGGTGGACGTTTTCGGTTTTCCGCGGCGGGCAAAGCCGTCCGCCGCGGCCTATAGGCCACGGTAAATCGTGGCTTAACCGCGACGGGCGGCCTTGCCCGCCGCGGTTAACCGATTTACCGCGGCGGACGGTGTAACGTGACCGCCGCAGTAAATACACTTTTACCACGGCGGGCACGTTACACCGACCGCCTCGGTTAATCGTTTGGAAAAAAAACCCCCAAAGCCCACCGGCGAGCCCATTGATTGAGCCCACCGGTGAAACCAATCCCAAACCGAAACCCTTGCGCCACCATCGTCGTCCCTGGATCCAGCTGCAGCCGCCTATGCAGCGCCACTGCCGAAGATGAGGCCGGAAAGGAGGAGGGCGCCGAGCAGCAGTGCATCCGCGTGCGCCGCCACCGCAGCCCCGACGTCCGTGCCGGCTCTAGATCTGGGAAAGGGGAGAGGGCACAGCGAGGGAGATGAAGAGAGACCTATACCTACATTGGCAGCACCACCGTCGCGGCATTCACCGGATCCGGCCGGGATCCGTCGGATCCAGCCGCCCTCCTATAGGATCCGGCAACCCTCCACCTAGAACCACCCGTCGCCGTCGCCAGGGAGGGATGGGGAGGCCGCCTCCCACCAGATCCAGCCAGGGAGGAAGAAGGGGGCCAGATCCGCATGAGGGAGAGAGGAGACCAGGGCGCGCCGCCGGTGGATGTCGCGCCGCCACGCGAGGAAGGGAGCCAGGTCCCGCGCGCAGAAGCCGACGCGCGCCCCATGTCCCCAGCGCCGCCGGTGGATGTCGCGTCGGGAGAGGAGTGGAGAGGTGGTGACGACGGAGTGGAGAGGAGACTGCCTCGGTCTCCCGCGGAGTGGGGAGTGGGGAGGTCGCCTCGCCTCGGACTCAGTCGCGCGGAACGGAGAGGAGGTCGGGCCGACCGGTGGAGGAAGAGAGGCAGAGGAGTGGGGTAGAAAACCCTAACTCCTTGTATATATAGTTCAAGGTTAAAATCGGGCCTTGCTGGGGATTTTGGGCTTGGGCCTTTTCTGAGGCGGGCCATATAGGATGCCCGCCACGGTAAATCGATTTACCGTAGTGGGCACCTTAAGACGCCCGCCACGATAAATCGATTTATCGTGGCGGGCAAAAGTGCCCGCCTCAGAAAATAAAAAACGCCCGCCTCCGTAAATCGACAGGCATTAACCGTGGCAGGCAAAAAGATGCCCGCCACGGAGGCCACCCGGGCGACGTCGCGCAAATTCGATCATGTAGTAGTGCCGCCGTCGCCGCGCTCTTCTACGTGGCGTAGGTGGCGATCCCGTCTCTCCCCGCCACCGACGCACTCCGCGTCGCCGCGTGGCCGCTCTACTGGGCGGCGCAGGGCTGCGCGCTCAACAGCGTGTGGGTGATCGCGCACGAGTGCGGCCACCACGCCTTCTCGGAGCATGCGGCGCTGGACGACGCCGTCGGCTTCACGCTCCACACGGCGCTCCTCGTGCCCTACTTCTCCTAGAAGCACAGCCACCGCCGGCACCACGCCAACTCGGCGTCCCTGGACCGCGACGAGGTGTATGTGCCGTGGAAAGCATCCGAGCTCCCCGCGTTCGTGCATGGGCTCCACGGCAACGCCGCCGTCCGGCTGGTGCTCTTCGTGCTCGTGCTCATGCTCGTCTTCGGCTTCCCGCTCTACCTCACGTGCAACATCACCGGCAGGACGTACCCGCGCCTCGCCAACCACTACGACCCTTACTCACCCATCTTCTCCAGGAGCCGGGAGCGCGCCCAGGTCATCCTCTCCGACGCCGGCATCGTCG
This sequence comes from Miscanthus floridulus, assembly GCF_019320115.1. Classification (NCBI taxonomy): domain Eukaryota; kingdom Viridiplantae; phylum Streptophyta; class Magnoliopsida; order Poales; family Poaceae; genus Miscanthus; species Miscanthus floridulus. The sequence continues at coordinate 11,564,811 of NC_089583.1, read as the reverse complement.
CCTTCTCGCTCGTCCTGTACCGCCTCCCCTCCGCCGTCGGGTTCGCCACGCTGGTGCTCGTGTACGGCGTGCCCCTGCTCATGGTGAACGTGTGGCTGGTGCTCATCACGTTCCTGCACCACACCGACCCCGTGGTGCCCCGCTACGACTCCGGCGAGTGGGACTGGCTCCGCGGCGCGCTCGCCACCGTAGACCGCGACTACGGCGCCTTCCTCAACGCCGCCTTCCACAACATCGCCGACACGCACATCGTGCACCACCTCTTCCCGTCCATGCCGCACTACCATGCCGTCGAGGCCACCAGGGCCATCCGCCCCGTCCTCGGCGAGTACTACCGCTTCGACGACACGCCGGCATGGCGCGCCAGCAAGGAGTGCTTGTACGTCAAGCCCGACGGCAGCCGCGAGGGCGTCTTCTGGTTCGGCAGCAACAAGTCTTAGGTTGCATGCGTTGGATGGATGATGACGTACACTAAACAACAATCAACTTGTTCGTTTTGTCGTAAGCGATCATGAATTATTTACTGCTGGCTGATTTGGTGTGAGAGAAAAATATTGTTCCTGCTTATAATCTACGATCGTATACGAGCAAGCGAACAGACTGAATATCACTATATGTATTTGTCGAGCGTAGTATACGGTGGAGAAGCTGCGTTGGGCTATGTGACGTGATAACTACATGTTGAGTATATATGTATGATCCATGGACTACTTGAGTAATTACTCCTATATTGCATGAGTAATGTAATGTGAAAACTATTATGTCATTGGGTGCACATTATATTGCTAACCCTAATGGTGTCCACTACATCATCTAGTTCAACAAATTGAACTAGTTTCAAGATTGTTAACTTGTCATTTTGAGAAACCAATACAACTTGTGGAGCTAGAGATGGACCATGGAAAATGCGCAAGGCTCAACTGGTAGATTCACTAATGGTTGGCAACAAGAACCTAAGATTGGCTAGGAGTGACGCGTGTGCTGACATGCGTACTCGTACCCCCATTCATATGGCTTCTTTCAACTTTTATCTGACTTCTGCTAGCCAAAAAGTCAGAAGCTAAAACAAACACCTCAGCTGTTGAGCTAGTTTTTGAAAAGCTGGATAGTAACAAATCCGACACTAGGCCATGGTCACATGATAGCGACAATCATGCTCGAACAAATGCGAGGGACTCTCATGAGCATGATACCAGTAGTGCTTGAGGTGATGGATGATGTTGTCGAGAGAATATCATGGAGATCATCCCATGGCAGCAGCCACACCTCATATCATTGAGTTCGTTCCAAGTGATAGCGGCCTTGGACGATGCACCTCCCACTAAACACTCCTTCAAGTGCGTTGAGAACTACTACCAAAAGCCCCAGTAGATTGTGCCCTTGGATATGGGCAACTGCTGCTCCGATGTGATAGCTCGCTCTCCTTCCATCATCTATCAAGCAACGTCGTCACTAGCATCGCCACTTCCATCACCAGCAATAGCAAAGCTGAGCTCAAGCTGAAGTGGCAGTGTTGGTGGTTACGTGGGTCAAACAAGATGTGCTAGCACACAAGGCATCACGCCGAGTAGCAGAGTGCAGCACACAGGATTGAGCTGCAGGGGATCTTGGTGGACGTTCTAGAGTCAGAGTGGCTGGTGGTGCTAGGCGCGAATGCGTGGCTAGGGATTCGAGCGTCGGCAACTGAGAACAAGGTAGCAACGTTCAGTGCTCCACAAAGTCATGATGGGTAGACTTGTGAAGGCGGCATGTAGCAGGGCCTTGCACACAACACACTGAATTAGGTTTGTTCTTCATTGGAGTGGCATCAAGCGATGTGCCTCTGCCTTGCAGATGGAGGAATAGAGGATTAGGGAAGGAGAGAGACATATGTGATCGTTTTTCTGGTTTCTTTCATAACCAGGCATGACCCATATAAACCCGTACCTATTGTTTGGTCCATGTGGTTTCATGGACCGACAGGTTTGAAACCGAACTGGTCAACAAGCCTACCTGTCGGAATCATTGAGTTCAAAAATGGAAAGAAAAATTGGGATCAAATTGGAAGTAAGAAGGATGAAGAAAAGTAAAACCAACCCAAATTCGGCGATCTCCATTTCCATCTGCCAATGCCTCCTCCACTGGCCACCACCTTTACTATCTTCGGCGAGTTCCAGTTAGGGTTAGGAGGTTAGGGTTTTGGGCTTTGGGGAGGCTTTCAATGGCATGCGACCTTAGAAGGGGAGGGGAGCCTGAGGAGGTGGTCAGACTAGTGGTGGTGGTTGGTGGAGGGGTGGCAAGTGAGGCCACAGATCGAGGACATCTGGTTGGGCAGAGCTAGTGGCAGACGCAAGGGCTAGGTTTCCTCCTTTGATTAGGAGTAGGGGAGGAGGGAGTGGAGTGGCAAGCAGTACAACCAGCGATAGGGGCACCGCTGGCATGGGGCGGCGGTGGGGGCTGTCGATGGGGTCGGTGCAGAGGCTAGACCTAGTCATGGAAGAAAGAGAGAAGGGGAAGTGTGGTGAGGGAGAGTGGGAGAGGAAGGACGACCCTCACCAACTTCAAAGCCAATGCTGGAGGCATTGGAGAGACAGGCATGGAAAATTGGGTGGGGGTGGGGTGGATTGGCAGAGGAAGAAGAAGACCAAAATGGAGGATGCGAGTAAGGCGGTTCTCTCGGTTGGTTAAAAGGAGAGCCCTCTCGAGCTAGGTACCTCCTTTTGTGTGAAACGATAGACACGTAAGATTTTAATCAGTTAATTCACATAGGCATCTATTTATGTGTGTTTTCAATTCAAGTATCCTCTCATTGTGTCAAAAGAGGCCATTCGATTTTTGAAAATAGGATATTTTTTTCTACAATGGATACTTCTTATTGTCATAACTTCCACATCTTTGGTCCAAATCAGTCAATAAGGTGATCCAAGCCCATTTTGGTCATCTCGAGTTCTCGACGAAGGGCAGTGGCAGATCCACTGCCTGGCGACCCTGAGTGCTCAATCGGGCTAGTTGGTGAAGAGTAAAGCGAAAATTTCTTTGTTGTAAAGGAGCATTGTATTCCCCCAAAAAAGTAAAGGAGCATCGTATTTCTGATATTTAAGTAAAGATTTTTGCTATTTGTCTGTAATAAGATTTCTTGGTATAAAATCTGTTGAATTGTTCACCATAGGATCATGCTTTGAGATGTGTGCAGCTGTGGTGCCAATATTTTTTTAACAGGTCCGCACCCCACACGCCAGACCTGGTAACCCAGCCGCCGGACTCGATAAGAATTTTCGAATTCTGCGCTGCCCTGTGCGTCTTTTTGTTTCTCGTTTCTATCCCCTTGCATCTGTATTATCTCCCCATTTCAGTACACCACCTGCGCATCGCCCTGTTAGTTTGGACTGGTTTAACTTATAAGCCATAGCTAAAAGTACTGTTGACTGATTTGGTGTGAGAGAAAAATACTATTCGTTGGCTGATAAGCCATGGCTTATAAGTCAGATACGAGCAAGCGAACATGCTGATGCTCCATCTGTCAACAGATTTCTTTGAGCAAAATCTGTCAACAGATAGAGGTAGATGCTCATTCGTAGTCCTATATATTTTTTCGATTACACGGTATAACCCAGACACCCACAACACATGCATACTCACCTCTATGAATACATGCACACAAACCCTATCTCTATGGCATCTTCGAAGACTGAACCGATAAATCCTCGAGATTGACGAAGTCATCATAGGTGTCTCGCTGTTGACGGGAACGTCGTCTACCACGGAAAGCACAACACTGTTAAATCCTAAAATATTCGGTCCCACGGAGAGTCGAACCCAAGACCTGAGGCGCTACTGAGGCTCTTATAACTATTAGGCTACATGCCCTTTCGCGTAGTCCATGAATTTTTATATCCACCACAGACAAAGACAACATTATGATAGACAAATTATAAGCCCCACTTACTTCAAATGGCTGGTTGGGGGTCTATTTATAAGCCCCACTGAGAAAGTAGCCGTTGGGGACGAAATCCTATTTTCCTGCTACTGACTGGACATGTCTGGTCATCCCGACCGTTAGAGCCGCGATCAACTGATCGAACGCTGCCAGCGTCCAATCACATGCCACCGGACGCGTCCGGTCGCAATTTCGCCGCTCTAAAACCTTTCTGTACTCGATCGAACGCTGCAGTCCTGCATCCAGTCGATTTGCCGCCAGCGTCCGGTCAGTACTGAATATGTTGCCGGTGATGATGAATAGTACCATCAATGCATCCGGTTGATTTCAATACTCAGCGTTCGGTCGCTGCTGCTGATGCCTGCTGTTGCCGAGCCTCTTGATCGGAGCGTTCGGTCACTTTCCGCCAGCGTCTGGTCCAGCGTCCGGTCACCTTTGTGAGCTCGTTTCTTCGTTATCTTGCGTACGGCTTGGTTCCTATCTTCGTGCTTGGACTTTGCTTGATATCTTGGGTCTTCTCTTGTGCTCCTAGGGTCTTGCTTATGGTGTTGATCATCGGATCATCACGTCGCCTTCATCCAAGTCATGTCTTGCACCCTATTGAACTACAAAACAATCACTTGCAAATTTATTAGTCCAACTTGGTTGTGTTGGTCATCAAACACCAAAATTCAAAGTAAATGGGTGTAGGGTCCATTTTCCTTACAAACATGTATATAAGAGCTACTATATATTTTCCCTCTGTGCATACTGCTAGGAGAAGCTTATGGTACAAACTATGCCAATCATTGAGAATGACATAATGGAAGCATGTACTGCTCTTGTCCCCAAAACCATGATCATTGCTGATCTTGGTTGCTCTTCGGGACCAAACACATTGCTCTTCATCTCCAATGTGATAGACATCATAGCAAGACAATGCAATAAATCTATTGATGAATGTGATCCTGTGGAACTTCAGATCTTCCTGAATGATCTACCTGGTAATGATTTCAACTAGCTCTTCAGTTCACTTGAAAACTTGAAGCATGGTACAATAATGGAACAAATGGGGTACACACCACCTTTGTACTACATTTCTGGGTTGCCAAAATCATACTAAAATAGGTTGTTTCTTCGTCGAAGTGTCCATCTCTTTCACTCTGCTTGCTGCCTTCATTGTCGCTCTCAAGTATTTGTATCAATGTTTATTGCTAGAAGTTATTTATGCATGCATCCATTTGCCCATGGCAATTTTCTTGCAGTTCTTCAGAGTTTATAGTAATGTTCTGAAATGCAACATATGGCAGGTACCCGAAGAACTTCATTCAAGAAATGGGACTCTGTTAAACAAAGATAATATTTACTGTTAGATTGATCTCCCAACCAATAAGCCCAACGACCTATTGGGCCTTGGTCACGCGCCCTGATCGGGGGCGCCCAACCCTACATGGTTGGTGGGCCCCCGTCGCACTGCGCTATATAAAGAGGTAGGGGCCGGCGGCTCAATGCACGAGGTTCGCCGTGAGCCGCAAACCCCACTGACAAACCCTAGACCGATCTAAGAGGGCGCGCAGCCAGCGACGGGAAGCTCCGCTGACTCTCGCCGTCGTCACTGCTACGCCGTCCGTCTGCACTGCATCGACGTCCGTGCAACCTCTACTCCACCCGTCGCTGCCCGTGTGCTGCCTCCATCAATGAACCAGCAATGGCCAGCTCAACTGCGACTTCATCCAAAGGCTCAGGTTCAACACTAGCACCTCTACCCTATCTCCCACTCTCTATTTGTTCTAGTTCATCATGTTCAACAGCAAACCGTCTAGATCTACCCTAGTCGATCCATAGAATTCTACAATGGTATCGGAGCCAGGGTTTAAGTATAGATCTTGGATTATAGGGTTTGATCTAGAACGGGTATCGATTAGAAAAGGAAAAGTTGATTAGATCCAGTGCGGATCTAAGCAGAAAAGGGTCGGCCGACATTCGGTTGAACCCTAAACTCGATCCGTTGGATCTGAGAAAAGATATGGTTCGGATGAACCCTAACCCTAATGAGGTTAAAGAAGAAGAAGGGCTCGGTTTTCATGTAAAGATCGAACCCTAAAACCCGAAGGCGATTTGGGGAAAAAGAAAAACAGTGTCGTCCCCAACCCTAACCCTAACCCTAATCGGGAAATTGTGAAAAATCTGAATCAAAGAAACCGAAAGGGGAAAGAAGGGGAAGAGGGGAACCTACCCGGTCCTCCCGACACTGCAGTCACGCGGAAAGCTACCACCGTGCGGGTGGTGATCACCGCCGCCATGGTTGGCGCGCGGACAGAGGCCCGGCTCGGCCATGGCTCAGGGCAGCAGTTCAAAGCCGCTCGACGGCGGCGCGCTCTGCCATGGGCGAGCACGCGCACCGGCGAGGGGCTTGGCACCGGTGTCGTCCTCTCTTCTTCTCCGGTGACGAGGTGGCCGCGCGCTCCCTTCATCTTCACTAGCGTCGCTGTGGGAGAGGAGAGGAGAAAGAGGAAATGCAGCTAGGGTTCAGGGAGAGGCGGCCGGCGGGGGGTTTTGTTCGGACGAAACGGCTGGACAGCCGTTCGATCCGATCTAGCGATCAGGGTTCGCCGGACCGGCTTTAGGCCCAGGCGGGCGAACGGTTTCGTGGCCCAGGCCCAGGTTGTGGCCTGGGCGCGGAGAGAGAGCGCGCGCGTGCCGCCGAGCAGGCCGTGGGCCGCGCTGTGGCTGCGCGTTGCTGGGCCGCGCGTGTGCTGGCTGGGCCGAAATGGCCTAATGAATAGAAACAGCTCATGTTTTCTTTTTCTTTTTCCAGAAATATATATATTTGATGAATTTCAATTGGAAGTTGATGCAAATCTTTGTGCAATTTTTGTCCAACGACAATTTTGTTCAGAGAACAGTGCAATATTTAAGAGTTTCTGGAAAAATAATTATGGGCATATTTAAATTTTTCGCTGCGTATTTAAAGTAATTATGGACTTTTAATTAAATTCGAACCAACGGGAGAATTTGATTTTAAGAGTCAAGAGATAAATATGAGTTGATTATGATATTGTTATTTTCTGACCAACGTTGTTAATAGCAATATTATAATTTTAATGATTATGCATTATTTCTATTTCTGCCCAACGGTGATATAGATTTAATGTATAAAATAATTGTATGTTTTAATTTTGACCAACGTTAAACTAAGGCATGCAATTATTGTTGTTATTTCTGTTCTCACACTATTTGAATTGTGTTTTCAAGAGGATACAACTTGATGAGTTGTATCAAAGAGATCCCTACTCTAAAAGGTGATAACTATATTGAGTGGAAGAAAAAGATAGACCTGGCTTTTATCCTCGCTGAGGTGGACTGGGTTGTCACCACACCGTGTCCCAGAGAATCTGTAGCACCGGTGAGGGAGACAGATGAGACTGATGCTGCATGGCAGAACAGAGAGCAGGATTTTGCTCCCGTAAAGATGTCCTATGACCTTGAGCATAGAAAATGAGTCACTGCCAACAAGAAGTGTTTGGCAGTGATAAAGAACACGATTGAGCCTGCTATTATGGGCTCAATTCCAGACTATGACACGGTCACAGAGTACCTAGATAGAATAAAGAGTCAGTTCACTGGCTCTTCAAAGACATATGCAACCCAGCTGATCAAGCAGCTGGTTACAGAAAGGTACTCTGGTGGCGGCAGTGGCATTAGAGAGCACATACTGAGAATGAACAATCTGGCATCTACGCTCAAACCAATGGATTTGGCACTCAAGGATGAGTTTCTTATTCATTTGATTTTTGCTTCTTTGCCCAAAGAATTTGACACCTTTGTTGTTAATTACAACATACAGCCTGAAAAATGGGATTTAGAAAAGCTCATAGCCATGTGTGTGCAGGAGGAGGAAAGAATAAAAGTTTCACAAGGTGGTTCTGTCAACTACCTAAAAGATAAGAAAAAGAACTATAATAACAGCTCTTCCTCCAAGTCATCTGGAAAAGGTCCTATGCAACAGTCTCAGAACAAGCAATTCCCAGTGGATAAAGACCAGTGTCTCTACTGCAAGAAGACGGGACATTATAAAAAGAATTGTCCTGATTTCTTAAAGATGATTATGAAAAATAAAGGTGAGAACATTATTACATTTGTAAATGAATCCTTGTATGTAAAGTTTTCAAAATCTACTTGGTGGATTGATTTAGGTGCAACTATTCATGTTGCTAATTCATTATAGGGATTCCGTTTGATGAGAACTTTGCAAAGAAGCGAAAGTTTCATTAAAGTCGCAAATGGAGTACAAGCAGATGTTGAGGCCATTGGCGATCTTCCGCAAGAGCTTGCTGATGGCTTCATACTTTTTCTTAGAGATGTTCTTTATGTACCTTCTTTGCAAAGAAACTTGATTAGTGTATCAAAGTTGGACCATGATGGTTATGATTGCCATTTTGGAAATGGCAAATGTCAGATATTGTTTAATAATAAATGTGTTGGTCTTGCCTTCCGACAAGACGAGCTTTATTTGTTATCACTTCGTGAAAATGTGAATTCCGTATGTGATGTGAATGAGAATGTATCCTCATCGAACAATGGAAACAGAAAATGAAAGAGAGCTCATGATGCGTTGTCGAAATTATGGCACTGTCGTTTAGGCCATATTTCGAGGGGGAGAATAGAAAGACTAGTTAAGAATGATATTCTTCCTCCATTAGAGCTCTCAGAGTTAGAACAATGTAGAGATTGCATAAAAGGAAAGTATGTAAAGAAAATTAAGAAAGATGCCAAACGAAGCGCAGGAATTCTACAGATTATTCACACAGACATATGTGGTCCTTTTCCTGTGAAAAGTGTGGATGGTTATGATTCATTCATAACATTCACAGACAATTACTCTCGCTTTGGCTATATTTATCCAATTAAAGAAAGAACAGAAGCGTTGGATAAATTCAAAATATTTAAAGCAGAAGTTGAAAATCAGCATGATTTAAAGATTAAGATAGTCAGGTCTGACCGTGGGGGAGAGTACTACGGTCGGCATACCCCATATGGACAAGTTCCTGGACCTTTTGCAAGATTCTTACAGGAGAATGGTATAGTCGCCCAGTATTCAACACCGGGCGAACCTCAGCAGAATGGAGTAGCTGAAAGGCGTAACCGTACCTTGATGGATATGGTGCGTAGTATGATAAGTTACTCCACTTTACCGATGAGTCTGTGGATGGAGGCGTTAAAAACCACCATTCATATTCTTAATAGAGTACCAAGTAAGTCAGTGCCCAAAACACCGTATGAGTTGTGGACAGGAAGAGTACCCTCACTTAACCACTTGCGTGTGTGGGGGAGCCCTGCTGAGGCTAAAGTTTTTAACCCAAATATTGGGAAGCTAGATCCCAAAACAGTGAGTTGCCATTTCATTGGCTACCCAGAAAAGTCAAAAGGTTTTCGTTTCTACTATTCTAACAGACATATAAAGTTTGTGGAAACGAGACACGCAGTCTTCCTAGAGGATGAAATGATTAGGGGGAGCATGGTAGCTCGAGAAATTGACCTTGAAGAGAAGCGGGTGTATGCACCCACTCTGATCATTCATGAGCCATTTTTCTCACTACCTGCTGTTGCTGCACCAACAGTACAAGACACTGTGGTGCCAGCACCTGTTGTTATCCCGCCTGTGGCAACAATGAATGATGATGAGGAACCTGTGCCTCAGGATCCTATAGAACCTATTGCCACACATGAGGGGGAGCAACAACAGCCTCAAACAGAAAATGTGCCAATTGAGGAGGCCCCTAGAAGGTCTCAAAGAGTTAGAAAATCAACTATTCCTGCTGATTATGAAGTGTACAACACTGAAGAATTTCAAATGGAGGATGATCCCATCTCATTTGAAGAAGCCATGAAAAGTGATCATTCATCAAAGTGGCTTGAGGCCATGGAAGATGAGATGAGATCAATGAATGCAAATAAAGTTTGGGATTTGGAGATAATTCCTAAAGGAGCCAAAACAGTAGGCTGTAAATGGGTCTACAAAACAAAACTTGACTCTCAAGGGAATATAGAGAGATATAAAGCCCGTCTTGTGGTAAAAGGCTTTACACAAAGAGAAGGGATTGATTACAACGAGACATTTTCTCCAGTCTCATGTAAGGATTCCTTCAGAATCATAATGGCATTAGTGGCACATTATGATTTGGAATTACATCAGATGGATGTAAAGACGGCATTTCTCAACGGAGACTTAGAAGAAAATGTTTACATGGCACAACCGAAAGGTTTTGTCATGGAAGGAAAAGAACATTTAGGATGCCGCCTAAAGAAATCCATTTATAGATTAAAACAAGCTTCAAGACAGTGGTACTTAAAGTTTGATCAGACAATAAAGAATTTTAGGTTTAAAGATAATGTTGAGGACAATTGTGTCTACGCAAAATTTAAGAATGGGAAGTTTATCTTCCTTGTCCTGTATGTGGATGATATCTTACTTGCTAGTAGTGATGTCAGTCTACTACTGAAAACAAAGAAGTTTTTGTCCTCAAAGTTTGATATGAAAGATCTTGGTGAAGCTTCGTTCGTTCTAGGGATCGAGATTCACCGAGATAGAAGTAAAGGGGTATTAGGACTGTCACAAAAGGCATACATAGAAAAAGTCTTAAAGAAATTTAGTATGCACAAATGTAGTCCCTCACCTGCTCCTATAGTCAAGGGCGACAGATATGGGGATTTTCAATGCCCCAGGAACTAATATGAGATCGATCAAATGAAAATGGTTCCATATGCTTCAGCTGTCGGAAGCTTGCAATATGCTCAAGTGTGTACGCGCCCTGACTTGGCATTTGTTACCGGGTTACTTGGTAGATTCCAGAGCAATCCTGGAATAGAACACTGGAAATTGGTAAAGAAAGTCTTGCGTTATTTGCAAGGAACGAAAAGCCTCATGATGACATATAAAAGATCTGATTCACTCCATATAGTGGGATATTCAGATTCTGATTATGCGGGAGATAATAGAAAATCCACGTCTGGATATGTGTTTACTCTCGTAGGGGGAGCTATTTCATGGAAAAGCTCAAAGCAAACCGTCACTACATCATCCACAATGTATGCCGAGTTTGTAGCATGTTATGAGGCAACGGGGCAGGTGAACTGGCTAAAGAAGTTCATACCCGGTTTGAAGGTGGTTGACGACATCAATAGACCACTGAAGTTATACTGCGATAATAATCCAGCAGTATAGTATGCTCACAACAATAGGTCAAGTGGTGTTGCCAAACACATTGACATAAAGTATTATGTTGTGAAGGATAAAGTCCGGGATCAAATGATAAGTCTTGAGCATATAAGTACCGAAAAGATGCTCGCGGATCCGCTTACAAAAGGCTTACCACCCAACGTATTCAGAGAACATGTAGCCGGCATGGGTTTAAGGGAAAGCCTATGATTCCTGGACTATAAAGGGCCCAAAAGTTAAAGTAACTATTTCAGATCAGAGACGTGCATTGTAGCTGTTAAATCTATCGGCAATTGACCATGACGATGAGACATGCTCTATGCATCATCTGTGAAGAAGTGAGTAAGGATAAAAGGATTGAAGTTTAAAGTTTAAAGATAAAAATAATAGTGAGATCAAGGGGGAGAATGTTAGATTGATCTCCCAACCAATAAGCCCAACGGCCTATTGGACCTTGGTCACGCGCCCTGATCGGGGGCGCCCAACCCTACATGGTTGGTGGGCCTCCGTCGCACTGCGCTATATAAAGAGGTGGGGGCCGGCGGCTCAATGCACGAGGTTCGCCGTGAGCCGCAAACCCCACCGACAAACCCTAGACCGATCTAAGAGGGCGCGCAGCCAGCGACGGGAAGCTCCGCTGACTCTCGCCGTCGTCACTGCTACGTCGTCCGTCTGCACTGCATCGACGTCCGTGCAACCTCTACTCCACCCGTCGCTGCCCATGTGCTGCCTCCATCAACGAACCAGCGATGGCCAGCTCAACTGCGACTTCATCCGAAGGCTCAGGTTCAACACCAGCACCTCTACCCTATCTCCCACTCTCTGTTTGTTCTAGTTCATCATATTCAACAGCAAACCGTCTAGATCTACCCTAGTCGATCCACAGAATTCTACATTTACATCACAAAGACCACACCGTCATTTGTGGTGAAGTGCTTCCAGGAGCAGTTCCATAAGGATTTCTCCCTCTTCCTCAAGCTGCGTCATGAAGAACTTGTATATGGAGGGAAAATGGTTTTAACATTTGTTGGGAGGAAGGACGAGGATGTATATGATGGAGACATGAACCAATTTTATGGATTACTTGCAAGATCATTGCAATCTCTTGTTGCAAAGGTAAGTAAAAGTGGAACGTATAAAGTTAGTTTTACATTTTTTGTGTGGTTTATACTTTAGAAATCAGTTGGGATGTTATATAAACAATGATGTTCATCATAATCTATAGGGCCTTGTGGACAAAGAAAGACTAGAAGCTTTTTATCTACCGCTGTATGGGCCATCAATTTCTGAAGTGAAGGAAATGGTCTTGGAAAGCCACATGTTCAAATTGGATTAGATCAAATTACTTGAGCTAAGTTGGGATCCTTATGATGATACAGAAGGCGATGATGTCCATGACAGCGTCCGTAGTGGTATCAATGTTTCTAAGTTTGTTAGAGCATTGCTGGAGCCTTTGATTGCAAGTCATTTTGGAGAAACCATAAGTGACTTACTGTTTGCAGATTATGCATTTCTCATGTCCAAGCACCTTGAGCAAGAGAAGTCAAAATCTGCCTTTATCATAATGTCCTTGAAGAAACTGTAGTAGATATACATCAGTGCCAGTGAACAAATTTCTAATGATAATAATATAAGATATCTAATGGGACCTATATATGAAAGTGACAGTTGTTGCATGGCCCGCCTATTGATTTCTGTCTCGGGTTGTGTTCAACTCCATTGCATGTGTGTATAAGGCCTATGTTATAATATAACTTCGATCATAGGAACCAATTTCTAGTCGCATAGCTTCATAATAATTCTGCAAAGCTTCCGCATAATTTCCTTCCGATTGAGCCAACATCCATTATATATGGTAGTTGATTCTATTAAAAAAATCTCTGTTCCAAACCGTACATGAGGTTTTCATCTCAATATAGCTTCTCCCTTCTTCTGTACACATAGTAAGCGAAAAATCTATGGAATAAAAATAGAATTAGTGCCATCTCATTATGGGCCAAAGGGGGCTGAGTCTAATTTTAGTAGAAAAGCTCTAAAGTGTGTTCTGTGTTGCATTGGCTATTATCACTTCTTATAATAGGATACTACTAGACAAATGGCCTTTACGGCTACGTCATAACCCCTCACAACCAGCAAATGTACTGGTTGTAGGCATGCAGGGGTGACACCCATGTGTAATCTGGTTAAATAACCAGCAGGACTGAAATCCAACGTGTTAACACTCAAATGTGACACCTAAATTGATGGTTTGTTTCTGGCATTCAGTCAGTACGTACGTAGTTCATTGTAACCGAATAAGGAAAATTCTTTGTTATTGTTAGTTCAGCTTTTGGACTGGTACACTGATCGATTAATTGGCGAAGGGAAGAGACAAAGGCCAGGTTGAGTTTCCTGATACTCAGTGACTCGTGAGACGACATTAGTGCTTGGCAGCAGACTACAGCGTACCTGCTACACATGCATACATGCTGCTGCACACATCCATGGAGCTAATAACACTTTGCAGCTAGCTGCACGCAAGGATGCTGGTCTCAGACATGTTTTGGTAGCTTGCCTGATCTTTGTAGAACGATCCAATATAAAAGTTTTTTTTTATTCTTTTAGTTGCTGACTCTTTTTGCTGGATTTCAGTCCACCCACAATTGGAACTACTAATTAGTTGGGCCTACAATAATTTTGGATGGGCTCCTAACGAGCTAATTTTCACTATTTTTGCTCGTAGTTTTCATTTAATTCGAAACACATGTTTGAAATTTTGGATCTTTTTTAAACCGTCTAACTCAATTCATCTTTATGGGCAAAGTACAAGAGAGTGAGACTATCATTACATGCACTTAATATATAGCCCAATTGCAATAGGTAGAAATCAAACACTGTCAGCATCACATGATAGCCGTGAGCACACTTCAGCCGGCTGTTGACAGATCCTTCATTGAGACTGAGTGGTTTGATGGCTTCATCTCTAGGTTAGGATGTCTTTCCTTCTATATATTGATAGCTAGAATTGGAAGTTGAAAAGTTGGGATATATATTAAGGGAGGTCATCAAGGTTCTATGCGGATTTGGGAGAACGAGAGGGAGGAAGTTGACCTGTCAGTTGTGACCAGGAGGTCGGCAAGCAGCTGCTCACCGACGGCCGCCGCCCTGTAACGCTGCGCCCGCGCGTGATGGCATGCAGCTGCCTACGTGGCTCGCGCGAGCTGGAGCTGGTGCGCCTGGACGTTTCGCTCGAGTCTCGTCCTGCCTTCATAGTGCTGAGCTGGCCAACGTCTCTCTCTTCTCCTTCATCAGCTCCGCCGTCGCCGAGCTCACCTCGCCGGCCAAATTCGCCGTTCTCCCGTTCTCCCTCCGCCTCCATCCAATTTCCCGCGCCCATAGCTCCACCTTGACCTGCGCATCACCGGAGCCCGCTTGCCTTGCCTCTCATCGCCAAACGCAGCCGCGTGTGCCGTTCCCACCACGGCAGCGTCACCATGGCCGCCTTGGTTACCTCCGCTGTGGCCAGCCCGTTGTGGCGCCCCTCTATCTTTCTCCTTTTATGTTTTGGTCTGCCTGCGATGCCGTGGTGCTCATCGGCCCTCTCTTTTTACCTCTACCATGCAGGACACGCCGGAATGCGGTCATCTTCCCCAGTTCAGGCCACCGCGACCACCCTCACCATCGCCAGTCCTATCCGCCGTGTTCCCACCTCAACCAAGTAGCCGGTCGGAGTCGCGGTGAGCTACTGATCATGTCCGACGCTCCCGTTTTATCTTTACCGCACTGTAGCCTCTAGAACACCACCGTGCTGCCGTGCCGCCATGGCTGTGGCCGAGCACGCGCGAAACCCTAAATCGTTCATCCGATAGAGTAGACACGTTCGCGAGGTTGTGGGGAACACGATGGTGACCTTTCCGTCGCCGATAACCATGCCAGCGACCGCCTCCGCCGCGCCGGAGTACAGCCGAGTTGCCATAGTCGATGGCGAGGTAGCTACGAAACCCTAGCCACTCAACCACCACCCTAGATCGATGCGCGAGATCATCCTGAGCACGTAGGTGACGACCCCGTCGCCGGTAACCTCGCCGCCGGTGAGAAAACGGTGGTCAATCACCGGGAAGCCGCGCCACCGCGATGCTGCACTATTTGGTTGACCGGTCCCACCTGTCAGCCGCTATGGCTGGCTGGGCGCTGGGTGAGGAAGGGTTTTGTCCCTTTTTTATTTTCAGAAAATATTTAAAAGTGACGATTCTTGATACATTCATAACTAAACAAATATTGATGCGAAAAATGTGAAACATTTTGTGTAGCTATGTTATCATGTGATCTACCATAGAAAAATATGAATTGGGTATTTTCAGTAGTTTTGTTATGCTTAAAAATTACCTCTTTTAATTATAAAATGCACCATCCATGATTTTTATAGGCTAAAATATTAATCCTTTGATCATGAAACTTTTTGTGTAAATGTCATGTGCTAATACCTGCCTTCACAAAAAGTTTTATACTGTTTTGATAAATATAAATTAGTTAAATAATTTAAGTGTGTTTAAATGCCTTTTCTTTAGTTAAATAAATAACTAAATAATTTAGATAAATACTAAAATGGCTTTGGTGCATTTTGGATATTGATTGTGGACCTTGGAACACTAATCACCTTGTTGTTCCTTGGCAACTTAATCATTTTGATGTTATGCTCATAATAAACTTGTTAATTAATAAATATAATAGTTTACTCAATTAACTAATTAGTGGATGCATGTGTTTAGGTCAAGTAATGATCCTTGCTTGTCCTCATGGTTAATCTTTGTGTAATGTTAGTTAAATATCTTGTCTTGCTTGACTAATATAATATAATAAATGTTGCTTTCATGATTTGATTGTAATCTACTTGTTTATATAATAATTAAATGGCTTAATTAAATGATTAGTATTATAAGCTCTTTATAATGGTTAGGAGTTAACAAGAATGTTAATCACTTGTTGGAGCATGTTAGTGTGATCTCTTTCATGATAGACAACTAAGTAACTTGATAGTAATTAACTAAAATGCTTTTATGACCATAACCATAGTTCCTTGGTGAAGGAAAGTTGTATTCAACTTTCTTAAACTTTGTTTAGCTTCTTTTATGCACTTGTGCATATTTCATCATGCATCATGGCATACATTCCATCATGTTAAGTAAAGCATCATTTATTACATGTAGTGTACAAGAGTGAGAAGATTCGTGTTGATCAAGTTTTGGAGAAGGTCCATCCACCGTGGTGTTGGTGCCTAGTTTAACCTTTGGATCTTTCTGAGGAAACTAACCTTCTCTGCAACGCAGGCAAGCCCTAGAGCATAACCCTTTTCCTTGTGTTCTATAAACGTTATTCACTTAAGTCTTATGATTGATGCATTTAAGTAAAATAGGAGTTGTTTGTATACCAACTGTTATATGCCTGCCTTGATATTTTCATATCCCTCCTTGTCACCCCGTTAGTTATAGTAATTTTATAATGCTTAGTCATGCTTAGTAGAAAAGAGTTGTTTAAGAAGTTTATGATGCAATGGATTTATACCCAGGGAAGACCCTAAGACTTAATGATGTTATTGAATTAATCTCAGACCGGGTGGACTCTTTGCTTGCGTCAAGTTTGAGTCATGACGTAGTGCCCCGCCTATGTCAATTAAGGACCGTTTGTTGTTGGCCCTTGAATCAAGACTTTGTAGTACTAGCCACATACTCCAGTAAGCCTAATACCTCGGCTATTCCATTATGTGAAAGGCCAACTGCGCACTGGAAGTGGAGAGATGGTGAGAGTAGCATGTACACATCCTGTGAATCCACTAGGAGTGGCGCAGGGAGGTGGAGTACTGTGCTCTCGGGTAGCGCTGGACCCGTTCATGTTTTGGAGGATCCGAGTGAGGGTTGATATATGTAGGTTCGGGACCGGTCCTAGACCTGCATTTGTCGTGTGGTAAGGAAACTCCAGCTGGGCCAAATCAATTTGAATCGCTGTTTGCTCTAAGGTAACAGGAGACTTGATACTCGCACCATCATCATAGTTAATCAAGGAAACATGGTTACTTATGGTTATGAGATGAGATAAGATGAGATGAGATGAGTTAATTAAAGAAGTGATTGATTTAGACCAGGTGCAAACTGTATATCAATAATGACCTAATACAAAGCTAAAATATTGAAAGTAAGGATCCACTTGTAGTAAGCTTTTCTGCAAAAGTTAGTCTTGCTTCAGACTTTCCTTAACCCTTCATACCCTTGGTGTCTTTTCTTTAGTCGGGTAAGACTTGTTGAGTACCCTCAAGTACTCAAGTTTGTTAACCCCTATTGCAGGTTCTAACTCATACTGCTATCGAGGTCATGTCGGTTGGCTCGACATGATCTGACTGTTTATCCTACCTTAGGTGTTCCGCATAAGTTGCTTCTACAATTCTACTCAACATTTGGAAATTAGTTAAGTTTCACTTGAACATGCTTTGGAACCTAATGTTATATAAGTCTTCCGTACTCCGATGTAAGTTATTTTTGTATCAAATGTTGTAATGTTGTGGCAACACCATGTTGATCTTATATGAGTTGTAAAATATGGATGATCCAGGGTTCCCCGAGGACACCTGACAGACCACTGGAGTTATTTGGCTCTCATGTGCAGCAGTCAGAGGTCTGTGAGACAATGATGGACACATGTGGGCCATATAATTTGGGTGGTTCTACCACAAAGATCAAAAGAGACCCAACTGGAAATGTAGTGGAACATAAAGCCAGGTGTCACGGGTTTAGAACTATGGAAAGCATCGAGGTTGTTCATCGAAGGTCGATGTGTGGGGCTCCGGGGGCTTGAACACTCAAAATATGTGAAAGGATCAAGATGCCTAAGAGGGGGGTGAATTGAGCTAGTTCTAAATTTCTTGCAATAATTAAGCCCTACACTTAGCCCATTTCACCCCTAGTGCCTAAGTGTGTTCTCTATTGATCTACCGCACAAAAGTTTTGCACCCTAGGTTCCAATCCTACTCTAGCTCTCTAGCATGGCAATTCTAAGAATGTAAAGACATGAATTGAATTGCTCAAAAGTAAATGCTCAAAGTAACAAGAGGGAGAGGAACGCGGTGATGTTTTTCCGAGGTATCAAAGAGTTGCCACTCCCCACTAGTCCTCGTTGGAGCACCCACGCAAGGGTGTTGCTCCCCCTTGATTCGTGCAAGGATCAAGTGCTCTCTATGGGCTGATTCTTCGACACTCCATTGTAGTGAATCGCCCACAACCGCTCACACCATGACTTGGGTCATCCACAAGCTCTGTCAGATGATCACCAAGCTTCTAATCACCACTGAGTCATCTAGGTGATGGCAATCACCAAGAGTAACAAGTACAAACTCTCACTTGACCAAGACAAGCCTAATGAGAAAGGTGGATGCACACTTGCTACTCCCTATGCACTAATGAGGTCCTTAATCTTAGATTATCAAATCTCAATCACTCTACTAGGCTCTTGCTCTCCCTTGCACTCCAAAGTGTTTCCTCAGCCGAAGAAATGGGCAAGAGAGAGAAATTGGACGAGTAGGAAAGGTATAAATACCCGCCACTCAAACACATAGCCGTTGGAGCCAAATGTCTACTGTTTGCAAAGCTTCGGACTGACAGACGCTAGGCGTCAGACCATGCAACCAATGTCCGACCCTCACATATGACACAGTGTGCAGACTATGTCAAGGTGAGCCATTGCGACATCCCTGTGCTACAGTATGGTC
The DNA here is from genome assembly GCF_019320115.1 of Miscanthus floridulus. Taxonomy (NCBI): domain Eukaryota; kingdom Viridiplantae; phylum Streptophyta; class Magnoliopsida; order Poales; family Poaceae; genus Miscanthus; species Miscanthus floridulus. The sequence goes on along the minus strand of NC_089583.1, from coordinate 11,545,962 downwards.
CAACGCCCTCCCATCAGCCTAGTTCGATGCCTGAAAATCCTCTCAGTGTAGTTTTTGGACTCCATTGGACCCAGGCACCAGTTGGTCCGATGCCTCCCTGTACACCACGGTCCGAGGCTTCCTAGTTCAACCATAGGAGTGAACGGTTCCCTCGTCCAGTCCAACGACACCTCTCTTTAGGGTCCAACGATTCTCCTTCACTTCGCCTGCTCTCTAGATGCGCCACGTAGGCATCGAACCTAGGTGGATTGGTCTGACGACCATGCCTTAGCATGGTCCGATGACTACCCAACTCCTCCTTTCACTTCCGATTCAAAAACTTTGTGAACAAGGATTGTTTCATTTGATCTTTGGGCTGTCCCTGAGCTACCTAGTGCTAAGTTTGACAAGTGTGCACCACACCTAACACATTAGACTCACCTAGGTCAAGCTACTAGTTTATACCCCCCTTAATAGTACGGCCAAAGGAAAAATAAAGTCCTAAACTACTCTAAGTGTCTCTCAACACCAAATGACACTTAGAACTAGTCCATCCTTAACCTTGTCGTCCATCCTTTGAAACGAAATGATTTCCATCAATAGGGCATGAAAACCATTGATTGCCCAAACAATCACTATTATTGTGACCTAACTCAAATTGCCTCTACAAAACACATGTTAGTCACAACAATCTTATGTCATCATTAATCACCAAAACCCACTAGGGGCCTAGATGCTTTCAATATGGAAGGCAGACAAATTAGAATATCCTGGTTTAGGCTTTTGAGCCCTACCTATAGCAATATGGTGTTCTTCGTGTAAGGAATGCCCAACGGGGGATAGTGAAATCGAGAGAGAGTTTGGTAGGGGATGGCTCGGTCCTATCCTAGGGTTCTTGGATATCGAGTCCTATTGAGTAGTTAAGGACCCTAAAAGCTCTAGTTTGGTTTTGATGAATTGATAAAACCCTAAGTGCTAACCTAGTTTATCAAAGTGATCATGAGATAGGTAGCACATTCCAAGTAATGGAGCAAGTGGTAAAGATCATGATGATGGTGTGACCATGGTGATGATCAAGTGCTCGGCTTGGAAAAGAAGAAAGAGAAAAACAAAAAGCTCAAGACAAAGGTGAAACTTGATAGGAGCTTTTTTGGTTTAGTGATTGAGACACTTAGCGAGTGTGATCACATTTAGGATCGATAGCCGTACTATTAAGAGGGGTGAAACTTGTATTGAAATGTGGTTGTCAAAGTGCCACTAAATGCTCTAACTCATTGCATATGCATTTAGATTCTAGTGAGTGCTAACACCCTTGAAAATGTTTCTAAAAATATGCTAACACACGTGCACAAGGTAATACACTTGGTGGTTGGCATATTTGAGCAAGGGTGGTGAAGTTTGGGAAGTCGAGGAGGTCACTGTGCTGAACCGATGTAGGACCGAACGTTGGACCTGCACGTCCGATCAGTAGTGGAGCAGTGGCGCGGTCTTGGTCTAGTTGAACGAACGCTAGCACAAGAAGTGATTAGATGCGTAGACTCTAGGTCCGATCAACGATGACATATGGTGACATGGTGGCAAAACTATTGTCGCGTAGCGGCAGTGAGGACCGAACTTGGCCCTGAGTCCGGTCATGCTCCCTCGGACACGTCCGATCAAGAAAGTGCGGCTCTAGATGCTCTCTGGAAGTGATCGGACTCCGCATTGATGGAGCATCTAGTCATTCCATCGGCACATCAGGTCGCTAGGTTGGCGCCTTAGGTGAGGGCGAGAGCGGATGATAGGTGGCCACGTCCGATCTCGATGTTGTGCATCTGACCGTTCATTAATTTGAGCACATGATCAAGTAGACCATTGGGATCAGATGTTGCATGTTTGAAGCTGTGACACATGGCAGCAATCCCATGACCTAACGCAGGGGCCAAGCGTCTGGTCGATCTGACCTGCGCATCCGATCACCACGTTGTGAACTGCCCGTGGTGCCCAGCGGCTCTAATTCGATGGGACACCTATATAAGGAGTTTGGTCGGCTCTAGCTCACTCTCTTGGCCATTTGCATTGACATAGCAACCTTGTGAGCTTAGCCCCTCCCACTAATCTCCATCATTGATTCATCATCTTTGTGAGATTAGGAGTGAATATGAGTGCATTGCTTAAGTGATTGCATCTAGAGGCACTTGGTGTTCGTGTTTCACTGTGGGATTCGCTTGTTACTCTTAGTGGTTCCACCACCTAGATGGATTGGTGCAGCGAGGATCATCGAGCGGAGGAAGGTGTTTGTCACTGGCTCTGATCATGGTGATTGTGAGAGGTTCTTGACCTTTCCCCGGTGGAGAGCCAAATGGTACTCTAGTGGATTGCTCGTAGCTTGTGTGATCCTCATCTTGTGTTGGTTGTGCGGCACCCGGTTGTAGGTTTGGTGTGTGATGCCAAGTAGCGTGTGAACCTCCAAGTGAGTGAATCACCACAATGTTGACTACCTTATCGGCAAGCAAGTGAACCTCGGAGGAAAAATCATTGTGTCTTGATTGTCTTCTTGGTATTCATTGATTGATCACTTGCCACGATGGTATACCTCTCTACCACTCTCTTGTACGATATTGTGCCTTTACTTGTGTGGAGCTTGTGATAATTGAAACTAGTTAGTGTAGCTCTTAGTTGTAGTTCTCTTGCTAGCTTGCTCACCTAGGTGTAAATTAGTGACTAAGCCTTGTTGTGATATACTAGAGATCATAGTTTTTAGAATTGGGTAGGTGGCTTGCAACACAAGTATAGTGCTAGCGCAAAATTCGCTTCGCCATCTTATTTACTAATCACTTACCTTAATGTTGTTGTAGAATTTTTAATAGGCTATTCACTCCCCCTCTAACCATTAGGACCTTTCAGACCCATCATGTCCTATCCCTCTTCTAAAGAGCTCATGCCTCTCCTTATATCATGAGGAGGGCATGGTGTATAAGTGGGTTTTAGTTCTAGCTAGCATAAGGCTTCTCCATTGGGTGCTCACCATCCTTCATCTTGGCATCATATAGTACTTATTTGTCATCTAGGACAGGGCTCACAATGTCACAACCACTTCATGATGTTGTTGCCATAATCTGGCGCTTGACCGTCAGGGGCTACCGGCCATTGTGCAGCCTTTCCTAGGTGAGCCTTCTCGAGGCTTTCTTGGTGCGCAAGGTGCCTACCTTGCTTAGAGGGGATGACGAGCAACCCTAGAGCCCTCTACCTTGAAGCCTAGGGAGTTCCGTGTCTTGATGTGCCTCGCCCGTTGCGTGATCCTATAGAGGGAGTGGCCGATAGTGCCTCATGGCTATAGAATAGGCACATGGTGTAGCGTCTCTATGTCTGTCAGGCTCTGGGCTCCAGACAGGATCCTAAGTCTACTTTTGGTCATGGCTTAGGACCTCGATTGTTACCGGACCAAAAGCCCAGGAAGTTGTCGAGTTGGAGGCTAGCTAGGTCCAAACTCCCATCATTTAGGAGTCGAGGGATGTGGCCATGCCCCAGCAACTGCTGTGGTAGCATGCTCGGGCTCATCCTGACTCCTCTGGATGCTACGTATGAGCGTACCTGATGGGTATATAGCCCCTAAGAAATTCGTAGTCAGTTAGGGGATCTATCGATTTGTTACCTCCTTGTTGATTTAATATACCCCTGTGTTAGACTCTCACCACTAGGCTTGTGACAAAAGGCTATGCTCAAATTCAGGGGGTGGACTATGATGAAATCTTTGCTCCTATAGCAAGGTTGGAGACTATGAGACACTACTAGCTCTAACTGCTCAAGGGAAGTGGGAAGTAAGTCACATGGATGTAAAGTCTGCCTTTATGAATGTAGATCTTCAATAGGAAGTCTATGTGCACCAACCACATGGCTTCACTAATCCTAGATTCCTAGTTCTATAGGCAAGGTACTCATGCTGAAAAAGGCCTTGTATGGGCCCAAGAAGGCACCAAGGACCTAGAATGCTAAGCCTGATTAGGAACTAGTAAAGTTGGTCTACAACAGAAGTGTGGAGGAACATGTTGGGTACAGGAGAGGGACATGTAGTTCACTTCTTCTAGTTCGGGTGTATGTGGATGACCTTATCCTCTATGGGCCGCATTGCTGAGTTCAAGCAACAGATGGAGAGAAGTTTCAATATGAGTGACCTTGACCTACTAAGCTACTACTTGGGCATGGAAGTGATACAGAAACTAGGTGAAATCACCATTTATCAAAGTGCATATATGTTGAAAAGATTGTGGAAATTTGTGGGGTGAAAGGTTGCAACCCAGTAGATACAAGCAACACATCAAGTTACTACCTCGGAAGCCTGACTCAATTGTGAATGCAACAAAATACAAAAGTGTTGTTGGCAATTTGAGGTACTTGGTGAACGCTATGTTAGATTTGTTAGGACCCCTAGGTGCAGATCTTTGGGTGATTTCTTTTGACAGTGTATAAACATGAAGAAACCAAGAAAACTTAGAGAGAGAGTAGAGGCCCATACCTTCAGGCTTGGCAGAGGAGGTAGAGGAGGAAGAAGTTGCCATGGCAGTGACGACGCAGTGTGGGGCGGTGGAGTCTAGAGGACAATGGCACGGCTGGCGGTGCTTCCCGTCACTGTAGTGTGCCCGCGATCAGATGGGGCCTTCTAGGGTTTGTTGGTGGGTTAGTGGTGGCGGTGAACCTTGTTTCACCATGCCCCGGCCGCCACCTTTCTCTTTTATAGCACTGTGTGACAGGGGCCCACCGACTAGGAGTAATGGAGCAAGTGGTAAAGATCATGATGATGGTGTGACTATGGTGATGATCAAGTGCTCGGCTTGGAAAAGAAGAAAGAGAAAAACAAAAAGCTCAAGGCAAAGGTGAAACTTGATAGGAGCTTTTTTGGTTTAGTGATTGAGACACTTAGCGAGTGTGATCGCATTTAGGATCGATAGCCGTACTATTAAGAGGGGTGAAACTCATATCAAAATGTGGTTGTCAAAGTGCCACTAAATGCTCTAACTCATTGCATATGCATTTAGATTCTAGTGAGTGCTAACACCCTTGAAAATGTTTCTGAAAATATGCTAACATACGTGCACAAGGTAATACACTTGTTGGTTGGCATATTTGAGCAAGGGTGGTGAAGTTTGGGAAGTCGAGGAGGTTACTATGCTGACCCGATGTAGGACTGAACGTTGGACCTACATGTCCGATTAGTAGTGGAGCAGTGGCGCGATCTCGGTCTAGTTGACCGGACGCTAGCGCGAGAAGTGATCAGACGCGCAGACTCTAGGTCCGATCAATGATGACGTATGGTGACATGGTGGCAAAACTGTTGTCACGTAGCGGCAGTGAGGACTGAACTCGGCCGTGAGTCCGGTCATGCTCCCTCGGACGCATCCGAACAAGAAAGTGCGGCTCTAGATGCTCTCTGGAAGTGATCGGACTCCACATTGATGGAGCATCTGGTCATTCCATCGGCACATTAGGTCGCTGGGTTGGCGCCTCAGGCGAGGGCGAGAGCAGATGCTGGGCAGCCACATCCGATCTCGGCGTTGTGCGTCTGACCGTTCATTAATTTGAGCGCATGATCGAGTAGACCGTTGGGATCAGATGGTGCATGTTTGAAGCTGTGACACATGGCAGCAATCCCATGACCGAACATAGGGGCTGAGCGTCCGGTCGATCTAACCTATGCGTCTGGTCACCACGTTGTGAACTGCCCGTGGTGCCCAACAGCTCTAATTTGATGGGATGCCTATATAAGGAGTTTGGTTGGCTCTAGCTCACTCTCTTGGCCATTTGCATTGACATAGCAACCTTGTGAGTTTAGCCAAAGCCCTCCCATTGATCTCCATCATTGATTCATCATCTTTGTGAGATTAGGAGTGAATCCGAGTGCATTGCTTAAGTGATTGCATCTAGAGGCACTTGGTGTTTGTGTTTTACTATGGGATTCGCTTGTTACTCTTAGTGGTTCCACCACCTAGATGGATTGGTGCAGCGAGGATCATCGAGCGGAGGAAGGTGTTTGTCACTGGCTCCGATCATGGTGATTGTGAGGGGTTCTTGACCTTTCCCTGGCGGAGAGCCAAAAGGTACTCTTGTGGATTGCTCGTAGCTTGTGTGATCCTCATCTTGTGTTGGTTGTGAGGCACCCGGTTGTAGGTTTGGCGTGTGATGCCAAGTAGCGTGTGAACCTCCAAGTGAGTGAATCACCACAATGTTGACTAGGTTGCCGGCAAGCAAGTGAACCTCAGAGGAAAAATCATTGTGTCTTGATTGTCTTCTTGGTATTCATTGATTGATCACTTGCCACGATGGTATACCTCTCTACCACTCTCTTGTATGACATTGTTCCTTTACTTGTGTAGAGCTTGTGATAATTGAAACTAGTTAGTGTAGCTCATAGTTGCAGTTCTCTTGCTAGCTTGCTCACCTAGGTGTAAATTAGTGACTAAGCCTTGTTGTGATATACTAGAGATCATAGTTTTTAGAATTGGGTAGGTGGCTTGCAACACAAGTGTAGTGCTAGCGCAAAATTCGCTTCGCCATCATATTTACTAATCACTTACCTTAGTGTTGTTGTAGAATTTTTAATAGGCTATTCACTCCCCCTCTAACCATTAGGACCTTTTAGACCCATCCTGTCCTATCCCTCTTCTAAAGAGCTCATGCCTCTCCTTATATCATGAGGAGGGCATGGTGTATAAGTGGGTTTCAGTTCTAGCATAAGGCTTCTCCGTTGGGTGCTCACCATCCTTCATCTTGGCATCATATAGTACTTATTTGTCATCTAGGACAGGGCTCACAATGTCACAACCACTTCATGACGTTGTTGCCATAGTCTGGCGCTTGACCGTCAGGGGCTACCAGCCGTTGTGTGGCCTTTCCTAGGTGAGCATTCTTGAGGCTTTCTTGGTGCGCAAGGTGCCTACCTTGCTTAGAGGGGATGACGAGCAAGCCCAGAGCCCTCTGCCTTGAAGCCTAGGGAGTTCCGTGTCTTGATGTGTCTCGCCCGTTGCGTGACCCTATAGAGGGAGTGGCCGACAGTGCCTCATGGCTATAGAACAGGCACATGGTGTAGCGTCTCTATGTCTATCAGGCTCTGAGCGCCTGACATGTTCCTATGTCTACTTTTGGTCATGGCTTAGGACCTCGGTTGTTACCCGAGCAAAAGCCTAGGCAGTTGTCGAGTTGGAGGCTAGGTCCAAACTCCCATCATTTAGGAGTCGAGGGATGTGGCCATGCCCCAACAATTGCTGTGGTGGCATGCTTGGGCTCATCCTGACTCCTCTAGATGGTACATGTGAGCGTACCTGATGGGTATATGGCCCCTAAGAAATTCGTAGTCAGTTAGGGGTTCTATCAATTTGTTACCTCCTTGTTGATTTAATATACCCCTGTGTTAGACTCTCACCACTAGGCTTGTGGCAAAAGGCTATGCTCAAATTCAGGGGGTGGACTATGATGAAATCTTTGCTCCTATAGCAAGGTTGGAGACTATGAGACACTACTAGCTCTAACTGCTCAAGGGAAGTGGGAAGTAAGTCACATGGATGTAAAGTCTGCCTTTATGAATGTAGATGTTCAATAGGAAGTCTATGTGCACCAACCACTTGGCTTCACTAATCCTAGATTCCTAGTTCTATAGGCAAGGTACTCATGCTGAAAAAGGCCTTATATGGGCTCAAGCAGGCACCAAGGACCTAGAATGCTAAGCCTGATTAGGAACTAGTAAAGTTGGTCTTCAATAGAAGTGTGGACGAACGTGTTGGGTACAGGCGAGGGACATGTAGTTCACTTCTTCTAGTTTGGGTGTATGTGGATGACCTTATCCTCTGTGGGCCGCATTGCTGAGTTCAAGCAACAGATGGAGAGAAGTTTCAATATGAGTGACCTTGACCTACTAAGCTACTACTTGGGCATGGAAGTGATACAGAAACTAGGTGAAATCACCATTTATCAAAGTGCATATATGTTGAAAAGATTGTGGAAATTTGTGGGGTGAAAGGTTGCAACCCAGTAGATACAAGCAACACATCAAGTTACTACCTCGGAAGCCTGACTCAATTGTGAATGCAACAAAATACAAAAGTGATGTTGGCAATTTGAGGTACTTGGTGAACGCTATGTTAGATTTATTAGGACCCCTTGGTGTAGATCTTCGGGTGATTTCTTTTGACAATGTATAAACTTGGAGAAACCAAGAAAACTTAGAGAGAGAGTAGAGGCCCATACCTTCGGGCTTGGTAGAGGAGGTAGAGGAGGACGAAGTCGCCATGGCAGCGGCGACGCAGTGCAGGGCGGTGGAGTCTATAGGACGATGGCACGGCTGACGGTGCTTCCCATCATTGCAGCGCGCCCGTGATCGGATGGGGCCTTCTAGGGTTTGTCGGTGGGTTAGTGGCGGTGTTGAACCTTGTTTCACCATGCCCTCGGCCGCCACCTTTCTCTTTTATAGCGCTGTGTGATAGGGGCCCACCGACCAAGAGTCGGTTGAGTGCCTCCGATCAGGACGCGGTCAAGGGGTCTGACTCGATCGTTGGATCGAGTCGGATGAGATCAATTCTAACATTCTCCCCCTTGATCTCATCTTATACTTTAAGCTTAGTCTTAAACTTAGAATACTTTACTTGGCATCCATTTCATTACAGATTAATAGTCCACACTAACAGATTAGCAGGATACAATACACCTTTCTATTTTGAAACATATCTTTAACTTATTCTAGGCTCTTACTATCCAGAAATCATAGGCTTTCCCATAAACCTATGTCGACTGTGCGTTCTCTGAACGCACTGGGTGGTAAGCCTTTGGTAAGCGGATCTGCAAGTGCTTGCTCGATACTTATACGCTCAATGCTTTCAAAATGATTTTGGATTTTCTCCTTTACAACATATAACTTAATCTCAATGTGTTTGGCAGCACACTTGAGCTATTGTTATAGGAGTGAATTACTTTAAATGGTTATTGTTGTTGTCTACCATTGTTAATTCCAGGTAAAAATTCCCTTAATCACTTTTGCCTGTCCCTGAAGCCTAATAACAAACTATACTGTGGGTATCCATCATTGATGATACCATAACTATTTCATTGGAGCTTTTCCACAATAAAACTCCAACTGCGAGTGTTAGTAAGTACTATGGATTTCACTACATATCTCGCCAAAGTTAAACACTTGTACCCACGACTATTTGAGAGTACTTGTTCTTTCTTACTCAGCATGAGGCCTATAATACTTTATAAATTGCAAGACATTCTTAACTCCATTCTAGTGATCTATATCTAGACTAGACTTCTGCCAAAACATCCCGGATATGTGAGCTACATCAGGGTAAGTTCTTACTTGTGCACTCATTAAGCTTCCAACAGCTGAAGCATATGGAACCATGTTCATTTGATTGATCTCATATTGGTTCCTGAAACACGAAAAGTTCCCAAATCTATTACCCTTGACTATAGGAGCAGGCATTGCTTTACTCTCATGCATACTTTATTTCTTTAAAATATTTTCTAAGTATGCCTTTGCGATAGTCCTAATACCCTTTTTTCTATCTCGGTGAATTTCAATTACAAGAACCAATGACGTTTTACCAAGATCATTCATATTGAAACTTGAGGACAAGAACTTCTTCTTCTCCAATGGCAGATTAACATCACTACTACTGAGTAGGATGTCATCTATACATAGGATGTGGAAAATGAAATTTTCATTCTTGAACTTTGCATAAACCCTATTGCCCTTCTCATTCTCTTTAAAGTTTAAACCCAAATTTTATAATTGTTTCTTTAACTTTAAATACTACTGTCTAGAGGCTTGTTTTAACCCATAAATGGATTTCTACGGGCGGCATCCCATACGTTCTTTTCCTTCTATGACAAAACCTTTGGGTTGTGCCATGTAAACGTTTTCATACAAATCTCCGTTGAGGAATGTCGTCTTTACATCCATCTAATGTAACTCTAAATCGTCATGTGCCACTAACGCCACTATGATTCTAAAAGAATCCTTGCATGAGACTGGAGAAAAAAACTCTCATTGTATTGTGTAAAGCCTTTTGCTACAAGTCATGTGCCATTATATTTTTTCTTGTAGACCTATTTACAGCCTACTGTTTTGGCTCCATTAGAAATTTCTTCTAAGTCCTAAACATCGTTGGTATTCATCGATTTTATTTCATCTTCCATAGCTTCTTGCCATTTAGATGAGCGAGAGCTTCTCATGGCTTCTTTGAGACCTTTTGAGGCCTCAGCTACTGGCACATCTTTCATATGGGGCTGTTGTTGCTCTTCATTGCCAAGAGACAATTGATTCTACAGGCTCCTGTATTACAAGATCCCTATTTACAATATTCATCTTCTTTAAAGAGCTAACAACAAGTGTTGTATAAGTCATACATCATCAATATGTATTGAGAAATTTATTGCTCTTGAATCACTAGAGTGGGCACGCAGTCCCACTTCTCTTCAAGTCTTAGGTCTACATACCATGCTCTCCCAGATTATCCCATTTTCTGTAAAGATAGTGTATCTTCAAATTTCTTATTTGGGTTTAATCTGTTAAAATCTCATATGGCGTTTTAAACACCACCTTAATATCTTTGAGGCTCGTCCGGTATGAATTCTGGCTGACTACGCTATCTTCTTATCGGAACTGTAAAAGGTCCAGGAATTTAGCTATTTTTCTACTTAGGGGTATTGTTATTATGGTCGTTGTACTCCTCCGATGGTCACATTCATCTTAATTGATCTTTATCTCACTCTTAATTGATCTCACAATTCTTCCCCTCAAAATATGGCATAAACTTTACTGTCATAATTTTGAAAGCCATTAAGAACTCCTATGAACGAGGAGACACTTACGACTTACTTCATTCACATAATTATGCAAACAAAGTTATTTCTTAATTCATATTGGAGTACACTTTCCTCATTCCACTTCAAGAACTCAACAAAGTCCTTTATTAGCAGTACTTCTACAAGTCATGCTTGCATATTTTTCTTATCTTTTGGTTCGTTTGCAACTTCCTTTTGTCCTTAAACTTATTTCATGTCAAAATGATACTACAAGGATTTAAATTGTTCATTTTCTAATTAATGTGCTCAGCTCAGTTGATAGATTCAACCTATCAAGCCTTAATCTTTCCCTTTCCTTTGGATCCACATCTAATGACTCCATCTTAGTGGCCATATTATACATTCAAAATGTGCATTCCACCAATACTAGAATACTCCACAGCGAGCTACTCCGTTAGAGTGCTCGCATACGTTCCGCATATGTTTGTAAAGAGTCAGTTAACCGACCCTCCACCTTCTTAAGATTTAGCATTGGTGTGATTTTGGGATTGCTCCCCTTAAGGCCCTCAACCCATTGAGTGCTTAATGACCATGACACAATACAAATGCACGGTCAATACTAGGATAGCATAAGGGCTACCCTAAACTTCTCTCGCTGTGCGGGATACACAAAAAACACATGAGTCATCACAAACTTCTCCCGCTATGCAGGATTTGAATAGCATGAGTACTATGCCAAAACTTCTCCTGCCATGCGGGATAATTCCCTCTAAGGGACATAAATACCAAAATTAGCTCTCAGGACATAGAAAGTGTTTGAACATTCAATACATCAAATTTAGAAATAAATCCGAATACTCTATAACACACATGCTTAATCCAATGTTGGTCAAATTAGACAAGCATGTTACTTATTGCAAATCTTATGATAATGATTGAAGATATATATACTATTTACAATAATGAAAACTTGGTCATGACGACCAAAAACATTCACTTATACTTCATTTTTCGATTAAATCTTCCAGTTGGCTCTAATTTAATCAGAAAATTAATAAACTAACAATAGCGGAAACTTTTGGTGCAAGAAAAAGTGAATTCATTTTGGCCCAAAATAGTCCAAAACTGGCTTAACTCAAGCCTTTTCATTCACATAGCCCAGCATTACAGCCCGTAGGCATGCAGCCGAGTAATCTCAATCGTTGATCAATGGTTGTCTGTCTTTTCCTTATGGGCAAATGCCTTAATTTAACGTTGGTCAAAATTAAAAAATACAACATTCTTCTATATTAATTCTATATCACCGTTGGGTAGAAACATAATTAATGTATAGAAAAAACTCATGAATAAACTTATAATATTGTTATCACCAACACCGGTCAAAAAAATAATAATATCATAATTTAACTTAAACATATATCACTACTCCTCAAATTAAATTTTCTTGTCGGTTCCAATTTAATTAGAGGATTTAACATGAACATAGCAGCGAAAACTAGAAATAATCTACTTTGAGAAGCTTTTCTTTCTCCTTATCTACTCTCTGAAAATTGAGCACCTTGGTGCAAAGTTTATCAGAGATTTAAACTTCAAACTTAAACTCATAAATAAAATTATAACATTGTTGCCATCAACGTTGGTCAGAAAAATAATAATACCATAATTTAACTTAAACAAATATGACTACTCCTCTAATTAAATTTTCCCGTTGGTTCCAATTTAATTAGAGGATTAAATGCTAACATAGCAGCGGAAACAAGAAAAATAAATTTAATCTACTTTTCAGAAGTATGTCTTGGTCATTATCTACTCTCTGAAAAAATTATCCCGTTGGTTTAAATTTTGACAGAGATTTAATCTTCAACCTTTGAGTGAAATTCATTAAATAAATTAGAAATTGCTTCTAAAAATTCAAAAAACTTAAACACAAAAAGTAGTGCATTGCAGCCCCATCCTGGAAAATTGGATCGCGGCCCATGCGCGCTGTGCGAGCTCCCACGCGCCTAGGTATGCAGACCGGCCCAACAGCGAGAACGGCCAGCTAGTCCACTTGCGCGCGCACCCCACGCTCCCCCGCGCCCAGGCCGCAACCTGGGCCTGGGCCAGGAAACCCTTCGCCCGTCTAGGCTGTAAGCTGGCCTGGTTATCGCCACCCGTCCATCGCGATCGGACGGCCATCCGCCGTTCTCGCGGTGACAAAACCGGCGATCGGCCGGCCCTACCCCAAACCCTAGACATTTTCGTTCCCCTCCCCTTGTTTCATCGAGCGGTGGCCGCCCACAGCAACCAAAGGAGGAAGATGGCGCCACCACGGGCCACTCACCGACGGGAACGCCCACGAGAGGGTGAGCGCGCCGCCGTCGAGTGGCCTCGCGACGGTGCCCGAAGCTCGCATGTCACGGCGGACCGGCTCCCTTCCCGTGCGCCGGTGAGACGGCGGTTCGGAGAAACTTCCCGCATGCCGGCGAGGCGGCAGTGGCGGGTTTTCTTCCCACGCGTCGGCAAGGCGGCGGTAGTGGTGTGGCGAGTTCAAGGTGAGCCCGCCCGTTTCTATTCTTCTTTGCTAGGGTTAATCCTCTTCTTCTATTTGCTTCTCTTTTCTACCCAACTTGATCTACATTCTAACCTGGCTTTGATACCATTGTTAGATTTATTAGGACCACTAGGTGCAGATCTTCGAGTGATTTCTTTTGATAGTGTATAAACATGGAGAAACCAAGAAAACTTAGAGAAAGAGAGAGTAGAGGCCCATACCTTCGGGTGTGTTAGCAATGGTGTGGTGGATGTTGATCATGTGGGCTCTGATGGGCAACTGGCAGATATCCTAACGAAGGTGCTCGGGAGGATCATGTTCGTTGAGATGAGACGACAGCTAGGCGTCATCGAGGTTTGACAAGATTAAGGGGGTGAAATGTTGCATTTGCATCTTGTAATCGTGTCAAACAATGTACCAGTGTATAGTTGCATTAGTTAGTTAGTTTGGTTTGTCACAAACATGTTTGCAATTGCGTAGAATCGTGGGCAGGACGGAGACTCCACATCCTTCGCCATGACCATATCCATAGGGCCAGCCTCTGCCATGAATACCCAAGATTTTTATACATGTACCGCCTATAATTTAATAAGACAAAAACACACGAATCAATCAGCGGCCCAGTAGCCCACAAGAAACAGCCCAAACAGCCTTTGCGTAGCTTCCTTCGGCACATCACGACTCGAGTACTGCGTGCGTACATACGACTCCACCTCATGACTCCCGTCACAAGCCCGCGGCGGCAGTGCGCCGAGACATCTGCATCCGGAAGTTGCTGCTGCACCGAGACAGCGGCGCCCGGTGGCCAGCAGCGCATCGCAGACTGCAGCGTCCGGCTGTCGTTGGTGCTTTGGTGGCGGGCGTTGAAGCCTTGAAGGCCTCCAGGCACCACCGCACTGGTAAAAATTTCAGTTTCTCTTCTAATTTAGAACGAATCACAATCTTAATTGATAAAACTGAGAGTGAAACACTGTGTGTTTGCTAAAATGTTTTTGGCAATTCTTGTAAAAAGATGAGAATCTTCGTATAAAATGTTATGGTGTTATTACACTTTGATTATTGTTATTGACCTATGGTCCAATATTTTGTATATTTGTATTTCAATTTTTTTTACATGGAATATCCTGCTGTAAAATTCTGGCTCCGCCACTGGCATGCACGCCGTCCATATCGCACGGGCGTCCCTGAAAGAAGGCGCATCGTGCAGCTGCGCGTCGAGGCGGGTGATGCGAATCTGAGCCCGTGTTAAAGACTAAGCAATGCATCGGAAAAAGCTGCGATGACGTTCGTAGTGAAAAACTATCTTCTCTCGCGTGTATGTGTCTGCGTTCAGCGCGCTCACACGTCAAGTTTCTCTCCTTCCCTGAGTTTGCCGACGGCACGTTCCAGAGGTCGGTGGTCACCGCCGGCCAACAGCACGGCGGCTGGATCTCCAGGGGTCCGCTGGTGTTGCCCATGAGGAACAACGTGGGGTAATCCTATGCTTGTCACTTGAGGTACTAAATGATACGGTATGCTTATTCATCTGCCAGAAACGTGAAAGACTTGCAATATATAAACCCACACGGGCACACATCGTTTTGCTAGATAGTATAGGTCACTACGTAAAAAACGATTTTTTTAAGTAACGGGACGAATTTTTGTAGGGACGGCTAATGATGAAGCCGTCCCTATAGTAACGTGCTCAGAAGCCCAGACACCAGTCGTCCCTACAAATGGAACAGCAGGGCCCTACAAATGGGTTTGGTTTGTAGAGGCGGCTCACTCACCAGCCGCCCCCAGCATTGCTATTTGTAGGGACGGCTGGTGATTGAGCTGCCCCTACAAATGCCCCCGTATAAATACCTCCGATTTGTAGGGACGGTTGGTGAGTCGCATCTACAAATGACCCACATATAATACAACTGTAGCACATTCTTCTCCTCGGGTCACTCACTCCAACCCATAAAAGAAAGGTGGGGAGGCCTTGGGCACATCCCAAAAATTGCTCTACTAAGGGGGAAAGGTTTTGGTCTTAAATCCTTTGGTGGAGAGGTTGTAGAAGGTAAGAAAATACTATTCCACACTTTTTTTTGAAGTTTTAATGATTGGTTAGTGAGTCATTAAAATTTTGTTTTTCTCTCTCTTCTATGATGCTTGAGCTACTTATGAAGTAAATTAGACCCAAGTTTTAAATGTACTAGGGTAAATTAGGGAGGGGAACAAGATCATACCCTTATTTGGTCCATGTTTCTTGATTTTAGTGAACAATTAGTTAGTTTTATGCATGTTTCATGTGCATGTAGATCTAAATCTAGGATTTTGTTTTTTTATTAATTTCATTTTTGTAAATTTATGTTTGATAAAATTGGAATATGGTTTGTATGAAAGATATTGGGTAAAGTATAATTGTTGCTAATTGTTGTCTTTGAAATTATTTATTGTAATCAATAAACATGTATTTTAATTATTTATGGATAAATGGGCCATTAATTAATTTTTCTCTACCATGGTGTGTTTGTATGCTTCATGTAATTATATTAGATTTATATTCATATATATCTAAAGTATATACAATTATTCTCAAGTAATTATTAATTTGATTCATTTTTATATATATCTGAATAAGTAGTCCTTTAATGTTTGTTTCGTTGTTGTTGTAAAAGATGGAGTACAGGAACTCTTGGATGTATGGTTCGTTAAGGTTCAAGGCAGGTTTCCGTGAAGAGGTGAATAAATTTACTGAAGCCGCAAAGAAGCATGCAACGACATTGAAAGAGAATAAAGATACAATTATTTATCCCTATAAAGATTGCAAGAGTCGTATGGCATGGATAGATGTGACTATCATCAGATCACATTTAATTATGCGAGGATTTATTGAGGACTATACAGTGTGGATTCATCATGGTGAAACGGTTATTGTTAACGATGAGGATGAGGAATACAACAACGAAACCATAGAATCCCTGTCCCAATATTCAGCAGAGCTTGATGCACGAATGGATTTTGAATTTGGCAATGAACAAGGTGGTGATGCTGGTGGTTAGGATGGTAACGACGAAGGTGGTGCCAATAATGATGGTGGAGCACGTGTCGGGAATGAAGATGATTTGGAGGACATGATTCGAGCCCTTGGACCAGAGATTTTACTAAATAGCCCAAAAGGTCTAGAAAATTTGAAAAGAGTGACAAAAGCATCAAAGGAGACTATGTATGGTGTTGAAAAGGGCTATCTGACACATTGGACATTGCTACGTTTTGTGCTTGAGCTGCTCATCCTAAAGGCTAAGTACGGCTGGTCAGACTGTAGTTTCAATGATCTATTGCATCTCCTGTCATGGGTGCTGTCACAACCAAACTCAGTTCCTGCCAACACATACCAAGCGAAGAAGGTCATAAGTCCATTGACAATGGGGGTTGAAAAAATCCATGCATGCCCCAACCACTGTATACTTTTTCATGGTGAAACATTCAAGTCACTGGATAAATGTCCCAGGTGTGGGACCAGCCGGTACAAGAACAATGACCTTTACGGTGGGGACGAAGCCTCCATGGGGAAAAAGAGAAATAAGAAAGGTACAAAAAAGGTGGTACAAGAATCTTAGCCCCCGAGGACACTCCATTAGGCAACGATGCAAAGCAAAGAAGAATTCCTGCCTTGGTAATGTGGTACTTGTCAGTGACCGACCGCTTGAGACGTATCTTCCTAAACCCTAAAGAAGCCGCACTCATGACATGGTGGGATGATAAGTGCAAGGTGAATGATGATAAGATTGCACACCTGGCTAATTGTAGTCAGTGGCAAAGGTTTGATGAGAAGCACAAAGAATTCAGCGGTGACCCAAGGAATGTACGGTTTGGCTTGAGCACCGATGGAATGAATCCCTTTATTGAGAGGATGAGCGACCACAGCACTTGGCCAGTGATCTTGACCATGTACAACATCCCAACAAGGTTGTGTCAGAAGAGAAAGTACCTTCTCCTCACTATTTTTATTTCTGGCCCTAAACAACTAGGCATTGATATAGACGTGTTCCTCGAGCCTTTGATGCAAGAAATGGAGAGGCTATGAAGGCATGGGGAGCAGATGTACGATGCGTTTCGAAAGGAGGACTTCATATGTAGAGCAATAATATTTGTTACTACCAATGATTACCCCACGCTGTTTGCTTTGTTTGGACAGATCAAAGAGAAGATGGGATACTTGGTTTGCTTGGATGGTACTACATGGGTGTACCTAGATGCATCCAAGAAGATAGTTTACCTAAGGAACCGCCGCTTCTTAAAGACAAGTCACAAGTATCATAGCAACTTGTTCTTTAGATTTTATGACAACGCCCCGGAGATTGAACCCCCTCCGAAGAGATGTCATAATGGAGAACACGTGTATAAAATGGTGAAAAACATACGCGTCATCTATGGAAAAAAGAATTCGGATGGGACGAATAGAGATAGAAGCACACCTCCTGTTGAAGACATGCCTTTCAAGAAACAATTGATCTTCTTTCAGTATTTGCCTTATTGGCCAGACTTGGAGGTCCCCCATGCCATTGATGCTATACACATGCAGAAGAATGTCTTTGAGAGTCTCATTGCTACCTTGATGGACATAGGCAAGTCAAAGGATGGTCTGAAAGCACGGAAAGACATGGTGCAGCTAAACATGATGCCACAGCTTCACCCGGTACCTGAGGCTAATGGAAAATATACTCTGCTCGCGGCGTGCTTCAACCCAACACCAGATGAGAAGAGAGCTATATGCACTTTCCTGAGGGGGGTCAAAGTCCCGACTGGGTTTTTAGCAAATATGAAGAAGCTAGTGTCAATGAAGGACTTGTCAATAACACACTACAAGGCTCACGATTGCTATGTGATGCTGACATTGTTTCTACCTATTGCAATCAAGGCTATAAAGCCAGAGTTCTTGAAAATGTCCATCATCCACATGTGCTACTTCTTTTCAAAGATCTCACAGAAGACAATTGGCAAGCAAGAGCTGAGTGACCTACATGAATCTACGGTGGAGACACAAAACCAACTAGAGATGTGTTTACCTCCTACTTTTTTTGATATAATTTCACATCTCATGATTCACATGGTTCATCAGATATAGGCGTTGGGCCCTTGCTACTTGCATGAAATGTGGTCCTACGAGCGGTTCATGTCAGTTCTAAGTCGATACGTGCATAATCGAGCATACCCAGAGGGCTCCATGATAGAGGGTTATAGTACTAAAGAAGTCATCGAGTGCTATCAAGAGTACCTAAAAGTACAGAAAGAGATTGGTAAACTCGATTCTCATCACAAGGGTAGGCTGGCTAGGAAGGGCACCAGTGGTAGAAAAGTGTTCATCGACCATGATTATAAAGAGGTGAGTCGGGCGTATTACAGTGTCTTACAGAGTACACAACTGATGCAACTGTACATTGATGAACACTTGGCTATCATTATGGCGGAGAGAAATGGTCGTTCGGATCATTGGGTCATGAAACAATACAAGCAACGACTAACTACATGGTTGAAGGACCAAAACATACCACCTGGAGAAACCATAGACTCTATTACCATCAGTAGGTTGGCGGAGGGGCCATCGAGACAAGTGACATCTTGGAATGCTTATGACATCAATGGGTATACGTACTATACCCACGCAAAGGATAGTAAATATGTGAACCAAAATAGCGGCGATCGAATAGAGGTTCTCGATGGATTGGGGTAAAAGATCCAATACTTTGGCATCATTGAAGAGATATGGAACTTGACTATGGAAGGGACATAACGGTGGCCCTATTTTGATGCCGCTGGATCAAACAACACCAACTGAACAAGATCGGATTGAGAGTCCTGGACCTCAAGAATCTAGGCTACCAAGATGACCCTTGGGTGCTCGCTTCACGTGTCGCACAAGTTTTCTATATGTCTGACCCACAAAGTAACCTCCCCCCAAAGAAGAAGACAAAGCACATGGTTGCCTCTGGGAAACAGCACATTATTAGAGTTGATGGTGTGGACGATGTTGAAGCTTACAATAACTACGATGAGATGCCGCTATTCATAGACTTTCCTAAAAAGATTAGTGTTGTGGAAAAGAACTTACCCAAAGACAAACTGCCATGGAAACGAAAAGGTATCAAGGGGAAAGTCGTTACAGCGGGCCAGCTAGTTGTTGAACGTGGAGTGTTTATGTAAGTGTGTGTTTGTAAGACTTTATTTATGCATGCGTGTGAGACTATATATTTATGTATGTGTGTAAAACTATATATTTTTGTATATGTATGAGACTATATTTATGCATGTGTGTGAGACTACCCTTTGCAACATCCAGATGAATCTATTTGAACATCCACTCTATTACAACTAAAACTTTATGAAATCACTTAACACTTTATAAAATGAAGAAATGACCAAAATAAAAGTAGGAGATCCTGACGAGTTATACAACTTTTATATTCATCACCTTTACAGCTAAAATCATTTAGTGTTTGAAAATCAGGTTTGATGCTGTCATTTTCTAAAATTCAAAATTTGAATTGTTTAAAATTAGTGACAAAGATAGATGACTAGATTAAAATGATAGAGCATGATTTTAGAAAATTTTAGGAGAAAAACTATCACATTTAGAGTTAGTATGAGGAAGAAAAACTAATTACAAGTTTCAATCAAATATTAAAAAGAGAAATCACACTTGTTCATCATTGATCATCATGAACAGTTGTGATTTTTCTTTTTAATCTCTGGGTAAAATTTATAACTAGTCTTTCTCCCTCATACTAACTCCAAATGTGATGATTTTTTTCCTAAAATTTTCTAAAATCTTGTCCTATCAAGTTAGTGTGTTGATTTGGTCATTCTTCTCATTTGACAAAGTTTGAGCACTTTAAATTTTTAAATTTAAAAAAATGACAAGTTCTAACAAGATTTTCAACCATTAATTGATTTTAGCTAAAAAATGATGAATACTAAAGTTGTATAACTCATCAAGATCTACAACTTTTATTTTGATCATTTCTTCATCTGACAAAGTGATAGTAAATATTATTCATAAATCAATATGTTTCTTGTATAGTTCATGAAGCTATGAGTCATATGTGAATTTGTGAACAATGTTTACAAATACTTTGTCACATGAAGTGACCAAAATAAAAGTTGTAGATAATGATGAGTTCAACAACTTTTATGTTCATGACTTTTATTGTTGAAATCATTTAAGGTTTCAAAATCTTGTTTGAAGTTGTCATTTATTGAAATTCAAAATTTCAACTATTCAAATTTGGTCAAATGAAAATATGATCAAAATAAAAGTTGTACATATTGATGAGTTCTACAACTTTGGAATTCATGAGTTTTTCATCTCAAATCATTTACTCAATCAAAATATTGTTTCAAGTTGAAATTATTTGAATTTCAAATTTTGAATCATTCAAACAAAGTCACATGACAAGATGACTAAAATAAAAGTTGTACATGTTGATGAGTTATACAACTTTTATGTTTACAACATTTTTATTTTATTTCGTTTAATATCATAAAATTATAGTCGAAGTTTGAAAATTAAAATTTTAAATTTTTGTTTTTTTGTTTTCTATATTGTTTTGACTACAATTGTTTTTATATATATTTCTGTATATATAGAATAATACAAAATATTATATTTGTGCATATATACAATTGTTTTTATATTACTTTGTGTTTTTGTGATATAAAAAATACAGAATTAATAATTTAAAAAAATAGAAAATATTTGTAGGGGCGGTTGGATCAGGAACCGCCCCTACAAATGTATTTGTAGGGGCGGCAGGATTAGGAACCGCCTCTAGAAATTGCCCTGAGTATAAATATAAGGCGCACGGATGTTAACATATTGGGCGCTCTCTTCTTCCTCCGACGCCGTCAGGCTGCCCACTTTTTCCCCGGTGCCCCACCGACGCCGCCTCCCGGACCTGTCCCGATGCCCGCGCACCCTCTCCGCACCCTCGGACCTCTCCCGGTGCCCGCGCCCCCTCCCCGCACCCGCGCGCCCCATCTCCACGGTGGCTAGGGTTTTAGAGCCCCCGGCTGGCGGTGCTAGGGTTTCCAACCTTGAGGTGCTGCGGACCTGCTCCACGCCCTCCCGTGGCCTAGGTGCGTCGTTGTTCGTGCTCCCTCCCGCGGCGAGCGGCCACACCTCCAACGGCGGGCGGCCTCCGCGCACCTCCTCCAGCGTCTGCACTCCTTCCCGTGCTCTCTAGCATCCGCGCACCTCCACCGGC
Organism: Miscanthus floridulus; assembly: GCF_019320115.1. Lineage (NCBI taxonomy): Eukaryota > Viridiplantae > Streptophyta > Magnoliopsida > Poales > Poaceae > Miscanthus > Miscanthus floridulus. The sequence continues at coordinate 11,524,443 of NC_089583.1, read as the reverse complement.
GTCCGCACTTCTTCCCGTGCTCTCTGGCGTCCGCGCACCTCCACCGGCGTTCGCGCTCCTCCACAGCTTCCCCTACACCTGACAGGTAATTCGGATCCACCTTGAGTTAATTTGGCTTTTGTGTTAATCAACCTTTGTTGGCTCTGTGATAGTTTATTTATTTACTTAAAAGCAAATTCGGTGTGGTGTTTGGTTCCAGTGCAAGCGGAAATGCCCTTGTGATTGTTGCTTTTCTCAAGTCCTATAGATATAGATCGACTAAGACTGGTGACTTAGTTTTTGTAGGATCCTGTTTTTCTGATGATTGATGCATGTGTCATGCGTGTTTTCAGTTTTAGTGACATAATTGTACTGTCTGAGAGGCTGAATGTAAATAATCCAATTTCAGACTTTTAAGATAGCACATAAGTTTATCGGAGTACATCTTTTAGTCAATTTCAGACTGTTTTATTTAGATATTACAGTAGCTTGCTGCGTCCCATATTATGCCCTGTTCTATTTTTTCTGAGTGGCTTACTTTTAACTTAGCATGCCTAATATGAACTTTCGACCCTAGCTTGATGCTGCTTGTGATGTAGCCCTAACTTGATGCTGCTTATGATGCAACCCTAGCTCGATTTGATATTGATTTGATAATTTAAACTGAGCAGATGCCACTGCTAATGATTTGATAATTTCAACTGAGCATATATGTCACTTTCGATTTTGTTCCCATTGTCGATTTTGATCCCATTGAGCATATGCCAATGATTTGTTCCCACTGTCTTTGATATATTGTTGTTTGTTACCTGAGCACATACTACTGATGCTTGCTTCCTGTGATGCCAAATTAATTTGAATTGAGCACATGATGGCTTCTACTGAATTGAGCACATGTTAGCACTCTCTGTCTCAAATATTTTGAATTGATGGCTTCTACTGAATTGAGCACATGTTAGCACTTTCTGTCTCAAATATTTTGAGTTGAGCAAATACTACTGTTGCCTGTGATGTTCTCCTCTCTATTGTGGGGTTATGCAGCTTGTGAACTACTACTAGCTAGTCCTTTACTCTTCTCTCTACTTTGTACTACTAAGTGCTGTTCCTGCTGCTCTTCTCTCATTTTTCTACTCTCTGCAAATTTAAAATGCCTGAGGTGGTGTCCGCTTGATGTGCTTGCTTGCCCACTACTTACTGAATTTTTAGACTCTACTTAACTACTGTTGCTGCTATATCTCTACCTCACTCTGTTGACTCTACTTAACTACTGCTGCTGCTTACTAATTTTTTACTCTTCTCTCTCATTTTTTGACTCTGTACTATGTTTCTACCTCTTTTGTGGTCTTCTAACTCTACTCTACTGAACTACTACTACTCTACTTGCTACTGAACTACTACTACTCTACTTGCTACTGCTAGCTACAACTCTACTCACTTCCATATACTACTAAGTGGCTGCTACTAAGTGGCTCACTTCTACTACTCTATCTACGACTACTACTAGCTGCTACACTTCTCTACTCCTTCTCTACTCTACTCCTCCTACTCTAATCCATTATTTACCACATCTAAGTTACTAGATTTTGATCTGCAGGGGTCTTTCAACCATGTGGCAGCAGTCAACTCCTATCCTCTATGTTTGGGGAGCAGCAACTGCTTTTTTTACACCTTTTCCTCTCTATGTTTGTTAAGCAGCTGTTGCTTTTTTTGCCAAATCTCCCCTCTCCTCTCCTCTCCTTTGTTTTGCCGATGATGAAATTGTCTAAGTCCATATATTATATGGAATATGAGATGACGATCAAGAACTTGTGAGGAACTTGGCATCATTAGCAGCCGCCCCTACATTACCTTCTCCTCTCTTCTCTGTTATAATGCCTTGATGCTCCAAGTTCAAGATCAGATGATGATTGACATGTTTCTGAGGCCTCTACTACTACTACTTCTTATTTTTTTATATATTGTTGTTTTATAGGACTACTTTGGTTTATAGACCTTTTTTATTTCTTATACCTTCTCACGTATCTAAAGCACACTTTCTTGTATCTATTAGAACAAAGCGTGAAATAATATCATGGACACCAGATAGTGTAGCCCGATGCCCCAAGCATGATGAGCAGCCAACCTATGAGGAGCAAGCACTAGAGGACCAGCTTACTCAGGAACAGTTCGATAACAAGGTAGAAAAGGATCTAGAAGTGATGCTTACTTAGGAGCAGTGTGATGAGGAGGAAGGGGGAGCAGAAGGAAGAGCATGAGAGGCTGCTGAAGGTGAAGAAGTTGATGATGATGAGAAGGACTCAGAAGAGGGATATGTAAGTTCTGAGGATCCTTTCCCATGTGAAGCCAGAAGGAGGCCAACGGAGGAAGATTTGGACAAGGATTTTGACCCAAACGAGGAGGTAGGGAAAAAGCCTTATCTTGTAAATTTTGCTAAAGCTTCGGCTGTGTTACCTCTGCTAACACTTTGACCTATCATATATATAGGTCCCTCCTAAATCTCAGAAAAGACGACATCGATGTCCATGACATCTCGCTGGACAAGACGGAGTAGAGAAAAGGAGAGCAGAGAAAATAGCCACAGAGACAGATCATGATGCCTCTGCTCCACAACCTTAGGACACAACCACGACTACCAAGCCTAAGAGGAAATGAGGGGATAGAAAAGGAAATCTATATCCAGATAAGGCATGCTATGTGATAACGGAGGTCGGGCCAGCAGGGGAGATCTTTGAGCCGAAGGAATTAAGAGGACGATTCCGTAATGAGGTTGGGGCCCTAGTAAGAGATAAATTGAACCCAGCAATCCCTAACTAGAAAGAGGTACTAGAGAACAAAAAGAATACACTATAGGATAGGGAGCCGAAGCTCAATTTTAGATTTTCGGAGGGTAAGCAAGAACTGGTAAAAAATGCTTTTAGGATGATGGGAGAGTCGTTCCAACGTTGGAGGTCAGAGCTCAACACGAAGTATATCCAAAAGGGGTTAACTCCCTTCAACGAGTTTGGCAAAATAACTCCTAGTCAACGGGAGGAGCTCATGGCTCAAAATACTTCACCAGAGGCATTAGAGCTCAGTGCACGTAACACCGAGCTGGCGAAGAGGAACAAACACCACCATCATCTAGGCCCCGGTGGCTACTATGCCAAGGAAGAGCAGTTTAGGAAGATGGATGAAGAGGCCATAGCTGCTAGGAATATCGATGTGACAAATTTGAAGGTACGCTCAAGGAATTGGATATATGCGAGGAGTATAGAATCATTCGGCGGTAATCTTAAGTTTGATAAGTCGGAGACCCAAGAGGCAGTATCAAGGATACTGAAATATGCTGAAGACAAGGAGAGGGGCTCATTCAATCCTTCTAGAGAGAGGGATGAGCTTAGCCTTGGCTTGGGAAACAAGGAGCACACAGGCCGCACCAGGGGCTAGGGAAAAGGACGACCTGGAAGCAAGGATTAGAAGAGGATAGGCACATGTACAAGAAATATGGCAGAGACTGGGAGACTAATCTTGAGCTCCAAGTGAAGGCTCTAGTTGCAAAGACGCTGGAGGAGCAAGGACTATCTACGGAGCCATGGATATTAGTGACGCCGCTGGGAGAACTATCATTAGTTGGTAGCCCTCCAAAAGTTCCTAGCAGTCAAGATTCCACTGCAGCCACAACCCCCGTCGATCGCATATGGGAACTAACTAGTTGTACCTTGGTGTTTCTCAGCGGACAGCAAAACACTGTGATGGAGGTGGCAACGGGTGTGGCACATCCTCCCGGTGGCTTACACAACAATAATAAGATACCATCGAACTACACTAGGGTCAAGGTGCATACCGTGAAGCGTGAGTTCATGCAGTGGAGGATAGACTATGCAACTCCTGAGGGGCTAGTGTTACTCGAAGATGTTATGCTACAGTTCATCCTCTGGCACAAATAAGACATTATATTGACTGCTTCTTCTCCACCTCCCCCTCTCCCAAATTTGGAGCGAGTTGTTGAGGTCGGGGAGATATTTTCACCGTCTCGTGACCACCACATTCCTGAAATGCCACATTCTTCCCTGCCTCCTAGCGAGCATGTGCCTGATGAGATGCCACAACCTTCTCCAGCTCATACTGAGCAAGTGCATGATGAGATGCCATAGTCTTCTCAACAAGCACAGCCAATACATGAACAACGAGTGCCTCCTAAAGAAGGTGATGCACAAGAAGATGAGGACGTGCTTGAATGAGAACGTTGAACGAAGCATCAAATCACCATAAGGCCAGTTTATGTTCCGATGAAAGATGTTTCGTCGGTGTCCAAGTGGTATTCCCATGACCAGTTGAAGCCTGAGAACCAAGTTAAAAAAGTCCCATCACGGGGTTCTAAGGAGGCCATCACTAGCAAACTCCACCAAATTACAAAGTAGTATCCAAATATTGATGCCATCAAATGGTTAAAGGATTGCCCGAAAACATATGAAAGAGGCAAACCCTTCCTACCAAACCGGGACATCTAGCGCCTACCACTTGGAATGAGAAGGTTCCATGATTGGTACTTGCATGTTCTCCCAACGAGCATAGACCTCATACAAGCATGCTTCCCCACCGGCACATTTGGAAGCCCAGCTAGGAAAATTGTCTTTGACTTCAATGACATACAGACATGCTTTCACCTGGGAGCAATGGAGATGAATCTAATTCGCATGTGGTGCCTATAAGTCCTTGTCCTCCCGATATGATATGAATGTAATCTTTGAATTTTGTTGTAACTAACTGAAAGGATCAAGATGCCCAAGAGGGGGGGATGAATTGGGCTAATTCTAAATTTCTTTCAATAATTAAATCCTACGGTTAGCCCAATTAACCCCTTATGCCTAGAAAGTGTTTCTAATATTCTACCGCACAAAAAGTCTTGCAACCTAAGTTCCAATCCTACTCTAGCATGGCAATTCTATGGATGTAAAGACAAGTATTGAATTGCTCGAAGTAAATGCTCAAAGTAAATGCTCAAAGTAAAGAGAGAAGGAGGAACACGGCGATGTTTTGTCGAGATATCGGAGAGTCGCCACTCCCCACTAGTCCTCATTGGAGCACCTGCGCAAGGGTGTAGCTCCCCCTTGATCCATGCAAGGATCAAGTGCTCTCTATGGGTTGATTCTTTGACACTCTATCATGGTGAATCACCCACAACCGCTCACAACTTGAGTTGGGTCATCCACAAGCTCTGCCGGATGATCACCAAGCTCCCAATCACCACCAAACCGTCTAGGTGATGGTGATCACCAAGAGTAACAAGCACGAACTCTCACTTGACCATGACAAGCCTAATAAGAAGGGTGGATGCACACTTTGCTACTCTTGATCTCACTAATGAGGGCTCTCTTTGAGATTCTCAAATCACAATCACCTCACTAGGACCTTGCTCTTCTTGGCACTCACAAAGATGTTTCTTAGCTATTGGAATGAGCAAAAGTACCCCCACACACGAATGGAGAAAGTATTTATAACATGGGCTAAAAAAAATGAACCGTTATGTGCCTCTGTGGGGTGACCGGACGCTCCGGTCAGTTCACCCTGAATTCTAGTGATCAAATGGTGACTGGACACGTCCAGTCGTGATTTTCCCTCTCTAGAACCTTACTGGAGTGGATCGGACGCTGGCCCTCAGCGTCCGGTCACTTCTAGATGACTTCACCTTGATCAAATGAACTGACCGAACTCTACGCCAGCGTTCGATCACACCGAAGCCAGCGTCCAGTCAGTATTTTACCCTCCATTCACTTTCAACTTTTGATCATACGTGAATGAAGTTTGCTCCAATGGATCTAAGGGCTTTTTAGGAGCTACCTAGTGCTAGGTTTAGCAAGTGTGCACCACACCTAACCCACTAGACTCACCTAGGTCAAGCTACCCATCCATACCCCCCGTTAATAGTACGGCCAAAGGAAAAACAAAGTCCTAAACTACTCTAAGTGTCTCTTCAACACTAAACGACACTTAGAACTAGTCCATCCTTAACCTTGTCGTCCATCCTTTGAAAACCGCAACGATTTCCATCGTAGAGGCATGACCACCATGATAGACCAATCGATCTCCATTACCATGACCTAGCTTAATTGCCTCTACAAAACACACATTAGTCATAGTAATCACGTATTGTCATTAATTATCGAAACCCAACTAGGGGCCTAGATGTTTTCAATCTCCCCCATTTTGGTGATTGATGACAATACCACCTCGAGTATGTGAAAGAGTTGAGGTTTTTAACATGCTTGGTTCATATAAGCTTTTAACAATAAGAACAAAAGAGTTAGGCAAGCTTATATGACCTAAGCCAATATGATGTACTCAAAAGATATGAAATAAGCATGAGTACCAGTAATAAAGCTCATTTGCATCAGAGTAAAACGCAGAAGCAAAGCAAATGAGCATAACATTAGTGATATGACATATAAGAGATTTAAAGTAGAGAGCACACATGTCACATATCATGATCACGTAGATATCACTATCACATAAATATAGTTTGATGCATAAAAGTAAACACACGAATACATAATAGTGTATCACACATAAAACTCCAAATGTAATAGATAAACTAAGCTCCCCCTAGATATGTCGCTCCCCCTAAGACTAACATACTCAATCCCTCTCCCCCATTGGCGTCAAACACCAAAACCTAAGGGTCGGTCGGTGGGGCTGCAGCGGATGAGTCGGGCGCTGAGGTACGAGGAGCAAGCTAGAACTGAGTGCCATCATCATCTAAACCAGAGCTCTAAGCAATCTGACCCTTTGTAGCTAGAAGCGACACTGAAGCGGTCTGGGTCGGATCAACAACTGGAGCTGCTATAGACTATGCAGGTATGACTGGAGCAGCTGGCTCTGATGATGCCATTGAGGAAGGGAGCATCTCTGTAGTTCTGGTAATAGGTGCAACTATAGAAGGACCTGGGACATGCAAATATGGCAGAGTAGGCTACCTTGTCAACTCACTAAAAGTCGCTCCAAGACTCCTGGAGACTGAGGTATCTGGCTCTAGCAGCGATGAAGTCTAAGCCGATGTGAAGCCCATTTGAAGAGGTGTGAACTACGGGGCTAACACTGGCGAGGCAAACCACTAGGACACCTGCTCTGTAGGTGAAGCAAACTGTGCTGGTGGCTGTCCTTGACTCTGAAGCTCACTAGGCTATAAAGCTAGAGTCATAGAAGTGGTGGCAGGCTAACTAAGCTAGGGTGAAGGCTATGGCGGTGGAACCCCAATAGCTATCACTACATGCCGCATAAATCCAAGGAGCTACTGCTATATGAGGAGCTGCTGCTAATGCATGGCCTACTGTAGCTGCTGTATGGCCTGCTGCTGCTGCTGAAACTCATCCTACCAAGTCTAAAACTATGCAAAAGTGGCGGCGGTCTCCTGAGCCTAGCGAGCCTAATCCTGCCTCATTCGCTCAAGTATGGCAAGTAGAGCGGGGTCTATCTGTGGTGTAGGTGGAGCTGAACTAGAGCTACCGGCCTCATGGTCATGTCAACATGGAGGCATCTAAGGAATGTCCCAATAGTCCTCATTTGAGCTGTCACTGGGGTCGCTCTCGACCATCCCCTCCTGCTGAGCATCAAGCTGCTCCTCTATAGCTGCTATGCCCCTGATAGTCTCATCCTACTGAGCTGTAGTCTCTGGCACCTCTAGACGTCAGCTCAGCTGGCTGGGTGTTTTCACTACACTATGTCAGATCATCTGAGTCATGTTGTATGTAGGGAACTCTATAGTAGCATCACTATACTCTGCCAGCATCTCTGGTGACCTCATAGTAACTGCCCTGTGGATCAAGAATATAATCCAATGAGCATACGATAGCTGCCTGTGACCCCTGAACCCCTCTGCAATAGTATCCTCCATCTCTAATAGAAGGAGATCCCAAATGTCAAACACTGTCTGCTGTATCAGAGAGTTCAGTAACCATAACTGTATGCGAGTCAAGCCCTCATGATACCCCATCCTCAGAAGCAGTGTCCTCCTCATAATGGCATCAAGCACTCTAGCAGTGGGAGTGAGATCACTAGGTGTCCTGCTAGACCCCTCGATGAATGGCTCTATGAAGCAGTGGCGGACTAGATCTGTAGGGGGCACCATACCGCCATGAGGACGTCTAGGGGGCGTTGTCTGTCCATAGCAAACCTCATGTAGCCGGATAGGCTGCTCCTAAAGCCTGAGTATCTCTCTGACCCTAGTGCTCGTCAGCCTGTAATCTCTGCCACTGAACGCAAAGTGTATAAATCTATAATGTGGGTCAATCCAGAGAGAAGCATAGAACTGACAGACCCAAGATGGAACATATAAGCCTATCCATCTAAGTAAATCTGTCAGCCCTAGCAGGTAAGCTAAGTAAGAGCACATATGCTCTCTAGCTGCTGCTATAATGGTCTCAATGTTGCACACCCTTTGAGATCTAAATACTGCCCCACTATTAAGATATGCATTATAAAAATCTTTCTACAGAGGTGTGTAGAAACCCTCTGAAGCACGCTCATCCTGCCTCGATGGAAACCACTGTTCAAAGTCCACAAATCTAAGCTGCTGAACCTGCTTGGCCGTGGCGGCCCTCAAATCCAAGTGGGTCACTGGAGGCGGACCCTGTGGTCTAGGCGGCAGACGTGAACCCCTCCGCTGGGTCTCTGACCTCAGAGTGACTGGAGCACGGGTACGACCAGAGCAGCAAAGCTGTGGCTCAGGTGCCTGCTCTATCTCCTCGGCCTACTCTCCCTCCTGAGTCTGCTCTGCTGGCTATGGCTCCTGCTATGACACCCCCTGAGGCTGACTCTCATCCAAGACAACTCGTCGTCCCGCAACCATGATAGTCCTAGCTGGACCACCATGATGGTGCTCAACTTGCTCTAGTGTAGCCCTCATAGATGGAGAGAGCTAATCTGTGATCTGGACTCCACTCCTAGCACCTCCTGCCTCTGCATGCTCTGCTGCTGCTGCAACTACGGCTGCTCTAGCTATATCTGCATCTGGATACTTTCGCTTCTTTGTTGCAAGCTTCTTTGTCGCTTTGCCTTTTGGATCTGTAGGCAAGCGAGGCGGGGGTCTCGGATCCTCATCACCAGGACCTCCCCCAACATTCTTGACATGAACCATCTGATGGATCTAAAAAAAAACAACTGCCGCTGATAAGAATTAGCTGCCAACTGTCACTTCCGAGGCTTGGCCTTGATCCGTACTCATGAGCTTGGCCCCGAGTTGACTGACAACTGTAAATAGGACCACAACGGCACCGACTCACTGCACGATAGAATAGATATGATATACAAATAACTTTAATTATTAATCTAGAGATACGAAACCCTATGAAGCAAGCAATTAAGTACAAAATTGGAGACGAGGGCTTGCTACCTGTTGAACCGGCGAAACAACAAGAAGAGGAACGGATCGGGGAACCACTGGGTCAACAACTAGACATTAGGGTTATGGCGACAGCTCTGAAGTGCTGGACGGTGGCACTAGATGGAGATTGAGGTCTCCGACGAGATTGCAATGCGGGTGCTAGGGCATGACGGCGACACTGGAGCAGGACACGACGGTGCTAGGCATGGTGGTACTGGAGAGTGGCGGCTAGGGCATGGCGGCGCAGGAGTAGGGCGCGGATGCAGTGGTGCACAGGAGCGGCGCAGGCAAGCTGCTTCGGTGCGAGGATGGCATCACAGGGTGCGGCACTGGCGACAACGCAGGTAGGGCACGATGGTGGTGGTGCATGGTGTGGGCAGTGATGGCGCGAGCAGCGGCAGCACAGCGGTGGCGGTGCGAGCAGGGCACGACGCAGAGGCACGGGCAACGGCGGCGTAGGGACGCGGCGTGGAGGCTCAGGAACGGACAGCGCGGGCAGGGCGGTGGAGGCAAAGCTTGGCGGCGGCAGGGTGCGGAATAGGGATACATGTGTGGAGATTTATAACGGCCCTCATGGAGTAGAAAAGGAAACAGAGAAAAGAGTTAGAATCTAGCATGTTTTCTACTGACCGGAAGCTCCGGTGGCAGTGACCGGATGCTACCACCCAGCGTCCGATTGATTCCATAGAGGTCCAAAACCCCTAGAATCATGACCGGACTCGTCTGTTGAACACCGACCGAACATAGCTAGAGTCCGGTGCAAGCTGCATTTATCATCTTTGATCGACCGGACACTGGATCACCATCTGACCGAACACTAGGAAGACACTGTTTCAGCGTCCGGTCACTCCTTAGTAGTAGTTCACCTCCTGTGAATTGATCGGACGCTGGACATCAGAGTCTGGTGCAGCGTTCGGTCACCCTTTTCTAGCAAATCTTCAAAGTCCTTCATGCTGCCTATTCCCAATCAAGTCCTAACTCCAATAAGATCCAAATAAACACCAATTGGGACTGATGTGAGTGACCTCTTTCAAACCCTCAAATTTTTTCAAAATATTTTGCCTTAGGTTATAATTCTTTTTTAGAAAATAGGCAATAAGAGGGCAATTGAAGATAAATGACAAAGCAACATTCATGCATATGCAATGCAATACTTGAAATTAAATCTAGTTGCTTGTCAAGTTTGATCCAAGGTTAAGCTTCTTCACATGCTTTACAGCGGTTATCTTAACCATGTTAGACAAGCCCTATATGCATTACCAAAAATTAAACATGTTGTATATTACAATGCAATGCAAGAGACAACACAAGCTCATTTTTTAGTGAACTTACTAAAATCAAGAACATTGAGCTCATTCCGCAATCTACAAAATGTTGCCTCATCTAGAGGTTTAGTGAAGATATCTGCTAATTGATCTTCGGTCCTTACACCTTCTAGTGAAATATCATTCTTTGCAACATGATCTCTAAGAAAGTGATGGTAGATATCTATGTGCTTGGTGCGAGAGTGTTGAACCAGATTATTTGCAAGTTTTACCGTACTTTCATTATCGCACAAAAGAGGTACTTTTTCTAGAACTACACCATAGTCTAGCAAAGTTTGTTTTATATAAAGTATTTGTGCACAACAAGCACCCGCGACAATGTATTCTGCTTTGGCGGTGGACAAAGCCACACTATTTTGTTTCTTGGAGGACCAAGACACAAGAGATCTACCAAGCAAATGGCACCCTCCGGATGTACTTTTTCTATCAACTTTGCAACCGACATAATCCGAATCGGAATAGCCAACTAATTCAAATATAGCTCCTTTAGGATACCAAAGGCCAATGCTTGATGTGTGCTTAAGATACCTAAGGATTCTTTTAATGGCAATCAAATGAGTTTTCTTAGGGTTAGCTTGAAATCTAGCACACATACACACACTAAACATGGTGTTGGGCCTAGATGCGGTTAAATATAACAAGCTACCAATCATAGAGCGCTAGAGAGTTTGCTCAACCTTGTTACCTCCCTTATCTAGGTCGAGATGTCCATTAGTTGGCATTGGTGTCTTGATTGGCTTACATTCATCCATCTTGAATCTCTTGAGAAGATCATTTGTATATTTCTCTTGAGAGATGAAATCCCTTCTCTCATTTGTTTGACTTGAAAACTAAGAAAGAATGTAAGCTCTCCAATCATTGACATCTCAAACTCCTTTGACATCAATTCACCAAACTCTTTGCAAGAATCTTCATTTGATGATCCAAAGATGATATCATCAATATACACTTGACAAATGAAGATGTGCCCATCAAGCTTCTTGGTGAATAGTGTGATGTCGACCTTCCCAATAAAGAAGCCCTTCTCAATGAGGAAGTCCCGAAGGCGCTCATACCAAGCTCTTGGGGCTTGCTTAAGCCCATATAATGCCTTGGACAACCTATAAACATGATTAGGATATCTAGGGTCTTTAAACCCAGGAGGTTGATCAACACAGACTAGTTCATTAATAAAGCCATTTAAAAAGCACTTTTCACATCCATTTGATATAGTTTCATTTCATGATGTGATGCATATGCAAGGAGGATGCGGATGGCTTCTAGTCTTGAAACCGGTGCAAAGGTCTTTCCAAAATCCAAACCTTCAACTTGAGAGAACCCCTTTGCAACTAGTCTTGCCTTGTTCCTCACAACAACGCCTTGATCATCTTGCTTGTTGTGGAACACCCACTTTGTTCCAATGACTCTTGCACCTTTTGGCCGCTCTTTAAGAGTCCAAACTTCATTGCGGGTGAAGTTGTTCAAGTCTTCATGCATGGCATTTATCCAATCCGGATCTTGAAGAGCTTCTTCTACCTTGGTAGGCTCATAGCAAGAGACAAAAGAGTGACGAGCAATAAATGAAGCAAGTTTTTGTGAGCGAGTCATTACACCCTTTGATGGACTCCCTATGCTGAGATCTTGTAGTAGATGTGTATTTCTTCTATTGACCACTTGAGGAGGAGGTTGTGGAGCATCAACATCTTGTGCTTGTACCACCATTTGATCATGGGAGACATGAGTATCTTCATTTTCTACTCTCCCATCTTTATCACAATCTTGTAGCACACTTGATGAAGAAGGTAGATCAATCACTTGTACATCATCTTTAGGCTTGATGTCTCCAACCGGAATGTTCTTCATAGCCTCCCTCAATGGTTCATCACCTACATCATCAAGATTCTCATGTGCTTCTTGGGAGCCGTTAGATTCATCAAATTCCACATCATATGTTTCTTCAACCAAGCCGGTGGCATGATTAAATACTCTATATTCTTTGGACTTTGATGAGTAACCAACAAGAAAACCAATATCACAACATCTTTGAAACTTCCCTATGTGTTGCTGCTTCTTGTAGATGTAGCATTTGCAACCAAACACCCTAAAGAAAGAGACATCCGGCTTCTTCCCATTGAGCAACTCATAAGGTGTCTTGCCAAGAAACTTTTGAAGGAATAGGCGGTTGGATGCATAGAATGTGGTGTTGATAGCTTCCACCCAAAGAGCTTCAGGGGTGTTATACTCATCTAGCATTGTTCTTACAAGAGTGATCAATGTCCGATTCTTTCTCTCAACTACACCGTTTTATTGAGGAGTATATGTTGCGGAGACCTCATGCTTGATCTCAACTTCATCACAATAGGCTTCTATATTTGTGTTGTCAAATTCTTTCCCATTGTCACTTCTAATCTTGTTGAGCTTCACTTCAAATTAATTTTGAGCTCTCTTGGCAAACTTCTTGAAGCAAGATGCAGCTTTGGATTTGTCATGAAGGAAGAATATCCATGTGTATCTTGAATAGTCATCAACAATCACAAGACAATAAAGATTTCCTCCTAAACTCTTGTATATTGTTGGTCCAAATAAACCATATGAAGGAGTTCTAGCACTCTTGTGGTTGACATGAAAGCTTTGGATGGATGAGTATTTACAACTTGCTTGCCGGCTTGACAAGCACTACAAAGCTTGTCCTTCTCAAACTTCATATCCTTTAATCCTCTCACCAAATCATTCTTCATTAGCTTCTTGAGTGAGCTCATCCCAACATGAGCAAGTCTTCTATGCCATAGCCACCCAAGTGTTGTTTTGGTGAATAGACATGTCTTCAAGTTAGCATCTTCGGAGGTAAAATCCACTAAATATAGGTTGTTGTATCTAAATCCTTTGAATATCACTTGATCATCATCCTTCTTAGATACAACAACTTCCTTCTCAGTGAACAAGCATTGGAAGCCAAGATCACACAATTGTCCAACGGATAGCAAGTTGAAACTCAATGAAGCAACATATAGCATATTTGAGATAGAATGATCATTTGATATTGCCACTTTGCCCAATCCTTTAACCTTGCCCTTTGAATTATCTCCAAATATGATTCTTTCTTGTCCATCTACTTCTTCATCTAGTGAGGTGAACATACGAGGATCATCGATCATATGTCGTGTGCAACCACTATCAATAACCTAATGACTTCCATCGGTCTTGTAGTTCACCTACACACAAGAGATCAAGCTTTAGGAACCCAAACTTGTTGAGGGCTCTTTACCTTATCAACAAGTGACTTTGCAACCCAAATTTTCTTAGGCCTATTCTTGTTGGGAGGTCCTAAGAACATGACTTTCATTTTCCCACTAGAATCCTTTCTAAGAATGTAGTGAGCATTGAAGGCAAAAGGTCTAGCATGCTTGGGCAAGGGTTGTGGTGGTGGAGTTTGGCACTCATGGGTAAAGTGACCTTCTTGTCCACACTCAAAACATCTCTTTGGCTTTGGCTTTGACTTGTGTTGTTGTTGAGCTTGACCCTTCTTCTCTTGGTTTGCCAAATACCCAATGCCACTTCTATCCATCTTTATGACGGTGTTTATAAGTAGCTCACTTTGTAGATGCTTGCCTCTTGTGAACTTGCTCAATCCAATCTTGAGATGCTCTTTCTCCAATTTGAGCTTCTTGTTTTCTTCCTTGAGAGCATCATTGTTTTTCTCTTCCTTGAGCTTCTTGTTCTCTTCTTTGAGCTTCTCATTCTCAAGGATCAAATCACCATCATGATCAAGAGTTTCTAGCACAATAGTGTTGTGGCTTTTGATTTCTTCAAGATCTTTCTTGAGCTTTTCATTATTATTCTTGAGCTTGACAAACTCATCATAATCATCGGCCTCAACCACTTGCTTACCCTTGCTACTAGAACTTTGCTCAATGCTCTCAATGATCAAATCATCACATGATGTAGCTATATCAATCTTAACAACATCGTTAGTAGCATCATGTGGCTCATTGGATAAGAATTCTTGAGCAATAATAAGATTATCATGATTGATCTTTAGAGTCATATATTCTTCTTTTAGCTTGTTATGACTAGTGATTAGCTCATTGTGTATCCTCTCAAATCATCACAAGATTGGCTTCCTTCTAGAGCTAGTGAAGAACTTCTTCTTCTTGCCATCGAACTTGATGCCACTCTTATTGAGCTTCTTTAGCATCTTGGCAATTTTTCTCACCATGAGAGCAAGACTTGCATCATCAACTTCATCATCACTTGAGCTCTCATACTCAAGTCTTGCTTTGCCCTTCTCTTGGCTAGCTTTGAATGCTAAGTCCTTATCTTTCTTCTTGGTAGAGGATGAGCCATCTTGTGGCGTAATGTGCATATACATCTCATGAGCATTGATCTTTCCCAAGATTTGTGTCGGTGTAGCGGTGGAAAGATCACTTTGATGAAGCACAGTCACAATATGCCCATATTTGTCAATGGGGAGGACACTCAAAATCTTTCTTATAACATCAGATGGTTGCATTTGAGTGAGTCCAAGCCCATTGACTTCCTCTACAAGAACATTCAAACGTGAGTACATCTCATTTGCACATTCTTTAGGAAGCATCTCAAAAGAGTTAAGCTTTTTAATGACAAGATGATAGCGTTCCTTACGCTCACTCTTTGTTCCCTCATGGAGCGCACAAACGTCCGACCATAATGCATGGACGTCTTTGTGGTACCTCACCCGGTTAAACACATCTTTGCAAAGGCCTCTAAACATGGTGTTTCGAGCCTTTGCATTCTATTTTTCGTAATTCACCTTATCGCCTTGTAGGTTTGTAGCATCCCGAGGTTTTGGGAAGCCTTGCGAGGCGGCTCTAAGTATTCCAACATCTAGAGCTTCTAAGTATGCCTCCATGCGAATTTTCTAATATGGAAAATCATCCCCCTCAAAGATAGGAGGAGGTCCATCCCCGTGAGACATCTTTCTCTAGGCGGTTAAGCCTAAATACGTGAGAACCTGGCTCTGATACCAATTGAAAAGATCAAGATGCCCAAGAGGGGGGTGAATTGGGCTAATTCTAAAAAAATTTCAATAATTAAATCCTATGGTTAGCCCAATTAACCCCTTGTGCCTAGAAAGTGTTTCTAATGTTCTATCACACAAAAAGTCTTGCAACCTAAGTTCCAATCCTACTCTAGCATGGCAATTCTATGGATGTAAAGACAAGTATTGAATTGCTCGAAGTAAATGCTCAAAGTAAATGCTAAAAGTAAAGAGAGAAGGAGGAACACGGCGATGTTTTGTCGAGGTATCGGAGAGTCGCCACTCCCTACTAGTCCTCATTGGAGCACCTGCGCAAGGGTGTAGCTCCCCCTTGATCCATGCAAGGATCAAGTGCTCTCTACGGGTTGATTCTTTGACACTCTATCATGGTGAATCACCCACAACCGCTCACAACTTGAGTTGGGTCATCCACAAGCTCTGCCGGATGATCACCAAGCTCCCAATCACCACCAAGCCGTCTAGGTGATGGCGATCACCAAGAGTAACAAGCACGAACTCTCACTTGACCACGACAAGCCTAATGAGAAGGGTGGATGCACACTTTACTACTCTTGATCTCACTAATGAGGGCTCTCTTTGAGATTCTCAAATCTCAATCACCTCACTAGGACCTTGCTCTTCTTGACACTCACAAAGATGTTTCTTAGCTGTTGGAATGAGCAAAAGTACCCCCATACATGAATGGAGGAAGTATTTATAACATGGGCTGAAAAAACAAACCGTTATGTGCCTCTACGGGGTGATCGGACGCTCCGGTCATGTTGATCAGACGCTCTGGTTAGTTCACCCCAAATTCCAGTGATCAAATGGTGACTGGACGTGTCCGGTCATGATTTTTCCTCTCTGGAACCTTACTGGAGTCGACCGAATGCTAGCCCTCAGCGTTCGATCACTTCCAGACGACTTCACCTTGATCAAATGAACTGACCGAACTCTGCGCCAGCGTCCGATCACACCAAAGCTAGCGTTCGATCAGTATTTGACCCTCTATTCACTTCTAACTTTCGATCATACATGAATGAAGTTTGCTCCAATGGATCTAAGAGCTTTTTAGGAGCTACCTAGTGCTAGGTTTAGCAAGTGTGCACCACACCTAACCTAGTAGACTCACCTAGGTCAAGCTACCCGTCCATACCCACTTAATAGTATGGCCAAAGGAAAAAACAAAGTCATAAACTACTCTAAGTGTCTCTTCAACACCAAACGACACTTAGAACTAGTTCATCCTTAACCTTGTCGTCCATCCTTTGAAAACTGAAATGATTTCCATCGTAGGGGCATGACCACCATGATAGCCCAATCGATCTCCATTACCATGACCTAGCTTAATTGTCTCTGCAAAACACACGTTAGTCATAGTAATCATGTATTGTCATTAATCACTAAAACCCAACTAGAGGCCTAGATGCTTTCACTAACCCACGCCATGATTTATAGAATGCAAGTGCACATTGTAAAACAAATGTCAAGTATGAAAGTCGGGTATATAGACCCTCAAGCTATAGCCCAAACAAATTTTAATTACCCTAAATAGTGGAAACTGGATGCTAAAGAGCTAGCTGCTGCCAAGACTCTTCGGAAGAAAGAGCACATCCGTACGGTAAATCTAAGGGAAGAGTCCCTTAAGGTTGCGGCATATATTGCCCTGGCTTTCAAAACTCTCCAACAACACTTTACTATATGGCTACCATACAACTTCGAGTAAGTTCAACTCTATACTTAAAGCTTTATTCGATGCAAAAGAGCTTATCTAGTTCTATGATTAAATCCATGCAGCAACCACTGGATTTGTATAGCCATCGATGTCGGGAGGAGCATGGCATGGGTCTTTAATTCAATAGATAGGGACCCGGTGACATACAAAGACTTTATATCGATTCTCAAGACGTATACATATCGACAATACACATTAGCTTATATGTTTGTATACATACTTATAACATTCACTTTTGGATACTAACAAGTTGTATTTGCTAAAATAATTCGAACAGGGCATTTAGGTTCTATGTTACTAATCATCGAGAAAGGCATGATCTAGCAAGGAAGGAAAAGCTGGCTATAAAAACACTATGTGCGGTAAGTGTAACTTACTTCTTCAGTACTCTATTACATGGCTATCAAAAGCATTACTTAACATTTTCATATGCAAAACACACAGTGTCCCAAACAGAAGCCTGGGAGTGTACATTGTGGATACTATATATGTTCTATGATGAGTAACACCAGTGCCTACATGAGACACCTCTTAAGGGTAAGTTTGAACCTCTTCATACGTAATATAAAAACTTCGCACATGGTATGAAATACTAAACCGAAACTTGATCTCTTGTAGTGGAAAGAAGAGAAAGGAATGAAAAAAAGACCCATACAAGGATGACCAACTCTTAGAGCTTGTCGGCGACCTTTGCAACTTCATATTGGACCAGATTATACATGTCAAATGCGCCTACCATGACCGAGAGTCTGACTTAGGTAGAAATCCTCAGTACTAAAACCTTCGTGAGACTGAAAGGCTAGCCCTAGGATGTTGATAACAATGTTTATGAAATTTGTATATTTAATGATGGATTGTATATATTCTTGTGAATTGCACTTGTAATTGTAGTTTATATAATACTCTTGTGCTTGTAGTCTAAGGGGTTCGGAACGCTGGTCGCGGGGCGTTCGGCAACGCGAACGCGGTTCGGAATGTTGGTCGCGGGGCGTTCGGCAACGCGAACGCGGTTCGGAACGCTGGTCGTGGGGCGTTCGACAACGCGAACACTGGATGGAATACGCGGAAACAAACAGTGTTATGGTCGAATTTGAATTGTAAATTTAAAATTTTTTTGGCGGAAAAACGTGCTGTAGGGGCGGTTCTAGATTGAACTGCCTCTACAAACAGATATTATAGAGGCGGCTGGTACTACAGCCGCCCCTACAAATTGATTTGTAGGAGCGGCTGGTAACACGAGCCGTCTCTGCAAATCGATTTATCGTCCCTACAAATCTATTTATAGGGACAGCTTGGGCACCGTCTCTATAAATACATGATTTGTAGAGACGGTTGGGTAGAGATGGCTGACCAAACCGTCCCTACAGAGAGTTACGAGACATTCCTAAAAAGCGTTTATGCAGCAGTGGGTGTTGACGACACGCCAACGTACTTGCATAACGCCGGCGGCCTTCACGACACGCCAGTGTACATGCTTACGTGTTCGTGACGACCACGACCTCACCTCGACGTACACTATACGTACACCTCGACGGCTACATGAGCACGGCCGCGACCACAGCGCCTGCTACGACGGCCGCCCGGGCAACCGCCTCGTCGACCTTGTAGTAGTGCTTGAGTGCCGCGGCCGACTTGTCCGACGGCGGCGGTGTTGACGGAGTGGGCGCCTGGCCGCCGGCGGTAGTGGTATTATTAGGTGAAGGCGATTCTGGCGGCTTCGTTACCGGCGCCGGGGCTGGAGCCGAGGACGGCTGTGCTGCCGACGACGTCGACGAATAGCTTGATCGAGGCCCATGTCTCAGTGGTCGTCCAAGCTGGAGAAGAACCAGCGCCTCCCGGGCCTGTCCAGGTTGACGGTGTCGTTGCCGGAGGTCCACTCGTGGATCGTGTTGCCCTGCCACTAGCACTCCCTGAACGTCTGGCTGTCCACCTCCGTTACTGTGTACTCGCCTTTCGGGTACGTGAACACTGCAGAAAACGCCGTCGAGTACTGCATAACAGAGCATCAGAGAATGTGCCTTGTTGACACGAACGGGCCGGGCCGGGGGTGAAGTTTTGCTTTGGAACATCAGCTGCACACAGCAGAAAAGACAGTGTTGGCATGGCTGAGCAATACGTAACAGCAGGCGTATGAAGGTTCCGGTTGTCATCTTCTTGATGAGAGCTAGCTTGGATACGTATGTATACCGGTACTTGTGCGCCTAGTTAAGCTAGCAGGGTAAATGGTAATGATGCCCTCTTCCCAGCACACGATTTTCTAGCCATTGTATGAAGATCCAACAGCCCGTCTTCGTCTTCTGTATACATCCAGACGCCAACCACACCGACACCATTTTTTCCTCCAGAGAGCTATTGCTCCTGCCACTGCCCCACACGAGTAGAGAAATGACCTTTGATCCAGCTCGAAATTTGACTTTAGTCCCGGTATATTTCGCGCCCGAGACTAGAGAGACCTTTAGTCCCGGTTTGTAGCTCCAGCCGGGACTAAAGGTCCCTGCCCAACGGCTACTGCGGCAGACTTTTGCTGTAGGGGACCTTTAGTCCCGGTTGGAGCTACCATTCGGGACTAAAAGGTTAACTTACTCCCGGCTGGAGGCTCCGTCCGGGACTAGAAAGAGACTTTTAGTCCCGGTTGCTGTCTCCAATCGGGACTAAAGCTTGAAACAATAGGCAGTCTTTTGAGCTGACACTGACATGGTGCACATTAGCATGGTAGCCTAGCCTAGCTATTGTGGCTGTTGTTTGTGTTTGTGACCACAAGTCTGTTCGTTCGGCTGCTGTGCCGGTGGGGGCTCAGCTATAGCCTCAGACTGTCGTCAGACGCATTCACGGCCGCTCTATCTACCACATGCCGAGAGATCTGCAGACACATGCAACATGCATGGGTCCGATGCAACCGAACACGATCAAATCAATTAGTCCCGGCTGGTATTACGAGCCCGGACTAAAGGTATACCTTTAGTCCCGGCTAGTAT
The DNA here is from genome assembly GCF_019320115.1 of Miscanthus floridulus. Classification (NCBI taxonomy): domain Eukaryota; kingdom Viridiplantae; phylum Streptophyta; class Magnoliopsida; order Poales; family Poaceae; genus Miscanthus; species Miscanthus floridulus. The sequence goes on along the minus strand of NC_089583.1, from coordinate 11,504,075 downwards.
TACCAGTCGGGACTAAAGGTCTTTTAGTCTCGGGCGTTTACAGGAGCCTCGATGGGCCGGCTCGACCTGAAGCCCACACATAGGAGAGAGCATATACCAGAATAGAGCGGCCCAGTACGCAATATGCTGGAATTGCTGGCCAGTCTCACCTATTAGCACCACCTCGCTTGCTCAAAAGAGTGAAAGCTAACTTAAAAGCTCAGCTCTGGAGCCATGCACCACGATCTTACTTGAACAGGATCTGTTCTATAAGATCGTACCGCTGCATCCTTGACTAAAAGTCCTTCGTACATTATAAACGTGTAGAATACGTATATTCTAGCAGCGTAGAATGCGTATTCGAAAGCCAAAACGAATCATCAATTGAAAATAGAAACAAAAAAAGAAAAAAAATTGAAAGTCCCGGTAGCAGTGTAGAATGCGAACGAATCATCAATTGAAAATAGAAAAAAAAAAGAAAAAAAATAGAAACAAAAAAAAGAAAACATTTAGTCCCGGTTGGTAATACCAACCGGGACTAAACGGTCGGCCCACGTGGCCAGGCCGGGAGGCCTCTTTAGCCCCGGTTGGTATTACCAACCGGAACTAAAGGTCCACGAATCCAGGACTAAAGGGGTCCTTTAGTCCCGGATTCGTGCTCCCGGTTGAAAAACCGGGACTGAAGAGGGTTGAGAACCAAGAGTACAGCTCATTTCTCTACTAGTGCCATGTGCCCCTCCTATGCCATATAGCAGGTGGCTAAGTTCCCCTAGAAGGCTAGAAGCCATGTGTTGTCGGCCCTCTAGAGGGGTGTCTCTAGTAAGACCCTAGCTAGCCTGTTTGAGGCATACACCTTCTTTAGCTGCCGTCTTTGCGAGATATGGGAAAAAGAAGAATCTAAATCTCTCATATTTATGAACTTAGGGTTACTTAGCTAAAGTCCGTGCGCCAATTCCCAAGAAGTGTAAAGTTAGACCAAAAACTGTGGATTGTGTCCATATATATGTTATATACTATTCATAGCATGAGAGATATAGGTTCTTATAATAGTGAAATTAGGAATATAGGACATGCATGTTGGTAAGATGCTATGTTATTATCTGAGGAAATTTTTTCTATGAAGAGGTGCCAAGCTAACTTTGTAACCTTTTATTCTGATATAATCCACTGAACAAAGATTTGAGGTCACTCTTGAGGAGGAAGACAATGAAGCTCCTCGAAAGAGCATGCTGAGACAAAGAACTACAAGGTCTTTTGGTAATGATTTTATTGTGTATCTCATGGGTGATACTCCAACTCTAAGAAACATTTCACAGACATTAAGACATGCATCTGTCGCACCCGGTTTTAAGAATAAAACCAGATACACACCATATGTGAGCCTAGGAAGTCAAATCTTACATATAGCTACAAATAAAGGTAATATCAAAAGACAATGCTTAAATACATAGCGTAATAGTATAAAGATTATAACCTCAGAGTATAGACAGCGTAAAGACAACTCCAATCTTCAGGCGAAGACTCTAAATCCACAGGGACAACTGACTGGTTGATCACAAGCCTAATTCCTCCATACTCTAGCAATCTGGTACCCATCCAGGATTTTTATCCAAATATGTGTAAAATAAAGCAAGCGTAAGTACATGTCGTACTCAACAAATATAACATGGGGTTCATGAGGCTCAAAAGGCGAACACTGGTTTACTGCAATTAGCTTTTAATTGTCATAATTTTAGCAATTGGGTAGCAACAAGTTTATCCACAAGCCCATGTAAATACATGATCAGGTAAACATGAATAATGAATAGCATAAATAGTTAACCATTAGTGAGCATCTTCATCATCCGTATCATTAGTGTTCATCATCTATTCCGTAAGGGTTCCAAGGCCGCTCGTGACCGTGAGCATGGCTGATATACTAGTTTTACACTCTGCAGAGGTTGTACACTTTCACTGTGAGTCGTGATTTACCCTTTCACCCGAGGTAGCTAATCTCTTGACCCACTTCCAAGGAAGGTCGGCAGGGTTCACTATGAAGCCTTTCAAAGGTCCGTCTAACAAGTTAGGGCCATTAGATTCACTCGGCAAACAGATGTAGAACCACCCCTTCCTGATGGCACAATGATGCGCAGCCTATACACAAGGGGACAGAGGCCACACTATACCTGATTCGTCAAGCCATTCTTACGCCAATAAAGGTAACCACTAACAAGCTAGAAAAGGTCCTCATACTGAGCTAAAGCCAGAGCCATATAGCCCTCACAGTTGTACTGTGAGTCCCGGATGATCACTTACAGATAAGTCCTTAGGGAGAGGAATCTAGAGCACCATAAACATAGCCCAATGCTCTAGCCCTCTTATTTCATGTTGCTAAAAAACATCTTTTAATGTTTATTGCATATACCATTAGTCAAGTTACAAGATCATGGTTGTAGTTGAGCACTAGCAAGGCTACCCAATGCATATCCCATAGGTGTCAAGGTACAAGATATCAAATATCTAGGATATCCTTATTGGCAACAAGGTAGACACATGCAATATGAATTAAATGATTAAAGGTGAATAGGTAACAAGGATGGTCCCATGCTATACTTGCCTTAAACACCGATCCTTCGGTAAGCTTTAATCTTCAACGTTATTCTTCTTCTTCTTCTTCTTGATCACCACGTTTATCTCACCGACTGGATGTAATCATAAAGCACCACACAAATATTCGTACAATCATACACGAAGCAAACAATAGATCTAAATTAGAACAGTACACCAAACATAAAATCAAGATGAAAAGTTTGTAAAGCGAATCTACGTCTCACTACGAACACATACGCGAGAGGCACGCTAATCGGAGCTACGGTTGAAAAGATACATCTACCGAAAGATCTGCTCATAAAACTACTAGCTTCATGTGTTTTATTTATATAAAAACATATATAAGATATTGTATAGATAATATAATTTAAGTCAAATTTAAGTTTGAATTATAATACTAAAGTAAAACAAATCATATTTTATTTATAAAACCCAATTGCATAAGTATTATTCAAATTAGAGTTTAAACCATGAAATTTTAGAAATAGTGACATGGTAACCACTGTTACTAACACGTAGATCTCGTTGCTATGAATCTAACGCAACTTCAATGGACTAAAACGGAGTTAAAACGCAGAAGATATGATTTAAATAAGATTTTCTTTATTAAAATAATAGATTAAATCTAACCTCGAAATTTAAAAGTTGAAAACTCATTTAACAGTAGTATAAACATGTAGATTATGAAATTACGAACCGAACGCAAGTTGAACGGAGCAAATCAGAGTTAAAACGGAGAAGTTATGGCTAAAACAAAATCAGTGACAAATCTGTAATTAACTGAAAACGTATTTTTGAAGTCAACCGAACAAAATATGCTTTTAAAAGATCAAAGCGTAAGGATCAAAGCGTAATCTATGGATTACGCAATGGACCGCAGGTTAAGTCTAAAGTATTTATAAGGGTCTTTTGTAAATCTAACAGCGAAGGGGTACCTTTGTATTTGGGTCGACGGATTAGACTTGGACGGCTGGGATGGAATCGGGTGGTGAGATCGACTGACGACGGCTCACATGCGGCGGCGCCATTGCCAGAGCTCGCCGGCGACGTCGGCTTCAACGCTCCCGGTCACCACAGGGCACGGGAGAACATCGGGGAGAAAGAGAAGCTCGATGGATGGCTCGGGGGAAACTGCGACTGCACGGTGGCGGCCTCGGGCGCAATTAGGCGGCGTGGAGCTCGCGGCAGTGTGGGTTAGGGCACAGGCGGCTCGGCGAAGGCGGCTGCGGGCGCTCGAGGGAGGAGTAGGGATGCGGCGCAGGGTACGGCTCGGCTTATATGGGGCTGGGCAGCGTAGGGCGCAAGCTACCGAGGGGGAGGCGCTGTGGAGCCGAACAGCAGGGGAGGTGGAATCCGCATCGGGTACGAGCGGGGGGAGAGGGACGGGTCTGACAGGGCAGCCCCACCTATCGGCGTCGGCGAGAACGGGGCTGGGGTGGCAGAGAGAGCGGGGCGCGGGCGCGGCTTTGGCCTGGGCCGGTTGCGGGAGTGGGCCTGCGGGGTGCGCTGCTGGGCTGCGGAAGGAGAGAGCAGCCGAGCTGGGCCGGCTTGCGCTGCGAGGAAACAAGGCCGAACGGATGGAGCGGGCCTGCGCGGGGGAATGAGAAAAATAGCCAAAGGCCTGCTGGGCTGAAATTGAGAGAGGAGAGAGGAGTAAAGAAACTCTTTTGCCCATTTTTCTTTTTCAATCCAAATGCAAATATGATCCTCATCAAATTCAAATAAAATTTTGAATATGTTTTTCAATTCAAATAAAAATGAGAAATTTTGGGTTTATTTTCAAAAATAAATTTTTACATCTTTTCAAATGCTTTGATTTCTTTTTTTTCAAAGACAATTTCAAATTTACATTTCAAGAGCATTTTGAATGTTTTCAATTTGAATCAAATTAACACAATACAAAGAAGCAAATGCACCGGCATATATGCACATCCATGTTGCTAGCTTATGATGAATTTTAATTTAATGAAAATTTTTATTTTCCTATATTTCATGTGCACAAAAAATCACAAATAAATCTGTTAACACTGGATTTTGGTCGATTCTGGAAGATGACAGGTAGACCCATATGCGGGAAGAAGGGTGTTCGGCAAACAAAACAAGCGGTCGGCTAAATGCTTGTGCGGTCGGTTACTCTAGAAGGCGGTAACTCCATTCGGGAAAACAGAAGATGGCAGGCAAGACTGATCGGAAAGATGAGAGTTGTAATAATAAAGGAATCTAGAAGTTTAGGGTAAGGAATCGTAAGTTTCCAAGTTTGTTTAAAAGTTCCTTTGTAAATCGTAGTCCTCTAGGACTCACGTTTTGTCTAGGGTATAAATATTGACCCTCGACCATTGTAAAAGGGGTTCACAACCAAATCAATACAACCGGCCCCGTGCCAACTTTCGAGTCCTCTTGTCGTGTCGTCGAGTTCTTCGAGAGGAGTCATCGATCCGTCGACCTCCGTAAGTTCCGACAACCTTGTTATCATGTTTAGTATCATGCGGTGGATTTAGACGTGATGCAAGTAGTCTTGTTTGTTTTCAATGGTCGTGCGGCGGATCTTTGCTTGACAATCAAGAAGTCTTTGCTTACGCTTTATTTATGAGTAGATACCGTGCGGCAGGCGTTTGCTCAATATGCTTAGTGAAAGCGAGATAGTTATCGACTCTATATTAGATATGGCAAATCTAAATAGATTCATTAAGTTATCCAGTGTTGCATGTTTTAAACCTTTTATATATTCGTAACACACTTATGCCCAATTTAGATTGATATCGTTCGGCCTTCTTTCTCTCGTGGTTTTATTCGTGCTTCAACGATCATTGTCTTTTATATTACCTTTGCAAAATAGATAACATGCTCATAATGGCTGAATTGTTTTAATCTAGATTGTCACATGTTGTGGGTTCATGCTTGTTAATCATGTTTAAGCTTTAACGAAACTAGGTGTCGTGCAGCAGATGCAGGTTTTAGTTTAGTTTAATCGTTTTTATTTGTACGTTCCTTCTTCATGGACCCGAATTCGGCTGGATTGCCGAGCTTGGTTATGCATTAACTCATAATTAATTTCACTTGTTCAAACATGTCTTCCCATGCACATGCATTCGGCAATTAGGTCTTTACGTGCATTCACCTTACGATTAGCTAAATGGTTTATGAACTTGTTGGCAGACAGCTCTCTATAGCTGTATGTCGTTGTAAGTGGCTTCAGAGCCGTATATGTGGAACTGTCTGGTATTACCCGACATGTTCCGGTTTGACATTTAATTGTTTTATCCCTTGTTAGTTTTCAGGTCAAACTGACTGGCACGCTTCCAGATCACGAAACACCCGGGAACCCGATTGAAGCCACGCTTTTCCGGCTTGCTGTGTGTGAGGCACAGTGCGTCACATTTTGTGTCAACACACTTTTTGGCACGCTCGGTGGGACCATCTGCTAGTTCAAGATGGCATCTGAGATCAACAATGATCATGTTCTGGATGTAAGCATGGCAGAATTGCCAGATAATTACAAGGATTTAGTGCTTCAAGCATGTGAGCAATATCAACGGAAGTGTTTGATGTCTTTTTCCAAAAACAAGAGCAATAAAGTGTTTCAAAAGCAGTCAATGCCAAGGGTTCTTCTTCCACATCAAACTGATTACACTGAAGAGGAGGATGCTCAGAAGATGGTAGCCCTAGTTTATAAAGCTATGGGAGAAACCATGACAAACCATCACACGGCTTTTCTGAATACCTTTCGAGCAATCATGATTAGTACTTTTGGTCCAATGGTTGATAAATATTTCGAAGAAAATGTTGGACCACTTAGTGGGCCGACGCTTTTCAATGTTCCAAAGCATCAAGAGAAGCCTGTTGGAAAAGAAGTAGCGTCGCCTTCAAATATAGGTGGATTGACTCACACTGAAAAGCAATCACATCCCACCTATGGCCAGGTGACATTTGGTACCACAGGAGAAGTGCCACCTTCAGCTTATAGAGTTTCTCCAGCATCAAACAGATTGCAGAAGAATATGTATGGAGATGGGTATCAAGAATTTACTGATTATAGTGCTATCAATACTGTGCCAAATCCAGGGTATAGAAGTGTTTCAGGATTGCCTTCTGGAGTGCAAGTACAAGGAAGTCAGGATCCAGGCATCGATGTTTTGATGCACAAGATGGCTGATATGATGCAAAATCAGTTTGGCTTGAAACCAAAGAATCAATCCTATTCATACAAGTCTCCTTATCCAGAATGGTACAACAGAGTGGCGTTACCTCCAAGGGTGAAACCTCCAATAGATTTAACCAAGTTTTCTGGTCAAGATGATACTAGTACCATAGAGCACGTTAGTCGGTACTTAATGCAGCTTGGAGAAGCTACTTCAGATGAAGCTTGGAGGATTCGATATTTTCCTTTGTCTCTTATAGGACCGGCTTTTACATGGTTCACATCTCTACCAGCTCATTCCATTGGTACGTGGGCAGAACTAGAACAGAAGTTCCATTCATATTTCTATACGGGTACTAATGAGAAAAAGTTGGTTGATCTCATGAGTCTGAGGATGAGAACAAATGAGACACCATTGGAATATCTTCGCAGATTTAGGAAGACCAAGAATATGTGTTATTCTTTAAATTTACCAGATGATCAACTACCTGGAATAGCTATAGCAGGAATGTTGCCGAATATCAGAGAGAAGTTGTTCGGTTTAGAGTTTGATGATCTTGGCCAACTTGCACAGCGTTTAGCAGCTATGAGTAATCAAGCCCAAGGATTCAGGAGAGATAATCGCTTTCAGAAGAACAATGCTACTAATGAGGTGTATCAAGGTTTTCTAGATGAAGCGACTGAGTATATTGATGAAGATGAGATAGCTGCAGCTGAGTTAAATTGGGCAAAGGAACCCACTCAAGTTAGTCAACGCTGGTTGAAACAACAAAAGGGAACCTATAATTTTGATGTTACTAAGGCAGACAGGCTTTTTGCATTGTTGATAAAGGAAGGACGCATCAAGTTGCCAGAAGGACATCCTATGCTACGTCCTGAAGGAGTGAAAGACAAAAAGTATTGTGGCTTCCATAACACTAATTCTCACTCTATCAATGATTGCCGAGTGTTCAGGATACGAATCCAGAAAGCTATCCAAGAGGGACATTTGAGGTTTGATGGCAAGATGAAAATTGATGATCAGCCTTTTCCACAAAATATGATTTCTTTCTCTGTGAATATGGTCTCTGCCAATGATCTCAAAGGTAAAGGCAAGGTGAAGGTGTTGACTTCTGATAGAGCAAAGGAAAGTGGTGCTGTTGATCTGGATCGGCAAGTCACTAGTAGAGAGCTGCAGCAACGAGTTCGGTTTTAGAATAGCCGAACCGAGAAAGGTCAAACTTCTAAACCCAGAGTTACATCACGTATTTTGCTAAACAAGTGGCAGAGAGAACAAGAGAAGGAATACTGTAAGAAGCAATGGTTTATGGAAGAGTGCTGGCGGTATGAGGAAGAGGTATACCGAAGGGAGCAAGAAGAATACATGACAGAACAGGAGCAGTCTCATTGGGGTTGTTCATTCTTTAGACATTGTTGGAATGAAGGCTTGAGGTTGCCTACAAGAAATAATTGTCCGGAGTGTAGTGCTCAGTACTCTGAATATAGACAGTCTCGAGTCAACCGCCGTCCCGTCTATGAAAGACTTGGAACGAAGGTTTCTGAAGATGATCGGCGCCTAAAAATAGATGATTTTAAGAATCAGCAAAGGAAAAGATTTGTGGGTCAAAGTTGGATACATGGTAAAATGCATGATGAAGAAGCTGATTCCTATAGATACGTATGGCAAAAAGGACAGTGGTGTCCTCCAGGCCTGAGGAAAAGTCAGAAAAGAAGAGTTCAACGGTTGAGGAATAGGGAGTTGGAACAGGAAGTTACTGAGACAAAGCAAATATGGCGTCCTAAGAAGAAGCCTGATGGATGTGGTCCTTCGGCTGATGCTTGCATGGCTTTCTTCCTTCCATCAGAATTTATAGCTCCCGAAGGTCAAGATGTCCAAGAAGAGGTGTACTCTGATTTTGATGAAAGTGAATATCAGGATTTGATGGCTCAGCTTGTATTAACGCAGTAGGCTGTTTTTGACAAGCCAATCAAGAATTGGCACTTGAGACCACTCTATTTAAAAGGATATGTCAATGGCAAGCCTTTGACCAAGATGTTTGTTGATGGAGGGGCTGCTATCAATATCATGCCTTATACTACCTTCAGAAAACTTGGGATGACTAATGAAGAATTGTTAAAAACTGACATGGTGCTTAGGGACTTTGCTGGCAATCCTTCCGATACCCGAGGTGCTATCCATGTCGAGCTAACTATTGGATCGAAAACTCTGATTACTACCTTTTTTGTCATTGATGGCAAGGGGGCATATAGTCTACTCTTGGGCAGAGATTGGATCCATGCTAATTGCTGCATTCCTTCAACCATGCATCAAATTCTCATTCAATGGATTGGAGATGATGTTGAAATTGTACATGCTGATGATTCGGTAAGTGTTGCTGCCACAGAGTCTACCTACTGGGAATATGAGGGCGTTGATTGTTTCTCTAGAAAAGTGTGGAAAGAAGGTCTTGTAAATGTTTTCAGCGAGGACCAACAGCTGATCCGAGCAGTCGGCTCTCATAGTAATTTTTAATGGGAAATCCTGTCGATGGCAACAAAGGAAAGTTGGGACGTGGTTTTATGTCGGCTGATAAATTGGAAGAAATTGATGTTGGTGATGATTCTAAGCCAAGGCCGATGTATATTAGTGCGAAGTTAGACTCAGAATATAAATCAAAGTTAATAAATCTGTTGAAGGAATTTAAAGATTGTTTTGCTTGGGATTACACAGAAATGCCTGGATTGGATCGTTCCATTGTTGAGCATCGGTTACCCATTAAACCTGGATTTTGTCCTTACAAACAACCTCCATGGAAGATATACAAAGAGGAAGTATTGGCCGATGTGAAGAAGGAGGTTGAAAGATTAATAGAAGCAAACTTCATTCGGCCATGCAAGTATGCAGAGTGGATTTCAAATATAGTACCGGTATACAAGAAAAATGGAAAAATGAGAGTTTGTATAGATTTCAGAAATCTTAATAAGGCAACTCCCATGGATGGTTACCCAATGCCAGTTGCCGATTTACTAGTAGATGCATCAGCAGGATATGAAGTCATTAGTTTTATGGATGGTAATGCTGGATATAATCAGATTTTTATGGCAATAGAAGATATTTCAAAAACAGCTTTCAGATGTCCTGGTCATATTGGTTTGTTTGAATGGATAGTCATGATGTTTGGGTTAAAGAATACCGGTGCAACTTATCAAAGAGCTATGAATTATATTTTTCACGAGCTGATCGGCAAGATTGTAGAAATCTACATTGATGATGTAGTAGTCAAGTCTAGAAATCATGAAAGACATTTAGCCGATTTAAGAAAAACTTTGGAGTGCACAAGAAAGCATGGTTTGAAGATGAATCCAAACAAATGTGCCTTTGGAGTTTCGGCTGGTGAGTTTTTGGGATTTTTAGTTCATAAAGGAGGAATTGAAGTTGGGAAAAAGAGCATGGAAGCAATAGACAAAGTTGTGCCGCCAACTAATCTCACAGAATTACAATCATTGTTAGGCAAAATCAACTTTGTAAGAAGATTCATATCCAATCTATCAGAGAGAGTTTTACCCTTTTCTCCGTTATTAAAGCTCAAGAAAGATCAAAAATTTGTATGGGGCGACGTGCAACAAAAAGCTTTTGATGAGATCAAGCGATATATGAAGGCACCACCTGTGCTGGTACCTCCACAACTTAACAAGCCTTTTAAGTTGTATGTGGCGGCCGATAGCCTAACGATAGGATCGGCCCTTATGCAAGAGTTTGAAGGAAAAGAAAGAGTCATAGCTTATCTTAGCCGAAAGCTGCTAGACCCAGAAACAAGATATTCGGCTACAGAAAAACTTTGCTTGTGTGTGTATTACTCATGTACCAAATCTCGACACTATTTGTTGAATGCCGAATGCGTGGTAGTTTCTAGTTTTGATGTGATCAAACATATGTTATCGATGCTAATTTTGAATGGAAGAATTGGCAAATGGATTTTAGCATTGTCAGAATTTAATTTAAGGTATGAATCGGCAAAGGCGGTAAAGGGTCAAATTATTGCCGATTTTATTACCCAACATCGGGATCTTTCTGTTGAGGCGATAAGCATTGTGCCTTGGGCCTTGTTCTTCGATGGATCATCTTGTAACAAAGGTGGTGGTGCTGGTATTCTCTTGATTTCCCCACAAGGAAAAACTTTTGAGTACGCGGTTCCTATTGAATTTCATGTCACTAATAATCAGGCAGAGTATGAAGCGTTGCTTAGAGGGCTTCGGCTTCTTATAGAAGTAAAGGCCGATGCTGTCGAGATCTTTGGGGATTCTGAGTTGGTGATTAATCAATTGAATGGTCAGTATGAATGCAAGAACAATGTGTTAAGAGAGTATTATGAGGAGTGTAAAGAACTTTTTAAGAATTTTCTGGTAGTAACCTTGCATCATATCCCTAGAGAGTGCAATGAAGAAGCAAATAAGTTAGCTCAAGCTGCTTCTGGATATCGAGAGAGTCGGGAAGTTTTTGTTATGGAAGAAGATGTTTTAAATACTGATCAAGTAGATGGTGATTGGAGATACGAAGTTACCAATTATCTGAAAGATCCATCTCAAAAAGTTTCCTGAAAACTCAGGTATAAAGCTCTCAAATTTGTGTTTCTTGATGATCAGTTATATTACAAGTCCATCGATGGAGTATTGCTCAAATGTTTAAGTCAAGAAGAGGCCAAGAAAGTGATGTATGAGGTTCACGAAGGATTGTGTGGTGCACATCAGTCAGCTTATCGGATGAAGTGGATAATTAGGAGAACTAGTTATTTTTGGCCAACTATGTTGGAAGATTGTTTTGAATATTACAAAGGGTGTCACAATTGTCAAAAATTCGGCAATATTCAAAAAGTTCCAGTGTTTGCTATGAATCCTATAATCAAGCCTTGGCCATTCAGAGGATGGGGTATAGATTTAATTGGTCAGATCAATCCTTCTTCTAGTAAGGGACACAAATTTGTACTCTTGGCCATGGATTATTTCACCAAGTGGGTAGAAGCTATCCCTTTGAAGAAGGTACGTCAGAGAATATGATCAGTTTTGTTAAGGAGCATATAGTTCACAGATTCGGGATTCCTCAGACTATAACAACTGATCAAGGAACTCAGTTTACTTCTTCAGAATTCTGTGACTTTGCCGAAAGTATGGGGATTAAGTTGTATAATTCTTCTCCTTATTATGCACAAGCTAATGGTCAGGCAGAAGCATCAAATAAGATTATGATTAAAATCATCCAGAAGAAGATTGATGAAAAACCAAGGAAATGGCACTTGGTTCTTAATGAAGCGTTGTGGGCTTACCGAATGGCTTGTCATGGGTCCACTCGAACGTCTCCCTATGAACTGGTTTATGGACATCATGCTGTGTTACCATGGGAATTACGGTCGGGATCAAGGCGAGTTGTGTTACAGAAAGAATTGGTGGAAGAGGATTATAAGAATCTAATGATGGATGAATTGGAAGATCTACATTTGATTCGTCTCAAAGCATTGGAGAATATTGAAAAAAATAAAATACGTGTTGCCAAGTATTATAACAAAAGGGTTAGGCTAAAGCAATTCGCAGAAGGAGACTTGGTTTAGAAAACTATATTGCCAGTTGGGACAAAAGATAGAGCGTTCGGCAAATGGTCTCCAAATTGGGAAGGTCCTTTCCGAATAGTAGAATGTGTACCTGGCAATGCATACATATTGAAAACTTTATTTGGAGAGGAGTTTACCAGGGCTATCAATGGAAGATTTCTTAAGAGGTATTACCCCAGTGTTGAAGTTGGTTTATGAATGTAGATCAGAAAAGCCGATGAGAGAAAAATCGTCTTTAACCTAAAAATAAATAAGACTGCGAATAGCCGATATTGTTCATATCGCCTTTAGCACAAAATAGCCGATGCAGTTTGCATCGCCTCTAGCATAAGAATGTTTATGCAAGGTTGGGGTGTTTTCAGCATTTTTTATGACAGTCGCAGGCAGAATTTTACCGAAAAAGATCAAAGAAATAAGTATTCTTCCAAAGGACGAGATTGTTTATAAAAGTCCATCCTAATACAAACTATTCCTCAAATAACTTGTTGAGGACGGACTGGGGGTTTGTGATTTCGGCAAGGGCAGCGGCATGATCATCGTAGGCCTCCAGACGTTCATCAATGTCGTCGATCTCGTCCGGGCGTCCTCCAACGAAGCCAACTGGCTGGGAGGAGTAGTCCTCGTTGGTTTGGGAGGTCATTGCCGCCAGCCCGAGAGAAGCGCCGAGGTGCACACCTTGGATGACGGCCTGATCAATGCGGCCGTCCACAGCATCACGGCGTGCTTCGGATGTCTCCCCCTGGGCATTCACCTTGTCGGCAATCTTGTTCGCTGCCGCCTTCAGACGATCATTCTCCGCAGAAAGAGCTGGGTAGAAGAGAAAAAATAGATCAGCAAGCAAGGGAAACTAGAATGATAAAACCAAATGGGGATATCAAACCGGTGATGGCGTCGCAGAATTGCTTCCGCTGGTCCTCCCATTCGGCTTGATCGATGCCGAACTTCTTGGAGACGTCGCCTAGCTCCTCTCGGGCTTCGTCCCTCTCCTGGCGAAACTTGAGCGCCTCCTTGTGAGAGTATGGATGGTGTGCATCTGCTGGTTCTACCGAACCCCAAGGATTGGAATGGTAAGAGCTTGAAGAGCTGGAAGACCCGGAGGAGCCGGATGATAGAGTTCCCGGTTGAGCTGCCATCACCGGAGGAAGGAGATGGTATTGGCTGGAGCTGATGACCCTTATCCTGATGAATGAGGAAGGAAAAATTGAAATTAAGAGATGAACAAGGAAATTGCAAAGGGGGCAAAAAGCCGAATCATACCCACGACGCCGGCAGCGCGATGCTCTGCTTCCTTCAGCCTCTCCGTCGGCAGGACGCTTGCCACGGTTGCCACTGTTCGTCATTTGCTTTGATGGAGGTTAGGGTTTTCTTCTGGAATGAATCGAATGAAGGAAGTGGAGGAGACGGATGTGAGAACGCTGAGGCGAAGATAGCGATGAAGGCTAACGGAAGGGTCTATTTATAAGCCGGAGCGAAGGATCGTGGCGAATTCCACGGGGTTGTGGGGCGAGAATCCCGAACGGCGGAGTAGGTTTTTTTTCCCTTTCGGCTGGGCCGTTACTGGGCTGGGCCAGGCATGGGTTAAGTCGAACGTCGCTCGAATATCTCCCTAGTTTGTTGGAGCCAACATTGTTCGGCTATACCCTCACAATATTTGAATTGGATTCGTTCGGCTATCGGAAGAATGGAGACAATCGGCTACATTCTAATCGAGTAATTTAAGGGAAAGGGGCCGATTGCTTTCGAATGAATAAAAATAAGTAAACATAAAGCTGGTTAATCAAGGGAAAGAAGATATCACACTTAAGTTTATTACAAACCCAATGTCTACTGGTTCAGAAGATGATTGATTGCCTCTATGGCCTTAGTCCTGATTCGGCTAACATTATCTAGCACTTTTTGATCTTCATCTTCAGAAATCTGGATGCTGGATAACTTAGTTTTGATTTGCTGGTCTTCTTTGATGATCGAAGTCATCTTCAATGAAGCTGCTTCTATGTTCTTCGGCAAATTGGCTATATGGGCCCTGTGAGACTGAATTTTGGCATTCAGTTCGGTTAGTTGAGCTTCTAATCTGCTTTTTTCGTCCTCCATGGCTTTCAGTTCAGGCTCCAAGGTTGTCAAGGAATTTCTTGCAGTATGGATATGAGAGTGAAGGTCTTTAATCTCTAGTTTTTTCAAAGATCTATCCTTCTGCAGAGCAGCCCTCGAAGATATGTTCTTGGTTGCCCTTCTCACCATAGCAAAGTGGTCATCAAGATGGGTTGCAGATTCTAGGGGGGCTTTGAGAGCAGGGGGGTATCTTGATCAATGAGTTCAAGGAGGTCTTTTATCTGGTCTGCATCCTGAACCAGACTGATGGTATCCTTGTTTAGCAGAATGATCACCTCTTTTAGCCAGGCCTGATTTTCCAGCGATAAGGTTTGATGGGAAGTAATCTCTTCACCTTTCTTAATGATGTAGTCCTCAATAGAGAAGGAGTAACTGGTGGTCGGTTTAGTGATGTTCTTCTAAAGAAAAGAAAAGAAAGAAGGTGTTAGCCGATTGGGTAATTTTGCTAAAATATAGTGTAAAACAAAGGATTACCTGCTGAGATGATTGATCATCAGGATGGGTTATACCCTAGCTTGCTGGGGAACTTGGCTGAAGATTCAGTAGGGACAGGTCTGGAGCTTGATCAGGAGAAGTTTCCCTTACCAGTTCATCTAAGATTTCATCTATTTTCGGTAAAGTAAATGATAATGAGCACAAGAGATAGATGTTATTAAAAAGAAAGGAAAAGAGAATTGGTTGAACAATGTTACCTATAGTTTCATCAGGTTTATGAGCCTTTGAGCCTTCAGCTTCATGAGTCTCTGAAGTTTCGCTATCATGGATTTCTTCATCTTCAATAAAAACTTCAGGGGTTGGTTCTACAGGTGCTGAGATATTGCCTAGTGTGGGAATTTTGACTTGTGGCTGCAATGGAAGTAATGAATGTAAGAGGTGGTCAGGTTTACGGCTAAGTGAGGTTGGTAACCTGATAGAGAATAAAAGGTTCATACCTTAAGAGATAATTTGGCTTTCTTGGTCCTTGGTTTTTTGGGTAAGAGAAAACTTTCAGGTGTTTTCCTTTTGCTTTTTCCTCTTGAAGATGCAGCAGCTGAAGTAGCGGGAGTTCTCATGAGTGCCTTTAGAGGTGCTGAATCCAAAGTTGCAGAAGTTTTCATGAATTCCTTTAAGTTTGGAGCATCAAACCCCAGAGCAGGCTTGGGACTAGCCGAATAGTACTGGATTGCTTTGGCTGGGGGAGTAAACTCAAGATCCTGTGCATGACCAGATGTTAAAATAAGAAGTGGATTCAAGAACAAGAAATGATGGGCATAATGAAATTACTTCACTGTCAGAAGCAAAATCAGGTTGCAAGTTTTTGCATAAAGAATGAACTGATATATTGAAGATATGAGCATGCCATTCTTGCCACCAAGAAACAAAGAAGGGATGAGCAACATCTATTAGCCCAAATGGAGATGGTTCGTATATTGGCAATTTCCATCCTAATTCAAAGACCTTCTTGGCTTCCATTCCTTCTGTTATTACTTCCCTTGACTTTATGATTGTTGAGAAGAGGAATTTTGGAGGCAGTTGGCCACATCCTAATTGTCTGGCCACCATGCTTGGATAATAGAATTCATAGGTGGATTGTACTAATCTCCCATGATGAAATTCGGCTGGCAAAGTGCAAGGTTTGATAAAGGAGTTGAAAATTTCCGTGGATTCTTGACCTGAACAACCAATTTCATAGCTAAACTTGCAGGGCAAGGTCAAATTTTCGTTTTCTCTGTAAGGAAACCAGAGCACATTGCTGAATCCTTTGAAAAATAGCTTGAAGAAATGACCGATGTCTATATCAATGCTTATAGATGATGCTGCTTCCCCATAAGTCTGACAAGCCTTAACCTTTGCTGTGCTGCCTTCAGCATAGTTAACTGAGGGAAAACTTAGATTGAAGAGGCTCACAGGGGTTATCTGATGCATATATAGCTGGAGCCACATTTGAATTAGCCACCAAGGACTATTCACATAAGAAATTTCTCCACCTTGGCGCATCTGAAGAGTAATTTGATGCATCATATGATAAACAGACCCTAAGAGATATTTGCCTAGTGGGATCTGAGTGCCTGCAGCTAAGTCTTCAGCCATTACCATGTGATTCAGGGTTGGTTCATTGGATTTTCCACAGAAGATGAATCTGCATAGCCACATATTCATGAAGGCTTTCAACTCTTTGTCAGAGACGGTGCCAGATGCATTCATGTAGTTCTGAATATGTTTGACCCATCCACATCCAGAGCTGACGGCTCTTTGATTACTTTTGCTCTTGTACTTATAGGGATATACTGGCAATGACACATTCAAGCCAGTCATCATGAATACGTCGGCTAGAGTGATGGTTATAATACCATGACCAAAGATAAAGGCATTGATAGTGTCAGACCAAAAATGAGAAGCTGCTATCAAAAGGGAATCATTCCTGGGTGTCTCTGCTAAAGATAATTCCAGACAATGACTGATGTCCTGACTTTCCCAGTGGCTGCTGCTTTTCTCCAGCATTCTCCTGTACCAGTTACGCCATCCGGTGATTGGGGGAAATGGCCAATTCTTGAACGTGTTTGGCCATCGGTTTGACGAGGTAATCCCAGACTTGAAAGGAATTCTTTGGGTTTCCTTCTCAATAATTTCAGAAGGGTCAGGATTTCCCATTGGGCCGAGGAAATAGGAGTCAGGGTTGGCAGCATAGGGGATCAAAATCTGGCTCTTGTATTCCTTTAGAAGATGATTGAAATCAAAGGGGAGTAAATCAAAAGAGGAGCGGGAGGATAAAATGAAAGTTGCCGAATATAAGTAAAGTTTACCTCTAGGATTTCATCCTGGGTCGCCATTGAAGATTTGAAGGAGGTCCGAGGTTGCGCTGAAAGCTTGAATTTTTGGGCAGCGGCTGCGGTTTTGAACGGTGATGACCTAGGAGGATGAAAGAGCTTATGGTCAATTTCAGAATAAAACAACTTTTATCCCGAAATTGAGGGGGCATGTGTTAACACTGGATTTTGGTCGATTCTGGAAGATGACAGGTAGACCCACATGCGGGAAGAAGGGTGTTCGGCAAACAAAACAAGCGGTCGGCTAAATGCTTGTGCGGTCGGTTACTCTAGAAGGCGGTAACTCCATTCGGGAAAACAGAAGATGGCAGGCAAGACCGATCGGAAAGATGAGAGTTGTAATAATAAAGGAATCTAGAAGTTTAGGGTAAGAAATCGTAAGTTTCCAAGTTTGTTTAAAAGTTCCTTTGTAAATCGTAGTCCTCTAGGACTCACATTTTGTCTAGGGTATAAATATTGACCCTCGACCATTGTAAAAGGGGTTCACAACCAAATCAATACAACCGGCCCCGTGCCAACTTTCGAGTCCTCTTGTCGTGTCGTCGAGTTCTTCGAGAGGAGTCATCGATCCGTCGACCTCCGTAAGTTCCGACAACCTTGTTATCATGTTTAGTATCATGCGGTGGATTTAGACGTGATGCAAGTAGTCTTGTTTGTTTTCAATGGTCGTGCGGCGGATCTTTGCTTGACAATCAAGAAGTCTTTGCTTACGCTTTGTTTATGAGTAGATACCGTGCGGCAGGCGTTTGCTCAATATGCTTAGTGAAAGCGAGATAGTTATCGGCTCTATATTAGACATGGCAAATCTAAATAGATTCATTAAGTTATCCAGTGTTGCATGTTTTAAACCTTTTATATATTCGTAACACACTTATGCCCAATTTAGATTGATATCGTTCGGCCTTCTTTCTCTCGTGGTTTTATTCGTGCTTCAACGATCATTGTCTTTTATATTACCTTTGCAAAATAGATAACATGCTCATAATGGCTGAATTGTTTTAATCTAGATTGTCACATGTTGTGGGTTCATGCATGTTAATCACGTTTAAGCTTTAACGAAACTAGGTGTCGTGCGGCAGATGCAGGTTTTAGTTTAGTTTAATCGTTTTTTTTGTACGTTCCTTCTTCATGGACCCCAATTCGGCTGGATTGCCGAGCTTGGTTATGCATTAACTCATAATTAATTTCACTTGTTCAAACATGTCTTCCCATGCACATGCATTCGGCAATTAGGTCTTTACGTGCATTCACCTTACGATTAGCTAAATGGTTTATGAACTTGTTGGCAGACAGCTCTCTATAGCTGTATGTCGTTGTAAGTGGCTTCAGGGCCGTATATGTGGAACTGTCTGGTATTACCCGACATGTTCCGGTTTGACATTTAATTGTTTTATCCCTTGTTAGTTTTCAGGTCAAACTGACTGGCACGCTTCCAGATCACGAAACACCCGGGAACCCGATTGAAGCCACGCTTTTCCGGCTTGCTGTGTGTGAGGCACAGTGCGTCACATTTTGTGTCAACAAAATCATTTCAACTCTATTTTCAAAAGAGGCAAATTTTAGGGTGTTACATCATCTCTTTACACTGACCATATGAATGAAACGGTACGAAGTGAGATGGATTTTATTGTGTCTAGTGGAACTTGGAATGTTGCTAATCATCATCCTTATGGGTGTAAATATATAGGATGTAAGTGGGTGTTCAAAAATAAGCTTAGGCCTAACGGTATGATTGAAAGTACAAGGCGAAACTTATGCGAAGGGTTACACCCAGAATGAAAGAAAAGACTTCTTCAATACCTAATCATATGCTGTTAGATCGACTAGCATTCGAGTGCTACTTTAATTGGTTATCTCTCATGATTTCCTCATTAATCAAATGGATGTAAAGATGACTTTACTAAATTGAGAGATTAAGGAGGAAATTTACATTTAATAGGCAGATGTGGTTTGTAGCACAAATCAAGAAAAAATTGTGTAAGTTGTTGAAATTTTTGTATGGTCTTAGACAAACACCCTAAGCAATGGGGATAAGAATTTTCACGGAAATTTAACAACTATTGTCTATGTTGTATTATTTTGAATAAACCTGACCAATGTGTGTACAACCTCTATGTCGGGGGAGTGATTTTGTGCTTGTATGTTGATGAGATACTATATTTAGGGACTAATATTAATGTGATTAAGGAAGTCAAAGATGATTTCTCTCAAAACTTCGAGATGAAGTATGTTGGAGTCACCGGTGTTAGGTGAAACACTAAGCAACTAAGTGAATGTAATGGTAGGTTTACACACCCCTGTAGTTCTATTATATAGAATAAAGGTCTTATTCACTTTGGGTATAGTGACTACAAAACAACTCCAATACTGTTATATTAGTCTAGTGCGTTATTATAGAAAAACGAAGCATAAAAGGGGTTGATTCAAATACTCCTAAATAATTGGCTTTCTTATGTATTCTGTTAGCATGGCGGAGCTTGATATCACGTTTTCGATGGCAAATTAAGACGTTTTTTTTTCAAATCCAGGATATGATTAGTGGCGTGCTCTTGAAGAAGCAAAATCTTCTATTTAAAATTTATTGTGGGTTATGGTATTCACTATAATAGGTATGTAATGGTGTTGTGAAAGCCCCAAGTGGGTTTGTGTTAGTTCTTGGAGGCATCGTTGTTTCTTAGAAGTCTTGCAAGCAAATCATCTTTATAGGATCAACAATGGAAACCGAACTGTGAACTGATCGTAGATCAGCCAGTTAGGTTTCTTGCGGTCGAACCTACCCACTCGGGTTCAAGTCCTCAACTTGGCATAGGCGCTCGCATTTTCCTGAATTTATTCCAGGATTTAACGGCGATATGCTTTCAGTGGTAGGCGACATTCTCGTCGACAGCGAGATGCCTGTGGTGACTTATCTGTTGGCTCAGTCTTTCAGAGGTGCTCATAGGGGTAGGGTTTGCGTACGTGTGTTCATAGGGGTGAGTGTGCGTACGTGTTGTGGGCGTGTAATTCTAAAAAAACAATGGAAACCGAACTAAGAGCATATCCACCTAATCATTTTTTTTGTGAAACATATCCACCTAATCTCTTTTATTACATCTCCTATAAGTTGTTTTTAGGAGAGTATTTTAAGAGAGCATTGTTGTAACAGATTACATAAAACTTGCCTTCTATATTTTTGTAGGGATCGGGGATAGGGGTGAGGGGGTTGTCTCTTTTATTTAGGAGAAATGATGCTTTTCTTAGAAGATCTCTTAAAAATTATAGATATAGGAGATCTGCTGCAGCACCGTACCTCGATCTTCTAAAAATATCTGGTGGAGATGCTCTAACAACATTAGTAACTACTTATATATCACTATTGGGGTCAAGTGGTTTCATGAACTCTTACTAAATTTGGTGGTTGTTCAAAATTGATGCCACTATCATAATGATCCGTGCTAATCAAATTATGATTGAGGTCAACCATTCTAAGGACAAGACGAAGCCATCAAGTCATGTAAAGGTGCAATTGGAGTCTATCGGGAAAATGATGTCCTCTAGAGTAATAGCCTTGGACTATGTTGAGGCAGCTATAAGCCTAGTAGATACCTTAACGAAGGGTTTATCAGGCATTGCATCGACAAAGATGTGCATAAGACCCACACGAGTCATGCAGTAGTGGTAACCTTACCTTGTGAGATTAGATACCTGAAGTAGGATGGTTAAGCAAGTTTAGTAAACTTAATGCTGTAATTTTTGTCAGGCAATTGTAAAAAAATACCATTGGAATAAAGCTTGTGTCGGGAAGCTCACAGGAAGAAATCGATTTCTCCGTCGCTGTATTCTTGACGGGATATGCCTGTCGGGCTCCTGATAGAATTAATTTCCTTGATGTTTTTCCTGTTTCCTTGATGGTTTTTTAGCACACAGGGAAAATGATGTTTCCAGTAAACTATTAGCTGACTAGGAGTAGTATAAGTATAGGTTGTCAATAAAATCTGTAGAGATGAACTTTATTACAATGACCTTATTATATAAGGCTGGCGATACAGCGGACACAGCAAACTCATCAGATCACCTGAAACAGGTAAAGGCCGGCAGGCCCTGTATCCGTACACATAGATAGCTTTGGACTCTTGCTACCGTAACCTAGTTGAAACACCAGTAGCAGCAGCAAAACAAGTCCAAATAATAAACAACAGCATTCGTGAATATAAAAAAAGAAAGAAAAAAATTGATCCGGCGACCACGGACACACAAAACGATGTTGTCAAGTAACGAATACGACACGATTGATCCTGCGCGCATACAGGAGGAATCTAGAACGCGAGCACGGCCGCGAGCACGGCACCAGCAGCGGCCACCGCGCCGCCGATTGTGTAGCTGACGGGCGCCGACGACGGCGGCTCCGCCGACGGGCCCCCGGCGGGTGCCTGGACGTCGATGACGAGCTTCATGCCGTTGAGGCAGTGGGTGGGCTTGGTGCAGATGAACCACAGCTTGCCGGGCTTGTCCAGCGTCACGACGTCGTTGCCGGAGTCCCAGAACTTGAGCTGGTTGCCCTGCAGGTTGCACGCCACGAAGTCGTCCTTGCCCACCTGGGCCACCGTGTGGTTCTCCTTGTTGTACATGAACACTGCGAGAGCGAGACAATAATATAATGGGGGTTAAGTGATTCCAACGAAATATGTACAGTGCGTGTGCGTGTTCATGGTGATGGTGTTGTCGATCGTGTCTCGATCCTGCGTACTCAGGCTGTCGCCGACCACGAACGTCTTGTTGTCGGCCCAGTGCGTCTCGTTGAACCTGGCCCTCCAGCCGAGGCCGTCCCCGACCATAAACACCGTGGCGGAGGCCAGCGGCGCGAGGTACACGACGGCGGCGACCACGGCCAGGAGCTGCACTTGCCGGTAAGCCATTTGCCTCTTCCCTGGCGTTGAGCTAGAGCTAGCTTGCTATGGCAGATGTGGCACTAGTAGTCTCGCTCTGCTAGCTGCTGCTGTGGCTTAATTAGCGATGACAATCTCGCGTCTATTTATACAGCAGAGGGGCATGTATTGCACGCAGCTATAGCCTTGACCAGGTAACACGGGACCAGGTCGACGCAGGTCATTTTATGAGGTCACAGGCTGCGGCAGCTAAGACGCAGCAGCGGACGGCCACATATAGGCCGTTCTGGTCGGTAGTGCCTGCCAAATGGATTGTTTCTAGCTCAGCAATCCAGCTGCCGAATCAGGGGAGCTGATAAAAGCGAGGTGAAGTTTGCATTGGGATCATCACTGGATGCACGGGAGATTGCAGGGACGCATGGAAAGTGACAAAACAGCGTTTGGCACTGCTCTTGTTTCGGAATTTGGATGTAACCTCCTCGTCGTTAGGACTTAGGACCAAAACGTGTAAACCTCGTCCATAATTTCTTGTTCTTCCAATCAAGCCATGGATTTGTGGTTTGTTTGAATCAACTAATGCTGATAGTTAGCTAACTCATTAATTAGCTAGTTAATTATTAGTAGGGGGTTTTCAAATCCACCTGCGAATATGTAGTTAGATAGCACATTAGATATAAACATAAACTATTAGCACCCCTAGACCAACTAATAAATTAAGTTTCAGCAATCCTCCTAGATAATAGTTAGCAGGTCTGTTCATATTCTCACCTGCTAATTTTAGCTCTTCTAACTATTAATACTAGATTAACAGTAATAGATCCAAAATAGGTCCTTAGATATTTCTTGAATGTAAGACGGATGAGGTACGGTCTTGGTGTATCAGACATTTTTTACGGAGGTTATACCCCGTTTTTGTAGAAAGCAACAAGAGTAACTTGGTGTATCATACGTTCATGCTTGACCATATTAAACTTCAGCCAAAAATAAATACATTATAAATATATTCAAACACAAGCCCTTTGATTATTGATTTGTTGAGCTGTATTAATCATTTTTGCAAGACCATCTGTAACGACAAGGTTAAGGCCTCGTTTGGCAGGACTCCGACTATGATTTCTTGCGGCTCCTTGTAAGGAGCTCGGTCAAATGGGCATCTAAAAAATGGCTCCTTGCAAGGAGCTCAGAGGAGCTGAAGCTAAAAAAGTGGCTTCTCACAAACTGCGCGCAAACACATGGATGATATGTGCCTATGTGTGTTGAGTCGTGATGAGTGATTATCATGAGACGATCAGACTTCGGTTGATTTTGGGACTAACCCTAGCATGAGTGTGTGGGTAACATGTCTCTTGGCTGTGTTGGTGTGTGAAAGCACAGAACGGTCGACAGACATGGAGAAGGTCAAGAAGAGGCGTGTCCTGCCAATGAATTACGAGTGGCGAAGGACAGACATGAGGCTTGGGCCGAGGGATCAAGATGACAGAAAGACTGACCATGGGTGGCTGACACTTGGGGACATCAACAAGCAAGTGTACATGTGGAAGAGTAGATCGTGTTGACGAAGTCAATACGGCAGTTGACCAAGTCAAGCAGAGGTGCTGGAGGACTTGGTGATCGGGCAGTCGAGGATAGATGGTAACACACGTCGAGATCATGGAAGAGGCATAGCAGATACACTTCTCTAGAGGGGTTTGGTGGTTTGGGCCTCAAAAGCACTAGTGAACGATTTTCGGGTTTGGGCCTCAAAATTAGATGGAGTTCGGGATGGAATTGGAGGTGGAGCGTAACGTCATCGCGAAGCTTGCGCCAAGGCAAAGCAAAGTCGTGAAGATCTCGTGGCCGTCGGATGCACAAATCTCAAGTTAGATCATTTTGCCCCTGGGTAAAGTGATTCAGCCAAAATATCTATGGACTTGTTGGAAATGTGTAATAGACCTGTAAATATGATAAGACTGCCCCAACTAGCTATCTCCTCAGTTTTCATTCCTAGCCTAAGACTAGTTGTAGTAGTTATTTCCTAAGTCTTTCTTGCTGTTGAGATCCTCAGTGTAGAGAGTGATTCATATGTTGTGTTAATCTTTCCTCTATAAGAACCGGATTTGGTTGATCTTTAGAAATAAAGCAATTATTTTTTGGAGATCTGAATTTGGGTTCTTACTTTGTGTTGGATTTGGTTTTTCCTTCTCCGGTTCTCCTCCCTTCTCCATTTCTTTGGTTTTTGAGTTCATATGGTTTTGGAGATGGTTTGAAGGGTTGGATACATGCTAGGACCTCTGATGAATATAGAAAGTGATTCAAACATGTTTTGGAGATGGTTTAAAGGGTTGGATATGTGTATTTGTTTCGGTTAGCCGGCACATTTAACTTTTAGAAATGACTATTTATCCCCTATAGTCTAAGTTTTAGAAATGATTGTTCATCCCCTCTAGTCGGCCCCTTGATCCTATCAATCTCGGGCACCATATGAAATAGAATATGCAATTTCACCATTGGCACCAAGCCTATATACATGCATAGGCATACTGCATTACATCCACAATACTTACTCCATAATATATCTTGACATAGCCAACTCAGGCTCATCTATCCAAGTAAAAGGTTTACTCATCTCACGTACATAAGAATCAAAATCCTCAACAAGAAAAACCTGCAATTAATTACAAATAATCACATTAGGAACAATAGTCACAATACGTTATGATTAATAGAAAAAACCATAGTTTTGGGCCACATCTAACCCATCAACTTATTCATGTTTATGCTCCATCTCAGCCATGACCTATCAGTGGGCGAGTGCTTTAGTAAACTTATCAACAAAACCATGCTCCTATAGTACTTTCTCTCTACAAAAAAAATTATTTACCTTAGACCTCAACTTGTCAGCTTCCTTTTTCGACCTTTCGGATCTTCTTCTCATTATAATTACTAAAATGATTGCCAAGGGTCAGTGCTCTAGATAAACATCTTCCATCGTGCTCAAGAATGTCATGGGGTCACACAATTCCATCCATAATATTTTGGCCTTTCATTGGCATTAGTTTATGATTGTATCCGGCACTTTTTCAAGCCTAAGCATTAAAGCTTTATAGAAGAGTTGATACACGACAATAAGCAGGGAAGTTGGCCCGTAATGCACAACCTTATGGTTTCTTCTATTTTGTACAAAAGGAAAATAGTAACATAATTAAGTTCTCCTATGTCCATTTCATGATCATAAACTTAATTAGGAAACATGTCCCTCAAGTTATGTCCAACTAAATTCTAGCAAAAGTTTAGTAGAGTTCAATTGATGTATGGTGAATTCTAGCAAAAGTTTAGTAGAGTTCAATTGATGTATGGTGAAGACCAAAGGCAATGTTCTTTTCCATGAAAAAATAGCCTCTCTAATTTCCTATGCTATGAAAGGGCTCGTCAGAGCCTCATTTTCTTTTTCTTTTTCTTTTTTTGAACTGGGATGCGCCCCATTTTCATTCCGAATAGAAATCAAGAATAGAGTTCAAGAATAGCAACTCAGAAGGGGTTTACACTTGACTTATGTACGGTGAACATTAAGCCTAAAGACTCTCATCCTCATTGACCAAGTTAGCTCAAAGGTAGTAATGGCAAGTGTACATTGCAGGTCCATTGACTGAAGCCACGCAAAGACACACAAATCAAAAGAATATTCATCGATATGAAATCTCTTCAAGATGGACACCACTCTTGTCATTTTTAGATTTCTCTTCAATCTCAGTGATCAAGAAGGGTGGTGTCGGTGTTTCAAACAAACACCAACTAGTAAATTTATAATTGTTGCGCGTTAGGCTCGGATGGTGTACTAAAGGACACAAGGTTTATACTGGTTCGAGCAGAATGTCTCTACGTCCAGTTTGTTGCTGCTCGTGTTATTAGTACCGAAAAGGTTCGTAGTAGGGGATACAAACGGTCGAGAGAGGGACGGATCCCAAGTCTCTGATGGGAAGGTCGAAAGGACGCCAAGAGCTCGGTTGCTGCTTGGCTGTTTGTTGTGTGTCAAAAACGATCGGTCCCTTTTTCTCTAGTGGGGCGTCCTGCCCTCCCTTTTATAGACCAAGGGGGGAGCAGGGGTTACAGATGGGAGAAAGAGGAAAAAATCAAAGGTCGAGCAGGTCCTTCAAGGGTGTTGGGTCTTCCTATTCTCTTGAGCCTGCCCTGCTGACATGGCAGACCACGTTAGGGATAGCATATTTTGTTGATACTGATTGGGCTAGGCTCTAGCTTCATCGCAGCGAGTGGTCATGTCCCATCCTCCTCCGGCAGACGATGCGGTGTGTCAGGGCGTCGAGCCATGACTCTGCGGGGAGTAGATGGAGAAATGACCATACGCCTGTACTATAGATGATGTGAGTTCCTCCTTGGATTGCAGCGGTTGTCGTATGCATGTGTTAGTATCCACGCCCAAGGGCTGATGGCGGCACCTACAACACTGTGGGACAAAAGTCAGCGCCTACAACACTATTCAGGCACTGTTAGGTCGGAAAGGGCTTAAAGCGTCCATCCCATCGTATCCTGACGGTACCTTCCTGCAGGCATGCAGGGCATGGTCCTTGGTACTACGGTTGACTCGAATGTCCTGTCGTACCCTGTGCTTGTCATCATGAAGGAGCAGGGTGCAATCGTCGGGTGAGGCAGAGCCCGCCCTCAGCCGTCGAGCGAGGCGGAGCCAACCCTCAATCGTCGGCCGAGGCGGAGCCCACCCTCGAACGTCAGGTGGGGCAGAACCAGCCCTCGAACGTCGGGCGAGGTGGCGGAGCCAGCCTTCGGACGTCGGGCGAGGTGGAGCTGGCCCTCAGTTTTCGAGCGAGGCAGAGCCTGCCCTCAGCCATCGTGCAAGGCGGAGCCCACCCTAAGACATCAGGCAGGGCGGAACCAGCCCTTAGCCGTCGAGCGAGGTGGAGCCCGCCCTCGGCCGTCGGGTGAGGTGGAGCCAGCCCTTTGAAAGGTCCTAATGGCTAGAGGGGGGTGAATAGCCTAATAAAAATTTCTACAACAACACTTAACTAAATGGTTAGACAATTATGAGGCGAAGCGAGTGTTGCGCTAGCCTACTCAAAATGCAAGCCACCTACCACAATTCTAGTTTAGATAGTGTCAATTCACACAAGATCAATGACACTACCCTATGTTAGTGTGCTCTCAAAGGCTAACTAAAGAGCCACACCAACCAAGCATGCAAGCTCTCACAACTAGCTACACTAAAGAGCTTGTCAACTAGTTTGCGGTAAAGTAAAGAGAGTGATCAAGAGGGTTATACCGCCGTGTAGATGAATGAACCAATCAATCACGAAGATGAATAACAATGATGACCAATCACCTCGGAATCAATGATGAAGATAATGATTTTTACCGAGGTTCACTTGCTTGCCGGCAAGCTAGTCCTCGTTGTGGCGATTCACTCACTTGGAGGTTCACGCGCTAATTGGCTTCACACGCCAAACCCTCAATAGGGTGCCGCACAACCAACACAAGATGAGGATCACACAAGCCACGAGCAATCCACTAGAGTACCTTTTGGCGCTCCGCCGGGGAAAGGTCAAGAACCCCTCACAATCACCACGATCGGAGCCGGAGACAATCACCACCTCCGCTCGACGATCCTTGCTGCTCCAAGCCGTCTAGGTGGCGGCAACCACCAAGAGTAACAAGCGAAATCCGCAGCGAACCACGATCACTAAGTGCCTCTAGATGCAATCACTCAAGCAATGCACTTGGATCACTCCCAATCTCACTATGATGATGAATCAATGATGTAGATGAGTGGGAGGGCTTTGGCTTAGCTCATAAGGTTGCTATGTCAATGAAAATGGCCAAAGATATGAGCCACAGCCGGCCATGGGGCTATAAATAGAGCCCCAATCAAATAGAGCCGTTATACCCCTTCACTGGGCAAAACGCGCTCTGACCGGACGCTCCGGTCATACTGACCGGACGCTGGCCCTCAGCGTCCGGTCGCCCGATGGACGCCACACGTCACCAGCTTCAAACGCTGTTCGTCAGATTCCAACGGCTACGAAGCTGACCGGACGCTCCGGTCAAAACTGACCGGACGCTGAAGCCCCAGCGTCCGGTCGTTTCCAGTAAGCTCCCCGAGACATGTTTTTTCGACCGGACGCGTCCGGTCCACCTTGACCGGACGCAGCCAGCGTCCGGTGCTCAACCCTAGCCTACTGTGCCATCTGACAGCTTGACCGGACGCAGCCTTTCAGCGTCCGGTCGCTGAGTGACCCAGCGTCCGGTCAGTAGACCGACGCCAGCATCATTTCGACCAACTCCATTTCAACTCTAACTTCTTCACCCTTGCTCCAATGTGCCAACCACCAAGAATTTTGCATCCGGCACAATAGAAAATAGACATTTCATTTTCCCGAAAGCGCCGAATCGAGAGGGACCCAAACCCATCTCAACCCTACAACCACCTTGTGCACATGTGTTAGCATATTTTCACAAATATTATCAAGGGTGTTAGCACTCCACTAGATCCTAAATGCATATGCAATAAGTTAGAGCATCTAGTGGCACTTTGATAACCGCATTCCGATACGAGTTTCACCCCTCTTAATAGTATGGCTATCAAACCTAAATGTGATCACACTCTCTAAATGTCTTGATCACTAAAACAAAATAGCTCCTATGGTTTATACCTTTGCCTTGAGCTTTTTGTTTTTCTCTTTCTTCATTTCAAGTTTAAGCCCTTGATCATCGCCATGCCATCACCATTGTCATGCTATGATCTTCATTAGCTTCTTCTACTTGAAGTGTGCTACCTATGTCATGAGCACTTGATAAACTAGGTTAGCACTTAGGGTTTCATCAATTCACCAAAACCAAACTAGAGCTTTCACCCTTAGCCATTGGGCAAGGCGGAGTCTAGCCCTCGGGGGTCGGATGAGGCGGAACCAGTCTTCCATTGTTCGAGCAAGAAGTGTAGTAGCGTTCTTGTCTGACCAGAAGCATCAACGTTCGATGGTTATTAGTTCTATCTCATTGGGTTCCCCGGTATTAGGTCCCCAATAGTAGCCCCCGAGCCCCCGAGTGATTCGGGCAGAATCACCTAGGGGGTATTTCGATTCGCCAGAGAGTGCGCATGAGCGCACCCGTTGGGCCCCTGAGCCCCCGGGTGATTCGGGTAGAATCGCCCGAGGGGTAATTTTGGACCCTTTGCGGGTATGGCTGTGAGATTCAGTTTTTGTCAACTGGACAGTTTGATGGTAAACCCTGGTATCCCGTTCGCGGGGATTCATCCAGGGTTTGCCCGGTTGGGACTTGATTGCGCATCGAGGCTCCCTTGAGGCTTGTGTGCCTAAGTCCTGGTCGCTCATGGGCCCATCCATTGTATTTGCGCGTACCCCTTACTTAGGATTTTGGCGATCATCCTGTGACCGTGCGTTTGGTCTCATTGTTGGCCCGGCCTTCCTCGAGCCCCCGAGCATGGTGGGAGTTCGGTCAAGGGTCAGCTTCTTTTGTGACTGTCGCCCCATCCATGATTTCCGCAACTAGAGGGGTTGAGGCGACGTCACTTGCCTCGATGGCTCGAGTGATGTGCCTAATGAGCTCGCTAACAAGGATGTTTGAACAGAATCCAATCCCGTTGCTTTGCGACAGGGTCGGCAAAGCCCTTGGGTGGTGTTCCGTTGCTCCTTGACCCGTCTTCCAACAGATTCCCCTCAATGGGGATTCTATGGGCTTGGCTAGAGAATGGATTGAACTAGAAGGTTGAGATGACCCTATCCGCCTCAATGTGGGTTGGGCAAAGGCCGCTGAGGCTCATCTATGTTTTCTCCCCTAGCTCTTGTTTGACACGAGGCGGCCTCGAAACCTTCGTGGGTCAGCCTTCGGACCTCGGTCTCTCGATCTTGGACCGAGCGGCTCGAGCCCCCGAGCCCCTTAGGGTCTGATAGGGGTCAGTCGTGTTTTGCGCGTCACCCCG
The DNA here is from genome assembly GCF_019320115.1 of Miscanthus floridulus. Classification (NCBI taxonomy): domain Eukaryota; kingdom Viridiplantae; phylum Streptophyta; class Magnoliopsida; order Poales; family Poaceae; genus Miscanthus; species Miscanthus floridulus. Next base: position 11,474,064 of record NC_089583.1, on the reverse strand, counting down.
TCCTTAGTTTCCACAACCGGAGGGGTTAAGTTGACGACACTTGCCTCGATGGCTCGAGTGTCGTGCTCAATGAGCTCCCTAACGGGTATGTTCGTGTGAAATCTGGGTCCATCATTCGTTGATGGGGTCGGCAGAGCCCTCATGTGGCATTCCACTACTTCTTAACCCGCCTCCCGGCAGATGCCCAAGCCATTCGGTTGGCTCAGGTGGCTCGTTGGCCTCTCCTCGACGAAGATTCTGTGGGTTTGGCTCGAGGTTAGAATCGAACGAGAAAGGTCGAGATGTCCCTGTCTGCTTCTGAGCGAGGTCGGGCAAGGCCGTTGGGGCTCATCACGGTTTTTCTCCCCTGGCTCTGTTTGATGCGAGGTGGCCTCGAGGCCTTCATGGTCTGGCCTTCGAACCTCGGCCATTTGCCACTCATATCGAATGAGGCGGGTGCCGCTTCATGGCTCGACACGAAGCGTTAAGATGCGACGATCGCATATGCATCATTTGGATGTATGGATTTAATCGAAAAGAAAGTGGGGGTCGGTAATGTTACCTTGGTGGTATGAGCGACGGGAAGCTCTTACCAGATGTTCGTGCGGGGTTCGAGTCCGACGTTCGTGATGGGGCTGGTGTAACCTGCATGAGCATCATAATTTTTTGTTTTTGTCTCTCGGTGGCGATTCGAGCCGTTCGATTGACTTTAAGCGAAGTGACAGCTTCTCCTTGAAGGAGATTTTGTAGGCGGACCCCTCTGAACCCTTCTCAAGAAGGTGGATGTTAAAGCTTGGGGTGCGGGGAACTGTGAATTCGATTATGCTGGTGAACAAAAACACTGTAGCCATCGGGGCGTAGGGTCTAGCGGTTTGTCTAGTTTTACTCAAAGTTTTACACTGGCACCCCGTGTCTTCGGTTTTTAAACGTAAGGAGGGGTCAGGCGATGAGGATGTCTAAACAAGTAGACACTCTCGGTAGCCCCTGAGAGATGTCCGTGCCCCTGCCATTGCTGGGGTCGGAAGCTCGGTAATGAAATTAACACGCAAAGTAAGTAAACAGAGGTGCTTATCTTTCAGCGGTCGTTCGTTCATCATTTTACCTGGGCCGTCCGATTGACCCAAGAGGCCTGTTGGGCCCCCTAGACAGGGGTTCCATCGTTGGGTCGTTCCATGGTCCTGCCTGGGGAAGCGGGGAGTCGCCTGCATGCGGGTGCGCTCTGATTCTCGCGCCTGGTGCGCGGTAGTGGTGGGCCATGCCCAGGCAACATCCTGTTTGACCAGGCAACGTCTCATCGACCCCTTGGGTGCGGGCTCCATCTCGCCCGACCCCTTGGGTGCGGGCTCCGTCTCGCCCGACCCTAAGGACGTAGGTTCTATCTCGCCCAAGGCCGCGAGCTTCATCTCGCCCGATCTCGACGCCGCGGGCTCCGTCTTGCCTGACCTCGAGACCATGGGTCCCGTCTTGCCTGACCCCTTGGGTGCGGGCTCCGTCTCGCCCGACCCTAAGGACGCGGTTTCTGTCTCGCCCAAGGTCGCGGGATCCGTCTCGTCCGACGAGGACCCATACCACCGCCAACCACTCCAGGTCCAAACGTATGAGTCTGGGTCAAAACTCTGACGCAAGGGAAGAGGCCGGCACGCCTCAATGTAACCCGTGGCTATGACGGACCATACCTGGGGATTCACATCAAGAACAGTGTCGAGCGTGCCGGTGCTATTATGCTTAATCCTCATACGGACGCTGACAAGCGCGTCAGTTCACCACGACGTCCGGCGAGACAGAGTGGAATGCCATGACCGGCAGATGACGCCTGCACATGTCATCAGTGACGAACAGGGCCGCGACATGGAGCCGTCCCTGTTGGCATAACCCGCGCTTTCCTCTCGTTCTTCTCCTTTTTTCTCCTCTGTAACCCGCGCTTTCCCTTCGCCTATAAAAGGGGAAGCAAGGCACCCCATGAAAGGGAGGATCCGGACATGGGGGATCTGAACACAAGAGCACGACACGACATGAGCACACGGCTGAGCGGCAAGCGAGCTCTCAGCACCCGTTCACTCCTTCCACCAGAGACTTGGGATCCACTCCATCTCTCACATGTTTGTAACCTCTACTGCAAACCAAGTGCCGGTAACACGAGCAGCAACGAACTGGGCGTAGGGACATTCCGTCCGAACCAGTATAAACCATTGTGTCCTCCGAACACACCATCCGAGCCAGACGCGCAAATACAAATTTACTCGTCGGTGATCCGAAAACACCGATAATGTTCTATGCACAGATTGTTGAAGCTTCAGAGCATCTCTTTATTCATTGTTTTTTGCATTGCACTCGTCAAATATGAATTGTCCTGCTGTTCCATAAAAAAAGACTCGTCAAATATGAATTGTATTGGTCAAATACTCCCTCTAACTTTTTTCATTCAGCAGGACAAAAAACGTCAATGTCCTAACTGTTCCTACTGTTCCATAAAAAACACTCGTCAAATATGAATTGTATTGGTCTCTAACTAGGGTGCACTGTATTATTTCTGCTTTGATCAAATCAACTGCACACGTGACCATCATTCAGCAATAAATAAATCAAATAATTGTTGATACAGACGAAGGTCAGAAGATGGGACCATGTCATCTGTCGGTTATAACGGTGGTGCTCTGGTATTTTTGTGGGCTCTAATGATCTATATGATCCAAAAATTTCCCCTTGGACATCTGTTACAACTCATCAATGTCCTAACCATGACTAAATTATATACGTATTCGACACAATTCTATACTTGCATTTGAAGTCTTGTCGATCGCCTGATAAGCAGAAGTGGACCTAATATCACTCCGTTCCAAAAATTTAAAATGTTATGGCATTTTAGATACATAGTATTTACTATGTATTTAAACATAATATATAATTTAGAAAAGTCAAAATAACTTATAATTTGGAGTCGATGGATGTCGGGTACCATAAAAAGAGATCCCCTAAGCAAGAGCCGAAAAAATCGCTTAGACCCCATCAAAATCAAAGCCAAGAGATAACTATTGGCTAAACCCCCGGCTTTGTCCGAGGCCACCAACTCTCCGCCTTGCTCGAGGCCTCGCACGGAAGGCCTCGGAAGGCCAACCAAATCTCCGCCTCGCTCGAGGCCTCGCACGAAAGGCCTTGGACGGGGAACCGATTCTCCGTCTCGCTCGAGGCCCCGCTTGTAAAGCCTCGGACGAGATGCCGATTCTCCGCCTCGCTCGAGGCCGGCTTGGCAACCACCCCGTCGCCTCTACCTCGACCAAATCTCTCCGACAGAGCGTCGCGTCCAATTAATGCGATCAACCGCTCCCGCAATATCAGCCGGACGACGGCTCGACACAGCGGAGTGGCCGACGCGACGTAGGTCACATCGACGCCATGCCGTCCGGCATAGGATGGGGCAGGCGTTACCGGCCGCTGTGCTCGGCACTGTATCCACGACTGATGCCCGTACCGCACTATGCTGCCTAACCCCAACTGCTCCGAGGACAGCGCGGCATGGGGAGTCAAATTCAGGTCCCTGTAGCCTCGGAATCAGTGTACAGGACCAACTGCTCCCTCCAGGCCTCGGCAACCCACTTCAGGGTCTCGGCAACCTCGGGATTCACGCCCGCCGAGCCCCCCACGATGGCTTGGCCTCGGCACCGACTGAGCCTTGGCTTTTCACACTATCAGCGCGCAGCGACCGGCGCGTCGTCCGCCATGCCCTACGTCAAGCCATCACTGGAGCTCCCACGTCGCACAGAATTAGGGCGCGACCGGCGCATCGCTCCAGTACATCAAGGACAGGACCACTCCATCGACCATGCTGCCACAGTGACAGGCTACAAGGCTCGGACATGCCGCCTTTGCTTACAGGACGCTGCGTAGCGAACACATGTATCACCCTTGTCCCCCCTTCGACTATAAAAGGGAGAGACCGGGGCCGTTTCTGGGATGGGCTCACGCTCTCACGAAATAGACGAACACACGCTCGACACTCAGCAACGCGCACGCTTCCCCGCTGCCTGAGGTCAACATCTCAAGCAATCCATGCCGCTCCACGCAGAGACCTAGGACTAGCTCCCTCTCTCGCCTTGCTTGTAACCCCCTACTACGAGCATTTCGGTGCAAGGAATACAAGATCGATCCCTCAGACTGGACGTAGGGCACCTATTGCCTGAACCAGTATAAACCTTGTGTCTCTTTGCATCACCATCCGGGATTAGGAACACGCAGTACAAATTTACTAGTTGGTTAGGGACCCCCCGGTCCAAAACACCAACAGTTGGCGCGCCAGGTAGGGGATCTATTGCGTGTCATCTTTGTCATCCCGACAAGTTCCGGATGGCAGACCCCGTACGACCGCTACGTCTCGTCACGGTGATCTGGTTTGGGAGCCTAGAGTTCATGTCTCTAGGATCTGAGTACGACATGGTACTCCTCACACCCCGGACCCCACCGACCGATGACGACATCACACATCAGCAGCCTAGGCGCAGGCGACGCCAGGGCCGCCGCCCTCATCACGCCCGCCAAGCACGACGCGGGTGGGACCACCCCAACACCGCGCAAGTTCAGGGCCACGCGCCGTGCTCCGCCGGTATCCCATGCCCAGCTGTTGGCACAAGGTCCCTGGTTGGGGACCTATCTAGCCTAAGCCTGGACAAGGGAAAGACGCCAGTGGCATGCAGTGACGCCCCGTCATCAAGCTCTGCCCCGCCACCTCCTGAGGAGTCGACTCTAGTGGAGCCGAACCCGGCGATGGCACCATCCCCATACCCCTTCGGGTTATGTAATGCCGCCACCGCCTATGCTTCCGCCTACACTTCCGCTCACGCAGAGCCCTCAGGACACCACCAGCGCTTCACCCTCGACTTCGACACCATGACTTTGACCCACACCCACGCTGACTCCTCGGAGGAGGACAAGGCGTGGGCCAGAGCAGACTTCTCCGGACTCCACGACCCTAAAGCCATACGCCGCTTCTTGGCAGCAAGCAACTATTGCTTCGGCTATTCCGACTCTGATGACGAAGGCACTTACGACCCCACTCGTGAGTGTTTCCACATCGGGCTCGGGATGCCAAGAGCGGGCGATGAGGATGAGGGGGCAGGCAACCGTTCCCCGCTTCGCCACGCGTTGTCCCACCGGCAGCGCGGAACGGGAACCTTGCCCCCGCGCAACCTCAACGCCCGGACCTAGAGCAGCTCCGTGAGCTTCAGGCCAAGGTTGAACAAGACCGACTCCTTCTACAGCAGCTTTGAGACACTCTCGAGCAGGAACAGTGAGGTCGCGGTCATGGCGGAGGTTCCCGGTGGAGGGCCCACGATGTCCATCACCGTATCAACGACGACGAAGGGGGTGAGCAACCCCTAATCTTCAATCGCGCTAGCCAGAACATCGCGGCTGCAGCGATGCTAGTCCGAACGATGCCCGAGCCCTCCACCACAGAGGGGTGACGGGTCCGCGGCGAGCTCCGGGATCTCCTCGAGACTGTCCCGGGCTCTTTGATGACATGCTGAAGCGGCCCTGTCCTTACCACCAGGGCCTAGTGAAGCATGCCCTCGAGGAGTGCACCATGCTCTAGCGTTACTACGCCAAGCTCGAGCTCCCCAACGATGATGCCAAGAAGAGGGGCGCTGGCGATAGGGACGACGGCAAGGATGACGAGTTCCCCGAGGTGCACAACGCCTTCATGATCTTCGGCGGTCCTTCAGCGTGCCTCACGGTGCACTAGCGGAAGAGGGAGCGCCAGGAGGTCTTCTCGGTGAAGGTGGCAACTCCTCGGTACCTCAACTAGTCTTAGGAGGCAATCACCTTTGATCATGATGACCACCCCGATTATGTCCCGAACCCTGGACAATACCCACTTGTCGTCGATCCCATCATCGGCAACACTCGGCTCACTAAGGTGTTGATGGACGGAGGCAGCGGCCTCAACATCCTCTACGCCAACACCCTAGAGCTCCTGGAGCTCGACTAGTCGCAGCTTCGGGGTGATGCCGCGCCTTTCCACGGCATCATGCCGGGGAAACGCACACGACCCCTCGGGCGCATCAACTTGCCTGTTTGCTTTGGTATTCCCTCCAACTACCACAAGGAGGTCCTCACTTTCGACGTGGTTGGGTTCAAAGGGACCTACCACGCCATCCTGGGGCACCCATGCTACAATAAGTTCATGGCGGTCCCCAACTACACCTACCTCAAGCTCAAGATGCCAGGTCCCAATGGCGTCATCACGATCGAGTCCACATACAAGCACGCATATGACTACGACGTCAAATGCATCGAGTACGCCGAGGCTCTCATAGAGGCCAAGACCCTCATCGTCAACCTCGACCGACTTGGTAGCGAGCTGCCCAAGCCCAAGCGTCGCGCCAGGACTTTCGAGCCCACGGAAGTGGTCAAGCTTGTCCTAGTCGACCCTGCCTGCCCCGACGGCCGGGCGCTGAGGATCAGCGCCATCCTCGACATCAAATAGGAAACCGTGCTCGTTGACTTTCTTCACGTGAATGCCGACGTATTCGCGTGGAGTCCCTTGGACATGCCGAGCATACCGAGGGAGGTCGCCGAGCACGCCTTGGACATCCGGGCCGGCTCCAGACCGGTGAAGTAGCGCCTGCGCTGATTCAACGAGGAAAAGTGCAGGATCATCGGCGAGGAGGTGCAGAAGCTTTTGGCGGCCGGATTCATCAAGGAAGTGTCCCATCCAGAGTGGTTGGCTAATCCTATGTTAGTCAAAAAGAAAAATGGGAAGTGGAGGATGTGTGTAGACTACACCGGTTTGAATAAAGCCTGTCCAAAGGTCCCTTTCCCATTGCCTAGAATCGATCAGATCGTCGACTCTACTGTGGGATGCGAAACCCTATCCTTCCTTGATGGGTATTCCGGTTACCATCAAATCAATATGAAAGAGTCCGACCAGCTCACGACTTCTTTTATCACACCATTCGGCATGTACTGCTACGTGACTATGCCTTTTGGCCTCAGAAACGCAGGGGCCACATACCAGCGGTGCATGACCTAGGTCTTTGACGAGCACATAGGGCGAACCATCGAGGCCTACATGGACAACATCATGGTCAAGTCCAGAAAGGTCGGGGATCTCATCGATGACCTAGAGATAGCCTTCAAATGCCTTAGAGAGAAGGGCATCAAGCTCAACCCTGAGAAGTGTGTCTTTGGGGTTCCCCGAGGCATGCTCTTGGGATTCATAGTCTTGGAACGTGGCATCGAGGCCAACCTAGAGAAGGTCTCGGCCGTAACCAGCATGGGACCAATCCGAGATCTCAAAGGAGTGCAGAGGGTTATGGGATGCCTTGCATCCCTGAGCCGCTTCATCTCGTGCCTTGGTGAAAAAGGCTTGCCTCTGTACCACCTCTTGAGGAAATCCAAATGCTTTTCTTGGACCCCCCGAGGCCGAAGAAGCCCTCACCAAGCTTAAGGCACTGCTCACCAATCCTCCCGTCCTGATACTGCCAGCCGAAGGCAAAGCCCTCTTACTCTATGTTGCCACAACGACCCAAGTGGTCAGCGTGGCCATAGTAGTGGAGAGGCAGGAAGAGGGGCATGCTCTACCCATCCAACGACCTATTTACTTCATCAGCAAAGTGCTCTCCGAGACCAAAACACGCTACCCCCACATCCAGAAGCTAATCTACGCCGTAGTCTTGGCTCGACGCAAGCTACAACACTACTTCGAGTCCCACCCGGTGACCGTGGTGTCGTCTTTCCCCTAGGAGAGATAATCCATAACCAGGAGGCCTCAGGTAGGATAGCCAAGTGGGCCGTCGAACTCATGGGGGAAGCCCTGGCTTTTACGCCTCGAAAAGCAATCAAGTCTTAGGTCTTGGCTGATTTTGTGGCTGAATGGACCAACACCCAATTGCCACCTACTCAAGTCCAGACGGAGTGCTGGACCATGTACTTCGACGGGTCCCTGATGAAGACCGGGGCAGGCACGGGTCTGCTCTTCATCTCACCCCTTGGGGTACACATGCGCTACATGGTTCGGCTCCACTTCGCCACCTCCAACAATGCAGACGAGTATGAAGCCCTCGTCAATGGCTTATAGATCGCCATCAAACTTGGAGTACGGCATCTCGACATCCAGGGCGACTCGCAGCTCGTCGTCGATCAAGTGATGAAGGAGTCGAACTGCCACGACCTCAAGATGGAGGTGTACTACAAGTTGGTACGTCGCCTAGAAGACAAGTTCGACGGCCTCGAACTCAACCACATCGTGCGGAAATTCAATGAGTCCGCGGATGAACTGGCAAAGATGGCATCAGCATGAGCTCCGGTCCCCCCGAACGTCTTCGCCAGAGACCTCCACAAGCCTTCCATCGACTACGCCTCGGCGACGGCGGAGGGCCCACCGGCCGAACCCACCGCAGGGCTCAAGGCCCCCTCTACCGCTGAGACTCCTTCAGCCGAGGCCGAGGTCATGGAAGTCGACACGGAGCCTCCCGAGGCCAACTAGGGCACGGACTGGAGAGTCCTGTTCCTTGATTGCCTCATTCGAGGAGAGCTTCCCGCGGACAGGACCAAAGCCCGACGGCTTGCATGACGAGCCAAAACTTACGTCCTCATCAACGGCGAGTTTTACAGGCGAAGCCCATCTGGCGTCCTCCAACGATGCATCACCACCGAGGCAGGCCAAGCCCTACTTTGGGACTTGCACACAGGAGCCTATGGGCACCATGCGGCGCCTCGGACGCTCGTCGGAAATGCCTTCCACCAAGGGTTCTACTAGCCAACGGCGGTTGCTGACGCCACCAAGCTAGTACGCTCCTGCGAGGGATGCTAGTACTACGTGCGGCAGACGCATCTCCTGGCCCAAGCCCTCCAAACCATCTCCATTACAAGGTCGTTCGCCGTGTGGGGGCTCAACATGGTTGGGCCTCTGCAGAAGGCCCCCAGAGGCTACACCCACCTACTGGTAGCAATCGATAAGTTCTCTAAGTGGATCAAGGCTCGCCTGATCAATCGAATCAAATCTAAGCAAGCAGTGCTGTTCTTCACTGACATCATCCACAGGTTCAGGGTTCCGAACACCATCATCACCGACAATGGCACATAATTCACCAGCCAAAATTTCCTGACGTTCTGCGATGACCACCACATCTGTGTGGCCTGGTTGACCGTAGGACACCCTAGGACAAACGGCCAAGTAGAACGTGCCAACAACATGATCCTACAAGGCCTCAAGCCAAGAATATACAACTGGTTGAAGAAATTTGGCAAGAAATGGCTCGCCGAACTCCCGTCGGTCATCTGGAGCCTGAGGAACACTCCAAGCCGAGCCACGGGGTTCACACCATTCTTCCTGGTCTATGGAGCCGAGGCTATCCTCCCCACTGACTTGGAATACGGTTCCTCGAGGCTTTAGGCCTACAACGAGCAGAGCAACCGCACTACCCGCGAGGATGCCCTTGGCCAACTGGAGGAAGCCCGAGACGTTGCGCTGCTACATTCGGCCAAATACCAGCAAGCCCTACGATGCTATCAAGCCCGGCACGTTTGAAGCCGAGACCTGAAGGTGGGCGACCTGGTGCTGAAGCTGAGGCTGAGCAACAAGGGCCATCACAAGCTGACCCCACCATGGGAAGGACCATACATCGTCACCCAAGTGCTGAAACCCAGGACCTACAAGCTAGCCAATGAGAAGGGCAAAATCCTCACCGACGCTTGGAACATAGAACAGCTACGTCGCTTTTACCCTTAAATTTCCAAGCATTGTATACATTGTTTCTCGAAATACAATTAAGAAGCGTTCTTTAGTTGTTCTAATTTTTTAAGAAACCCCCCGAGCCCATCGTGGGCCTTGGCATTATGATAACACCATAAGGGAGACTCAGCTCTGCCTCTGCAGAGGTGCCCACTGCGGGGCTCAAATAGGACACAGCTCTGCCTCTGCAGAACTGAGCCTCCCTCGGGGGCTAGAAGGGGGGACTCCCCCCCTAAGTCCCACATACCATTTTTTAGTCATTTGTTGAAAAAATTTCTATGCCTAACTCTCTAGCGCGCTCTGACAAATCGGTTGTAAAAACCTAAGGACCGAAAAGTATGTCTCAAGGCCAAAAGGTCGGTCGAGTCGCGAGATGGCCTATGCCTCCGGGCTACGGCACTCCCTCACCACCTTTCGCCCAAGGGGCAGCTTAGGCTCCAAGGAAGTTTTTTGCAAAAGATATGTTCAGAGACGAGACAGAGGGCAGAGGGTCGGAAACACAATAAAAACGATTAAGAAACGTAGACGCACAAGTACTTTAAAAAGGCCTCGACGGCCACCGGCGTTATGATACGGCAACGTAATCCCTAATCTATTTACATGGCCTCTTGGGCCCAGGTCAAGGCTCAGGGTCTCTAGCATCAGCGGACGGCATGGGAGGGACCACATCCTCTTCGAATAGCTTGGCCAGCGTCGTGCCGGGGCCCTCCGCCGCCTCCATCAGCTTCGCGACATCCTCGTCGGCCTCCTCGTCATCATCGGGCAGGACATAGCCATCGCTGATGGCCTCGAGGTCGACGTCGATGTAGTGCGAGGCAACGACAGCTAGGGCATGCTTGACGCCCGTGTGCAGCACCCCTCGGAGTCGCTCACGCACTTGGCCGCTCAACGCAATCAAGCGACTCCCAAGGGAGCTGCCCGACTGGACCCCTCGACCTCCAGGGCCTCACAGGCGGTACGGGCGGCGCTCTGCAGCGCGTTGTGCCCCTCGGCCTCGGCCTCAAACACCGCCTACACCGCAACAGAAGCCTTGGTGACCCGGGAGACCTCCTTCTCCAACTCTGCACCAAAACAAACATAATGGGGTTAAGCGCAAAGGAAAATGAGCCAAATAAGGGCAAAGGCCTACGGGACTCACCCCCAGCTTTCTCTTCCCAGCGCTGGGCCTCGACCAGAGAGGCCTTGGCTCTCTCCTTTAGGCGCTGGACCTCGACCCGAGAGGCCTCGGCCGCCATGGAAGCCTCCTTCTCCAGCTCTGCGTCACATCGGGGGGTTAGGGGTCAAGCGCAAGAAAAACAAATAAAAACAAGGGGTGCGGCTCAACGGGAATCACCCTCAGCCTTCTCCCTCAGAGCTAGGGCCTCGACCTGGGAGGTCTTGGCCACCTTGAGCGCCTCTGCTAGGGTGCCTTTCATCAGCAGGTGCGCACCCTGCTCCGTCCCCAGCTGCCCAGCGATGGCCTTGGCAGAGGCCTTCGCTTCTTCAGCCTGGGACCTAAAGGTGTCCCGCTCGCTAGCCGCCCAGGTCAGCTCCTCCTCCAGCTCCTTGACCTACGCCGCCAAAGGGGTGACCTGCTCCTAAGCCATGGCCGCCTCAGCCTTCATATCGACACAACAAAGGCGGAGGTCCTCCACCTCTACGCTCCACGCCGACAGAAGCTCGTTGGCGTGAGCGAGCAAGTCCTTCTGCCGTTGGAGCTAGTCCTAGACATCCCTCTCCCACCGGTGGAAGATCGACTTCCTAAGGGACCAGGCCTCGAGCTCCTGGTCAGGCAGAACAAGGGTCATGCACTGCAAGAAAATTCAGAAAAAGACGACATCACACGAGAAAGGAAAGCACGCACCTAGGCAACGCCAGGCAGATTATCAGCCATGATGGACAGCGCTATCCACAGCGACTACTCCGCCAGACAGTGGTATTGCTCAAAGGTTTCCCAGCGCCCCCTCGGCCGCGTCCTCAAGGGCGAACAGAGGCTCCCCCTCAGGGTCGTCCCGGCTCCGCCATAAGACACGCGGGTGATCCCACCCACGGGGCTCGGGTCGTACCCGCACGAGGGCCGAGCTTCCCTCGCCAGAGGTCAGAGCAGGCTACTCCATGGTGCTGGCCGCCTCGGCATTCGCCCCCTCCTTCCCCCGGGAAGTATCGTCGGAGGAGATCGAATGGACCTCCGCTTCCTGGGTGCTTTCCCGCGGTGGCGGCGGGCCCTGGATCAGGGGTAGTATTGAAGCCTGCCCTGCCCCCGTCTCCACTTCCTAGGCCACCGGCTTCGCCATGCTCACGCCGGCCCCCACCGCCCCGGCCTCGGTGGTCCCGAGGGCTCCGGCCTCTGCCACCGCGGCCTCGGTGGTCCTGGGCACCCTGGCCTTCATCGCCCCAGCCTTAGAGGTCCAGGGGGCCTTGGCCTCGGTGGCCTCAGCGACTGAAGGAGCCCTGGCTCCAGCCGACTCGCGGGCCTCGACCCTGCGAGGCATAGGCTCCTCCTCCTCCGCTTGCTCCATGGCTGCCTGGACCGCCTCTTCTTGGGCGTTCGGCTCCTTTGGGTTGGCCCCGGCCGAGGCCGCGCCACGCTCACCTTGGGCGGTGGAGCTGGCGCTCACCTTGAGCGCCTTACGTGGCGCTAGGGCGGGCGCTTCCACATGATGCTTCTGGCTAGAGGTACAGATTCACAAGGTCAGCATACGGCCAAGGGATGAGCGGGAGGTACCACAACTCCATCGACGAAACACTCACCTCGAGTGGGGATGCAACCGCTTCGGCACGGCGACCCTCCTCTGCAAAGGCAGTAGCGGCAGCGGAGGCATGACCTCTGTATCCACCGGTGCCGGCCAGTCCTCGTTGGACTCTAGCGCCCCTCAACCCTCTGTAGGGGTAGTTGCGTCACCCCCACCGCCGCCTGCTCTACCTCAGCCGTCGAGCCCACTGGGCTGACGGCTCGCTTCCCTAATGCCCGCGCCTCGGGCGTGTCGGCCTCAGCCCCGGGGCAGGCGATCACCGGCCCCGAGGCGTCCTCTCCTCCTCCTCCTGGAAGCGCTGGGCTACTCGCCGATGCTCTAGGCGCCATCTCCCCGACATCAGGGAGATGGTCCAAGGGACCCCGCCCCATCTCGCTCTCGTCATCTCCGTCCGAAGCATCCATCGATAGTGACGGCGATGGAGATGACTCCACTGGGAGACCATCCTACCTCTGCTGTCGGCAGCGCTTCTCCAGTCCCTCGCGCTCAAGGATCTCCCTCGTGTGCTTTGCCACCTTGGCATCCTTCCGCCTCTTCTGTGCCTCGGCGTGTGCCCAGTTCACCGCCCGCCGCTGTGTGTCCTCTAGAACGGGCGGTGGGGAGGCTCGCACGTCCCTCATCCCCTACGAGGACGACGAACACAAATAAGGAACCGGAAAATGGTGAGGAACAAGGAGGCCTTGGGGCCGCAGTGACATGTGACTTACTAGAGAGAGGTACCCCTGTGATGGGTGCATCGCGAACGGGGTCAGACCACCGATCTTTAGCTGCCCCTCCACTGTCTCTCTCACCCGACGAAGAATCTCCTCGTCAGATAGGATGGAGGCGGACATCCGGATGCCCTCGATCGGCTCATCTGGTCTCATCTCGAACAGGCGCCGCCGCTGAGCCATCAGCGGCAGCACCCTCCGGCAGTGGAAGGCGGCCATGACCACAGCCGCCGTAAGGTTGTGGTTCCACAGCCTCTCCAGGCCCTCTAGGAGCGGCTGCAGCTTGGGCAGATCCTCCTTCGTGACGCCATACCTCCACTTCTCCGGATAGCTCAACACGATCCGCCCGGTGTAGGGGGGAAGTATGCCGTCGCCATTGCGGAGGTAGAACCAGCTGGTGTACCAGCGGCGATAGGTTGACGCAAGCTGGGCTAGGATGTAAAGGTGCTGATGGTCCTGGCGCACTTGGAGAGTGCAGCCGTCGGCCCTCACCGCCTTCCTCATGCCCGTCATGCCCGTCGGCTTGGTGGTATGTCCCGCCCGGAAGAGGTGGAGCCACAGCTCCCAATGGGGGGCAATCCCTAGGTACCCCTCGCAGACGGCGATGAAGATGGCCACCTACGCGATGGAGTTGGGGTTGAAGTTGTGGAGCTCTATGCCATAGTAGTGCGGGAGCGCCCGCATGAACCGGTCCACCGGTAGGCCGAGACCACGCTCGTGGAAGGACACGAAGCTCACAATGTAGCCATCACGTGGGCTCGGCTCCGGCTCGCCCGACGGAGCAATCCACTCCGGCCTGTTGGGGTCGGTAACCGGACGGAGAAGGCCATCGTCGACGAGCGACTATAGCGTCTCCATGGATATGTCAGATCGACCCCAAGGATCCGCCTCAATGACAACAACAGTGTCGGCCATGAGTGCGGTGGAGAATTCGACTACGGCGGTAAGCCTCACTCTCTCCCTCTCTTCCTCTCCCTTCTCCCTTCTTCTCCCCGGCGCTCTCTGTTCCTAGCAACGGCTCGAGGGTAGTAAAAGCAAAGGCAGACGAGGTAAGGAGGAGAGGGGCGAGGCTCGTCACGTATTTATGCAGGAAGGGGGCAAAACGGACGGGCGATAAAATCGGGGAAGTTTCCCTCAGATCCGGCACAGTTAATCTAGATCCGATTTAACCGCCCACGCGCCCACCTTTTTCTTATTAATCGCGTGAACAGTTATGTCCCATCCGCTGACACAGTGTCACGTCCAACCGCTGTAGCAGCAGGCGCTGTTCCGCCTCCCCGAGAAAATTGCCTCAAAAGGCGCGCCTGCCGTCGTTAGCCAAGGGGGGGAGAACATCCCCCACCCGATTCCTTTCAGACGAAGGAACTGGGCACCGAGCCCGTTACGGTCCAGGGGTTCGAAGGCTGGGCCCCCGAGGGTTTCGATAGCTGCCCTAGGGCAACAAAGTCAGGGACAACTATGGGCAAGCCCGTACATGGCTGAGGCCCTAGCAAGCGAAACGCTTGGGACGTCCTAAGTCGTGTCCAAGACCGGCAGGGAGGTCTCCGAATGGGATCCCACCGAAGGGAGGCAGCGAGCCCCCGGGGCTAATCGAACGGCCTTGGGACCCACTAGAGAAGCCCTCTGGTACTTTTGGAGTGCGTCTCTAGACCGCTAGCCGACCCCTATCGAATGGGGCACGGGCCTCCACTCGGACTTATCCGATAACAGCTCACCGGAAGTGTCACCGCTCTCGCCCACCGAGGGTAGCCTGGCATATTCCACCCCTCCTTCCTAGCGAAAAGGATGCGCGAGGGTCGTACAAAAAGCCAGGGGAACTCCTGATCGCCCTCTCACTCCGTGCAGAGGCTCGGGGGCTCTTCCTGCAACCTTGCCGAGACCCAGCGACCCAGGCTCGCACTCGAGGGGGCTCGGCTAACAACCCCTCCTTCCGAGCGAAAAGGATGCGCGAGGGTCACACAAAAAGCTAGGGGAACTCCTGATCGCCCTCTCGCTCCGTGCAGAGGCTCGGGGGCTCTTCCTACAACCTTGCTGAGACCCAGCGACCTAGGCTCGCACTCGAGGGGGCTCGGTAAACAATCCCTCCTTCCAAACGAAAAGGATGCGTGAGGGTCGCACAAAAAGCTTGGGGAACTCCTGACCACCCTCTAGCTCCATGCAGAGGCTCGGGGGCCCTTCCTGCAACCACGCCGAGACCCAGCGACCCGAACTCGCACTCGTGGGCTCAACGAATACGATAAAACCCCTCGCTCAACGTGAGAAAAAGTCCCTGGAGGAATAAATCCACTCCTCCAGAGCCTCAGGGGCTACACCCGGTGGGTGCGCTCGCGTGCACCTGCCGAGGCTTCGAATACGCAACACCATCCCGCCAGGAGCTCCCTTGAGCCATACCTCGTCAAAACCTCAGGAAGAGCGCTCACACTCTCCCCGAGGCTCGGGGGCTATTGTCGGGTACCATAAAAAGGGGTCCCCTAAGCAAGAGCCGAAAAAATCGCTTAGACCCCGTCAAAATCAAAGCCAAGAGACAACTATTGGCTAAACCCCCGGCTTTGTCCGAGGCCACCAACTCTCCGCCTTGCTCGAGGCCTCGCACGGAAGGCCTCGGACGGCCAACCAAATCTCCGCCTCGCTCGAGGCCTCGCACGAAAGGCCTCGGACGGGGAACCGATTCTCCGTCACTCTCGAGGCCCCGCTCGTAAAGCCTCGGACGAGATGCCGATTCTCCGCCTCGCTCGAGGCTGGCTCGGCAACCACCCCGTCGCCTCTGCCTCGACCAAATCTCTCCGATAGAGCGTCGCGTCCAATTAATGCGATCAACCGCTCCCGCGATATCAGTCGGACGACGGCTCGACACAGCGGAGTGGCCGACGCGATGTAGGTCCCTGTAGCCTCGGAATCAGTGTACAGGACAAACTGCTCCCTCTAGGCCGCGGCAACCCACTTCAGGGTCTCGGCAACCTCGGGATTCGCGCCCGCCGAGCCCCCCACGATAGCTCGGCCTCGGTACCGACTGAGCCTCGGCTTTTCACACTATCAGCGCACAGCGACCGACGCGTCGTCCGCCATGCCCTGCGTCAAGTCATCACTGGAGCTCCCACGTCGCACAGAATCAGGGCGCGACCGGCGCGTCGCTCCATTACATCAAGGACAGGACCACTCCATCAACCATGTCGCCACAGTGACAGGCTACAGGGCTCGGACATGCCGCCTTTGCTTATAGGACACTGCGTAGCGAATACATGTATCACCCCTGTCCCCCCCTTCAACTATAAAAGGGAGAGACTGGGGCCGTTTCTGGGACGGGCTCACGCTCTCACGAAATAGACGAACACACGCTCGACACTCAGCAACGCGCACGCTTCCCCGCTGCCTGAGGTCAACATCTCAAGCAATCCACGCCGCTCCACGCAGAGACCTGGGACTAGCTCCCTCTCTCGCCCTGCTTGTAACCCCCTACTACGAGCATTTCGGTGCAAGAAATACAAGATCGATCCCTCAGACTGGACGTATGGCACCTATTGCCTGAACCAGTATAAACCTTGTGTCTCTTTGCATCACCATCCGGGATTAGAAACACGCAGTATAAATTTACTAGTTGGTTAAGGACCCCCGGTCCAAAACACCGACAACGTACTACTAGTTAATTATAAGATGCAACTATTCACTGTACAAGCGCGCACACCCTCTGATTTTATATCTATGGTCAATAAAATATGAAGAGTTAAACTTTATTAGAATGAACTTATTAATGCAGGCCGGCAATATAGCAGACTGAGACAAACTCATATCACCTGAAACACATTCGCAAAAAAAAAAAAGATCACCCTCAGTGAGACACATGACTAGGCAGCCCCTGATATACATATATAGCTCTAAACTCTTGCATGTGCGTGCACGGTCACAGCAGGCATGGAGAGGGCGGCCCTAGAACGCGAGCGCGGCAGCGACCACGGCGGCTGCCGCCGCGGCGACCACGCCGAGGACCGGGTTCCGCACCCCCGCAGACGGCGGCGCTGCCGCTGGCGATGCTGGGGCCGGGGCCGGGGCCGATCCCCCGGGGAATAACGGCCAACGGAGAGATGGGGCCGGGGCCATTCCCGGGAACGGGAACGGGAACAGCAGCGGCGGGGATGGGGCGACGGTGCCGTCGACCACGTCGATGAGGAGCTTCATGCCGTTGTCGCAGTGGCTGGGCTTGTTGCAGATGAACCACACCTTGCCGGGCATGTCGAGCTGCACGACGTCGTTGCCGCTGGTCCAGTTCCGGAGCTGCAGGTTGGCGCTCAGGTCGCACGCCGCGAAGGCGTCCTTGCCGACCATGATCACCGTGTGCTTCTCCTTGGGGTATACGAACTCTGCGAGCGAGGGAGCAACGACGACAATGGGCTAGATAGCTAACTCTGTATAAATTCCAATGAAAAAAGACGATTCATGTGCATGGTGGTGTGTCGTCTCGTGCGTACGCAGGCTGTCGCCGACCACGAACGTCTTGCCGTCGGTCCAGCCGGTCTCGTTGAACTTGGCCCTCCAGCCACCGCCGTCCCCGACCATCCACTGCGTCCCGGAGGCCAGCGACGTGAGGCACGCGACGGCAGCCAAGAGCAGCACATGCCTAGAGGACGCCATTAGTTGCCGCTTCAATTCGTCGTCGTCCCTAGCCTGGCGTGGCGAGCAGCTACCAAACTATTATTGCTGCTCTTGCCAATTTGCCACGCTATTTATTTATAAGGTGCCGTTGTTTCTGCCGAGAGCTGTGTCGTCGTTGTCAAGGCCTCCAAAACATTATAACAAGTTGCCGTTGTTTTCTGCCGAAAGCTATGTCGTCGTTGTCATCATGGGCTTGATATTCACCCTTGAACCCTAACCGTTGGAGCACGCCCCAAGAATATGGAGAATACATCAAGGAAGCATTTGGATGTCCTCCTCTCCTTGTCACCTCAGTAGGCCAGCAAGGGCGTCCAAGCCAAGTCGAAGGCTCAGTCCAACTTAAGTTTGAGTCTATCTCGGCCTTCAGGACCAGCCTGCAGTAAAACGAACATCCAGGACACATCCAAACTTCGTTTTCGACGATCCACGTATGGATGGAAAGCTAATTTCATAAGATAACCAGTGGATTTAATTTGAGGTCCAAATTTCACCGGAGTAAGTCAACCTCTAGAATCTGTCAAGTGCTCCCTCACCGTCTTTAATTCGTTTGGGCCGTGTATCGTCTTTGAGCCCGTTAGGGGGGCGCGTCCAGGGGGAGCGATGACCCTTAGACCTTATAATTAGTCACCGCTGCCAGACATCGTTAGGTTTTGATTTTTGTTTTAGATTAGTCTATCTTTGAACAATCGTTGTTATCGGTTTGTGAAACCCCACATTGAGATCTTAATTATACATCTACAAATTGTCACTTTACTTGAGTTGCATTTTATCTTGTTCTTGCTTGTGTTCTTCGATTCACAGTTTGTGAAACCCCATGTTGAGATCTTAATCATACATCTGCAAATTGTCACTTTACTTGAGTTGCATTTTATCCTGTTCTTGCTTGTATTCTTTGATTCACAACAGGGATTAACCTTCTCGGCGACGTCAACCGGATTATGATATGGTTGATATCTAGAGGAGACGTGGTGCTAAGGTTGTAGGGTTCAGGATTTTTGATCTGAAGCCAAATCGGTGTGTCGCTCTCCACCAAATCGATAGTTATCTTAAATCTGATGTAAGATCGAGAACCACGTCCCCATCATTGTGCTAAGGAAAATATGGATTTAGAATCATATGACTATGTTCTGTGCAAAGATTGTTGAAGCTTTAGACCATCTCTTCATTTATTGTTTTTTGCTTGCCAAGGCCTGTTGGACTTTTGTTATTGAGAAAATTTCCTATTTGACACTAGAAAAACTTCTATGGTCCTATTTCACACATAAGATTAAAATATTTCCTATTTGTCACCCTTTTTATCTTTCTTTTCCTGTTAGACGCTTCTGTTAATTTTTAGAGTGGTAATGGTGTTAAGTTCCAGACGAAAAGTTCATGATACTGGAAAAAAAACAGGGCAAAACAGTCTCTTTGTCTAGGACATAACGCTGTTACCACTCTAAAGTAACAAGTTTCACATAGGAAAGAAAAAATAAAAGAGGTGACAAATAGGAAAGATTTTAAGTTTGGGTCTCCAATAATAGGAAAGCATAAGTTTTTCTAGTGTCAAATAGGAAGTTTTCTCTTAGTTATTAGTCTTCATCAATGTTCAACTTATCATCTGAGCTATCTCAATGTAGAGGGAGGGGAGGAGCTTGCCAGGGGAGCCACCTGTCGTGGCCTCAGCAGGGCTCGTCGCAGCCTCGATGGGGTTCCCGTAGGGAACCGCCAGGGGAGTCGTTGGCCGAGGGAGTGGGCTCGCAGGGGGAGCTGCTGGTCGAGGGAACAGCCTCGCCATGGGAGGCGCTGGCCAAGGGCGCCACTGACGTGGGGAAGCGGCTAGTCGAGGGAGCAGCCTCGCCGGGGAGGCGTTGGCCGAGGGTGCCACTCAGTAGAGGAGGAGCTCATCGCGCCCTCGCCGCTCGCCGGAGGAGAAACTTGTCGCGCCACGTCGAGGAAGACACGCGCCATTAGGCTCGTCAGGGTTGCGGCCTAGGAGGAGCGACGGCTCATATCGAAAGCGAGGGAGAAGGAGGAGGCTGGATGCAGGAGGAGGAGCGCCACAACGGGGTCCAGACGTAGGAGGAGTGGCTCCCACTGGATCTGGGCGGAGGAGGGGGCGTTGCGACAGGAGGTATTCAGTGGCCCCTTCGTCACTGGATTTGGGCAACGCTTGGTAGAAACGTTGGGGAGTGAAGGGCGCCGGGAGGGAAGAGAGCAGGCGTGGGAGCGAGAAAAAATGGCCAACTGCCGGATGGGGGCTAAGGGGGCTAGTTTGAGGGCCACCCAAATTTGAGGGCTTGGGTAGAGGACCTTATGTTTTTTGTGTGTAAACCCTCAAATTTTAGTTTAGGGGACTAGTTCGAGGGTCCTGCTAGAGATGCTCTGAGGATCCATATGATCCAAATTTATCTCCTTGACACCTGTTACAACTCATCAATATTCTAACTGTGACTAAATTATACACATATTCGCGCTTGCATTTAATGTCTTGTTGATCGCCTGATGAGCAGAAGTAACATAGTAGCAATTACTCCTACTATGGACTTCAATTATGAAATGGACATACTACATTGTAAAATGTATATGAAATATCAATCCGTCCAAAAATTTAAGACATTTAGCATCTCTAGTATCTAGACATCACGGAGTGCGTAGTAAAAACTATAAATCTAGAAAAGCCAAAACGACTTAAATTTGAAATTGAGAGAGTATTCACTGCACAAGCGCGCACACACTCTGATTTTATATCTGTGGTCAATAAAATATGAAGAGCTAAACTTTATATTAGAATAAAATTATTAATGCCGACCGGCAATATAGCAGACTGACAAACTCATATCACCTGAAACACATTCGCAAAAAAAAAGGAGCACCCTGAGTGAGACACACATGACTAGGCAGGCCCCTCATTACATATACAGAGCTATATATATATATATATATATAGCTCTAAATAAACTCTTGCTAATACTGCCTAGTCCAAGCACGAACAGCAGCAGTAAACAAATCCAAACCAAAAGCAATGCTCCCACCACACTGGAAACGAAGCCATGCATGCAACGCAAGTAACAATGCTGCAACGCGTGCATGTGCGTGCACAGTCACAGCAGGCAAGGGAGAGGGCGGCACCCCTAGAATGCGAACGCGGCCGCGACCACGGCGGCTGCCGCCGCGGCCACCGCGCCGCCGACCGGGTTCCTCATGGCCGCAGACCACGGCGGCGGTGGTGGTTGTTGGAACCAAGGATCACAATCACACACAAGAATCACACGGTGGCTAGCCTAAGAACTCAGAACGCGCAAGAACAAAAAATGAACGCGAACCAGCAACTGTCAGATGGCAGTGCTGTTTTTCACTGATATTAGTTTGCAGTACAAATGTGATAACATCAGTTACAATGCGCTAACACACACCACAAGGGTCCAGCTATTTATACCAACAGCTTACAAGCACTATTCCACTATGTAAAATGACTTAAAACAAGATACATAGGAGTAGAATGCAACTGCTCGCTGTGCACGACGTCGTGGGCGTGGTCACCAACCTCCAGGCGTCAACTGCTCTCGTGTCCTTCTTGTTTGAATTCAAACTTGAGCTTGGCGCCTTCTCTGCCTTCCTCCACGTCACCAGGACACACATATCAGCAGGCTTACACCAACATTCTCCCCCCCTTAAGCCTGATGATCCTCAAGCTCTCGAACACCTAGCAGGTGTCTCATCACTCCCAGCTTCACCGCCGGCAGTGGCTTTGTCAAAGAGTCTGCCTTCTGCTCCAAAGTGCTCACCCTCTTGGCAATTATCTGTCCACGCTCAACACACTCCCTGATATAATGATACTTGATGTCAATGTGTTTACTGCGCCCATGAAACACTGGATTCTGAATGGCAGAATTGTCGTCCACAAACATAGTGATTACCTTGGGCTTAGTTCCTGTGAGCTCACTCAACAAATTCCTGAGCCACATTGCCTGCATTGCTGCTGCTGCTGCTGCCATGAACTCAGCCTCACAAGATGATAATGCCACTGTTTTCTCCTTGTGTGAACACCAAGTGATAAGACTGTCATTCAGATAAAATGTCATTCCTCCTGTGCTCCTCCTGTGATCCAAGTCACCAGCTTGATCACTGTCTGAAAACCCAACCAACTTTTCTTCTTTTTCTTCCTTGGTATACACCAGCCCATAGTTCAAAGTTCCCTGCAAATACCTCAGTATCTGCTTCACTGCCCCTATATGCAGAACAGTAGGCTTCTCCATGAACCTGCTAGCCATTCCAACAGAAAAAGACATGTCTGGTCTAGTGTGCAACAAGTACCTGAGACAACCAATCACCCTCCTGTACTTAGTTGGATCAGTTTTCACTCCTTGTTTGTCATCATGCATTTTCACACCAGGATTCATTGGAATTTTTGTTGGATTGCAATCTGCCATCCCAAACTGTGACAACACCTTTTTTGCATAGCTTGTCTGCTTGACTATAATGCAATCTTCTTTCTGCTCAACTTCAATTCCTAGATAGAATGACAATAGACCAAGGTCACTCATCTCAAACTGTGAAGTCATCTGCCTCTTGAAAATTGCAATCTCAGATGGATCACCTCCGGTTACAATCAAGTCATCAACATATACACCAAGGATCACAGCTGTCCTTCCAACACCCCTAGTATAAACTGCAGGCTCAGTTGCACATTTCTTGAACCCAAGATTTTTCAGACTTTTATCTAACTTCACATTCTAGGCCCTTGGAGCTTGCTTGAGCCCATACCAGGCTTTGCTCAGCTTGAGCACCATTTGCTCCTTGCATTTCTTCACATATCCTTCTGGTTGTGACACATACACATCCTCCACAAGCTCACCATTGAGAAAAGCAGATTTTACATCTAAGTGATGTACTTGCCAACCTCTATTAGCTGCCAATGCTAGTATCAATCTGACAGTGTCAAGTCTTGCTACTGGTGCAAACACTTCCTCAAAGTCTATGCCTTGCTTTTGCACATAACCCTTGGCAACCAATCTGGCCTCACTACTTCTCCATCTGCATTTCTCTTGAGCTTACATACCCATTTCAAATCAATGGGCTTGTGACCAGCTGATAATTTCACCAATTCCTAAGTCTAGTTTTTGTTGATGGACTGCATCTCACTATCCATTGCTGCTATCCATTCTGCATCACCTATAGCCTGTTGATAAGATGATGGTTCCTCCATCACTGCCAACAGAGCACTGACTTCAACTTCAGAGTCTGAAACCAAATCCACTTCATCAGTGTTTTCATACACTTCACTGAGGCTTCTGAATCTCACTGGCTCTTCATCATAGTCACTTGAATCATCTAGGTCCATCCCACCTTGATCCAAGTTTCCTCCTGCAACATCTGAAGCAACTGCCTCTGTTGCCTGACCATGAACAGTACCAGACTGATTGACTGCTCCTGCATTAGCTGAGTTCT